>NC_142854.1:3770000-5020000 GCF_061612785.1 Hesperophylax consimilis | reverse complement strand
TACTTACTTTATATTTGAAACTTAGCTTAATTACAATATCAGGTGTTATTATTTGGATTTGATGTTATTTTACGTAACAAATCTCTGAAATATATTTAAAAAACCCAGCGAAATAATATTCAACGCAGAACTAGGCGGCGCAGAACGTTGCGCATGCATTCATGCGCACCGCGCTAAGAACCCCAACGGTTTTAGCGCGCGTCGGCCATCTTGCACTTCGACTCTAGACTCGGCCTTGACACTACGCTCTCCGCGCGCGCACAGCATCGCCCAGCCTGACACGCGCACGATGGCACGTGTGGACGAGCATCACCTTGTTTTCCAATCTACAATGTTCTGGAAGTAACTCCTCGCTGGCCCTAGCAACCCCCGCATTCATGGAACATCTCATGTAAGCGTACACCAAACCTTTGCCCATTATGTGCCTATTTAAAAGCCTGTCACAGACGTCTGCCAGACGAAACCAAAATGAGAGATAGATTTGTTAAATTCAATCAGTCAGGATTTATTTTGGATGTATATTATGTGCCCCTTTTGTGTTATACTATGTCTGTGCTTGTTTAATTGTAAATACACTCGTGAATTATTCCATTGTAGCGTTTCATTTGACGAGAGAGTGGAGTTGAGTTGTTGAATCTGTCCCCCCGTGTAAAGGCATGACTTCCGACCCCAACTGAGCTAATCCACGAGTCTTCTGATTCTACCACTGGAGCTGACTGCCGGCAACTCAACACTGGCCCCCTACGTGGCTCTCGAAACCCAACAGTTATTATTAGTATTAGCATTTGATTTGTGTATTATGTAACACTTACACATATAAATTGTCAATTTCCTCTGTAAAAGCCCGATAGGCCGTTAATGAATAAATTATAACACTTTACCGAAAGCATTCAAATAGCGAACACCTCAGTACAGTTCCTTCTAGTGAAGTGTTCACAAAACACTAATACTAACTCAAACAGTTGTACAGTTATTAACATGTTTTGAAAAACTGGTTCTTATAAAGTAAACTATATTTAAGAGAATATAAATAAATTATATAATTTTTGGTTCTGTTACAATAAAATATTGAATTCATCTTAATTCATAATCACCGAAACACACATGGCATAGGTCGCCCCAAGTTGGTTTTTACGATTGGTGACTTAGCAGGGGTGCCCGGGTTCATAGAGTGAGGTGTGTTCAGACCTTGGTAGCGGATGCCAGCTGGTTTCTCCCGACCCATCGTCTTGCATAGCAGAAGAAGGACGGATTCATACGTCCGTCACTCCTGGACTCACAAAGCCCTAGATTGTTACCACCCCTAATACCTTTTTCCTTTCCAGAACTTGCTCTCCTTCCTTTCCTTAAAAAAACCCTCCACGTAAAGATCGCAAAGACGATCGGCAAAGCATGTGTGGGGTCAGTGAAAAAAAATCGAGTATTGGATAAGTGCGGAAGGAAGGAAGGCCTTACTTTCAGTATCACCTGGCAAACCTTGTGAAAAGTCTACCATCCACAATCGAAACATTGAGCTTTACAGTAATCAGATCTTACAACATACCCTTATTTGAAAATGCCTTCGTCCTTCAGTCTCCTGGCTTCACACGTTCAACGCAAGTTAGAAAATAAAATAAAATAAACGAATTAGCCATTAACGTTTTTTTACTGTATATCCCCATTTAAAATCTGCACTCATAAAGATTAAAGACTACAAACACCCCTAACGAAGCGGGCAGTTTTCCTAAAGGCGGGGGATGCGGGCCGTGGGGTTGTCGGCCATTTCGCTAAACGCTAACTCAAGCACTCTTTTCGACGGCAAAGCGAATTTGTTAATTGTTTTTTAACGATGTCCCCGAGCTAATAAGCAATTTTTAAAAGTGAAATGATTATACGGAGCACAATCATTCCGGTTCGCCAGTCAGAAACGTTTCAATTATTAGGGAAATTGGTTTTAATGCGGTGTAATGATGTTGAATGTAAATTTTTAATTATATCTTGCTTTATTACCGTATGGTCCGAGTTTCAAATGTGTTTTTTCGAAAGCTTTTTTCAAAATGAACGATTTGACATCTTGACTGCAGAAAACCGCCCGTTTGATAGATTTAATTCAATCCAATCCTTAGAGCACTCTCGTCAATTAGGTATGCTATCCTTTGTTCTACCGGCATTACATTGCAAGATGCTCCAAGGAACTAGCGTCATTAATCCCTTCGGCATCGGTGCATATTCGATAAATACGCCAAACGTGCGCCATACATATGTACACTGTTGACATTCGTAACATGAGAACGGAGCGCTTTATAACATTCCCGCGTGTTCCGAATAACCTGACAATATTTGAAAATCTCCTACTACCACCACAGTAAGCTGAAAATGTTGCTTGTATTGTGATGGAGGACTTAGCCAGCCGAGGAATTGAACACACTACGCCTGAGTGGGACCTAAGCGCGATGTCAACTTGGCCACCTTTTTTTAACGCTTTTATTTACAGCAGCAAAAAATAACTAACAGTGAGATATATATAAAGTAACGAAGCCATTCCTCAACTCATAAGTAAACACAATTATTTATTTTAGCTCGCTACATACGTCCATCTTGAGTTACAGAGGTTAAAACGTCAACTTAACTGTAAAAAAAATATTTCTCAGGATATTTTCAATGCTACAAAGACCACGATGGAAATCACACTGGCATTTTTTTAAACTTTATCTTTTCATATCAATAATTATTGTACAACAAATTGATCACCCATTTACGGAATATGATTTCTTATTTCAACGTTGTTAACGTCTGGCAAAAATACAAAAAAAGTTTTAAGGTTATTAGGAATTAAATTAACCTATCTACAGGTTTAGAAATATCATTCAATAGCACCATTTCTGTTCTCATGCTATGCTGTGTTAGAATGTCTGCTCTGCCGTGAGTATCTTGAACAAGTCGTGGTAACGACTACGGCTTTAGTTTAAACGCTTAGAAAAGCACACTTTTGTACTGCAACGCAAAGCGGTAATTGTGTTTCACATCCCCTAAATAAGCAGATTTTAAAAGTGTTAAAAAAATTATTATTTCTTTCCCGGTTTGCCATGCACTAGATAGAAAAGTTAGAAAAACTTGTTTTAATGCGTTTATTTTAAATTTATACTGGGTTTTTACTTACCTACGTGAAAACAATCCAGTCATAAAAACACAGTTCATATGCAAATAGGTACATACAATTACAAAAATTTATTCAGACCTAGGATACATTAATTTGCATTAAGGCGATGCACTACGTCGTGTAATATTTTAAATTGAGCTGCTATCAATAAAAACCCTTACGTAGATGGCGATAAGGTTTAAATTCCCGCTTAACACCATCCGCCTATTTTGATTTATGCAAGAAAAAAACACAGGCAAAAAGTGCCTTTTATTTTATTTTGTGGATGTTCAGTCAGTAATATATTTTTTTTTGATCATTTTATAAATAACTTAATTTGCCAAATTATACAATAAAATCATAACCGAAAATGGGTTCGTAAGTAGGAGATTTCGAACTTTAAAGCAGTTTTCGTAGGACTTATACATTATTTTTTTCTGGGCTTATAAAAAGACTTATCTAAAAATACTCGATTATTTCAAAGGCCAAGATGTATTCTACTCGCAGTATTTAATTAAAGCATCTGAATTATTTCTAGGCGACCAAATTTTTAAACCAAAAACACATGATTTTGCATTACTACGTATGGCATCGCCTTAATTTAAATAAAGATTTAAAAACATAACAAAGATACAAAATTATAAGATTATGTAAAAGCTCTCTCAAGTGACACATAGTACAAAGAAATGCAATATACAAAACAGAAACAATAATAGACACAAATCATTTATAATATAATTAACGCAACATATTTTTTAGCAACAGCAAACACACTTTCGGAATCCGTATAAATTATCGAAGAAAATGTCTACTTCAGCACACTCTAATTGAGTTAAATAGGCGACATTATTGGGATCATTTATTTCAACATTGCTAAGACATAATGCAGTATCAAGATGGCCCCGAATAATTTTATGTAAACATATTATATCAGTCAATTACACTCTAATTTTAAGTGAATGTATCTTACATATATTAAAAGTATTAATTGCTGTATTGTTAAACGTTATTTTATAACTAACTTGCACCACAAATATATGTTCAACTAGCTGAAGTTCCCAGAGTTGCCCAAGTTTTAGTTTTTTAACTCAGATGTAGACAGTGAGCTTCCTCTTGTTTTGAAGGTCAAGTGTGCAAAATCTCATTAGTGTTGATATAAAAATGTAGATATGTATAAAATTCAAATCCATCCCGCTCGCCTGGTATCTAACCGCCCACCACGGACACTGTTATTTACATAGAGTTGTGGATCACTCACAATGCTTCGCTATTTCTAATGTCTTTCTAGGACGCCTCTGACTTTTTCCACCATCCAATACTGTATACCATCATGTTACTGTTAAAAAACTACATTCCAACGATTTTAATACGACTCGGTATCTTATTACGGTGCGAAGATATATATTCTTCGGGCATCCCCAACTTCTTCTAGCATTTAAACATCTCTAAACACTCATGGCCTTAATAACAACAAACTTTTAAATTTTAACCGATGTTGGTTTACTATTTTTCGCGTTTTGCGAGCAAAAACATAATCAGGCTGAATTTTTATACATTAAGTTGTTCCCGACCATTCCAGACCATTCCCGAACATTCCACAACATTCCAAAATGTTCCGGGATGTTCTGAAATGTTGTGGAATGCTCTCGAATGTTTTGGACTGTTTCTAGAGGGCGAAACTTCAAGCCCTTATATCTCCAAAAGCAAGCCTTTCAGGTAAAAAGGGTAACCTTCGTCATGGATGGGGGATAGAGGGCTACCACGCCATATAACTCCCTTGATCTCTCTTTTAGCGGCACACACACTGTACACTTACTTTTATAACATTATATATATATATATATATATTGATTAATTGACGCTACTCAATGTGACCAAGATATTGAAGTCTTGTAGGTATGTTTTAATAAAAATTTTAATAAAAAAACCAACAGACTACCCAACCTCACAACTTTTCCAAGATTTTCAAGTCCCATCATTAAAAAATACATATACAAAAAATACGCTGCTTCAAATTCATAAAGATCTCTATAAGAAGTCACACCATGTCATGGTTCGTGTCGAGAGCAATAGGCAAAATACAATGGGTCGCTTATGCACTCCATTAATGCACACCAGTTTTGCACAACACTATTGCACGTACACTGGAGTGGTGTGGTTTAATCAACTAACGACAGAGATGAGATTAGAACCGGACTATAATAAATTTAAAAATAAAATAAACTTCACTACCTTAAATAATTTAACGAATTAGAATGACGATGATATCTCACTATATTATTTTATAAATTATTGTACAAAAAAACTAAAATCTCTTCACTTTATATGTTTTAATGATTCTTTTTTTCTTTTATTTACATATGTATGTTAAGTGTTTATTTTTTATTTTTTTCCCTTTACACACAAGTTTTAGACTCTTGTAAAGGTAAACATGTTAATTTTTATTGAAATATGTTCTTACTATGTAAATTTAAATAATTATACTGTATTTTATAAAATAAATAAAAATATTTAAAAAAAAAAAATGTACTTCTTACTTCTTGAATAATTTCACATTTTGTAGACAAATAATATGACATGCATTTCATGACATTTATTTCCACTAAAAAAGCTTCCCTGGGAAATCTTTGTAAGAATTTTTAAACAATTTAGTCGGTAATAGCAAAGGGATATACATATTTGTTTATCCAATTAGTTAGTACAACCGCATGGAACTTATCCAGCCACAGAGAAAGCCAGCCAACGGGGGCTTTATTTACTGTCCTGTTATGGAAACTAACTCTACATTAAGTGGTCACTGCAAATATTACAAAGTTTTCCTACATTCGTAACTATGAAATATAATATTTGTTTGTTTGTCTCACTGAATAGATAATACGTAGAAGTGCTTTCAAAAGCAATTTTATCAAAAATATTTGGTGTATAACTGTCCTGAATGTAATATCTCGTATCAGTAAAAATGCATTAATTCGTTAGTTCGCGATTTGATAGGTAAAAACAGTCGGTACCTAGACAATTCTCCTGCTAATGACCTTGAATTATTTCCTAATAATTTCCTTATCATCAAGTAGTAGTACTTTTACCGAAGACCTAGGGAGGGCATTCATTCGTACTAATGAATCGATTCCGACTGATTCAGCGAGATAAATGAACCAATTCAATTGATTCATTCATCCAATTCACTGATTCGAAGATTCGTTATGATTTTGAAAAATCAATAAAGATTGTAATTTATCAATATTACAGACATTTTAGCAGAGTAAACTGTGGTAACTTGATATAGTACTTGGCGATAGTTAGTTTATACTATAAAATCGAGTGACGTTTATTCAATTTTGCTTCCAACGCCATGTGTGTGAGAAAGGCAATAATTCTCTGTCACTTGGTTCATATCTCAGCGTCACAGGATTGACAACATAGACTGAAAAAACGCCACAGGTAAAAACGACCTAACCTGTTAGTAGTAGAGTGGTAGTTTAAAAAAAATAGTACACCTTTTTTTACAACTCTACTAGTTTACTCCTCCAGAAGTGGTTGGATCTTCAATATTCTGATATTATTTGTAACCTAATGCTGTATTTCTAAATTAAAAAAAACGAATTCTATTGTTGTTTTGTTTTTTTTTATATAATACATTAATAATACCGTTTGACTAATTTAACTATAACTAATAACATGCAAGATTTTTGCAAACCTACGACTTCATCAGAACACTCCCATTTCTGCCATTCATCGCCAACTTGGAGCCCTTTACCGCCTCCCGTATGCCCTCGATCCCACACCGCCCCTGGATCTCACCGACACCCTCAGGGGGGCGATATTGCCCACTTTGGGAATAACTGGTCTAATGCTCATAACCTACGCTTCTTTGCCATCATGAAACACATATAAACACCATTAACACTTCCTCCAGCGCTATCAGTAATATATAAATATAATTATATAATGTATTAATATTTTTATTTGGAAAATTTTTATCCACTCGAGCGATTTTTGGCATATTATGGCAAGTTTGTAAAAACGTTTTGAGCGATCGCTTTTCATAATGTGTCAACATTTATAGAACCAAAATATATGGGATAAATGGTGAAATTTGGGTGGATTCATTGGCTTTAAGCCGCAGTAAGCAGTTTCATATGTTTTCATATTAAAATTTTGTTAAATGTATTTTCCGATTTTATGTCCGGGTTAAATCTTCCCCATTAGAAAAACTAAACCCTTCCACACACTTTTCCACAAATGATCATCTAGTCAATCAACATTATGCAGTGCATTATATAAGCAAAATAAATACAAAACAATACAAGATCAACATATCAACTCACCAGAGATCAAATGGGAAAGTAATTCACCGACTCCGGATATTTTTATATCAGAGGGTTCGGCTCGGTAGAACTCCTAACAGGGCCTATGAATCCTACTGATCCCTCAACATAAATATTTAAAAAATCTTTTGTTATCCTACATGTATTTAAAATATTGTTAAATGTATATATTTATTATTATATTGTTAAATGTATATTTATAATTATTATTATATTTTTAAATGTATATATATATCAAATTAACAATATTTACAGTACAGTATGTATATTCAATCGCTCGAGTGGATATAAATACTGTACTTTATTTAGCAAGCACTTTTTTATCGACAAATTAAGGTTAATAACCGTGGAAGCTTAGAAAAATGAACCATTCCCTTACTGTTATTGACATAACTGTTCATCTGTAAAATAATTGTATTACCAAGTAAAGGAGGTAATGATTTGTTTACTTAAAATAATTTATCATCTGCTCTTTCATAGATGGCGCTAATTTAATTATTTTAGGAAAAACAACAGCTTATTTCGTCCGTACATAAGCAATGTGAAAAATATTTTTGTCTGTATATAAACTCAATTCTTTCAAGAAAGACAATACAAATACACATTGTATGCATACAATATAAACGTAATACCAGATTGAACGTTTATTTATTTGCAAAACATTGCAAATCTAAATACGCAAAAAATTCTTTAAAATACAAAACCTTACGACATGTAGACATTTTCATCTGTACCTTCAAAACATATCAAGTTGTAGCTGGATAAATTTATCAAATATTTATTTTTATGTGAAACCTTCCAACTTTTCTGAACTGCCTGAACCAGTGAGACTGTGGTATCCCGAGGTATGTTGTGAGGCTAAAGGTAATGGGAAGGGGCAAGAGATAGGGAAGATTAAGGTGCCGAAGTACCTGGCTGTTCAGATATGGTCGATTCTGAATGGTCTTATTGGAGATTATCTTCCACTTTGGAACGTGCCGCAAATATAATATTTTTAATAAATAATTTATGAAATAACACAAATAAAACAAATAATATTTTCTTGCGCACGTCGGGATTTGAACCCTCGACCTCCAAATTGTTAGTCGAGAGCCTTTCCCCACGACCATGGAGTCCGCCAAATAAAGTTAACCTTGATTAATTTATCACACATTCGAAAATTGTACTAATTTTTACTGTTCTTGGAACTAATATAGTTACGTGTGAGGTTTTAATTGAATAGCCTTAAGGCGATGCCATACGTAGTAATGCAAAATCATGTGTATTTGGTTTGAAAATTTGGTCGCCTAGAAATGTTTCAGATGCTTTAATTAAATACTGCGAGTAGAATACATCTTGGCCTTTGAAATGATCGAGTATTTTTTAGATAAGTATTTTTATAAGCCCAGAAAAAAATAATGTATAAGTCCTATGAAAACTGCTTTAAAGTTCAAAATCTCCTACTTTTGAACCCATTTTCGGTTATAATTTTACTGTATAATGTGTCAAATTAAGTTATTTAAAAAAAAATTAAATATTTATGCCTGAACATCTACAAAATAAAATAAAAGGCACTTTTTGGCCATGTTTTTTTCTTGCATAAATCAAAACAGGCGGATGGTGTTAAGCGGGAATTTAATCCTTATCGCCATCTACGTAAGGGTTGTTATTGATAGCAGCTCAATTTAAAATATTACACGACGTAGTGCATCGCCTTAAAGGTTTACTCTTTCCCCACTTTTCCCTTTGTCCCGTTTCCTGCTAATCCGGGCCAAACGACAAGGTAACATTATCGTTGCATTTTGGTCACCACGAAGAATTGTCGTGTCAATTATGAGTACCCGCAACTCGGTTGTGATTTTGGAATATCGCATCGTCGAGTAAAGCATTTAACCCGCCTCAGTGAATATCGCTATTTTATTTTATGTGAACAAAGTGTCATAAGGAATTGCCATAATTATATTTGAACTGATCTGTGTAAAAGGAACCAGCGGCTACGGAAGACCAGGCCGAAGGGCAAGTCTTTTGGCCTTTCCCAATCTTTCCTCTCCTGTAAACGATGTATAAGGCAACATCAATTCGTTTGTTACATTGTTAAGTTCTTTGCCCCACCCTTCACCTCCGCATAATTGCGACCAAAAGATTTGCGCAGCCATAATATGTAATGTTAATGTTTTGTTTGTTTGTAATGAAATGTATAGAATACTTAGGATGGGTTGTTTCACAGAATTCGAAAAATTCATCAATTTTTTTTTTTTAATTCTACCTGAATAACAACTTACGGAACTTGTAAATTAACTTCAAAATTTGACGAATTGGTAAATAATTAATGGAACTTATGAGGAAGCTACAAGCCAAAAATGTGTATATTCTTGGTATTCCTTATATTGTATGGCATTAAAATCGCTTGACAAACGGAGTCCATAAACGTTCGATTTCAAGCACAAAACTGGTTTTTATTTATTTTGTAAATAATTTTATAAGAAAGCAAAAAAGTTAATCGAGCGAAATTGTCACAGATAATCTTAGCTATAATACTGTATTTTTTTTAAGTTGTTTTTTTTATGCGTTCATACATTTCTATTGAAAAAATGGTTTTTTTAGTAGTTTACATTTATATTTTTTATTGAATAATTTATGTTTTAATTTGTATTCTACTCAGTCGAAACGATAGTAAAACCTTCAATTTATCTAAAACATATTTTTTGGTATCTATTCATAATGTACTCCAATTCGTTATAAAGATAAATCAAAATATTGATTTAGCTTTAAATTTCGCATCAAGTATTCACAATATAATTATAATGATAATTGTTACTTGATAATTCGTCTTAATTGGTTTATCTTATATTTATTTCTCAATGTAATAATTATGACATTATAGAATTGTTTGATTCCTAAATATAATAAAATAAATGAAAATACCTGTTGAAATTAATTAATACATTAAACAGTTTATAAACGTGTAATTTGGTCTCCACGTATCAGCTAGGCTATTAAGCCAATACTTATGTATCAAATTTGATACATAAACGAAGTAGACACTTCAAACGATTTAGGTGAAGTGGTAAAGTGATGAATTATGAAGCAACTTGTTTGATCGTCTCAAACAGCAGAACATGACTCGATCCGGTTCGATGGACCATTACAATACATATTACTGGGTGTGTGTATACTGATATTTTATACTTTATTGACCAGAGTATGTAGTTCTGTCCAAAAATTTATGTTTCTATTTTTTCTTACTTATTATCAAAACCAATATTTCTTCTGAAATCTTAAGATTTGTAAGTAGGTACATAAATGCGTACCTACATAATTAATAAGGGTGCAATACTGGGCGACGCTTTTGCATTCGGTCAGCCTCGTGACTCGTCGGCTCTTTTCGACCGGCCGCCAAAACTATGTGCTGCATATTTGCTTCTATTCTTACTGAAATTGGTAATGGATCTATTCTAAATCCGGAAATTTTTATACATTAACAACATTGAGCGAATACAATAAAATTTCTACGTTTTATAAATTTTAAATTAAATATCCCTGTCGAAGACTTAAAATACAATTTCTTATTAAATACTCTCAAAATACATACATTAGAAGATAGACGTAAAATACACGATTTAACGTTCTTATTCAAAATACTTAACCCTAAATTCGACTGTTGTGAACTCCTGCAACTTATAAACATACATACACCCACAGTAACAGCACGACAAAATACAATATTCTACAGCAGCACACATAAGCGTAACTACATTACCCACTCTCCGATACAACGATTTCACACCATGGGAAATCATTACTTGGGTGATGTTGATATATTCAATACCAACTTGGCAAGTTTTGTGGATGATAGAAAAAAATAAAGCTCGTAATACTGTCACCAACTATAGAAGATAGATTAAATCTAAATATTATACGAAATTGATCAATGAAAACATTAATAAGCCACAACGAACATGGAAAACAATCAATTCCAGTCTATCAAAGGTAGCTCGCGAAACCCAACAATAGCTTGTAAATCTCTAGTCATAAATGACAAAGAAGTAAAGGGACCAAAAGAGATTGCAACTGCATTTAACGCATGTTTTCTCTCAGTTGGGAAAAGTTTAGCATCAGTCATAAAAACCTCAAAAACTGATGTAAATACGATCTACACGGAACCTCAAGCAAAACAATCTTTTAACATGATCAGGACAAATAAAAAGGAAATGTTACGGATCATATCTAACCTTAAGTCTAAAACAGCAGCTGGTTTTCGATGGTGTAACCTCTCTCCTTCTCAAAAACTGCAAGGGTGAACTGGTGGATGACCTCGTTTACTTAATAAATCTCTCTCTATCAAAGGGTATATTTCCAGATAAACTAAAAATTGCAAAAATTATTCCTGTACATAAAGATGAATGTAAAAAAATGTCCAAAATTATCGTCCAATCTCTATACTTCCAGCTATCTCTAAAATTTTTGAATGTGTCATTAAAGAAAGACTATTGAAATATCTCGAACACAACAAAATTCTCACGTCAAAACAATATGGTTTCAGACGACGATCTAACACTAAATGTGCAGCCTTCGATTTTATATCAAATCTGCAGAAACATATAGATGACGGTGATTTTACGGCGGCAATATTTATTGATCTAAAGAAGGCGTTTGACACGGTGGAACATAACGTATTGATCGAAAAACTGAAGCATTTGGGTATTGTTGGTACACCTCTGGAGCTTTTCCGATCTTACTTATCAAATCGCTTTTCGGCAGTAGAATTTGGAGGAGAAATGAGTGAATTAGGTAAAATAACATGTGGAGTACCACAGGGATCAATTCTTGGACCGTTTCTATTCCTAATCTACGTGAATGACATAACAAAGTGGGGTATTAAAGGAACTATACAACTTTATGCTGACGATACGGTAATTTTTTACAATAAACTGAACCTAGCGGAGCTTGAAACGGAGATGAATGCTGATATTTCCCATCTCACAAACTGGTTGAGAATAAACAAACTAACTCTTAACGTAAAAAAAACCCATTATATACTTTTCGGTAACAAGAAAAATTTCAGCCTCGATATTAAAATTGGAGACAACTGCCTCGAAAAGAAAATGAACACAAAATATTTGGGCCTGATCGTAGATTCCCAACTCTCGTGGGATCTCCATATAAATCATATAAAAGAGAAAATTACCCCGATAACTGGTGTACTATATAGGCTTCAAGGATTACTACCCATTCCTTTACTAACTTCAGTATACTATGCCATGGTACATTCACACCTTTCCTATCTCTGCTGTATCTGGGGTTTTGCCTCAAAGAAATTGATATTGATGTTTTACTTATTTGTGTATTAACTGAGTTTTTATAACTGGATTTTGTCCACGTAAATGAGATCGTCTGTAAAAACCCAGTATAAATCAATAAATAAAAAATTGAGTTGACAATAATTAGAATCTCAATGAAGGGCACATCTAGCAGAATTCACATCGATGGCCAGCTTAATAAACACCAGATTGGTAGCTATTATTAAATTATAATTCACCCTTGTAAAATAATGTTTCCTCTCGGCGGCTTTGGGCCGTGAATTAAGCCGCTTAACGGCAAACTGTAGGCGAAAACACACGCCAAACCACGCACAACTAAAAGTCCTTAACTGCGCATAATTCCTCTTTAAATACTCACTTCCGTTCTGAAAGTGTTATAATATTTTCTGGAATAATTAAACGGTAAAATAACAGGGAATTCCTGCTTGACTCTGGGAGGCTAACGACAAAAAGCTTGTGGAATTTTAGTTTAGTTTTAACCAGTGGCGGTTTTCTCCTAAAGTGCATGTGTGCAGCGAACTCAAAAAATGACAAACTTGTGTTATAATGTTAACACTCAAATATACTCAAATTTCGTACTAAAAATCCACAAGTTCGAATTAATTCTGCCCATGCGAGGTTTGTAAATCCCGCACCTTTTTCAAATCCCTCGGGCTTGTGGGATAGAATATAGAAATTCCACGGGATTCGCGGGATTTTTAGTAAGGTGTATTTTTTATTATTCAATATATATAAGTGGGTAAATTGATGTTATATAAATTATGGTTACTGGTTCTTGTGCTTTGTGAGCGAGTTACACTAATTATAAGGAAAATAGAATACCATTATGCTATAGCTAAGTATATATACATGGTTTTCCAATAAGAGGTTTTATTTTGAATAGCCCGCTATTTCGGTAGATGTTAAGCTGTCATTTTTTGACATTTGACAAGTAGAAACTACGCCATTAATAAAAATGGAACGATACACGCTTCAACAACGCATTGAAATTATTAAAATTCACTTGAGTGAATCAAAGGCAAATCACCTTGAGTGATGAGGCCCATTTCCACCTCGGTGGCTTCGTCAACAAGCAAAATTGTCGCATCTGGGGCTCGGAAAACCCAAGAATTGTTGTTGAAAAGCCTCTCTATCCTCAACGTGTGACTGTTTGGTGCGGTTTATGGTCCGGCGGAGTCATTGGACCTTACTTTTTGGAAAATGAGGCTCGAGCAACAGTTATGGTTAGTGGATTGCGCTATCGAGAGATGATTAATGATTTTTTATGGTCGGAATTAGATGGTTTTGATCTGGACAACGTTTACTTTCAACAAGACGGCGCTACGTGCCACACAAGCAACGAAACCGTTGATCTTTTACGATTGAATATCAAAATAACACCTCTTATTGGAAAACGCTATATAATAGGAACAATTGAAACTTCTGGATTATCTACCTATATGTGTAGTTGTACATTAGGGTGTATCGATTTTTAACTTTTTTTTTGTTTTCAAATTCCAAGTTGAAATAAAGTTGCTACTAGGTACCACAACTTACCACATTTTTTTTTGGATTTTTAAAAAAATGTTTAGGTCTCCCGCACAAGGCCTAAAGTTTTAATTTTTTTCAAAAAATATCAATTTTTTTTTTAATTTAAAAAAATAAATTCATAACTTTTTTGTTTATTCCAAGTTAAAAAACAGTAATATTAGGGCATAAAAATAAGTACGAAACGGTTTTTTTAATAAAATATGGTATTTTGGTCTCCCGCACAAGCCCTAAAGTTTGTTAATTTTGATGAAATTTTGTAATTTTGTGTACATATATGAACCATGTTTTTTGTAAGTTTAAGCCACCGGAATTAATTTTACTTTTCTTACAGAAGGCATAAAATGAGACAATATATATATACATAATTCTTATATACATACAGTAAAAATATATACCACATATATACTATATATATATATAATATGTTTTATACCTGAAAAAAGATAGTTGGACGGTGTAAATTGTATGAGAAAGGTGTTGAAAGACACTAATGTTATTTGCTATTACTGTTGTTTTTTACAAAAGTATAAAAGGTTATAACATGTCATAAAATGTAGTATAAAAACTAAGTACAAAATGTTGCTGATTACTTTCCATACGACATGAGTGGCAGTTTTCTTGTTCTACTGCAAATTTACTGACTTGTTTAAGTATTCGTCCTTTCATCTTGGCTTCAAAACCTTAAATCAAAATTATGTATAGTTTTTACATAGGCCTAGTGAAAATTTTATAAATGTTATTACAGTTCCCAAATGAAATTTCAATTTAATATAGAAGACAGTATGATAAAGACGTTATTTAGAAACATTATAACTACAAAATAGTCGAAAAAACTTACTTAAATTCTAATCCTTTGCAGAGGTTTTGTACTGGCTCTTGGTCTCGAACGTTGGTAGCTCTTTACGGTCTTCCAGTCTGGCACGGATAAAACCATCTCTTTCGATCAGCCCACATACTCGCTTTAAAGCTTCTGTGACTTTCTTGACAATTCGTTCCACCGCTTGAGTGTGAGAAGGAATTCTAAATTCAACCCTTCCACTTTTGCCAGTTTCCGCAATTGACTCCAACTCTTCTAGGCTCATATCAGTAACAAGAAGGGGTTCGGTTACTGAAGTGGATCGCCAGTCAATCATATCTATATAGTCTTCGGCATCAAAATTGATCTGAGGGGGTTTAAATACCCTTACCCCTTTCCTTTCGGTTGCGCGAGCTTTCTGGATTCCCTTATAAGCCAAGGCTCTGATATGTTTTCGTTCATCGAACAGCATAGCTATCAAAACATGCTCTGGGTGAGCCATGAAAGCATTTCTCTGTAACGTTGCATGGGCGACTTTTCTTAGCTCATCTTCCAAGTAATTGCGGAAAAGAATCCTTTTTAAAAAATGAATGGAAGCTTGCGGGATTTGGGGATTGCACTTAATTGAGAACCATGATGGTATGTAGACCTTCATTATGAACTCTGCAAGCTTTCTTAGCTGAGGGGTCGGATCATCGGTGGCTACATACAAACGAAGGACTCGATTTTCCAGAGTAAGCCACCTGGCGTGCGAGATGTTGCCGGGGTTTCGTTTGGCCAACTCTTCAGCAATAGAATTGTCTTCCATATTAAATTGAAATTTCATTTGGGAACTGTAATAACATTTATGAAATTTTCACTAGGCCTATGTAAATACTATACATAACTTTGATTTAAGGTTTTGAAGCCAAGATGAAAGGACGAATACTTAAACAAGTCAGTAAATTTGCAGTAGAACAAGAAAACTGCCACTCATGTCGTATGGAAAGTAATCAGCAACATTTTGTACTTAGTTTTTATACTACATTTTATGACATGTTATAACCTTTTATACTTTTGTAATAAACAACAGTAATAACAAATAACATTAGTTTCTTTCAACACCTTTCTCATACAATTTACACCGTCCAACTATCTTTTTTCAGGTATAAAACATATTATATATATAGTATATATGTGGTATATATTTTTACTGTATGTATATAAGAATTATGTATATATATATTGTCTCATTTTATGCCTTCTGTAAGAAAAGTACAATTAATTCCGGTGGCTTAAACTTAAAAAAAACATGGTTCATATATGTACACAAAATTACAAAATTTCATCAAAATTAACAAACTTTAGGGCTTGTGCGGGAGACCAAAATACCATATTTTATTAAAAAAACCGTTTCGTACTTATTTTTATGCCCTAATATTACTGTTTTTTAACTTGGAATAAACAAAAAAGTTATGAATTTATTTTTTTAAATTAAAAAAAAAATTGATATTTTTTGAAAAAAATTAAAACTTTAGGCCTTGTGCGGGAGACCTAAACATTTTTTTAAAAATCCAAAAAAAATTGTGGTAAGTTGTGGTACCTAGTAGCAACTTTATTTCAACTTGGAATTTGAAAACAAAAAAAAAGTTAAAATTCGATACACCCTATTGTACATATATAGGATTCTGTTACATACTAATTATTGAGTAATTAGGAACATCTTAATACAGTGGAGATGAGTAAACACTGATAATAACTATAACTAAAGGGAAAAACAGGCAATTAAATTAAATTGGAACCAATTATCATCTATGATACTAGTCAAATATATAAAAGTAAATGTTTCTTTCTTAATCGCATGTAGACACAAAAACTGATGGACCGAATTCGCTGAAGATTTATGAGTTTATACTTATTAGTATCAGGAGTGTTTAGAGATTGGTTTGAATAATAAATAACAATAAAAATTAATAATAAAATGCTGAGCGAGTATTTATTGGAATAAATAACGGGTCGCTTCTACGATTCGTTCTTAAGTTCAACAGCTCGGCTGTGGAACGAACTGCCGGCCTCTGTGTTTCCTCCCTCCTACAACATGGGACTCTTCAAGGCCCATGTTCACTCCTTCCTCTCCACAAAAAACCCTCCACACAGCATCCCCAAAGATGACATAGGCCCTGAGGGAAATTATTTTCTTCAGGGCCTCCTGTGTGGAGTTAATATTAAAAAATATATATATTTATAATCATAAAAAAATGTATCTTCTTTACAATTTTTTTGCAAGAAATATATTTTTACAAATGTACAGAACAAACGCATATTTTGTGAATATACCTAGTAATAAATGAATTAAATACACATAGGTAAGTACTAAAAATTTTATCAAATTATTATAATAAATTTATATTAGTTTGAATGGTAGAAGAAGACGGGTACGCCTGAGGAAGACTCATTAGACGCATTATCTATGCATTGGAATGTGATACGAAGTCGACATAATGCAGTTTTTTTTTTAAATAGTAACATTATTTTATACAGTTGAAAATGGTGGAAGTCGGGGACGCCCGAGGAAGACATGGTACGATCAAGTGAATAAAACACTTATTAAAAGTAAGCTTTTAAATTCTTTAGAATAATATTATTTCCATCTTAAAAATAGAACCAGTTTTCAGGTACAGAAGAACTCACAGCCTTGAAACTTTACTCCAAACCTATCATTACCCCAATCAACGACGGGTACACGTCAACGAGGTAGTATATTTTTTTTTTTTATTTTTTTTTTTATTAATATCAATAGCAAAATTTGTACATTATGTAGGTTTAAAGTATAATATAAGTATATTTTTTGTATTTTTTTCACAGTCCTCCTCACTAGGGTTTCCTGTTCTGAGGCGGCCTGTAGTTTTTCTTAAATTTTTGTATTTAGTTTTGAATTGTCTTTACATTGTCTTCATAATGTTTGTAAGTTGATTATTACTTTGATCTCTAAGCCATGTTTTGACTTTTGTTTTAAATATACTCATTTCGTTTATTTTTTTGGTTTCATTTGGTAGAGCATTGAACAATTTTATAGCATGGAATTTATTATTTCTCTGTCCAAAGGATGTGTTCAAACTGGGAGTAATCAGGATATTTTCGCTTTTTGCCCTGGTTGTGTATTTATGTTGGGCAGTGGAGTATTCGGATATGTTTTTTTTTTCAGTTTAAATAAAATATTTTTTGAATATAGTTTCTGTACATTGTAAACATTGAAGTTTTTGAATATTTCTTCTGTCGGAGTTCTAAGCGGAACTTTCAGTATAGTCTTTAATACTCCTTTTTGTGCTATATTGAGCCGCTCTGTGTGAGTGCTCAAGGCAGACCCCCATCCAGTTATTCCGTACTCTATTTGTGATTGACACAAAGCATAGTATACTTTTTTAATATCGTTTATATTGAGGATATTGCGAATGTTTCTAAAGAAGTATATGTACCTGGTTAGTTTTTTTGTAATTACATCTATATGTGAGTTCCAACGGAGATTATCATCAATTTCAATTCCAAGATATTTGATGCTTTTGGAGTGTGCTATAGTGGGACAGAGGCATGATAAGCCTTGATTTTTTTGATAAATTCCTTGGCATAAATGTAATTTGAGATTAAGGTCCTCTGACGGCTGCCCTCTGGCTGTTTTAGAAAATGTCAGATATTTTGTTTTATTGACATTAAGCGTCAGGGTCATTATAGAAAAATACATTGAATAGGTAACATAATAATTCATTGAAGAGGACTTTTGGTATCAATCACTTTTGGTACCTACCAGTAAGAATTTAATAGACATTGAAAAGGTAAAGCAATAAATATATTTTAAAAAATCGTCAAAGTATGAATCACGACTGTCACTGACAGAACTCTCCACATTCTTTTGAGATCAATCATATTTCGTAGGTACTAGTTATATTATAAAAAGGAATTGAAAACGTAACGCAATAAGTATTTTAAGAATACTTTGAAATATCACGTGACTCAACTCGCAAGTACGTGAATCAAAACGGAATTTTTTTTTCTTCTAAATTTAGTTTTTTTTTTCGAGTGATAATGCAAATCCGCACAAAAAAAATAGTAATAAAAAACCTCAAAAATAATTAAAACATTCTTAGTAATATTTTATTCATGCACAAAAGAGGCATTCCGTACCGACACATTAGACTGGGTCTTGTTTCATAGGATTAAAACAGTTTATTCAAATAATAGCAGTTGTTCTGTGAATTTATTTTCATTTAAAACCAAATGAAAAACCCAATTTTGAACGAGTAGCGAGCTTTTAAAAGCATTTCTCGATAATTCGTGGACGGTGCTTTGGTCATCCATAACGCATTTGGTCTGAATGCACTTTATTGCAATGTTTAAAATTGTTTTGTTTACGCTTGTACAAAATTAAATCCTTTCATGTTTTTTTTCGTATGGAAATCAATAATCGCAAATGAAGCTTTTAAAAGCACTATTGACAACAAACTGATAAAAATAATATATGTTTTGATTCAAATTTAATTGGTTATTTTGAAAACAAGGTAATTTTTAGTGTTTTTGTTTAAGCATTGACGAAAATAATATCAAAAACTAATCTGCTTGAATATATGAAATAGACAGAGATACAGAAAGTAAAAAATGTAACTGGCGTTTGAATCCTACTATTTAAACTTTGCCAGCACATTATATTAATTTACAATTTTGGGGGAGGGTATGGGTACCGCCGTCCCGGGAACCATTCACTGAAAGTCACCCAAAGTGGCAAGCCGGTGACTTGGTGTACTCTTGGGTGCACTGGTTCATGGGGCGAGGATTGTCCAGGTTGTGACACCAGACGTATATGCTCTCCTACAGTGCGGCGGGCCGGAATTAGAGAGACTGGTTAAGGGATATATTTTTACACCTAACGTCCGTCACTAATGGACACACTGACCCCCAGATTCCTATCCACCCCTCATACCTTTCTCCTTTCCTGAACTTCCCCTCCTTCCTTTCAAAGGCCCTCTTGTGTAGAGACAGTGTATTTTTTTTTAATCCGTAATTTTTATCAATACCAAATTAAATTTTTGATGACATGCTATCATTGCATATCATATTATTTGCTAATATGCACATATTCAATTATTGCCTATATTTTTGATGACATCCTAACAATGCATATCATATTATTTGCTAATATGCATACATTCAATTATTCCCTATATTTTTGATGACATGCTAACATTGCATATCATATTATTTGCTATTATGCACACATTCAATTATTCCCTATATTTTTGATGACTTGCTAACATTGCATATCATATTATTTGCTAATATGCGCACATTCAATTATTCCCTATATTTTTTTAATACCATATTTTGGTGTCAATAATCGCATAGGCAAATATATTCGAGTAGAACTTTGCAATCACCCAATCACAGCGATCGATTAGCTATGGTGTCATGAAATGTATTTATTTATTTATTTATTGCATCTCACTATACATAAAACACTTTTTTTCACATAAAAATCAACCTCACTAGGACTAAGCCTGTATCGAGGTTAACAATTTACATTTGAGTGAAGCAAACAAAAGAGTAATCACAAACATAAAGTAATTTTACATACAAACAGAAAATATTTCAAAATGAAAGAAAATATAAGTAAAAAATGTGTTACCAGATGTGTAATTTGACAGTATATTGTAACAATATTTGAACCAAAACTAATCATTAATCATTATTCAAAAGAAGAAGCAAAGTAGATAATAAAGACAGATAGGGTGACATTCAGTTTTTAGCAAATAGGACTTATATAAAATCTTATTATTTAAGAAAGGACAGTATTAAAAAATATTAAGACAATAGTCTGTCAATACATAAACCTTAATTAACTTTTTAAATTTAACTAAGGAATTGGTAGACTAAATATGATTTGGAAGAATATTAAACATGAAACATGGTGCCTGATATAAATAATTTCTTTGACTAAAAGAAGTTTTAATATGTACCGCCACAAAGTTTAATGTAGAGCTAATTCTAGTTGTCCGCATTTGTTTTGTTCTTAGCAAATTTAATATTGATAAAAAATCGACAAAGTATTTGAGTGATATATAGCTGTTTTATGCACATAACATTATTTTCCTTATAAAGTAGGTTGGGTGGATAACTTTTTTGTATATGCACTGATTTTTTGTTCTAAATTTACTGGTTCATCTGTTCACAATGCCATCTTTATTTTGAGTTATGACGCTTAGAAATACCTAATCTATTTATATGTTTAAAATTAATGAACGTCATATTGTTTATCTCATGTTTTTTTTAATAGTGAAAAAATGGCTTTGAACTCGAGCGCAGCCGGGAACAACTACTAATAATTAATTTAAAGACGTTTTGTTTCCGTAATAACGTTTTTACTCTATTTTTAACTAGTATAAACTTTGTTCATAGTAATTTTATTTTAAATTTCAACAATGGTTCCATTTTAAGAAAAAATCATTTGAAAAAATATCAATATTTTTTTTATCCCAAACAAAGCTTCAATAATTATTTATTTATAGAGCCGCCACACTTAAACAAAAATAAACTTTCAGAGAAATAAGCAAAATACTATATGTAAAATTGTAAACGTAAAAAGTTTAAATTTTTCCCGAAAATTCACATTCAAAAGCAAGCGATTATCCTGACGATTTGAACTCGCGAAGAGGCCAATTACAAGCCGCGAAGATTGATTCATTTAAAATTACATTTCCACCGAATTTCACCCCGCAAACATTAAATAAACTGGCCTCCGTAATTTGCCAATATAACGCCTACAACCATACAGTAAGGCACAGGCATGCATAGCACATCGTGCAACTTTTCTATGGAGGATCTTAATTTTTCTTTATAACCTAACCGCCTAACGTAGCGAGATTAAAATTAAAATTGAGTGAGGTGGGTAAATTGTAAAACATTTGTAATAGTGTGACAAAATATTATATTTTAGAAACATACCCTAACTTTTTTGTTTGAGATTTGTTGTTAAGTTTTTTACGCAGTCAGCAAATGGCCCGCCATTGTAAAAAGGACTAGTAATTCGTAAGCAAATTTTTTTCGAGGAGTTAATAGTTATTTTACAATTCGAGTTGCGTGTATGCTGTCAGATTCATTTATTGATAAATCATGGACGTTCACGCCGCATCCCTTTCTCCCGCCTGAAGCATCCAGGAGTGTGAAAAGGCGTGGGAGTGGTTTTTCAAAATCTCATATCACTTCCCTTTTCCAAGTTTTACTTGTATATGTTCAATAATATCATTATTTCATTTCTGAACGACCATAATAAATACATAATATAACTTGTTTTTAAATAAACATTTCTTTAATGCATTGATTAATAATATTATTAAAAAAATCATAAAAAATATGGAGTTCTACAAATTAAACTCGACGAAAATAAACAGATTTTGTATTGTATAATATGGAGTTCTACAAATTAAACTCGACTACAATAAACAGATTTTTTATTGCAATAATATGGAGTTCTACAAATTAAACTCGACTACAATAAACAGATTTTGTATTGTATAATGTGGAGTTAAATAAATAGATTTTGTAAGCTAATTGTTTCAAATTATAATAAAATATACTATCGAAGAAAGCAATCACTTTGTGGCTGGACATTATATGAATGAAAAAAAAAAACTTTGTTTTAAACCACTTTATTTGAGTTGTGTAGGTCGACCGATTTCGGTTGCACTCAACCTACTTCCGGACAATGGAAATATAAACTGTTAAATATACTCAGTTTATATTTCCATTGTCCTGAAGAAGGTCGAGTGCAACCGAAACCGGTCGACCTATATAACTCGAATAAAGTGGTTTAAAACAAAGTAAAATAAATCATTTATAAAATATATTACTAGATGTAACCTGTGAAAAGGCATGGAATGGTGACGTATTTACAATGAATATATAATTGAACTCGCGTCCATTCTATAAGATACTCGAGTTTCGAGAGTCGCTTACTGAAGATGCTCGCCTGTAGATCGGCTAATATCACCTCTCTTCGTAACTATCCCGGCATTAAACCCAACGTCCGACAGTTGTCTTTATCTTTATCATATGGTAATACTACTGACACCTATGGAGACACCTTAAAACTAAATAAACTATTTGTCCTACTTGAAACTACACTCTAACGTGGCATTGAAACTACATGTAAATATTTACAAACACTACTCTTGCCAAGATTAATACTGAGAAATTTTGCTATTTTTTTCGTGACACTAAACGCTTACAAAACAAACTTTCTACCATGCAATGAGATGATAGTTTAAGATTTTTGCATTTAGTGGAAGGTGGAAGTATTTCAAAGCTGAAGTTTTTGACAGGTCAATAATAATAATGTAGTATTTGGTAAGCAGTTAAGAAGGTAGAGAAATCACAGCACAATTCAATTCAGCGAAAGTCTATCAAATTCAATAATCGTCATCATTTAACTTGGAAATCTTGTTAATTTGCCAATAAACCAGAACGATCATTAATAATCCGACAGAACGGCCATTTATAATGACGGATACGTCTTAATAGCGGTTGAACCTTAATATAGGAAAGCTCTTAGTGCGGGTCGAACCTTACCAATGCTGGACAGGCCCTAATGCTAGACAGTCCCTAATACTGGACAGAATTAAGCCCATAAATGTTATTAGGGTATGGGGCTACGATTCCAAGAAAGACTCCTATTTGTTGATGATGCTGTATGGATTTATAACATTACGGAAGATCTACAGCAATTTATTACTGATAAATTGGAAAACACGCACTGTGCTAAATATATTCTTCTTCTTCTTTCGTATGGTGGGGGGGTCAGAGGGGGACATCTAGGTCTGCGAGCCAGTCTAGGGCCTCGAGCGTCACCATGTGGACCTAATCAATCCCGCCAGGGAATGAATGGAGCGGGCATTCGTTGACCACATGTTCGGTGGTCTGCACCACACCACATTCACAAATTGCCAAATATATAGTTAGGGATGATGAATACTTAGAGCAGGTGCAGTTTCCATATTTGGAAAGATTGTTTACGAGAGATGGGAAGGCTGATAAGGACTTTGGGAGAAGGGTTGACAAAAATGATTAACGAAAATAACACCTAATTTCCATTCAAAATTATGTAGAATCTTCCCTCTTGGCCACAATCAAATTGACTATCAATAACTGTCCACTGAGAAACCCCGAAACTTTCCACATCCATTTAAACAAATAACCTAAACCCAACCTCTTGAGCAAACGTGTCGACTGCAGCATCCACAGTAGTGGCAAGATTCCTGACAAGAACGTTACAATATTTCTTGTGTCTCTTGTTATCACTTGACTTCACGTGACCGAAACTTTATTGTCTCTAGTTTGATGTTGTTGTTGTATTTTTCAATCTCCCCTCTGTCTGTTAGGACATAAATAACTAAGTACTAATACAGAATTATTGATTATCATTATCATCATCACTTTTGGCTCTACAACCCCTGGTGGGTCTTGCTTGGCCTCCTCAAGAGTCTTCCTCCACTCATCTCGGTCCCGCGCCAGCTCTCTCCAGTTTCGAAGCTCCAAGGCAGACAAATCTTTGAGGACGTTGTCGCTCCATCTTAACCTTGGCCTTCCCAGGCTCCTACTCCCTATCGGTCTTGAGCTCAGCAGGGACTTTGGTTCTTGATGCTCGGTCATTCTCTCCACATGACCTAGCCACCGAAGTCTTCCCAGTTTTATGAACTTTGTGACGTTTAGCTCCTTAAACAGATTATATAAAGGTATAAAAAAAATTATATACTACAAAATAAAGTATACTAGAGAGGAAAAAATTGAAAGAGACTACAATTGATAGTTAACAAATGTGGGAGGGAGACAACATATATACTATATACACACACATAAATGGTACATTCAACACTTAATGGATATATAATGAGAAAGAGACTACAATTGATAGTTAACAAATGTGGGAGGGAAACAGCAATATATGTCATCTTTGGGGATACTGTATGGAGGGTCTTTTTGAGGAAAAGAAGGAGAGGAACTCCTGGAAAATGAGGGATGCGTAGTAATATGGGGATCAGTTTGTCCAGGAGTGACGGACGTATGATTTATCCCTTGTGCTGCGGTGCAAGGCGATTGGTCGAGAGAGAGCAGTTGGAGAGGTCAAAGGGTCTCCCTAAACCAGCCTCTCCCGATCCGGCACGCGAAGCAGCTGGTGGGCAGGCGCATCATGAACACACCAAACGTAGCAAAACACTTGGGGTGACCTGTTGCAGAGGTGTTATTTGTCGAATAAATGGTTCCCAGAGCGACGGTACCCAAACCCGTCTCCCAAATTAAAAAAATAAAGGAATGGGGATGGATTGAAAAGAACAAGTTCAATATCCTGCAGAATATATTTTTTTTAATTATTAAAAAAACGGTACATAATTTACAGAGATGAAACAATATACAGGAATAATATTCTTCATGTTGGGTTATTATGATATGTTTCCTTGTAATGTCTGCTAAGTGGTTTGTTTATTCTTAATTACCAGGTGACGTGTGTAGTATATAGGAGTGTGTGCGTAATGTATGAGGGTGTGTTTGTGTGTGTGTGTGTGTGAGGGTGTGTCTGTATGTATGCGCATTAAACAGTTTAAATTATTGACATGATTCCACGTTTAAATTTGGGCAGTGAATTCGAAAAACTTATCAATGTTAGAGTTTAGACAAATAGTATTTAGAGTATAAAATTATTGTGTTTTCATTATTTTGGTATGAAGTTATTTAGAGTATAAAATTATTATGTGTTTTCATTATTTGGTATTAGTTTGGATTTAATGATATATATTACTGATATTGTGTTAGGTATACATAAATAGAGTCTACATTCCTTGCAATATCAGGGTGAAATATTGTTCCAGTGCGTGAAGTAGGAAAGGGCGTTTGGCGGCTGTCGATGTCGCCCTAATCCTTCCGACCGCGAACGAACTCGAAGACCGAGTCGAAGGTGACCGGCGGCCGCCCGCCGCCACACAAATGCTCCACGAGTTTTTAACATTAATAAGTCAATATACACGACTACTGATTATGGTAAAACCTAACTTCCCGATGAAGGGTTATACCATTGCTTTCGCTATATTTTCCAGTACGACTTGTACAATATCTCAGCGCACATGTCGGCATTTTGAAGTTATCGAACACTTGTAACCAACTAATGCCTGATGCCCGTGATATCTCCCATCGGACAATGATCCGATATGCGTGGCTCATATAAATCTAGCTATATACCTCATGTTTACTGAAGTTAAAGTTCTACAGGATTGCGTTGAAAAGAAATCCTTTCAAATTTCTGTTGATTTAATCATTTTGATCTATGTAACAAGCATCCACGTTTCACTATCATATCTTCATTAATAAACTTTAAGATTAGCAATCCACCCTTGCCACATCCCTGCGAGTGTTCGTGAGGTACAACTAATAGTAAGTTTAGTTTAGAGGAATCAGATCTCGGACTTAGCAACGCTTTGGTCCAAGAAGACGGTTCGCAGCATCCCTCCAGTGATTCACGTGAATCATTCCTTGTGCCCTAATCTAGGGTTTAATTTCTGGGAGTCTGGGGCCAACTTAACAGGCTTATCTGAGGATCGTACAACCCTTGAGATGGCCTAGAATGAACACGATTACTGACAATATTGTAATACCTTTGTAATAATGGGGAATGTCGTCATAAACTTGGAATACGTTTTTGATTTTATGTTTTGGGGAATTGTGGCAAATATAGTAACCCTAATAAATAGTCAAAGAAAAATATTCTATTCTCCGATCCTTGTATATACTTATTTATCTGCTATAATTCCTGGAAATAATTCAGAGATATATCACTCTATTAGAGGTGATTTTGCACAAAAACAGCGTTATACAAATCATCTCAATATTATTATTTATTAATTATATCACACGCCGCGAATTGTGTTAATTTTTACGTACATATAACATATTAAATAACAGAACACGATGTGTTTTCATAAGTTTGCGTTTTTTTCTAACGAGGGATTTTCATAATCACGAATAACTTCAAAAGTGACACATATTTTTTTAAGAGCTTAAAACCTGATCGATGTATCGAAGGGAAGTATTTTATAAATAAATTCGGAATATGGAGTGTGATCCTCGGCTACAAAACTGGAGGTCGAGGGTTTGATTCTCGTCGTGCAATATAATAATAACTAAAAGTAAAAACAAAAAAATCTCAGATCTAATAAAAATATGTTTTTCGCCTTCTATTTGTACTGTAGATTATTTATGTTTCTGGATACCGTATATATTGGTTATTTGCGGCACGTTCCAGATACTCACGGTGTCCGCCTAGAAAATATCCACATTTCAGAATAAAAACATTGCTTGAAATGGCTTTCGCCGTGTTAGGTTACCTGATGTGTATAGTCAGGTAGGAATTTTCTTCCTCTTTCGCCATCTCATTCCGTTCAAAATATTCGTAGGTAAAAAACTAAATTGCTGATCTTCAATAGATTCATTCATATAAATAAACATATAATTACGAAATTAAACTCCAGCTTTGTAAGCGAATATATTTTTTGTTATTTTTTGAAGTATGAAATCAAAGAACCGATCTAAAAACAGCATTTACTGGTTCATCGTTTCACCTCTATGGGATCAACAAAAACCACTTAGTTCTACACGTATTCGTGCCTCATTGCCCGCAACGAACCGATTAAACCATCTCACTAGAGGGGGTAGAGCTGGAAGGGGGTTCGAAGGACTGGGAGGGATGGTAGAGTCAGTGGCGGTACTTTACGGGGGACATCCCCCATTGTCCTCCTGTGAACTACCCTTATTGACTATACCATCCTTCCCACCAGATATTACTAAAATCTACTAAAAGAAAAAAATTGAAATTTTGAAACTCTGGCTTTGGACCGCTCCGCGCTTTGTCTAAACAATAATAATAACATGGCATATATATAGCGCAGTTTAGGGTGATTTCACTCTAAAAGCGCTTTACATAACAAACATAAAAACGGTAATTTAGTATTAGTGGTACCCAATACAGATCTAATATTATAACACTAAATATACAGTTTATACAAAGTGATGACAAAACTAAAAATAACAATAACAGCAGGATAGGACAAAACAAGAATATTAAAACTAAAACATAAAATAAAACAGGAGGCAGTTTGTGCTCAGAAATGAGAATCTTCTAAGCAGACATTTTAAAAAAGTACAATACGGAGGCAACCGAAACAAAACAATTACCGAAAGTTTTAGAATATGGCTTGTTATAAAACATTGAAAAGAAGTTATGATTTATGAATGGTAAGATTTTTTAAATAATTTTGTCTTTAAGAGCCCGTTTAAATTCAGACAAATTCTGGAGATAAGTAAGAGCTGAAGTCTATTACAGATGAGCGGGCCTGTTACACAAAAAGAGCTATCATAGTAATTAGGGAATTCTCTTCACACCAAAAAATCACTTATTATTAATTATTCACATGTAGAAACACTTCAGACACAAGAATACATAGTTTTTATAATTTTCAAAAATCATTTATTAAAGTTATAATGACTTTAAAAACAGGCGCGAACGAAATATTTCAATGCAGCCAAAAACGCCCAGTGATTGATCAAGCGTTCAAGGGCGAACGATGACGTCACTGTTGACCGGCCTGAGTAGATCCTGCAAACCGATGGCGGCGGCAGCGGCAAAGGTGTGACGTAGCACTTGTGACGTAGCGGTCAAAATGGCGCATGACCGTTTTCAGAGCCGAAATAGCACGCAATTTTTAAAACAACTAAAAAAAATTGAAAATGAATTTTAAAAAAAAGAAAAAAACAGGTACATAATAAAATAATTATCTTTATTGAAATAAATTATTTACAAAATGCACGAGAATTCCATATTGTTTTTGTCTTTATTATTATTGTTGTTGATTGATATTGATATTGATACATTTTTTTTACAATATTTTATATTTCAATTTAGTAATGTTGGCCTCACTGGGTTGTTTACCCGTTCTGAGGCCCCCATGTTATAATTTAAGAATTTATACATTTAAAAAAAATAAAAGAAAAGAAAAACAACATTAAAATAAAGATAAATTTAAAATAAAAAATAAAGATTAAAAATTAAAATATAATTATAACACTAAAAGAAAAATATCAAAAGAGAATGTAAATCGGCATTTATAATGATATATGTGTTTGTGTGTGTTGTGTGTTTTATATTTTTTTTGTGTTGCGTGTATATGTTTTATTCTTTTATGTTATATTATTTTGGTAATAATGTCTTTTTGTTCTTTAATCCATTTTTTTATTTTGTGTTTGAATTTATTTTTATTTTTCCTCAATTTTTGTTTCAAGTGGAAGACTGTTGAATGCTTTAATAGCGTGGTATTTATGGTGTCTTTGTCCAAAGGTAGTGTTTACCGTCGGAGTTTTTATGTTTTCTTTGTACGCTTGTCTGACCGGTCTATTAGTGATATTTTGTGTTTGTTGGGGTTTGTTTTTTTGGTCGAAAATGTAGTTTAGTAGTGTTTTAACATATAATTGGCGTATATCAAGTACGTCACAGCTTTTAAATAGTTGGTCTGTGTCGGTTAGTTTATGTTTTTTGAGTATTACTTTTAATATCGTTTTCTGTGCGATTTCTATTTGAGCGATAGCTGCGTTTGTCGCTCCTCCCCAAGCAATTATTCCATATTCTATTATTGATTGGCATAGTGCATAATATATTGTTTTCAATTGTTTTATTTTATATATGTTTCTTATATTTAGGAAAATGTGTATTATTCTGAGGAGTCTATTTGTGATTTGTTTGATGTGATGTGTCCATCTAAGATTATGGTCAATTAGGATTCCTAGATACTTTATTTGTTCTGTTTTTTCTAGAGGGGGGCAAACGCAGATGTTGGTGTTTATGCATTCGTGTATTTTTATGGTGTTTGTATTGTTTTTTGGCTGTCCTGTGTATTATTATTTATTAACGCCCTATCAGGCTTTTACATAGTAAGTTATCAGTATATGTATGTAAGTGTAACATGTACATGGATAAAATAGCTAAATATATTTTACTCATAAGGTAATTAGAAAATAATATGGTAAAGTAAATCAAAGTATGAAGACAAGACCTTTTTTAAAGCTAATAAATAATACAAGTTAATAACTAGCAAATAGGTCTGAAATTAGTTGCCTTTTGAAACTCACTAAGTTATTAACTCCAAATATATCAATAAGTTCTCAGTGTTTGTTTGCAAGCGGATGAATTCTTGGAATTGGTGAATACATAGAGTAGTTAGTATTGAGGTTATTGTTACATTTAAAAGTGTCTTTGCTTCGAGTTTGTCTGGCAGGTATATTCATATAAATTAATTCCAATAATTCAGGGCTGTCAATGAGAGATTTGATAATTTTGAATAAAAATAATATATGAGTTAGAACTCTTCTATCCGATAGTTTGAGAAGTCTGGTTTCGGTACGTAAGTTATTTTAATTTATAAATTCGATGGAAATAATCATTTTAAAATTGATGTACCGAAGAAATTTATTTTGTAACTTTTCTAAGGCTTGAGAATGAACTATGTAGAATGGTGATATAATTAATATATAATTTTTAGATATCTGATTAGGTGCACGGAGAAAATTTTGTATTATTACTGAACTAAGAATCTCTTCAAATTATTGGTAATCAGGTTAAAAACAAAATTGCAGAACCTTTTCCCGATACACTTTTAGGAATAATGTAATAATATCACAACATAATATAAATATAACACATAGTGACCAAATGCCAAAATTTAAGGATTTTTATGAACACGCGATCACAAGTTTATCAGGAAACCTATAAATTTATTCGTTAAGGGCCTTAAATCCCGTTTTTAACCGGATTACGAAGAATTTGAAAATATTTTTAATAAATTAGCAATATTTTTTATTAGTAATTTTTCTCCGTGTTCATCGCTTGTACAAGAATGTTTTTGTTACACCACATATATAAAAATAATGTCCGTCCCCACAATCTAAGAAGTGCTCAAGCCGCCACTGGGTTGAATAATAGGATGCTAGATGTCGATAGAGGGTAAGGGGTGGGAAGGAAGATAGAAGAAGAATTCTAGGGGTGTTGGGAGGAGTGATATAACACCCTTCTAGGAGTCAAGCAGTTAAGGAAAGGAAACCCCCTGGAGATTTCAAAAAGGTTCCGAAGCGATTGACCCTTTTAGCGAAATGTCTAAATCTTGAATTATGCCAGTTAAATTTATTGTAATTGAATTTATTAATTTACCGAACGTTCGCTTTTTTAAAGTAACCTATTTCAAATAGGAATTTATAACGTTCATTGGGTGAGTTTTGTAAAGGACATTCTTTTGGCAGCGAGTTAAGGATTTAGCAAATTTCGTGGTTGTATATTTTTGCATTTTCGATTTAAAAATTACAGCACTACATTCTGGCTTAAAATGCATTCTACATTACATATTACTAACCTTACTTTTGTTGCGATACATCAAAATCTTGCGAAAATTCAGTTCTGAAAAAAATTTAATTACACGAAAGTGGAATGTACAAATTTTTGTGTATATTAAAAAAAACTCAAAATGCTAGACATAACGCTTGCAGAAGTATTCTGGAATAAAATTCCTCTCTTTGGTAACATTTATACTACGTATATCATAAAATTGGAAGAACACAGAATAATTTTTTATTTCGCGGATAAGAGATAAGCCGCCATAGCTCAGTGGTCAGAGCTGTCGACCGGAAATCGAAGGGACACGGGTTCGAGTCCCGTTGGCGTCATGTATCTTTTATCAGGAGATTTTTCAATGTGGATGAGTGTTTCAGGCGAATAATTATTGCTTGTAAAATAATTGTTACCCTTTGTGCTATGCATAAAAAAAGTTTGTCTTAAACATTAGTTTACACAAAAAGTAATAACTAAAACTACATTACCAACGCCATTAAAATTTGTAGAATTTAACCAAGTGCTGGTATAGATTACGCTTAATTCTGTCAATGGAGTCAATAAATATATCAATAGTACCCCCAAACGTGTTGCCCAGATCTTGCATCTATTGGTTAGTGAGTGTGTCTGATAGTTGGTTGTGTATGTACTGCAAAAGAATGTTACACATTGTCTTGTACATGTTACATTTTGTATCGGGACATGGAATTCAATAGCAGCAACTATGGCAGTACTATTGTTAATTAGACAGCTCTGACCGAGTAAATACAACATGACATATCATGCTGCATTTAATTTAGTTGTTTCTCGAAGTAATTTTATGTATAATTTTGATCTCAGAGATTGTATCGTGTTGGGGATTAAATTTGCTCTGGCGACATATATTTAACTTTGAGAACTTTACTTGTGTAAAAGCAAATATACAATGGAGATTTGAAATAATCCTTAACTGAATCAGTTTGTTAGTATGATTATAATATTTTTATAACTACTATGTACTTGTGTTCTTTATTTTTTAAATGTGTCATAGAAAAAACATAATTTAAATAAAATTAATAAAAAATTGAAATATAACTACAATATGGCTAACTTTAGTAATGCAGACAGGGTTTCGCTACATCCGTAACTTCATCAGGGCTGTATAATGCTGTATTAATGCCGACAGGGTTTCGATACAACCGTAACTTTATCAGGGCTGTATAATACTGTATTAAGCCGACAGGGTTTCGCGACAAGCGTAGCTTCACCAGGGCTATATAATACTGTATTAAACTGACAGGGTTTCGCGACAACCGTAACTTCGTCCGTTCTGTATAATACTGTATTAAGCCGACAGAGTTTCGTGACAACCGTAGCTTCATTGGGGCTGTATAATGGTGTACTAAGCCGATAGGGTTTCGCGACAACCGTAGCTTCATCGGGGCTGTATAATACTGTATTAATGCCGACAGGGTTTCGCGACAACCGTAACTTTGTCCGTTCTGTATAATACTGTATTAAGCCGACAGAGTTTCGTGACAACCGTAGCTTCATTCGGGCTGTATAATGCTGTACTAAGCCGATAGGGTTTCGCGACAACCGTAGCTTCATCGGGGCTGTATAATACTGTATTAATGCCGACAGGGTTTCGCGACAACCGTAACTTCGTCCGTTCTGTTTAATACTGTATTAAGCCGACAGAGTTTCGTGACAACCGTAGCTTCATTGGGGCTGTATAATGCTGTACTAAGCCGATAGGGTTTTGCGACAATCGTAGCTTCATCGGGGCTGTATAATACTGTCTTAATGCCGACAGGGTTTCGCGACAACCGTAGCTTCATCAGGGCTGTATAATACTATATTAATGCCGACAGGGTTTCGCGACAACCGTAACTTTGTCCGTTCTGTATAATACTGTATTAAGCCGACAGAGTTTCGTGACAACCGTAGCTTCATTCGGGCTGTATAATGGTGTACTAAGCCGATAGGGTTTCGCGACAACCGTAGCTTCATCGGGGCTGTATAATACTGTATTAATGCCGACAGGGTTTCGCGACAACCGTAACTTCGTCCGTTCTGTATAATACTGTATTAAGCCGACAGAGTTTCGTGACAACCGTAGCTTCATTGGGGCTGTATAATGCTGTACTAAGCCGATAGGGTTTCGCGGAAACCGTAGCTTCATCGGGGCTGTATAATACTGTCTTAATGCCGACAGGGTTTCGCGACAACCGTAGCTTCATCAGGGCTGTATAGTACTATATTAATGCCGACAGGGTTTCGCGACAACCGTAGCTTAATCGGGCTATATAATACTGTATTAAGCCGACAGAGTTTCGTGACAACCGTAGCTTCATCAGGGCTCTATAATACTGTATTAATGCCGACCGGGTTTCGCTACAACCTATTGGGCTTTTATTTAGGTCGATTTGATTGTTCTATTACTAAATCTAGTGCATCCAAATTATTCAGTCTGATTATTAAGTCATTTTAAGTTATTTTTTTACTATAAGTATCTGCTTCACGTGATTAAATAAGTAAATATTAAAAAAAATCAACACAAAGGGAAAATGACAGTTCATTTATTGTAAAAGTGCATTCGAGAGTATTGGATCGATCCCGAACAAAGCACAGAGACGGAACACGGTGAGGGATCCTTTTTGTTCGTGTTCTGGTGGAAGTTTGAGCCTATTCTCTGCATTTTTAGAGAGGTTCCTTTGCGCGGCCTTTTTCAATCAAATCTTAAATTTAGATTTGAGGCCAAAACATCCAACCAAACTAAATATTTTTTTTATTATTCAAAGGATGTAGCAAATATCTAGTAAAAATGTGTACCATTTTATTTATTTGTATTTTAAATTAAGATATTTATGCCACTAAACAATTCAATTGCGGATGATTTTAAATGCATTTTTTTGCGAGTTAAATATATTTATTATGAAATAATCGTATCGTTCTTTAAATATTATGAAAAATTAAATTAAAAAATGGAACATCGTAAAAAAGATGTGATTTGTGAAGAAATTTTAATTAACGTACGGCAAATTTGTGTTCGAACGTAAATCGGTCGTTCGTAATTTAAATTAACGCCCAACTTAATGCTTTTTTAAATATCTTTGTTTTTTTTTATTTCATCACATTGGTATAGTAAAAAATATTACACAAATAATTACCAAAGATGCCTCCAAAATCATGAAAAGTATAAATATTTCATGTTCTTTGTTTTATAATTTAAAGCGCAAATAAAAAAGTAGACATTTGATAAATCCTTGGATTAAAAATATGTGTTTTTAGGTTTGGTTCGGTATTTTGGCCTCAAAGCCAAATTTAATCAGTTTTTAGTTTGATTAGGTACTTTGACGTCAAAGCCAAATTTATTATTATCATTTTTCAGTTAGGTTAGGCATTTTGGCCTCAAAGCCAAACATAATCATTTTTCAGTCAGCTTAGGCATTTTGGCCTCAAAGCCAAATTTTATAATTTTTCAGTTTGGTTAGGTATTTTAACCTCTCCACCAAATTTAATAATTTTTCAGTCACCTTAGAGAATTTGGCCTCAAAACCAAATTTAATATTTTTTCAGTGTAATTAGATATTTTGGCCTCAAAGCCAAATTTGTGAATTTTTCAGTTTGGTAAGGTATTTTGGCCTTAAAGTCAAATTTAATATTGGTTCAGTTTGGTTAAGTATTATGGCCACAAAGCCAAATCTAATAATTTTTCAGTATTTGTATTTTCGGTTAGGTATTTTTACCTCACCGCCAAATTTAATAATTTTTCATTCACCTTAGACATTTTGGCCTCAAAGCCAAATTTAAGCATTTTTCAGTTTGGTAAGGTATTTTGGTCTCAAAGTCAAATTTAATATTTTTTCAGTTTGGTTAGGTATTTTGGCCTCAAAGCCAAATTTAAGTTTTGTATGAAGAGAGCCGCGCAGTTTTAAACTAATAACACGTCCACTTGACCTATTAACCTTCCAACATCTATTAGGTTTCTGCGATTCCCTCGATCTTTGGAACAATCTATCTACAAATCTTCTTTAACATCCGAAATATCTTTAAGACCCGATAAAGTAGTTTAAGATGAAATAATATAACTTATACGACGTAAGTTTGTATGAGTGCGAGGCTTACTAACTAAATCTCTTTACGACCAGGGTTTACGAATATATTACTACACATGGTATTCTCAGGGTATTACAACAGAATTCAAAATTCATAACGCTATTTCTCCGTAGGGGTTTGTCAGACAAATTTTTCCACCACACAACACTGTATTGGCACATTTTCCTTCCTTTATGCACAGTATAATGAACCTAATTATATTATATATAATTAGGTTAATATATAAGTAAATTAAATATGAATGATGGACTTGCCGAACGTCACAGCGGTGCTGCCAAGGTCTGTTCTCTATATGAGGATACTGTTTCAGCGCTTAATTAGCAGCAGACACATTCCTGGACGGATGACGAACCTCGTGCTGGCACTGTTGGTGGACGCGGTGCACTCTTTCGCTGTAGCAGCTGGTCCAGTTTCCTCACCACTTCATTCTTGCTTCTTGGATTCTTGCTCCAGAGTCTCCATCTTCTATCTTCTTGTCACCTATTCCTGTACTTCATTTTATTAAACTTAATTTTTGTAACATTTATATTTTTTGTAATACCTGCATCAACTGTCCTGAGGTGATATATCACAAAAGCGGCGCTATACAAATTTTCCAATAAATAAATAAAAAAATTCCGGGGTTACAAAATAACATCATCAAAAATAATAATTTTGAATTTAAGTGTAATTTTCAAAATTGGTACTGATTGTGTGAAAAATTTCAGACAAGCGATAATGTACCTACCTGTAATAAAATATGTTATTTATTAAGATTTGTCAAATTCAGACCACCCCGTGATTTTTCAACGGTCTGCGGCGCTAGTATAGTCATAAAACTTGTGCCAAAATGTCTGTGCGTGAAATTTTATACCTGAATGAAATCTCGTTAAATGAATTCAATTTTGCTTTGAATTTTATTGTCATTTTCAAAATTTGAATAAGAAAATATTTTAATTGGTGTTTTCAAAATTGAAACTGAAACTATCCCGTGACTTTTTTACGTATCTGAGCTAGAACAGTCCTAGAACTTGTGTCAAAAATTCACAAAATTCTAGTTCAATTAACATTTCCCTTACGGTGTTTTGTGAGGTTTAATGATAAAAATTTGGAAAATGACAATTAAATTCAAAACTGATTTGAGTTCATTGAACCGGATTTCACGAGGAGGAATTCCACGGAGTTAAACAACCAAGCATAGATGATCGAAGTAAGTATGTATGATTCAACATAGATTTTGCAGTAAAACGCAGGCACCAAATGTTTTCGAATTTTATCAAATAATTTCTCAAAATACGCTACCATTTGACCAATAACTGTAACCACCTGCTCACCCCCAACTCCTCTTCTACACCCCATCCATAGCCCGTTTTGCTACAAGTCTCTTCGCCAATAAACACGGCTCATAATTCCAATAATTGGCTCCGATCGAACGGAATCTCTGACTCTCCAAATCCGTGACGAATTATCTTCACCCATTACTGCCCCACGTTGGGCGCCAAACTAATATCTCATACAATATACGTTTACGTGATACGTGACACATAATACGTGATAGATCAACATACATACTTTCATTACAACCTAGATTGATCGAATTATTTTACGAGGCTGTATCTAGAAGATAGATGCGTTATCGTATATACCTACATGTAATATTTAAATATTTGGGCGACAGATACAATGCTATAATAGTAAGCGTGCTTAGATCTATATAAGTGTTCCACCCCAAATTCTCCTAATAGTAGGTTAGTCAAATTTTATATAATATTGACCTGAAAAAAATAATAAAATTAAAAATTTAGATGTATAAATTTAAAAACTACACAAAAAAATCATTTCACTTGATGAGTTCTCTCCTCTGTAGGTACTAATGAAGTTATAGTCTGACATCTTATTCTTAAATGAAGGCCTCAGCACGGGTAAGCCACCCAGTGAGGCCAACATTGCTGGATTGTACTATGAAATGTAAAATATTGTACCAAAATAAATAAAAAAATAAACTTTCATGATTTCATTTTGTTTATTACAAAATTAAACAAATTTCTACCTAAATATTCTAATTGTACCTACCCACTCTCAGAATCACCCTAATGAAATCCTACAATAATGAAATACAAATCTGTATAGCCAGATAATCTTCAACTCCTCCATTTTCTCCATTTTCCTACAACTCCCACTCCCTTCAGCCTTACAAAGTACCCCAATTTTGGGATTCTACAATCCCATTGCTTTGGGACAGTTGGGAATCTTGGACCCAACCCAAAACCCATAAAAATGTACATATTTTTAGGAATGGTCTGACTCTTGATCCTTCGACAATTGATCCCCGATCTTTGATCCCCCAGACAGTAGATCCCGGGACATTTAATGCCTGGAACACTTGATCCCTTGGACACTTGATCCTTCGGTCACTTGATCCCTCAGCTACTTGATCCCTCAACACTTGACCCCAAATGATTATTTCTATTGTACTTTACACAGCAAATATTTTATGCCGTTTAAAACTTTTAAAATCAAATTATCCCTATGATGTACTTAAATAAAAACATTAATTTATTTATTCTTCGTCTATCCTTTTAATTAATGTATTACCTTTTTTTAATACCAACTTGCTTTCTAATCTCCAACCAAAAAAAAAAATGTAAATTGAACCTTACTGAATTATTTAATATTTAACGTATTTAATGCAAAATTAATTCTATAGTATAACTCTACGTTTCATAAATAAACTCAAATAAAAAATATGTAGTACACAACACGTTAAAACTCAAAGAAAACAGACAAGTTATTACTTGTATGAACAGTATGAATACTGCTGTAGCTAAGATAAAGAGCACGAGAAGGAGATTGGTTTCAGAGCGTTGTTTTTAATAACGGTGTCACCATATAAAGTTGCTAAGAGTACAAGTAAAGCCTTTGTCGTAAAGAATCTTGGCATTCTTCGTATTTTCGTACTTACATATTGTGATAAGAGATGGAAAAGGTCATAGAATTTTTTTTTTCAGGTGTGTTTTTTTTGGTTTGTTTATTCTTCATTACAAAAACCCGCTATATTTCCAGCGCAGTTTGTCAGCAGGTTCATTTTACAATAATAATAATTAAATAAAAACTGAAACATAAATATTACAAGAAATTACAATTTGAATAAGAGAGATATAAGAATGATATTATAAGTGATTACGATTACAATACATCCATACGCATGGGCATATAACATACACATAGAATAACTAACTAACTAACCATTAAGTCATTCCCGCAGGGGTAGGCAGAGATGATGGACCGCCAAACAACTCGATCTTGGCACACACACCTTGACTCATTCACATTCATACATCGTCTCATATATACTTTTCTATTATTCTGACTCTTGACATGGCCCGACTCAAGTATCTGATTCACTTGATCGTGCCATGTCTTCCTCAGGCATTCCCGACTTCTGTTACCATTCACATTTGCGTCATATATTTTCTTTACACCCTTTCATCGCTCATTCGCTCTACATTCCGAAACCATTTAAGCGTCCATTTATTAATCTTGCTCATCAGCGTTTTACCACACATACGCCTCAGGGATCTCATTCCTACAGCTTTCAGTCTACTTTTATCCTTCTTCTGCTAGTTCCATGCCTCACTGTCATACATCAGGGTAGGTACCAGTATACACATAGACTTTCAGTATTCACAATAGAATTTCAACCATAAAATCAATTGATATTATAACATTATATATAGGTGCTTAGAGACAATATCAACATGGTCGAGTTGTTTACGATGCCTGCCTCGGTAAGAAAAGAGATCCTGGATTCAATTCCTAGTTAATTCATAGAAAAATTATTACAGTCAAAAATAATTATGAAAAATATTTTGGAAAAACATTTTGAAAACATTTTGGAAATTACACACATTCTGGTAGAAATTGTAATGAAATACTGTAACTTTGCGTTCCATATCGAAATTATTTCTTCAACAGATAAACAATTTCACTATCCTCTCTGAAAAGCTTAAGAATTCTGATTTCAATCTTATTTGTTAAATCAAGGCACTGTTATGGGAAGTCAATAACTTTTATTATCCATTCAATTCCAATATGAAAATATAGCCTTGGAATAAATCCAAAAATAGTAAGAACAGTGGAATACCTTGCTCTCAAGCTGTTGTCTCGGAGTTTGAAAAATTTGAAGAAAGTGATTCTGTAACTTATCTACTCGAGTGACTATTTATTCATATCAATCCTCAAAATATTAATATCGAAACATATAAATAATTAACCGCGATATAAAGCCAATGAATCCACCTAGATTTCACCGTATATACAGGGTGCGGCAGAGAGGACGGACGTTTTTGAGATGGGTAGTACTCTCCCCCTCTGTCTACGAGAGAGGTGGAGGGGGGGTGCCGCTTGACTCGTTAGTTCCTAGAATTGTTTTACCAGTTGTCGTCATGGAGCCGTGGACGGTGGAGCACCGCGTTTTGGCCTATGATTGTTTCGTCCGTAATAATGAGTCAGTCACCATCGTACAGCGTGAGTTTCGTCGCCACTTCAAGATTCATCGGAATAGAGCTGTTCCCTCTCGAAACACCATCCTTCGTTGGGTTGAATCACTTCGCAGGCGTGGTGAACTGATCAACAGAAGACCAAGAGGAGCTCCGCGAACAGTTCGAACTCCTGAAAATGTTGAACGCGTTCGACAAGCCTTTCTTCGCAGTCCGATTCGATCTGCCCGGAAACATACTGCTGCACTTCGCCTCAGTGATCGTTCGGTAAGGCGAATTTTGCATATGGATCTCCGCTTTCACCCCTGTGATATAGAGCGATGTTGGAGAGAGTCTACGCGAACTTCCAAGAACGCCTCCAGCACTGCATCAATAATTTCGGCCACCACATGCCTGATGTGATTTTCCACACTTGACTGTCTCAAATGCTATTTCCTCGCGAACCTGATTCCATCAATAAATTTGTTTTTGAGTAAAAATTAACTATTTTATGATTTTTTTAAAACCGTCTGTCCTCTCTGCCGTACCCTGTACAATATTTTAGGTTCCATAAATATGTGCACATTCCATAGTATGCCAAAAATCGCTCGAGTAATTCTCTATTGATAAATCTCAATAACTACAGATACCATCCCTGTGAGAAATGTGGAGATCCGCAAAGAGTAATGATGTAATGTAGCAAGGCTGATGTAAGCGTAATGAGTAAGATTAAGAAAGGTACGCTTAGATGGTTTGGGCATATTGAGCGAATGAGAGAAGAAAAGAGTGTAAGGAGGATATATGTTGCAAATGCGAATGGTATCAGAAGTCATGGCACGATCAAGTGAATCAGATGCTCGAGTCGGGCCATGTCAAGAGCCAGAATAATAGAAGAGTATGTTTGAGGCGATGTATGAATGTGAATGAGGCAAGAAGTGTGTGCCAAGACCGAGTTATTTGGCGGTCCGTCCTCTCTGCCTACCCCTGTGGTTATGGTTAATTAGTTAGTTAGTTAGTTGTTGCATTTAGTGAGCAAATCTTTATATCAAAGCCTCAAACCTTTTTACCTTAATAATTTTAAATTATACAGTTATGCATCAACTTATTAATTTTTTCTTTGTTCCAGGTAAGATAAACAAGAAAGACTGTCTTCCATACCAAGTTATTACCCAAGGTTTGTCAATAAAACGTCTTATCCAACCTTAGGAAGCCTTATTTTTAGTTTGTATATATATTTTTATTAACACGCAATGCGTGTCACACGTTTTTAACTACTACTTACTAGTTAGTCTCTCAAATTAAACTTGTACGAAGGTTTTTGGTGACTGGTAGATTTAAATTATTGGGCATTATCAATAAAATCAATCTCATTTTCCGTACTCATTTACATTACTTCAATTCCCTTAATTCGGTATGGGTACTACAGATCATTGGCTTCAGGCAATTGGAACTAGTACTGATCGATCTGATCATTTCGACCTGATCACGAACCCCCAACGATCAATCGGGTTACTTACAAAAAAAAGCAATCATTTTATCGAAGACCTGTCAGCTCAGTCAGCCCCGTGTCGGACGTGGAAAGCGTCCATAGATGTACCCATAAATTTAGTTGACTGTGGTTTCTCGAATCGAAAGATGGTTGAATTACCTAAAATCTGAAAATGGCTACCATTGATGTTCCAATCTGGAACCGCAGTGACATTCCATTTCAACTTTCTTCAACCTTCTCTTTATTATATGTGTTGCGAGAAAAGGACTAGAGACGACCAATATTCATAAATTATACATCTATGGACTACGTCCACTTCAAGACAGCGCATCATTATGTGTATTGTGTTTTTGTGTTTTAAAATACCCAATCAAAGATCAGGTACTTTTGACTCGATCACTTCGTAATCGACCCGGGTCTTGTGAAATGGTCGATCGATGCAGAAATAGTGGTTACGAAACTAAAACACACACAAAAAATTGCATCCTTTTTTTAGTTGGTGTTTTTTTAAATATAAATTATACACATTACTTTTAAAGGTAACCAACGTTTTGATCGCAAGCAAAATGATCGTAATTATGATTTGATAAATGATGGTAAATTATCATTTGATCGTAAGCTATACATTAAATCATAAAATAAATGATTAAACGCTCGTTATATCAAATATTTTTACATTAACATTACACATATACACTATTATTTGCTTACAATCAATTGCTTATAATATTCTTACGATCGTTTGATTACTTACACGTCATTTTCCATACGTTTATTTTGTTTACTATCACTATACCTGTAGCCATTTAAATGTTTAACCCTGAAATTTATCATCTTTTTATATTTGGCATATAATTAGTAGTCAGTTGATTAAAGGATATTTAAAAACACTTAAAAACCTTAAAATAAAATTCTCGCAATTTTGTCAGGATTCATTTTCACGTAGTTTGTGGCCTTCTCTTCATACACTTTATCGGCACGGAAATTCAATCCTTTTGTCTCATCGAAACGCGTAATGGGTCCTACAAAATTCATCGCAAAGCCTTGTGAAGGGTCTCCCCTTTAGTTTTATTTTTGATTGATACTAGAAGGTCTGGTTTCGACGTGAAACCTAAAATGAACCTAATACCTGTACCTACTGCCTATAATGTAAAGGACAACCCACTGAACAGGATAATCACTGGAAGTGTACCTATAACGTTATATAAAAAATGGTGTCATCAGAAAAGCCAATAAAATAATTGATGATCTGTTTAAGGAAGAAATGTGATACCTACTACTAGAAAATTCACCCTACAGTTGATCCCCTGACAGTTGAACTCTCGATAGTTGATCCCCCGGATTTTTGATCCCTTGGGAATTCGACCCCCAAAGCATTAATTCTGATATACATCCTTTCTAGTAACGTAGTCAGAGAGAATATACGGCCGTACAACAAAAGTCGATATATTTTGGGGAATTTATGGGTACTCCGGGAAACTTTGCGATATTATAATATATATTTAGGAAAGTACCCACCTTATATATATTGTCCTTTAGCCTACTCCGCATATAAGTTACTTTAAGATATTTAGTGTTATATCCTCTTTATTTACACCTTTCGGGGTACAACATTATTGTTAGCGAAAAAAAATTATAAGACAGATTTTCTCTAAAGATGCCTGCAGATAAAGGGTGGTCCATCGTGTACGTCGGCTTCAAATTTAACTAAATAAATTACTTATTAAATTTAACTGCAAATGGAATACAATATCATGCCTTGATATTTAACTTTTTGTGGGATAAATTGAAGGACATGGACCTCGAAAAAGTATGTTTTCAACAGGATGGTACCACATGCCGTACAGCAAGAGCCAACATCGATTTGTTGAGACAACGTTATCCTGGTTGTGTAATTTCCAGAAATTTGTGACGTTAATTGACCGCCCAGATCTTTTGTCTTGACGCCGTGCGATTTTAAAAAAAAATGCAAGATATTCTCTCTGCATAAATAAAATACAACAGAAATATTCTTTTGGGGGATCAATTATCGGAGAGATCAATTGGTAGAGGGATCAAGTGTTTGAGGGATCAACTGTTTGGGGGATCGAAAAATTGTTTTCTTCGGGTGCACGGACATGGGCACAACACATGATTAGAAAGAAAACTAATGTCATCAATTTGAACATAAACCAAACAAGCCAAAGAAATTGATGATTCTTTCTAGAAAGAATTTCAATAATGTTGGATTAATTTCATTAGAAGTGTCATTTGAGCTTATTTCTGATACGCCCATAATACACTTCTGTCGGTGAATGTGTTCAGTGGGATAAATTTTCTCTGAAATGAAGCTGTGTGGGAGAGGGTGGGAGATTTTATAAAGGTTTATCGATATATTTTACCCGGTTGACATTTTGATGGAGTGTGGGATGAATGATAAACTTATTGTATTAATTTACCGTTAGGTACCGTTTTTGGTTGAATTGTTTTTACCGCGCAGTATTTTATTAAAACGTATTATTTTTAATTAACTAAAGTCCCCGGCGTTGCCCAATTTTTACGCCGATTTTTTTCGAAATTAGATTTACACAGTAATTTTCCTCTTATTTTTAACTTCAAGCGGGAAAATTACAAAAAGTAGCAAACAAAATTCTGCGTTAAAGAGTAGGAAAGGCGGATGGGGTGGTTTTTTAAATCCCACGTAGACACCTTCATCTTGTAATTTTTTTTTTGACGATTCTGAATACAGTTTGTATTTGTATTTGTTTATTTTTTTTGTTTTTTACAATAAATATACAATTTTTACAAGTCACACTGTTTTAATTTATACTACACTTCCAATAAAAGCATTTGCTTGTGGATGGAAGAGGAGTGTACATTTGCGAAAAAATAATATAATAAATTATATAAAGATTTATAATACATATGTAATCTCTTTTCATACTCCAAGCAGGTCGGTTACAAGACAGTACCTACCATATTATTGTAGCAATTTTATTTCAACGTCCGTTCCAACGTCGTATATCCAACGTTCAATATCACACTCCTATGCGACGGATTCAACAGCTAGAAACAAACGCTACGATGTTGTTGATATGTTTAGTACATCAATTTTAATATATAAGCATACCCTATTGAAGTTTTTTTCATCATGAAGTGGATTTTTTTATAAAGGTATTTAATTTGACTAACACATAATAATTTTGTCAACTAAAACAGAAAAACATATTTTGGATTTTTTATGTTTTGTGCCTACATACTGTGTGGATCAAGTTCAGTAATATTTTGAATTTATATTTATTTTTATGCAATTGTTTTAAATAGTCGTTTCATGCATTATTTTCGTGTATAATTTCGTAAATATTTTTTATATATATGTTTGTAAAAGCCTTTATAGGCGTTAAATAAATAAATAAAACACAAGGTTACAAAGTAAAAAAAAAAACAAAATTAAAATCCATACAAATTATTGTATGATAATTTGTAAGATTTTCAAGTGAAACTAGGGGAATCAGTTTTTTTGTTTTAACGATTTCTCTAAAATATTTTTTTAAATAGTTCAATATTTTTTTAGTATTGAAAAAGTTTTTTGGATAATACCTACTATTTTTCTCATCATATACTATTCATCTCCTTCCCTAAAAACAGCCCTATCCACATTGGAGAAATTATGAAGATTTATGTTGCACTGTAAATTGTCGCAAGTCAGTCGAATTCGTCTCGTATAGCAAGAAGGTGCCATCTTAGTATCGTCGTTGTATTATTCACATACAAATATCAAAATTTTCTCGTTTTCTCGTTTATCTCGTTGTAAAGGAAATTTCACGCGAACAGTGCAAGTGCATCGATAGCCCTATTACCCGGATTCTTGGAAATTCCAGGTAGGCTGTTTCCTTCATTCCACTTTTTCGTGATTTATTCAGAACCAATTGAATGAGCTCTTTACTGTCGTTTTTTAATATAAATTTGATTTACAGTTCATTTTAATGTGTAATAGAACACGTTACAATATTTGTTTTTTATCATTAATGCTTCTAATTTCTTCTGGTAAATTATTAAAGAAATGTTTTCCTTGGTGGGTATAATGGTGCTGGGCAAAAGAAGTGTGTAGTTTAGGGCTTGCAAATATATATTTAAGTCTGGTTCGATTTTCAGCTATGAATGGGTATTTTTCTTTTTCTTTTATAATTTGAATAAGTCAAGTGTTCAAAATTTCATCAATCGCGGAATAAAATTTTAGATTTGTAAACAAAAAGAATCTGCCCTAAAAGAGAAACCCAAAAAATAAAACTCTGTCGGTTTAAACTAAATCTAAGTAATGCAGTTAAATAAATATACCATGGAAGTCAGAGCAAATTAAATGAATTCATTAAAAGCGGATTAAACTTTCAAAGCGTCATAAACTGTATAAAGTTATGGTGCGGGGTAGTAGCAGAGGGAGATACAGAGGTATATGTGAGAGGGAGAGACTGGGAGGAAACGGTAAAGGGGGTGGTTTAGGATGTGATGGCTCGTTGATTGGATTGAACTGAACTCACCTGGGCAGTAGGCAGACGCGAGATACCGAATAACCTTTGGCATGTTATATATTACAGTAATATACAGTCACCTATTTCCAACTCAACTCAGGGGTTGAGAAATACTGACCATCAAGGTTTTTTTTCTCAAATTGGCCAAATTACTAATATATTTTGCTGGCAAATTATGGAATTCTACATAATTTTCTGAAGCGGTCAGATTTTAGCTATAGTATTTTTACAAACATTTATTTGAAATTCACTTTTGTTTTCGAGAATAAATAAATGCAAATCTTGGAAGCCCAAATTATCCCACTTCTCGACACCCAATCGAGCTGAAACTTTCCAGATAGGCTCGTTGTCGGTAACAATGCATTCAATTAACTTTTGGTGGCAATCGCATACAAATTCGCGGCTTTTACAGCTTTTGCAGCTGAGCTTTTACACATATGTCATAAGTCATAAATCATGAGAACAGAATATACAATGTAAGCTATCGAAAATTATACAAAATTGAAGCTTGATGTTTTTTAAAACTAATATGAAACAATAATAATAAAACATATAACAGTAACATAATACGAAACAAACTGAAACTGAAACAATCCTTTACTACGAATCAATAGAACTAAATTACTTACAACAATTCGTTCAGCAAAGAGCTGGTATAGATTACGCTTAGTCCTATAAATGTAGCCAGTAAATATATAAATAGCACCTCCAATCTTGTTGCCCAGATCATGCATCGTATTGGTTAGTGAGTGTGTCTGATAGTTGGTTGTGTATGAGTTACAGAAAAATATGACTAGGATATATATCCATTTACACTACAAGATTTTGGAAGATAAGAACAAAAAGTCTGAAAAGTACACTGTTATAAAAATTTCTCTCGTCATGCTATGCTGTCCTAGAACATCTGTACTGCCGTGTGGTATCTATAATAAGCAGGGTGACGATTACGGCTCAAGTTTTCAAAAACATATAAGTCATAGCATATCGCAGTCCAAAAGGAATAGGTTTTTTGATATACAGGATTTTCCAATAAGATGTATTATTTTGAACAGCACGCTATTTCGGCAGATGTTACTTTTGAAGCTGTCATTTTTTGACATTTGACAAGTAGAAAACGCCATTAATAAAAATGGAACGATACACGCTTCAACAACGCATTGAAATTATTAAAATTCACTTGAGTGAATCAAATGCAAATCATTTTGAGTGATGAGGCCCATTTCCACCTCGGTGGCTTCGTCAACATGCGAAATTGTCGTATATGGGGCCGGAAAACCCAAGAGTTATTGTTGAAAAGCCTCTCTATCATCGACGTGTGACTGTTTGGTTCGGTTTATGGTTCGGCGGAGTCATTGGACCTTACTTTTTCGAAAATGAGGCTCGAGCAACAGTTACGGTGAATGGATTGCGCTATCGAGAGATGATAAATGATTTTTTATGGCCGGAATTGGATGGTATTGATCTGGACAACGTTTAATTCAACAAGATGGCGCTACGTGCTACACAAGCAACGAAACCATTGATCTTTTACGATTGAATATCAAAATAACAACTCTTATTGGAAAACCCTGTAGTTATGCAGAATATTAAAATATAATGCAAGATTTGTTTGACTATGAAGTTTTGCTGTGATAAAATTAGGTAGTAGAATGTTGGTGACTAAAATCTAGTTTGTTAATAATAGTTGGACGACCAAAAGTAGATTCAGCTTCAATTTGATTTATTTATTTATACAAATACTGTGTTATTTTAAACACATATTAGAAATCGCGCTAGTTGGGATTGATGTGAAAGGTTTGGGCTATGTTTGTCACATTGGAAAATATGAAAAGATGGCTGCACGGATATTTATAAAGTTATTCAGTAATTTAAAAGTATAATGATATTCTCCGTGTAGAAAGTAGATTTAGTTTAAGAGGAAGTTACAAGCCAAAAATGTCTAATATATCTTGGTATACCTTATTGTAAGTAATAGGCATTAAAATTGCTTGAAAAACGGAGTCTCGAAACGTTCGATTTCAAGCACAAAACTGGTTTTTTTATTTATTTTGTAAATAATTTTAAAAGAAATCAAAAAAATTAACAAGTGAAACTCTCACTGATAATCTTAGCTTTAATACTGTATTTTTAAAAGTTGTTTCCTTGAAAAATATATTTTTTAATATGTTACATTTATATTTTTTATTGATTAATTTATTTTTTATTTGTATTCTACTCAAGCGAAACGATAGGAAAATCTTCAATTTATCCAAAGCATATTTTTTTGTATTCATAATGTAAACTAATTCGTTATAAAAAATAATCAAAATAGTGATTTAGAATTGAGGCGATGCATTACGTCGTGTAATATTTTAAATCGAGCCGTTATAATAACTCCCCTTTCGTAGATGGCGATAAGGTTCAAATTCCCGCTTAACACCATCCGCCTGTTTTGATTTATGCAAGAAAAAAACATGGCCAAAAAGTGCCTTTTATTTAATTTTGTGGATGTTCAGGCATAAATATTTTATTTTTTTCTGATCATTTTATAAATAACTTAATTTTCCACATTATACAATCAAATTATAACCGAAAATGGGTTCATAAGTAGGAGATTTTGAACTTTAAAGCAGTTTTTAAAAATACTTAATATCTAAAAAATAATCAATTATTATTGGCCAAGATGTATTCTACTCGCAGTATTTAATTAAAGCATCTGAACATTTCCAGGCGACCAAATTTTCAAAACAAAAACACAAGATTTTGCATTACAACGTAGGGCATCGCCTTAAGCTTCGTCTTAAGATTAGACTTGTTATTGTGTTATTCGCAAAACCTATTGATTTATTTTTTTAAATATAATATCACCCAAAATTTAATCATCTTATTATTAACTTCTTCAAGTATTTTTTCTTTCTTTTGCGACAGCTGTTCGGCGTTCAGGGCCGTTATCAAACTGTGGTTAGGCCAATATTGAGACAACCTATTTATATATGATATTATGGCGACCGGCATCAAAATCATAATTCATCACATCTTTAAAAAGTTATATAAAGTCATGGAAAGTGATGAAACAAAAACTTTAATTACTGGGTTAAGTAGGTTAGGTTAGGTTAGGTTTAAATTTAATTTTTTTCATACTTTATTATGACTTTATATCACTTTTTAGAGGTGTGTTGAATTGTCGATATGTTGATTTATCATGGAACCGATATTATTTACTCCTGCCTATTTTTTAGTTTTTTAAATAAAGATAAGCATTCCTGGGTTACGAATAACCTGACAATATTTGAAAATCTCCTACTGATGAAGGACTTAGCCAGCCGAGGAATTGAACACACAACTCCTGGGTGGGACCCAAACTCGATGATAACTCAGCCACCAACTGATGTTTAAAGTGATTTCATTAATATTTTCGGTAAAAACTAATTTATTTAGAAAATCATAAGTGTGAAGCATTTACGTTAAAATGCCCCCCTCCCCTTTATGGAGGCAGGTTTGTTCAATTTTATTACATTCTTTTAGATAGTTGGCCAAAGAATGAAAAAGCTCAATACGTTATAGCAACTCAAAATTCAATTACGATAATTACGTGATACTCGAAAACAAATATTTGTTATAAGCATTTACTTTGTGGCTCGTCATAATTTATAATAAAAATATATAAATTTGTTTTATACCACTTTAATTTTAATTACACTCTACCGGTTTCGGAAGCACCCTACCTTCGTTTTGAGAATATTAATTAATCATTATTTAATACTTTCCTGACGAAGGAAGGGTGCTTCCGAAACCGGTAGAGTGTAACTAAAATTAAAGTGGTCTAAAACAAATTTATATATTTTTATTAAAAACAAATCAAGTTAGCATGTCGTTTTTAACCTGGGAATGTTCGTCTTTCCTTCAAAGGTTGCGTACCACTTTTCCATTACCCACCTTACCAAAACTCAGTTCAGAGGTATTCAATACTTCCCGGTAGCTGCCAGGGACTGCCAACCAATAAACACCGTTTAGGGCCCCAGTTAAGTTTAGTGCTAGGGTTGAGCGGAGTTCGAAGCCGCCGTAAAGGTTCAATTAGAGCCCCTAGAAATTCTGCTTTACCTTCCCTGATTGGGTTACTACGGGTTCTGTAAGGTTGGGTACTATAGGTTCTAGTAATACTGGCATTTCTTCATGTTAAAGTTATTGTTCTATGTTCAAACTCGCGCAGATATAATTATAGTACGTTAGCTACAAAACGCATACCCTTGAAAACCACGAAACTGACTTTAATTGTCAAGATAAAATTTTGAATCGACAATAACAGTTTTTATTTAGTCTTTAGATTAACCGATTAACAAATTAAACAGTTAAAAAGTTATTTAAACAAAAGAAATATCTGCATATTTTGGAAAAAAATAAAAAATTTGAACATTATCGTTTGTCCGAATTCTTGACATGTCAGTTCCGATTTTGAAAACGACAACAATTTTCTTATATTAAAACACAAATAACTTTGTTTACATCACTTTAATATATAAAACCTCTACATGTTTCACGAACAAAGTTCACCTCATCAGGAGAAAGTATATGTGGTTAACTTTGATTTGCTTTGCTTTGCCACATACTTTGCTTTGAGCAAGTATATATTGAGCTGAACTTTGTTCATGAAACATGTAGAAGTTATATATATATTAAAGTGATGTAAACAAAGCTATTTGTGCTTTAATATAATAAATAATGCCATCACTATAACTGTTTTTAATTTTTTAATGGTATTCACAAACTATGAATACTGTTAAAATGTGTGAAGATTTAGGATGGGTGTTTTCACAGAATTTGAATAATCCATCGTATTAAAACGTTCATTATCGGGTTCTGTGAAAGTCCTGTTCAAGTTCTGTTATTATATCATTGTAGGCTAGTTGCTTGAAAGAGCTGAAATAATAACAGAACTTGAAAAAATCTTTCACAGAAAAATTAGTTTTGATATTTAAAGAATTGTACAAATTCTCTGAAACAACCAGTCCTAAGAGTTTATTTATCTGATTCCTATCATTGATGTGATTAAAAATTTGTAATTTTAATATTTTCATTCATAATTATTGATTATCAAACCCCGCATATTCTGAAACGGTTCCAACTGGCTGCAACGTTATTATGGCATAGAAGCTAGCTGGTGAGAAGGCTGTTACCAAGTCTACCCGGCGTGAAGTCAACGCCTCCAAATTCACGAATAAAAAAAAATAAAAAAAAAACTAACGTGTTGTTTTGGCGGCAAATCGAACGACATATTTTACATCGTTAAAGAAAAGTTATTCGTCAACGAAAATATAAAATAAAAATACCTTCAACATCGTAATGTTTTAGAAAATAAAAATAAAACAGTGCAACTATATAATATAATTGCAGTTGACTTTTTTGGCTGTTCTTTCGAGGGTGTTACAAGGGGCTTATCCTAACTAAACCTTTAAATGAAAAATATAGACGTAGTCTGGAGTGACATTGCAAAAATCATAAGTCAGTATTGTAATAGCAAAAAAAAGACGCCTTATGTCATCCATATTATAGTAAAAATATGTAGGGTAAATTATAAAGAGTTTACATCTCCCGAAAAAAATAACAACATTATTTTACCCACATTTATGTGCGACTGGTATCACTGTAAACCTGCGCGCGGAAAATATTTCATTCTCTCTCTAGTGGTCTAGCCGCCGGTTAAGCCCTAAATCTCCTCTAACGTACGCGATCTGTTTTGTTCACAAAATTATTGTAACGTGAGTTTTGTTAAAATAAAAACCAAATTGAAAAAAATCGAATTCTCATTATTACACACAGAGAGTAATCACGCAACCTTGGATTTTGCGGATTGGAGAACCTGGCGAGAGAGAGAAATTGGCGATAATCACAATCCTCCAAAACTACGTGTCGATTTATTAATGCAAAAATCATAAATTTCGCCCTTTTTCACATATTCTGTTAAAAATTAAAGAAAATATCATTTGCACGTCTTATGAAAGTCTGTTTTTAAAGATTTGGTTGCGTTATATTGGATTAAATGAGAATTTCTGAGCACAGGGGAGGCAAAACGGTCAACATTATCAGTTTCAGTGCCGGCAACCCGGGCGTTTATTTAAGGTTGGTTCTGTACAGATGTTTTTTTTTCATTACCCTCCTCACTAGACAAAGTCTGTTCTGAGGCTGGAATACTGTTATGCGATTGCTTTTTCATCACTATTTTAACGAATGCTTCCACAGAGAGCAAACATCTGTGATTATTTATAGTTATAAGTGAACTTTAATATTTTTTTTGTACAGATGTTTATAATCGATATATTATATTGAGTAAAAATTACACGAACAGTTTTTTTTATAAATTTTCGGGGCTCGTTCTGAAATAACCCTTAAAGTGTTGCCGATTATCAAAATGGTAAATAGACGTTATGTGAACGATATAAGGCGTCTTTTTTAGGCTATAACAATCCGCAAATTAAAATAAAACAGTTTCATACAATGCCGCTCCGGCCAAGATGTCCTGTGGTAAAGTACGCATAAGTCAGGAGGTGATTTTAAATTATGGTAGAAGTTAAAATTAATAAAAAAAACATATAGAACATATTATATCGGGATGTTCTATATTAGCACCGTCCGAGTATACATTTAGGCACAATCAAGTTTTAAAAATAATTAATTAAAGTTTGGTAATTAAACATAATTTGATTGACTGCCGTAATATAATACCATATTATGAATACGAACCAAATTCATTTTTAGAAAACGAATTTTTTTAAATATCTTATGATAAAAACTTTACCAACAGACCGAACGATTAGTCATAATAGACCCGATATAGTTTTACATGACAAAATTTAAAAAAAAAAACTTATATCATTTATGTCGCTATTCCAAATTCCTGTGATATTCAAAAATCTGTTAATGAAAAAATAAGAAAATACACAGATTTAGGAAATGAGATAAAAATAATTTGGCATTCTCAGGCTATAAAAATATTACCATTTGTTATTTCGGCTACTGGCATTATACCTAGCTCTCTCATTAAAAATTTAGGCATATTAGATCTTTCAAAAAATTTATATATAGAAATGCAAAAATCAGTCATTTTAAATACACGTAGGATAACGAAAGATTTTTTAAATATTTATGTTGAGGGATCAGTAGGATTAATAGGCCCTGTTAGGAGTTCGACCGAGCCGAACTCTCTGATATGAAAATTTCTGGAGTCGGTGAATTATTTTCCCATTTGATATCTGTTGAGTTGACGTGTTGTTCTTGTATTGACTAGATGATCATTTGTGGTAAAGTGTGTGGAAGGGTTTAGTTTTTCCTATGACATAAAGTCGGAAAATAAAAAAATATAAAATATCAACTTTTTTTCCCATTCAAATAATTCAACTTCTTACCTACAAAATTCTTTAAAACGTTGGAATTTCTAAAAAAATTAATTCATCTTTTTTACTTGTACTACCGTGTAGAATCACCCCCAAATTTAAGCTCACTTTACCCTGTATAGAGTGGACTAGGCTATAGTATTTTGATAACTAAAATAACAATTTATATTTTGATATCAAAATAACACAAACACAATTCGACTATTATCGCGACTAATTATTAAAACGCCTGGAATTATCTGGGCCCATAACCTGTTAAATAAAACACGGTATTTGTTCAAGGAGACAGGATGAACTAGCGTTTATTGGATAGGTTATCGTACACACAGATGGCGGTAGTAGTATTTTGATAACTAAAATAACAGTTTTTTACTGACGTTTTGGAAAAACATCACTCTCAGAAGTCGGTGACCTCAAGCCTAATTGTTCCAAAGATAATAATAATATTTTATTAAATTATGTTAATTTGAATACTTTCCTGTATCTAAAACTTAAACAATCTCGCGTCTAAAAGTTTATCATTAATTATTTTCATTTCGTATTCCTCGAAGGCACGGCTAAAGAGAGCGTCGCATTCCGCAATAATCTGCATAAAGTTAAAACTTCATGTCACCTGAGCTCAAGGCTTTATTGTACATTTCGCAAATATATCCACAATTTCAAGTAGACTTATGCGCTAAACTTTCTCAGTTTGAAGTCGAAAGCAGAAGCGTTTGTGTGTTTTGTTCGATAAGAATATTCAAATGGCTTTATTGTGAAAGGTTCTATAGCTAGACGACTAGGCTACCTTCTATCCGTGGGACGTACATTTAGATGCTAAAGTTTCATCCTTAGATCGTGCCAGCGCTGAATAGGGGTATTGTATATTCTGATTTCTATCGACTTATAACATATTTCTCTTGAACACTTTAAGTTTTAAACTCATTAAAAAATATATGTATTTTTTAAAGATTATCACTGTACATTTAAAAATTGCAAAGTATGCTCTAGAGATTACAAAAACACATTGGGTTTTGCGATTTAACATGAAAGGTATGAAAAAATTCATTTTTTTCACATAATTTGTTAGCTTTTGGGAATATCTCATAAGGTCTCGTAGAAATTGTTGTAACTACCTTACTGTCATGGTGAGAAATGTGATCTAAACTGTGTTAGAAAGAGAAAACACCACGCCTTATATACACATCTTGAAGTTAACCACAGAATAAATAAATGTACACCTCCATGGCACGAAAGATTTCGATCACAATTTGAGAAAATATTCAGAATTTAAAAATGTCGATGACAATCCATTCAGTCAGATTTTGGTGGTCAGGTACACGCATTTCTCTTAAATTGGATGGCATTACCTTAGTGTCCCATGTAGGTACTCGCAACGAAATAACGCTTGTTAAATCAATGGCGTCCAGTCTGCGTTTCGATTATGTTATTATTTTTATTACCGATTGTGAAGAGTATTAGGTACTGTTCGATTTGTGAATTTCGTGTATACGTTTGATGATTTTTCGACGGCAATATATGTCAGATGCTTTCATATGATATATGGCTATGTTTGAGGTGTTGCCATTTTTGACGACTTAGTACTGTCCCAAAATAATATTTTTTCTCCAATGGCAACTATCTGTATGAAAATAATGATCGTGTAAATCAGAGGTTCCCAAAGTGGTATACCTATACGGACCCCCAGGGGTCGATATCGGCTTGATGGGGGTCCATGTCAGCGAGAAAAAAATTTGGGGGTCCACGATATTCAAATGGGGTACATACGAGCGGACCCCCATTTACCTCAAGTCAACATTTAGGAGTTCCGTAAATGACACAATAGACCTAACACAAATAACCCAGTTAACGTAATACTAATAATAGACTGAGAAATTACTTATTTGATATTTGTATGTTTATTTTTCGTAAAGTTGTTGATTGCGGTATATAAATAGAGTCTACGTTCCTTTTCTCGTCAGAATTAATATATTGAAGCAAAACATTGCACATTGGAAGCCGCGAATTTTCCTAGTTCCCCAATTTGTTTTTGAAATACGTCCAAGTTCAACAGCTCGGCTGTGGAACGAACTGGCGGCCTCTGTGTTTCCTCCCTCCTACAACATGAGACTCTTCAATACCCATGTTCACTCCTTCCTCTCCACAAAAAGACCCTCCACACAGCATCCCCAAAGATGTCATAGGCCCTGAGGGAAATTATTTTCTTCAGGGCCTCCTGTGTGGAGTTAATATAAAAAAAATATATAAAAAATAAAAAATAATGACGTTCAACATGTAAATACACTTCACACAGACTTCAAAACTAAGTTTGAGGACATTTTGACTATCGAAATGGAACGTTGAAGAATCGGAAAACATGTGACAAGAAGAAATGACCGGAATAAGGGCCAGCTACAGAAAAAAATTCCCATTGCTTATCCTGCTTCATTTTCATGTGGTTTAATACCTTACAAGGGTGCCCTGTCTACACAATGTAAAGACAGAGCAACTATACCGCCACCCGGTTGTTGGGCAGGCAAGGGAAGGTAATCATTTTACTAAAAAAATACATTATTATCACATGGGACGTTAATAGTCTTGGGAAAATTCAATATTCGGCAGGCAGGCATCAGTTCTGTCCAAAGTGATGGAACGTGTGATCAACGACAAACTGCTCACATACCTCGAGAAGAACAAAATTATCAACGACCGTCAATACGGATTCCGGCGGAACCGCTCGTGCGGTGATCTTCTCGCTTATGTGACGCATGTTTGGGGGCGGTGCCTGGAACGTCACGGTGAGACCCAAACGGTCGCACTAGACATATCCAAGGCCTTTGACCGGGTCTGGCACCGAGGACTTGTCAACAAATTGCATTCTTACGGACTTCCCGCATCCCTGTGTACGTGGATTGCTGACTTTTTAAGGGATAAGTCGATTCAGGCGGTTGCTGACGGTTTCACCTCTTCCTCGCACTCCATAAATGCTGGCGTCCCACAGGGATCGGTTCTGTCTCCGACTTTGTTTTTGTTGCACATCAATGACCTTTTGACATGTGCACCGATTCACTGTTACGCGGATGACAGTACAGTTCATGATAGCTTTTTGTTTGACAAGCCCCCAAAGGGCACACAAACTCCAACGGCTCGGAGGGCTTTGAAGCAGAGAATGGACGGTTATCTCGAGAGTATTTCCTCTTGGGGTAAAAATAATCTCGTCGAATTTAATGTTTCAAAGACCCAATCCTGTCTGATTACGTCTAAAAGGGATCCAAATGATAATCTAGTCTCCTTCAACGGAAGCAATCTTCCGAACAGGCCTTCCATTGATATGCTTGGTGTAACTATAAGTGACCAGCTCAGGTACGGGGGCTCCATCGAAGCTAGAGTAAAGTTGGCCTCTCAGAAGCTGGGCGTACTGTACAGGGCCCGCAGATACTTTAATAGTACACAACTGCTCACCCTGTACAAATCGCAAGTGCGCCCTACTGTCGAATTTGGCAGCCATCTCTAGTCTGGAGCCCCAAAATACCTGAAAAAAACCCTTGACTCTGTGCAGAAACGGGCGGTCCGTTTGATAGATTCCCCAATCTTAACAAACGGACTGCAATCTTTAGAGCACAGGCGTCAGGTAGGTATGCTGTCCTTGTTCTATCGGTATTACAATGGAAGATGCTCTGAGGAACTAGCGTCATTGATCCCTTCGGCACCGGTGCGTAGTCGGGATACACGCCAAACGCGCGCCCAACATTTGTACACAGTTGACACTTGTCACATGAGAACGGGTCGCTTCTACGATTCGTTCTTAAGTTCAACAGCTCGGCTGTGGAACGAACTGCCGGCCTCTGTGTTTCCTCCCTCCTACAACATGGGACTCTTCAAGACCCATGTTCACTCCTTCCTCTCCACAAAAAGACCCTCCACACAGCATCCCCAAAGATGACATAGGCCCTGAGGGAAATTATTTTCTTCAGGGCCTCCTGTGTGGAGTAAATATAAAAAAAAAAAAAAAAAGGCAGGGAGTCCATGGAAAAAAATTTAATTGGCAAGTGGTCTACGGGGCAAAAAAGTTTGGATATCTCTGGTGTAAGCAAAGATTGCTCATACGGGTCTCGATGTAGTTTTCAAATGGGGATCGGCTGAAAAACGCCCATAAGTAAATGAGAAATATTTTTAATTATTGAAGACAATATTGGCGATTTCTAAACGAAAATCTGAAACAGAAAAATCAGAAAAGGATACGGTCACATCTAGGACACGAACCCAGGACCCTTGCTTTGCCGGGGCACGCGGCCTTGTCCTAGATGTGACCGTATCAGACCGTTCAAATTTTCGTTTAGAAATCGCTAATATTGTCTTCAATAATTAATTATTAAAAAATTTGAGGTCTTACTCAATAAAAATCCGAAAAATAAAATAAATGTTTTTATTTACTTTTCTTGCTCTCATTTGTTGCTGGTTTTCGAGTAACTATTTAACCTACCCATTATGTTTTCACTCTAAAAGTTTGTTTCTAATAGTTTCAGATGTTTTTTTTTTTTTAGTTGTTTCCCAAACATTTCCAATGTCAATAGTCTGTAAGCTATTCTCCAATATATCGGACTACAAACTAATATCTCTCGGCAAAACAACTTTCTAACTTAATATTGGATGAGAAGTATTTTATATGTATTAATACAAAAGTGATGGCAATCTTTGTCGAGGTTTCTTCCGATATTTAGTGCGATCTCCCATCGGAGGTTGGCTATCATCGAGGCCAATCTTCAATCTGAAGAGCGTGGGGTAAATGTAAGTGTTCGAGGAACGAACAAGGGTTGGGATAGTCGTATTTTAAAGGGCTATTCCACAGAGATAAAGCATGGATAACGCCTATGGCTTATGACAGGGGAATGCGATAACACAATGTGTAAGGTTAATTCACAGTCAGCTTACCGGGTGGCGAACGGAGTCTGCATCTCGAGAATCATCTATCAGCACTGGAACGGTGATCGTTGCACGGTAGCACTCGTTATGTTGAATTGTATTGCGATAAAATACATTTAAGGGGATTATTCCGATAAATAACCGGCGATAGTACATACATTGATTTTTACAAGACGAACGTTTTGATGCGATTGTACGGCTCACGGCACTCCGTGATTATAGTTGACGTGTGAGAATTCAAACTGTACAGTTCAAAATCTGACAATACTATTGGTCAGCACACGGCCTGTCAAAGGCAATTCGGCGTGACGGAACAGTAAGTGTAATGAACAAAATTAAGAAAGTGACACTATATAAGGTGGTTACGACATATGGAATGGATGAACGGAGAGGAGCACCATTAAACTTAAAAAAAAACTTTAAAAAAAACCTTTTTTTTATGGTACCTACATCTATTTTTTTATTAATCGTTGTATATAAAGATATATTTTTTTACTTAGGATTTAACCTTGCTCCGCAGGGACTGGAGTCAACCACGCTAACAACTGAGCCAAATCCCGATCGGACAGGAATGACATTTATTTCGTGTATTATCTGCTGTAATGTCATTCGTTTTCAGAGAAATGCGTAAATTTCCACGTTCATTTGATTGGACGCATTGTTATCAACGACGAGTCTATCTGCTGAATTTCAGATCGATCGGACGTCGGAAGTGGGTTAATTTCCGCTTCCAAGATTCACATTAATTTATTCATTTATTCATTCCCGAAAACTAAAATGAAATCTAAATAGATTTATTTTAAAAAACATGACATCATGACGTGCTGTAAGGACGGGTTGTTTCAGAAATTTTGAAAAATTCATCATATTTCACAGTTAATTTTCAAGGACTGTGAAAATTTTATTCTAGTTGTATTATTATTTCAGTTCTGTGAAGCAACTGGCCCATGTCGATATAATAACAGAACTTTCACAAAACTTGGAAATCAACTTTAAAATTTGATGAATTGTTCAATTTCTTTGAAACAACCCGTCCTAAGTCAATAACATCCCTTGAAAATTCTTTTATTTGAATTTATAAAAATCACGTGTAATTTGTAAACTTGTAACTTATACAAATTGTAATGATTATCCTTGATGTGAAGCGCTTTACATAAGTTGGGAAATTTGTTTCAAAGCTGTTTAGATAAATTAATACGATATTTTGTTGTAATTTAAAACAAGTTACCAGAAGAGCACCTATTCATATTCATAAAGCTTTAAATGGTGCTTACAGTTTTGATTTTGAATAATTATTTGCGATAATAAGTGTCAATTTGGGGATTAGTGGCATTTTTTTAACAAAGCTCGAAAAAATGCTAAATCGGGTATTTTTTTGTTTGGAATTGTGCTTGATCGCCTAGAAATATTACAGATGCTGAAAGTAGAGCACATCTTGGCGTAGCCTAGAATGCTTCGAAGTGTAAAATCTTCTGCTTACGAACAAAATTTTCAGTATTCCGTTAACATTATAATGTGGAAAATTGGCTAGACATTTTGACCAGAAAAAATCTAACAATTGTGCCGTTCCTAAAATAAAACACATATATTCAATGGCCTGTTTCTATTTGGAGACAAGTCGAAAAATAATTGTGCCGTTCCTAAAATAAAACACATATATTCAATGGCCTGTTTCTATTTGGAGACAAGTCAAAAAATAATTGTGCCGTTCCTAAAATAAAACACATATATTCAATGGCCTGTTTCTATTTAGAGACATGTCAAAAAATGCCGATATTGAGTTCGTGATTCAATTTCTTCAAGAATCGTACCCTGGATTGAAACAGGATCAACAGATTATAGCAACAATTCAAATATTGTCTGGTTTGGTGTGGAAAGCATAAAACGTACACACAAACATTTATAAAAATAAATTGAAATAGTGTTAATTTCGTATTTTTATAAAGATATACTCGTAAAAGAGAATCACAATTATGCCATATTTAATACAAATCCTTTAATGTATTATTAAAAAAATATCGATAAATCAGTTGGTTTCTTGAGAAACTTGAGCCATTTGCACTATGATAAATCTGTTGTAAATATCAGTTTGTTTATTGAAACACTTGAGCCATTTGCACTATGGTAAATCTGTGGAAAATATCATTTTGTTTATTGAGAAACTTGAGCCATTTGCACTATGAAAAATCTGTGGTAAACATAAGTGTGTTTATTGAAACACTTAAGCCATTAGCACTTTGATAAATCTGTGGTAAATATCATTTTTTTATTGAGACACTTGAAACATTATTAATTTGAAAAATTTGTGGCAAATATCAGTTTGTTTATTGAGACATTTGAGCCATTTCCACTTGTAAATCTGTCGAAAATTTCAGTTTGTTTATTGAGACACTTGAGCCATTTGCTCTATCATAAATCTATGGTAAATATCAATTTGTTTATTGAGATACTTGAGCCATTTGCACTATAATAAATCTGTGGTAAATATAAGTTTGTTTATTGAAACACTTGAGCCATTTGTACTATGATAAATCTGAGGTAAATATCTATTTGTTTATTGATACACTTGATCCATTTGCACTACAGTGCATTAAAATTTCATTATATTTTCAAACAACATTTTAGGAATTTGTGATTTTTTAAATGTCTCATTATATATTGGCTTTTCGTTTTAAGTTCACTTCATGCAGTATCTTTTTGTTTTCACTAAATAACTACATTGTATCTATCTAATAGTATGATGTGCTTTAACTGCTGCTAACGGGGCAGTATCTCATGGACAACGCTGTGTTTTTACCTATGACGGCATAAATAATGCGAACACCTTAGAAAAGTTTCTCCTAGTGAGGTGTTCACAAAACACAAGTACTAACCCAACCAGTTACTGATTATTATATTTTTTTTGTATAAATGGTACTTATTATGTTAATTGTATGTATGATAATAGAAATGAATCTATCTATCTTTTTATCTTTATAAGTAAAAATGTAAATATCAGTTTGTTCAAAATCTTAAATCTCCGAAAGTTTGTCTCCGTTTGCTTTGGAATTTTGACGCAAAGTTGCATTCGAATACGCGTGTGTTATAGGTATATAACATAGACATATGAATATTAGTAGACCTGCCCTAAGTGATGAAAAGCGTATTATCCCCACTCCCCATACCGGTTCCATTGGAGCCGGATGTGCTCGCGTATGGCCTCAAGTGAAATTTGAAAACGTGACGTCATCATTCTTGTGCAAACTATGGTCGAGGCATCATCGGTTCATTTTACGAAATAACACGGCAGAATTTTGACTTGTGCTATGAAAACTTGTAAAAATAGATGTGAAAAAGAGAATAAACCCAATTGTCGTATTACATTCCATATATAAGCATTATTTTACTTTATTTTAAGCATATTCACATCGTATAATATGAATCAGTTGTTACTATCACATCGAGAAACGTCTGGACGCGAAACACAAAGCTGGTTGGTTGCTGGGAAGTAAATTATGAACATTTATAAAAGTGTCTTAACTAAATACTTAAACGAAATATTCGAGTCTGAAAATAGAACCGAATTTTTTTGCCGAATTTGGACTTCGCAAATTTGTTCATAACGTGGCGAGTAATTTGCGCTCCCATGTAAAAATGTCTATTCATTCAAAAGCAGATTTTACTTTTAAGAAGTAAATGGTGATATTATAATGCGAGATGCCTATTTACTGTCAGATTGATTTATTGACGAATCACAGTCAGCTTCACTCCCTTCGTTCTTCAACAGTTGATTTTACCCCTCGCCATTATCTTCTCGTCTATTAATTCCTATGTCTGTGGTATATAACTAAATTATATATTTTTTTTTTTTTTTTACAGTATTACCGCACAAGAGTCCCAACTGCTCCCGTCTGGAGCCAGTGAGACTATGGCATCCCCAATTGGGGTATGTTGTGAGGCTGAGGGTATTGGGGAGGGGAGGGAGATGGGGAAGAGGAAGGTGGGGAAGTACCTGGCTATTCAGATCTGGTCACCAAACACGGCTAAAGCCATTTCAAGCAACGTTTCAATTCTGAATGGTGGTCTTACACCAGGGCGATACTGAGAGTATCTTCCTCTCTGGAACGTGCCGCAAATATACTATATATTATTTTAAATTAATTAATTGTGAAATAACACAAATTAATCAAATAAAATTTATTTGCGCACGCCGGGTTCGAACCCGCGACCTTCGGATCTGTAGTCAAAAGCGTATACCACTAGACCACGCCGGCCGTCATATATATATAGGGTTTTCCAATAAGAGGTGTTATTTTGATATTCAATCGTAAAAGATCAATGGTTTCGTTGCTTGTGTGGCACGTAGCACCATCTTGTTGAAAGTAAACGTTGTCCAGATCAATACCATCTAATTTCGGCCATAAAAAATCATTAATCATCTCTCGACAGCGATCCATTCACCGTAACTGTTGCTCCAGCCTCATTTTCGAAAAAGTAAGGTCCAATGACTCCGCCGGACCTTAAACCGCACCAAACAGTCACATGTTGAAGATAGAGAGGCTTTTCAACAATAACTTGGTTTTTGCGATGCGACAATTTTGCTTGTTGACGAAGCCACCGAGTTGGAAATGGGCCTCATCACTCAAGATGATTTTTCGATGGAATTCCGGATCATTTTCACGCATTTCAAGGACCCAATCAGCAAAGACACGACGTTTTTAATGATCGATCGCCTTGAGTTCTTGTGTAAACTGAACTTTATAAGCCAGAAAACACAAATCTTTATGCAAAATATGGTGTAATGACGTTTGTGGAATGCCTGATTCCAATGAACCACGAGGAATGGACAAACCTGGGTTTTATTCAACACTTTCGGCTACAGCAGCAATACTCTCGGCTGTTTTTGACCGACGTGCGCGGGTTTTATTCTTCACATCACTAAGTTGTCCCAACAGCTCGAATTTTTGCACCAATTTCTGTATTGCGGTCCGACAAGGTGCTTCACGACGACCCAAAAATGTTCGAGTTTTACGAACCGTCTGTGCCAAATTTTCACCATTTTTATAGTGAATTTTAATAATTTCAATGCGTTGTTTAAGCGTGTATCGTTCAATTTTTATTAATGGCGTAGTTTTTACTTGTCAAATGTTAAAAAAATGACGGCTTCAAAAGTAACATCTACCGAAATAACGGGCTATTCAAAATAACACCTCTTATTGGAAAACTCTTTAGCTTACATTTATATTTTTTATTGAGTAATTTTTATTTATTTGTATTCTACTCAAGCGAAACCATAGGAAAACCTTCACTTTATATAAAGTATATTTTTTGGTATTCCTAATGCACACCAATTCGTTCTAAAGATTAATCAAAATAGTGATTGAAGAGCTTTTGCCAACGTTTTTTGATCGTTGCTGGAAGTTTTAGATTACTAGGTAATGCGTTGTATTGCTTATATGCGATGTATTGTAATGAGTTAATTCCAAATTTAGTCGTGTGAGTAGATGACGATAAGTGGATGTTTTTTTGTGCTGATGTCGGAATTAAATGTGCGATTAGTATTGATTTGTAAGGAGTGTTTGTATAATGACAGTTGTGATGTTATATTTTAGAAGGATCGATAAACAAGTATTTCTGTCTATATATATCTATGACATGTTTCCGTGGTATATGATATATAAGCCTTACGGCTCTATTTCGGATGTTTGTTTCTTAGTAATGAGGCAATTTAACTCTTTTGCTGTTTAACCCTTCTCTGACATATTTACCTTTACATTTTTTACAGAAAGTGGGAGAAATGTGCGTATTTCCTAAGTTTGTCAATAAAATAAAAAAGGAGTATTTCTGAACATATCCGAAAACTAAAAACTTTTTTTGAGAGATGATAAAATACGCTTTATTATATTTCTAATATAAAATAATTTTACTTTCATAAATAAACGTAAAATTTTTTTGAAATATAAAAATTTTGAAAACAAAGATTTTTTTTTAAATGGCTCACTTTACGCTTTTTCGTTTAAGCGTTGAACTAAAATTAGTGATAATGAAAAAAATGCATATTTTACTATATAAAAGTATTATAATATTATATTATATTATATATAGGGTAAGGGAGGGCAAAGTGGAAGGGGCGGGCAAAGTGGAAAGTTCATATAAAACAAAAAATAGCGACTTCCCCCCCCGCTACGCTCACTTACCGCAAGTCACGTGTTGCCCTTATGCCCCTTCAGAAATTTAGTATAGCTACGGCGACCCAGCGCGGTGCACGTCTATGTTGAGTGATTTGTGCAGATTCCTTACGAAAACATTCAAACTTTAACGGTTGATTTTTCATTGAAAGGTAAGGATTTAGTTACATGCTATTTATTATTATATTGCATATAAGTATAATTCAACGTTATTTTAATACGTCTGTAATATTTTGATACGATTTTTCGAAATATTAATTTTTTTGTTCCTTTCACACCATTTGGGCAAAGTGGAAAGTTGTATGTGAGGGCAAAATGGAAACCTTTCCACTTTGCCCGCGCTCGTGATTTCTTAGAGACATCCAGTTTTACTCTAACGTAACCATTCAATTTTATTTTTTTTATTTTCAGATGGTTAATAAATATATCAAGCGAAGCAATCAGGGTTCATGGAGCGAAGAAAACATGAGAAGAGCCATGGAAGAATCGAAGACTACTTCCCTATCTGCTGCATCTAAAAAATATGGCATACCTCTTGGGACGCTGCATCGGCATTTGAAAAGTGGAATATGTACTAAAAAATTAGGAAGATTTCGTACTGTATTTTCCGAAGCTCTAGAAAAGCTAATTTGTGAACATGCCAAAGAACTGGATAGTTGTTTCTATGGGCTAACAAAGGAATCCTTGCAAACTTTAGCCTACCAACTAGCTGTTAAAAATGACGTGGAATATCCATTTCAAAATGAGAAAGCTGGTCGAGCATGGGTTACAGGGTTCATGAAGAGGCATCCTGAACTAGCATACAGAACCCCGGAACCAACATCTATTGCACGTTGTGCAGCTTTTAACCAGTTCCAAGTGAATCATTTTTACGATAATCTGTGGACAATGTTGGCACAATATGATTTCATCAACCACCCTGACGATATTTACAATATGGACGAAACTGGCGTCAAGACAACTTCTGAAAGACTTCCTCGAATAATATCAATAAAGGGTAAAAAACAGGTAGGAGTCATATCTTCCGCTGAAAAAGGCCAGTTGACTACACTTGTGTGTTGTTGCAGTGCTACAGGAAGATTCATCCCACCATGTTTTATTTTTGGAAAAAGAAAAAGGATGAACGAGCGGTTATTGGATAATGCTCCTAATGGTGCACAGGCATGGTGTTCGGATTCCGGCTGGATTGTCAATGATATATTCAATAAGTGGCTGCAAGTTTTTATTGAAAAGTCAAAACCTTCAAAAGAAAAACCCGTTTTACTTATCATGGATAATCATTCCACCCACCAAAATCTGGAAGGATTAAATATGGCTCGCGAAAAGGGCGTTATAATTGTAACCATCCCTCCACACACTAGCCATAAACTCCAACCTCTAGATGTTTCAGTCTACAAACCATTCAAAGTTGCCTTTGAAAGAGCTGTGGACACTTTCCAAAAAAACCACCCTGGAAGACGTATAAACCAATTCGACGTCGCAAAACTTGTTCGATTTGCCTTCTAAAAAAGTGCAACAATAGAAAATGCAGCAGCTGGTTTTAAAAAGTGTGGCATTTTCCCATATGACAGGAATCTTTTCACTGATTTAGATTTCGCTCCTTCTACGGTTCACTACATAGCGGAAAACACTGAGCTGACCACGAACAATGCCACATTGGTTGAAACCGTGACAACATCTACAGTTTCAACGTCTGTAGAACTGGAAAATCAACAGCCTACCGAAACAACTTTGCTGAATTTAGAAACCAACGATGGAATAAGTTTTCAAAATTTATCTTTGCACTTAAACATCACTAGCCCCACGAGTCCAAGCAGAAAAACGTGCGATATACCCCCAGATGAAATAATTGCTGTTTTTCCGAGAGACTTAATTCCAATACCAAAATTTTCTAGACCAGTTAATGAAAAACGTGTCAAACGGCCATGTCAAAAGTCAGAAATTCTAACCAGTTCGCCCTACAAAAATCAATTGGAAGAAAAAATAGCCAACAGGACGAAAATTATCAAGGAAAGAGAGCAGAAATTTGAAATATCAAAGAAAATAAAAATTGAGAAAATGGAAAAGAAAAAGAAAATTTTTAAAAACAAAAAAATTAACAAGAAAGATGAAGAAAAGATTTCTCGAAGAGAACCAGTCAAAGTGAAAATTAATTTTCAACCTCAGCCCGGCACATCGAAACAACAAAATTTGACACTTTGCATGTTTTGCCAAGAAATTTACATTGATCCTCCAACTGAAGAATGGATTCAATGTAATGTCTGTCAAGAATGGGCACATGAACTGTGTGTCGATATTGACAATGATGGAAAATTTACCTGCTTTAATTGCCAATCCCATTAGAGGAATCATTCTATCGCATTCTACATTTTATTGTTCTATTTTATAAGTTTCCACTTTGCCCTTTCCACGTTTCCACTTTGCCCTGCTATGCGGGCAAAGTGGAAAAAAGTGAGGTTTTCAAAACTGGGTCTCCATTACTAAAACTGTTCGTTTTTATTATTATTTTGTTTCAATTACCAAAAATATGTAAGTTCCTTATTTTAATAAAATTTTAAAAACTTTAAAAAACTTACATTTTCTTAATTAATCTGTAAGCTAAAGTTAAGTTTTCCACTTTGCCCCCCCTTCCCCTATACTTTGTTTTGAGAGCTGCAAAAGATTTCAATAATTTAGGAACATTTATTATGTTATATAAAACCCTTGTCAGATGCCAACTTGAGTATAACTCTACGTTATGGTCTCCATTTTTCAATATTCATTCAGATAAAATTGAAAAGATTCAACGGAACTTTCTCAGGTTTATAAATTATAAATTGCATATTCCTATACAAAACATAAATTACAATTACCTCCTGGATAAAATGTCTCTATTGAAACTTTCAGAAGAATAAGCACAGATTTAATACTGTTACAAAGAATACTACATTTTAAAATTGGCTGTCCCGAATTACTTCAATATATCAATATCCATGTTCCCAAAAAATCATGCCGACATTTCTTACCTTTTTACTTCAATAACACCAGGACACTAGCTTACCAAAATTCTCCGATTCCGAGACTTCACAATCTCGGAAACAAATATGATCTGGGTGATATATTTCATTTGAAAACTAATCAGTATAAATGTTGTATATTCTATCACTTTAATTCTTCTAGACACAAATATACCTATGTACCCATATAACTTCTCCGCTTCTACTATTTTGTTTTGTTGAATCTTTTAAATTCAATTATATGCGTGAGGATTCATTTTTGCCATTATGTTTACATTCTTCTTTTAAGTGTTTACTCTGATACAAAAAGCTTGTATTTTTTTAAGGAAAGGCCCACTAGGGCGTGTAATAAATAAAATAAATATTAAATAGTAAAAATAATTAATAATAATTTCATTAATTTTTCTCAAATTGCGGTCATAACAATTTTAATTATTTTGTGGTTAACTTTTGTATTAGAATGTAAGGCTTGGATTTTTTTCCTTTTAACACCGTTTAGTTCATATTTCTAACTACGACAGTAAAGGAGACAATGATTTGCGTGAAACCATATGAGCTGTTAAAAAAACCGAACAAATTAGCTTGAGGAGTTTTTTTTTAATATTTTTATTTCTTGCTAGAGCAATGCCGATGAGATACAAAACTCATTGTAGGACGAAAGGAACTTACAATACATAGGTGGGAGTTAATAGGTACAATTTTAGATTGGTATTTTGATGTCAACTTTCACATACGAAATAAAAATATAAACAGACAGGGATATACACATTAGCACAAAGCCAAGGCAGGAATTTAGAAGAAGGTAGTACTTACCCACTAATCCATTGGTAAAAATAGATTATGATCGGTTACAAATACAGGGAAAGGGAAAGAGAAAGAAACAAAACAACACGACAAGATTTACGTATATTCGTTTGAAGGCGATGCCATACGTATTAATGCAAAATAATGTGTTTTTGGTTTGAAAATTTGGTCACCTAGAAATGTTTCAGATGCTTTAATTAAATACTGCGAGTAGAATACATCTTGGTCTTTAAAGTAATTGAGTATTTTTTAGATAAATCTTTTTACAAGCCCAGAAAAAAAATAATGTATAAGACCTATGAAAACTGCTTTAAAGTTCAAAATCTCCTACATACGAACCAATTTTCGGTTATGATTGTATTGTATAATGTGGAAAATTAAGTTATTTATAAAATGATCGAAAAACAAAATTTATGCCTGAGCATAAACAAAAAAAAAATAAAAGTCACTTTTTGGCCATGTTTTTTACTTGCATAAATCAAAACAGACGGATGGTGTTAAGCGGGAATTTAAACCTTATCGCCATCTACGTAAGGGTTGTTATTGATAGCGACTCAATTTGAAATATTACACGACGTAGTGCATCGCCTTAATATGTTCCTTTAAGGCTTTACTTTGAATTTTCAAATTATGCTGGCTGTTTTTATACATATCTGGAAGAGAGTTATAGAGTGTGTAGGCAATATAGTAATACCTTTCCTGAAAACCTTAAAGATACTTTAAGCTCTTTATTTTATGTTCCATGAAGAAAAATGTGGCTGGGTGATAATAATTCACGATTATAACGCCGAGCTGTAGTTTGTTTTAATTATTAGTTCCCTAATTAGCACTCTACCCGAATAAATCTTGCGTCCTAAATGAGAAGCGCTAAATATACCCAGGCATTCCCAACCGCACAACGCACAACCAACCTGCCTGCCTTAGGATGGGTTTAGACAGGGCTGAAAGTATCAAGGGCAAAGTTTAACGAAAAATTAATGCAAATATTGGAAACGGAAATTAACCCACTTCCCGATATCCGATTGAGCTGAAACTCGACAGATAGAATTGTGGTTGCTAACAATACATTATAAAAACTTTTGGTGGCAATCACGCATAAACACGCGGATATATACGCATTTCTCTGAAATTGGATGACGAAAAATATCCAACTCTGAACACTAACAGCAAATTGGGACAATCTACCGGATGATCCCGGTGTTCAGTGCGTTGAAGATTCTGAAGGCGACGAGCCCGAATTGACGTTGAGCGAATGTGGTTCTTGTCTTGGGGGTAATACATGAACCGTCTTACTCACAGTAGAGAATACAGAGGGAAAAGAACAGGTTAGTAGAAAAGATTACTCATAAAAATGTATTGACCTCAAATACAGAATAAAGCCGAAACCACACAACTGCACTAAAAAAAACCACCATAATATGTTAATAATTACTTCATATTATTATTCATACGACAACATTTCATAATATGTAAATGCAATCCTCAGCACGGGAGTTCCCAGTGAGGATATCATTATTTCTGTTGTAAAAAAGGAAGATATTAAAACATTTATTAATATTATTATATTATTCGTAGTCTAGAATGTCTTATTTAACCGATATTGGGGATAAAACTTATATCGTGTCGACAAAATGAGTAGTGCTGATTTATTAAAATCCGTCTACAAACGTGATTGCAGGCCGTTTTCTGTTAAGCTTTTAGTAGCTACGTAATATATCGGAACACGTGTTGTAGCAATATATTTACCAATATTATTACTTCCCTAAAAGGGAACTCGATGTTACATGTGGGTAGAATAAGTGTGTACCAGTAATAAAAACTCTATTAACAACTTTAACATTTATTGTATAAAATTCTGTTACTACACATATTGCTCTAGGAAGTTAATACTAAGCAAGAGACTCATTATAAAAGGTTTAATTCTCAAGGCGTGTCGAGTTAGATATTCTCGATAGTTGACAAAATGCAAGTCGTGACAGTTGAATTTACGAATGGATAAAATGATGCTATAATGAATTTAATGGGCGCCAGCTCAGAATTACATAATTCTGAACAAATTTTTATAATTATCAGAGTAATCCCTAAGATACTAGAGTATAAAAAATCAATCTCAATTTGGAAGGCATCTTACGTATAATTCTAAGTCCGCCAAGGTCGGCAAGCCTTCACAAACGTCCTGTGTCCCCGAGTATCTTGGCCCTAACTGCTACAGTGTTCATGCACCTATACAATGACGAAATACGAAAAAATTAGAATTTTTACGAACACGTATTCCGACATCACGATGGCACATTCGTGTTTTACTGAACGTTTATTAGAAACCTATCAATTCTCGGCCTTCAATTCCGTTTTTTAACCAGAATACGAATAAGTTTAAAAGATTCTTAATAAATTAGAAATATTTGATGTCAGTGTGTTTTCTCTATGTGGGCCGAAGGATTGATTGTAGGTCCAGCCCTGGCCACAAAGTACAGGTATGAGGATAATAGGACAGTAACCAAAGTGTACATTTACAATAATTACAATTGAGGTAATCTCAGTCGGGGCGAGAAACACTGATTACAAAAGTTCCCAAACTTTCTATTATACCTTTACTTAACTAACTTAACTTGTAACTCTTGGCTTCCTGCTCAAAATGATTGTTCCTACTCGGTTTTAACAATCTGAATTCGAAAAGATCTCAAACTTAAATAATTATTTTATTTATTGATTTTATTTTAGTAATTTGTACATTTATGTTTACAAATGACTAATTTATTTGTTACATATAAATATACTTTTTTTTCTTACTAATGGCCTATTTTGAAATAAGATTCAGTAAAAAATATATATATATTAATTAGGGTTTATATAGGTAATGATTGCCGGCTTCCTGCCCCCCATATATAATACAAAACAATAAATAATTGCCCAATACTTAATTGATTACCTATGAAACTTTCCATCCATCATATTACACCAAAACTAAATGATTTTTTTTATTAACAAAAAATACATGGCTAAGTTTACAGTGATTGCCCACTTTTTCATAGCGATTCCCATGATATAGACAGTAATTGCCCACTTCAGTGTTTTGAATAAAATCGCTAATAAAACAACAGATAGTAGGTTCACACGTATTTATTTTATTTTTCTATCAATAATATTAGGTAAACCTAGAGGCAACGCCAGCTTCCTAGATAATGAAGGTCGGGTTAATTTGTTTATAGAGCTTACAGGGAAAGAGAAGGAAGTAGTCAGAATAAACTAGAAATATTTCCATACAAGCTAACATGTACCCGACGTTCCTCAGATTTATAAACGTAGCCGTGAAGCAGCATACTGAGTTTGTGGCCCCACTTTGAAATCCGTAAACCTACAGGAAACATTTTGTTCCAGAATTTTAAGATCGGCTGTGCCATCTAATCGTGATTTGGAAATCTATGAATATTTAAAATTTTCGATAGTTGAAAAAAATTTATAATCATTTTGAATTGCATATTATAAAATTTATGTTTAAAAATATTCTTTCGCATTTAGAAAGGTCTTCAAAAAACTATTAAATTCTATGTGACGACTAGTAAAACAAGACAAAATAATACTGCAATACATACACAACCAACTGTCAGACACACTCACTAACCATTAGATGCATGATCTGGGGAACAAGTTTGAGGGTACTATTAATATATTTATTGACTCCATCTATTGAATTAAACCAGTACTTTGTTGAATCCTACAAATTATAGTAAAGTTGGTAATGTAGTTTTAGTGACTTGTCTTATAGCTAGTATTTTTTTAGTTTCTATATTATTTTATGTTACTTTTACATGTTTTACCAATATTGTTTCATATTCTGTTTACTGTTCTATCGTGCATAAATTTTTTTTGTATATTTTTTGATGGCTCATTAGGTATATTCTGTTCTCAAAATCCATGTAAAATCCCGGCGTAAAACCTAATAAAATAATAAAACTTCGATGCGTTTCATAAAATCTAATATCTATTTTTAACAACGTGGCTGTTTCTAAAGCGAGACTCTTAAGATTTTGGTGAAATATTTACATAGGTTAGTGGGAAAAGGACATTCAAAGTTAGAGTGGGTAATCACTAGTTGCGGGCAATCATAGTCTAGTTTACCCTACGTTCGGTTAGTTTCGGAAAGGTTGACGATTCGTTGAAAGGTTGACATCGTTCGACCGTCGAAAACGAGAGTTCTCTCTCCGGACCACATACCTAATGGCTCATAATTGCAAGTCTCCGCTTATCTATATTAGCTTAACTATCCTGTTTTATAATACCTTCATGTTGCCATTGTGTATGTATTATAAATTTTTTTTATTTTTTAATGATAAACTAATGACAAGGTTTTTATGCATAGTACAAAGGATAACATGTTATTATTAGCAATAAATAGTCAGGTAAAATATGCATTATTTGTTATCTTTTGTGCTATGCATAAAAAACCTTGTCTTACTACCATTAGTTTACCTTTGAAAAATAATAATATTTGACAAGTCAAAATATTTCACCAACAAATGTAGATATAATATGTCTCGACGCCATCTAGTGGGAAATTTAGGACTTATAAAGCCTTTCCTACAAAATAAAGTTGGTTATTTACAGGTAAAAAAATATAATAAGCAGTAATTGTTGATTGAAGTGCTAGTACATTTTGGATTATTTGGCGGTTTGGAAATAAACCGATGTAGCTCAGTGGTCCAGAGCACCTGACCGGACATCAGAAGGTGCGGGTTCAATTCCCGTCGGCGGCATTTATTTTTATTCGGGAGATATTTTGTATGGATATTTCAGACCACTAATTATTGCTCATAATAATTTGTTGTTATCTAAACTAAATGCCACATGTAAATAGCCAAAAAATCTTACAGTATTATTTATGCTCAAATTTATTAAAGGGTCTAATATATTACTCATTTTCTTTCTTTCTTACCCTTCGAAAGTCGCACAGTGGAGTATTTTAAATCTGTTTAACGCGTGTATTTTGGCCTGGTTTTCTCCTAATATGTATACCAATTCTTCTTGCGTACAACCTAAAACACAGGGCGTACCATTGATATGCAATAAACTAGCTTCCCTCTTTATATAAAAAACGACCCCAAGTAAGGCCATATTTTGTCATGCTGTCATACAGTCATTTTACGATATTACACTGCTAACACTTTGGTGTCAATTTTTTACAAAATCATGTGTTGTTTGTTGATTTGAAATTTAGTATAAGTGATTTTTAAATTAACGGAATACCCAATGCGGGCTTATTGTCAAACAATGTTATCTACAAAAAACATACCGAAAATTTGAGGGCTTAATGTTATTGATAGAAAGAAGTACTTACTAATTATTATTATTGATCAGAGATGTGCTTTATTTCAAATAAATCCATTTCAAATGGAAATGCAAAATGCAAAATGGGTATTTTCCATTTTGCATTTTAAATGCTTTTCTAAAAACCATTTTGCATTTTAAATGCTTTTCTCAATGCATTTTCCATTTTAAATGCTTTTTTGCAACATTCTTCCTACTATCTCCACTCATCTTTTTTTCATAAGCCCCAAATATCAGTCGGTCCTCAACCTCGCTATGAGAGATAATTTACATTTGTCAAGTTGCTCCCTGGTAGGAGCCCTGGCAATTGAGTGATACCATTACAAAAAATACTGATTCAAATATTGAACATGGGGCCATGACGCTATTAAATGTTAGATTTCTATGTTTTTTATAATTTTTTGTGGTTTCATAATCAGTAGTCGTGATGTTTTTGGATTTACCATCATGTAATATGTTTGTTCTACATTGATGTCCATTATTAAATGACAAAATTGTTTAAAAATTCTATAATTATTTTAATTGTTTGACCTGAGAAACCATTTTGCATTTTCAATGCATTTTGAAAATAGGTATTTTGCATTTGAAATGCTTTTCTAAAAACCATTTTGCATTTTGCATTTTCAAATGGAAAAGTTTTGACCCATTTCCATTTTGCATTTCAAATGGTTTTGGGTACCCATTTTGCACATCTCTGTTATTGATATGTTTTTGTAGATAACTTTGTTTGACGTTAAGCCCTATAAATGTTTGTATGTTTGTTTGTAGATAACGTTTTTTGAGATTTTTGAGATTTTGATCTCCTACGTAAGTATATCCACGCGCAATGAATATTGCCGACGTGGAAATACTTTTATTCTTTACCTTACATTTCGTAGTAAACTCAATAGCTCGAGGTTTTCGCCTGGTAATGAGGTATATTTAGGACGACTTTTTTTTTCACAGAATTAGAACAATTCATCAAATTTCAAATCAAATATTTAAGCTCTATTAAGGTTCTATTCAAGTTCCGTTTTCATTTCATTTATGTGAAACAAATATGTACAATAATGATATAAAAACAAAACATGAATAGAACCTTTACAGGGCTTGAAAATTCACGTTGAAATCTGATGAATTGTTCTATTAAAATTCTACGAAACAGCCCGTCCTTAGTGTTCCATTAACACATCCTTAGTACAACCTTCACGATTTTTAGTTTAAAACTAGTCATACATCTCGTGGATCGTGAACAGATTTCACTATGTCCCACGTCAATCCCTACGAAAGGTAACCCGAGCGCAATCAAGATGGGTTATTGCACCAAGCATTTATCCTCCCCGAAACTGGACTTACTACATCGTCTAAGTATTATTTAAATGGGGCGTACAAATATTAAAATTACGAAATCAAACCGAAACCAATAATATTGGTTTAAGAAAACATTTATCAAAAAGAAAGTTCATTATCTCGCAGTCGAAAGATCTTAAGTAGCACTGTTTTTTACCCATTGTTGGTCTGCACGGAGCAAATTTGTCTTCCAGCAAATTCGTCCCAAAGCTCACCAGACTAGCATTGTGAAGATCATTTTTGAAACACGAAATTTAGGCAGTTGAAATATTTTCGGTAGGAGCTCTCGCGGACTCTTTCATTAATAATTAATCAGTCGTCAAAAATAATACATTATTCATTGCTTCGAAGCGGCGTATCGATAAAAGTAACACCTGATAAATATCTTAAATTTCTCTCTAGAGAAACAACTACGTCACACCACAAATTACGACAACATTTTTGCCACAAAATGAACAATCTACGTTTTTAGAAGCTTGTTCAACAAGTTTACATAAAAGGGTTGTTTAGTTCATCTCTATATCTTGTGACGCGATGCTTTTCAGGCTTGCTATTGGCCGATAAACTGACAATTTACAACATGCGATTTGAGCGATAACTTTGTGCTCTATTTATTATTTTCAAAGCGATGCGCGATGCATCGGAATTCGATGAAGAGTTACTCTTAGGTGGTTTTCTTTTTAAATTGAGTGTGAGAGGGCTAATCCAATGTAATATTTTTATATAAGGTTACCCATAGATAACACTATTAGTCTATTAGGTTACCCATAGATGGCGTTAGCTGTTTTTCAGTTTCATTGATTTAGAGAGTTTGTGAGAAAATCCCGGAGATACAAAACAATTTATCGATGACTCTCGAACATTGGATCGTTGACAAGTACGTAGAGGAGTATAAACAAGTGTTTATTTTTGCCTAATCCACTACAATAATTTTTATCTATGCGCAATTGATACTGCCACTGTTACTGGACGCGATAGCACCAGGTTTTTAATAGGTGAGAGGGATGCCCTAGTGTTTTGTGTTCCATTTAAACAGCTTTAGTACAAAACCTACATGATCTTGTGGGTTAAAACTGGCCATACATCTCGTTGAACGTGAACAGATTACGCTACGGCCGCGGCTAATCCCTTACAAAAGATTCGGCCGCAGATTTGAATCTCGGGAAGCTTACAAACCCCTCAGGAAGTACAATGTGATAAATCAATTTAGGGGAAAGAATTGAAAAAAAACGTGCTGTGGTCAAAGGTCAGTGAAGTTACAATATGGTTCTAAACACGGAAGAGGAAAATAGTTGTCCATTTTATCCGAATCCATCAATCTTTCCTTGCTGCTGGGGAGATTGATGAAACCTTTTTCTAAAACTAACTAACCATAGAATAAAGAAGAACATAAGAAATGTGATCTGGGCGTGTTTTGTCACCTGAGAGTCTGACCATTCGTAATGAAGTTTTAGTGATTCGTCTTATGGGTAGTATTGTTCTACAGGGTTTTCCAATAAGAGGTGTTATTTTGAATAGCCCGCTATTTCGGTAGATGTTACTTTTGAAGCTGTCATTTTTTGACATTTGACAAGTAGAAACTACGCCATTGATAAGAATAGAACAATGCACGCTTCAAAAAGCATTGAAATTATTAAAATTCACTTGAGTGAATCAAATGCAAATCATCTTGAGTGATAAGGCCCATTTCCACCTCGGTGGCTTCGTCAACAAGCAAAATTGTCGCATCTGGGGCTCGGAAAACCCAAGAGTTATTGTTGAAAAGCCTTTTTTTCCTCAACGTGTGACTGTTGGGTGCGGTTTATGGTCCGGCGGAGTCATTGGACCTTACTTTTTCGAAAATGAGGCTCGAGCAACGGTTACGGTGAATGGATTGCGCTATCGAGAGATGATTAATGATGTTTTATGGCCGGAATTGGGTGGTATTGATCTGGACAACGTTCACTTTCAACAAAACGGCGCTACGTGCCATACAAGCAACGAAACCATTAATCTTTTACGATTGAATATCAAAATAACACCTCTTATTGGAAAACCCTGTATTTGGAATCTAGAACTCGGAACGTTGCCCACGTATGTGTAATTTGGCGTCGTCAGTTTATGGTTTTCATTCAAATTAGTATTGGTGACACTTCTAGGAATTACGTGATCGGTGTTTTTATGTGCTTTCGTTTAGCGTTACGGGCGTTAGTTTCAATATGTTCTATAAATAATAATTACTTTAGTGGTATGGCAGCGTTATTAAATTAAATTTATTCTCGTTATTAATTAATGCAACGGTAATGGCGTTATGTCCGCGCTCATTTTGAGAGTTTCTCACGGTTAATTGAAACTGTTAACTGTAAACTGTTTATAAAATTTATTTATTACGTTGTGTAAGATTTTATTTAATTTTTTTATGAAACTTTACAAACTGGTTTCGCCTGAAATTTCTACTTTTTTGTAAATGAAAGTTGTGTCGTTTTTCTTGTCAATATGAATGCAATGACGTTTCGAGCTGAAATCAGATGCTTCGACCAGTGGGCTCAATACAGAAGGTATTTGATCAAATTTCGTAATGCCAGAACTTCCGTTTCTAGAGACAAAAAACAAAACTTTTGCTTTATCCGATAATTTTCGATTCAAGATTTTCAACCGGATGTGCAAGAAAAAAGTGTAAAATTACTTCAGTCCCCGGCGTTGACCGGGCAGAGTTTTTCGAAATCTAATATTTATAATGACCTTCCTCTTATTTTGAAGGTAAAGTGTGCAAAATTTCATCAAATCTCGGAATAAAACTATAGCTTTGTATAAAAATCAAATCCACCCCACCCTCCACAGAAGATCTTCTTTTGAGTGCGAAATGAAGACATTTTAATGTTAGACAGTAAGAAAACCGAAGCGATAGGTTTTATTAATTTACGAAGGTGTGATGTATACGGCAATTTAAACATGTCATTAATATCTAACTATAGAACCGTGAAAAATCATGGGATATTATTATTGTAGGATTGTGTTTCAGGATCATTGCATTTCAAAAACAACTATTGCCAATTTTCTTTATAATTTTATAATTATATTTTTATGCTGAGAAATTAGAGAGACGTACAAAAATTTACCCTTCGAATGAACCCTGCTTCTAAAGTAAATTTTTTTTTAAAAAAAACTGTCAAAAAATTAAACGAAAGAAATACACATTTAAATGGAAACATTAATTAAAAAAAAAAAATCTTATTATAGGTAGGTACCTACTTAATACTTAATCTGTTTCAAGATTGAAAATTACACTTAAATTCAAAGCACATTTGAGTTCAGTTAATGTGAATAATTTCACGCGGGAATAACGCACATCACAGATAAATTAGTTTATTTGATGATTAAATAATACGGAGACTATGAAAAAATTAAATTTACATGCCGATTACACTATGTAAAAAAACATGGGGTTTAAAAGAACTACAAATAATTGTAAACAATTTTTTTTAAATAAATTACCATGAAATAGATCCTATAATAAATTTGGATACTAAAATTCTAAAATAACTTTGGAGAATTCAAAAAAATTGTAACTATTGTCTATACTTGATTATTTTGATTAAATAGTGATTCATACGAATTTATTTATTTTATTTAAAAATAGTTAAAAAAAGTAATAAATAATTTCAAGCACTCCTTCACTATTTAAAAATCAAAACTAACAACTACGATAATAAAAATCTTTATTATTTAACAGACCGAACGATTAGACATAATAGATCCGATATAGTTTTACATGACAAAATTTAAAAAAATAACTTATATCATTGATGTCGCTATTCCAAACCCCTGTAATATTCAAAAATCTGTTAATGAAAAAATAAGAAAATAGACAGCTTTAGGAAATGAGATTAAAAGAATTTGGCATTCTCAGACTATAAAAATATTACCGTTCGTTATTTCGGCTACTGGCATTATACCTAGCTCTCTCATTAAAAATTTTGGCGTATTAGATCTATCAAAAAATTTATATATAAAGATGCAAAAGTCGGTCATTTTGAATACATGTAGAATAACGAAAGATTTTTTAAATATTTATGTTGGGGGATCAGTAGGATTTATAGGCCCTGTTAGAAGTTCTACCGAACCGAACCCTCTGATATGAAAATATCTGGAGTCGGTGAATTTTTTTTCCCATTTGATCTCTGGTGAGTTGACGTGTTGTTGTTCTTGTATTTTTTTGTATTTATTTTACTTATATAATGCACTTGCATAGTGTTGATTGACTAGCTGATCATTTGTGGAAAAGTTAGTGGAAGGGTTTAGATTTTCCTATGGGGAAGATTTGACCCGGACAACAAAATCGGAAGCATAAAAAAAAAAAAAATTTTGTACGTAAGTATTAAATATTGTTTTGTACTACGAGTAGGTATATATATCTACCAAAAGTATTGCTTTCAGAGTGAAACAGAATCACTAATTTCAATTTAATTTTGCGGTTAATCTCTCCCTTTGCAAAAACAGGGTATCTGTGTTAAGGTGCTAGGGGAAAATTGCTTTTCTCAATCACTTAACCGTCGCCGGCCGTTTTTTGTTGGCATTTGTTGAGTTTCTTCAATCTCCTGGGGAGTGTCGTTAGTGAACAGTACATTATGGGGATTTCTTCCCAATAAACTATACTTTTTATAGTCATATTTTATTAACTACAGCCGGAGATACACGCGCTGGTTTTGCTGACCGGTTTAATTTAGTTATTTAAGGAGAAAACACAAATACAGACAGTAATTAAAAGATAATTTTGTAAAACAATAACTTGAGAATTCGCCTGCATCCTAACTATTTCTCACAGATTGACTGGTAGATAACAATTTTAAATATTTTTTTACATGTAAATAAGGAAAAAGTATAAAGAAAATTATTTTGTATATAGATAATCCTCAATGTCAAATAAGAGTGTACAAATATTTTTTATACGAGTTTAGAGATAAATCATTAAAAGTACTTAAAGAGTATAGAGAATGAAGTAAGTACACATTTTCTTTTTTTATATAGGAAAACAGACTTCAATTTCCTACCAAACGTACTATATGTATCAAAAAATATGTCGGAATCCTTCAGGTTTTGGTTTTTATTATACAATTCGCACATTCTTCTGATTGGATCCCTGACATCAGCATTTGTGCGCGTCCGGCTAATATGGAATAAGTCGTTAAGCCTTTTTCTATGGCAATACACACATTGGGAGGAAATTCTTTAAGTAAATGAAGGTTTGAGTAAGAAAAAGGTATATAGATGAATGGATAGGAATATTAGGAAGTGCTTGGCCAGAATTGACGGACGCACGAATCCATCCCACCCACTAGAGTGCAAGGCGATTGGTCGGGAGAGTCTGGCTGGAGAGATCAAATGGTTTCCTCTCCCAATCCAGCTTGCCACGCAGCAAGACAAACCTCACTCTTTGAACCCAGGCATCCCTGCTACGCTACCGTCCGTAGCATGGCTTGCCAAGCTGAAATATCCGACCGGCTGCCTGCGCTAGGGGTTTTGAAGTAGATATTATTTTGGATTGAGACATTTCTCATTAGGCTAGTTATTTTCTTCTGTCCTTTAAACATTTCTCAATAATAAGCTTGCCAAAGAGCCATGGTCTGACAGTTGTCCAATTGTGTGACACATAAAAGGATGAAGCAGTATTTGGCAAGCACAAAGCGCTGCATGTATATTTTCTCTTTGGACGTGATATCTTTCCAACAGCGAGTTAAGGATATCGCCGCTACTGTCGATAGTAGCCGTAAAGCCGTGATAATGTTATATTTTAAAGTAGGTAGGGGCACTCTAAGCGATAAAATCTGAAAGTCGCTTGTTGATAGTAGTACTTCTCAGCGCAGTGGCTTCCCAAGCAAGCTCATGTTTTTCAATCATTTAGTTTTTAGGCCAACAAGATTTATCGTTATTAATTTTTAGGTTTTTATGCTATCTTGAGGCAACTACATGCATTTCCATTTAATATATGATTCTGCATTATTCTAGCCAATTTCCTCTGCCTGTCTGACAGTGTGGAATACCTGCATAACCTACATGAGTTCATTGCAACAATTTATTATACTTCGTCAATCTGTTAAGAAAACCGGTGAAGTGAACATATTCCTTCAGTGCGTTTAATTCGAGTCTATTACGGAATCTTGTACAGGGATAACCAGCAGTCTCCTTCAAGGCCATAATATCGATCGAAAAGACCCAGAGTAAGTCAGAATCCCTCCCCAATACTAACTGTTAACAATAACTTATTCCCATACAATATTTGCGATTCAATGCCGAGTTGGGCTTCCTCGATCTTTGGCCAACGTTTTGAACAGGGTTACAACGATCATCATCAAAGCAACTCGTGATGAAGTGTTTGTAGAAGTAATACCGTATTTGCGCGCTAATCCTCTTACGACCAGTATTTTGGTATGATAATTAGTTAAATTAGTGTATTTTAATTAAAGTGCCGGATACCAAGAACTATATTAATGTGTTTTTTGTGCAACACGGCATGATAACCTAAAAAATTAGTCACGATTATAATATTTTTTGTGGAAATCTGAAAGGAACGTAATTCGTCATTTTTACGAAATTAGCGCGTTTTTCATGCGATTTTCTGGTTTTTGAAATAAAAAAAGTAATATTATACTTTCTTAATATTTATTTGCTTGTAAAAAAAAATTTGTAAAAAAAAGTCTTCCGCTAAATTTTTTGCAGCATAATTTCAAAATATAATCTAATTATAAAAAGATATAACATCTCTTTTGTCGCAAAATGTGAAATCTTATGCTGAAAAGTGACATCGTTTTTCCTAAAAAACACAAATATAACGCGAATTTTGCTGAAAAATAAGGCAATTCACCTGTAAAACCAAACAAGTCTTTAAATTTGCTCACTGCAATTGCAAATAATTCAAACAGATTTGCAGTTTAGATTAGTATCTAAAATGTTAATATTTGCGGCTTTCTCTAATAGCCCGCCACTGTTCTTCTTTCTCGGCCACTTTATGTTCATCCCCTGACAAAAGGAGTAAACAGCAAGTAGCGGTGCAGTTGCCAACAAAGGAGAGATGATCGATAATCATCCCAGGTACCTACACACAGTAGCCAGGTACAAAAGGAGAGAAGAGAGAGCATTGTTTGCCTCTGGAAATTCCAATCTCCAAAGAGGTTCGCGTCCAACTTTCCGAACCAATTCCGGATCATATTTTCCCCACCAGACTTTGAAGAGAAAAGTTACAAAAAGTTAATCCGTAAACTGCAACCAGGGCTTTTATATACAAAGCACGTCGCACCGACGGAGAAGGGGATTTTATAAGTTATCTGTCGTTAATATCGCGACTACTTCACCTTTAATTTGCCATTTCGGTGAAACTATCCGGAAGAAGAAGTTTGTTTTATTTTTAAATCATTAGGTATGACACTCGAAAGAGCTCCCTTGCATTTTTTTAAATTAATATTATGTGTAGGTATAACGCAAAAGATTTCCAACTGCTCCCAACCATCTGGAGCCAGTTAAACCATGACATCCCCCATTAGGTATGTTGTGAGGATGAAGATATTCGGGAGGGGAAAGGGATTAGGAAGAAGAAGGTAGGGAAGTATCTGGCTATTCAGATCTGGTAACCAAACACGGCTTAAGTCATTTCAAGCAACGTTTCAATTCTGAAATAATATTTTGGCGATACTGAGCGTATCTTCTACTCTGGAACATGCCGCAAGGATACAGTATATATTTTTTAAATGATCTCTCGTGGAATATCACAAATTTATGAAATCAAGCGACCTTCGAATTACTAGTCGAGCCTTATCCTTTGAACACGAAGGCCGATGTCTGTGGCACTGAACAAACATCCGTGAAAGTGTGAATAAAGATTTGAAAGAAAACTGTTTTCAATATCCGTAATTGATTTGTTAGAAAAACTGTTTGTACCGATTTATCTGACTTCGATGCTAATGTTATTTTTTCTTTGTTTTAGGGTCTTCAATGCTACCATAAACCTCCTTCACAATGCAGAGAATTGACACAAAAAAACAATCTAATAACGAGAAACAACTCTTCCATCCCACACTCAAGAAGAACAGCAAACGGGAGGGTGTAAAATTGAATCAAGGAAACCATCTTAAATCCATCGTTTCTAGTCAAAATGACTCACACGAAAATATTAAAGAAGGCAAAAAAAGCTTAATTGGTGTTTATAAAAACCAGAAAAGTAGGCACCGTAAGCTTGGAGGATTCAAAGATAATGACAAACTAGAAATGTTTTCAAGATGTTTCGGTAGCACCCACTCAAGAACCAAAATGGCTAAAAAGACAATTACTCCGCGCATCAAGTTCAAAACGAAATTACCAAAACAATATCTTTCTTATTCCATCGTGTCTTCTTTTGTAATATTTGTACTAGCTTGTCTTACGTCAATCTTAATGTACCCCGTTGTTAACTGTTTAAAACTCGATAGACGGTATAGCATAAGTGTTTTAAATTTGTGTGAACTCTTAGAAGTAAGAATTTCTCCGATCTACCGAAGATTTCAAGTAATTTTGATCCGTTCATATCTATCGTCATCGAATATTTTATGTCAGTCGTCTCTTGTAAGAATTATTTCAAATCTGGTTGGAACCGTGCTGGAAGTATTAAAAAAGTCCAATATTTTCGTTTTTGGTACACTATTCTCAACGTGGCAACTGACTGTAATTCTCTCAATTTTAATATCGAAATACATAAACCCTCAACAATTTAATAGAAAAATTGGACGAATGATTACCAAATATTTCAGTCAATTGCTTCTCTCTTTCAATCAACGCTGTATTCAAACAACGCAACAAGAAAATAAATCAATGACAAATTGTACAAAAGACACAATATCTACCTATCAATCACTTAACCAAAGGGTTGAAAATAATAAAAATAAATTTGCGTCAGATTTAAAAGTGTTTATTTTAAAGATTTGTGCATCATCTATGGTCTTTTTGTGTAGTGCATTAAGTAAGTGTTTAAATTTGGCAACGAGTGTATCTAAAATTGCATCAATTGGTATTAGTCGCCAGTGTTTTGTGTCTCTTGGTTTTGGACTGTCCCGTATTTCTTGCGTTGTGCTTCTTCTGGGAATGTGTTGTTGTGTGCAAGCCGGTCCAGATACTGTAAACTTGACGGATGATGAGGAAAACGTCCTCCACATAGGCGGGATCTTCCCAATTGCTGGCGAGGGTGGTTGGCAGGGCGGACAGGCTTGTATGCCAGCCGCCTACCTGGCGCTGGAAGATGTAAACAAGAGGGCGGATCTATTGCCAGGATTCCAGCTGAGGCTACACAGCAATGACAGTGAAGTAAGTGGAATTCAATTTCAATTTTAACAATGCAATTACTGAACACTTTTTGCCTGATGAATAGAAAAGCAACTGGTTAAATTAGTCAGTTGTTGTCGACGGTTTCTTTAGGACGGGTTGTTTCGGAGAATTTGAACAATTCATCAAATTTCAACGTTCATTTTCAGGTTCTGTGAAAGTTCTGTTGATATTTGCTAGACATAACTGAAATTATAACAGAACTTGAAAATTAACTTTGAAATTTGATCAATTGTTCAAATTCTTCGAAACAATCCGTCATTAAAGTTGTGGTGTGATTCATTTGCAAATCGTAACTCAATATACCACCAGAGAAAGCCGTCTATTTAGTCAATGGTTTTGGCGTGAGTGTCCAGTATTACAGATATTGACAGAGTGTATAATTTTATTGTTAGAATAATATGTTCTAGTTTATTTACGTCAACAATACGTACCTATATTTCGTGAATTTGATCGCATTTTTTTCTGTGCCAAAGATGTCAAACGGTGCTATACCACTGTCTAGAACGTTGACTTAAAAGGGAGGATACGCAACATGGCATAATAACCCTAAAATGATATCATGATAATACTATTTACTATAAAAATCTCAAATCATATCTTGTACCTACCAGTTTGTGAAATCGTTCCCTTGGAACAACAAGGTTAATAATAATTGGATGACTTGTATAACGCCGTTTTTGTGCAAAATCACCTCAAGGGCACTGTACAAAAGGTTATATCTGCCATTGATATGTAACTAAGAATTGAGGTTCAAAGTTAATAAGATGGTAATAATTGTCACTTCTTGAAAGCCGGACCTCGATACCTAAAAAAGTCAGATGGAAACTTGATAACAGTAAGGAAAGCACGAAATGTAGTGATACGGATAAAAATTGTCAATTTATTGAAAATCTGATAAATTTATTCGTTTTCCTGTTAAAAACGGGACTGCAGGCCTATAAAGAATAAATTAACAAATTTCATGACAAACTATCAGTAAAACACGAAAATGTTATGACGTAGTCGAAACTCGTGTTCTTAAAAATGATAATATTTTCGCATCTCATGCGTAAACACATTTTCAGATATATTCTGAATGAGAGAGGCTCCTCCGATTACCTCTCACCCAAAGATATTAGAAGAACACAATATCTTTGCTCTCACCCTAGAAGATAGGTGGAAACTTGAGTGGCAATCGGCCAACGTGGGAATTGACCATCTCATACAGGACCCCACCGAGAGACAGCCTGGGTTCTCATTGCCTCGCAAAACCTGGTGCACCATCAATAGGTTACGGTACTCCCATAGCCGCTTTGCCCACATGATGCACAGATGGGGCCTTAAAGAGTCGGCGATGTGTGAATGTGGTGCGGTGCAACGAATACCCTATCCATTAATATAATAATAATATCTTTATTTAGGAAAGTTTACACATTACAACTATACCTACATATTATGGTGTACATTGATTTGTAACTTTTATATTTAAGGTTATAAAATGAACAGACAAATACAAACATAATATTGTGAAGGTAAAAAGAAAACAAAAGTACAGTTGAGGTTTTTCAAATACCGCCTCACTAGGCTAGCCTGTGTTGAGGCAGAATTTTTCGTGTTAGTTCCTAATACCTTTGAACATACCTATACTTGTATTAAGATGTATTCGCTCAATAATGTGGTGACTTCAATAACTGCGAATTTGGGTGAATGCACCGGTGAAGGCCCTATTCTTATTTTTGATCCAAATTTTTACATTATCTTTGAATTTTTTTTGTGAATCAAGTTGTTTTATGCCGTCTGGAAAAATGTTTTAGAGTCTTGTCGCAAAGTATTCAAAGTTCCGTTGACCAAACGTATGTGCTATCGGCATTTGTTGTTGCTTCGAGTACATCGTGTATTTGAACTTTTTTCGTAGTAATTATGTATATTTGAGTATAGATGAGTTAGGATAGTTTTTGCATATTGCGGGATTTATGAGGTTCACATGGCGACGCCTGAGGCTTTAGAATTGCTCACAGACATAGATATCCCCCTCTGACCCCCCACCATACCTTTACCTTCCCAGAACATCCTCTCCTTCCTTTCCTTAAAAAATATTCTCCACACAGCATCCCTAAAGATGAAATTATTTTCCTTAAGGCTCAAGTTCTGCGGTTAACGTAAAAAAAAAACTTCTTTATGCCGGACCTCGATACCTAAAAAAGTTCAGTTGCTTCCCCGACTAATGTTTTTTTTCCAATTGTTTGGTATTATCGCTACCATAACAATTTTCATTTATTTAAAAAATGAAAAACCCTTCGGTAAATGTTTACTGGCAGATAATAAAAACAACATGAAATCATCCAAAAACAAATACATTTAAAAAATATTGAACAGCGAAGAAAATATCAAAACAAACCAAATTGCTTGTTCGCATAGTACCTCTATTCAAATTGTTATTACTTAGAAATATTATTATTTTTCTTGTATAAAGAAAATGTTTTTAGAAAATAAAATTCATTACGCTGCTATCCAAACATTTTTTTCTCTTACTGCTTAAACTAGAACACCAAACATTTTTACATTATTATTCATCTTCATAATACCGTAATATGGGGTGACTTTATCATCGCAGGTATCTGCATAATTCTCGCTACCACTCAGAAATTACTCGCTTATTTGTAATGATTTCTTTTCAGGCAAAGCGAATACAAAGTTGCTTCAAAAATAAACGTTAAAATACAGGATTTTCCAATAAGAGGTGTTATTTTGATATTCAATCGTAAAAGATCAATGGTTTCGTTGCTTGTGTGGCACGTAGCGTCGTCTTGTTGATCCAATTTCGGCAATAAAAAATCATTTATCATCTCTCGATAGCGCAATCTATTCACCGTAACTGTTGCTCAAGCCTCATTTTCGAAAAAGTAAGGTTCAATGACTCCGCCGGACCATAAACTGCACCAAAAAGTCACACGTTGAGGAAAAAGAGGCTTTTTAACAATAATTCTTGGGTTTTCCGAGCCCCAGATGCGACAATTTTGCTTGTTGACGAAACCACCGTGGTGGAAATGGGCCTCATCACTCAAGATGATTTGCCTTTGATTCACTCAAGTGAATTTTTAATAATTTCAATGCGTTGTTGAAGCGTGTATCGTTCCATTTTTATTAATGGCGTAGTTTCTACTTGTCAAATGTCAAAAATAACAGCTTCAAAAGTAACATCTACCGAAATGGCGGGCTATTCAAAATAACACCTCTTATTGGAAAACCCTGTAGTTGTATATTTGTTATGTTTTTTTTTTTTTTTTTTTTTTTTTTTTTTTTATTAAATATCAAAATAATATACAAAAATCAAAAAGTCCCAATAAACTACTTTAAAGTAGTTTGTCATTGAATTTGTCATTCAGACATATTGATGTAGTAGACGCTATATTTTATTCATTCTGACATATTTTTGTAGTTGACGCTATAAAATAGTTGTATTATTGTTATATTCATACATGTTTACGTAGTTGACGCTATATTTTAGATATGATCATTCGAGAGCATTCCACAACATCACGGAACATTTTGCAATGTTCTGGAATGTTTGGGAATAGTCTGGAATGTTCGGGATCATCTTAATATATAAAAATTCAGCCTGATTATGTTTGTGCTCGCAAAACTCGAAAAGTAGTCGACCGATTTCGCTGAAAATTTCAAAGTTCGTTGTTATTAGTGCCAGGAGTATTTAAAGATATGCAAATGGGAGAAGAAGTCAGGGACGCCCGAGGAATGTTTAACGCAATATATCTGCACTAGAATGAGATACGGAGTAGAATTAAAATCGATGTAATGTAGTTTTTTAACAGTAACATTGTGGTATACAGTAGTGAATGGTGGAAGAAGTCGGACACGCCCGAGAAAGACATTAGCAATAGCGAAGCATTGCGGGGGATCCACTAGTATATATACCACTATACTGACTCTTTATCTCATTCAAGTGTAGAGATAATGCGTAACAATGTAGAAGCGATCAGTGGCTGAATTGGCATCGCGTTTGGGTTCCACCCAGGTTTAGTGCGTTCAATTCCTCGGCTAACTAAGTCCTCCATCACAACACAAGCAACATTTTCCGCTTACTATGGTGGTAGTAGGAGATTTTCAATATTGTCAGGTTATTTGTAACCCGGGGATGTTTGTCTTTCACAAATGCACAAACCAAACATGGAGAAATATACAAGGCGTCCGGGGGTAAAGTCCACAACTTCTGAAGGTGATTCTAAATGATTTACAAGTAAAAAAGATGAACTACTTTTTTCGAAATTCCAACTATTTGCTGTAGGTAAAAAAGATGATTTGTTTGCCTGGAAAAATAAAAAAATATTTGTGTAAATATTTTTTTAAAAAACGATGGAATTTCGAAAAAAAATAATTATTCGCTTTTCATTTTATTATTTGTAGGGCAGCTCCCATGTTCACGTGATTATAAAATCGTATTACCTGCGGCGCATTCTACCATAATATTTTATCAGAAAACTGGCCGTAATGAGAAAACAAATCTCGGAAATGTTAGTTTATTAGGGCATTGCCGCTAGCTCACTGAAATACCCGCATTTCAGCGAACAAGCTTCCTAGAATACTAATTATTCTTGAAAAATATTGTTTTCTTTTCATAAATAACTTCAGGGAAAATATTTGTTTACTTTCGTTTAACCTCAAGTGTGCCAAGAATCCATCGTGGATTTCTGACGATTGAACACGTCGTGTGCCGGCTAATCCACCGTGGATTTCTGCTTTGAACCCGACTGTAAAACCCTTTTCAATTTTTTATTCTGTCAGAATGTTGGAGAATTTGTGCATTGCGATAAAATGCAAATAAATGTAATATTTCTGGACATATACGAAAACTAAATACTACCTTTTTAAAGGTTGAAGTAAGGCGCTTTAGAAATAATAATTGTAATTTATTTATTTCACATATATTTCAATTATCGGAAATTAAAGTATAATTTTTTAATAAGGCAAATGTAAGGCAAACGTTATTTCAGCCCACTTTTTGTCGTTTAATATAAAAATAAATAATATGAAATTAAAAAATATCATTACCTTTTATTTTTCAAATTTCTGTCAAGACAGTTGGTTTCACAAAGGTGAATATTTTAATTATTCAGTGGTTAACTTTTTGAATAAAGTGTGAGGTTTTCTCGTTTAAATCTTACATCTTATCATGACAGTAAAGGAGATACAAAAATTTCTGTGAGACCTTACGAACTGTTCCCCAAAGCGAAAAAACTATCCCAAGGGGTTAATAAATGCTCCTTGCATACTGAAATATTCGCTTATTGTTCTGTGAAAAAGTGCTTCACAGAATTCCGTGTGAAATTTCATAATACTGGTTTTTAAAAGTAATAGCACCGTATTCATTATTATAAAAGCCTCATATGGCTTATTTTATTGTGAACCAAGCTTATTTAGTTGTAAAATATAATAAATGTCTTGTGAAAACACTGTCCTAACGTTGAAAAATTTCTAGTATAATACTATAGGCAGTCACCACGCGCGCATTTTGTAGCCACGATATTATTTTTCCTGTACGGTATCCCCAACGAAAGCAGCGTTCTACTTACCTACTGAGCGGAGTTTTGACCGGCCGCCATTCACTGCTGGGAACTGGTTTGACTAACTGTTCGCGTATATCTTCTGACTTAGGACGGGTTGTTTCGGAGAATCTGAACAATTCATCAAATTTCAACGATCATTTTCAAGTTCTGTGAAAGACTTATTCAAGTTCTGTTTTTATATCATTGTAGGCTAGTTGCTTAACAAAACTGAAATAAAAACAGAACTTGAAAAAAACTTTAACAGAACTTGAAAATGAACGTTGAAATTTGATGAATTTTACCCGAAACAACCCGTCCTTAGTGTCGTGTTAATAATGTTACAATAAATTCAATAAACAATAGATTCCGTGAAACATAACCACATTTATTTCAATCAACATGACACCCCAATAGTATGCGAGAACGATGAGGTAAGCGTCTATCTCCGCATACTATAATACCTTACCAGTCTATTTGGCTATTTTATGTTGATTATCAATTAAAAACATCAACATCCCACGTCGCTCGATGAATGTAACAGTCCATACTGATAAAATTATGCAATTTACGTACATTTCGGTGAGATTGAAGTACGTAATTACTTACGTAAATGTCACATTTGACATTTGTTACTGGGCTATTTGGCTTACCAAGGCTTAAGCGGCCGATTTAGCCCGCTTAAATTTGCACGAGGAATGTCGCACATAGCGAGGATACAGACTGACTGATATACCGGGCTCTATGTATGTATACGTGTGTCGCGGGCTCTCTCAGTTTTCATTCTGAAATAACAAAAATGCTCCCGTTATTGTTATTGGGGTGTTTTCGATCAAACTCACTTTTATGGACAAACATTCGGCGGAATGTAAAACATGCTGTGCATCGATGTTCACGCCCTGATATCAGGGTTGTCATAATGTTTTCCAAGCATCTAACTTTTTAACAAGATCGGTGTTTTTACAGTTGTATTTTTTCGTGAAGTTTTGTTTTCATTGCATTTTATTACTGTCGGGAAATTATTATTAGAGCAGATACATAACCTTAGTTACATCAACCTCACACAATTCAATCTTTCAAAATGCTGCTTGGAGGTTTTTTTAAGGAAGCGAAGGATAGGAAGTTCTAGGAAGAAGAAAGGTGTGAGAGGTACATAGAAATCTGGGAATCAGTGTGTCCAGGAGTGAATGACGTATGCATCCATCCGTCCCACTACGGTGACATGTGAAGGGTCAAGAGAGTCCGGCTGGAGAGGTAAAAGCATCTCCCTCAACAGGCCTCTCCTGATTCGGATCACTACGCAGTTTATTGGCAAACGCACTCCTCCTAAGTCACCCAAGTCAACATGGCGAACCACTTTGAACGACCTTTGGCAGAGCGATGGTACCCATACTCACCTACCAAAACGATACACAACTAACTTTGTAAGCTAAAAACCGTTGTGATAAAAATTTTAACCTGAAACTATCCAAATTGATTGATGCCACAGCTCATCGATTGGAAGTTTCACGGAATCAGCACAGACGCTTTCTGGTTACGACAGTGGGTCTTAACTATTAGGCTACCGTTACAAACTACAAACCCTTCAAATAGCCCATAATGTATATTTCACGATGTTTGTTGTATTTCTCAACCACCGCATAAATCCACTCCAGAGATTTTTTGCATATTATTTAAACAGACATAAATTTGCAAACACGTTTTGAGAGAGATCGCTTGTCATATGTGTCAAATTTATAGAATCTAAAAATATGGGATAAAAGGTGAAATATTGGTGAGTTCATTGGCTTTTAACCGCAGTAAGCAGTTTATAGTATTCCGTATTAATATTATGAGGAGTCATATTAATTAAATATTATTCAATTTATTGAACCTTAATTTTCAATTGATTGAATAAAACACTTGTTGCTCTGTAAAAACAAAGAAATTAAATTAAAATTTATTGAATTAGTTTATTTTTAACATTCAGTTTAGTTTGGTTTGGTTACTTCAACCATTTGCAAAATCTGACGCAATTTCGCCATCTTGATTTTAGTTCAAAAGCTCTGCTTTATCGGCAAACACGGAACGCGGACGGCAAAATTCAAAATTTAAATTAAATATATTTGTTTTTCATATGAATGTAGAACTAATCGCTCGAGTGGATATCTTGTTATAAACATCGATTTAAAGAATCACATCGATAAATACTTGATGTCAAATAAATCAAACACATCCCTACATTCAATGTTCAGAAAAATAATAGCCATAGCTACAAATGAACGCATAGCGAACCGTCGAATTTAAAATTTGCTTTGTTCAAAATTCTGTCTCAAAATAGGAAATTGGAAAATCCAGAATTTGGAAAAAATCGTTTGTGAACGCACAGGAAAAAAATAGACTGCTAAATTACAAATGTCTTTTTATTAAAAGATTTCAAATTTTATCCAACCTGGCATCACCAATTGGGGTATGTTATGAGGCCGCAAGGAGGGAAGGAATGGGGAAGAGGAAAGTGGGAAAGTACCTGACTATTCAGATCTGGTCACCAAACATGGATAGAATAGAAAAGAGAATATTTTTCTGAAAAATTATTATTAGTTACAAAATTTACATGTGCAACGGAATTTCAACCTGTGATTATTATTACCGTCTGTTATATTTATCATAAAATCTAATATAAAGGTATTATTTATAAATTAAATAATGCTACCTCGTTTGAACCAATATATTTTTTTACACATACGCCAACCAGTTTCGGAACAACCGTTCCTTCTTCAGGGCAAATTATACTAACTTGACAATACAAAACAATGAGTGAACATAATATATTACAAAGTGCAGAAGTAGGGGTGGAGGCATTCTAGGGATTACTGGGCGTCTTGTATAGGACTAGCAGGTTCTTCAAAACCTAACCTAACTGCTAACCTTATATAAATCTCAAGTTTGACCAACAATTGAACTTGGGAGCATTCTGGGCTGGAGCTCCACAATACTTGATAAACCTACTTGATTCTGTGCAAAAAAATGCTGTTCATCTGATTGACAATAGCCAGCATATTGACAACAGACCGATTGCCATCTCTAATGCACAGACGAAATGTCTGTTCTATGGGTATTTTAATGTAGCCTGGTCTAAAGAGCTAGCAGCATTGATTCCTGGTGCACAGGTGCACGTGCATGAGTGTGAAACGTGAACATCTTAGACATATTAAATTTATTTATAACTTGCTGACCCGGCGCTGCTGGGGTTGTCTTTAGGACATAGACATATACCACGATAAATTTTTCTGTGGGCCTTTTTAAGTTATACAACTCCGTCCTACATTACTGTGATGTATCTCATAAGGTTTAGCCAGAGTTAGCAATTTAAGCGCCCGAAAATTTTGTTTTATTGTTTTTCTCTACTTTCTACAAATATATTTTTTTTCTTTATTCATAAAATATATTTGAAAAAAGTTTTTTAAATCCTTTTCGACTACCACACTAGACACATGTCCGTATTATGGTAGTCGAAATTTGTGTATAGTTATATAAATGTAATACATGATTCATTGGTTAATATATTATTTTGTGAAATGCAATATATTTGTAAAATAGGTAATACTTTAACTGAAAATAAGAAAGAGATTAATTATTTTAAACAGAATTTAAATGAAAAAAAAGAATACCTAATAAAGCAATTGAACTTTATTTAATGACGTCAGGCATTCTTTAAAATAGTTCCTTCCCTTCGTAAATAACCAATTCTGAATATGTAATATTGGGTAGATTGAATCTTGTAAAAATAATAAAAATAAGGTAGGATACAAATAAAAATAATAGATAATGTTAGGAATAATAGAAATAAAAATAAGAATAATCGCATCAGCGTAATATAAATTTTTTGTTGATAGTTAATTTAGAGATAAAATTTTTACTCGAGAAATATGAAAAAATAAGAACAGTTTTAAGATGTAAGGCATTCTTTATAATATTTTCTTTCCCTGAGCAAATAACCAGTTCTGTACACTAATAAATGGCATAAATCATCAACTTTCGATGTCTTAATATCAGTACTCAGTAAGTCGAACATTTTAGGCGCTATATAAGGCGAAGGCTGTTTTTCTTGGAGGAATTTTACATTTTTGGTGTGATGAATAGCGGGTGCAAATATTTTGTTGAGTTTTGAGTGTTAAATCATTTTTCCTTATGATTATGAGAATTGTCTTAAGGTTAAACGCAACGCTCGTTGTATTCTACGTGTTCACAGATGGCGTTAATTAATTAATTTTGTTTAAATACGCTTTTGCAAGGTATTGCTTCACAGTATTAAGACAAATTATTTGTTTGCGCCGTCATATACGCAATATGAATATGAATAAATAGTTTTGTCCATATAAAAACTCAATTCTATCGAGAAAGGCATACAAATACAATATTGGATTGAATCATCGGTAAAATATTGTATTTGTGTGCTTTTCTCGAAAGAATTAAGTCTTTAAACGAACAAAACTATTGATTCATATTCATATTGCGTATATACGGGCGCAAACAAATAATTTGTCTTAATACTGTAAAGCAATACCTTGCAAAAGCGTATTTAAACAAAATTAATTAATTAACGCCATCTGTGAACACGTAGAATACAACGAGCGTTGTCTAGATTTGCGATTTTTTTAAAAATAATATATAAAATTCATGTATTATATATCATATATTATTTTATATATATAAGCCTTCCAGAAGAAATTCTTTAAATGATAGTGAAAACCCTATCAAAATCGGTTCAGAAGAACTAAGCGCACAAACAGACAGACGCGGATAGCGACTTTGTTTTGTACTATTTAGAGATGTTTTTGATATGTTAGTTTTATTCAAATGTATTATTTATGTTTGGCGAATCGATGGCCGCAAGCAGGTGGAAGTGTAATACAAAAGTAGTGGGTGGCACCTTGAATTGAATCGCTATTGATTATTCGAATGGCCCTCGACAAAATCTAGTTCACGTTTAAAGGGTTTTCCATACTAAAGGGTCGAATATTCGAACTGCTTTGTTTTATATACTGACATCAAAAATATTATCTTAACGTTATATTATTTTATGGACTCTAAACATATCCTTCTTTGACGAAAATTCGGAACAAATTTCTAAGATATATTAACTATAAACTAGGTCTATCAAATTGGGGATTGCTCGTGACTTTTAGGTGTTCTAGAATATTACAAAAATGGCACTATTGACGTTCATCGGTTTTTTGTATGAAGATGTTCTATTAGATTTTCTAGGAAATGCGACCAAACTGAAATTCTCTGAAAATCTTCATACAAATAATCCAATGGTCGAAAAAATAATGTTGTGTTTTTCAAACTTTATCACCCTAATACACTCGAAAGTCACGATCCGCCACTGCGTACCAATGATGGATAGTAAATTACAACCACTAGATGAAATAATTAAAATTATGAAAACCCTCAGATAGAAGACGTGTTTGCGATTATACTTTATGGAATTATAGACAGTCCTGATTTATTGATTCTAATCACCTTCAACATACCAACTAGAACTACTCGATCGAAAATTATTTTTAATTGCAACAATAATATCAGGATCGAGTAATTTAAATACTCACTTAAACCTAGATTGCATGCAGTTGGGAATACTTTGGCAGAAATTGGAAGTTATAATAATATATATAAGTTATAATAGCAATTAAGGTTAGCAGAATACTTTTTTCTGGTTCTATATAATAAGAAAACTTTACTTCTGTTTTCTGTTCCACTGAATGATTACTTACATATTATCACATGTTTGTAAAAGCCCAAGTGCGCGTATAAAATAAATTTACTTATAGACTGATTAAAATATAGATTTCAATAATATTAAGTGTGTTAAACTGTTATATTTTACCTTGGGTACAACTCCCTTCTGTAACTCAGATTAAAATATTTTACCTTGAGTATGACTCTCCCATCTGTAACCCACATTGCAATATTTTGCCTTGAGTATAACTCTCCCGTCTATAACCCACATTAATATATTTTGCCTTGAGTATAACTCTCCCACCTGTAACCCACATTACAATATTTTGCCTTGAGTATAACTCTCCCGTCTATAACCCACATTAATATATTTTGCCTTGAGTATAACTCTCCCACCTGTAACCCACATTACAATATTTTGCCTTGAGTATAACTCTCCCGTCTATAACCCACATTAATATATTTTGCCTTGAGTACAATTCTCCCAAATATAACCCACATTAATATATTTTGCCTTGAGTATAACTCTCCCATCTGTAACCCACATTACAATATTTTGCCTTGAGTGTAACTCTCCCGTCTATAACCCACATTAATATATTTTGCCTTGAGTACAACTCTCCCATCTGTAACTCACATAACAATATTTATGTACAAGCTTTTGAAAGAATACAAAATGAATTCTTACGTTAAGTTTTAACTTAACTATTGTTAATAATACACTAATTTTTACGAGACAAGCATTGCACAAAGAACGATTTATTATTTTAAGCAATAATTATTAGCCAGAAACACCTACATACATAGAAAAATCTTCCGAGAAAAAATACATGCGCCGACGGGAATTGAACCCGCGCCTCCTGATTAATCGGTTAAAAAAATTGGTTGTTTACAGGTGGAATAAATATAATAAGCAGTAATTGATGATTGAAGTACTAGTAGGTACATATTGAATTATTTGGCGGGTTGGAAATAAGCCGACGTGGCTCAGTGGTCCAGAGGGTCTGACCGGACATCAGAAAGCGTTGGTTCAATTCCCGTCGGCGGCATTTATTTTTACTCGGGAGATATTTTCAATTTTACAGGCGACTAATTATTGCTTTTAAAAATTTAGAAACAATTATGACTACTTATGTCGGGCGTGGTTATGAGTGGCGCTTGCTTCTGGTAGGCTGCGGTCACCACCTTGTTGTCGTATGTCATTAGCCGCATCCTGTCTCCAGTGACCCGGTGTCTCATCAGGCCGACGAATCCATTTAGTCCTAGTTCCGTGAACATTGTAAATGCGCTGCTGTATCTTCTGTATTCAAATGTGATTGTGCAGTTCAAGTGGCTTGATTTTAGCTTGGGATGATTGTTGAATAATATGGAAATGATTATTCTGTATTTCAATTTTGATTGTGTTTCTAAGGTTTTTTGATTCTGTAGAATTTCTCTATATATAAGATATAAAAATATGAAAATAATCGCTCTAATAATAGATTATTTTAAATCAGGTGTCGCTAATCGATCAATAAATTATTATAAGGCCTATTATTAACTGGATAAATGTTATATTTCTCTTTGATCTTTTCCGAATAAGTGACTCCATTATATTGGTTATTTCTTCTTCAACAAATACAATTGTAGTCAATGTTCATCCGATAATGAATCGCGTATCAATTGATATTACATTTATTACCGTCAAACGATAAAGTAAATTTATTTTTATTTCGTCGAAAATCAGTCTTCGTGGTGAAACATTATTTAAAATTGGTCACAAAAACCTATTATAATGTCTGATGACCGGCTGAGTAATAACGGCTGAGTTTGCATCGCGTTTGGGTCCCACCCAGGCGTAGTGTGTTCAATTCCTCGGCTGGCTAAGTCCTCCATCTATACACAAACAAAATTTTCCGCTTACTGTAATGGTAGTAGGAGATTTTCCAATATTGTCAGGTTATGGAAAACCCGAAAATGTTTGAAAAAAAAGATCATAAATGAAATATTATCTAACCATAAAAAAGAGGTTTTTTCCGCTCTACACCACGTGAAGAATACTTTTTTTTTAATATATTTTTTTTTATTCTAGATAAAAGAATATTACATTTTCACTTATTTAATTAGAAATAACATATATATTACACATAAATATATTACACACTGATATTATTCACTTTCATTGTTTTGTTGATTGAGCATAAAACTGAACAATGTTTTTTTAAATGTACCTATACTTTTTTCATTTTTAATTTCGTCTGGGAGGCAATTGTATATGTTGCTTCCCTCGTAACCAATGGATTGCTTGCCATAATGAGTATGTATGGTGTTTAAATGTATTTTATCGTGTTGCCGTGTAAAGTGTGTGTGTACTTGGGACGTTTTAATGAGTTCTGTATTTGTATGTATGAGTTTATTATTTATATAATATATGGTAGGTAAAATGAACCTTCTTATATAACGTGAAGACTGTGATTACAGAAGGAAGTAGGTCATATATCATAATATACCTATTACACAAACAATGGGAGACTGAAAAAAAATTATGGGCCCCTGCGCACTAGGTAGCCTGGCTGCGGTATCGTAGCTATGGCAGCCGAAATATTGAGCAGCCAGTTTTAACAGCCAGTCGACGATCAGTAGTGAGTCTTCCTTCGAGCGATATGAACGAAACTCATTTCCAAACTAAATTTCAACTAGTTTCGGAACACAAAATGCTCCAAGCGGCTACGACAAGTGCGCGGAGAAGTTTAGCCTTGTCCCGCATTGGCTCATGATTGCGCGCAGCCAATTGGCTGCCGTGCAATCATGTGCTATCTAATGGCTGACGCAGCCAGGAATTGCCGCTAGTGCGCGGGCTCCAATGAGCCATCATAAAGTTGGACTGGCTGACTAGTGTGCGGGGGCCCTAATGTTTTAAATGTGTTATTCTCTATTTGAGAAAAATGTAAATTTTTATAAAAAGGTTATGATTAATGTGTTGGGGCAATTAAATCACCAAAAAACTATTTTTGATTGTGTCTCTTTGATCGTAACTCCGGTTCAATGAACTCTTTTTGGTTTGAATTTAAGTGTCATTTTCAATATTGGAACGGAACTGATAACCTAACTGTTTTATTATATTTTTTTATTTTATTTATTTATTTTTTTGTGTTTAATTTGTATTTAACTCCATTTAATTTTTAAAATTTAATATAAATTAAATTTAATAATATTATTATTAAGTTCTGCAAGTATTTTTTGTTATTGTTACAGCTGTTTCGGCTTTCAAGTTCATTTTTAAACTGTGGTTATAATCACGTTTAGACGACTTATTTATATGATTCTATTTTACCCTCTCCCAATTTAAAATGATTTTTTGCCTGATAAACCGATTTACTGATAAAATAATTGTGACAATAGATTTCATATTCTGTGTGGTATTTTGAAGGTATTAATATAATATTTAAACTGAATATTATTTTATAAATTTCATAGAATTCAAAAAGTCCCGTGTTTCTTACAAATCTGTACTATTTATTTAATTACTTAGAACAAGAAAACCCAGTGAAAACTGGACAATGTTATGAAATTATGCACTTCACTTACATTGAAAGTGTTTCGGCAACCTTCAATCCATAATATTTTAAGTATTTTGTGATGAATTATGCATTTTTAATACTAAAAATAAAACAGAAGAAATTATTTTCTCTGGTAAATTATTCTTCGGCCTCCGTTGTCGAGGGATAACGCTCTCGACTAGCAAGCTGGAGGTCACGGGTCAAATCCATTATCAATTTGTGTTATTTCACAATAGATTCATTTAAAAGGATATAAAGTATATTTGCGGCACGTTCCAGAGTGGAAGATACTTTTAGTATCGCCCTGTTATAAGACCATCATTATGAATTTTAACTTTGCTTGAAATTGCTTTGGCCGTGTTTGGTGACCAGATCTGAATAGCCAGGTACTCCCCCACCTTCCTCTCACCATCTCCTCCCCCTCCCCAATTAAGGATACCATAGTTCCACTGGCCCAAGACGGTCGGAAGAAGCTGGGACTCTTGTGCGGTTTCACACAAAAATAAAAATGCCAACCCTCTCTCTCATAATTATAAAACAGAATTGCAATATTTTATATCAAAATTAAAAAATAAACAAATGACTACTTTCGCACATAAACTTCAAGGTTTTCAATTAGTTTTACGATTTTGTAAATGTAAATGTTCATTTTTATCGTCTCTTTTCATTTTGTTGCTTAGAGAGTTTTATCAAACCGCAGTCGATATCATATACAAACTTGATATAGAAACTAATAAAAAATAAAAATAAAAGTAGGATTGATAATAATCGCACGTTAGCTAAAAACGTAGAACCATAAAAAATCACCAAATCTAACTGACCGAAGAGAGAAGAGAGAAGAAGAAAAAAGAAATTTAAATAAAAGAAATACACATTTCAAATAAGGAATAATGTGTAGGTACCTATTAATATAAATTCGGCACCCATTGAAAATGACAAGCATGTCTTGGATCATAAACAAAGTTTCGGATCATAAAACAAACGACCGTTGTCAACGTTGTCACCGTTGACCATTCACCGTTGTCACCGTTGTCACCGTTGACCGTTGTCACCGATGTCACTGTTGTCACCGTTTATCGTGGTTTCCGTTGTCCCCATGTCACCGTTGACCATTGTCACCGTTGTCACCGTTCACTATTGTTACCGTTGACCGTTGTCTCCGTTTTCATCGTTGGCCGTAGTCAATTAAAGGAGTAAATTACCCCCACCAATTATACGCATTAGGGATAATCCAGCCGAACCGTAGTGCAATGGAACAGCCTGGTCCTGGGCGTGGAATGCCTGTCGGACTCGGGACTACACTGGTGCCACCAGATGTTTCAAATGTCAGCAATATGGCCATATTTCCAAGTCATGCTCTCAGGAAAATGAAACTTGTCGCCACTGCGCCGCTTTGGGGCACACTCATGAGGATTGCCCCAAGAAGGCACTTCCCGCTGTCTGTGCTACCTGCACTCGCTTTAGAAAGCCTGCCAATCATCCTACAGGGGACAGGGATTGTCCTGCTCACCTGGCTGCCATTAATGCTCAAGTCCGCATGACCGATTATGGCTCCTCATAATTTACTCTCCCTAGGTCAGATTAACTTGCAGCGATCCCGGTTGGCCACCCTGGACGCGCAGCGGGTCATGTCTGACCTCAACATTGACATTTTGCTTATTCAGGAGCAGTACACCAGGGAAGGTAAGACTCCAATTGAATTTCCGGGAAAGGTACTCGAAGTCGGCTCATCTCCAGGGGCGGGTGTTCTGGTCAATACATCATTGATCAGCCCCCTCCTTCTGGCTGGGCTGTCTAATGAGTACCAAACCTGTGTATGTATTAAATTTGCTGATACTGAGATCTATCTGATCTCAGTCTATTTTAAATGGGGGAACCCGGTAGGACCACATATCCTGAGTCTGACGCGCGCCCTAAACGCGCTTAAAGGTCGTAACGTAGTTATCGGAGGGGACTTTAACGCTCGCTCTCCTCTTTGGTTTGACAATACTAAAACCCATTCAGTACGATCACGGACTGACGCCGTCGAAGACCTGATTGCTGCGCAAGGCCTTTGTATCGTTAACGAACAGAGTTCGTTCTCTACCTTTTCAAACACACTAGGAGAGAGCAACATTGATTTAACTCTTTGCTCTGGATCAGTTGCGGCCAGGATATCTAAATGGAGGGTCCATGAATGCGCAATAGTTTCGGATCATAGATTAATCACATTTACAATAGGTGTTAAGAAAACTGAAACTCCGAGATCCTCCTGGAATTTCAACACCTCAAGGGCGAATTGGGATAACTTTGGGGAGGCGCTACGAGATACATTAAGGGATTTTCATCACGTAGCAGCTAATGATCCGGACAATTTGGGGAACTTTTTCAATTCGGCCGTTGTATCTGCGGCTAATTCTTCTCTGGGCAGATCAAACCCAAAGACGAAAATTAGAACGCCGTGGTGGTCACCTGAGCTGACTTCGCTAAAGGGGGCCTATAAAGGAGCCTATAGGGCCTTGGGACTGTCCAGGAGGGGATGCTGTACGGAGGAGGAGACAGCTACCCTCCAGGCCGCTCTCAGGAGATCCAGGGCAACTTTCAAACATGAAACGAGCTGCCTGGCATAATTGGGTTAAAGATGTGGGCAACGCCAACCCGTGGGAAATCCACAGCGCAATTGAAAAATCCGTCAAGGGTTCGGATCGGTTTTTGTCTAGTCTAATTGGGAATATTGATGGGAGGGACGCTGAGACTGTGGACGTGGCCTCTACTCTCAACACACTTTTGGGCAAGTTAGTCCCTGTAGAGTCAGTAATTGGGGAAAGTGACCACCAAAAACAGATTAGAAATCTGGCACGGCTTCCACCCAGAGACCTCGCCCAAGAGGATAGAATCACTCCTGTCACTAGAGCTGAAATTGGTGCTATAATTAAGGGTTTGGGTCCAAAGAAGGCACCAGGGCATGACAGACTTAATGGCGAGATAGTGAAGCATGTCTGGGTCCACGCTAAAGAGGAGCTCTTTCAAGTGATGGAATCGTGCCTGAGAAGAGGAATTTTCCCTTCTGAATGGAAGAGGGGCGTGCTCAGGATTATACCTAAAGGGAACGGCAAACCACTCAACGACGTAAAGGCTTATCGCCCGATAACCTTGCTCCCAATCCTCGGCAAGATCCTGGAAATACTAATTCGGCAGCGACTTCGCAGTACACTTTCACCGTCCAGTGAACTTCAATTTGGTTTCGTCCCGGGTAAATCCACCGTGCACGCCATTTCGTTTGCGCTTAACTGGGTGAAGGTCTGCACAAAGAGGTATGTTGTAGCAATCTTCTTAGATATAACTGGTGCCTTCGACTTCGCGTGGTGGGACATGATACGCACAAAGGTTAAAAGTAGGAATTGTCCAAAACGCCTGTTCAAATCGGTTGACAACTACCTGTCGGGACGAACCGTTTCGATAACCCACGGTGATTTTACTATAGAACGCGAAGTAAATATGGGCTGTCCCCAGGGCTCCGTTCTGGCACCGGATTTTTGGAATATAACCTTTGATGACTCCTCTAGGTTACCCTTGCCTGAAGGATGTATCATGATTGACTACGCGGATGATAAGATGTATCTTGTCTCGGGGAACAGCAGAAAGGAAATTGAAGAAAAGGCTGGTGATGGTTTGAACACCCTCCTTAAATGGGGGGAGAGGAATAAGATGACCTTCGCTCCCCACAAGACAATGGGTCTCCTGATGAAGGGCTCTCTCAGTAGAAAAAGAAACCCTACCATCCGGATGGGAGACACCAACATCAAATTTGCAGACACGGTCAAGTACCTAGGTGTAACACTCGATCGATCGTCCTCATTTCTGGCTCATGTTAAAGATGTTTCAAGCAAGGCTCAGGCGCTGTTCCTAAAGCTGAGGAGACTCTCCACCGCTGAATGGGGACTACGCAGTCCGGCACTACGTGCTCTGTACAGGGGCGTATACGTTGCGCAAGTTTCGTATGCTGCCTCTGTTTGGGAGCACCGCCTGGATAACTGCCTTATACTCCTCGCTCTTACTAGGGGCCAGCGAACTTCTTTGCTGGCACTATCTGGCGCATACCGTACTGTTGCTTCGGACGCTTTGCCAGTTTTGGCCGGCATTTTGCCAATCGATCTGGAGGTTAGGGAAGTCTTAACCAAGCAGAGACTTTCCAGAGGATCCCCGGCAACCCATCTTGGTGTCGTTCTGACACCAGGTGGACCGGGAACTCTCCCTGGACTGCTTCGGACGATGAGGGACCTTTCGCTCAAAGAGTGGCAGGTCCGTTGGGATAGGTCGAGCATGGGAAGATGGACCTTTTCCTTCTTCCCATCAGTTAAACTCAGAATGGAAGGGGCCTTCCTCAAACTGGACCATCACATGACGCAGCTCCTCTCAGGACATGGGGAATTCAGGGGGAGGCTTCATAGCCTTGCCCTGTCTACCCATCCCAATTGCGCTTGTGGCAATACTTACCAGTCGGCCGAGCACATTCTGTGGCACTGTGAGATCTTGAAGGATGCCAGAGACGAAATGATAGAAGGTCTGAATGTCCCCATTAGACCGGTGTGGAACACCGATCTTGTTTCTAACAGAGTTAATTTCGAATGTCTGAGGAAGTTTACTAGGATCTGGGTTGAGAGATGGTCTGTGCTTAGAGTCGCTGACTAGTGTGATAACTGAGAACCCCTGGTGTATTGCTCCTGCTCCATGACTAATTCTTTTATAATTCTCCGATTATTGTTTATGCATTCTGTTCTTCTTATTTTGATTATTTATCTTTCCTTACTGTACCAGCTGCTGCAGATGAATTTCTTTCGTTTACATATCTTTTAAATAACTTGTATCCTATTTTCAGTTTTCTTTTCTTATGTTTTGTGTCTAAGGTAGACACACTGTCCTTTTTACAGACATTGCAGACACTCTTTATATATCTTTGCTTAGCTAATTATCTCTTTTACTTTGTCTTTTATCTTACACTTCACATACTGTCCTCTTTACAGACCATGCAAATGTTATTTTTATGCTTTCTACTTTTGTTTTACTTAATCTACCGATGTTCTTAAGTGGCACTTTTGGATTGTTTATTGTTTTTCTTTTTCTCTTTTCTTTTCTCGTCTTTTTTATATGCATTTTTTTTTGGTTTTCTTTCTTTTTTTCAGTAACGGCAACGAGTTTACAGGCTAGAACTGAACTCCGTTGTTTGTTTTGTATTGTTTACTTTTCCCCAATAGGGGTTGGACAACGGGCCTCGTCCCCGCATGCACTGCTGGAGCTTCTTTTAATTTCTTGTTTTTACCGAGGGACTCCGCCAATCACCTGCGCCACCCCTGAGGAGCGTTGGTGGTCAGAGGGGTGACTGTGCGGATTGGGGTAACCTCCACCCTGCCTCCGACCTCCTGACGCTTCTTTCCCCTAGGTTCTTTAGGGTTTATCCCTCTTTTTCCCATACTTATCTTCAGGGCACCACCGGGTGGTCGGCTAAGGGGTGTGGAAGTCCTGACCTGCACCAGTCACCCCAACCACCACCAATCTCTCAACAGGACTGCCAGACGTGGCTCGGCGAAACTCCCCCGTCACTCTATTATTTCACTTTGTTCTTTTTTGTGCTTACAGGTACTGGAGTGTGGGTTCCCTCCACCAACTATTTACCTGACACTTGTTACTTGATTGTTTGATGCTTATTGTTCTGTGTTGTCCTTGGATTAATACCTGTAAGCGCTCGCATACCGCTTCCTAACACCGTATGCGGGGACATTGAAGGTCTAGCTTCATTTATATACTTTGTAGAGCCGTTTATTCAAAAATTAGATTCATGCGAGAGCTCCGAAGGGGTGACCATAAGTCACCTATACCGGGGTGGGACAGGGCGGGTGTAACCTTCAATGGTCCTGGGCGTACCGCCTTAGTGATCGCGGTGTCCCCTACGCCAGGTAACTGACCGTAGTCACCGTTGTCAACGTTGTCACCGTTGTCACCGTTGTCACCGCTGTCACCGTTGTCACCATTGTCACCGATGTCACTGTTGTCACCGTTTATCGTTGTTTCCGTTGTCCCCATGTCACCGTTGACCATTGTTACCGTTGTCACCGTTGACCGTTGTCTCCGTTGTCATCGTTGGCCGTAGTCATAATTTACTGTTGTCACTATTATCACCGTTTTCACCGTTGACCAAAAATTACGCCCACCAATTATCCGCATTAGAGATAATCGCAAGGGTCAGCCGAACCGTAGTGCAATGGAACAGCCTGACCCTGGGGGTACCGCCTTTGTGTTGACCGTTGTCACCGTTGCAAGAGTCCTGACTTCCCGAAGCCTGTGGGACTATGGCATCCACATTTAGGATATGTGTGAGGCTAGAGAAATGCGGAAGGAAATGAAATGAGAAAGAAGAATGATGGAAAGACCTGGCTTCGTTTCGGCTATGACTCCGCCGGACCATAAACCGCACCAAACAGTCACACTTCGAAGATAGAGAGGCTTTTCAACAATAACTCTTGGGTTATCCGAGCCCCAGATGCGACAATTTTACTTTAATCGTTCTAGCAGTAGAGTAAATAATGCATATGAGGTTCCACTATGCAAAACTAGGCTTGCGCAGAGACATGCTTTTTTCATTGCCCCAAAAATCTACAATGCACTCTATCAGACTATAGAAATTAGATCTAAAAATATATTGTCTTACAGCATATACAAAAATGTAATAAAGATTTGGATCACTACCATTGACACAAATACTTACCTGCTATAACATCCTACCTTTTGTAAATTTACAAACCCTTAATTTTTCTATTTTTTAACCTTTTTTTCTTAATTATAATTTTGTAAAAATGGAATTATTTTTTTTATAAACTGCACTTAACAAAATAAGTATACCCACGAACTGGCGATGCCTATGTGGGATTCTTTTTTTGGTATATATGCATACTGTTCTATTATATTTTCTTTTTTTTTATAGTACTTACCTTCTTTACCTGTGAATGAAATGCTTTTTGTAATACTATAATAATTTTAATAATGTAATACTTGTTTTTGTAATACTTGATTTTTGTAATTATATTTTTATGCATGTAACAAAAGAAAATTATTAATTAAAAAATAAATAAAAAAAATTTTGCTTGTTGACGAAGCCACCGAGGTGGAAATGGGCCTCATCACTCAATATGATTTGCATTTGATTCACTCAAGTGAATTTTAATAATTTCAATGCGTTGTTGAAGCGTGTATCGTTCCATTTTTATTAATGACGTAGTTTTTGCTTATCAAATGTCAAAAAATGACAGCTTCAAAAGTAACATCTACTGAAATAATGGGCTATTCAAAATAACACCTCTTATTGGAAAACCCTGATAGATAGATGTTAGATTATTAGGATCATTCTTATTATTTTTCCGTTTCGATATAAATTTGTCTAATCTCCACAATAATGACCTTAACGACACGAATAGTGACAGACAGAATGTCTTCGGGAGTTTCCTTGAGCAGTGAGGGTGCGTTTCCCCTGGCCCGGAAACCGTATCGTTAGGGGGCACTTGGAACTAATTCAAGGCGAATTAATTACGACGGATAAGCGAAAACCGACGTTGCATGCAGGGGGTGGATTGACGACCGTGGGCTTTGTAAGTCTGGAAACTAATTAACAAGATTTTAATAAATGTAAGTCATACATGAAAACGTTACGTTTTGAATTGAGGACAATTAAAAACTTTCAATCGTTACAAATCATAAAACTGTTACACTTATCCCTAGTTAGAAGCTTAATAGAACATGACTCCAAAGTTAAGTCGCCCTTTCACGATATTCATATTCACAATGTAAAAAGGATGCAAAGAAAATTTATATTCGAAAGTTTTAACTTGTCAACCATTTGTTTGTCAACAACTTGTCAAATTACCTGTTTTAAATTAATATTTTAAATATTTCAACTTTAAAGAACAGACGAAAAATAACCGACCCAACCTTTTTATTAAAACTCTAAATTCAATTGTCAACTTCTGCAATTAATCACTCAATGTACCTATACGAACAACTAAACAAACATCAACATTTTATATTTATTTCATTTAAACTATAGTTTGCATTCCTAGTACAACGTTTAGATAGTCCTGGTAACAAATATTTAAATGATTAAGGACGGGTTGTTTCGGAGAATCTGAACAATTCATCAAATTTCCACGTTCATTTTCAAGTTCTGTGAAAGATTTTTTCAAGTTCTGTTTTTATATCATTGTAGGTTAGTTGCTTGACAAAACTGAAATAAAAACAGAACTTGAAAAAACTTTTCACAGAACTTGAAAATGAACGTTGAAATTTGATGAATTGTTCAGATTCTCCGAAACAACCCGTCCTAAGATTTATTCGACAATATTTTAAATATGGCAAACTTCAAACTCCGTATGTGCGAACTATTTCTATCTATATTTTAATGATAAACTAATGTTTATAAAACAAGGTTTTATGCTTAACAGGATAAGGATATCAAATAATTATAAGCAATAATTGTGTGTTATCTTTTTATGCTATGACATTAGTTAATCTTTAAAAAAATAATAATATTTGACAAGTTAAAAATATTTCACCAATAAATGAAGATATTATATGTCTCGACGCCATCTAGTGAGAAATTTAGCACTTACAAAGCCTTTCCTACGAAAATAAAGTTGGTTGTTCTCAGGTGGAAAAAATATAATAAGCAGTAATTGTTGTTTGAGGTACTAGTACATATTGAATTATTTGCCGGGTTGGAAATAATCAAACATATTTCAGTGGTTTTAGAGCACTTTAGAGGTTTTAGAGCACCGGACATCAGAAGGCACGGGTTCAATTCCCGTTGGCGGCATTTATTTTTACCCGTGAGATATTTTCAATTTGTATTGATATTTCAGGCGACTAATTATTGCTTATAATTATTTATTGTTTCTTTCTAGTATCATTGTTAAAAACATTTTTATCCGTTTTTTTATTAATTATTATGGTTGATTTGTAGAATATTGGCAAATTATATAATTTGATGTCACTTATTTACATTTCATGTTGACTCTTATACAAATAAAAAAAAATATATCATTAGTGAAATCTTGGAGTTGCCAACCCTTTAACTAAATAAAATTGAATATTCATTATTGGGAGGGGATAATTAAATAGGAGTCCCATTTAAATAAAAACAATCGTTTAGGTGTATCCGTGACACTATAATGTTACAAATATATTTTGGGAGAACTTTGCTATCATTCAAAAAGACAGAAACCAAAAAAAATATGGAAGTTAATTTAGGATATTTAATATTGGCTGTATTTAAGATTGAAATATGAGCTCGATAAAATTGACGGAAACTAATCAGGTTTCAATCAGTGGTTAGTGTTGTTCCGGTACGACATAGTTCGTGAGTTCGATCCCCAGTTGCGGTAGTAACCTTTTTTAATTTCCGTGTCTAGTACTATTTCATGTTTCGTTTAGACTTATTAGTATGATCATTTTATATTATTTGTTGGGCAAATCAATCATATGAAATAAAAAATTCCTTCTTACATTTTTTGACAAACGTGTAAATTAACACTTCAGAACTTCACAGCTGACGTGGAAAGCCGAAAAAAAAGTGGGTGTGTCAAGCCTACGCAAGACAGAAGTGAAACTTCTTTTGTTAAACCGTATGAACCACAATCAATTACGTATTTCACTCGTATTACACTCACGACGCAGTATACTAACCAAGCAGCTGATGCTTGGCGTGGCGCAGTTCGCTGGTGTCTGAGAGAGAGGAAAGAAGAGAAGAGAGAGAACGTTCGTGAGCGGCTCCCCCACCTCAACAAGCGCATATGGTGAGAGAGGGACAGTGAACGGTGAGCGGTGGTGGGGGTACCCGCATTTTCGTGTCGATCCTGACTCGGTTTTACTCCGTCCATCGAAAATCCATTACGCGCCTAAAGAAGTTTCACTTCAATATATGCTTTCAGATACTGTATTCTAAAACTGCGTAAAATTGATGGAGTCGATTGTTTAGTGAGATATTCAAATAGATTTTCTTAAATATTGGTACATATCAAAGTCAAATTATTTTTTTTTTTAAATATTTGGAACTGGTACACAGTCACCGCACCAATCACATCTCTGACATTTGTACACAGTTAACATTTTTCATATAACAACGGGTCGTTTTTACGAAAAATTCTTAAGTTGTTGAGCTGTTGAATGATTTTCCGGCCTCTATGTCACTGGGTCTCTATATAACATGGGTATCTTCAAGACCTAGGTTTTTACGGCTTCCTCTCATAAAAAGACCCTCCACCCAGCATCCCCAAAGATGACATAAGTCCATTTACAAACAGATTTTCTAAAAGATTGGTACAAAATTTAAATTAGTAAACAAATATTTTTTGGGCTGCTTGGTTGTAGAAAATGTTTAGAAAAATGCCAAGAGCTTTTTTACCTGCAAAGTCGAAAGTCTATTAAAAAAAAATATATTTTTAATGCACTAATTTTCTAATCTCTAATGAGTTTCAAGCCTAATGCACATCAGTGTAGGGTGGCTAGCTACTCAGTCCGCAAACAGGTTAATCGTTAACAAGCAGAAGGTTGCTGGTTGAATTCCTTTCCTTCCGCCCCCCTCTAGCGCCCCCCACCCCCTCAAGCGCCCCCGCCAACACTAGTACCCTCACTAACAGCACCCGCGACAAATTGCATTTATCACACAGACTTTCAACGACTCTTCCATTAGGGGTTCAATATATATAAGTAATGTTAATCACATGCAAATGAATCGATGTACATACAGGGTTTTCCAATAAGAGGTGTTGTTTTGATATTTAATCGTAAAAAATCAATGGTTTCGTTGCTTGTGTGGCACGTAGCGCCGTCTCGTTGAAATTAAACGTTGTCCAGATCAATACCATCCAATTCCGGCCCTAAAAATTATGAATCATCCCTCGATAGCGCAATCCATTCACCGTAACTGTTGCTCCAGCATCATTTTCGAAAAAGTTAGGTCCAATGTCTCCGCCGGACCGTAAACCCGCACCAAACAGTCTCACGTTGAAGATAGAGAGGCTTTTCAACAATAACTCTTGGGTTTTCTGAGCCCCAGACGCCACAATTTTGCTTGTTGACGAAGCCACCGAGATGGAAATGGGCCTCATCACTCAAGATGATTTGCATTTGATTCACTCAAGTGAATTTTAATGCGTTGTTGAAGCGTGTATCGTTCCATTTTTATTAATGGCGTAGTTTATACTTGTCAAATGTCAAAAAATAACAGCTTCAAAAGTAACATCTACTGAAATAGCGGGCTGTTGAAAATAACACCTCTTATTGGAAAACAGTTCAAATTCAAATCTTTTTGATCTTGAAAATAATGCTGTTGATCTGTGTCATTTTTTTAAATATTAATTTCCCTAAGGGCCAATATCATCTTTAGGGATGCTGTGTGGGTGGTCTTTTTAAATACATCGTGAATGAATTATTGCAAATCTTTATAATGGAAATCAATACACTTCACCACCTCTTTACGAGTTGAAACTCGGCAGGTAAGCTCGTTGTCAATTGCAATACATTTTATCAACTTTTTGTGAAAATCATGCATACACACGTGGACATGGATGCATTTAACTTAAATTTGATAGCATTACAAGTTAATATACGAAATAAATTACGGTTCTACCCAAACGAGATTTGACTCAGTTATTATAAACCAAAAAAAAAATATAACGGGTTGATTTTTAAGAAAATGAAGGGGAACAAATTTTGAAGGAAAAAAGCTCCAAAGTCCCAATATAATCTAAACACTTAAAAAAATTAGACTGCAGCCTTGAATATCTTTGCGGAACTACACATGTACCAGTCTCGCAGATTACAAAGTCACGGAACTGCGGCAAATTCCTTTAGTTAGTTTGTACATACATCTTTCAAAAAAATTGAAAACCATTGTTAGAAATATCTACGTCATCACTGTAGTTACTTTTGCCCTTCCAGGAAATATTTATTTGTCAAACTTTCGCCCTAACAACAGGTATATAAGGTTCTCTGTTCTGAAAAGCTAGCAGTCAAACCTCCTGACTATTTATCGACTACCTTATCGGCTATAGGCTATCGGGTACCAGCTATCTATAGGTTAACAGTCACCGAGGGGCACGCGGAATGTACATATTTTGGTCTGTTCAAGGAGAAGCGAAACTCTTTTACATTTTTTTTTATTTCTGGATAAAGGGTTATTCAATAGAAGTATTACTGTGGGACCTTTTTTATATATTTTTTATGTGAATACCGTACAAGAATTCAGACTATTTTAATGAGACTATTTTTTATCAGTTTATAATACTTTATGTATTTTAAACCAATATTTGATAATTTGGGCCTTACTGTGTGATGGCATCCCCAATTGCGATGTGTTGTGACACTGAATCTTGTCAACAAATACGGATAAAGTCATTTCAAGCAATGTTTACGAATGAATTGACAGGTTTCCCAACAAACTGTCGGTAAAACACGAATATTTTATTAGGATTTCACGTGTTTAATTTTTTTTTAATATTGTCGCTTTTCGTCATTTTATTTATCAGGAAAATCGCACCTGCTTGAACACTTGTCCCGATATATTCTGTTATACTAATATTTTTTTGTGCCGTTAATTCTTATAAATTGGCAATTAATAGGTGATTATCGTATGTACTAATGACAGCATTACGCTTATGTCCTATGTCCCTAAAAACTTCCATGTATGTAAATCGCACTTGTGTCGTTAATTCTAATAAATAGACAATTAACAGGTGATTATCGTATGTACTAATGACAGCATTACGCTTATGTCCTATGTCCCTAAAAACTTCCACGTATGTAAATCGCACTTGTGTCGTTAATTCTAATAAATAGACAATTAACAGGTGATTATCGTATGTACTAATGACAGCATTACGCTTATGTCCTATGTCCCTAAAAACTTCCATGTATGTAAATCGCACTTGTGTCGTTAATTCTAATAAATAGACAATTAACAGGTGATTATCGTATGTACTAATGACAGCATTACGCTTATGTCCTATGTCCCTAAAAACTTCCACGTATGTAAATCGCACTTGTGTCGTTAATTCTAATAAATAGACAATTAACAGGTGATTATCGTATGTACTAATGACAGCATTACGCTTATGTCCTCCGCCCCTAAATACTTCCATGTATGTAAATGGGACTTATGCCGTTAATTCTAATAAATAGACAATAACAGGTGATTATCTTATGTACTAATGACAGCATTACGCTTTCGTCCTATGCCCCTAAAACTTCCATGTATGTAAATCGAACTTGTGCCGTTAATACTAATAAATAGACAATTAATAGGTGATTATCGTATGTACTAATGACAGCATTGCGCTTATGTCATATGCCCCTATAAACATCCTAAAAATACACTTTCCCCTTTGACGTTAAACGCCAAAACATTTTTCGATTTTCTGCTCGACTGCGCGAGAAAACAGTTTTCACACGACGAAAGGTCACTTACTAAAGTGTGATTTTACACCGGGGGAAACTACATTGGTTAAAAGGAATGGCCGCGCGGCCTTTTTCACACAAAACTTAATTGATTTGAGGCCAAAGTACTAATCTAAACTGAAATATTTCTTCAATTGAAAGGTAAAGCAAATATCTAGTACAGATATGTGTATACTTAATGATTTTTTTAACATTTGATTAGTGTTTTAAATCATACAATAATGGCCATTAAATAATTCAATTTTCCTTAATTTTTGGTTCAAATTTGACAATTTTTGGTGAGTTAATAGTAATTATTAAAAAAAATAATCCTGCCCAACCTACTAGGAAAAAAATAACGAAATCTTTTTTATATTAAAATGTAAATGTTTGTTTGTTTAAGATCTTTAACCTCGGATTGCTTTGACTTTTCGTGACCTTTTTCCGTCACCTGTTACAGGTAAAAACACAGCACCATCTGTTGGATGTAAAAGCAAACACGTGCTATTGTTTCTCTATCTGCACAGACGTACTGAGCTACAGCAACGCGTGGCGGGTTACATCTAGTTTAAAATAAAAAAAAAATATTAATTTTAATTTTATCTACGAAAAATTTGTGTTTCAATGTAAATCGGTCGTTTGTAATTTTAATTTAAGCCTTACAAAATGCTTACTAAATAATTTACATATTTTATTTCATAGTTAATTATATTTACCCAGTGGATAGGGCAGCATCATTTTTTTTAATAATTCTTATTACCTTACAAATAATTGCCTCTAAAATCTTTGAAAATTGAATTCTTTAATTGTGTATATTTTATAATTTAAAACATAAATAAATAAAGTAGCACATATCTGTACTAGAAAATTTCCTATAACTATCGGTTAAACAAAATAATGTGGTTTAGTTTTGGTGGCTTAGCAGGGGTGCCCGGGTTCATGGGGAGAGGTTTGTCCGGGTCTCAGCGGCGGATGCGTCTTCCCACCTAATACGTGGCAGGCCAGATCGAGAGAGATTGGTTGACCTCTCCAGCAGCATTCTCTCGACCCATTGCCTTACACCGCAGGCGGAGGTATGGATTCACACGTCCGCCACTCCTGAACACAAAGACCCACAGATTTCTGATACCCGCAAAGAATACAAGGCTGATGTAAGCCTAATGAGTAAGATTAAGAAAGGGACCCTTAGATGGTTTGGGAATGTAGAACAAATGAACGAAGAAAGGAGTGTAAGGAGAATATAATGTGAATGCTAGGAGAAGTAGAGGACGCCCGATCAAATCAATGCTTGAGAAACCTTGCAGAAGCCTTATACTATTAGCGAAAATACCGAAATCCCTAGTGAGCTGTCGAAAATAATACACATTTTTTTTAAAGCATAAAATAACAGTAAACTGATAAACTGAATGTGAAACAATATATATTAGTAAAACATGTAACAGTTACATAAAATAATATAGAAACTAGAACAATACTACATACAAGACAAATCACTAAAACTATATTACCATGCACTTCACCAACGCTACTCTAATTTGTAAGATTCAACAAAGTGATGGTATTATAGCAGAAGAATCCAGATTTATTCATTAATAATAAGCAGCTCGACGCTACGTACTTGCTACTTGCTAATTAGGTACGTACTCGCAGTCGAAATCAAAACAGAGCAACCTACATACTACAAGCACCTACTTGTCTATCGACGACAATAATACTGCCGTCAGTCTGGGACATTACGAGAACTCGCCAGAAGATTTGAGTCTACCGCCTAGGCATAATTGCCGCGCCGCCGAAAGTTCGCGAAAGGCCCAGATTGAGCGAGTGCTTCGAATTTAGTTGCAAATAACTACCTGCTGTTGCCACCGGCTGAACAATATAAATAAGCCCGACGCAGCGAGTCAGTCAGTTAGTTATTTATCTATCAGCCGTCAGTCAACGAGGCTCAACGAGTTATCACCCGCGCTCCTCTTACTAGCGCGAAGGACAACGTACCCGGCTTCGCCCGTACCATCATGGACTCTATCGGGACATCATCTTAGCGCCTTATCCAGATCGCCGTCCCTGGCAAGTGCTACTCGGATTACAAGCGCCCTGGTTCCAGTGTCTCTGACCAGCGCTTCTTCCACGCCACCATGACCACCACGAGCTTCACGCAGACACGCAGTTTCCTCACTGGTCTACGCCGCTCCCGTTCAACTGCCTACAAGGTGCACCGCACCTTCGGCACTTCCGTCAGCACTGGAGTATTGATTCCCCAGATCGCCAGTGCCTGACAGTCATCGAGTCTGGTCTCAGCGCGCCGTCGCCAACTACCGCCTGGACCACAACACCGCAGCAACCGGAGTATTCAACATTTGTCCTACACCTTCTCCTCGTCACGGCAACTAACTCAATAAACACAGTGACCTTCACCACACGTCTTTTATTTCGTGCCTCACTATTGATCCCCAAAGTGGAGGCCCCGACGTGATCTGCAGCCTGACGTAATTCTGCAGCCCGACGTGATGGTGTTACCCCGACTCACCGGTAACCCCGTCGCTATTTTCTTCTATCGCAGCCCTCAGCAAGCTGCTGGGAAGGGGGTGTTTGTAGCAGAAGAATCCAGATTAATTCATTAATAATAAGCAGCTCGACGCTACGTACTTGCTACTTGCTACTTAGGTACGTACTCGCAGTCGAAATCAAAACAGAGCAACCTACGTACTACAAGCACCTACTTGTCTATCGACGACAATAATACTGCAGCCAGTCTGGGACATTACGAGAACTCGCCAGAAGGTTCGAGTCTACTGCCTAGGCATAATTGCCGCGCCGCCGAAAGTTCGCGAAAGGCCCCGATTGAGCGAGTGCCTCGAATTTAGTTGCAATTAACTACCTGCTGTTGCCAACAATATAAATAAGCCCGACGCAGCGAGCATATTATTAGTATTCAGTATTTACTATCGTCAACAGCTGCTACCTACAGAGTACTACGACCTAGTTTCGCAAACATTTCATAGTATTTGTGCATAAATAAACGTGAAATATTGTGATTGTAAATCAGCTTTTAACTTATCAATAAACACTATACCTGAGTTAGAGAGATCTTTCATTTATACACCACGATAACCACAGTATAAATTACGTATAGTTCTATAAATGGAGTCAATAAATATATTAATAGTACCACCAAAATTGTTACCCAGATCATGAATCCTATTGGTAGTGTGTGCGTCTGATAGTTGGTTGTGTATGTATTGCAGAAAAATGTTATATTTTGTCTTGTGCTCCTAGTTGGCACATGGAATTTAATATTGGAAACGATGGCATGACTCTCTATATAGTTGTTAATGACTCTTTGTAACACAACCAGTTCTGACATAACTCTCCTGTCAGACAGTGTTATTAGATGCAATTGATTCATCAAACTAACATAATTAATGTAATCATTTGGAATTTTAAGCTTCAAATTTACGTACCTGAGAAATTTGTGCTGAACTCTTTCTACATTGTCATAGTGAACTTGAACTGAAAGGACCAAATATGTGAATTATACTCCAATGGACTTCTGACTAATGAAATATAGAGGGTTCTCATACAATTTGTGGACTTAAAATCAGTTAAAGTTCTGCAAAGGAAGCCAAGCATCTTTAAAGCCTTATTAGTTATACATCAGCCTTGCAAAGAGTGCAAGGCTGATGTAAGCGTAATGAGTAAGATCAAGAAAGGGACGCTTAGATGGTTTGGGCATGTAGAGCGAATGAGCGAAGAAAGGAGTGTAAGGAGAATATACGATGCAAATGTGAATGGTAGCAGAAGTCGGGGGCGCCCGAGGAAGACATGGCACGACCAAGTGAATCAGATACTTGAGTCGGGCCATGTCAAGAGTCAGAACAATAGAAGAGTATGTATGAGACGATGTATGAATGTGAATGAGGCAAGGAGTGTGTGCCAAGACAGAGTTGTTTGGCGGTCCGTCCTCTCTGCCTACCCCTGCGGGGAAACGGCGTGATGGTTAGTTAGTTAGTTAGTTTAGTTATATAGTTGATGTATGCAATGAATGTAAAGTTTTCATCGAATAGTAAACCAAAGTTACGAATTTGTGACACTGGTATTAATTTAATGTATATGCATGTAAAATATTAAAATGAGTTTTAGAAAATCGTATAATCGTATAAAGTTTTGTTCACACCATTGATGAAGTTGATATTTTGTATTAGTTTATATTCTTTACATAATAACTAGTTACTTTTTTACCTGTTTTGACAATAAATTTTTAAAAAGAGTTTATTTATTTTTATGATAAAACGTATCTTTGTTTTACCTACAGGATAATTTATTTATTTATTTTATATTCTATTCATTTTCAGGAAATCTACAGTTTACATTTAATCAGTTTGTACATAAGTATTATATAGTAAAATAAAACCAATTATTGATTTCCTCCTTGTGACTAACTGAGACAGCATAATATGGAATAAGTTATTTAAATTTGTGAGAAAGGAATATGAATTAAAAAAATTATACAAAACAAAAGATTATATTAAACGAAAAATTTACAAAACAATACATTTATAGCCATTGAGAGAGGTTGTAGATATAAATCAAATCATAATAGAGATATATACAATAGAGACATAAACATTATTCACAAACTATCAGAGAAATATTCTTTTATGGACCTCTTATAAGTTCGCAACTGAAAATATCAATCTTGGATAATACGCTATTGTAATGCGTATCAATATTTCCTAAACCTTCTTAATACGAGTATTCTAAAAAAATTATTATTTTACTAACAAATATCCTGTTCATTTGTGTAGAACGTTTGTCGGTATCGTGGAAATTTATCTAAAAAGATATACTCTTGATATATGGCTGTCGAATTATTGACAATGTTAAGAAAAAGATACAATCTGTAAAACTTACTTACAATGATTTTTTTCTTTATTTTTAATAATAAAATGCCAAATGTAGAAAACCTACCACAAATTTTTATTATTTTTATATTTCTGTTCTTGCCAAGTTAAAGGTTTAAAGTAAAAAAATATCAAATTTTAAGGTACCCTAATCAATTGCTAGAACCTATTCTTCGATTGCCTGTGAATAATAAACGTTATACTCGTATTTGATATTGTTTAACAGGGATAGTATTGATTTTAAACGAGATACCGGCTAATTGGCATAATTATCAATAATTTGAGCTTGTAATTAGTGACCCGGATTTATCTAATTACGATAATTCTATCATTAGTCGACCTAAAACCAAACACCACGAAATTATCGCTGGCAGGTGAATTTGTTACAATAACAGGGTGTTCAAATTATATATTATGTAATTATTGAAGAAAATATTAGCGATTTATAAACGAAAATCTGAAACAGAAAAATCAGAAAAGGATATGGTCACATCTAGGACTCGAACCCATGCCGGGGCACGACTCTACCACTGAGCTAATGGGACCCTATCCGCTTCGGTCACTTTTAACTGTATCATACTTCGAATAAGAACTACCAACAATGTCTTCATTAGATGTGACCGTATCCTTTTCTGATTTTTCTGTTTCAGATTTTCGTTTAGAAATTGCTAATATTGTCTTCAATAATTAAATATTACAATTTGAGGTTTTACTCAATAAAGTTATTCCAAAAAATAAATATATATTATGTAATGTCACACAGTAGTAACTAAGAATCACACGGAGAAAAATCAGTATTGCTAATGTCTTAAAAATCTATTCAAATTATTGGTAACGTTTCCTGATAATTTTTAGAAAATTCCTAATACATTCGATAATTCATTCAATTCCTAAAACACTAACATAAATTTTCAAAGGCAGGAACTAAGTATGCAAAATGATGCACACGTCATACTTAAATGTTGTCCTCATTCGACACAAAAATGTACATGTATGCGCGATGCTCATCATTCGTTTGTGTTAGTGCCAAAAAAGGACGTGCCTTTCGGTACAAATCACAAATACAGCAATCAGTGCCATCTGTTGGTACCTCTATTGATTAGTACGATTTTGCTAACGAAATACATTATTATCATATAACATTATGAAGATTCAGTGCTGACAACCCAAGCGTTTATTTTTATTGTGATTTCTTTAATTACGCTGTTCTCTTTACCAGCCTCACCAAACAAAGTCTTTTCTGAGTAGAATAATTAACACAGCATATTTATTCATAAATATAATATGTGTGTAGTATGTTGTTATATAAATATATATTATGGTTTAATACGAGTATGTTGGCTTTCTTTCATACTTACAATGTCTGTGATAAGTTTATTGTTACAAATTTCATTAATTACCCTGATCAAAAACTCTGTGCACGTCACTGGCAGAAACTATGACATATGGCAACCCCAATAATTGGGGTATCTTGAGAACCAGGAGGGAGTGGGGAAGGGAAGAGAAGTATATGGTTTCATGTGACAAAGACTAACACCTACCGACACACTAAATTAGAGACTACAGAACATTGATGTTATCTGGACTTGTGTATTTGTATCTTGGTTGTTTGTCCTCAGAGTTTAAAAACCACCCTCGGCTGAGGGATGTTTTAAGCCTTTTTATTACAACAGTGTTTCTTAAAGTGTGCTCGACGAATCCACGGTGGATTCGCTAGTACTTCAATAGACTTTCCCCGGTTTTACTGTATTTTGTAACGTAATGGCATACTAAAATACGTTTAATTCGCCTGGAAAGGAAGTAATGCATCATAAAATTATTCTAGACTCTCGTTTTATCAAGTGCAAATATATTTATTTTATATTTGTGAAAAATATTTGCGGTTTTCAAAGCTGTATATATTTACAAGTAAAGATCCCTCATTTCTCTTTATGGAAAATCTAATGAAATGCAAGAATATTTTCGTATTTCGTTATTACATATCTCGAATTGGTAGGCGGGTTTTGGTACCGCCGCCCCGGAACTATTTATTATATAATACCACTGCCATAGATAAACCCAAGTGGTTCACTGATTTAACAGGGGTGCCGAGGTTGTAACTGGACAATTTGGCTAATATTAATTTAGACTCGTTTGGTCGCCAGGGTAAAGCAATTATCTCATGTACAACTCAACCAATCTAGGGCCATTGTATCATGATTAGTATAAGACAAGGATGATTGATTTGTTATTGAATAAAAGAGGTACGATGATTAATTAAAATTTTATTCAAAACAAATAGAGCTAGAGACTCTCAAATAACATGATTAGCACAATCTCGAGGGGTGAGCGACAATTCGAAGAATTGATCGCACTGAAGGAATTTTAAAGGTAGCAATAAATAATTAAAAAGTGTGACATTGTGTACAAGATTAATATCTGACCTGATTCACGGAATTGGGCGCCATACAGCTCTTAGGAAAGAACTGTAATAATTTATGAGATCGACATGATGACCAGCGATTACATACAACTAGCTATGTCCGCCATCAGCGTGTCCCGTAAAATATGTCGACTGGAGCAGTTGTCCGTATCTCTTCTGTTGGCGCGACCTCACTGCAAGGCTGTCCGATTGGTACTGGCCATAAATGAACCACTCACTAGATCAATATCTTCGGGTTTTTCGTACTGAGCCCATGGGTCCTAAATTTTGCCATAGATAAAAGTCTGTAACTGAAAAATATACGTCACTACACAACACCATCGACTAGGATAGAAACTATAAAAAAGGCGTAACCGTGGACAATATAATTCTCATTCGGAGCCAACCCCATTGGCTAGCCTAAAATCGGCCAATGACAGCGGCCTATAAACATGCATGAAGTGCGCACTGGTTTGTGGAAAATATACGTCACAAGTCAGCCATAGAGATTACCGTGTCTTTTTTTTTGACCCACTTTTTTCTCGGAGTTATACCCCCCTGGTACTGGCCTTTGGAAATCCAAAGCTGCGCTTCCTTCTTGAAAACCCATAGAGTAAAAGTACCATAGGTGAAGGCGGCCTTTGGATAGTTTGTTAAAACGGTATCGGGGCAAAAGTGAACTGCTACAAGGCACTTGGGATGAGGTGTGTTTAGATCTTGACGGCGGATGCGCCTGCCCACCAACTGCGTGGTGTGCCAGATCGGGAGAAGGCCAGTTTGGGGAGATCTTTGACCTATCCCTCTGGTTCTAACAATTCTTTAATTTTCAAGTTCTTGAAATATTTTTTCAAGTTCTGTTATTATTTCAGTTCTTTCAAGTAACTGGCTTATAATGATATAATAACAGAACTTGAATAGGATTCACGGAACCCGAAAATGAACGTTGAAATTTGATGAATTGTTCAAATTTCATGAAACAACCCGTCCTAAAATTAATATCCACCCTCATATTTTTTCCTTCCTAGAACTTCCTCTCCTTAGACCATCCGCTCAGCATCCCCAAAGATGATGTAGGCATCGAGAAAAAAAATCCTCAGGGCCCCTTGTATAGCTTAGTGTAAAAAAATATTTTTAATAACATTTAAAACGAGAGAAAACTTTCCTTCAAAATAATTAGATATCCCGGGAAAAATACTTAAAAGAGATATGTACATTTTTTACAGATGCATTTAATCTGCAATTAATTGTAACAAAACACTTTTAACGTAATATGGATGTAATAAATGTTTATGAAACACTATTAATTGCTTAAAAAAATGTATTGAAATAATTTTTGTAGCTACAGTTTTTAAAAAAAGTTCAACTGAGTTCCACGACATATTTTTACAAGTTTGAACAAATATCTTATTGGTAATACAAAAAACTTAAATGTACGTCTTCCTTCTTCCCCTTTGTTAAATCGAGTGCCTTCTTTTCAAGTAATCTAGGCAACACAAGCTCGTAAATAAATGGCGATTAAGAGAAAATAACTACATATTTACAGGTTTTTCCAATAAGAGATGTTATTTTGATATTCAAAGAAAAATGCCTTTTTTTTAATATAAATGATCGAATATAAAGAAAAAGGTATGCCGTTAATAGTGAAAAATAACATCAGTCAAATGACAACCACGACCACGCCTACAGGACCATATCCTTTTCATGCAATTTTCCATAACTAAATCGCAAAGTGGCTGCCTTATGTCCTCGATAGTCTCACGAATTCCATCTTTGAGGTCTTGAATCGACGCTGGGCTGTTGACGTAGACCTTCTCTTTCACGTGGCCCCAAAGGAAGAAGTCGCAAGGTGTTGAATCACAAGATCTCGGTGGCTAATTGTGATCACCTCTTCGAGAGATAACACGATCCGGAAACTTTTCCCGTAAAAGATCAATGGTTTCGTTGCTTGTGTCCACGTAGTGCCGTCTTGTTGAAAGTAAACGTTGTCCAGATCAATACCATTCAATTCCGGCCATCAAAAATAATTAATTCCTTAATTAATATTCAAAATAACACCTCTCATTGGAAAACCCTTTATAACTGAAGATCGGTCGGTGGCTAAGTTGACATCGCGTTTGGGTTCCACCCGGGCGTGGCGTGTTCAATTTCTCGGCTGGCAAAACTTCAAAGTCCTCCATCACAACACATAAAGACAATCTACTGACATAATATGTGTATCAAAAATATTCACAATATGCTCGAAACCACTTACTGTCTAGCTCTTTGAAGCTTAATGCTAAATCACTATTTAGATTAATCTTTATAACGTATTGGTGAACATTATGAATATTGGTGAACACCAAAAATACGCTTTAGATAAATTGAAGTTTTCGTATAGTTTCACTTGAGTAGAATACAAATAAAAAATAAATTACTCAATATTTTTCAATAGAAATGTATGAAGGCGTAAAGGAAACAACTTTTAAAAATACAGTATTATAGCTAAGATTATCTGTGACAGTTTCACTTGATTAACTTTTTTGCTTTCTTATAAAATTATTTACAAAATAAATAAAAACCAGTTTTGTGCTTGAAATCGAACGTTTCTATACTCCGTTTGTCAAGCGATTTTAATGCCTATTACCTACAATATAAGGTATACTAAGGATGGTTCTATGCTAACTCAACGCAGTGACTATACAACACACTTTTAAAAACTGATATAAAATCATTAAAAACGATGAAAAAAATTTTTTTTTTACCTAACCTACTTAACCCAGTTAATAAAGTTTTTATAATTTATCCGGTCACCACCAAGGATATACACATTTTTAGCTTGTAGCTTCCTCTTAAGGCGTCATAACACATCCGGTGAGTGGCTGAGTTGGCATCGCGTTTGGGTTCCACCCGGGCGTGGCGTGTTCAATTTCTCGGCTGGCTAAGTCCTCCATAATAACACAAGCAACATTTTACGCTTACTGTGGTGATATTAGGAGATTTTTAAATATTGTCAGGTTATTCGTAATCCATGAATGTTTGTCTTTCATTAAAAAAAATTAAATAATGAACAGTTTAATCATAGTAGAGAAATAATTTAATATGAAATGTATATATTTAGAAAATTAGAATAATACAACAAATCCTAGTTAGATTTTCTCAGGTACTCTCCTCGTAAGCATTTATGATCAGAATATCAAATAAAAATAGATTAATATAGTAAATTTATCATTCAGCCTTGTGTGCGGCCTACGGTCGGCAGGCCAGGGGTTAAATTGCCATTTAACCCTTGGCACACTTAAGATAACAAGGTCATGGTATGTCAGCATTCCAAAGGTCAACAAGACTAAAAGCGAAAGATTTTTTAGAAGATAGATAAAAAAATAAACAAATGGGACGATTTGCCAAAACTTTGAGAAACACTGTATTTGAACAGAATACGCCCCGAGGGAGAGTCGCCCCTCCAACAGAGTTTTAATTACACGCAGCACTGTTTAAATTAAACAGCAAAATATGCCGAATATTCTTTAGTTAAAACAGAGTACAAAATTAACTAAACTTAACTAACAACGGGCTATTTAACTCTGAAATATGAGTTAATAAACCATAGGTCTTGGATTCTATGAATTTCATTATGATTTCAACATGTTTTTTTGTGAAAATTAATGTAAGCCTGGCTCAGCATTTTGAATGACGATGGCCAAACAAAATTAAGATTAAAAACGTTTTCTCTCGCTTTTAAAGAACGAGAGAGGAACATTTATTAAAAACCTTTAGTATTCAAAAACTACAAAATAAAATTTATTGTAACACTTCATTATTTTCAGTAATGGTTCGTGGTTCAATCACAGTCTAAAAAAAATTAATCAATTTAAATCTCCGTTTATATAAAAATACAATACAAGTTTATATATCAGTGAGAATACATAGAGCTATAATTAGAGGCGTTACTGTGTACTGATATATCGTCGAAACTTGTTCCACTATTAGAACTCTATAAGGATGCTGTAGTTTTAGTTAGAGCGTTGGGAGAGTTGGAGGTCTTACGGAAGTAAAAAAGTAACCTATTTTTTAGCTTCATGTCTCATCTAAATATAATACATCAATGTAAGAATGCAGAAAAATTAATAAAAACTTCAACAATATTTTTTATTTTTTCACTTGTAGCAAACACTTTGTGGGTATAAGTAATTATAATAATAAAATAAAATAACTTTGTTTGAATACCACTTTATTGTATATATTTATAACCAACCGGTTTCAGTTCAACCCGAACCTTCATCAGGGTTAGTAAAAACATATGTTTTTATAATGTGTTTTTATTAACCCTGATGAAGGTTTGTACCATACCAAATACAATACTATACTACCATACCAAATTTCTACCGATTTATAGCAAGTTTAGCGTTAAATCTTTTAGTTTTTTAAGTTTTTAAGATAATATCTATGCATTTTTTATGCCGAAACATTAAACCAATTATATGAAATTCCCTCCATAGAAAAAATCGCAAAGTAAACTCCGAAAATGATTAAAAACACGTTTTGTTCTGTTATTTAATATGTTATAGGCATGAAAAAATTCAGAGTGTATCTTTAAATACAACTAACGCGGTTTTTTTTTTTTTTTATTAAGTTACTTTTTTAAATAATTAGGTACATTTTTGTATGGCACATGAAATAAAATATATATATAAAATTAAAACAGACCATTGAAGTCCTCCTCACTGGGAGATCCTGTGCTGAGAGGGACTACATATGTTAGTATACGTTTTCAGCAACTAAGATGATGTTTTAAATATGTATATTAGCTAGTTCTTCATCGGATATTTCCTTAAGCCAAGATTTGATGTCCTTAATGTAGTTATTTTTCGTTTTCCTTTGTTTGATGTTGAGAGGGAGTTTATTATATAATTTAATTGCTAAAAATTCAGAGTTTCTTTGTCCAAAGGTAGAATTACATTTAGGAATATTTAGCATGTCTGTTTTCTTGGCTGTGGTTTTATGATCGTGAGAGGGGTTTGCCTCTGGTTTATTTTTTAAGTGATGAACTAGAATATTTTTAGCATAGATTTTTTGTAAACTTGGAACATCAAACAGATTAAAAATATCAGTAGTTGGCGTCCTTACGGGGAGCTTTAATATTGTCTTTATGATCCAATTTTGAGTTTTCTTTAGTAGTTTAATATGGTTTGATGATGCTGAGCCCCATCCTATTATTCCATATTCCAGTAGAGAGTGGCATAGAGCATAATATACTCTCTTTAGATCTGTAGTTGACAAGATATTTCGTAATTTTTTGAAGAAATAGATGAGTTTTGTAAGCTTTTTTGAGGTTCCTTCGATGTGTGCATCCTAATGAAGTTTGTCGTCAATTACGATCCCAAGATATTTAATTGTTTTAGTTTGGACTATATGCGGGCAAGAACATTGCGGATATTTGTTTAGACATTCATGTAATTTGAGTGTATGCTCATTCGTTGGTTGACCTTTTTGGTTTTAGAGAAAGTTACATATTTAGTTTTACTCACATTTAATGTAAGGGAGTTTGCTTTTAACCAGTTTTGGAGTACAGTCAGACCTTGCTCCGCTTTTTTATGTGTGCTTGTCCAATTTTGTTCTTAGAATATAATGACAGTGTCATCTGCAAAGCTCATTATGTCTCCTTCAATGGGAAGACTCATAAGGTCATTAATATAAATTAGAAATAGTATTGGACCCAATACGCTTCCTTGAGGGACACCGTACTTGATTGATAGAGTTTTGCTACTTTTATTTCCAATTTGTACATACTGCTCTCTTCCAGTTAAGTAACTTTTAATTAGATTTAGAGTTGTTTGTGTTATTCCATTTTTTTTAATTTAAGAAATAGTATTTCATGGTCAATTGTATCAAAAGCTTTTTGAAGGTCAATAAAAACTGCCAAGCATTTTTTACCTTCATCCAGTTTTTTTATAATTGTATTTGTTACTTTAGCTATAGCATCACCAGTACCCAGGTTATCCCTAAAACCGTATTGCGTCGTTGATAATATTTTATTTTCATCCAAAAATTTAACCATTTGTTTTTTTAAAATAGAAAATAAAACATTTTTTAACTTATTTCCACTTGTTTATTTTACCAGTACCGGTTTCGTCCTATTATGGACATCTTCAGGCTGGCAATTGAAATTCTTTTGTTACAGAATTTATACAAAATTAGGTACACAATGTCAAGGTAGGTACATATGTTTGGATTATTAAATTACAATGGTTCTTTAAGGTTAATATGTCATAAATAAGAAATAATAATATAACAATGGTAACTATAGCAGAATAATCGATAATTTAGTAAATAACAATGTTTTATTTTCTATTTTAATACTATATAATTCCACCACGTATAACAGTGTAATAAATAAATTTGTTTTTTTATTACTTTTTCCAATATTTTCGATAGTGTAGGTAATAGACTAATTGGTCGATAGTTAGATATATCATTTTTGGGACCGCTTTTGTATATTGGAATAATCGTAGCAACTTTAAGACGTGTGGGAAAAATACCTTTTCTTATTGAAAGATTTACAAGGTACGTCAGTGGGTCGATTAGCTCATTTAGTAGATATTTAATTGCTCTGTTTGATATCAGTTCATTTCCCGATGAGGTATTTGTGTTTAGAGAGGCTATGGTATTTCTTATATCTTCACTTGTTATCTTGACTATGTTAAGGGAGTTTTCTTGATTGACATTTTCATTCCACACTGTTTTTTCGGCAGTAAATGAAGATTGTTTGATTTTATTCGCTAAGTTCGAGCCTATATTGCAAAAATAGTTGTTTGCAAAGTCGAGATTTTTTTCTGGATGTTCTGCAAAAGATGTTGGTATCCTGTCAATGTTTAATTCTTTAATGTTTTTAACATTGTGCGAGGCTTTAGCGTTTGTAATTTTGTTTATAATCTGCCAGAATTTCCGGGAATCATTATTACATTCCTCGATTTTCTTTTTATAGAATGCTTCTTTAGAATAACGGATTACATTTTTACAAATGTTACTATATCTTTTGTAGAAGCGATGTAAATGGATATCATAGGGGTCATTTGTCGAGAGATTTTTGCTCTATTTTAAACAAGACGTGTTTTATTAAATATTTTCACCATTTTCGCTTAATTATTTTCGTTTTTGAATATTAGCGCACTCCCTCTAACATTCGAATTTACATATCTCTCTTTCAAACCATCTTTGTACGGGGCCTTAAAACATAAAAAACATAAGTTATTGAACAGCTAGGGGCAGGGGGAGGGGGGTGATGAGGTTGCTCAGCCGAGTGACCGGTGACGACATGTGGAAGTTTTTTTTTGGTTTGGTTTTGAAAAAAAAACATATAAAAGTAACCGGATTCCAAAAAATCATTTACTTTCTTCACTATGTATACAGGGTGTCCGGGGCTAAAGTGTTCATGATATTAGAAGTAGAAAAATAAACTATTTTTTATTTTTATAAGCAATAATTGTTCGCCTGAAACACTCATCCACATTGAAAAAATCTCCTGATAAAAAATACATGACGCCAACGGGACTCGAACCCGTGTCCATTCGATTTCCGGTCGAAAGCTCTGACGACTGAGCTATGGGGGCTTATTTCTTACCCGAGAAAATATTCAATATATGCTAGTGTTTCATTCAACAATTACTGCTTTTTACATTTTTTCACCTGAGAACAGCCAACTTTATTTTTATATGAGAAAGGCATTGTAAGTGCTAAATCTCTCACTAGATGGCGTTGATACAAATTGTATACATTTTTTAGGTGAAATACTTGGACTTGTCAAATATTAATTATTATTTTTTTGATAAATTAATGTTTTAAAGACAAGATTTTTATTTATGCATAGCACAAAGGATAACAATTATTTTTATAAGCAATAATTGTTCGCCTGAAACACTCATCCACATTGAAAAAATCTCCTGATAAAAAATACATGACGCCAACGGGACTCGAACCCGTGTCCATTCGATTTCCGGTCGAAAGCTCTGACGACTGAGCTATGGGGGCTTATTTCCTACCCGAGAAAATATTCAATATATGCTAGTGTTTCATTCAACAATTACTGCTTTTTACATTTTTTCACCTGAGAACAGCCAACTTTATTTTTATATGAGAAAGGCATTGTAAGTGCTAAATCTCTCACTAGATACAATGCCTTTCTCATATAAAAATAAAGTTGGCTGTTCTCAGGTGAAAAAATGTAAAAAGCAGTAATTGTTGAATGAAACACTAGCATATATTGAATATTTTCTCGGGTAAGAAATAAGCCCCCATAGCTCAGTCGTCAGAGCTTTCGACCGGAAATCGAATGGACACGGGTTCGAGTCCCGTTGGCGTCATGTATTTTTTATCAGGAGATTTTTTCAATGTGGATGAGTGTTTCAGGCGAACAATTATTGCTTATAAAAATAATTGTTATCCTTTGTGCTATGCATAAATAAAAATCTTGTCTTTAAAACATTAATTTAGCAAAAAAATAATAAACTATTTTTTGTTTAAATTCCAAGGTTTTAAGGTAGTAGGTAAGTTAGATAGGTAAGGTAGACGATATTAGCGATGGTAAGTTTTTAGATTTTCACGGCCAAAAGCATTTTTGTTGTTTGTTTTTGGGGTGTTATGCCGTGTTGCGCTAACTCCTTCTTTAGCTTAAAGGCTTTTGGCTAAAGAAGGAGTTAGCGCAACACGGCATAACACCCCAAAAACAAACAACAAAAAAGATATTAGCGATTCCTAAACGAAAAACTAAAACAAAAAAATTAGAAAAAGTTACGGTCACATCTAGGACGTAAACCTAGGAGCCTTGCCCCTTGACCCTTGCTCTACCAACTGAGCTAATGGGACCCTATCTCCTCCGGTCATATTTAACTTAGGGTCCTGGGTTCTAGCCCTAGATGTGACCGTATCTTTATCTGATTTCTCTGTTTCAGATTTTCGTTTAAGAATCGCTAATATTGTCTTCAATAATTAAATATTACAATTTGAGGTTTTATTCATTAAGTTATTCCAAGAAATAGTTTAATTGTTTTTACAGAAAAACAAATACTCGTTTTACAGAAAAATATTTTAGTATGGAAATTAGGAATTTCAAAAAAGTTATTTATCTTTTTTACTTCTACAATCATATAGAATCACCTCCCGAAGTTGGTGTAGTTTACCCCCAAACACATGGTATATAGAAGACTAGCTAAAGTCTCCAATCTCCAAGTCCTTGGAGATTGACTTGGAGAACGTGATTCTTAGTACGATTCCAAAATTTCAATCCGTTCGACGCCATAGAACCTGAGAAAACGACTCTCAAAGTTCGAACCCAAGTCTTGCATTTATGATGTGCAAGAATGATGATTTTCCCACAAATGCGTTATATGCAGATTTTGATATTGATTTCGATTCAGACAGTGATTTTTAGTACGATTCCAAAATTCATTCCATTCCAGGCCATAGAACCTGAGAAAACGGCTCCCAAAGTTCGAACTCAAGTCTTGCATTTGCGAGCGTAAAAATGATTTTTTCCCACAAATGCTTTTTTATTCAGATTTTGATATTGATTTCGCTTTAGACCATGATTCTTAGTACGATTCCAAAATTTCAGTCTGTTAAGCGCCATAGAACCGGAGAAAACGACTCTCAAAGTTCGAACCCAAGTCTTGCATTTGTGAGCGTAAAAATGATGTTTTTCCAACAAATGCTTTTTTATGCAGATGTTGATATTGATTTCGCTTTAGACCATGATTCTTAGTACGATTCCAAAATTTCAGTCCGTTAAGCGCCATAGAACCGTAGAAAACGACTCTTAAAGTTCGAACCCAAGTCTTGCATTTGCGAGCGTAAAAATGATGTTTTTCCCACAAATGCGTTTTTATGCAGATTTTGATATTGACAGTGAGTATTTTGAGGTCTATTTGACTGATGTTTACTACTCCATCCCTATGAAGTGGTTACGCTAACCACTTAACTTCAAAAAAGTAAACCTTCAGTGGAATAGATCCCTCCTCTCAATATTTATTTACTAACGCTCTTTCACATATGAATACTAAAAATTATACAGTATTTACTATACATAACTACACTACCTCAATAACAATCTTTTGTACTTGTTAAATAATAAATTGTGGATGTTCTCTGACTCGGTATAATTATTTACCTCTGTAAGTATTTTGGGCAACGAGGAATACACAACAAATAGCAAATTCGATAACATATTTAATCAGTTAAGCTTTCCTTGACCTAACACTGGACTTAAACTAAAAGATATATGTGCGACCTCTACTCGAATACGCTTTCCAAATATGTGGTCCATATTTTCTAATAAAGAGAGTACTCAGACGGTTAAAAAAAATACCAGGAGCTTTGAAAAACCGGCATTATGAAAAAATGAACAATTACCAACGTTAAAAGAAAAAAGTGAGAGGTTTGACTTGATTGAGACTTTCGAAATTTTATCTGGACATTATAGTTGCCCTGGCATCTAAGAAATCTTTACCACCAGCAAAAATATAAATCTTCGTAGACACTAATTAATACTAATCTTTTAGCATCTAATTCTAGGAAACACTTAACACAGCAAATTGAGTAGTTTATGAATGGAACAAACTTCCACAACATGTCGTCAATATCGCTAATATAAACCAACTTAAACCTTTATTGGATTCTTATTTGGAGAGAAGAAAGAACTCAACAATTACTGTTAAATTTATTATGATATCAGATTTGAACGCATCAGCAAAATGCTGCCTGCTCGTTAAATAATACGAATGTATTTCGTTCCAGTGCGAGCCAGGATTGGGAGCCAGTGTGATGTACAACCTGCTGTACAACCCACCGCAGAAGCTTCTCCTCCTGGCTGGATGCAGCACTGTCTGCACCACAGTGGCTGAAGCAGCCAAGATGTGGAATCTCATGGTGGTAAGTACCAAACAACTCAAAACCTAATTTACTTCTGTTTTACATTTTATTTAGACGTACGAAGTCTATTTCAGTACATGTGTTCTGGCATATAGCCGATCGTTATTCTGATAGTATTATTATGCTAGCGTCTGGACGATCTAGGCCAAGGCTGCCCAACCCCAGGCCCGCGGGCCACAATGTGGCCCGCGAACGAATTATAAGTGGCCCGCGTGAACCATTTTCAAAAAACCCGCTTTTGAACTTACTTTTGAAACTTTTGATATAATATTTTTTGCGTCCAAAATAAAATTTTGTAGCCCCCCCCCCCCCCATGGAATTCGAAAAATTGTTGTGGGGAATCACATATTACGATGTTTTTGGGTGCGCGGAATTTTTTCTCAGCGAAGTTCCGTAACAACCCCCCCCCCCATGGATTTCAAATATTTTGTGGGGAGCACTCATTTTGAATTTTTTTTTTGTGGGGAATTATGTTTTATAGAAATTCTCTAACAACCCCCCCCCCCCCCCCCCCCCCATGGAAATAGTAACCGTGAGGTATTCAGTGGCCCGCCAGTGATTCAAAATCGTCAATTTCGCCCAACTGTTAAAAAGGTTGGGCAGCCTTGATCTAGGCCCTCTCATGGGTCGAATTCAAATCGTATGTTTCAGGTAAATCCCGAATAGGGGGTCTGCAGGTAAAATTCGACCACTCTGCCCCTCTGGCGGCATAAGAACGAAGCAAATGACTGGCGCGAATATTTAAATATGCAGCTAACAATACGCATAGTTACGCAAAATTATATGACCATTAACAAGCGTTTAATAAAGGGATTTCTTCTGGAAGCTTATCACTTTGTGATGGCACTATTTATTTTACTAAAACATAATTAACTTAGTTTACTACACTTAATTCCATACAACCTCTACATTTTTCATGAACGAAGTTCACGTCATCAGGAGTAAGTATACATTGAAGTTAAAAATTAAATATAGATTACAATTGGAAAGAAGAAGTGGAAGGAGAGGAGAGGGATAAGAGTGTGTGAAGTTTATCAGAATTAGGAATTACAATATCGTTAGACGGGAAAGACCAGTTGAGTGGGAAAATATTTAAAAGAGGGTTTATATTTTTTTTTGCTTATTAATTATTGATTTTATATTGACATGTTTTATTTTCTTCTGTAATATTCTGTAATAATCTATTTACAATATATACTCACCCTCTCTCTGTGAATCTACCTATTAAATGTAACTGTTGTTAGTATCACTTAAACTGGGTGAAGTCCAACTAAGTGCCGCCTAGCAACAAAAAACCCACGGAGCAGGTTTTTGACTGCTTGTCTTCAATAATATACTACTTACCTTCCCGACGTATAACCTTGACACCAAGAGACGGGGAGTACCTTCAGTACCATTTCTGCGGCGCCACTGATAACAGGTTGCTAGGTTGCGATTCCGGGTTAAGTGCAATTTGCCGTGGGGTTTTTTCGTGCTGGCAGAGAGTGGGAACATTGAGGACACCAAGACCAAAGGTAGGACTTTCATTATTCTAGTGGCATCCTTCTATATTTCTTACACAAGAAACTCGCGGCCGGAAATTTTCCTGTATATTCCAAGAGCTATTGAAACAATATGTGATACGTACTAAATTTTACTCAATTAAAGTACCCTTTACGTATTTATTTATTGTTTGAAACATTTAAAGAGCGAATAATTATTAATTATATCAATGAAATTACCATTGAATGTGCACACGTTTTAACACTACAATTAAAACTGTTGATAGCATTTGCATATAAAATTATATACATGATTGCATTATTATTTTTTTTCTTACTTTCAATGATATCATCTCCACCTAGCAACAGCAAAACCTAGATATTCAAATGCTATCAACATTTTTTTTTTTTTTTTATTAATTTTTTTAATTTAAAAAAAAATAATTTAAAAATGTTGATAGCATTTGCATATCTAGGTTTTGCTGTTGCTATGTGGAGATGATATTATTGAAATAACAATAAGCTTAATAAAATATGAAAAATAGTAATTATATAGTACAGAGAAAGAGTAGAAAGAAAGAAAAAATAACAATAATGCAACCATGTATATCATTTTTATTTCAAATATTTTTATTTACTTTGACGTCATATTAGCTTATAGCACATGTATTTATGCAGGGTTTTCCAATAAGAGGTGTTATTTTGAATAGCCCGCTATTTCGGTAGATGTTACTTTTGAAGCTGTCATTTTTTGACATTTGACAAGTATAAACTACGCCATTAATAAAAATGGAACGATACACGCTTCAACAACGCATTGAAATTATTAAAATTCACTTGAGTGAATCAAATGCAAATCATCTTGAGTGATGAGGCCCATTTCCACCTCGGTGGCTTCGTCAACAAGCAAAATTGTCGCATTTGGGGCTCGGAAAACCCAAGTTTAAATTTTGAGTTTAAGTTAAAATTTATTGTTTAAAAGCCTCTTTTTCCTCAACGTGTGACTGTTTGGAGCGGTTTATGGTCTGGCAGAGTCATTGTACCTTACTTTTCGAAAATGAGGCTGGAGCAACAGTTACGGTGAATGGAATGCGATATCGAGAGATGATTAATGATTTTTTGTGGCCGAAATTGGATGGTATTGATTTGGACAACGTTTACTTTCAACAAGATGGCGCTACGTGCCACACAAGCCACGAAAACATTGATCTTTTACGATTTAATATCAAAATAACACCTTTTATTGGAAAACCCTGCACTATTCAATCCACACATACTCTCGTATGTCTCACATTAGATTATTAGAAATACGAAATATTGTTATAAAATAGCTCAACATAGTATAAACTCGCGGGATACGAATAACCTGACAATATTTTAAATCTCCTACTACCACCACAGTAAGCGGAAAATGTTGTTTGTGTTGTAATGGAAGACTTAACCAGCCGAGGAATTGAATACACTAAGCATGGGTGGATCCCTAACGCGATGCCAAGCGATTTAATAACTAAGTAGTCTATTAAAACAATAGATAAGTCAAGTCAATAGATTTTTTTAAATTATAGAAAATTAAAGTATTGTATTCGTTCCTCGTGAGATTTACGTCCAAACAATATGTTAGTAATTTCGACTGGGATGAGAAAAGTTCTTAATTTTAACTGGTGAATGTAGGTTCCCATGAGTAATAATAAATAGGAAGTTGGTGTGTGGATAGATATAGAAAAAAAATTCGTAGTAGAGTATCCGTTATGATCGGGTAAGCAATCGGTGCGTCATTTGCTGCATACGAGTTATTGGCTTCTAAATAAAGAAGTGTAGTGTGCCTGGTACGCCTCATTGGATATATTGCGTGGATCTGGGGGTCATTATGAACCAATCACTATCATTGCATGGAATAATTGCTTGGAGAGGAGCAACAAACTAGGCTATCGATTACATAGAAATCACACAGAAAACTATCTTAAAGGTAATACTAAAAAAACATAGACTGATCAGTCAGTCTGTATCAGTACAGACCAAATATTCAACAGTTGTGACGTACTAGAAATACGCCAATTGTACGTTAAAACACCACTTAACTACATTTTTTACCAAAACAACAAATTTCAACATACAAAAAATATCACTAAAAGACCAGTTAGACAAGCGTAAAAAGAAAACATTAAAACTCCGACGGTAAATACAAGCTTTGGACAAAGACGCTATCAATGTCTAACACTTGAAAATATAATTGAGGAAAACAAAAATAAGTTCAGGCACAAAATTACAAGATTAAAGAATAAAAAAGACAATATTAATCAAATTTCATAACATTAAATAATAAAACGTATATGTTACACACAAAACCAATATATAAAACATCACTCACAAACGCACAACATATAATATACGAGTAAATATACCGATTTTAACTTTATTTCTTTTAATTTTAATTTTAAATCTATATTTTTAGTTTAAATTTATCTCAATATTATTTTTTTTTCTTCACCAATATATATTTTCTTTAAATATATTATGTATATTTTTTTATAAAATGGAGGCCTCAGCACGGGTAAGCCACCCAGTGAGGCCAACATTATTGTACTATGAAATGTAAAATATTGTACAAAAAATAAACTAAACATCCGTAGGTATGTTTTACTTCAGTAATACAATTTTCTTTGAATCAGTTTGTTTGAATGAGAACGCGTTCCATAATTATATCCAACAAGAAATTATTTGCCTGTCTTTTAGAAAAGTTTTCAAGGTTTATGTTTAAGAAGCTTATACGTAGTAAATCGTGGTGCCGCACCTTGCAATGGTTGTTTGGTACGAACAACTTATAGCATTTCAGGAAGAATAAACTATCCATCAAATAATGTATAATTTTCTACATTATTAGTACTTGGTAGTTGTTCTTATTTTTTTATTATTATTATATTTTACACACTTTACAAATATAAGGCAAAAAAAGTCCCGATAAACTGCTTTTTAGCAGTTTGTCTAACGGGTTCTTTACATTATAAATATTATTATAGTGAGTTTACAGTTACATTTTTACAATTATATGTATAAAACAAATAATTAAAAATTTTGCAGAAATATAGCAAAAGAAAATGATGATAAACATAAATAACAATAGAATATATAATATATCATTGTAAAGTAATACAAATTAATTCTTTCAGTTAGTTCACCAATTGTTTGTTTTGGGCACAGTTTTTAATTTCAGCAGGTAACATATTAAAACAACTGGGAATCATATAGTTAAACGTTCTTTGTCCATATTTATTAGAATGCTTAGGTACAATAAGTCCTTCATTAAAGTTAAAACGAGTATTATGATTGCGTTCTAGCCTGTTTATATAAGGGGTTATTTATGTGCTGAAATATAATTTTGTACCACAGAATTGCTCTCACTGAAAGAATTTTAAGACTCTGATAGAAGTATAGAATATTATGCTTTTCGTTGTATAAATCTTTTTCAGCTAATAATTTAACCAGTGCAATTACTGCAAGGAACTCATTCCTTCTCTACTTGAGACTGGCAGTGCATCTCAGAGAGCAAATTTTGATTATTCAGCTACTCGCAGTGCATTCTCTGAGATACCTGAGAATTTTAAGTTGGATAAATGTGGTCCATTCTCAACTGGGCACGAATGTAGGGCACGCGTTTGGCGTGTATCCCGAACTATACTCAAGTACCGAATCATAATGATAATGTTGGAACAGCTGCAGAGTTTTATCATTTGGGCTTTTACCGGGAAATTAGCGCCACCCTACTCATTTTAACTAGATGTATCAGGCTTGATGAGGGTGGCCCTTAGTTGTTCACGGTTTAGTCTTTAAAAATGCATGTCAAAAGGCTTGGTTGTTCTACCAGTGTCTTAATGGATGGTGCTCCGAGCATCATTAATCCAAACATTTTTTGTACACGATTGACATTTCCCGTATGCAAACTATCGTTTTTACGGTACTAGGTGCTCAACAAATGTTCACTCATTCCTTTCTTTAATACCCTCTGCCCAGCATACCAAAATATGATTTAGGTCCCCAGGAAAACCTAGGCGTCCAGGTCACGGTTAGTATTATTTCCTTTCCAAGATGAAAACTTTGAAATTTTTGCTATCGCAAAATCAAATTTATATAAAATATTAATAATCGCATGGTATATTATATAACAGTAGGTCTAGCACAGTGAAATCGACTACTTTTCAATATCGAATCAATAGGTGTAACTACCGATGATTTTATACCCATTTCCCGAGCACGGTCGCGCTGTTAATAGTCAGACTGATATTGATAACGCTATAAATAAGAAATCGAAATACGCTGGCAACACTGGCATTGACATTCCTAAATGTCAGACAGTTATGTACAAGTTAAAATTACTTTTAAACTGACAATGTCAAATTTAACTAAAAAAAGTTTTAGATATATTGGCCGTCCGCTTGTAACTTTTTACAAGGCAGTTAGTTATTACTAACAACTTTTGTTTCTCCAAGTTGGAACGAAGCAATTGGTCGCGTCTTGGGTGACTTAATTAAGTCTATAAATCTTCTATACGGTTTTGTTCAATTCTAAGAACTTAGTTAGTTCACCTCGAGCTATTTTTGCATTCAAAAAAGTTGTGAATATTGACAGCTTATCTGACAACTCTGGGGCCGCACTAAAAGCAGCGTTTTTTGTCTTCCGACTGTCGGAATCATATTTTAGATGGGGGATTTTGTCAAAATCCTATAGCCCGATACGCACGTAAGTAGATAGGTATCGTAATATGGGACGTCTTTTGAATCGGGGGGTGAATTTGACCATCTAGGAAATTTGCATTAAACTCAAAAACGCTTTGAAAATGTGGAATTAGTTTCAAGTTATATTCAAAAAAATATTTTAATGATTTTGAAGCTGTTTTCCAGATATTTTCAAACAGGGAAAAATATAATTTCATTTTTTTTTTAATTTCTCAGCGTTCCTATCGTGTCCTTTATAATATTGTATAGTGTATCAGTGTCAATCGATAACGTACGGTATAACTAAATGAATTTTCAAAAAAAAAACTAACATTTTTTTTTGTGATTTGGCGTTTCACTGAATTAAGTTTATACAAAATCAACCCGTAAATAACAGAGGTTTTATTTTTATAAATACATATTTTTTTATTAAATGTCTTTTAAATTGAAATGTCGGTTTGACCGAGGATTGTACTTTTTTGCCAGCAAATGGAGTTAACCGCGCTAACAACCTCGCCAAATGCCGTTCGTGTAGGACCGATATTTATTTCGAATATTAACTTATGTATTGTCATCCAATTTCAGAGAAATGTGTACATGTCCGCGTGTATGTACGAATAGCAATCAATTTTGATTAATAACTGAGAAAATGCCAATTTGGAAGAACAGTCATTTATTTCGTATATTATCTGCTGTAATGTCATCAAATTTCAGAGAAATGTGTCTGCGAGGGTATGTATGTATTTCACAAAAAGTTGATAGAATGCATTGTCGACAACGAGTCTCTCTGCTGGGTTTCAGCTCGATCGGGTGTTGGAAAGAGGGTTAATTTCCACTTCCAAGACTTGCATTCATGAATCCCCGCAAAAAAATTAATTAAAAAATATGGTATTTAAAAGAATGGTATATTAGACATCCCACAAAATGACTTTCATCACCATATTAAAAAGAATGGTATATTAAAGTTATCCCACTTAGAAAGATGACTTTCATCCACATATTAAAAAGAATGGTATATTAAAGTTATCCCACTTAGAAAGATGACTTTCATCACCATATTAAAAAGAATGGTATATGAAAGTCATCCCACTTAGAAAGATGACATTCATCACCACATTAAAAATAATGGTATATTAAAGTCATCCCACTTAAAAAGGTGACTTTCATCACCATATTAAAAAGAATGGTATAGTAAAATCATCCCACTTAGAAAGATGACTTCCATCACCATTTTTTTGACTCCCTAAACACATAACACACCCCAAATATATAAAAACGTACAATAAAAATATATGCCTTTTTTAATATAAAGAAAACAAAGTTACAAAGTTGAAAATTGATATTGAGTCATCTCATTTTAGGATGGTATATGGCTTCTGGATTTGAATTTTTTTTTACTGATAATTGAGATGATAATAAGAACTGATAATTACTTAACACATAAATATCGGTCCCATTTTTTTAAATGCCAGCCACGTGCATACGCACACTTAAAATTATATTATTTTATGAATAATTTACCGCCTTGCATAAACTCGAAAATTACTGCGTAAAAAAAAAACTTTCCCAAAAAACACTTTAAAGTGTGTTCACCCTAAACATTACCCGTATGTTAATTAAACACGTCCCGCCTTTACGGTGTCGGGTGTTCACCTTAATTACTACATTACTCAAAAACATATTACTAAATGTACTTTTAAATGTGCCTACCTAAAAACTTTTAAAATTTTATCCCATTTTAACAATGGGGGACGTTGTGCTGTGGACTTTTTTCTTTTTATCTCGTATTTAATATAAGTTTATTTCTTTTTTTAATCTCTCTTATCGGAGATTGGCTATCATCAGAGCATTGTTTACCCTGTAGACTGTAGATTATAACTGCACTAGGAAAACGTCATACATCAGCCCAATATATAAAGGAACAGCTGTGCGCCAGTGTCATAAAAAACTTAAATTTGGATTTTGAGGCAAAATCTAGCACAAATCTATTTATTTTAATCAAACGGTATTACAAATAGTTATTCCATATAGACGGTGCTTTATTTGTGTTTAAATTTATATAATACATTTAGAGACAAATTTGGCAATTATTATGTGAGTTGACAATAATTTTGATGGTCTTAAATTTAGCTTACAGTAAATGACCGATTTACGAGGAAGACAAATATGTCGAATACAAATTTTGACCCAAAAAACGCTTTTTAATATGTTTCAATTTTTATTTTATGTTTCATTATATTGGCATGGGTCGGGTAAAATTATTTTTTAATATTAATTTACTGAAAATTGTCAATGTTTTCTCTGAAATAATTATAAAATGATATTTTTATGGCCTATATTTTATATTTCAAAACACAAACACGTGAAGTTGTACATATCCGTATCAGCCCTAGATATTTCCTGTTCCTTTTGAAAAATATAACTTTTTAGTTTGATCAAGTTTTTTGTCCTCAAATTCAACTTTAAGTTTTGTAAAAAAAGGCAGGTTCTCTTAGTGCAATCTACTAGCTAGGATAAATATATATATATATATATATTTTTTTTTTTTTACATTAACCCACCAATAATTTCTCTTGGGGCTTATTTTATCTTTAGGGACTATTTAGGTAGTTATTTACATTTGAGTGAAGCAAACATAGAGTAATCGCAAACATAAAGTAATACTACTTACAAACACTAAATATTTCAAAGAGAAAATAAAATATATATATCTGAGTTACCAAATGGGTAATTTGACTGTATGTTAAAATTAATATTATGTACTTCATTTTATTAAACATACTAATTTCAGATGTCTGTGATGTGAAATATTGCTGTGCGATTAACCCAAAAAAATTGCTTTGAAATTTTTAGAAAATGGAACTGATGATTGTGTGAATACAAACAAGCGATAAAGTAGGTGCTCACCTATGAAATTATTAACTAACAGAAAATTATTTTATTTTTATTTAATTAATAGTTCTACATTTGATATGTGTTTTTCTCTTGTTTAAATTGTTGACAGACCATTTATGAAGATAATTTACTAAGGCTATTCATTCGAAGGGTAAATTTCTGACGTGTCTCTAATTTGTCAAAAAATTTAATAAATATTAATATTTAAGGATTTTATTCTCTCATATGTCAGTCGTTAGTGCGTATTATGTGCGTCGTCCAGTGTGTTTAGAACTCCTGGAAGTTTATTTTATACAGCTGATCATATTTTAACGAAAATACCCCCCGTTGTTGTGGCGGACCAATGAAATACGATACGATAGATGAACCCTTTTATTGTTTGTAATCAAATAAAAGTGAGACCACGCACCATTATTTGATGAGATTTTTTTTAGGAACTTGCTGTCTAGCAGTGCCCTCACTGTTTTTGCGCTAAAATTGTCAAATTAAGCCAAATCTCGACGGTATGAGAAGTAATTATGAACTTACCTTGGGGCAAACGTATTATGCTTCATTTTAGTTGAAATAATAAAGGAAAAACAGAAAATAGTTTGAGATAGACATTTATTAACAAATTATAAGCGGCCATGTTGATTTCTAATGATGTTATTATTTTTACAAGTTTACTATACGACCTAACCTAACCTAACCTAACCTAACCTAACCTAACCTAACCTAACCCAACCTAACCAGTGGGATATTTTGATAAATATGTCATATTTATTTTGAGTGTAAAAATGAAACGAAGTGAAATTTGTTCTTAGTGAAAGCTTTGCACCTGAGAACAATACCACGGGCACAGTTTGAGATCATCAGGAATTAGTAATTATGTCGGGAAAGTGTTAAATAAATTTTACTGGGCACTCGTAGTCAGCGTATACCATTTTTTATATATTTTTTAATAATATTTATCTCTTACTGCCATCACTAAACGCCAAAAAATACCTTGAGTAATGCTAGAGAACTCAGCTAGCAAAGTATTTAATCCGCGAAGCCTGGTTATTATACCTTGTTTTTTGTCTATATTTTAATACACTTAACTAAAACTGATTTGACTTATTTTCGACAATTTACATCAAAGACCCAAATTAAATCAGGCTTTGTTAGTTGAAAACAGTTACTTTGTCCCGAAAATTCTTGACAATAAAACGGTTATACTAATATTAATTATATTAATGTTAGGACCATTTCTATAGCGCCGTTTTCGTGAGAAAATCACCTCAGGGGAGTTCCACGGCAACTTCAACGTTCTTTTGAAAAGTGATATAAATTCATTGGGGCGATGCAACACGTCGTGTTAAATTTAGAACCGAGCTGCTAACAATAATACTATTTATGTAGATGGCGATACCATTTAAATTCCAACATTTACACTTACGCTTAACACCAACCGCGACGGTTTTGATTTATGCAAGAAAAACACGTTGCCAAAAAGCGTGTTTTTATTTTGCAAAGTTTAGGCACAAACATTCAAGTTTTTTACGATAATTTTACAAATAACTCAATTTCCACATTATATAATAAATCCATAATCGAAAAGGATTTCATAAGTAGGAAAATTTGAACTGTAAAGTAGTTTTTAAAGGCCAGAAACTTTATTTATTTTAGGGTTTATAAAAATATTTATGAAAATATCGCTCGATTATTTAAAAGGTAAATTGTATTCTACTCGCAGTATTAAAAATGATTAAAAAAAATTTAGCGGTTAATTTTTTAAATCAAAAACTATTGATTTTTCATTACTTCGAAGTGGTTCGCTTTAAAAGCGATGAAAAAAGTTTTCTATAAACCTAACCTAATTAACCTGGATAATTTTTATTACTTTATATAACTTTTCTTGTTTGTTGTATTGCCATTTCCTGAGTTTCCCGGTTACTGTTGAGAGTATATTGAGCGATTACTTTTCTTGTATGTTGAAATGCCATTTCCTGAGGTGCTCGGTTACGGTTGAGAGTATATTGAGCGATTACTTTTCTTGTGTGTAGAATTGCCCGGTTACCGTTGAGAGAGTATTGAGCGATTACTTTTCTTGTATGTTGAAATGCCATTTCCTGAGGTGCTCGGTTACGGTTGAGAGTATATTGAGCGATTACTTTTCTTGTGTGTTGAATTCTTATTTCCTGGATTGCCGGTTACCGTTGAGAGTATGTTGAGCGATTACGATCATCGACTACGAATTTGCAAGTCGCGAGTTCAAATCCCAGCGTGCGCAAGTAAATTTTATTCAATTAATTTGTGTTATTTCATAATCTATTCATTTAAAATATTAAATTATATATATGCAACACGTTCCAGAATGGTATACACTCAGTGTCGCCCTGGAGAAAGACTACTAGAATCTAAAAATTGTTTACAATGCATTTAGCCGTGTTTAACGACCAGATCTCAATAGCCAAGTATCTATTTCCCCATCTCATTCCCCTCCCACTACCTTGAGCTGTTGGGACTCTTGTGCAGTATTAACATAAAAAATATATATTAATAAAATTTACCACTCTCCTATCAGGGGTAAACATTAACCCCACTTTCAGAATGACAGAATTTAATAATAACGGTCCCAGTAGGATATTTTTACAAATTAATTATTTGCGATACGCTATCATGTCTACGACAAAAACCTATCTATCTATTTCTACAACAATGGAGTTTTTTGTTGTTCGAAATAAAGCCCTTTGTTTCCAGCCCGTCTGATTCATAACGTAGATTAAAATTCTTATTACGGGGTTGATTCCATTATCCGGCGCTCCCTCTCACCCCGATTCCATTATCCGGCCCCCTCCCCCGATGCTATAATCCGTACGCCTTTTCCCCGCCTGATTCTGTAATCTGGTCATTCTTTGGGAGGCTAACCCGTAAGGTGCTTTTTTGTAAGATTTTTATTTTTTATCCGAGTGCCGCACAAAAGTCCCAACCCCAATTGGGGTATACTGAGTAGATGGGTAAGAAGAAGGTCGGGAAACACCTGGCTACTCAGATCTGGTCACTAAACACGCCATTTCAAGAAACAGCGTTTGGATTCTTAATGATATCATTACTCTTAAATGTAACGATTCTCTGATTCTAACACGTGACCTCTGCTCAGTAGTTAAGCTTAAGAATTTTTGATTTCCAGTATATGATACCTTCACCAAAACTAAACGCCTAAAACAATATTAATTTTTTTAACGAAACGCGGTGTCGCTTCTACAAATAAAAACACACAATTCACTACAATCTATATATCTACGCTAATGTTGAACACTGTAACGCTGTCCCAAAAGTTGACAAAAGAACCAGGAAAAGCAATACTTTTGGCCCTGAAAATCTTAAATAATATTTGACATACTAACAGACTTTATGTTTTTAATAAAACATCCTAAACTCAATTTTTAATTTTAATTTTTTGTTTTTTTATAATCAATTTCGTCACTAGTAAGGTTAAAACGTCTTACAACATATCTCGTCATGTCCGCACGACGTGACAAGCAACGTGGGCTCAGGAATCCACAGTATTAGATGTGCCACCCGCCCGCTGTGTCACCTCGTCACCACCCCAGTCCCCGCAGGAGCGGACCGCCCACCCCGAAGGGCTGGTCCACCGCCCTGCCACCCCCAGGACCTCCTGTAGGGCCGGTCCGCAAGACACTGAGCACGGTGGGGTGCTACGCGGGAGGTGGTGGCATACAGGGGTTCAAAACAAAAATGGATTTTTTAAGCTGTCGTTCTCGGCCAATGCGAAATTAAAACCATTATCAATACTGTTCTTAGACAAGACCTTGAAAAGTAATAACTATAAATGATATGAACAGGCAAAACTTTTGACAACTTCTGTGAGTAACCACACGTCACAGTCACCAAACTTGTAGGTAACGGTAGGTAGATACAATGAAAGAAAGTGATGTAGTGATGATTTGACCGGTCGGTGGCCGAGTTGACATCGAGCTTGGGTCCCACCCAAGCGTAGTGTGTTCAATTCCTCGACTGGCTAAGTCCTCCATCACAACACAAGCAATATTGTCCGCTTACTGTAGTGGTAGTAGGAGATTTTCAAATATTTTCAGGTTATTCGTAACCCGGAAATGTTTGTCTTTCTTTTAAAAAAAAAATAAAAATACGAGTATATCACTCTGTTTATTACGTAGACAGTATCGGTGTATACAGCTAGGCTAACGTCGGGATGTGGGTCTATGCTTAGTGATGTTGTAGTCACCAGCGGTGAAGGCCTCGGATCTTCCTGGTCCGGTGAGATGCTCGACACCTTGGATGATGGAGATGAAAGGTGGCGAATGGGTTGGTGCCAAAGATATTAGAAGAACGAGATATGCTATGTTGGCCGCCGGACCGTAGGCGGAGTACTACCTAATTAGGGTACTTTGAACGGTATCGGGACGTGTACGCACAGAAATCTGTTCTATGTATTAGTGCGGATACCTTAGCGTAAGCGAAATTGTGCAGTAGTATTGGTGAACAAAACCGGCGACACTCGGCAAAACAATTCCACACAGTATGAACTGCTCATAGCACATCTCGTTCTTCTAATATCTTTGGTTGGTGCTTACGCAGGCGAAGGTCTGCGGTCGCAAGTCACGATAAGCTTTGTACCGACTGTATTTGAGTACTTTCCCAGACTGAGTACCCGACGGCAGACGCGGCGTTTACACTCGTATAAGCATGCGTCTTAGTGGAGCGGCCCCGACCGTTCTAGAAACTGTGGGAAAGCCGGCGCGTTCTCGTTGCAAATTGCGATATTTCCAGGCACGCGGTCCGAACTAGAAGTAACTTGTCACTAGTCACTACACTTAATTTCCAGCAGAAACTTCGAAATACCCATGTTTCTGTTCATTTTTTTTTTCATTTTCTAGATTCTTATTTTCCATGAAGTTGTGAATCATTTAAATTGACTGAATTTAAAGTTAATTTTCGTTAACGGCGTCATATGCGCCTCACAATTTTTACCTCACATGGGTGTTTAAAATGTTACCTGGCTATTGTAGACTTGGAGGCCTTGTATTTTCTCGGAGGAAAAAAATTGTTTTACAAAATTTTTATTCACTGGTGTATTGTGACTGTGTGATATGACGCGCTACCTACACTAAACATTCTCTATAAACAAAAGAGTTAATAAACGGACTCAAAAAAACAGATGTGTTCTCTTTTTATACTGCTCGTGACGTTGGTCCAAAGCTAAGGTTTCTAATGCAAATTCAATAATATTCTATCTAAGACCTCCATCACTGCATAGCCAATATTTTCTAACCTTAATGATGATAGTAGAAGAAATTTATTTTCTCGTTTTTTTTATTTAATGTATGTATTTTTTTACATTTAACATGTAAAAATTATTACGAGTTAAATAATTAATGTGATAAAGAAAAAAAATACTTTTCCCGTATAGCGAAAAGGCTCTTATGTTTGGTGAGGGAATTTGTGCTCAAATTAAATTAATACAAGTAATAAAATCTAGTAAATAACAAGAAAATGGTAACGTGAAAATAAATAACAAAAACGCCAGATTTATCGATAACATAAAAGAAGATTTTTTAAAAACACTGACAAAAAGAAATTTCGATATTTTTTTAGATTTAAATTTTTTAGATTGTTAAAATAAGTTATTCCTAGAAAGAGGTAGGTATTTTGAAAATTCTTCGTACTTAATTTGGAAATTTATTTAGATAGTATATATTTTTTTTAAATTGTATTTGATTTTTTTATACATTTTTTCTTTAGAAGATTTTTAAAATTTAATATTTCAAATATTTTAAGTGGATTTCAAATATTATTATTTGTTCTTCCCTGCTAAAAATACCTAATTGTAATATAGATAGCATAACAATTGCATTGTACGCTGTAGGATTCTAGTCTAAGAACAATTATAAGTCTTATAAATTTATAAAGACAATTACTAATTCTTTTGACGAGTTTATAAATATGCGTTTTCCATTTAAAATTTTGATCTATATTATACACATCAAGATACTAAGGACGGGTTATTTTCACAGAATTTTAACAATTTATCAAATTTCAAAGCTGATTTTCAAGTTCTTTGAAGGTTCTATTCAAGTTCTGTTACTATTTCAGTTTTTTGAAACAACTGACCAATAATGATATGATAACAGAATTTGAATAGAACCTTCACAGAACTTTAAAATCAGGTTTGATTGAAATATGATGAATTGTTCAAATTCTGTGCAACAACTCATCTTTAATTTTAAAAGATGGACTAAGTAATAATTAAATTTTTCATGTACAAAAATAATTTCAATTTTTTAGGAGGGTACGGGTACCGCCGCCTTGGGAATCTTTGATCGGATAACCAACACCACTGCCTTAGGTCACCCCAAGCGGTTCTCTACGTTTGGTGACTTAACCTTACTCAACCCTAATACTCTTTTCCTTCCCAGAACTTCGTCCCCTTCATTTACTAAAAAGACCCTCGACACAGCATCCCTTAAGATGACATCGGCCCCAAGGGGAATTATTTTCCACATGGCCTCCTCTGTTGAGCTTATGTAAAAAAGTATTTGAACAATTAGTCTGTTACATAATACTCCACCCGTTTCCCAACACCCTGAAATTTTAGACGCACTCCCTCTGTCGCCCACAGCGTGAGATGTGCAATTCTGCCTTTCCCAGCGATAAGAATGTGGTCGAAGTAAGGGGGTATAGAGGGGGAGTGATGGGAAAGGGTTGATGTGGAGAAGAAACCCTGTCGCACTGATGGCCCCTGAGATTTGAAGGGTGATTGAATCATTGGGAGAAAACCACTGCCAGCAAATTGTGAGAAGAGAAAACTATTTTGCGTGAAATTCGGTTTTCACAAATAGGGCTTTCTTGTAATCGTTTGTATTGTTATATTAAATAGGGCTTTCTTGTAATCGTTTGTATTGTTATATTAAATAGGGCTTTCTTGTAATCGTTTGTATTGTTATATTAAATAGGGCTTTCTTGTAATCGTTTGTATTGTTATATTAAATAGGGCTTTCTTGTAATCGTTTGTATTGTTATATTAAATAGGGCTTTCTTGTAATCGTTTGTATTGTTATATTAAATAGGGCTTTCTTGTAATCGTTTGTATTGTTATATTAAATAGGGCTTTCTTGTAATCGTTTGTATTGTTATATTAAATAGGGCTTTCTTGTAATCGTTTGTACTTTTATATTAAATTGGGCTTTATTCTAATCGTTTGTACTGTTATATTAAATAGGGCTTTCTTGTAATCGTTTGTACTTTTATATTAAATTGGGCTTTATTCTAATCGTTTTTACTGTTATATTAAATAGGGCTTTCTTGTAATCGTTTGTATTGTTATATTAAATAGGGTTTTCTTATAATCGTTTGTACTTTTATATTAAATTGGGCTTTATTCTAATCGTTTGTACTGTTATATTAAATAGGGCTTTCTTGTAATCTTTGTACTGGTATTTTAATTAGGGTTCTCTTGTAAACGTGTGTATTTTTATATTAAATTGGGTTTTATTCTAATCGTTTGTACTTTTATAGTAAATTGAGCTTTCTTGTAATCGTTTGTACTGTAATATTAATCGTAAAACATGAATGGGAAACAAAAATATTGTGAATGAGGCGTTATCATTTTCTTATGGGTACAAAATAATATGTTATCAAATATTTCCGCTTAACATTCAAGTTCAAATAGATTCACTGTTTTTTTTTTATATATTCTAAATAACAAACGGTTTTTTCAAAACAGATGAAAGGGTCTTTCAGATTTCAATATTATAAATGAAACATTTTTAAAGTTTTTTGAAATGCCATTTTTTTCTTGTAGGTAAGCTCTATTTTCATAACCACTTTATAAACAAACGTTGTATGAAGGTTATTCTTTCGTTTTTCGGTTTTTGGTATTATGTACCAACACCATTATTTAAAAAATTGCATAACCTTGACCGGGTGAAATTTGACAGTTTTTATTTTTTCAAGTATTTCAAATTATTCAGGAGCGTCTTTAGTAAACTTTTATATGAAAAGAGAAAACTTGGTGTTCTCTCTTTCTAAATCCGTTTTATATTGCTGACAAACTGCGTTGACAGTTAAGCGGGTTTATAACAAAAAAAAATATTTAAAAATGTATATATATGCCTGTTTATAAAATAAACGGACAGTATAAAATAGTTTTACAATTTAATATTTTTTTTATTTATAAAGTGAGAAAGTTTAATTTGGTGACAGATATAGCACAACGTGACTGTTATCATGGTTCCAGGCCCCGTAACCCATTAATAATATTGGTATATTAACAACGATTATATTTATATTCTCATTTAAATTTGTAATATTGTTTATTCCGTAGAATCAAAAATTCTCATGTTTTCATCTCGAAGATTCAAGTTACATCCAGTAATTTTTCACTGGTAACCTATTAACTAACTAACTAACTAACCATCACGCCGTTTCTCGTAGGGGTAAGCAGAAAGGATGGACCGCCAAACAACTCGGTCTTCGCACACGCTTCTTGCTTATTTACATACATACATATTATAAAAATGATAGTAATTAAAAAAAACATCACATCATTGTCAGGATATTCGTACCCGGGAATGATTATCTTTAAAAAAAATAAAAATAAGCCAGCTCAAATCATTACTTCAATGTCACCATACGACTCAAAGCTTTTAGTAATCTTTTTTTGCGAATGGTAGATTCAGTAAATTATGTCAACAGATCATAAATCAAACGCCCGGAAGATGTGAAAGACAATACACCCTCATAAATGACCCAAGGGAGATGGGGGTTACTTGTATGTCAGTGCTATTTGAGAGCTAAAGTTTAAATTGTAACAAATAAATGTCAACCATATTTATATGAAGATAAATTATCCATCAACGTGATGAAACATATTAATGTTATTACTACTGATTACATTACTGAAACACATTTTAAGATTAAAGAAAGAAGTTTTCGAAATTTATTTATAAGTTTATCATTATCCAAGACATTTGTGAGATTTTTTTTATGTAGCATTATATTATTATTTAGAAGCATCGCGTAGTAGTGATAACTGTTTTTCATAATATATTCTTATTGTAAATTGTAATTCGAGTTAATTAATATATTATACTTATTCTGGCAATATCCGAGTTCATTAATATATAATACTTATTCTGGCAAAATCCGAGTTTATTAATATATTATACTTATTCTGGCAAAATCCGAGTTACTTAATATACTATACTTATTCTGGCAAAATCCGAATTAATTAATATATTGTACTTATTCTAGTAAAATCCGAGTTCATTAATATACTACGCTTATTCTGGCGAAATCAAGACATAAGTAACTTTTCATGATACTCCCTTTGATGAGAATAAACCACTAAGCGTACTAATTTCGCATGACAACCGATATTAGTATGTTTATTACACAAAGTGCTTTGCGACGTATCACTCACATCCAAGGTAAAATAATTATTCTAGATACTTCTAAAGAAGATATTATATAGTTGGTGCAACTAAAACTAGGTACAGAAAGGAAATATTTTTCGGGCCTTAAAAATCTGTTTCCTTGCTCACATGATAAATTAGGCAAATATTTTCTAATTCTAACCTTGTTTAATTTCATTCTAATATTCAACGACATTTTTAACACACGACAAATTGAAGTGTTCCATGTTTCTACTATACAATGTGATAATTAAATAGATATTCAATTTGTATTTTTTAAATATTTTGTATTATTTTAAGTTTTCCTTTCCGGCTTCGACCGTTTTTTGTTAGTTGATAATGTGATAGAAACATTATTGTTTTAACAAATAATTATAAGCAATAATTAGTCGAATGAAATATCAATACAAATTGAAAATATCTCCAGCGTAAAAATAAATGCCGCTAACGGGAATTGAACCCGTACCTTCTGATGTCTGGTCAAGCGCTCTGAACCACTGAGCTATGTCGGTTTATTTCAAACCCGCCAAATAATTCCATATGTACCTCAATCAACAATTACTGCTTATTTTATTTATTCACAGTAAACAACCAACTTTATTTTTGTATGAAAGGCTTTGTTAGTGCTAATTTTCCCACTAGATGGCATCGAAACATATTATATCTACATTTGTTGGTGAAATATTTTGACATGTCAAATATTATTATTTTCAATGATTAACTAATGTTTATAAGACAGAGTTTTATGCATAGAATAAAGGATAACAAATAATTATAAGCAATAATTAGTCGAGTGAAATATCAATACAAATATCATACCTACCTACCCATTCATCCAGTGTGACGTATTTTTATGTCTACATAATTTTATTAATAATCACCAAACAAACCATTAGTGAACTGAGTTTAAAGTGCCCAATTCTTCTAAATTGTAGACCGCGCGTCAAACCAGTAAATTTTTATCGCGTGAAGTGGCTTGTTTTAGTGCTTTTTTACCCACATTTCTAAACTACCTCGAAGTGTCAAACTGCCCTGAAGTGTTATCTCTACCTATTGAAAAAAATCATCGGTTGTGACGCTATAGTGATTAACGAGTACAATCTTAAAATATTATTAGCCATTAAAAATCACTTTTACGTACAGACTGTGTCAAACAATATTACCATGAATACAAAGTGCATTATTTGTGAAAAAGACATTGACACTCCATCGGACTTCATAAGCTGTAGTGTCTGTGAAAAAAGCTACCATCTTGGCTGTGCTGACATTACTGAAACGACACGCCGTAGTGCAAGGAGTCTGCAGTGGAAATGCAAAAAATGTATTAAAAATAATAAAAATATCAAATCAAAGCAGGCGAATAATGAAATAACATTGAACAACGAAAAAGAACCGCCATCTATCGCCATACAAGCAAAACAGTTTTCTCAAGCGCCAAAACCTGAACTCGCAATTCAAACAAACACAGAAAGCTTACCAACCTCAAATATAGATGGAGCTAATGGTCCATTAACCTCGCAACTATTTTTAAATGAGCTCACTGAATTCAAATCAACCATAATGAAATTCGTAGAAGACAAATTTGATTCATATGTAAATAAATATGAAGCTCTCATGTCACAAAATATCGAATTAATAAAAACTATCCAATTTATGGCAGATCAACAAGAAGACTTAAAAAAACGGATAAATGTTATCGAAAAAGCACAAGAAATAGTCAATGATGAATTAAATGCACAAAAAAATCATAATAATATACTACTCAATACTATTTCTAAGCAAGAGGAAAAAATTGATAAATTGGAGTATTTAAGCCAAATCTGTAACATCGAGATAAGAGGGGTCCCGGAGTCTAACATTGAAAATAATGCAGAAGTTCTCAAAAAAATCTGTAATATCATCAACTACGAAAATACCGACGTGCATTCTGTAATAACAAAAATAAACAGGATTGGACCGAAGTTCTCCGACAAAAATCCAAGATCTATCGTGGCGACATTCAATACCATAACATCGCGGGACGAGTTCCTATCCAAATTCATATCTTACAAGAAATCCACTACTAATGTGACAAACAAAATAAATACAAGGGACCTAGGATTATCGCAAACCGCCAATCACATTTATATATCCGACCAATTAACTCAGAAAGGAAAATTTTTGCTATCACAAACAAAAAAATTTGCTAGAGACCATAATTATAAACATGCTTGGTCCAGAGGAGGGCGCATTCTGTTGAGGAAATCTGATACATCCAAGACAATTCCAGTAAATAATATTGCTGATTTGGACAGTGAAAAACGTCAATTACTGTGACTAATGATACAAATTACTGTGCTGCTATACAACTCCACTATATTAGACATTAATGTTTGTTTTATAATATGTTTTTATCCGTTATTCAATAATAGTCAATATGTATTCTCACTTTCCCTATTGGCTACTTTCGACAAGAAAAAACATACTCAATATAATGTAATCGCTCTCTACCTAATATTATTATTATCTAGATCGAAAGTTTTTAATTTTCGTTTTATGAGTCATAACACCACCATGATACTGTACACGAGATTTAAATTATTCATCTATAATATATCAAGTATATACATTAATGTTTGCTTTATAATATGCTTTTATCCAATATTTTATAACACTACATATGTTTTCTTACTTTCCCTATTAGCTAATTTCAAAAAGAAAACACATATTCAATATAATGTACTCGCTCTCTACCTAATATTATTATTATCTAGATCGAAAGTTTTTAATTTTCGTCTTATGAGTCATAACACCACCATGATACTGTACACGAGATTTAAATTATTCTTCTATAATCTATCGAGTATATACATTAATTTTTACTTTATAATATGCTTCTATCCAATATTTTTTAACACTACACATGTTTTCTTACTTTCCCTATTAGCTACTTAAAAAAAAAAAACACATATTCAATACAATGTACTCGCTCTCTACCTAATATTATTACTATCTAGATCGAAAGTTTTTAATTTTCGTTTTATGAGTCATAACACCACCATGATACTGTACACGAGATTTAAATTATTCTTCTATTATCTATCAAGCATATACATTAATGTTTGCTTTATAATATGCTTTTATCCAATATTTTATAACACTACACATGTTTTCTTACTTTCCCTATTAGCTACTTTCAAAAAGAAAACACATATTCAATATAATGTACTCGCTCTCTACCTAATATTATTATTATCTAGATCGAAAGTTTTTTATTTTCGTTTTATGAGTCGTAACACCACCATGATACTGTACACGAGATTTAAATTATTCTTCTATTATCTATCAAGTATATACATTGATGTTTGTTTTATAATATGCTTTTATTCACTATTTTATAACACTATATATGTATTCTTTCTTTCCCTATTAGCTACATTCGACAAGAAAACACATACTCAAAATAATGTACTCTCTCTCTACTTATCATTATTATTATTATCTAGATCGACTGTTTTTTACTTTTGTTTTATGAGTCATAACACCACCATGATACTGTACACGAGATATAAATTATTCTCCTCTCATCTATCAACTATTTACAGAAATGTTTGCTTTATAATATGCTTTTATCCGTTATTTTATAACACTCAATATGTATTCTTACTTTCCCTATTGGCTAATTTCGACAAGATAACACAAACTCAAAATAATGTACCCTCTCTCTACTTATCATTATTATTATTATCTAGATCGACTGTTTCTTCTTTTTGTTCTATGAGTCTTACCACCACCATGATATTGTACACTAGATATAATTTATTCTTCTCTCATCTCTCAAGTATTTACACTAATGTTTGTTTTATAATATGCTCAAACTCCCGCCATGCAAGTATAAATACAGGCCTAATTCTCAGTGATCTTATGACAGCACCTCCTAAATCTAAATTAAAATGATCTTAAACGCCTACTCGGAGTTAGATAATATTGGGGACCCAAATACTGAAACTATCCTAGAAGATACTGATGAACTCAAAGAATTTAACTGGAGAAATAATAAATTTAATATTGTACATCAGAATATCCGCACAATGGAAAATCTTGACGATTTTCTTCTATTCTTAGATAGTACTAAGATGACTGTGAGATTTCATATAATAATACTGTCGGAATGCAGGTTGAATGATTCATATCTCGCAAAACAAATTACAGGTTATCATGAATACCACACAACACAACATTTGAATCAAAACAGTGGAGTGGTAGCCTACATTAGCGATGATATTCACTCTCAAGTTCAAGAAATTCATATCAGTCAATCAAATTGTCTAAAAATAGTAATTAATGGACATCTATGTATTTTAGCCATTTACAGATCACCATCATTCACTGACATTCAGGAATTTCTGGATAATCTCGTATCTGAACTTAAAAAATGTAGCGAATTCAAACAACAAATAGTAATGGGGGATATAAACATCAACACCTACGGAAATATACACAGACAATGTCACGATTACCTATGCGCCATGGCAGAAAACAACTTCGCATTAAATATTAAAGCTCCTACCAGGATTCAAGGTAATAGCAGGTCATGTTTAGACCACATAAATACCAGAAATATTACGGACTCCACCGCATTTATTATCCACAATACAATAACCGATCACTACACAACAGCAATAAGCATTCCGGACACATCCCATAAAAACCAAGTAAAAACTAACCACTGTATATCAACTATCTGTTATGAGGGACTAATTAAAGATCTGAATGGTGAAACATGGCAAGATTTGTGTGAAATGACTGAAGTTAACAGTGCACTCAATTTATTTATTAACAAAATCGACAAGTACATAACTAAAAATTCAACAGATAATCTCACTGCACATAAAAAAAAACAACTTACTCCTTGGATCAGCAGGGGTATTGTAAAAGCCATACACAAAAGAAATCACTTACACAGACTGGCGACAAAAGACCCACAGGATACTCTCAAACAACAGATTTACCGTAGGTACCGTAACATTTGTAAAAATGTTATGCGTAATGCTAAAGAACGGTACTATAAGCAACAACTCGACCGAGATACATCTAGCAAAAATATGTGGAAAATCGTTAAACAAATTACATACACTAAACATAAAACTGAACTCAATATTAACGAATTACAAATTGGGAATACATCCATCATTGATTCGGACATAATTGCGTGCCACACAAACCAATACTTTACGATGGTTGGGTCTAAGCTTGCAGAAAACATCTTAAGTGTCACCAAGGAAACTGAAGACTCACTGGCATTGTCAATAGAATCAAAACAAAATCCTTTTTCATTTAAACTCACACCTACGACAAACGAAGAGGTTTTAAAAATCATTGACAGTCTTAACACTACACACTCTAAAGGTCCTGACAATCTAAACACATTTATACTTAAAATCATTAAACACAATGTAGCAACGCCTCTTTCAAACATTATCAATAAAAGCTTTTCCTCTGGGATTTTTCCCGATCATCTTAAAAAATCTATAGTAGTACCAATCCACAAAAGTGGACCCAAAAACCAAGTTAACAATTATAGACCAATATCTCTGTTGAGCGCTATCTCAAAAATTATTGAAAAAATCTTTAAAAATAGATTAAGTAATTACATAGAGAACAGAAAACTTTTAAGCAAAAATCAGTTCGGCTTTCGATCGGGGAGAGGTACGGACGACGCCATAGCACAACTCACAGAACATATTTCTAATAATATAGATCGTGGAAAGAAAAACATCGCAATATTCTTAGACCTAGCCAAGGCTTTTGACACGATTTCTCACAAAATACTCCTCAAAAGACTACAAAATATTGGAATTGTAGGTATGCCATACGAATGGCTAAAGAATTACCTAGCAGGTAGAAGCCAGCAACTCAAAACTGGTAAAACTTTGAGTAACTCACTAGGCACTAACTTTGGTGTACCACAAGGAAGCACATTGGGACCCCTTCTATTTATAATCTATATCAATGAGTTGTGCGAGCTACCAATCGGTGGTAAAATTATTACATTCGCAGATGATACGGTAGCTATCTTTGAAGGAGATGACTGGACTGACACACACAAACTTGCTGAAAGTGGAATTAATGTGATAAAACAATGGCTCAACAAAAATCTACTAACACTGAACACTTCTAAAACCAAATACATGAGATTCAGCTCAACCATAAAGGGACAACCTAGTACAACACACACAATAAAAACACATAATCATGACTGTAACTCCTATAATACTGAACCTAACTGCAATTGTGAAGATCTTGAATGTGTGAAAAACATCAAGTACCTAGGTGTCATAATAGACAATCATCTTAAGTGGAATTATCACATCGACAATCTTACAACTAGGGTAAGAAAACTTACTCACATTTTCTTTGCAGTGCGAAACATAATTAGACAAGTAGATCTAAGAAAAATATATTTCGGACTGTGCAACCCCCTCTTAATGTATGGTTGCATTGGCTGGGGAGCATCAGGAAGAACAATTCTAGATCCGCTTATGAAGGCCCAGAAATCAATAATTAAAGTCATAATGCGCAAACCATATAGGTTCTCTAGCGATGAGCTCTTTAAACAATTTAATGTACTTGATGTTCGTCAAAACTATATAAAAAAGATTATTATCCATGTACATAAAAATCTAGACAATTTTAATAAAATTGACCATAAACACATCACAAGAAGCCACACCAGAAATGACCTTATGATCCCAACGAGCAATACGGCAAAGTACCAAAAGACACACACATACTTGGGACCTAAATTGTACAACAAAATCCCCCCTGAATTAAACATAAAAACTTGTAATATTTCATACATAGGCCCAATAATAACTAAATGGTTGATTGGACTGGGCAGAGGAGAATGTGAAAAAATGTTAAAAAACGTCACGTAATAAATAGACTAATCACACACTATATATATCTCCCATTATTCTAATTATTGCTCATACACATTCGAAACATACACAACAGCTCAAGTTCGACTCTATCATAAGATTGTAACGATTAAACATCACAAATTAAAACATTAATGAGATATATTATAGACATAGACAAATCACACACTTACTTTCACATATTTTTTGGTTTCTTGGAACGGGCAATTTGCCTAGTTAGGAACCAATAATTTCGACCTGATAAGGTACAATAATCAATAATCACAAAATATATTTTCATTATATCTTGTATATAACATATTGTACTGTGTGTAAATTTAAATGAATGAATAAAAAAAAAAAAAAAAAAAAAATTGAAAATATTTCCATTGATATTTTACTCGACTAATTATTGCTTATAATTATTTGTTATCATTTGTGCTATGCATAAAACCTTGACTTATAAACATTAGTTTATCATTAAAAACAAAAGTATTATCTTATGTTTTTGAGGCAAATTAATATTTTTAAGTTCAATACATGGATCAACTACAAATATAACAAATTTTAAATAGTTTAATTGGCCTATAAATTACAAACAGAAAAATTCTAGCAATTTTTAAGACAACACAACTCATCCTTCTACAGTTTTTGATGACACATACACACAATTTTTCTGCTTTATAATTTTTAGATAACTTGCGCGTACCCAAAAAAAATCGCACACAGTGAAAAAATTGGAAGGAACGTTGATTATAGGTAAGTACTTTATCGCTTGTCTGAATTCTTCACAATATCAATACCAATTTAAAAAATGACACTTAAAAAAAGCAAATCCGAGTTCATTGAATCTGAGTTACCAGAGACACAAAACTAAAATCATTATTTTGATGACGATGTAAAAAGATTCCAAACATTTTAGTTTTGATGATTTTCACGATTTACAGTTCTTATTATTTTTAATAATTTGCTACCAGATTCGACTCGTGTCCGTGTCATTAACAAGCGTTTTTAAGGCTTACTTAATTAATGCAAGCAGGTACAGAATTAATTGGATATTGTTGGGTGGGGCGGTTGTTTAAGGAATCGGGAGAAAGGTAGGAAGAGTTAAAATTGTAGTAAAGGTGATTTATATAATAATATATTATAGTACAAGTAATTAAAAAGGTAATATTGACAAACTCTACACAAAAATGGTCTAGAAACTGTTACATAGTAAATGCCCAAGAAATACAAAAAATAAGAGTATTTGAATTTAGGCAACAAACGTTAATACCTTTCCTCGTCCACGTATATAATAGAAGAAAACATCTCAACTAATCCCACTGTCTTGTAATTCAGCCTAATGAATCAATTGCCCCATCAAACATGTTGGTAACGGTGTTGTTTTTCCGGCCGCAAGAAGAATATGGGTAAAAACGAATCGTCCTCTGTCTTTTTGGAGATTAAGGAAAATTAGTTTAGTCTTCCGCTCCACGCAGATGCGAAATATAATTTTAGCTGGACAAAACATTGCTAATTTATTAAAAAATCTTTCAAATTATTCGTAATCCTGTTGAAAACGGAACTGCAGACCCTTAAGGAATGAATTGATAGGTTTCATGCTAAACATTTAGTAAAAAAGGAATATTTTAACGCAGCATCGGAACATAAAATTAATAATAAATGTTACATTTTGTACGCTCTTAGAAATTTCACCCAACCAACCATGTTAATTATTCAAAATTTTAAGAAATATATTTTGGCCAGCAATTTTGCGATTCGTACCTTCGTGCGTTCGTGAGATAAATATGTTGTTGTTTTCTGTTATTAACCAAGATGTCGCTTTCGTTCAGGATCGATGGATGCCTCTTGATTGACAAATTATTGCCCGGATTCGCTCTATTTATTTTATAACTACAGCCATAAATCGTTGATCTCCTACTTATTTGACTCAGTCAAAGCGAAAGAAAAGAATTTATTCTTTTACGTTAGTATATTAAGTTAAATGAGACAGAAAGATATTCTGGTGTTACTTATGACCGCCGTTGGATTTGAAGGGTATTTAAGTAACCTTGCTCATTTTACGTTCATTAGTTTGTTTTTATTGTATTTACCTATTTATACTGGGCTTAACAAATAATTAAGTCATAAAAACTCTGTTTATGTACAAATATCTACATAAAAATAAAAAATTAAATAAAATAGTAAACTGACTGAAATAAAAAATAATAATAAAAAGAGAGGTTAGAGACACAAGAGGTAGAACACACACATAGAGGCACAAGGGCACAAGAAACACAAGAGAAACAAGATGCATAAAAGACACAAGATACACAAGAAACACAAAAGAAACAAGATGCATAAATGACAAAAGAGATACAAGACACACAAGAGACACAAGAGATACAAATGACACAAGAAACACCAGAGACACAAGAGGCATAAGAAGCACAAGAGACACAAGATACACAAATGACACAAGTAACACAAGAGACACAAGAGGCATAAGAGGAACAAGATGCACATGGGACACAAGAGGCACAAGAGACACAAGAGACACAAGAGATATTAGTAATACAAAATACAATTAGCTCAAGAAACGTTACATATTTTTGAGCAATAGCAGAATATTTTTTCTGAATCCGTATAAATTATCAACTAAAATGTCTACTTCAGCCCACTCTTATCTTATTATATAATAGACACATTATGGTTAGAGGGATAAAATATGTGATATTTTATTTAAATGTATTCAGATGAAACATGCTATGTCATTCATATTCGTTAATTAACATTTTCGTACACACGATGCCCGCAAAACGTACTGAGCCGCTCCCAAATAGCAAATAAATTATAAATTGCAAAATTTATTACTTTATGAAACCAATTGTCTATTCGGGCAATTTCAGCATAATAAAACAATTAATTCAATATTGTTTTCGGCGTTTTGTTTCGGTGTAGCCGTCAAGTATCAGATAACAAGAATTATTAAGCGTCGCGTCGTCTTAAATAATATTAATTGTTTTTTTTTGTGGAAACGTTGCCTAAAGAAGGAGGAATATAACCCAAAAATTAATTCCGATAATACTTTTGGCCGTGAAAATCTCAAATTATATCAAACAGAAAATCCGTGCTCATTATCACTTTGTAGACCAGTTCTGATTATTTCCCCATGAATTCAAAAATGAATACCTAGGTCAGTACATAGGTAGTCGCACAACCGGTATAGATTTTACTTGCATCAAAAGTGCACGCGCATTACTATTTTCCATTTCCCAGCGTCAGGTGCAATAGATTTAGATGGAAAACCACGCCTATTGCAAACGCCGGTGCATTAGCTTTCTCTTCCAACAACAAAAAATAACCCTGTAACTTCTGTACTCCTGGTAGATTTTTTTTTAAATCTGAAATAATTACAAAATCTAGTCCAAATTTGTTATTTCGCGTTGTTTGTAAAATCGTTTAACAAATAATATGTATCCTACAATAAATATTGTTATAAATTCGTCATTTTTAATTTTATGTCAATCATAAAGAAAATCTTTTTTTGTTTTTTTTTTTATTTAATATTGGAAAAAATATTTTTTTTACACAGATAAATACAGGATATTAACAAGATATAAAACAATAGAAATTTTAGCCTTTCCTCACCATAAAGAGACAATGTTCTTGGGAATTCTAGTTCAATTATGTACATGTTAGTATTAATGTAAATAAACAACACAAGATTTAAACAATATTACTTCTAGATGTAAGTAGTGAACGTATTTTGGACTTATAATAGTTTAAGGTAATTTTTAATTTTATTTTAACAGCCTTAATCATAAACGTGTTTCAAATTTTACACAACGGATAAAGAATTTTTTATGGGTGGGGTTTTATATCAGTTCTGTAAATTAAAAAAAAGAAACGTTAAATAAAAAGTTTTTTTACAATAATAAGTGATAGATGTTTTCTTATTATTTGACTGAGGATTGAACCTTCCTCCCCAGGGACTGACTGGCTCTTCACTGCTTTTATCATTTAAAACTACTGAGCCAAATCCTGATTGGGTAGGTCCGACATTTATTTCGTACCTATATTAACTATTGTAATATCGTCCAATTTCAGATAAATGCTCATATACCCACGTGTGTATGTGCGATTGCCACGAAAAGTTTACAGAATGCATTGACAACGACAACGAATTTATTTTCCGAGTTTCTGCTTGATTGGATGTCAGAAAGTGGGTTAATTTCCACTTCCAAGATTTGCATTCAATAATTTACGAAAACAAAATGGAAGTTCAAATAGAATGTTCAAAAAGTTTGCTTGTAAGGGCCATGTAATTTAAAATCAATAGATATTCCACGCAAATCATTCTTTTTAATTAATTAGTTTGACGTATTATTTATCGTTACCTTCTTTTACAACGTTTTAGTATCAAAACAAACAAAGCATAGTAATATTAATTAACCTACGAGGGCTGCTTCCCGATAAAAAATCCTTTGGTAACAATATGGCGCCTTTGTGCAATCTTGTACATTTTGTCGTTATTGTTAATCAGTTTGTGATTTTGGCATGTGATTGATGTAATGATTTGCGGTTATTTCGCAAACATCTCTAAATAGTATAAAACAAGGTAATATCCACAATAATTCTAATGACAGAATATTTCATTCAATTTCAAATCAATTTTCAATATTTTCAGCCGAGTACATTGCAATAATAGAATCTCTCAAATAATAATCAAAAATAATTTTGAACATTCCCTCATTCTCTCTGACTCTCTCAGTTTCCTCCAAAAACTTAAATCCAGTCCTCTTCTTCATCCTGATGCTCACTTTGTATGCCTTATTCGAGAGATGATAGCCTCCATTCAAAGCTCTGGAAAAACTTTAACTCTGATTTGGATTCCTGGACATGTTGGTATCATGGGTAATTATATTGCGGATGCCTTGGCAAAACAAGGAGTGTCCAACCCTGTTGTTACCCTCGTAAACCACATTTCCCTATCTGATATTTTTTCCATCATTAAAGATAGATCCTGCAATGTTTGGGCAGAGTATTGGCACATTGCTAGTTAATCCAAGGGAGCCTGCTATGCCTCAATACAAAGGACTATCCCATCAAATCCGTGGTTTCAGCAATTCCCCCATTTTTCCAAAAAAGAAATATCTTCACTCATTCGAATGAGGATCGGACATTGTTCCGTTCCTTCCCACCCTTTTAAAATTCACGTCGTTGACTCCCCAGATTGTACATTATGTGGTCTAGAAGTGGGAACTTTAGATCACATATTTTTTGGTTGTCCATCTCTAAACAAATATCCTTTCTTCTATCAAGCCTTATCTAAAATTGCTTCCCCTCCATTCAACATCTCATCTCTTCTATGTCTGAACTCGACTCCAATTTTCTTAATAATTTTGAAATTTGCCAATTTAACTAAAATGAATATATAAATTCACCTTTCATTTCTCCATAATTTTAAATGATGGCCAAGAACACTCTTGAAGGATGAAAACCAGAAATAATGGAAAAAAAGTTCACTATCCGCGTCTGTATGTTTGTGCGCTTAGTGCTTCTAAACAGCGCAACGGATTTTGATAGAATTTTTACTATCACTTAGAGAATTTCTTTCGGAATGTTTATATACAGGGTGTATCGGCACGTACTCGACAAACTTTAACCAGCTATTCCTTAGCACATTTTGAGTAAAAAAATGTTATGGGCACTTTGCTGTCCGGTAACATCTTTTTTTAATAAATAATTAACTATTCATATTTTCACCACATGTCACCACTGTTTTATCCTTTGTCAAAGTTTGAAAACCCATCTGGCAATATTTTATTCGAATTCCGTTGAATAATGCACGTGTGTACATATATTTAATTTGGGAGGTGGTCAATGGGTACCGCCGCCCCGGGAACCATACTCTGGGTTACCAACACCTCTGCCACAGGTCACCTGAAGTGGTTCGCTACGTTTGGTGACTTAGCAGGGGTGCCCGGGCTCATGGAGGGTTGTGCGTTCTGGATCACACTGATGAATGGGTCGGCCTACTCACTGCGGGGCGGGCCGGGCTGGGAGAGGCCGGTTGAGGGAGATCCAGTAAACCGGTTATCGCTGTCCGGGCCGCTGGATAGTACAGGGGCCCGACCCTTGGGCTCACGACCAAGGGTGGGCTGCCCCATCAGCCAGCGAAAAAACCCTGCCGCTGATGTTGTGCCGGTTCGTGACCGGTGAGGACCCAGCATCTAGCGTTTGGGGCGCACTGGGCGACCTCCACAGCCGGACTCTCCTGCCCATTGCCTAGAACCGCAGTCAGAAGAACATACCTTACATTTGGTGTATCCAGTTGCTCCACTCTCCAACTCCCCACCCAACCTTTTTAACCTAATCCTTCCCAACCCATCCTAAATCCCACAAACAAATAAAACAAACTTAAAAACTATGAACTCACAACAAATTAATATAAACTCAGCGACAGCGAACAGTGGGAGTCCTCAGTGTGGACCGAGGATGAAGGTAAATTTCGCTAACATTCGCGGTCTGCACGCCAACCTAACTCCCATCCACCACCACCTTCTCTCACAAAATCCCCATCTCCTCTTACTTACGGAAACACAGATTGCCGAGCCCCCAGATACCTCCTATCTGAACTGCCCAGGATATCATCTGGAAAGCCTTTTCAGGCCCAAAGGAGGTGTCTGCCTTTTCAGCCGTGCTGACATCAGCTGCGCTCGTCTCGCAAATACCGAGAGCGCAAAACACGAAGTGTTATGGGTACGTGTGGATCTCACCGGTATGATGAGAATTTATGCGTGCCTATATCGCTCACCAAACCTTGCCGAATCAGACACTGTTGAGTTGTTTAAATACTTGAGTGGCACTGTAGATATTCTCTTGCCCCGTTACCCATCGGCCGAGTTTGTAATCCTGGGGGACTTCAATGTTCATAATGAACAATGGCTGAAGTTCTCGGGCCCAACAAACTCTGCCGGTAGATCAGCGGAATCCTTTGCCCTTATCCATGGACTAAGCCAACTCGTAGAATCTCCGACCAGAATACCAGACATCCCATCACATCGAGCCAACCTACTCGATTTGTTTCTAACTAGTGAGCCACTCGGGTACAGAGTGGAGGTGACAGCGCCCTTAGGATCCTCTGACCACTGCCTGATTACCACCTCTGTCCCATCCTCCATGAACCGTCAACCCGACAAACATGTAAAGAGGAAGGTATGGCACTACAGGGCAGCAAAATGGGACGGCATGCGGTCTTTCTTCGGCGCCTTTCCTTGGATTACTGTATGCTTTAGCTCCGAGGACCCATCAATTTGTGCACGCAAGGTAGAAGAAGTAATCACATCAGCAATGGATTGCTACATTCCCTTCTCCGTCAAATCCTCTGGAGCGGGCACAAAACCGTGGTTTGACCATCGCTGTGCTGAAGCTGTCAGACTCAAAAATACGGCTTTTAATGCACTCCGGAAGATTAGCTCCATGAATAACCTTTCGGAATACCGAAAACGGGCAAGGGATTGTAAGAGAGTTCTAAATAGAGCTAAGAGCGATCACGACCAGAGAATTGCGAAAAAGCTGTCTGACTGCCCCACTGGTAGCCGTGCTTTCTGGTCACTCGCTAGCTCGATCGGAAGAAATTTCTGCAGAACCACTTTCCCACCTCTGACCAAGCTTGATGGTCGGCTGGCTAACTCGGCCCGCGAGAAAGCTGAATTATTAGGCAAAATTTTCGCGGAAAACTCAACTCTTCAAGATAACGGAGAGACTCCCCCTTCCATTCCGCACTGCGGTTTTCAAATGGAGGAACCGAAGATCCGGAACAGAGAGGTTCTCCGAGTCTTGAACGAGCTGAAAGTCGACAAAGCCAGTGGGCCGGACGGAATACCTGCCTTGGTCCTCAAGAGGTGTTCTGCAGAGATGACTCCAGTGCTCGCGAAATTATTTAGGCTCTCTCTCAAAGGTGGAAAGGTGCCAGATCTTTGGAAAAAGGCAATCGTCCACCCAATCCCAAAAAAGGGGGACCGTTCCGACCCTTCTAACTACCGCCCCATAGCCATCACTTCCATACTCTCGAAGGTATTAGAAAGGGTGGTTAACAACAAATTGCTCACATATCTCGAGAATAACAATATCCTAAGCGATCGGCAATATGGATTTCGTCGAAACCGATCGTGTGGCGATCTACTCGGATATGTAACGCATATTTGGGGGCGGTACATGGAACGTTTTGGTGAAACCCAAACCGTTGGGTTGGATATCTCCAAAGCCTTTGACAGAGTCTGGCACCGGGCGCTTATCGGGAAATTACCATCGTATGGGATCCACCCAACCCTGCATAGTTGGATTGCGGACTTTCTGAGGGGAAGAACAATTCAAACCGTGGTTGACGGCTCTTCTTCCTCACCGCACCAAATCAATGCGGGGGTGCCACAAGGATCTGTGCTGTCTCCGACGCTGTTTTTATTGCACATCAACGATCTCGTTGAATGTGCACCAATTCACTGCTACGCTGATGACAGCACCGTTCACGAGGGTTATCTTTTTGACAGGCCCCCTTCCACCTATGATGTCCGAACAGCTCGGGAAGTTTTGAAGCGAAAAATTGACCACCACCTAGAGATGGTTCGTGCCTGGGGTAAGGCCAACTTGGTCAGTTTCAACGTCTCAAAAACCCAAGCGTGTCTGATTTCGGCAAAGAGGGAGATCAATGACTGTCTGGTGCAATTTGATGGGAGCACTCTCCCCAATAAAGACTCCATTGAAATGCTTGGAGTTACTATATCAGACCAGCTCAAGTATCGGGGATCCATAGAAGCCCGAGTAAATCAGGCCTCCAAAAAGTTGGGCGTCTTGTACAGGGCTAGGAGATTCTTCAACAGTGACCAGCTGCTGACCCTGTACAAGTCTCAAGTCCGCCCAACTATTGAATTTGGGAGCCACCTTTGGGCTGGTGCCCCAAAATACTTGATAAACCTGCTTGAGTCTGTGCAAAGGAGAGCGATCCTGTCTGATTGACAATCCGTTGTTAACAGACCGATTGCCTTCTCTGATGCATAGACGCAATGTAGGCATGCTGTGTCTGTTCTACAGGTATTTCAATAGAGCCTGCTCCAAGGAGCTAGCAGCATTGATTCCTGATGCACCGGTGCACGTGCGCGAAACTCGACGGACACGAACTGAACACCCGTTCACGGTTGACGTTGGCTTCATGAGAACGGGCCGTTTTTACGACTCGTTTTTGTGTAAGTCGGCTCGTATGTGGAACGAGCTACCGGCATCTGTTTTTCCTCCCTCCTATAATCCGAGCCTCTTCAAGGCCCGCATTAACAAATCCCTTCCTACAGCCCCTACCTTACTCCGCCTCACAACGCCGCCCAACCGGGTGGTGACATAGTTCCCCTGTCTGTGCACTGCACAGGCAGGGACACTCTTGTGAGGTGTCACATAAAAAAAAATATATATATATATATATATATATATATTGGCGCACTTTTACAATCACAACAAAATGGCATGGCACCATTCGTCTCATTTTTAACTATTATTATTAAGTGTGTGCAAAAGAGCGAAGATGCTTTTCGACATACTTGCTTATAACAGCTGTTGAACACGAAAATCAATGCCAATGACAGTGATGTAGTGTGGAAAATTTTTTTTTTTGTTTTTAATTGAAAAAAAATGCTACCGGACAGCAAAGTGCCCATAACATTTTTTACTCCAAATGTGCCAAGGAATAGCTGGTTAAAGTTTGTCGGGTTAGTGCCGATACATCCTGTATAATACATGCATATTACATTTATAGAAAGACGAGAAAAGTCTCCGAGCGACGCGGGGTATACGTAAGCTAACTGTCTTATAAGGGAAATCGAGGAAGCTATTTGTAACATACGCACGGTGACTGTTTGCCTAAGCTGATGGTACGTAATGTCCTCTATTTTGATTTTTAACACGCTACGGTTTATAATATTATGTAGGTATGATATATTTTTTTTATTTAATATAAATCAAAGGTCTTCGACCCTTTAGAAACAACGACGCGGGAAGTAGGACTGCGAGTTAATGTTGACAAAACAAAAATTATGGTACAGAGCAGGAACCCCTCACACAGAAGAAGAAGTAGTGCACTATTTAAAGACAACTACTCATACGAAGTGGTCGATAAATTCACCTACCTGGGCTCCAGCCTGACAGAGAACAATGAGGATCCAGCAGAAATCAGAAGGAGAATCACAGCAGCCAACAAAACATACTTCTCTTTGCTGCCAGTGTTTAAGTCACGTAGTGTCCACAGAAAAACCAAAATAACCATATATAAGAACATTGTAAGAACTGTATTGGCATATGGATGTGAGGCGCTGACACTGACGGTAAAGATGGCTGAAATGCTGGATACTTTTGAAAGAAAGGTGCTGAGAAGAATATGTGGACCCGTGAAAGAGGGCGAACAGTGACGTATCCGGCACAATATAGAATTGTACGATATATATAAGGCCCCTAGCATCTCTGCACACATGAGACTCCTCAGGCTGAGATGGGCTGGGCATGTACAGAGAATGCCGGATACACGCGTCCCAAAAAGAATTCTGACTGGTCACCCAGGTGGAAAGAGAAAAGTGGGAAGACCCAGACTGAGGTGGGAAGATGAGGTAAGAGGGGATGCAGCACAGCTTCTCCAGGTGACAAACTGGAAGTCAGCCGCTGAGGACAGGAGGAGTTGGAGGCGACTGTTGCAGGAGGCCAAAGCTCGATATGGGCTGTAGCGCCATCGAAGAAGAAGAAGAAGAATATAAATCAAAGTTAATAATGTTATTATTAATTTTAGCAAGTAATTTAGTTTTTTATTATTGTGACAGCTGTTTCGGCGTTCAGGGCTGGATTCAAACTGTGGTTTGGCCACGTTGAGACGACTTATTTATATGATTCTACTTACCCCCGCCCAATTTTAATTTTGGTGATGTCTAAAATGATTTATTACCGGTTAAACCGATTTACTGAGAAAATAATTGTGACAATTGAATCTCTATTTTGTGGGGTACTTTGAAATATGTATTCTCCACGTTCAATGGTAATGTTTTCTTGTTAAATAATGCCGTAACTACTATTTTTTAAATAAAATAATAATTCTACGAATTGAACAGATGGCCTCCGCGGTCGATGGGTAAGGCTCTAGACTAGCAATCCTAAGATTGCGGGAACAAATCCCGGCGTGCGCAAGTAAATTGTATTTTATGAATTTGTGTTATTGACGAATTTATTTATTTAAAATATATAATAAATAAATCAATTTATTTAATTAAAATACAGTATACTTGCGGCACGTTCCAGAGTTGAAAATACTCTTAGTAACGGTCACCATCCAGAATTGAACGTTGCTTGAAATGGCTTTCGCCGCGTTTGGTGACCAGAACTGCATAGCTATGTACTCTTCTTTTACCTTTCTCTTCCCCGTCGTCTTCCCGTCGCCACTGCCTTCGGTTGGGAGTAGTTGGGACTCTTGTGCGGCATTACATTAAAAAATCCAAACTTTCACCTCTGACCGGTTAGTTTATAGCGGCAGCTACTAGTAGGTTCTAGAAATTCAATACATGCAACGCGCATCGCATTGGAACCTAGTAGAGTAAGACGGCGAAAGTACGCTGCATCTACCTATTCGCCATCGCCGATTTGTTTTCGAGCTCTATCACACTGAAGCATCTGGAAGTTAATTGACTTCCAACAATTATATTGCTACTTATTTATTATTAAAGAAGTAGACAATACTAACAAATCTAAACGAAACATGAAACAGAACAAGACACAGAAAATAAACAAAATAACGCTCACAATTTTGAACCAAACACAGGATCTGTGTCCCGGTAAAGCAGAAAACCTGGGTTCGATTCTTGGCTGTGACTGTTATCTTTTTATTTTCTGTGTCTTCTTCTGCTTAATGTTTCGTTTTGATTTCTTCTTCTTCAATGATATATTACATTGATGAGTATAATCTTTAATATAAGTTTGAATGAAAAAGTTATTCATATTTATGTATTCGTTGATGGTTAAAGCAGTAAAACTGCGAATAAATGTTCCCAATTTGTCTTCCCCATTAAATTATATAAATGCAAACGGTTTCTGCTTTTTTTGTATTTACTATGTACACATAAATGCACCTTTATACCTACGTATTATGTAGATTTCCTTGTAATATTTTTTTTATAATCCAAATATTAAAAACTCTTACGGTCACGTCATAGTAAAATATATAATCGTCTAAAACTCCACCAGGATATTTATAATTAATAAAATAAAATAAAAATATTTTTACCAATTTGAAGATTATGAAATAAACATTTTTATAAACAAATTAACAAAAATACCTTTTTTCTTTTTTTGCATTATTTTCATAAGCAAGAATACAGTATATTAATTTTATTGTGTGGGGGATTGAAGTTTTTTTTGTATTTTTATTTTATGAACAAGTATTGACTAACTTCAGGTTATACTATAAAAAGAGGTAAAATAATATATATATAATTATGTTTTTAAATTTTATTATTAAAAAACTTATTATTTTAATAATATCCGTATATAATAATAATAATAATAATGAGATTAAAGTTTATTAAAAAGAAAAAATATTTTAAAAAAATATAAATGAATATATTTATACATATTTTTTTATCTATGACATCAGGATTTGGCTCCATCGCTTGTAAACAGGTCCCTGCCAGAAGTGCAGTGCTGCCATCACAAGACCGTTTTCGCTCGTGGCTAGTCGTGTTCGAAAGCTGGTGATCCGTTTTTTCATTAGTGCTCGGAATCCGGGAGCACGCCCTTCTACAAACATCTCAGTGGCACTGCAGTACCAGGACAACCCAAAAAGTATTCGGTAGGAATTGTTGTACTTTACTTCCATTCTTTTTAGAGATGCTTTGTTGAAGTTGGTCCACAACTCCGAGGTAGGCTAGTGCAGTATGTGTTAAAAAGTTGCCTTTTTGCTTTTGGGCTACACTTTTTAAATCGTCGAGAAATCATATTTGCTCTGATACACAGTGATCTTTTCTGTCGCTCAATATCCATATCATCATTGAGCTCCGCTGTTACGATGTGTCCGAAGTATTTTCTCTCCGGTTTTTCAGTAATTTTTATGCCGTTTAGGCTGACGGGTAGTACTTTTGTAGGGCCTGCGCCCGTTTTAAATACTAGTAACACAGATTTAGTTGTGTTGTAGACCATTTTATGTTCAGCGGCATATTCTTCGCATATCTTTAATAGCTTTCTCAATGCTTTAATGCTTGGAGACAAAATAACCATGTCATCTGCGTACGCAATGTTATTTACGCAAATGTTTCCCAGGTAACAACCTACATTCGCTGAGGTGAGCTTATTGCTTAAATTATCCAAATAGACGTTAAATAAAATTGGTGATAAGCTTCTCCCTTGTCTGACGCCGCATTCCGTATTCACTGGTATTGACATTTTATTTTTCCAGATAACTTGGTTCTCTTGTTGATGATGCCAGATCGCCATAATATTAACTATTGAACTGGGTACATTCCTTTCTTGTAGTTTTTTCCAAAGCTTTTGAAACTCGTTAAATCTACTGAAGTATTTATACTATTATAGCTATACTAGTAGCGTATACTATTATTATTGCTTGTTATTATTATATATTTAGCTTACTTTTATTATAATAACGTGCAACTCCAGTAAAATATTTACATATAATGGCTTACAACTCTGGTCGCTAGAGGCGCTTTAGAGGCGAACATTAAAATGTACAAAAGAAAACTAAATCTCACAACTCGTAACGCTAGGAGGCGCTAATGTAGCATACCACCATCATAATGCTTGTAAAATGTCAGAAGTTAGGAAGTATTTAGAATACAGATTAGAATGTATTTGGAATTTTAGCATTTTTATAAACATTGAATTAAATCTACGTTGAAAAAAATTTATTAAAATTAACTCCACGCAGGGGAAAATAATTTCATTGGCATTGTCATTTTTGGGGATGCTGTGTGGTTGTAAAAAGGGAGGAGTGAACTTAGTGAAGAGATCCATATTCTAGGCTCGAGGAAAAACAGCGATACTGATATTTACCTCATCACAATGGATTCAGAATTTGATGTGGAACATTTAGTTAAATTAATTTGTAGTTTTTGTCATGTAGCTGTTATGACGGTAGAGTTCTTTTGAGATAAAACAATTATCGCTACATTCACATTAAGAAAGTCTATAACCAGCCAAATAACCATTTTTTGCGTTTAAATCTCTGCCATGATCAAGCACTTATCACACAAACTGCAAGAATATAAGTTAGTTAATCGCCCAGTCAATCACCCTTGTTCTGGGCTAAACACGAACTAACAACACACAGGGAACAACGAATTGATGACACGTTCTGTTCCCTATAAACCCTAAATAGGCAACATTGCCTAATGTGGCCTTTCGCAGTGACGGCTCGAGCAATACTTCGATGATGGGGACCTACATTTTTTGCGTTGACTGAAATCTCATTGCCGGGAGAATATGAAAATTTATATAAATAAAAGGAAATTACAGAGTCAGAGACGCCAGATGAGATACGGAGTCGATATAATGAAGTTTTTTAAGTGAAATGAGGCGTACGTGATGAACGAATAAATAGGTTTAAGGAGAATGTATATGAGGATAGAAGAAGTCAAAGACGCCTGAGGAAGAAATGGCACGATCAAGAGAAACAAATTTTTAAAAAGACTTTTACGGGTCACAACCTAAAAACTTTAACCAAACCGTTCATAATCGAGAGCGACGCCGGGTACCTACACGTCAAGTCTTGCAAGATTATCTAACTTAATTCAACGCGCGTGATTTCAACCCGAAGTTACCTACATAACTTTCTTGCATTAAAACAAACTACCAATAATATTCGTCACAAGGGAATTTAACAAAACGTAAATTTAGATTTGACGCCAAATTACCAAACCAAACAGAATAATTATTTTTTAATCAAACGGTCTAGCAAAATCTAGTACGTATATGTATAATATATATACTACTTTATTTAATTAAATATGGGTAATTAAATAAATCGATTTTTTACAATTTTGGAATCAAGTTTGGTAATTATTTGTGACTTAAAAAAATAATCTTGTCCTTTTTATTATGCAAATATAATGAAAAATATGAATTATTGAAAAAAAACCCCTTCGATGGCTTTGAATTTGATTTTCAAACGACCAAAAACGTTGGAATACAAATTTGTCTTATATAAATTTAAAATTCCGACACAATAAACGTCTTTTTTATAATGTTTTATTTTTTAATTTGTATTTCATTGTATTTACATATTAGGTTGGTAAAGATTATTTTTTAATAATTACACTTAATTAACAAAAAAAAAGTCAAAGTTGCCTCTAAAATCGTTAAAAGTCAAATTATTTAATGGCCCATATTATCTCATATAAAACACAAATAAATGAAACAGCAAATATCCGTACTAGATATTCACAAAAAAATTTGATTAAATAAAATATTATTTAGTTTGGTCAAGTATTTTGGCCTCAAATCGAAATTTAAGTTTTGTATGAAGAACGTCGAGGAATATCCCCGCTAGGTTTCTGCGCGTGAGAAATATATCAAAAGACTTCGATTGTCGATTTGCGATATTTGTGTCTCTAGTCTCCATTAGTAGTAGACTGTCGCTTGTTGCCTTGCTATCTCACAAAAATTTGAGCTTGAAGATGATCACAATTTTTTTTTTATTATATATCATCAATATGAATTAATTCTTTTATACGAATTTAATCATTTTGATGAATACAAAGATGTATAGACTATTTTGTTATTTTTGTTGTTTTCTGGAATATATGATCCCGTTGAGAGCCGCCACTGTGCCCATAAACAGAACACTGTGCATGTTGGATGTTGTACTACAAGTATTTAGGGTTCTAGACTACATTATAATGGAGCTTGTAGGGAGAGAAAACGCGTGTGTACCCGAGGTTGCTCAGGGTTATGAAAGGTTTGGAGTAAAGTTTTGAGATTCTGAAATTAAAAGTATTTGTGTCACATGTTTGTGCGTAGTCTTTGTCGGGCGTCCTCGGATTCTCCAACTATTCACTTCTACGTCATACATTCCCCTTACACCTCTTTACGTCTCATTTTACCACGAATAATAATTTTTTTGTCTTCTTTGGTCGTCCCGGACATTTTCTGCCTTTCACTTCAGGTAGTACAGGATTTTCCAATAAGAGGTGTTATTTTGAATAGCCCGCTATTTCGGTAGATGTTACTTTTAAAGCTGTCATTTTTTTGACATTTGACAAGTAGAAACTACGCCATCAATAATAATGGAACAATACACGCTTCAACAACGCATTAAAATTATTAAAATTCACTTCAGTGAATCAAATGCAAATCATCTTGAGTGATGAGGACCATTTCCACCTCGGTGGCTTCGTCAACAAGCTAAACTGTCGCATCTGGGGCTCGAAAAACCCAAGAGTTATTATTGAAAGGCCTCTTTATTCTTAATTTATGACTGTTTGGTGCGGTTTATGGTCCGGCGGAGTCATTGGACCTTACTTTTTTGAACATGAAGCTGGAGCAACAGTTACAGTGAATGGATTGCGCTATCGAGAGATGATTAATGATTTTTTATGGCCGGAATTGGATGGAATTGATTTGGACAATGTTTAATTTCAACAAGACGGCGTTACGTGCCACACAAGCAACGAAATCATTGATCTTTTACGATTGAATATCAAAATAACACCTCTTATTGGAAAACCTTGTATATTGTAATATTGATGGCCTATGTGGTCGAATGGTAAGGCTCTCGACTAGCAAGCTGGAGATCCACCCACAGTGGACGCAAGTAAATTTTATTTTTTTAATTTGTGTTATTGGATTCGAGATTAAATTCAAATTAAAATAGATGTATTTTTTTCAAACCTGTGAACCGGGTGGTGAATAAATTTAAATTAATTAGTTAATAATTTATCAAACCACAAAGTGATTGCTTTCTATGAAAACAATATTTATTGCCATTTTACTTTCTTCGCAAAGTAGTAAATAAAAAAGGGCCCCCACAGGACTTAGAAGAAAAACTATCCTAAAGGGGATGCACTACGTAGTGTAATATTTTAAATTGAGCCGCTATCAATAACAACCCTTACGTAGATGGCGATAAGGTTTAAATTCACGCTTAAAACCATCCGCCATTTATGCAAGAAAAAAACATGGCCAAAAAGTGCCTTTTATTTTATTTTGTGGATGTTCAGGCATAAATATTTAAAAAATTTTCGATCATTTTATAAATAACTAAATTTGACACATTATACAATAAAATTATAAGCGAAAATGGGTTCATAAGTAGGAGATTTTGAACTTTAAAGCAGTTTTCATAGGCCTTATACATTATTTTTTTCTGGGCTTATAAAAAGACTTATCTAAAAAATACTCGATTATTTCAAAGGCCAAGATATATTCTACTCGCAGTATTTAATTAAAGCATCTGAAACATTTCTAGGCGACCAAATTTTCAAACCAATAACACATGATTTTGGATTACTACGTATGGCATCGCCTTAACTGCTAGTTATTATCTATTCTCAAATTGTAGTACCTACCTGTAAATTAATGGATCAAGTTGAAATCAAATAATCGAAGACGTTAAACTGATCCCAATTCTAAAGCCATCAAATCTTCTGGCCTGAACCATTTGCAAGTACCACTGCTACAACTTTCAGTAATTTGGTTTCGACCAGTGCCGGACTAGAATACCGCAAAAAGTAAAACACACGGGCATTTTCCAGAATCAACTGTGCTGTTTCCTTGAAAATAATACATTTTTTGTATTTTTTGACCGTTTCATAGATGCCTCTGTGTTAACAATTAATTTGTTTTTATATACTCTTTTATGATTTTATTGTAATGTACATTTTTTTAATAAATAAATCAACAACTATTGCAATCTTTAGAGCACGGGCGTTAAGCGTCCAATGTCCGATGCTGCCTTTGTTTTAATGGTGTTTCGATAGAAGATGTTCCGAGGAATAAATAGCGTCATCGATTCCCTCGGCGCGGGTGCATAGTTGAGAAACACCCCAAACGCACGGCCATTAAACTGTACATAGTTGACATTTGTCAGATGAGAATTAGTCATTTCTACGACTCGTTTCTTTGAATTCAACAGCTCGACTATGGAACTATTTGCCAGCTTCTGTGTTTACACCCTCCTTCAAATCGGGTCTCTTTAATACAATTTATTTGTATTATCATAGCTCGTGGGTAGGTGAGGCAACTAGGTGCATTTTTCAAATTAAGGCAATGTTAGACGCATTAAACATATATATTATTAAAATATTGGGTCCCTCACCTTATATACTTTCTCTCAGTTCAACCCTGATTTCAAGTTTAGCAAACTGTTCTGGAATAGCACCTAATCCGATTAATCCCGTTACCATCCGAGTTTCCTTCGGAAACTCAGGGCAAACACCAGCATCTCTCGGCTACCTGTAGGCTGCGTAGGGTTAGGTTGGTTTGGGTTGGGTTGGGTTAGGTTGGTTTGGGTTGGGTTGGGTTGGGTTGCCTCAGAGAGGAGGGTCAGTTCGCCGGGATGTTTGCCCCCAACTTGTTAATCGAATAATAAACAAGAAGACCTGAAAATAGGTCGTAAATAAACAAACCAGCTGTTTGAGTTTGATAATGTAAGATACACAAAGGTTCGAGAACAGCTAATAAAGGTTTGTAAAATATTAACGACTTTTTTGACGCAGCGGTACACTTCATAGCAATAGTGATGTGCAACCTTTCTAACGATGGGGGCAATTTACCCATTTTCAATTTATTCGCACGTAGGGAATATACAGCTTGACGTAGTTAAACTTTGCAGTCAGTGGTGTCGCAAACCTATTCATATACTGTAAAACCGTAAATTTATTTCCAAAGCTAAAATGATGAATTCTGTCGATTTTATCATTTTGAAATATTAACCCCTCAATCTAATTTGTTCTGTTTTTGCAAACTATTACCCTTAGAACAGAACATTATGGTCTCAGAGAACTCGTTGTATCTACCTTACTCTCATGGTGAGAAATATGATCTACTCGGTGTTAGGAAGAGAAAGCACCACGCTTTATTTTCGAATCCAGAAGATAACCACAGAGAAATTCAAATATATACCTCCAGGAAGCCAAAGGTTCCGACTGCAATTCGAGGAAAAACTATGAATGTTTGTTCTATTTATTTTTATATGAAAAGACCAAAAAGTGAGGTAACAATAATGGTAAATATATATTTATCTAGTAAAGTATGTGCTTTTATCGTTATCAGTAATTTTTGTAATCGCATAACACATCAAAATGACAATTCAACACATCTTTAAAAAGTGATACAAAGTCATGAAAAGTGATGAAATAAAAAAGAGGTTAAGTAGAATATGTGGGTTAGAATTTCTTAGTTTTTTCATCGCTTTTAATCATTTTTTAAAGGTGTGTTAAATTTTCACTGGGTTGAGTTATCATGGAATCAGTAGTTTTAGTTCAGTGTTTGCATGAAAAAACTTAAGTTGAGCCAATTATAAAGCTTTTTGTGTTTTATTTAATAATTTAATATTTCTAATAATAAAATTTGAATGCGTGTTTAATCACCTTTCAAAAACAGTTTTTAGTTTTTGGATTCAAATGTAGAAATTTTTAATTAATTTGGATTTCATTGCTAAGCGGATTTATACATAAATTTTCCAAATCTCTGACAGCTTTTTTAAGATATATAAGGGTCAATATGCCAAAGGCCTGATGGAGTTAAACAAACATTAAAAGTTAAATGAACATTAAAAACAAACTTGCATTTTCGGGAGACAGATTCCAAATAGAAAGACAAAAGTTTATTGCGAAACCCTTTAGTGTTTTGTAAAATAGATTTAGAAAACCTAAACAATTTTACCATACCTTGGAATCTGAACGATTGCTATATAAGAAATTTCACAATTCTTTAATGTTATTTATATGTTTTTGAAACGTAATTTGGAAGCGTACCTACCCGTATAAACTGAAACCCACGCCTAATATCGTAATATCAAGAATAAAATTTTCCGTTCAACCCTTTTACAAAACAGGACCGAAACACTTTAATATTTCATTTAGCCAAAACGCGAAAAGTCTCGCGGGCCGCTTGTTGCCCATCACTCTACTTTAAAGTCTAGAACCAGGAATTGCTGGTTCCAAACCGGACTTGAGCAAATAAATTTTAACGTCTATTTACATGTCCTTTTATAAATAAAATTTAAATTAATATAATTACTTGTTGTATATTTGCAACTCATGCTACAGCGTGGAACATTGTCAGAGTGTCGTCCAGTGAAAATACTTCATCAACATTGTTACTTAGTTGTTACTAATACTAATAAATATTCATTCTAGACTTGCAGAAAAAAGTCAACAGATGTCGCACATTAAAAATAAAAAATAAGATAGGTTTATCTAAAAAGACGCTGTCTGGATTGCATTTAGTTCGGGTTGAATCTTGCGATCATACATAAAGATAGTTGCCAATAAAAATGTGCGGTGAAAAAATGAAGACAATGTTAGTAGTTCTTATTCGAAGTATGATACCGTTAAAAGTGACCGAGGGGAATAGGGTCCCATTAGCTCAGTTGGTAGAGCACTGTCCCGGAAAGACAAGGGTCCTGGGTTCGAGTCCCAGATGTGACCGTTTCCTTTTCTGATTTTTCTGTTTCAGATTTTCGTTTAGAAATCACTAATATTGTCTTCAATATATTTGTTGTAATACCTACGTATGTTTTTCGTGGCTGTTCCCACTTTATAGATGTTACATTGTTCTCTGTCACTATCGCGGATGGTGGTAGATTTCTTTCAGAAAAAAATGTAACAATTTGCGAAGAGCATTTAACCAAATATCAATCAAGCATGTTATTTTTGAAAAACTCCGCAAATAATTTTGTAATTTTTAGGATGCTGAATGGTGGTCTTTTTAAAAATAAAAGGAAGTTCTGGAAAGGGAAGAAGTATGAGGGGTGGGTAGGAATTTTGAGGTTAATGTGTTAATGAGTGACGTATGGATCCATCGCCTTCCAATGCAATGCAAGACGATGGGTTGAGAGACCTCAACCAAAACCTGCTTTGCATCTGGTGGACAAACCTCACCCCATTGCAATACGGCGCTGCGCCAGTTATTTCGCGTTATCTGATCCTCTTGACAGTTCGCCTTGGTAATTGCACCGACTGATTTAACTCATCACTAACCATGTTGTATTGTATTTGTTGCAGTTATGCTACGGAGCCAGCTCTCCCGCGCTGTCAGACCGCCGCCGCTTTCCCACGCTGTTCCGCACCCATCCCTCCGCCACAGTGCACAACCCAACACGCATCCGTCTCATGCAACGCTTCGGTTGGTCGCGCGTTGCAATTCTGCAACAGGCGGAGGAAGTGTTCATATCGGTGAGAAAACTTACCAATTTAAACTAATAATTTATTCAAAAGACATTCCTTACATAAGACTTTTATTGGGTATTTTTCTTATATCACTTATTTGCTACGATAGCGAGCCATGGCGCCTGAAATGATTAAACAAAATTAGTACTTTTTGTAAAATCTTATGACTGCGGTATTTTCACTAACTATGAATACCATTAAACATGTGTGGAAGATTTAAAGCTTACGTTTCTGATTCCGATAATTGTACTCAAAGTATTTAATAACAGGCCACAACGTTATTATGATATATTAAACGTCAATGTCTGGTAAGACGACCGGCACCAACGTCACCCAGCGTTACGTTAACGTCGCCGAATTCACGAATAAAAACGAACATGTCTTTTTAGCAGAAAATCTAAAATGGCACATTTAAAATCGTTATTGGAAATGTTTATGAAAATTATAATAATTTTTTTCGACACTGAAAAACATTGAAAATATTCTATCGTTATATCCGAAACTGCGAACGAATCATGTGATTTTAAAAGTGGACTGTAAACAATGTAAAACGAAATCATGCTTGATGGAATTGTATGATGGTAAAGGTAGGATAGAAAAAAAGATATGGGAAGGAAAAAGGATAACCAATCACTTTCCACACTTTGAAACATCTCTGCGAAGGAGCACATAACATAATCACTTTAACTTAGTTATTTCCACCGCTATACATCGAGGTAATTTATCACCAAATGAACAAACACGAGGACTAACTATAAAACTATATTATATACACCGACAACCTGCTTCCATGATAGTCAGATTTCTTCTTCTTGTTCCAAAACAAAACACTCGAACTTACACCATTTTCTTGCAATAATAATGTAGAATGACTGACCTGCAGGAACCAACTTTATTCTCATTTCAAGACCAAAAAAGGATTAAGATGAATCTTCTCAAATGGAAAATCTTATGGAACATTAGAAAATTATAAGATTATGTAGATCATATTGATTGATTTGGATTGGCCACGTAAGAAGGATGCCAGATGGTAGAACGCCGAAAAATATGAGTGTGCCCCAGTGAAAGAGACCGAGAGATGGACCGAGGAAGAAGTGAAAGATTATTGGAAATACGCAGGACTGGAAGCGATGGCAAAGGACCGCAGCCAGGGGAGATCATTTGTGGAGAAGTCCAAATCCCAACCAAATGTACCTAATGGTTGCCAACAATTTCACCTCTTCCTTACATTCAATAAATGCTGGCGTTCCACAGGGATCGTTCCTGTCACCGACTTTATTTTATTGCACATCAACGGCCTTTTGTCGTGTTTTCCAATTCTTTGCTACGCGGATGATATTCAGCCCATGATAGTTTTTTTTGATAAGCCCCCAAAGGATACACAAACTCCAACAGCTCGGAGGGCTTTGAAACTAGGAATGGACGGTAAACTTCGAGAGGGTTTCCTTTTGTGGAAAGAATTTTAGTTTTTTATGAAAAAAAAAAATATAATTTAAATAATTACATAGTTGCATAAGCCAGTAAAGTTTCGGCATATAATTCATATTATATTCAGAAAAACAAAAATAATGAAAGAAAAACATAAACTGAAGCTGACATAGATAATGTAAAAATAATACATACTTACATCATAAAATAATGTTCAAAGATAGACAAAATAAACAACACGATGAAAATAATGATAACCACCTAATCGAAATTAATATTTCAACGACCCAATCATCTCTGATTATGTCCTTACATAATCAGAGATGATTGGGATCGATCCCTTGATCGAGATGAAAATCTAGTTTAGCAATTTTCCCTAAGTGCCGATACGATTAATTGAGACGACTTCAAAGGACTTCAATGGGGCTTTGGACAGTGAAAAACAATATTTTAACATATCATGACATTTGAAGAAGATAGTGTCAATAAACCACATTGAAAATATGAAAAAGATCCGGGTTCGAGTCCCAGTTGCGACCGTTCCATTTTTATTTTCTTGTCTTTGCTTGTTTCATATTTTCAATGAAAATTGTTGACATTATATTTTTCAATTATTCAATATCTCAATGATTTATAAGCTTCTTTAAATTATCCATTATAACATTGAATAATAAAATATGATAAATATCATAAACGGCAAAATTTACATAAACAGTCCTGCACCAGTCATTTAACGTAATTACACCAAAGAAAAAAAATTCTTTGTATCAATTTTTTAAATGTGAAATACGACAAAATGCTGGTAAATTATTTCTGAATAAATTGCCCCAATTTCCAGAACCCGAGATGACTTACTTTACATTATTATTTATTCTGGAAGCGTTTGATAACAAAATTTAATTATCTAAATCTTTCTCTCTAAAGGCCTTTAGAGCGGACTCCATTATTCAATAATTGGAATTTTGTTTTTTTTTGTTTTGCTTTTTAATTTGATTTCTTATGGTGATCTTGCTAGGATTTTTGGTAATTCGTTTTGTCGTTCTGGAAGGATAATTAAAAAATGTGTCTTGAAAACTGAATTTCTAAAGTGAATAATGGCTGAAGAAAGATTTTAATGGCTTTTTCCCCATCCAATTTTCATCCCAATCAAATTAGATGATTCCGATGCGTTGCAATATAATGTTTTATTTTAACGAAATCAGAATTACATAAATAAATGTATCGCAGTCAGAATTTACACGTATACTATATATACAATACAAATCTACTCCCTGTTGAAATTGTACGTCTAATTATAAAAATAATATTGAAAAAAACCAAGAGATTATCCAACACACCCAATTTTAGAAGAATTTAAAGTATTAAAATTTTGTGATCTTTTCCAAAAAAACATAATAATTCAAATAATAAAAGAAAAACAAAATCACAGCTTTAACTGAAAGTCGTACTCTTCAAAAACATATATTTCCAACACAAAAATGTAACACCACTTTTGCTCAACATCATTACATATATCTAGGGAAAAAATACTTCAACAGCCTACCCGAAAATATCAGAACAATAGAAAACAATAAACACCTACTAAAAGCAATTAAAGAGAAGTTCAATGTAAAAAAATATATGAATATTATTTTTTTTTAAATAATACAAGATTTCAAATTATAACAGTATGCAAAATAATTTTTTTTTAAATCCTAATTATTCTACTACTCCATAAGGGAGTTTATAAAATGGGAAGAGTACGTATATAAAAAAAGAAAATAATGCTTAAGGCGATGCCATGCGTAGTAATGCAAAATCATGTGTTTTTGGTTTGAAAATTTGGTCGCCTAGAAATTTTTCAGATGCTTTAATTAAATACTGCGAGTAGAATACATCTTGGCCTTTGAAATAATCGAGTATTTTTTAGATAAGTCTTTTTATAAGCCCAGAAAAAAAAAATAATGTATAAGGCCTATGAAAACTGCTTTAAAGTTAAAAATCTCCTATTTACGAACCTATTTTCGGTTATGATTTTATTGTATAATGTTGCAAATTAAGTTATTTATAAAATGATCGAAAAAAATTTAAATATTTATGCCTGAATATGCACAAAATAAAATAAAAGGCACTTTTTGGCCATGTTTTTTTCTTGCATAAATCAAAACAGGCGGATGGTGTTAAGCGGGAATTTTAACCTTATCGCCATCTACGTAAGGGTTTTTATTGATAGCGGCTCAATTTAAAATATTACACAACGTAGTGCATCGCCTTAAAAGGCGATATGTAAACAATATTCAAAGTCTTATTAAATAACTGCAAACGTTATTCAACATAATTCAATATTCAAATTAACTACAAAAATAGTTCAAAATTCGCTATTTTTGAAAATTAGTACTATAACAATACCCAAAGTTAAAAAAAATGCTAGATAGTGTAGATTAAGTAAACGTGAGGAAGATATACGCCAAAAATATTTATATTCTTGGTATACCTTATTTCGTAGGTAATAGGCATTAAAATCGCTTGACAAACGGAGTTTAGAAACGTTCGATTTCAAGCACAAAACTCGTTTTTATTTATTTTGTAAATAATTTTATGAGAAAGCAAAAAAGTTAATCAAGTGAAATTGTCACATATAATCATAGCTTTAATACTGTATTTTTTTTAACTTGTTTCCTTTACGCGTTCATACATTTCTATTGAAAAAATATTTTTTTTAGTAGTTTACATTTATATTTTTTTATTGAGTAATTTATTATTATATTTGTATTCAATTCAAGCGAAATGATAGGAAAACCTTCAATTTATCTAAAGCATATTTTTGATGTTCATAATATACACCAATTCGTTATAAAGATTAATCAAAATAGTGATTTAGCATTATAAATTTATCATTAAGGGTACAATATATTAGTGATGCAACAGAGCTCTGCTTCGGCTTCCGCTTCTGCAGAAGTTCCGCAAGTTTTTCACTTCCGTTTCCGTTTCTGGTTCCGCAAACTTTATAACAGAACTCTAAACGGAGAATACAGCGAGGAGCGCGGAGGCGGGGGGCGCGGGGACGACTGGACAGGGGGCGGGACACAAACGATACAAACTTTATAACAGAACTCTAAACGGAGAATACAGCGAGGAGCGCGGAGGCGGGGGGCGCGGGGACGACTGGACAGGGGGCGGGACACAAACGATACAAACTTTATAACAGAACTCTAAACGGAGAATACAGCGAGGAGCGCGGAGGCGGGGGGCGCGGGGACGACTGGACAGGGGGCGGGACACAAACGATACAAACTTTATAACAGAACTCTAAACGGAGAATACAGCGAGGAGCGTGGAGGCGGGGGGCGCGGGGACGACTGGACAGGGGGCGGGACACAAACGATACAAACTTTATAACAGAACTCTAAACGGAGAATACAGCGAGGAGCGCGGAGGCGGGGGGCGCGGGGACGACTGGACAGGGGGCGGGACACAAACGATACAAACTTTATAACAGAACTCTAAACGGAGAATACAGCGAGGAGCGCGGAGGCGGGGGGCGCGGGGACGACTGGACAGGGGGCGGGACACAAACGATACAAACTTTATAACAGAACTCTAAACGGAGAATACAGCGAGGAGCGCGGAGGCGGGGGGCACGGGGACGACTGGACAGGGGGCGGGACACAAACGATACAAACTTTATAACAGAACTCTAAACGGAGAATACAGCGAGGAGCGCGGAGGCGGGGGGCGCGGGGACGACTGGACAGGGGGCGGGACACAAACGATACAAACTTTATAACAGAACTCTAAACGGAGAATACAGCGAGGAGCGCGGAGGCGGGGGGCGCGGGGACGACTGGACAGGGGGCGGGACACAAACGATACAAACTTTATAACAGAACTCTAAACGGAGAATACAGCGAGGAGCGCGGAGGCGGGGGGCGCGGGGACGACTGGACAGGGGGCGGGACACAAACGATACAAACTTTATAACAGAACTCTAAACGGAGAATACAGCGAGGAGCGCGGAGGCGGGGGGCGCGGGGACGACTGGACAGGGGGCGGGACACAAACGATACAAACTTTATAACAGAACTCTAAACGAAGAATACAGCGAGGAGCGCGGAGGCGGGGGGCGCGGGGACGACTGGACAGGGGGCGGGACACAAACGATACAAACTTTATAACAGAACTCTAAACGGAGAATACAGCGAGGAGCGCGAAGGCGGGGGGCGCGGGGACGACTGGACAGGGGGCGGGACACAAACGATACAAACTTTATAACAGAACTCTAAACGGAGAATACAGCGAGGAGCGCGGAGGCGGGGGGCGCGGGGACGACTGGACAGGGGGCGGGACACAAACGATACAAACTTTATAACAGAACTCTAAACGGAGAATACAGCGAGGAGCGCGGAGGCGGGGGGCGCGGGGACGACTGGACAGGGGGCGGGACACAAACGATACAAACTTTATAACAGAACTCTAAACGGAGAATACAGCGAGGAGCGCGGAGGCGGGGGGCGCGGGGACGACTGGACAGGGGGCGGGACACAAACGATACAAACTTTATAACAGAACTCTAAACGGAGAATACAGCGAGGAGCGCGGAGACGGGGGGCGCGGGGACGACTGGACAGGGGGCAATATAAATTCAGTTATACGTTCGATCCTCTATCGCCCATACTTTTCCCGTTAAAAAACAGTGATTTTGTGATATTCCTTTGTGAAAATAGTGGTTTTTTTTTTTCTCCAGGGCAGTGACCTTATTGTTACCATGTTTTTCTCTAGTCTTTTTCCAGAACTCTCTAGAACGTTCTAGAAGCTCTCGCGTAAACATTCTTCTGTGACGTCACTTGTTTACAAAATTCTTTCCTTTCTCACCACGTGCTATTTTTTTTTTTTTCAATGGATTGTTCTAGAACATTCTAGAGCCTTCTGGAATCTTCTAGAGGCTTCTGGAAGCTTTGTTGGATCAATCCTAAATACTTTTTTTTATATTTATTGATTTTTCTTTAAAACATTTTTCGATATCCAATTTTGACATTTCTTCATATGTATTGACATTTTTGAAAAGTTTTTTCCCGACATTTTTCCCCATTTTTGGGGAAAATTTTGTAAAATCTGGGGAAAAAATATTTTTTCCCCATTTCTTTTTTTTTCCTTTTTTGTCTTTTTTTCCTTCTTTCTTTATAAATGGCGTCTAGTGAGGGTCCTTCCGATGATTCGGACAGCTCCATTGGGAATTCTGCGATTCCTCCGAAGAGTCGTAAACAATTGTTGAAAGAAATTGAGGATATTTTATCCACCATTCCGCCTACTGCTGGACCTTCTAAAGCCACAAAATATAAAAAAAAGTCCCATAGGGATATTGTTACAACTGAGGCAGACAGTGAAGCAGGAGCTGCACAAACTACTGCCCGGCATATTCCGACTATAGCTGATAACCAGGAAGTGCCCTCCGCTGCTCCCTCCACCACTCCGACTGCTGAAAATAAAAAACGAGCTGAAGCAGGTACTACACAAACTACTGCCCAGGATTCTCCGACTAGAGCTGATAATCAAGAAATGCCTTCCATTGTTCCCTACACCACTCCGAATGCCGAAAATAAAAAACGAGTTAGGTACAGTGACTCGCCTGGCAATCAAGAAATGAAGGCAATTCCAGCTCTGGAAAAATGCCAAAAAATTCGTGTAATAATCTCAGATGGTAGTAACAAGCTTAATAAGGCTGATAAAAACTTGCTGAACTCCACCCTAGATGACCTCATGTCGGACATTACTCGTCTGATGTTGGAAATGAACACTCTCTCGACAAGAAGTTCTACCATAGACGAGATGTTGAATGCTCAATCGGCCATTACAACTAGGCTAGACCTGCTCATTAACTCTCGATCAGTTCCTGCTCCTACTATGCCACTACATAAGGAGACTTTCTCCTATGCTAACGCTGCTGCTAACCTGCCTGCTTCAAAAAAGATTCTGGTGAACGGTCATGAACGACCGATTCCTCAGAAACCGCTGACTGTCCTATTCTATCCTCAGGTGCCGGAGGGTAAAACTTCGGAGGACACTCTGAAGAAGCTTGAGAAGGTTCTCAACCCTAAACAAGATGACTTCCAGATTGTTCGGTCCCGCAAAATCAAGGGTGCTGGCATGGCTTTCCAAGCCAGAGACAAAAAAGGATTGGAGAACATCAGGAAGGCCGAAGCGAAGCTCGCTGCAAATGGTCTTAAAATGATCAATCCACTTGGACGCCTTCCCAAGATTGTCTTATACAATGTCCCTAAAGGAGAGCAATCTGCAGACCAGGAGCTCTTCTCTGAGGTCTTTACCAATAATCTAGTAGGTCAAACGACGCTTTCTCTTGAAGATCATCTTAGAACCATGCGGCGAGTTTCGCTTTTTGGCAAGAGAGACACTCCCACCATGAACATGGTGGTTACATGTCACCCGTTAGCCAGAAAAGTTCTCATAGACAGCGGTATGTGCTTTCTTGGATGGAATGCCTGCCGTACTCGGGATTATACGGGGGCAACCAGGTGTTTCAAATGCCAACAATATGGGCACATTAGTAAGTATTGTCAGCAAGACAATGAAACCTGCCGTCACTGCGCCACTTTGGGGCATAACTACGAGACTTGCCCTAGGAAAGCCCTTCCCGCTGTCTGTGCCACTTGTACACGTTTCAAAAAACCTGCCGACCATCCCACAGGGGATAGAGATTGCCCTGCCCAAGCTGCTGCAATCAATGTACAAGTGAGGATGACAGACTATGGTTCAAGTTAATCTTATGGCACTGGCAACTCTACATGTTTCTTGTTTCTTCTTTCTAGCATATACTTATCTACTTTTATAGTAATCCAAACAATGTGTTTCATATGTTTTTATTTTTACTTCTTTTATCTAATTCTCTTATTCTTTCAGGTAAAACTTTATGATTGTTAAATTGTTGACTTTATATTGTTTATTGCGATTGTTAATTTTCATCTACTTAATAGACACTAATGTTTTCTGACTGTATGTTTTTTTTTTCTTTTTTTTTCTTTTTTTTTTTCTATCTTAGATCTTGAAACCATTCAGACCAGAACTGAACTCCATTGCTTGTTTTGTGTTGTTTGATATCCCCATAAGGGGTTGTTCACGGACCTAGTCCCCGCATAAGCTCACTGAAGCTCTAGCACTTATGGAACTCTGCCAGACATCTGTGCCACCCCTGAGGGTGGTTGTGGGTCAGAGGGAAGTCCGTGCTGACCTGGGTGCCTTCCGCCCTGCCTCCGACTTCCTGACGCTTTTCTCCCCTAGGGTCTTTAGGGTTAATCCCTATCATCCCATATACTTTCTTCTGGGCACCACCACGAGGTCGGCTTAGGGGCGCGGCACTTGGACCTGCATTTGTCTTCCCAACCACCACCAATCCATCCTCGGGACTGCCAGCTGCGAGGCATTGAACCACTTTTCTTTTGTGTTTTCTTTTTCTCTTGCTTACAGCTCACCTGAATTCGGTGACCACACGATATTCGCGATGGTTACTGATCATGTATTTTTTTTCTTATTTACCATGTACTTCTCATCTCTTTTCTCTACTTTAGGTTGCTGATACTTTGGTACAATATGTTCTTCTTTCTTTTTTCTCCCTTTTTCGTTCTCGTAAATAGACTGTGAATTCTACGCTTTCTAACTTTGTCCTGATTTTCTATGTTTATTTGTTCTTGTTTTAAATTTTTGAGAAGTATTCATTTTTCGATATCCAATTTTGACATTTCTTCATATGTATTGACATTTTTGAAAAGTTTTTTCCCGACATTTTTCCCCATTTTTGGGGAAAATTTTGTAAAATCTGGGGAAAAAATATTTTTTCCCCATTTCTTTTTTTTTCCTTTTTTGTCTTTTTTTCCTTCTTTCTTTATAAATGGCGTCTAGTGAGGGTCCTTCCGATGATTCGGACAGCTCCATTGGGAATTCTGCGATTCCTCCGAAGAGTCGTAAACAATTGTTGAAAGAAATTGAGGATATTTTATCCACCATTCCGCCTACTGCTGGACCTTCTAAAGCCACAAAATATAAAAAAAAGTCCCATAGGGATATTGTTACAACTGAGGCAGACAGTGAAGCAGGAGCTGCACAAACTACTGCCCGGCATATTCCGACTATAGCTGATAACCAGGAAGTGCCCTCCGCTGCTCCCTCCACCACTCCGACTGCTGAAAATAAAAAACGAGCTGAAGCAGGTACTACACAAACTACTGCCCAGGATTCTCCGACTAGAGCTGATAATCAAGAAATGCCTTCCATTGTTCCCTACACCACTCCGAATGCCGAAAATAAAAAACGAGTTAGGTACAGTGACTCGCCTGGCAATCAAGAAATGAAGGCAATTCCAGCTCTGGAAAAATGCCAAAAAATTCGTGTAATAATCTCAGATGGTAGTAACAAGCTTAATAAGGCTGATAAAAACTTGCTGAACTCCACCCTAGATGACCTCATGTCGGACATTACTCGTCTGATGTTGGAAATGAACACTCTCTCGACAAGAAGTTCTACCATAGACGAGATGTTGAATGCTCAATCGGCCATTACAACTAGGCTAGACCTGCTCATTAACTCTCGATCAGTTCCTGCTCCTACTATGCCACTACATAAGGAGACTTTCTCCTATGCTAACGCTGCTGCTAACCTGCCTGCTTCAAAAAAGATTCTGGTGAACGGTCATGAACGACCGATTCCTCAGAAACCGCTGACTGTCCTATTCTATCCTCAGGTGCCGGAGGGTAAAACTTCGGAGGACACTCTGAAGAAGCTTGAGAAGGTTCTCAACCCTAAACAAGATGACTTCCAGATTGTTCGGTCCCGCAAAATCAAGGGTGCTGGCATGGCTTTCCAAGCCAGAGACAAAAAAGGATTGGAGAACATCAGGAAGGCCGAAGCGAAGCTCGCTGCAAATGGTCTTAAAATGATCAATCCACTTGGACGCCTTCCCAAGATTGTCTTATACAATGTCCCTAAAGGAGAGCAATCTGCAGACCAGGAGCTCTTCTCTGAGGTCTTTACCAATAATCTAGTAGGTCAAACGACGCTTTCTCTTGAAGATCATCTTAGAACCATGCGGCGAGTTTCGCTTTTTGGCAAGAGAGACACTCCCACCATGAACATGGTGGTTACATGTCACCCGTTAGCCAGAAAAGTTCTCATAGACAGCGGTATGTGCTTTCTTGGATGGAATGCCTGCCGTACTCGGGATTATACGGGGGCAACCAGGTGTTTCAAATGCCAACAATATGGGCACATTAGTAAGTATTGTCAGCAAGACAATGAAACCTGCCGTCACTGCGCCACTTTGGGGCATAACTACGAGACTTGCCCTAGGAAAGCCCTTCCCGCTGTCTGTGCCACTTGTACACGTTTCAAAAAACCTGCCGACCATCCCACAGGGGATAGAGATTGCCCTGCCCAAGCTGCTGCAATCAATGTACAAGTGAGGATGACAGACTATGGTTCAAGTTAATCTTATGGCACTGGCAACTCTACATGTTTCTTGTTTCTTCTTTCTAGCATATACTTATCTACTTTTATAGTAATCCAAACAATGTGTTTCATATGTTTTTATTTTTACTTCTTTTATCTAATTCTCTTATTCTTTCAGGTAAAACTTTATGATTGTTAAATTGTTGACTTTATATTGTTTATTGCGATTGTTAATTTTCATCTACTTAATAGACACTAATGTTTTCTGACTGTATGTTTTTTTTTTCTTTTTTTTTCTTTTTTTTTTTCTATCTTAGATCTTGAAACCATTCAGACCAGAACTGAACTCCATTGCTTGTTTTGTGTTGTTTGATATCCCCATAAGGGGTTGTTCACGGACCTAGTCCCCGCATAAGCTCACTGAAGCTCTAGCACTTATGGAACTCTGCCAGACATCTGTGCCACCCCTGAGGGTGGTTGTGGGTCAGAGGGAAGTCCGTGCTGACCTGGGTGCCTTCCGCCCTGCCTCCGACTTCCTGACGCTTTTCTCCCCTAGGGTCTTTAGGGTTAATCCCTATCATCCCATATACTTTCTTCTGGGCACCACCACGAGGTCGGCTTAGGGGCGCGGCACTTGGACCTGCATTTGTCTTCCCAACCACCACCAATCCATCCTCGGGACTGCCAGCTGCGAGGCATTGAACCACTTTTCTTTTGTGTTTTCTTTTTCTCTTGCTTACAGCTCACCTGAATTCGGTGACCACACGATATTCGCGATGGTTACTGATCATGTATTTTTTTTCTTATTTACCATGTACTTCTCATCTCTTTTCTCTACTTTAGGTTGCTGATACTTTGGTACAATATGTTCTTCTTTCTTTTTTCTCCCTTTTTCGTTCTCGTAAATAGACTGTGAATTCTACGCTTTCTAACTTTGTCCTGATTTTCTATGTTTATTTGTTCTTGTTTTAAATTTTTGAGAAGTATTCATTGATCATAACACCCATTGTAGTCACTCATCTGTAAGCGCTTGCATACCGCTTCCTAACACCGTATGCGGGGACATTGAAGGTCTAACTTCACTTTAAATTGTAGAGCCGTTTATTCAAAAAAATTAGATTCTTGCGAGAACTCCGAAGGGGTGACCATAAGTCACCTATACCGGGGTGGGAAAGCGGTGGGTAACTTCAATGGACAGGGGGCGGGACATAAACGATACAAACGTGTCTCAACGAGTTCGTTTGTTTAATGTTTATGTATTTTGGCAACACTGGGTTTATTTATGATTCTGCATTCTGCGCATCACCGCACCATACACTATCGCGACTTATTTGGATCCGCGATACAAATCTCATTTGTTACCAGCATCATTACAGAGCAGGTTGAATCTAAATTACTTAATGCAACGATTATGATTAACAATATTACATTTAGAACCAGACAACCCAATTCCATGCAAGATGATGACCGTGTACCTTCCCCCAAAAGAAGCCGAACTCAATTTGCAAATGAAGATGAAGATATCGAAGTGCAGCCTTCTACTTCAAAATCATCATCATCATTACAAATATTGGAATCGATGTTAAGTGTAAATGAAGACCAGAGTGAGAACTCTTCTACAACTGACGATGGTGACAATCTATATTTAGAGATACAGTCACATGTTCGTGAGTACAAGAAAGAGAAGGGCTACCTCTCAATGAGGATCCCCTTATGTGGTGGAAAGTAAATGCGCACAAATACTGTTGCCAATAATTCGCCAATACTTATCAGCTCCCCCCAGCAGTGTAGCCAGTGAGCAATTATTTAGTGCAGCTGGTTTAATATATGAAGAACACCGAAACAGACTCAAAGGTGAAAAAGCAGCCAAATTACTTTTTATAAAATATAATTTACCACTGTTTGATTTCGAGCACTAAAAGTACAAAATACAAATTTAATTAAACAAATCTTAAAAAATAAAATTGTGCTTTTTCTTCATAGTATTAACACTTCCGCTTCCGCTTCCGTTTCCGCTTCCGCTTCCGCTAAGATTTACTTTTGACATCTGTTTCCGTTTCTGTTTCCGTTAAGACACTTCCGTTGCATCACTACAATATATCATTATCCAATTTCAGAGAGCTCATTTTCTTTTGGAATTGTTGAAATTTCAATGTTTTTGGACAATAATATATTGTACCATTTCACACCTAAATACAAGTAATGGTACTGAGCCGTGGTCGTTCTTAGCATTGAGATTTGTATTAATCTATTTGTTTAATCTATTGCTTATGATATTTAAATAATATTCTATATAAATTTGATATAATGCTATTATTTTATACAATTCTGTGACGGTTGGTGCATTAAATTCCCTTTAAGAAGAAGATACAATTAATGTAATATTTATCATGTTTATGAGACGTGAGGGGAGGGATGGCAGCGCGGCCATTTTCTTACAAAACTTATATTTGGATTTCAGGCCAAAATACTTAACCAAACTGAAAAATATTTTTTTTACTAAATATGTATAGCAAATAATTATAAAATATAGGCCAAAGAGGTCGATTTTTATGAGTTAATGAAAATTATTTTAAGAAATAATTTAACCATGCCTTTTTTTTTAATATAATTTTTTTTAATTTTTAAAAAGAGCATTTCGAAAGGTTTAACAAATTTGTCGAGTTGATTGAATTCGATGATTTGTTGACGACAACGGCTAATGCAAATGATAGATGATTTAATGTGATCAATGCTTGTATGCAAGATGTTAATTTAAAACAGTAAATCAAATTTAATAATGTTAAGCATTACTTCTGTAAGTAATTTAGTTACTATTGTTGTAACAGCTGTTTCGGCATTCAAGACCATTATCGAACTGGTTATGCCACCTTGAAAAGATATTTTTTTATTACTGTTTTTCATTTATTGTTACAAAGTCATTTATGTCCTAATACAATCATGATTTAAACGGAAACATTTCTTAGTATAAACAAATGCATATTTTAGTAATTTAAGTTTTTTTATGTGAAATCGCACAAAAGTCCCAACTGCTCGCAACCCTCTGGAGCCAGTGAGATTATGGCATCCCCAATTCGGGTAAGGGGAGGAGATGCGGAAGCAGAAGGTCGAAAAATACCTGGCTATTCAGAACTAGCCACCAAACATGGCTAAAACAATCTCAAGCAAATTTTCAGTTCTATATGGTGGTCTTACACCAGAGCGATACTGAGAGTATTTTTCACTCTGGAACGTGCCGCAAGTATACTGTATATTGTTTTAAATAAATTAATTGTGAAATAACACAAATTAATCAAAAAAAAATACTTGCGCACGCTGGGATTTGAACCCGCGACTTTCGGATCGCTAGTGAAAAGCCTTACCCCGACCACGGCTGCCGTCAAAAGTTAAAATTTTAATTATGTTGATTTTATCTACCCCTGCCCTATTATAATGTATATGTATGAAGTGTTGCCATTTTTTAACGACTTCCGTCACAAAATGAAATCGTAAGTATGAAAATAATTATCGTGCCAAGATTTTCCATATTGGTCACGATATGGTTTTCAAGAATTTCCATATTGGTCACGATATGGTTTTCAAGATTTTCTATATTGGTCACGATATGGTTTTCAAGATTTTCCATATTGGTCACGATATGGTTTTCAAGAATTTCCATATTGGTCACGATATGGTTTTCAAGATTTTCTATATTGGTCACGATATGGTTTTCAAGATTTTCCATATTGGTCACGATGTGGTTTTCAAGATTTTCCATATTGGTCACGATATGGTTTTCATGTGGGGATTTGTATAAAATAAAAAGCATCATATAAAACCCCCATTACTTAAACTCTCTATTTATAAAAATCTGGATGTCATAGTTTGACAAACAGCACCCCTAATATTACGGTAAAGGCTTTGTGATCCATTCTCCGTTTAACATCCCTGGAAGTTTATATACCTATATTATGTAGGTTTCGCGTTGGAAATTGGAGATGTTTATTTATTGTACATGGCAATTAGTAGTTGTTTCACTAATTGGGGGATGGTATTTACTATCAAGGGGTTTGTTATAATTACAAACAAGGAGTTATGAGTGGGTACCTACCTTAAGTTTTCCTTAAGCCCCAAGCATATCAAATTTTATATCGATTTATTACATATTTCTCGAGAAAACTTTAAGTTTTTAAGTTCCTGTGATGTCTTTATGAATGTGTGTAAGTGCAAGCGAGATAGCATGCTTGCGAGATGCTATAAAAGGCGATGCATACTAGGATTGTCCCTCTTTTGTAAATAGCAGCTTGTGTACGACCGGGGTGAAGGTTACAAAAATACTCAAGCCTCTACACTACAGTAGCATACATTACATTAATATAATTTTTTTTTTATTAAAAAAATTTAAAAAATATATCAATACTTTTTTGTTGTTTGTTTTTGGGGTGTTATGCCGTGTTGCGCTAACTCCTTCTTTAGCCGACGTTTCGGACAGCGTTGCAGTGTCCATCATCAGGGCAGATCCGGTAGATCCGAAGATGTGGATCTACCGGATCTGCCCTGATGATGGACACTGCAACGCTGTCCGAAACGTCGGCTAAAGAAGGAGTTAGCGCAACACGGCATAACACCCCAAAAACAAACAACAAAAATGCTTTTGGCCGTGAGAATCTAAAAAACTTACCATATCAATACTTGTTTATAAAATAAATATAAAAACCAAATACAAAAAAAAATAGTTATACCCACACACAATACTATTAATAAACTGTATTCTTGCTTATGAAAAGAATGCCAAAAAATGATTACAGATATTTTTGTTAATGTGTTTTTTTGAAGATATTAATTTACACATTTCTAGATTTGTTAATTATATGAAAATCCCTCCATAGAAAAAAATCGCGAAGTATTCTCCGAAAATTTGGTTCTGTTATTTAACATTTTAGAGGTATAAAAAAATTCACAGTGTATATTTAAATACGGCATTTCGCAAGAGTTTTGCTCTATTTGAAGCGTATCGTGTCTTATTAAATATTTTCACAATTTTCGCTCAATTATTGTCGTTTTTTATTACTAACGTTACATAATATAAAGTCAAATTATTTCCATTATAATATAAAGATTTCCTTACACGTGTACATAGATTGGTTAAGATTTGAGATTTATTTTTGGGGTATTATGCCATGTTGCGCTACCTCTTTCATTATCCATGATTATAGGTCTGTCTTGATGATGGATTTAATGAAATGTTGGCTTCAGAAGGAGGTAGCGTAAAACAGCAAAAGATAATGTACAAAACAAACTCAAATGTCAATATGTCTTTGAAATACGAATTAAATGAAAGTTGACTATTAAAAAATTGTATTGGAGCATTTGTAAATGAAATTGAAAATTCTGTACCACAAATTCAAATTCATTTCATTAAGAAGACGAGCAAATTTCCAAACAACTAACTAGCACTATCCTGTCACTCAGATTCTATTGAAAAAATACAGCACAAATCTTTAAGCCATGTAAATTCTCATAAATATTCTCAATGAAAATATAAAATTAAAGCGTTTGAGGATCATATATGACCGGGGGTCCATATTTTGTAGATTTTAACCCCTCCAGCGGTTGAGGGACACATATGACCGGGCGTCCATATTTCATAGATTTTAACCCCTCCATCGTTTGAGGGTCATATATGACCGGGCGTCCATATTTTATAGATTTTAACTCCTACAGTGTTTGAGGGTCATATACGACCAGGCGTCTATATTTTATAGATTTTAACCCCTCCACCGGTTGAGGGACACATATGACCGGGCGTCCATATTTTGTAGATTTTAACCCCTCCATCGTTTGAGGGTCATATATGACCAGGCGTCTATATTTTATAGATTTTAACCCCTCCATCGTTTGAGGGTCATATATGACTCGGCGTCCATATTTTGTACATTTTAACCCCTCCATCGTTTAAGGGTCAAATATGACCGGGCGTTCATATTCAATAGATTTTAACCCCTCCATCGTTTGTGGGTCATATATGACCGGGCGTCCATATTTCATAGATTTTAACCCCTCCATCGTTTGAGGGTCATATATGACTCGGCGTCCATATTTTGTACATTTTAACCCCTCCATCGTTTGAGGGTCATATATGACTTGGCGTCCATATTTTGTACTATTAACCCCTCCATCGTTTGAGGGTCATATATGACCGGGCGTCCATATTTCATAAATTTTAACCCCTCCATCGTTTGAGGGTCATATATGACCAGGCGTCTATATTTTGTAGATTTTAACCCCTCCATCGTTTGAGGGTCATATATGACCGGGCGTCCATATTTCATAGATTTTAACCCCTCCATCGTTTGAGGGTCATATATGACCGGGCGTCCATATTTCATGGATTTTAACCCCTCCATAGTTTGAGAGTCATATATGACTCGGCGTCCATATTTTGTACATTTTAACCATTCCATCGTTTGAGGGTCATATATGACCGGGCGTCCATATTTCATAAATTTTAACCCCTCCATCTTTTGAGAGTCATATATGACCAGGCGTCTATATTTTGTAGATTTTAACCCCTCCAGCGTTTGAGGGTTGTATATGACCGGGCGTCCATATTTTGTAGATTTTAACCCCTCCATCGTTTGAGGGTCATATATGACCGGGCGTCCATATTTCATGGATTTTAACCCCTCCATAGTTTGAGGGTCATATATGACTCGGCGTCCATATTTTGTACATTTTAACCCCTCCATCGTTTGAGGGTCATATATGACCGGGCGTCCATATTTCATAAATTTTAACCCCTCCATCTTTTGAGGGTCATATATGACCAGGCGTCTATATTTTGTAGATTTTAACCCCTCCAGCGTTTGAGGGTTGTATATGACCGGGCGTCCATATTTTGTAGATTTTAACCCCTCCATCGTTTGAGAGTCATATATGACCGGGCGTCCATATTTTGTAGATTTTAACCCCTCCATCGTTTGTGGGTCATATATGACCGGGCGTCCATATTTCATAGATTTTAACCCCTCCATCGTTTGAGGGTCATATATGACCGGGCGTCCATATTTCATGGATTTTAACCCCTCCATCGTTTGAGGGTCATATATGACTCGGCGTCCATATTTTGTACATTTTAACCCCTCCATCGTTTGAGGGTCATATATGACTCGGCGTCCATATTTTGTACTATTAACCCCTCCATCGTTTGAGGGTCATATATGACCGGGCGTCCATATTTCATAAATTTTAACCCCTCCATCGTTTGACGGTCATATATGACCAGGCGTCTATATTTTGTAGATTTTAACCCCTCCAGCGTTTGAGGGTTGTATATGACCGGGCGTCCATATTTCATAGATTTTAACCCCTCCATCGTTTGAGGGTCATATATGACCGGGCGTCCATATTTCATAGATTTTAACCCCTCCATCGTTTGAGGGTCATATAGGGGGCGTCCATATTTCATGGATTTTAACCCCTCCATCGTTTGAGGGTCATATATGACTCGGCGTCCATATTTTGTACATTTTAACCCCTCCATCGTTTAAGGGTCAAATATGACCGGGCGTTCATATTCAATAGATTTTAACCCCTCCATCGTTTGAGGGTCATATATGACCGGGCGTCCATATTTCATAGATTTTAACCCCTCCATCGTTTGAGGGTCATATATGACCGGGGGTCCATATTTCATGGATTTTAACCCCTCCATAGTTTGAGGGTCATATATGACTCGGCGTCCATATTTTGTACATTTTAACCCCTCCATCGTTTGAGGGTCATATATGACCGGGCGTCCATATTTCATAAATTTTAACCCCTCCATCTTTTGAGGGTCATATATGACCAGGCGTCTATATTTTGTAGATTTTAACCCCTCCAGCGTTTGAGGGTTGTATATGACCGGGCGTCCATATTTTGTAGATTTTAACCCCTCCATCGTTTGAGAGTCATATATGACCGGGCGTCCATATTTTGTAGATTTTATCCCCTCCATCGTTTGAGGGTCATATATGACCGGGCGTCCATATTTCATAAATTTTAACCCCTCCATCGTTTGAGGGTCATATATGACCAGGCGTTTATATTTTGTAGATTTTAACCCCTCCAGCGTTTGAGGGTTGTATATGACCGGGCGTCCATATTTTGTAGATTTTAACCCCTCCATCGTTTGAGAGTCATATATGACCGGGCGTCCATATTTTGTAGATTTTAACCCCTCCAGCGTTTGAGGATCATATATGACCGGACATTATTATAGTGTTTCGTGAACACTTCACAAGGAGAACCTATGCTGAAGTGTTCACGTATTTTTGATTTGTAGTATTGTTGTGAATTGATTATATTATTACATCAAGGAATATTATAAATTATTATTACACGAAAGACAAAGAAACATATAAATTGATACTTATTATTCTATAGTATTTATTCTCTTAATACTTATGTTAACCCTTGTTGTGTTGTGTAGATTATAAATATAATTAAAATAAAACACTAGCCAAAGTTATCGAATGATAGAATTCAATGCATATTACAATTATGACATTTCACGTGATATATTGTTGACTTCGGGAGGGGAGGCCAGTTGAAACGGGATACCTAAGTTATTATCCTCTCAGTTTAAGTATTGACACATAAGGGTAGGAGGTGGGAGGGTGTAGGCTGTAGGCTATAGGCTGGAACATCCCTCTCTTTGCGTGACACGGAGATGAATTGATGGGAGTAAGATGGATAATATTAGCGTTGTAACTGGCCTCCTAAAGGAAAGGCCTTTACAGTCAGAATCGTAAATGTTTGAACATTCAAATATCGTATCCGTCGGGTCAGCACTCTAAAATATACACTTTGTAGCATGAATCTATTAGGCCCTGGACGGATCTATTCAAGAACAATTTTAAACCGTTTTGTGAGGGGGAAGATGTATGAAAAATTTACTTAATTTTGTTGTGACATATCTTATTATCCCTGTCTCATTAAACACCAAATAAATTGATAAGCCCTTATAATTGCACTAAAAATATCAAAATTAAATTTAAATAGACCTAACCACTCAGCATACAAATCATTTCAAAATTTTGTCATACAAGATGGTTGTCACACAACTAGCCACAGCCTTAGATTTGGCTACAATGACATTCATACAAAATCGAATTAACTGTTTATTTATTTATTTACTACTATTCGTATTGAAATAATTATATTTCATAGTGTTTTCTCTCTAGGATTTCCCGCGCATGGAAATAAATTTTACATTTTTCATATTTTATTTTCTTATATTATAATCTAATATTTATTAATACTAAAAGCCAACATATTTTGTATTGATAATACAGGGTTTTCCAATAAGAGGTGTTATTTTGAATACCCCGCTATTTCGGTAGATGTTATTTTTGAAGCTGTCATTTTTTGACATTTGACAAGTAGAAACTACGTTATTAAAAATGAAACGATAAACGCTTCAACAATGCATTAAAATTCACTTGAGTGAATCAAATTTTAATGCAAATCATCTTGAATGATGAGGCCCATTTCCACCTCGGTGGCTTCGTCAACAAGCAAAATTATGGCATCTGGGGCTCGGAAAACCTAATAATTATTGTTGAAAAGCCTCTTTATTCTCAACGTGTGACTGTTTAGTGCGGTTTATGGTCCGGCGGAATCATTGGACCTTACTTTTTCGAAAATGAGGCTGGAGCAACAGTTACGGTGAATAGATTGCGCTATTGAGACATGATTAATGATTTTTTATGGCCGGAATTTGATGGTATTAATCTGGACAACGTTTACTTTCAACAAGACGGCGCTACGTGCCACACAAGCAACGAAATCATTGATCTTTTATGATTGAATATCAAAATAACACCTCTTATTGGAAAACCCTGTACTTACATTACTTGGATACTACAAAGATTGCCTCACTTCAATCAGTCTGTATTTGGTTGCAATATTCTATTTATTTCGTGTCTTCCATTGCTACAGATCCATTTTTTTAATTTTAACAAAATGATATTTGTTAGTTTTTTTGTGAAAAGCGGTGGTAATCTGTTGTCATGTTTTAGTCCGTAGTAAATAAAAGTTCCAAATGTTGTGTTCGTTTTTGCTTGTTTAATGTACCTTTGATTGAAGGGTCTGGTGATTTTATTAGGCATATTGGTTAATAGATCACGTGTATTATCATACTTTGTACTGCTAAAGCAAAAAATATCACGAATGATTTATCTGTAAATTCTATACGAGTATTTGGAAAAAATTGTAAGGTAGCCAGTGAAAAAAATTCTTATACTGTAAGTTTTTAAATTCTATTTGAGTATCTACTAGAATTTAGATAAAAAAACTTTCTAAAATGGCTACATTGGTTTTCAAACTACACGTTTTTACAGACACTATAATTTTGGGATATATTTCATAGAATTTATAAGATTACAGTTTAAGGATGTTTGTCACTGAAAACTTGCCTTACACAAATTTCAGATAATTTCCAAATTGACTAATATATCTACTAAATTACAGTAATATTATTATATTTACTTACATATATTCATAGAAATGTTTTACGGCAAATATTATATAGCTTTGGATTATTATAGAAAAAATTTCAGACACATTACAAATCAGTTGCTATTTTGAAAATGACATCTAAATTCAAAGAAAATTTGAGTTCATCGAACCAGATTTCATGCCAGACTAACGGACAGTAAACTAAAAATTAGTATTATTGTTGTATGTTGGTCTACAAAGCAAAATGATACTTTTTATATTTTGTTGGTGTTCAGCCACTAAATGAACATGAGTGTTTTTTTCTTCGAACAGGCCTAGGGTGTACAAAACTCAGTACTCTTGCGATGTTTCATTAGAGGCAAAACATCGTAAAATCTTAGTGCCTACGCGGGTACCTGATATTTCTACACGGGCGTGTAATGTAATATATACAGACTTTAGTTATTTCTTCGTAAAATAATAAACGTGGGGAATGAGTAAATTCCGCCTTATCGTAAGAAGATTTCGTCGACAACGTGTATAGACGTTGAATCTTTGAAGACCTCGACGGTCAAACGGTTAAAAAAAACATTACGAAATAATTCAAAATCGCGTGTTTTTTCTTTGAAACTTTGATAGCTTACAATTATTTTAGATGTATTTATTATATACTGCAAGTAAAGCATATCTTAAGCTTTGAATGGTCTGTTTTTTCTGGGTTTATAAAAAGAATACAGGTCTAAAAAACTGCTTTAAATGGAGGTGAATTCAAACAAACTCATCTTGAACTCTAGCCTTTGAACTCTATGCAAACACATAAATACATGTCCCCGCTATCGTAGAATTCACTGGTCACTGTATGAGAAATAATGAAGGGTAAAAAAAACACAAAATAAAATGTACGCCATTTATATATTATGTACGTGGTTGAGTTAGGTTAGGTTAAGTAAGGTTAGTTTAGAGGTTAACGTTATTTGCTGTTCAATCCTTCCGACTACAAGTGGTTACTCTTATGACTACATCTAAAGCATTTTAGAGCTTGCCAAAACCTCAACATTATGCTGACAAAATGCAAATATGCTACATACACGGTTACACAAACAGAGAATATGCTATGACACCAATGTTACAACGTTTACTCTAATACTCATTTAACACACAAACCACTGTATAAGGGAATGATTGTTGCATTCCTGTAAGCCGATTCCGCGAAATTTAAACCACGGCTGAACCGCTCTGATCACCAGCCGCGTTAAATGTGCACAAACCATGATGTGTATGCCGTGCCGCTAATAATCTGTAATACTCTTTAATTCGCCCCAAAATCCGTCATAAAGACTATGACGACCTCCATGGGTAAGGCTCTCGACTAGCAAGCCGAAGGTCGAGGGTTCAAATCCCAGCATTCGCAAATAAATTTTATTAGATTAATTTGTGTTATATCACAATTTATTCATTTAAAATTATATATAGTGTACTTACTGCACGTTCCAGAGTAAAAGATACGCTCAGTTTCGTCCTGGTTTAAGACCACCACTCAGAATTGAAACGTTGCTTGAAAAGGCTTTAGCTGTATTTGATGACCAGATTGATGTCAGATACCGTCTCACCTTCCTCTTCTCCATATACTTCCCCTCCCTAATACCTTCATCCTCACAACATTTCCCAATTGAGGATGCCATAGTATCACTTGAGACCAGGACCAGAACCAGTACAGAGAAGAGAATTAAGGTACAAAATACGCGGTGAGTCATTTCCACTTCCTATGCGACATAATTTTCGTGATGCAGTGGTTAGTTTTTTTTTATTTTAATGTGTCTGGCTTTCACCCTTCAGGGATGTTCAAGGCCATCATTTCAAATTATGGAGAGAGGGAAGGTGAATTTATATATCAATTTTGTTCAAATTGGCAAATTTAAAAATTATACTAAATATTGGAGTCGAATTCAGACTTAGAATAGATGAGATATTTAATGGAGGGGTGACAATTTTAGATAAGGCTTGATAGAAGAGAAGATATTTACTTAGAAAGGGAGAAGCAAAAAATATGTGATCTAAAGATCCCCGTTCTAGACGACAGAATGTACAATCTGAGGAGTCAAGCAAGTGAATGTTAAAAAGGTGAAAAGGAACGGAACAATGTCCAATTCTCATTTGAATAATTCACACACTAATTTATTGCATTAGCAAATGATTCTTTGATACACATAATTTCACACCATACTTCGAAAGTGAATTGGGATATTAAAATTACGGAAAACATCATTTTACGATTCAGGTAAAATCGTCATAGGAAATATTATGAAAATAACTGATCAGCTCGGGCACTGGGGCTCCATTGAAGCCTGCGTTATTTGGCCTCTCAGAAGCTGGGAGTGAGTACTGCACAGGACCCGCAAATACTGTACGAAGTCCTAAAATACCTTAAAAACCCTTGGCTTTATGCATTAAAAGCATTAGATATATTACATGTTTTGACAGACGGATTGCAATATCCACCCTGGAACGTGTAATAAATGTTTTAAATAATATTTATTTTAATATCAAATAGAAAGTTTTTTCTGCCCGATATTAACGTGTTCTGCCCGATATTTGAGGTTTTCAAAGTATACCTATATTCTACGCAATTAAATTCGCAGTATTGTAGTTTATTTTTTAAATGATACTGTCGCCAAAAATGTGCTGCAGCCGTTATACAAAATTCAGGGTTCTTTAACCAAAAATATTTCTCCCGCCAGCAAGAAAAAAACCTTTCGCTAATAATGTTTTTAATTTTACCCCGTGAACGACCCTCAAAGATGGTTGAGGAATGAGGAAGGAACCTTTTATAAGTGTCGACGGGCGAACCATTTAAAAAAAGGTTGATGAATAAAAGAGGGTCAATCATTGACACTGCGTGAACTAGATTGGACTTAGCAGCTGCGAAAGAAACCAATCAATAATTTTCTTATGTTGGATGATATGACAGGATAAATTTGCGTATCTATAGCTTAAATCGATAACTTATAATTTACTTAAATTGTTATATCCGTCTTCCTTTGCAGATTTGAGTGTTGGGAACTCTTTGTCAAAAAGTAAAAGGTCGTACTTATAATTGGTGTTTATTTACAAATAATAGATCTGGATTTAGCTACACTGTTCATTACCCGAGGGTTGGTAATTCTCTGGTTCAAGAAGCTTGTTCCCTGTCACTATAACCTCACAAGCATCTGTTACACTCTAGCGACATCTGACGAACTCTGGAGTAAGCTTTATAACTAGCGCCATCTATCGCTTATATACTTAACTTATTACCATAAATAACACTTAAAAATATCAAATCGACGAGTTTGACTGTCAACGGTAAAATTTCGATTTTTCGAGCACGTTAGGCGTGGATGGCAACACTGGCGGGTTTTGTCTGTGGATCGGCCTTCCTAAACGTGCGATGCATTATTTTAAAGATCTATTTTTTACTAAACGTAAAATAATATTAAATACACTCTTTTTATATACATTTGCAGTTATTTGACACTAGAAATGAAGTTAAATGGTCAATGAGGTATTTATTTAAAACTGGTGATATTCTTAACAACTGTCTGAATTTCGTTTTTCTGAGTTCATACTGATTCCATTGATCGCGTATGTGACATATTTCAATTCTACGAGCTTCGTTAGTCTGCCTCCGTTAGTTAATAAGCAAGTTATTTTGCGTAACGAACGACATTTATGTTGTGTATATTGATAGTTAACTGAAGCACAGTGACTCCCAGGACGCCGCGCTTAAGACCTCGCATTCCGAATTTCTATCGATTTATAACACTTTTCTCTTTAACACTTTTAGTTTTTAAGTTCTTAAAAAAATATATGTTATTTTCAAAAATATTATCCATACATTTGTAAAGCTGAAACGGTAATTATATGAAATACCTGGATAGAAAAAAATCGCAAAGTAAGCTCCGAAAATTACTATAAACACGTTTTGTTCTGTTATTTAATATATTATAGATGTGATAAAAATCACAGTGTATCTTTAAATGCAACATAAGCATTTGTCGAGAGATTTTCCGTTCTTTTTCAAACGAGTGATTTATTTAATATTTTCACCAGCTTAGCTTAATTACTATCGGTTTTTTTAAATATTAGCGAGCTCCCTCTAACATTCGCATTTAAATATCTCCGTTTCAAACCATCTTAGAACGCTTACTACGGGGCCTTAATCAGGCGGCTTTTGTCTACCGGCTGCTGGATCTTATCATGCTGACCGCGCTCATAAATATCGCCAAACGCCGCCCAATAACCATAGACGACGAATTTAGTCAATATCGTATTTATAAAGCATATTGTTGATCGACCGTGATTGATAACCTGATGTACGTTTTTGTGCAATTTGTCATTACTATATTCAGGTGTAGGCAATATTCTCTTCTGTTATTTATATCGTTTCTCAGATCTTGTTATTTGTTTTTTTATTATTAAATAATCGTCTGTAAACAAATAAAATAAATAATGAATAACTCGTGAATGAATCAATATTGATAATTCAGATTTTCTTTGTAGATCGTATGACGTAGATATTATGAGGTACGCCAAACACGAGACACTTAGCATATAATCCTTCCGGCTGCGCCAATAACTTAGATAACTCGTTTGTTTTATATGTATTATAATGTAGTGTGTTGATTGAAGGATCTACTATTATGTATGATGGTCTGGCATAGAAAGATGCTGAGTAAGATCTCGCTACTCTGAATGAAGACTTATCTATTTTTGTCTCACTGTAATACTACGTAAACCAACTTGGCGTCTTTTTAATCCCACAATGGACAAAGCAGGAGAATAATGGTTCGAGTGTAGTTCCGCAGAGTTGTTCAAAAGAAGGCTCCGCAAAAAATGCAACACAGAGGGTCACAACAGAAGAGGTCCTGAGGAAAAATAATATCCTTCAGCGCCTATGTCATCTTTGGTGTTCAGGTATGAAGGGTCTTTTAAGGATAACAAGAAAGGGGTGTTTTGAGAAGGAAACAATTGATGGGTAAGTATCTGGAAGTCAGAAAGACAGTCATTCAGCTATCCCCATTATCAATTCAGCTCTGCCATTTGTTGAGAGATTTCGACTGGAGTGATCAATGGATCTCTCTCAACAGGCCTCTCTCGATCTATCTTCAAGACCTGAACGAACCTCACTCCATGAGCCGGGCACACCTGCGTAGTCACCAAATGAAGCGAACCACTCGGGATGACCTGTGGCAGAGGTGGTTGTTATACCATTAATGGTTCCCATATCCTCCACCCAAATTTAACCAAAGAATATTTTATTAAGTAGATTATAGAACAGATGTACTTTGAAGCAGATAGTGTTTCTAGGGTGACCTATATCACTGGTTTAGACAGAAACGAGTTCTAAACATTAACCAAGCCAACATTCATTATAATCACGTTACGGGAAATTATTGACGTCGGATAAGAGAAAACTTTCGACAATTTCATAGGCCTTGTATTTTAGGTTAATCACGTGATGTTATCTGAAACTAATTACACAGAACGCCATTTCTCCACAGGGGTGGGCAGAAATATTTGAACGCCACAAACTCTGTCTTAACACGTACTCCGTTTTAAATACATCTACTTGAATTTCACTTTTTTCGGTAGTGCATGAATGCATTTCTTGCAAGTGGAAATTAACCCACTTTCCGATCGTACTGAAACTCGGCCAATAGACTCGTTGTCGATGTCAACACATTCTATCAACTGTTAGTGGTGATAACGTATACACACGCGAACATTTTATGAGATTACAGCATTTAATATACGAAATAAATGTGGATTCAACCCAATCTGGATTTGGCGCTGTTGTTAGCGCTGTTGACTACAGTTTCTGGGGAGGAAGGTTCAATCCTCAATCAAACCAAAAAATCGTTTTATTGGCTACCAGCCGGCTTAAGAGATTGCGCAACTAGATAGAAAATTTAAAATACACGTGAATTAAACTTTTTTTTATTATTCTTTATATTGGCTTTCACCCATTGAGAGTGATCTTGGCCATATATTACAACACGTTTCTTATTAATAAATACAACAAATTACAGGATAAAATTGATTACACAACACAACATAAACATAATATAACATAAACTTAACATAATATAACGTAAACATAACATAAACACAACATAACATAAACATAACATAACATAAACATAACATACTTAACATAAACGGTACAGAGCTGGTAACAGTAGATTATCACAAAATTATAAAAATAGGAACCTGCGTACAATATAAGTGGGCGCTTTTCGTTATTTAACCAAAGATTTTTCTAAAATTAGTAGCGTTTTTTTTTAAACAGAATTATGAAATTGGCAATCTTATAAACAAACACAGCATATGGGAGAAAACAAATGTGATTATAAAACATAAAGATAAACATAACACAAACATACCATGAACATAACATAAACATATAAACATAAAGAAGACAATAATCTATGCTCATAAAAATAAACATAAAATGAAAACAATCGAACACCAACATCAAACCAGAAGCAAAGGCAGAAATGACCTTTATATTCCAACAAGTACCACAGCGGCTTATCAAAAAATATTTTCATACCTGGGACCAAAATTATATAACAAAATTCCATCGCAACTAAAACTGTGTGAAATGCCATCCTTTGGCCCAAAAATAACAAAATGGTTACTAGACTTAGGCAGGTTGGAGTCAGAAATACTGTTAAAAAATATTGTATGATAATTATGTGTTACAAGCGCCTGATTTATTTCTTAAGTCTTATAGTCTTATTTCGATGTTAAAAAATATTGTATGATAATTATGTGATACAAGCGCCTGATTTATTTCTTCTGTTTACAAATTTAAATTTTTATTACAAATTTAAATTTTTATTTTAATTTTATTTTCTTTTATTTTAATTATATTTCTATTATTTTCATTTTATTTTACGTTAAAAAATAAGATGTTAAAAAATATTGTATGATAATTATGTGATACAAGCGCCTGATTTATTTCTTCTGTTTACAAATTTAAATTTTTATTACAAATTAAAATTTTTATTTTTATTTTATTTTCTTTTATTTTAATTTTATTTCTATTATTTTACTGTTTAATTTATTATGTATAAAAATATAGTAATATAAAGGCTACATGTATCCTCGCTTTCACTCCTGTAATCTCTCAAAATAAATTGTATCGGTGATTTCACCATTAAGTATATTCACTGTCAATTTGACTGTCCTAGAACGGGAGACCTTCCTATTTGGACAGTCAAAATCTATGCTGTAATATTTTTGTAACAAACAAATAAATAAATAAAAAAAAATGAAAAATATCATAACATAACATATCATAAACATAAACCTACCATAAACATAACATGGGTGTAACATAAACATGACTTAACAAAACAATACAGAGCTGGTAATAATAGGTAATTACAAAGTCATAAAAATAGGAACCTGTGCACAATAGTAGTGGGCATTTTTTGTTATTTTTGTTAACAGATTTTTCCAAAATTAGAAGCATTATTTTTTTAAAACAGTACTATGAAATTAATATAAACAAATACAATAAAAGAATCAAGAAAAATATACAAATGCATAAAGAATAGTGTTTTAACTCAGTCAAAATATGCAGTAGGTAATTTAGTAAAAATAGATGAAAATAGGAACCTGAACAAATGAATACAAATGAAAGTGAAAGAAATTTGGTTTATATTTATTATTATGGTCATATATTAAGGCCATTTTTATAAATAAATTTTGCCAACAAATGGTAAATTTCAGTAGTAATAATTAAACTTAGAAAACTTTGTGTTTCACCGGTTGATTTTAAAAATAATATTTGTATTGCGAAATAATCCCAACTGTTCCCAACCGTCTGGGACTACGGAGTATATTGTGAGACTGAAGATAGTTAGGAGAGTAATAGATGGAGTGGAGGAAGATGGGGATATATATGGCTATCCAAATCTGAACACTAAAGTGGGCCAAAGCCATTTCAAGCGACGTTTCAATTCTGAATGGTGGTCTTACGTCAGGGCGATACTGGGAGTATATTCCACTCTGGAACGTGCCGCAAATATACTATATAATATTTTAAATTATTAACTTTTGAAATAACACTAATCAAACATATTTGCGCACGCCAAGATTTGAACCCGCGACCTCCCTCTTGCTAGTCGAGAGCCTTACCCCTCGACCACGGAGGCTGTCATTGTGTCCAGGAGTGACTGCGTGAGCCGGAATTTAAAACATTGTATTCGTAGCCAATGATCGTAAGGAGACGCCATAGTCTCACTATTTCCATGACGGATCGAAGACCAACAGGTCTCCCGGCCAAGGGGAATCATTGAATATCGGGGAACAATTGAGAATGCAGCCTGAATTCATTCCCTGGCAGAATTTGTGAGGTCCACAGAGCCAGAGTGATGCCTGAGGCCCTAGACTGGCTCACTGAACTAGATGTTTTCCTCTGACCCCCACCACACGAAAGAAAAAGAAAGCTAGCTCCAGACGGTAGGGAACAGTTGGGACTCCTGTGCAGTATGTAAAAAATACGTTTTTAAGCAGTTTAAAACGAATTTTGTAATTTAATTCAAGTCTTAACTACGCGAAACAACGGGGTAAAAAAGAAAATTAGATTTTTTAATTCCTCACTTTACTTAAATTCTTTTTAACAACCGTTTGCAGACTTTCTAACGACCGTTTATAATAAAATTACGGTTTGTTACTTGGCCAGATTATTCAGCGCGTTTTCCCAAACTGTTGAGGACTAAAACAATCAAATCGCTCGGCCGCTTGTTCCGCTATCATTCTGAGCCCTTCGACTCTCCGGGGCTACTTGCTCCGTTATGCTTCTGAATCCAAAATAACCCTCCAGGTGGGGGTAGCAGAGTGGCCAATCAAGGGTAGCCATTGATACGCATTTTGCAAGGTGGGATTTTTTTTTTGGAGCAGCCGAAAAGTTGGAGCCAGTGAGACTAGGCATCCCCAAATGGTGTATGCTGTGTGTCTGAAGGTAATGCGAAGGGGAAAGAGATGGAGAAAAGGAAGGTGGAGAAGCACTATGACCATTCAAATCAGACATCAGGGCGATACTGAGAATATCTACTGCTAATAATTCGTAAATTTATACTAACTGTGGTGGTACGCCACTAGTAGGTACCTAGGCCGTGGTAGAACCTACTGGACACTTACCGGAATTGGGTGACCGCTAGAATCTTCAGCGTTCCGGGCGGCAACATATTGTAGCGATAGTAACTAGAATATTCGGGAACGTTTTTAGGTGAACCTTGAATCGTATTGGAATCTATCTACTCGCTGAATGATTCTCGATGCATTCGCACCATATAAAAGTGACAGCGGGAAGATACTCAGGCAGTCTACTACTTACAAAACAACTTTAATTACTTAAATAATCCTTTGCTGTGTCAGTTATGTTTAATTACTTGTGTGATATATAAAATATTGTGAAAATTTAGTAATGGCTGATTTATCCCGGCAAACAGAATAAATCTATTACAAAATATTACATAGTTTAATTTCAACACCGAACACATCTACAATCTTCGCAACCTACCTTCCTACTGTAATATAAATTTATTTATTATTTTAAAGTAATAAATTATGAAATAACAAAATCAAATCCAATTTGGGGGGCGGGCAATTTTCCATTGAGTAACGATCAATGAAAAGCGCCCTTGACGTGATTGAAACACTAAACAGCGCTATATAAAATTGATTATTAATTTTATTATTGTATTTGGGCTATCAGCGCTCTCATCTAGAGATATCTAGTGTAACCTTTCCAAATGGGTGAACCTTTTAAGAACTCTCCCTTCCTTCTCACTGTTCACCGGGCGCCTCATTTGCAATGCAAATATCTCCCGACTTTCCAAAATTACAATCCAACCTGATTCGTAAGTGGCAAATTTCCGCGAGCGCTGAACCTTCGATAGCAATAATCCGCGATAGAAATTTTGCAAATGAGATAAAATACGAAGTAAGAAAAGAAAAAATAACAAATCCATGGCTTAAAGATTCGAACAATTCTAATTTCAACTTGTTCAGATTTTAAAGTTGTCCATTATTTTATTTTAAAATTTTGACACGTGTTTCGTATAATGAGCTATCTTTTCTTCTTTGGCGCATTTTGAAAAAATACTGTGGACAGATCTGATTGCGTACCTAACTAATTTAGAAGTTCTTTAATAAAGAGTGGGCCAGGTGGGTAGAATTTAAAAATACATAAATATAATAAGAGTTCATTGAAAAAGTGAGTTTATTTAATTGAAAAATATTATGAGAGTTTATTCCAGAAAGCAGGGGTAGTCCACTGTAATACATTCCATATTTTAAAATAACCGATTAATAATAAGAATACACAGATAAGCAATGCGGAATAGAAGTAAAAAAATTGTTCAAGCAGCCATTTATGGAGGATATTTGAACATCTCCCGTCTTCAGAGGGCCATCAGGGGGTACTCCGTCCAGAAAGCTGTGATGATTGTGTTATTTGATTGGCGTAGTCTGCGCTATAAGCTTCCCATGTGGTGGCGGAAAAGCGCTCTGAAAGAGCGCACTCGTCCCTCCAGGAACATTTCCGTAGCGCTGCAGTATCTCGGTAGGTGGAATAGTTTGTGATAAGCATTATTGTAAGCGACTTTTAGATTATGCCATTGGGATGCAATGTAATTTACCCACAGTTCTGACGTGTACAGTGCGTTTAATAGTATCCTTTTGACGTGTGTACTGCAAAAGTGAAAACGCCTTGACTGCATTCCTGCTCTAACGGTAATGGTAATGCTCGATAATCTTTATGGCAGCCAATAAAAAAATGTGTTATAAAATAACGATAATGTTGGTAGTTCTTGATCGAGGTATGATAAAGTTAAAGATGACCAAAGGGTAAAGGGTTAAATTAGCTCAGTGATAGAGCTGTGCCCGGCAAGGCTGAGGACCTGGGTTCAATCCCTAGAAGCGACTGAAACATTTTCTGTTTCACATTTTTCGTCTTCATTAATATTGTTTTCTATGGTTAAATGGAATGTACATTAAAAAAATAATAGTGCTGAAACATATATATTTATTTGTTCTTGGCTTTCGTTTTTGGCTTTTTCGCATCAAAGAAATGACTTTCATTTAAGTCGTTATTCCATCTCACCTGTGCGTTATCACTGTTTCTCTTTCACAACACCAGGATTTTGATGGACCATCTTACAGTGATCCAACGGTCATCTGAAAGTTATACTACTAAACTTGGCCTTCATAGTGCCACTTGGGTGTTATCGAGATTGTAACAGTATTTTAGTTTGTACATACGTTTTAACTTCCAAAAATGTTTAGATATGTACTCAACGAAGTATATAAGTCTATAACATATAAATATATATAAAGAAAACAATTTCAAACTTTTTTCCACTTGTTTTTATTTGACCGTGACCGGTTTCAGCCTGTTAGGGCCATCTTCAGACTGGTACAATTTTTGTCTTAAACTAGAACCCTAGAAAACTAATTTAAGCACGAAATAGTATTTAACCTGTAACCGTGTAACGTGTAACCTTTTTTGTCGCACATGTAACCTTATATATATTTATGATGCCTAATGATTGTTGTTGTAATTTTCTTTACCGGCTTTGCAATGTATTTGTTTTCATACAGTTTTTGAAAAATAAATAATAAATACTCAAAAAATCTCGGCCCCAACATCCTCAGTTCTTCCACAGCACTACGGATGGATCGTTTAATTATATTTATTAGCTGTTTTAGACAAATCTGGCCCCCAACATTCTCAGTTCTTCCACAGCACTACGGATGGATCGTTTAGTTATTTATTAGCTGTTTTAGACAAATCTGAGACCCAACATCTTCAGTTCTTCCACAGCACTACGGATGGATCGTTTAATTATATTTATTAGCTGTTTTAGACAAATCTGGCCCCCAACATCCTCAGTTCTTCCACAGCACTACGGATGGATCGTTTAGTTATTTATTAGCTGTTTTAGACAAATCTGGGCCCCAACATCTTCAGTTCTTCCAGAGCACTACGGATGGATCGTTTAGTTATTTATTAGCTGTTTTAGACAAATCTGGGCCCCAACATCTTCAGTTCTTCCACAGCACTACGGATGGATCGTTTAGTTATTTATTAGCTGTTTTAGACAAATCTGGGCCCCAACATCTTCAGTTCTTCCACAGCACCACGGATGGATCAGCTGTTTTAGATAAATTGATTCTGTTTCCTCCTTAATTTTGATCCAACCGCGCAATGTCTATCATCAAGGCTAACGTGTATTATATAATTTGTTTATTCTTGTTTCGGTAATGCCATGTCATAGTCAATCCTTTTTAATGTAGGCCACACCGGTCGCATTTTGAAATTACCCTTTAAAACATTATGCCAGGAAGTTTTAAGTATTCTCGTCGTCCCTATCAATGTTAATGGGGTGCTTAAAAATTTCAATAGCCTTTGTAATTAGGAAAGCTCGACAGGTTTAAGAAATTTAAAGTCTTAAATCTTAAAATTTAGAGAAACGTCCAGTTTTTTTGGAACAGCTCACACTGAATAATCGCGGATTTAAATGTTAGTATTTGTAATTTATACGTCGCGCTGTTAATGTCAACCCTAACAAAACACACCTAGTATAAAAAACTCAACTAACAAAACTCTGTGCATGCTACTGTGCAACAGATGCAATCCTAAGAACGGTTTGTTTTACAGAATTTGAACAATTCATCAAAATTTCAAAGTTCTGTTCAAGTGCTGTTATTATTTCATCAAGGGCCTGTTGATTCACAGTACTTTGATAATAACAGAAATTAAATAGAACTTGAATATTAAATTTGAAATTTTATGAAACAGCTCGTTCTTAGGATTGCATACTGCTGCACAGTGGCGTGCACAGACTTTTAATGAGGGTATGCTGTAGGAAAAACAGCCAATTAATTGATATTCATAAATTATCATCTTATTACATACGTGACAAGTTTTCATTTAGAATGTCTAAGTGGAAGATTTAGCCGATATTGGTTAGGATTACCAATCAAATATCATTTAACCTTTTTATGAATTCATATTTCATGAACCCGGGCACCCCTCCTAAATTACCAAACGTAGCGAACCACTTGGAGTTACCAATGGCAGAGGTATTGGTTATCCAATAAATGATCCCGGGACGGCGGTACCCAAACCCGCCTCACAAATTATGTATTGCATTATATTTATACATATATACACTAACATTTTTGGAGGGTTCAGTCATTTTGTGTATTTAGTTCCTGCTTTAGACACGAGTAATTTTGAAGTATACAGACTTTAAACATCAACAACCTGCAAGATTAATAATAGCCAAACTCTGCATTAAATTCCATTAAAAGTGTACGAAATAAAAATAATCAGAAGCTGACAAAGCAAAGTGTGCTAAGTGCCTAAACTATATCAAAAGTGATTAGTGATTTTATGTTTAATGTAACAGATCGCCAAATTACTTAACAATCATACTCTGTCATTCAATAATTATAAAAGTTAAAATAATCAGTATCTTGACAGTGAGTTAAGTGCAGTAAAATCAAATTTTCAAAATAGCCTCATCATTGTCACGAACTGAATAACATACATTATAAAGATCGAAATCGACAATATCTTTCAACCAGCTATTATATAATTCGCTATAGCGACGGCACGTGTTCGATCCTCAAGAAAATCAACAGATTTTTTTTGTATAATTGTCCCTCTGTGCATCAGTCGTAATACTATGGAATTTCAGGTACATTCAAATTCAAAATAAAAATTTAAATTACTCTAAAAATGAGTTGACAGAGAAATGCACAAAAGAAATCAACGACATCTAGCGACGCTGAGGAAGATGACAGTAAAATCATTACTTATATCGACAAAAACTTTTGAGAAATGTGCGAAACAATTAATACCAAACTAAATATTCTGCCAGACTCCATCGGCTTCATTTCCGCCGAGTAAAGAAACCTTTAAAAATGTTATTCGATTCTTTGGGCACAGTAAAAAGTCTATAAGCTGAACACAGAAGTGCGCGATCTTAACGCGCGCATGTCTCACATGGAACAGACAGCCAGGGAAACCAACGTCGAGATCCAGTGCGTACCTGAGCATAAATCTGAGAACCTGATATCGATCGTAAACAACTTGGAACCGTGATTTCGAGTCGGAAATAGTTAACATTCATCGGGTCGCCAAGATCAAACCAGATTCCAGAAGGCCCAAGTCAATCATCGTGAAGCTCCCGAGCGTGAGGGCAAGGGATGAAGTCCTGGCTGCAGTCGTCAGCTACAACGAGAAAAACATGAACTCCAAGCTAAACATCTAGGTATCGACGGCATCAAATCACAGGTATACGTCAGCGAACAGCTCACACCAGCAAACAAGGCCCTGCATACAGCCACGAGGATTAAAGCGAAAGAAGCAAATTATAAATTCGTGTGGATCCGTAATGGTAAAATTCTTGTTCGCAAAGATGAACACTCTGCGCATGTAGTGGTGATCCGCAACCAGGACTCGTTAGCTTCGCTTGTCTGATTCCTACCGTATTTTGTCTAAATTTCAATTGATATATGTATATGTGTATGTATGTACGTGTTTATACATGTATGCACCTTACAGTGTTCTATTATTCTTATTAATATTATTCTTTACTTACAGTATTCTTATTGTAATATGTTGTAATAACTGTTAAGCATATTATTAAGCATGTTGTGTCTGTCTGTAATTGGTGATAATATCAACCACGTTTAATGTAACTGTATGTGCGAGAGATTTTGATATGAATCACTGTTGACAAACCATAAAAAAAAGTATAGATTTTAAAATGTCGCAATTGCTACCAATCGTCTCCAGCCAGTGAGACTATGTCGTCTCAATTGGGGTGTATTGTGAGGCTGAAGGTAGTGGTGAGGGGGAGGAGATGGGGAAGAGAAGGTTAAGGTAAGTTTTACACCAGGGTGATACTGAGAGTCTTCCACTCTGAAACGTACCGCAAATATACCTAATATTATTTTAAATGATTTAATCGTGGAATAAATGTATATAAAGGTGTAGCCAGACGAGAGCCTCACCCTCGACCATGGAGGTTGTCAAGATATGTTATTGAAATCACGCGAATAACACTTCAACATATCGTCTTTTAAGTAACCGTCCTTTGGCTTGCTTACGTCTGTTTATTGTTTTTTGTCGAAAGCGGAACAACGAGTTCACACATTGATAATTTGAGATTTTCACGGTCAGAAGTACTATCGTGATTATTTTCGGAGTATTATGCCGTATTGCGCTTCCTCCCTAAGGGTGTAAATAAATAAATCATTGAAGAAGAAGATAATACTAAAAAATCTAAAAGAAACATGAAACAGAACAAGACACAAAAAATAAAAAGATTACGGTCACAACTAGGAATTGAACCCACGATATTTTAACTAGTTTTCATCGTTATATTTGTCGATGTTATACAGGGTTTTCCAATAAGAGGTGTTATTTTGATATTCAATCGTAAAAGATCAATGGTTTCGTTGTTTGTGTGGCACGTAGCACCGTATTGTTGAAATTAAACGTTGTCCAGATCAATACCAGCCATAAAAAATCATTAATCATCTCTCGATAGCGCAATCCATTCACCGTAACTGTTGCTCCAGCCCCATTTTCGAAAAAGTAAGGTCCAATGACTCCGCTGGACCATAAACCGAACCAAACAGTCACACGTTGAGGATAGAGAGGCTTTTCAACAATAACTCTTGGGTTTTCCGAGCCCCAGATGCGACAGTTTTTCTTGTTGACGAAGCCACCGAGGTGGAAATGGGCCTCATCACTCAAGATGATTTGCATTTTATTCACTCAAGTGAATTTTAATGTGTTGTTGAAGCGTGTATCGTTCCATTTTTATCAATGGAGTAGTTTCTTCTTATCAAATGTCAAAAATGACAGCTTCAAAAGTAACATCTACCGAAATAGTGGGCTATTCAAAATAACACCTCTTATTGGAAAACCATGTATTAAATTCAGATTTTAAAATATCATCTTGCAACTAATTTTAAATAAATTTAAAAAAATTTCTCTTCCCCAGACCGTGGAGGATCTCGAAGCCCGCTGCAAGGAGGCTGGTATCGAAATAGTGACGCGGCAGTCCTTTCTGTCCGACCCTGGCGATGCCGTCAGGAACCTGAGGCGACAGGACGCTCGCATCATCGTGGGACTCTTCTACGTGGTGGCCGCTAGGCGGGTGTTGTGCGACCTGTACAAGCATCAGCTCTACGGCAGCTCTTACGTCTGGTTCTTTATCGGTAAGTTTTAACCAAGCCTCCGCCATATTGACCGTTATATTTACAAAGATGCTGTCAGAAAATTTGTGTGTATTACCGCTTTGTTATAAAATCCAAATAAATGGAATATTTCTGAACGTGTCTGAAAACTAAAAAGTGATGAAATAAGTTTTTAAATTTTATTATTAGAAATAAAGATACAATTTTTGAAGTATTAAAATTTTTAAATCAAACATAAATAGTGTAATAATCTTTTTTGCACGTTTTTTTGGTCAAAGCGCGGAACTAAAATAACTGATTATTCGAATTGAATGAACAATTATTCTGTGGTTAACATCTAAATTTGAATATAAAGCAACAAATTCTAACACCTTTTAGTTCATATTTTTAACTTTGTCTATAAGTAATAGCTGTGTGGTTATCGTGGTGTATAAATGAAAAGATCTCTCACTCAGGTATAACGTTTATTGATAAGTTGTCAGCTGATTTTACAATCACAATATTTCACGTTTGTTATGTACAAATACTATGAATGCGCGCGCTACTAAGCCGTAGTAATCGTAGGTAGGTGCAGCCGACGATAGTAATTACTGAACACTGATGATATGCTCGCTGCGTCGGGCCTATTTATACTAGACGGCCGACGGTAGCAGTAGGTAGATGGATGGCAACTAAATTCTAGGCACTCGCACAGACTGTGTGTTTCGGGAACCTTTGATAGTGCGGCGATTATGCATAGGCCGTAGACTCGAACCTTTTGGCGAGTTCTCGTAATGTGTAAGACCGACTTGCCATATTATTGTCGTCGTTAGACAGGTAGGTGCTTGTAGTACGTAGATTACTTTGTTTACGATGCGATTTGGACTGCAGGTACATAATTCGGGAGTAGGTACTAAGTAGGTCGAGCGGTTTATTATTAATTATTTAATGTAGATTTTTCTCGACGCTACAGCTGTTTGTTACAAAAATCGAACAAATTCGGCTGAGGAGTTAATGAATTGATGTGTACTGTTTTCACGTGTTGATTTTGTGCAGACATTACTTGTATTTCATCAGTCGATATTTAGGCATTCGAACGAAAGCAGCCCGAATTTGGATAACTGTAGGTAGACAATTTTTAAGAATTAAAATAAATTTATTTTGAACTTCTCGCATTCAACTATTATGTTTAGTCGCTGGTCCAGTACCAAACGACGTCACTAATGTTTCTATTATGGAATATTTCAGTTGTGTTCGGTATAGGCTGTGGCAGACGCCATTTTAAATTGAACATATGTTTACATGTTCATATTTGTATTTTTGTGCCTGTAACTAATAGAAATATCCACGATATCCGGTAGACCACAGACAACATCCAAATAGAATGAATTAGTTATATTTAATGTTACCCAAATATGTACAGTTTCTGAGTAGAACAATTTCTGGTAACTAACAAACAGAATTTACTCGTTTATAAAGTTTACCATTTTATTTTCTGTTTTTAAATAACCTAAAAATATGGGATAAACGTTGGAATATAGATGATTTCATTGGCTTAAATCACAGTAAGCAGTTTATATTTCCATATTAATATTCCATATAAAAAAGCGGCAGAATCCTAAACTGAACATTCGGAAATAACTATCGCTCATGAAGTTTTTTTTTAAATATGCTATCGCTAGAATGGTTATGAGTCCCATTGGGCTTATCAAAAACGCTGACTTACCACGTTTTGCTGATTCTGAAATTGCAGTATTCGCTAAAATGATTGGAGACACCTTGAAATTCCAAGCCGACGCTGCCCTCTACCATTTGCAAAATTGTAAGCTCACCGCACATGGGAGACCTATTTTTAAAATATATACCTTTGATATCGTTCACACTTTTCTTCATAGTGAACGTAAAATACTTTTGGAACAAGCTGTCGTCAAAGCTTAGCAGTATTCTTACGAGCGTACTAGATGTATTTCAAAATGTCTGCATTACATTATTTTCCCTTGCCTCAGGGATTAGAACTTAACTCTTGCAATACATCAGTTTCACAAGCAAAGTAATTTGTATCAAATCAGGCATACCAAAAGGCTCATACTTAGGACCACTCTTAAAAATATTTTATTAAACATTTGAAAGCCAACTGTCATCAACAAGTAAAATTGGGTGTTTTCTTTATACCAATTATTAATACATCATATTTAATCTGCGTAGGTTGGTACGAGGACAACTGGTTCGAGGTGAACCTCGAAAGGGAGGGTGTGGAGTGTACGGCCGAGCAGATGCGCAAAGCAGCCGAGGGTCACCTGACCACGGAGGCTCTCATGTGGAACCAAAATCAGCACCAGCCCACCATATCGGGCATGACTTCAGAAGATTTCAGGTAGGAACAACTAATTCATCCTTATGCTGATACGAGGACTACGGTGAACTTGTAGCTAAGACTTGCTATGTTGATTGAATTCAAACAGTATTTTTTGCTTGATTGTTAAGGCGATACTTTTCCCGTATTTAGGATTTGAAATAAGACACACTGGACATCGACTTGATAAATAATGATGACAGTCAAAGGCTCCCAATACTTTTCCGTTTAAGGACTAGATGGGTCCTTCTATCAGTTCTCACGTCCAGACTCACGTTCAGACTTTTTTAAACGAAGCTACTATTAAAGGATTCTGAAAGCCCCTAATTATTTATATAATATAATATTTATACTTCATACCTACAGAAATTAATGTGTTCTCATCCAAGGTAGTTTGATCTTGTTCTTGAATCTAGTGGAGGGACAACGTTTACAGAGAGTAACATACATTAGAAAAGGAAAACAGAAAGGAAAACAATTTCAAACATATTCTTAGGGCAGCACACAATATAAGAACCACATCTACAGCTTTTGGCAGGCCATAGGAAGTCCCGACGAGAGACAGTGAGCAGTGGGAGGGGAAGGTGGTCCTTCGAACCCTCCAGCACGATGGCCAGACGTGACCCCTGTGAATTTGGTTATCCTTTTTTCCTTACATTCCTTTTTTATATCCTACATCAACTTTCATCCAATTCCATCAAAAACCATTTCTTTATTTTTGTTTGTTTTATAAAAATAAAATAAATAAAATATGGACTATAGTCCATTTTTCAAGTTCCTCTGACGCCACATAATTCGTAAGCTATTTAAGACGCAAGAACCTCAGTGACGTTCTAGTGAAATACCATAAAACAGAATCGATTTCTTTTATGACCGGGTTTGGCAATCGTACCTCTATCCTTATTTAACTGCCCTAGTTTCCCACAAGATTCTCAAATACTTGAAGAAATACAGTTTTTTATGTGAATAACGCACAAGAGTTCCAACTCCTCCCAACCGTCGCCAGTACGACCACCGCATTGTTCTTATGTTCTTATGTTGTGAAGCTGAAGGTAATTGGGAGGGGAAGAGGATGGGAAATACGAAGCTTTAGAAGCGCCTGGCTAATCAGATGTTGATTTTTATTTTTTTATTATTACAAATATTACTTAAAAATCAAGGTAACATTAGATATATTATAGCAACAGTAATAGAAAAAAGTTTGATGTCACAGTAATAGAGAAAAGTGTGATATCAAAGTAATAGAAAAAAATATGAAATCACAGTAATAGAAAAAAGTATGACATTACAGTAATAAAAAAGTAATAGAAAAATGTGTGATATCACAGTAATAGATACATTATGAAAGCACAGTAATAGAAAAAAGTATGATATCACAGTAATAAAAAAAGTAAGAAAGCACAGTAATAACGAGAGATTAATGGAAGGTATATGTACTGGACGGTTCCATGCTAATTCAGCACAGTGACAATTCAACACACTTTCAAAAAGTGATATAAAGTCATTAGAAACTATGAAAAAAAATTATCTAATCTAACCTTACCTAACCTAACCTACTTAATCCAGTTAATAAAGTTTTTGTTTCATCACTTTCCATGACTTTATAAAACTTTTTAAAGATGTGATGAATTATCATTGTGATGATTTATCCGGTCACCGTACTGGACACCTACGCCAGTGACATTGACTGTAAATACCGGTTTCCTCTCGGGGGTACCTTGGGTAAGGATTTGTAAAGAAACACAACTTGCGAATGTCGTCGGACAACTGACTGGTTGGGCCAGTTGTTTGCGTATTTATTGGGTTAAAATACTGTTTCTACACTTGTTAATGTGAAGCAATTATTCTTATATCTAAACAGAAATATTTTAAGGCGTCATAGCGCCGAGAATTAATTACTAAGGTCCCACAATTTTGTCGCGCGAGTAATTCATCCTTGAACTAGCGACATGACACGTGTGCGGTGATTAAAAATCTTAACATCGTGCGAGATAAGCCTCAAAGGAGTTGGCATCGTAAAATGTGTGTTATCAGATAAATATTCATTTTCTTGATTATTTAATAATTATTTAGGTACATCTATCTGCTGTCCGGTACAGTATATTTGTGTACCAACCTACAATAATTTTATACAAAATTCGCTAGATTACAGCCTCTGTGGTCGAGGGGTAAGACTCTCGGCTAGCAAGCCAGAGGTCGCGGGTTCAAATCTCGGCGTGCGCATAAAATTGTAATTGATTAATTTGTGTTATTTCACAATTTACTCGTTAAAAATAATGTTAAGTATATTTGCGGCACGTTCTAGAGTGGAACATACTCTCAGTATCGCCCTGGTGTAAGACCAACATTCATAATTGAAAATTTGCTTTAAGGGGATGCACTACGTCGTGTAGTATTTTAAATTGAGCCGCTATCAATAATAACTCTTACGTAGATGGCGACAAGGTTTAAATTCCCGCTTAACACAATCCGCCTGTTTTGATTTATGCAAGAAAAAAACATGGCCAAAAAGTGCCTTTTATATTATTTTGTGGATGTTCAGGCATAAATATTTAATTATTTTCTGATCATTTTATAAATAACTTAATTTGCCACATTATACAATAAAATCATAACCGAAAATGGGTTCGTAAGTAGGAGATTTTGAACTTTGAAGCAGTTTTCATAGGCCTTATTCATTATTTTTTTCTGTGCTTATAAAAAGACTTATCTAAAAAATACTCGATTATTTCAAAGACCCATATGTATTCTACTCGCAGTATTTAATTAAAACATCTGAAACATTTCTAGACGACCAAATTTTCAAACCAAAAACACATGATTTTGCATTACTACGTATGGCATCGCCTTAAATGGCTTTGGCCGTGCTTGGTGGCTAGAACTGAATAGCTGGGTACTTCCACACGTTCCTTTTCCCCCATCTCCTTCTCCTCCCCACTATCTTTAGCCTCACATCATATCCCAACTGGGGATGTCATAGTCTTACTGAATCCAGACGGTTGGGATTAGATGGTTTTTTGTGCGGTTTCACTTTTTTTTAATCCATTAAATAAATCCATTTCAAGCGACATTTCGATTTTCGGTGGTGGTCCTTCACCAGGGCGTACTGAAAATATCTAATACTATATATTACTTTAAATGAATAAATTGTGAAATAACACAAATGTTGCCGTGGTTTGACCGGCGGCTTCCGGATTTGTAGCCACTCAACCATGGAGGCCGTCAATTCATCCCGTTTCATGCAGTATAACCTTTGTAAAATAAACTCAAACAGAATCTTTGTTTTAGCATCAAAGAAAACAAAACGTGAAAGTTGTTTTCGAAGCTAATAAACTTGTGTTTAGTTACTTATAACGTGCTGAATTTTCAACTTTATCAAGAACTCCTCTGAACTTTGTTGAAGCTTGAAAAAAATATTAATGTTTGCAAGATAAATAAAGCTCGCTAGAGTTTTTGCTCTAACAAGCATACAAGAACTAATAATACATCTACTTGAGGTTAAATATATTATCAATTGAAACCTTTATTCCACAAAAGCTTTCCGGTATATACATCTTGACAACTGACGTTGTGATGGTATAATAACATAACTTGAAAAAAACCTTTACAGAACTTGAAAATTAACTTTAAATTTAAGTATTTGATCAAATTCTGTGAAACATCTGGTAATGTCGATAATGAATATAACTAACTCATTTTGAAAACTAATATCAATTTATAATATTTAATAAATACATCATCTTGTCCCACTGCTTAACAGATTAACAGATAATGCAATGCTCCAAAGCTCATGATGGAAGCAACCATGCTAGCTGCAAATAAGTTTATTGACAAAGTCAATCCAGACGGAATCAGCTGGAGTAGTCAGATAGGTCGTATGCACGTCATCGACGATCGTCCTGATATGCTTTTATAAAATTCTTCCTTCTCACTCGTATTGTATGAAAACTAAAAAGACAGTAAACTTTAGTCTAGTATATCGAAAGTATTTAATCACATTTATATTTTTAGGTCTAGTTTAAAACTTCACTGTAAATGTCACATTTTATGTTATTTTTTTATTACATTTCAAGTATTGTTTTATTTTTGACTATTTTAATTTATATCGTTTATTTATTTAAAGTTACATGTTCACTTTAATATTACGCTTTACACCAATAGAGCTATAATTAGAGGCGTACCAATAATCTCGTTGAAACTTGCTCCACTATTAGAACGCGATTAGCGGTGCGCGTAGATCAGAGGTCAGTTGTAGGTAAAAAAACTACCCATGTTTCGCTTAACCATGTACATGTTTTATTAAAATTTGTAAAAAATTGGATTTTTCGTGAGGACCATTAAAAACTTTAATTCATTTCCTGCCATGAAAATTTTATTTGTCTCATTAGCCAATTAAAGAATCATTCCGGTATTTGTTCACCTCACTATAAAATTCACATTAAACATGTTGAAAGAATTCAGTGAAAGTTTTTACGACTTATTACATTTAAGTTAAATATCTCTTTAGAACAAATTAACAACATTTTTTATTAAATGCCTTAAAAATACACACGGTCTTACAGTGGTGAAAATTTTATTCATTTGTTAAATGACCGTGTATGTGAAAACCTTACTAATTGAAACGTAAAACAGAAACTGACATAAAACAGTTCATGGAAAGACACATAAGATATATACATTGCTTATCCAGTCACAAGAAGTTGTTGATCTGTTGTGTAAACTTGAAATAATAATAATTTCTTATCGAATAAAGGTATTTTAAAGTTTCTATATATTTCTCTATCTTGAAGATGTTGTAAAAACGAAAACCATTTTAGAAATAGATTACCTATTAATTTTTTGTATTTGAACTATACTTTAATACTGGAAAAGTGCAAATTTTTATTTTAAACAAAAACAGTCGTCTTATTAGTTTGCAAAAAAATTTTTATCTCACATTTGATCTCGTTCATACAAAAAATATGTAAAAAAATTTGAACCTTCTTTTAATTTCCTGAAAACAACAAAAGAAAAAAAAACAAAAATGTTTAACGTATTGCTTGCACATTTTAAAATGTTTATTTCTTCGATACATGGTACTTGTAAACATGTATGTTGAATAATACAAATGTAATAATAAATTGATCATTTAATGAACAGAACACGATCTGTGAAGATGTTTCAAACAGCTGTCAACCGAGGCTTTCGCGCTTGAAGAATATTTGAATGCGCATGCGTGAAGTCGCAAAAAACATTGTTGCCAAATTTAAAAAACAGTTAAGGATATTTTTTATTGGTACCAACTTGAATCTTAACTTTCTTTATACATTGTGTAACAAAAACACCGTTTAACGAATTTGAAGTGGTTTTTCTTTAGTAATGCTGATAGATTTTAGGATTGTCTAGTATTAGAAACTTTCTCTAGAGATCTTCGAGGAGATGCTTCTTTTTCAATATTATAAATTCAGAGTACAAATCGTGAAAGTCTAGTCAATTTAAGAGTACCTACTCGATACACAAGGCATAAGGAAATATTTAAATATCACCAACCACAAACAAATAATGTTACAAACTCGCCAATTCATCGCCTTCATAGTTTTGCAAATGAATATACCAACGATATCGACATTTTGAATGTAAAAAAAATGATTTTTAAATATTTTTTTATGTAAATATATTATTTCTGGTAATTTTCGCTAAATAATTATAATTGTAAACCACTGGAATGAAAGAATATTTTTTGCTACCTTTGTCTGTAACCCATATGAGGTGTGTTCGGGTTGTGCCTGCCCACAAGTTGCGTGACGTGCCAGATCGGTAGAGGCTGATTTGGGAAGACCCTTTGACCTCTCCAACTAGACTCTCTTTACCCATCGCCTTGCTCCGCAGCGGAATGATTCATAAGTCTGTCACTCCTGGACACACGAATCCCTAGATTCCTACCCACCTCTCATACCGTTTTCCTTCCCAAAACTTCTCAAAGTCATTATTTTCCTTAAAAAAACACTCCACAAAGCATCCCTAAAGATGACAAAGGAAAATAATTTTCCTCAGGGTCTCTTTTGTGGGGTTAATGTTTTTTTTTTTTTTTTAATATTTTATTTTATGTTCCTGTTTTGCGTGTCTACACGTAAATTATTCATGCGAGGTAAACCCAAAATATGTACAAAAGAGTGAATAATTTAACTATTCGACTTGGATGAGAGTTTGCATCGTTTAACATTCAAACAATATTATTATTTTACTAAGCAGGTCAGGTAACTCCCTCGGGCAAAACACTTGAGAAAATCCGCCTATACTGGCCTGGAGACACTGAACCATAAATCTCTAGAAGTGTGACCTAAACCGATATAAAATAAAACTGTTAACATCAATATCTTTCTACTCTCGGGGCCAATTATTTCATGAATTTGAAAAATTCATCAAATTTCTAAGTTAATATTCAAGTTTTGTGAATCAACTGACCATGATTTTTTTTTGTGTGTTACATACAGACTGTGTGTCCATTTACAATACACATGTAACATTTAGAATGACCTTTTGACATGTGCACCGATTCATTGTTACGCGGATGACAGTAAAGTTCATGATAGCTTTTTGTTTGACAAGCCCCCAAAGGGCACACAAACTCCAACGGCTCGGAGGGCTTTGAAGCAGAGAATGGACGGTTATCTCGAGAGTATTTCCTCCTGGGGTAAAAATAATCTCGTCGAATTTAATGTTTCAAAGACCCAATCCTGACTGATTACGTCTAAAAGGGATCCAAATGATAATCTAGTCTCCTTCAACGGAAGCAATCTTCCGAACAGGCCTTCCATTGATATGCTTGGTGTAACTATAAGTGACCAGCTCAGGTAAGGGGGCTCACTAAACTCACTCACTTGCTAAAGATGACATAGGCCCTGAGGGAAATTATTTTCTTCAGGGCCTCCTGTGTGGAGTTAATATTTTTAAAAAAATTAACTACATATAGATGATACGAAACAATGAAAGAAAAAATAATAGAAATAACAAGTTATAAATAGTGATTTTTGTAGTAGCCTGGAATTCTTCAAGGCTACTATTAAAAATATCGATAGTCTTGGAGGCGTTGTTTAACAGCGCCATACCTCGTGTCGTGCTATGCCGAGCCAGTACGTCCGTTCTGCCACGTGGGATACATAGCAGATCATGGTGCCGTGCCTGGGTGTAGTTGTTCGGTACGAACAACTTATAGCATTCCAGAAGGTATGGGCTATCTATTAAATTATTAAGAATTTTGTACACCGTTACTGCAAGGGCCCCACTCCTCCTCGAGTGGAGACTTTGGTAGCGCGTTTCGGCAAGCAAATCTTCGTGATGCATGAATCGCGGGTACATTCTCAAATACATGTATCTCAAAAACTTTTATTGAATCTGTTCTAATTTGATAATAAGAGAACTTGAATAGAACCTTCACAAAACTTACTTTGGAAGAACACTGAATTCGTCAATTTACACAATAAATGTCGTCAAAATGGAATTTGAATGGAAAGATCTTCGATATTTGAAAATATTCAAATCTCTTTCACAAGTAAGAAAAATGGTTAGCTCGGGCACACGGACACGTTCAAAACGCACTTCCATCGGTTTATATCTTCAGTTGGTTTAGCAAAGCGTCCACAGAAGAAAATCATTTTACCTTAATAAACTTTTAGCCCTAGGGAAAGTACCCTAGTGGAAATAATAAGTTAGCCTGCGGCGCGGTGGTGAGGGCTTTTTGCTGTTTATATTTTTTATTTACGTGAAAGTTGGATTTATAGAGTTACGGTTCAAGCGGTGGATAGATTTATCAGCGATGGAGAGTGAATGACAAGTAATCCTGGGAAGCTCGAAGCAGATGGCGCTAGTGTAGTCGGCGGTCATTTGCGTCACGTGACATCTATGTAATACAGATTTATAGAGTTACGGTTCAAGCGGTGGATAGGTTTATCAACGATGGAGAATGAATGACAAGTAATCTGGGAAGCTCGAAGCTGATGGCGCTAGTGTAGTCGGCGGTCATTTGCGTCACGTGACATCTATGTAATACAGATTTATAGAGTTACGGTTCAAGCGGTGGATAGGTTTATCAGTAATGGATTTTGTATGGAATTCGATACGTGTTTTTATTCTTAAGATTACCCACTTTTAACATTGAAAAACGCCAGGTAAAATGTTAGCATCTCATCACTAATGTTATAGTATTGAACCAAATCGCACAAATATATCCACGACTGCACCTGTTAAAAAATTTACCAGTATTTAAAAACCTGCATTACGACGTTTTTATCGGTTCTAATGCGAATGTGGACCAGGGCTGCCGATGCATATGTCCTAAAATGTGGAGATGAAAAGATATTCCAATTCCCCACAAGTACCTTTACCTACAAAACGAATCAAAATTCTATTTAAATTACCATTTATTTTCGAATTTTCTCTTTCGTTCAGGCTTTATAAATAGTTTTTCTTTTAATTTACTTTAAAAAAACTAAATATAATACAATCCCACAATTTTTGTAAAAATATATTATTTTTCAATATTGTTGGATAATCAATAAAAACCCAGAATCCCTACAAAAAATTCTCCCCGAAAAAACCCGATTCTTGGAAAATCCTCGCAATTTAGGGAATTGTCCACGAATTAATAACCCTGGGGCGAGTGTTGTTGTCCATAATAATAATAACCATAGATATATTACTCACGTAGACTGGTTCTTATAAATAGGCCGCTTCAGCTCTACTAACCCAACGGTGTGTTTTAATGAGATGGTGTTTTATTCGTTTTTAAATTACGAATTATAAATTCTGCGTGTGAGAATATAATATATAATAATTCAGAATCAACGTTTGTTGATCAATATGAAGATATTTGCTACGCCATAATATTTTTCACTGGAGTTCCTTATTGGGAAAAATGAAGACTTAACCCCTGGTGTACCAATGAATCCAACTAGTATTTGCCAGTAGCTCACCGCATTTGCCTAGATTTTATGGTATTTTGAACCTTAAAAATGATGCTGTCATATAAAAATATATTTTATTCGCTCGGCAAGGAATCTACAGGAAAGCTACTTATTTTATAGTGAAAAACGCGTTTTTAGCCTGAAAATCTAATAAAACTCAAAAACATTTTGGAATGTCTTCATTGCATTATATACCTATATTTATAACATAAAACAAAATAAAAACACTTATTTGGGTATAAGTAGCTATCCTGGAGAAAACAACATAAAATAGAAATATAAAATTTTCCTAAATATATAAACACATCATCTGGTAAGACGGTAAAATTTACAGAACATGTTTTCTGAAAAAAACAAGTAAGTTACTACGAAGATAGTGTCAGTCGGCGTACGGCGTGGCATTTTCACGGATTAAAAAGTTGTTCATAACCTCAACTTAAATTATGTCAGATTGTTTTCCTATTGGCTTATATATCTACATACATTTTTAACACAATAAGATAAAAAATACGTTTTGCTGTAATATGAATCTAGCACGTCCTTCACTAGTATTCTAGAAATACCAGTGCCTACGGACATGCGGTAGGAAAGTGCTATAATTTATTTGGGTCTACGTGTGAAATATAAGGGTGTAAAGGTTCAAAAGTTTTGCCTCATTTCGCGATACTTTAAACTTCTTTACAACACTTTCTAAAGAAATAAGCCGGAACGGTCCCCTGGAACTAGAATTGGTAAATTCTATTTAGGTCGGGTACTGAATCCATGTATTATATATCTATTATATTTTTTCATGAATTTCTTTGATTAGGCAACACTGTTAAAAACACTTTAAAAACTCTCCTTCTTTTGTAAATGTAAATTCATTTCTCAATTTGAAATACACTTAATGATCGGGAGATTTCAATAATTACTTCGGTTCGTTTGAGATTACTATTACGAGTAAGTTTATTGTCGTGAGATATTAAGTTTTTCTGTTGCGTGAGTGAACTCGTACTGAGATGTTCGCTTGATGATCGGCTAGCATCGGCTGTACCTACTCGTAACCATTTGGGTATGGCCGACAAGTTGTCTCTGTCATGTGGCGTAACTACTGCTACCTATGGAGGCATCTTAAAATTAAATATCAATAACTTAAATATACACCGTCTAATGGAGCGATATTGAAATTACAGCTATTAGTATACTATATTAAATAACAAATAAATTACCGGTTAGTAGCCGAGTGTTCAAATGTATTATTACACAAACAACCTTTTTTATGTTTTACTTTGCCTTCGCGCAGGTATGTTTAAATTCTTTTAAAATGGTAATGATTTAACGGGCAAAAATATTCAGGGATATGCCCCGCCAGAGGAAGGTTCGCCGCACGAAGGAGCTAATTATGAAGAATTACTTTAATTCGGTCACGACAAGTCGTTAATTACTAAATTAAACGCGAACCCTGTTAATGTCCAACTCTCTCACCCTGTAACGGGCACTGAAATAAAGCGCTATACGTCACTTTATAACGTTCTAGTATAAAGCAATACACACAGTGGCGAAACTATACCATCGGGGGCCCGTTGCAAATTCATTGGATGTGGGCTCCCCAGTAAAAATCACAGTCGCGTTGTAATTTATTTTTTATAAATAAATGACTTATGAAGTTACCCAACAGTATTACTAATATTGTGTGCATTTTCATTTTCAAAAGCATAGGTATTACATATGTAGGTATAATGAAAAAACAATTTAGTCTTTACAAGATATTTATTAATGAAATTCTTTTCTTCGAGCTTTCTGTTCCGCAAAAGTATCAATAAAGTCATCAAAGTTTAAACATCGGCTCATTGAATTTTCAATAGACAGAATAGCCAAGTTACGTAGCGCTTGTCTTGTCCCATTGATTTTCTTAAATATGTTTTTATTAATTTTACTTTCGAAAAACACCTTTCGGCATTACCTGTAGTCACAGAAATTGTAACAAATTTAAAAGATTAAGATTAATTCAGTACATACTTCAGGAAAGCTGCACGACATAAAATGATTCTTTATTGTTAATAAATCAGAAAGTTCTCTAATGCACGAAGCCTTTTCTATTTCGTCTCTGAAGGTGGACCGAAAACTGAAAATTTCCCTGGCAAATGATTCAGATATGTCATTTTTATATATATCAACAAATTCTAGAGCTTTTTATAAGAGATCAGTGTCATTTAAATTTTGCAAAGTGGCAGGTTGCAAAACACTGAAATTGGAAACAATTTCATTAATTGGAAGGAAACGCGATTTCAGTTGATTAATTATGATGTCTGTGGGACTACTTTATTTCCTCCCACATGTGGCAATACTATCGTGAATTAATCCGCCGCTAGACGCAAGCGAGCACGAGAAGAGAAATCTCCATTCCTGTTTCAACCTTCAATCCTACCGCCACTCTCTCTACTCTTTCTGCCACCGTCTCCGCGTTCTGTAAAATATCTGTTGTAATATTCGTCCTCACGAATAATTTTAATTAATTGTGCAGACACTCATTTCAATCTGCCATCTCCTGAACACAATTTACGGTTCGGGCAGCCACCGTAAATTACAAATAAGCATAGCTCTCATACAGCCACACATCGCCGCCACATGTCCAATACTCGACAAAATACGTTAACTTTTTTAACAACCTTTCGGGATCTTGGAGACGCTCATATTCGCAAAGTTCGTCAAAATGGCGTTTCACCTTCCACTGACGGGTTTTAGAAAATTCAGGGTTGATGGACCACTTTTCTGCTTTTAACTTGTCCAATTCTTCCAGACAAATTTTCAAAGTTTTAAGGCATTTTAAAAATCGATGGCTTTGGACTGAAGTGCTTTAGAGGCTGCATCGATAGTTTTTAGAATTTTGCAATGGAAAACCAATAACATAATAAAACTGTAGCTCTCGATCTTCTTCTTGATTGAAAAATCTTCATTTGTTTCATCCGATTTGCAATTTAACAGAATTGTTTTCGCTAGCGCTTTTTGGACTTCAACAAACCGAACTTTTAAAGCAAAAATAGCAACATAACGTCCTGACCATCTAGTAGGGTTCAATGTTTTTAATGTTATCGAAGTTGAAGAATCCCCTTCACGATCAGATATAAAACTTGATAAGATATTCCATCTTTTGATACTATGCCCAAAAAAATTATAAATTTGTTGAACTGTTTCAAAAAAATGTTGCATATCAATAACCTCTCTTACTGCATCATTATGTACTAGATTTGAGTTATGAGAAGCACAGTGTAGAAATGTAATATATATATTTGTACAGCGCCCTTGAGGTGATTTTGCCCAAACGCGGCGCTATACAAATCATCCAATTATTATTATTATTATACCGCATTAAGCTCGATATCTTTTATTTATGAGTTTTTGAACTCCACCATAAGTGCCTTTCATTGTGTTAGCACCATCATATCCTTGTCCCCGACACTTATTTAGAAGTATATTTTTATGATTTATGGATTTAATAATTTGGTTGGACATTGCGGGGATTTACAAAAGGGTGCGGCATTTATGTCATGTATGAGTGCATTTTCTATTTTTAGAACCAGAAAAGAAATAAACTCATTTTGTATTTTTGAACTTAGTATTTTATCTGGCCTTTTGATTTACTTAAAAACTCTTGTAAAATCGGATCGTATTTTGCTAATAACTCGACAATACTCAAAAAATTTCCTCGGGAACTAGGATCATTGCAATCTGCCTTTTCTCTGTGGCCACGAAAGGCTAAATTACACGTTGAAAGAGTCAGAGTAACATCAAGGAGTTTAGAGAGTACTTGGCGCCAAAAATATTTTTTTTCTTGATCATGAATCTAGTTCCATGTAAACGGCATTTTTGATACGTTAAACAAGAATCCAGGTGAATTTTACATGTGTCGTGTCTTTCTATGGCGTCTACCGTATGTTTCCAGACGTCATAACCTTCCATCCAAACATTTTGTATTTTTTTAGATGCCCGATTTGCGAATAACCTATATGGCCTTTAGTTTTGTCTAATTTAGTTGCTTTTATATACTTATATAAAATTTATAATTTTTACTAAATTTTGTTAAAAATGTTAGTTTACTTCTGAGTTCGCGGCCCCCACGGAGCCGGTGACATTTAGCTAGCCCTGCTACCCTATAGTGAATACACACTATAAATAATTTATCTGTGAACTAGCTGACGTGAACCCAGCGTAGCTGGTGGTTATCTTTAGAGGATTGACAATATAGACCAGCGCGGACTTTTCTGTAGGCCTTTTGAAGATGCACAATTCCGTAATACATTATTTTGATGTATCTCATAAGTTTTAGCCAGCGTTCGCAATGTAAGCGCCTGAAAATATATTTTTACGACTTGATTACAAAACATTGATTTTCTCTGCTTTCTTTAAATAAAATGCACATGTATTATATACATAAACCTTCCGGAAGAATTTTTCTAAATGATAATGAAACCCTTATCAAAATCTGTTGGACATCAGAAGAACTAAGCGCACAAACAGATGCGGATGGCGACTTTATTTTATAATACTCGTATTTGGAGATGCTATGGGTAATGTTGAGTCTCCGGGTTTTTCTCACAAACTCTCTTAGTCAATAAAACACAGGTTTCAAAAAACCACTTTGGACTTTTTTGTGATAGATTAACAATGGGCTGTGATGTCTTAACTAACAGGCGGTTGTAATAATCTGGACCTTGAGATTGCCACCTTCTTCATTCCCATATTATTCTCGATAGCTAATGTAATCTATGGCTAACTTAATATACTAATTTAGTGCTATCATACCAATTATGTATTTTATACTCCCCAAACGAACACAAAACAAATGCAAACACACTGCAGTGTCATTGGATCTCGTACTTTCAATCTTTTACCGAAAAATATTCATTACTAAACTTCCTCAATATTTAAAAGACTTAAAATTATGGCTTTTCGATGCAACAGTTGAAACTTTTTTTATTTAATTTGTATCAATTTATGTTTCTCATAAAATATTCACCATATATTACACTAAACACTTATAACTTCACTTTACACTATTGTAAACACTTTTTATACAAACCGCTTAGACAAAATGTAATCTTGTTTTTGTTTTATATGCCAACAGTTTGTTTATTTCTAGGTACAATAATATAATAACTTTATATACAGGGTGTATCGGCACGTACCCGACAAACTTTAACCAGCTTTTCCTTAGCACTTTTGGAGTAAAAAATGTTACAGGCACTTTGCTGTCCGGTAACATTTTTTTCAGTTGAAAACAAAAAGGATAAAAAAATCCACACTCCGTCACTGTCATTGGCATTGTTTCTCGTGTTCAACAGCTGTTATTAGCAAGTGTGTCAAAAAGCGTGTTCGCTCTTTCATACACACTAAATAATAATAGCTAAAAATGAGACGAATGGTGCCATGCCATTTCGTTGTGATCGTAAAAGCGCGCTAATGTAGGTACGTACGTATATTATTCAACGAAAATCGAATAAAATATTGCCAGGTGGGTTTTGAAAACTTTGACAAGGGATAAAACAGTGGTGACATGTGGTGAAAATATGAATAATAATTTTTTTATTAAAAAAAATGTTTCCGGACAGCAAAGTGCCCATAACATTTTTTACTCCAAATGTGCAAAGGAATAGCTGGTTAAAGTTTGTCGGGTACGTGCCAATACACCCTGTATAATACCATAATTACCCACGCACAGGCTGCGCCTTAGTGGGTTCCAATTATTTGTATTGATTTATATAATATTGTATGTAATTAATGTAAAAGTTGGTAAAAATAAAGAAATTAAAAAAAAAAATGATATAGTTAGGAGAAAAATGTCTGAGATTTCTAGTAAAGAAAGATTACTAGCAAGGCGATTCACAGCGGCGTGGAACATTCGGAATGAAGAAAAATCACGCAGTCCTTTTGTAGTTGTCTACAAGATTGGAATTCCCGCTTGTCAGCCGCCTGTTTTGATTTACACAAATCATCAAAAAGCATGTTTAATTTTATTTTGTGAAGTTCAGACACAAATATCTAACTGTTTTCGACTCAATTTCTGAAAAACTTAATTTGCCACACTATGCAATTTTCATATCCAAAAGTATGTAGGATATTTTGAACTTTTAAACAGTTTTTACATATGATTTTGCATTACTTCGCAGCGCTTTTTCTCAATTCTACATGAATTACATACTGCAACTTTCGAAACCAGAACGTTCGGAAATAGAAAATGCCTTCGCTGACGTTACGACCTGCGCCTGTACAAAAGTTTTCAAAAAAAAATCTTCGTATCAAAATATATTCGTCAACACAAAAATTTTAATAATTACTCCTTTATTATCTTAATTTTTTTTTTCGAGAATAAAAAAAACTGTGAATATAAAAATCTCGCTCGAACATTCTGAGTTTTTCAATTTTTTTCCGCCATACTTCAGTGACATATTATTTGCCTGAAAGTATACTGAGATCTCTGAGACGTACGTGTGATAAAACGTTGTATGAACGTGTTAAAAATGAGGAGATTCTAAAATAATGAAAAGCTGATGTTAGCGTAATGTAAGATTAAGTAAGCTACGCGATAGTCTGGGCATGTAGAGCGGATGAAGGAGGAAAGGGGAGAAGGAGAATATCTGATGCAAAAGTTGATGGTAGAGGAATACTTTAGTCGGATCATATAAAATGTTAGAATAACAGAAGAGAATTTATGACACGATGTATAAATTCTAATGAAGCAAGGAGTGTGGGCTAAAAAGTAGTGACGGTCTATCAGAATCTAACCTCACCCTACCAAGAAATGGTTACATACTTAATGATAAAACCATCATGTGCAGAATTATCTTCAAATATATGTCACCTCGCGGCTTTACTCATAAACAATACGGTAAGCTCAAAGACGTCATAGCAGTACCGCACTTAGGATTGGTGCAGCGATAGAACGCGATATAATGGCGGCAATTTTGATGCGGGCTCTAGGAAGTAAGCTTTTTTTTGCCAACATAAGCTACGTTTGTTTTATATCTCAATACATTCTATCAATTTAAGACTCGTTTTCTCACTGTTTTAACACCCATTTAATCTGTTGAACTCCATTAGTTAATTTAGTTAATCACAATTTGTAAGCGTCAAAAACGAACCGTTTTTTAACTATCTTATTAATCTTACAACGAATTTTCCACAAAAAATTAAACATTTTACATTACTGAATTCATCATTACGTGGATCCATTGATACTCTTACTCTTTTAAAAACCTACTATACTCTTTTATTAAACCGATTCTTGGCATGAACCGATTATGATTCACTTGATCGTGCCATGTCTTCCTCGGACATCCCCGAAATCTTCTTCCTTTACCTTCCGTGACTCTCCTGACTCTCCTATCTTGGTCCATCCTCTGCAAATTTCCATACCATCATCTATCTATCACTCAATTTGTTAATTGGCTTCCATTTTTGTGAAATCTCATTCTCAAATCTCATAATAAATATACCCTATATATTTCATTGTATTCAGTATTAGAATTTCATGTAGTTGCTTCTCGCACTATTTTTAGTAACTGAGCGTAGCGATGTCCCGTTTTAACTCGACCGCTTGTGTGTTGTATTTCGTATCCGTTCAATCTTGTCAAGATTGGTAGAGCGATGTTGGATAGCATATTTTTATTCTTAGAATAATCAACATTACGCAAGGTGTACTGTTCACAGAACCACTAGTGTACAATTCTTGTCCACAGAGATTGCATCAGTGGGAAATGAATTGCTCTGTTGACTTAATAAATTTTAAAAGAAAATACACATCCATAATATATGAAATAATCTTTTAAAAGAATAAGCTTGTTATAGTGATCATAATTTGTAGGTAAATAAAAAAAAACAATTGTACATTACTTTACAAACCATACGCCCCAAGGATCTCCTTAATTTATATTCTACAGGGTTTTCCAATAAGAGATGTTATTTTGAATAGCCCGCTATTTCCGTAGATGTTACTTTTGAAGCTGTAATTTTTTGACATTTGACAAGTAAAAACTACGTCATTAATAAAAATGGAACAATACACGCTTCAACATCGCATTGAAATTATTAAAATTCACTTGAGTGAATCAAATGCAAATCATCTTGAGTGATGAGGCCAATTTGCACCTCGGTGGCTTAGCCAACAAACAAAATTGTCGCATCTGGGGCTCGGAAAACCTAAGAGTTATTTTTGAAAAGCCTCTCTTTTCTCAAGGTGTGACTTTTTGGTGCGGTTTATGGTCCGGCGGAGTCATTGGACCTTACTTTTTCGAAAATGAGGCTGGAGCAACAGATACGGTGAATGGATTGCGCTATCGAGATTTATTATTAATGATTTTTATAGCCGGAATTGGATGGTATTGATCTGGACAACGTTTACTTTCAACAAGACGGCGCTACGTGCCACACAAGCAACGAAACCATTGATCTTTTACGATTAAATATCAAAATAACACCTCTTATTGGAAAACTCTGTATATAGAGATACAGACTTGTTTCTTCCTTTCACTTTACCCAACACAGGAATCTGATTATCACACACCCAAGTCTTTAAAAAAAAAAGTTTGTAGCAATAAATTAAGTTTTCATTGATGTCACGATTTATATTTTCTGCAACCGGCGCAAAAAATTGTTGGTCCTGCCCTGTTAAATACATATTTTTTCAGCGAAATTTCAACAGGGCGGCCATAAAATATGGTTTTATTATATTTTTAACGACCGCCGTATTGTGTGCGCTTGCTATGTTTTTCCCGGGGACCTTTTCGCATTGTCGGCTTTGCCAGATACGGCGTTATGACAATGCTTTTATTTTTTTTATGCTGAAAATAGAAACCTATTTCGTTTCAGCGAGGGGAATTTTTTTAAGCCTCTTTAAAATATGTTTGGAGTTATTATCCTGAACGGAAGTTATACCTCACGAGAACTCTCCAGTTTGTAAAGTGTATTACTAAACAATAGGTAGTGTTTGCAATCTCGCGTCCTCCAATCCCGCGAAATTTCAGAAATATTTGATCCCGCCGATTTGCGGGATTGAAAAAGATACTAGATTTCCACCAAAACGTGCTGTTTTTGTTTTGTTTTTCGTCCCTATTTGTGTGTAGATTTTAATTGCCTCCGTTATTAGGCGTGCACGATGCATTTTGGGTCTTCCCATTATTTTGACAAATCCAAATTGCCGATTTGTCCGGATGGCCGAGTTTAACCTCTCAAAAGTGTTTTCAGATCACCACAATCTACACATCTGCCCTAACTATGTTCTAAAAGTTGGCTAAAGAAGGAGGAAGCGCAACACGGTATAATAACCCGAAAATCAATAACGATAAATCTTTTGGCCGTTAAAATATCAAAATCTCAAGATGTTCCATCTTCAGAGTTTATCTAAACTAACCGCATATTTCTCTGCATTTCAGACTGAGGTTGAACGCGCAGCTCCGCTTCGAGGGACATGATATCGACAATCTTCGCTATCCTGAAGGATACCAGGAGGCTCCTCTTGCTTATGACGCGGTGTGGTCGGTTGCTTTAGGTAAATACTTCACCTTTCTATCACTTTGTACACAGATACCTAATTTTAAAAGCAACAGGGTGGCAATTGGAAGCCTTTCAACTGTTGATATATCAAGAATCTCTGAGATCGACAAACAGGCGTAGAGTTTTGTAGGTGTAATTATGACCAGAGCCGGTCCTGTGCAGGCGCAATTGGAGCATTCCGCTCCAAGCGCCATCTTGCCAAGGCGCCAAGGAACCAAGGAGCCAAACCACAAAAATAACCTAACACAGCGTCCTTGAAGTTTTGACCGTTTGACTCCGGCCGACTCTGATTATGACAAAAGATAAAGAATTAACACACCGTGTTATAGTGGAAAGCAGTGCAATTAACGTACAGTTTTTTTAATCTTCTGTTTATATTACCTCCATACAGGATTCCCTGAGGAAAATAATTTCTCTTACGGCCTATGTCATCTTTGGGGAAGCTTTGTGAGAATTTTTTTGTAACTTCTTGTTCGCCGGCGTATTCTTAAGAATCCTATTTAAAAAAAAATCTGAATATTACTAGCTTTTCTGGAGAAATATTATGGTAGATTATCTACTATATTCATAAATATACAGGTGTTAAGGGACGTACCTTACTTTAACCAGTGATTCCTGATATTTTTTGGAATAAAAAATGTGATGGAAATTTTTGTTTCCGGTGACTTTTTTTTTCATAAATTTTCAAAAAAAAAATTCAAATATCAATTTTTTCCAGACTTCATTACTGGTCACTTAGTCAAGTAAACGCCCAATCCCTTGCGTCGACCTGATTCCTACTGATTTTTAATGTGTTTAATTAAAGAAAAAAAACATCAAGAATGTCAACGGAGACCAAATTTCTGTTTTCATTTTTTACTCCAAATAATGTCAGGAATCACTGGTTAAAGTAAGTGAAGTGCGTTTCTTAATACCCTGTATAAACACATTACCTGGCAAGACGGTACAATTTACAAAAACATCGTTTTGCAAAAAACAAGTAAGCTATTACTAAAATAGAATCAGCGAAAAAAGCATGGCAAAATTTTTGCGTCGGGGATCAAGAAATGACGGAAAGAAAGGAGATCAAGTTCTGAAAAAGAAAAAAGGTATGAAGGGTGGGTAATCCATCCCTCGCACAGCGGTGTAAGGCGATGGGTGTCCCTCAACCGGCCACTCCCGTTTCGGCCCGTCACGCAGTTTGTGGGCAGAAGTGTCCTACACAAGACTAGGACAAACCTCACCCCATGGTGATGATCTGGCTTGTAAGCCACACAGACCATCAGGGAATAATTAATTCTCTATGAAAAAATGGGTTGATTACAAAGTTCACTCTGCAGGAAACGTAACAAATTATAATCCAGCTACCAAATACATAAAAACAGAAGACTCACCGAATATATCACTCGCATTGAGTTTTGCAGCGATTCCTTAATCTCCGAATTCGGCAGCGGACGGCAATCAGCACAATTACACTTGCATTCGCACCATGAAAATATCTGTCACGACCTGCTCTCAAGATAGTAGAATTTAGAATAATTGAATTAACACATTGTAATTCTAAAGGTGCTGCCACGTACTTGTGACAAAAATATTTAAAATTAGAAGATGACAATCAGGACTAGTGGTGCTCTCTCTTGTCAAACAATATAATTCGGATGAATCCAGCTGTTTAATGCAAAGATAACTGTAATTCATTATCACTTTACCTGCAGAGCAAAATCTATGCGAGAATTCCCAGAGAGGTCTATCTTGTCCACTATTTTTAATTTTAAGTTTAAAATTTTAAGTTAACTAAGTTTTAGTTTACTGCTTCTCCACCACATGAACCCAGGCGTCCTTGCTAAGTCACCAAACGCAGTTGAGGTGACATTTGGAAGAGGTGTTGGTTATCCAATAAACGATGATTCCCAAAGACATCCAAAAACAGAGAAACTGTTAAGATTTTGCCGTGTCAAGTGGTGTAGATATCAGATGAATCTGACACAATAATGTTATTTATGTAAATAATGAGATTTTAAACTGAGCTTAAATGTCGAGTGATTTTCATCTCCGCTCCGCCTGCAGCTATTTACTTTTTCTGTCTCCAATTCTCTGTAGGTAGCATCAAAAGTAATCATAAAAAAAACAAACATAAAAATATCTCTGAATACATTTCATACTAAATCTGTCTTTTCAGCTTTTAACAAAACTATGGAGAAGTTATCGAAGACTGGGAGGAGCCTGAAGAACTTCACCTACACAGATAAGAATATAGCTGACAATATCTACTCGGCCATCAACTCTACCTCGTTCCTGGGAGTTTCGGTAAAACCTAAATATTCAGCATTCTGTTTCTTTTTTGGCATAGTTCTGGGTCCCTTGAATTGGGTTCGTCTGTTCAATTGGAGCAGTCCGCTCCGACTTGCCAAGGCGCTAAGCAGCCAAGCTGATAATACCAAATACCAGCTGTTAAGAAACCTCGAAACTTTCCATATTCCTTTCCAAAGAACCAACTAAGCCTCTCAAAACTTTTTGTCTTTTGGCTTTATCGTCTCTTGTTTTTTGTTGCTTATTGTTTTGTTCTTTCTTTGTAATTAATTAATGTTAACTCTCTGTCTGTTGTGTACATTTTAAATAATATAAAATTCCAATAACGAAAAGGAATACAATATCAGAAGAGAAACAAAGTTAGGTAATTCGATATTAATTTCCAATGTCAATAAATACCATTTTTTTCTAATTCCAGGGTATTGTCGCCTTTTCTTCCCAAGGAGACCGTATCGCCCTAACGCAGATAGAGCAGATGATCGGAGGACAATACGTTAAGTTGGGATACTACGACACACAGGCTGATAACCTCACGTGGCTTAACAGGGAGAAGTGGGCTGGTAAATAAAATTTAGTTCTTACCAGTCAAGTGGCAGTTTTCTTTCAGGAAATTTGAACAGTGAACTCCCCAACAGTAGGAAAGACAAATAAGACAAACTCTCTACTCATAAATTCTCCAACCCGTGTGAAAATCCTTTCATAGGAGCAGAATCCAGAACGCACCTATGAGCAGATAATTCCTACGGAATTTTTCATACGAACAATATTTTTTCTCAAAGAGCGACGTATGAGCCTCTTTCTATCCATGGCCAAAATACAGTATTTTGTCAGGGAGCACCTTCCACTAGCATTTAATATACATTGTGCTCTTCTTCATCTTCAATCTCTTATCTGTGCATGTGCCGTTCTATCACCTATCCCTCTTCCACATATTATAACAATAAATCATTTTAATTCCAGGAGGAAAGGTGCCGCAGGACCGCACAATCGTGCGGCGAGAGCTGCGCCTTGTTTCACTGCCACTGTTTGCCTGTGTCACCGCCGTGGCCGCAGCCGGCACGTGCGTTGCCATCGGCCTTATCGTCTTCAATGTGTGGAATAGCCATAGGAGGTAAGACCAGAAAAATATTACTCTTTGATAATCATGAAAAATCGCCCCACGCTGGGCGCCAACAAATTCAAACAAAGTAATCAACTAGGTACCTAACTATGTTCACTTCTCTTACAAATTAACACTGTAAAGTGTGAAAAAAATGATGCCAGGGTAGGCCACAATATTTTTCATTGGCTTCAAAATAATGATGGAAGCCTTTGAATCTCAATGACATTGATAGTTGAATGTTGAACCACAATTTTGTTTTCATATTCAAAACACGTTGATATAAAATATTTATAATAACTTTAATTTATTATATTTTTATTGGTAGCATTGTGGTTTACATTTTTTAGTAGTTTTTGCCTGCCATATTATATAATATCCCTGTGATAAAGTTTATAAAAATTATATATTAGTACAATATTCTCTTGTTCGTATCTGAGCTTTTCTGGTGTCTAACTTTAGACATAAGCCTCAAATGTCTCGTTTTTCCCGATTCTTTTCAAACCTCAACCATCCGATGTCAGGTGTTTTTTTCATCTGTGGGCGAACTCTACATAACTTTCCCTGTAAAGGATGCCATCTAATGTTACCTACTACTACAGGGTAGCAACTTAAGTGTGAGGGGAATAAATAAGTTGTACAGAGCCGGGAGGTAGCATGGTATCGACCGTCTACAAGCAACTCGCGTTGAAGTATCTCGCATTAGACTTCAAAAATGGCTTACGAATAAGTAGTCCTTTTTGCAATGGCGCACTGCGTAATAACAGTAACTGCGAATCCCAAATCTAGTCTTCTTCTTCTTTCGTATGGTGGGGGGATCAGAAGGGGACGTCTAGGTCTGAGAGTCAGTCTAGGGCCTCAGGCGTTGCCATGTGGACCTCATCAATCCCGCCGGGGAATGAATGGAGCGGGCATTTGTTGACCACATGTTCGGTGGTCTGCACCGCACCACATTCTCACATCGCCGGCTCTTTAATCTGTGCATCATGTGGGCACAGCAGGGAAAATCTAGTGAAAAAAAGCTTGTTCCCAAAATCAAATATTTTGTTGCAGTATTTAGTTTGACACTTTTACTCACCGCAGTAAACAAACACGTCAACAATGAGTGAAAGCCTGATGGTCCGGTTAGAAACGAACATTCAGACCCTGCACAAAACAGTCACCGTCAAACCGTTACCTTACTACAGCGATCTTTATTTTTTCGCGCAGGGTCTGGTTATTTTTACGAATGCTTGCCAGCACTCAGTGTACGAATGATGTCGCATTTTATTAATAAGTTGTTTATCTTCCCCAGAGTAATTCAATCATCACACCCGGTCTGCAACACCATCATGCTTGTGGGCTGCGCTCTTTCTCTAGCTGGACTGGTTGCGCTAGGGGCAGACGGGCGCTTTGTCTCGCCCGAGGGTTTTCCAGCTGTCTGCCAGGCTCGCGTCTGGCTTCTCAGTCTGGGCTTCACACTGGCTTATGGAGCCATGTTCTCAAAGGTGTGGCGTGTTCATCGCTTCACGACGAAGGCTAAAGTGGATCCCAAGGTAAAATCTAGTTTCTCTGTATATTTTATACTCCTTAACTACTCTTACCTATAATTTTTGAATCAGGAGAGAGAGATTACAACACGAATACTAAGACAATGTTAAAGATACATTTATATTAAAATAATTTGATAAATATTATAATGTATCAAAATTATGATCAGTATTAAATTTATACATTAGATTGGTACATTAGTCCCTGACCATTACTTACAAAACTAACTTAGGTGGCGTCCAGTAATACCAACTCCTTAAGTCAAGCTAGTTAGAGTTTGGTGTTCACAGAAGGTTATTGATTTTTTTTTACATTAACTTTACTGAAAATAATTTCTCTGGGAGCCTACGTCATTCTTTTGAATGCTGTGTGGAGGGTATTTTTAAGGAATAGAAGGAAAAGGGTATGAGGAGTGGGAAGAAATCTGGGTTGGAATAGGTACTGTGTCCAGAAGTGACGAACATATGAATTCATCTTTCCAACTGCAGTCCAAGGCGATGGATTAAGAATCCCAGCTGGAGTTGTCAAAGGGTTTCCCTCAACTGGCCTCTTTCTGTCCCGGGCACCCCTGCTAAGTAGCGAACCACTTAGGGTGACCTATGGCAGAGATGTTGGTTATCCAATGAATGGTTCTCGAAGCGTCGGTGCCTGCCTTCTAAACTGAGAAAACTTGCTGCCTACTTCAAAAATTGTTCAAATATTGTTTTAGTGGGGTCCCACAAGGCTCTCTCCTAGGACCGCTGCTGTTTTATTTTATATACTTGCGCAGGTCAAACTCAAATTTAAAATTAAAATCCTTTTCAACAGCGGCCTACCTACTCCGCCGCAAATTTTACAAAAAAAACTGACTCAAAAGGAGTTTAAAGTCTGGGGGGATTATTCTGTATCTTTTGGATTATCTAAATCAGCGTTAAATCAGTTGCGTGTAATTACATGTCAGAACTTCTTTGGTCTCTTGATCCTTGTCCGATCCGTCTTCATCAGAACTCCTGTTATGTACGTTACATGCAAATAATTTAACGACGATTAATCTACGTTAGGCTAACGCAAAAGATACAGAATCACCCTGCCGATAACTTTCACATAAAGCCAATACAATGTTGTTGGAATTATTGCTGAAATGGTGTTTTCCACGTTTAATGAACTGGTCTGAATTGCATCGTTCTTCCCAACTATCCTCTTCCCCATATGGAAATACCACAGTTTCACTGGATAACAAAACATTATTGATGAAATTCCAGAAAAAGGTAGAGCCATGGAAGCTGTATACCATGGTGTCCGGCTTGCTACTGGTGGACGCCATGATCCTGCTCAGCTGGCAGCTGCGTGACCCTCTGCGCAGACGCGTGGAACAGTTCCCCCTGGAGGACCCGCCCTCCGCCCTGGACGATAGCAAGATCAGGCCAGAGCTGGAGCATTGCGAGAGCGAGCACAATACTATCTGGCTGGGTGAGGATCTCAGATTAACAACCATGCCCTTATCGAATAACTGCATCTGGCAATACTAATTAGTAAAGAAACCTACACTAATTTCGTTATTTGACCACTTTTTTGTATCATTTCCCTGAAGTTTAGGGTTTTAATAAAGGTTTTCTCTTTAGGTATCTTTCAATTCAAAGCGGAAATAAATACAATATCCAAATTAATCTTCCATAAACAAAGATTTGCTTTTTTTTCACTTCTCTTCTATTTTTATTTAAATATTGTTATTTTGTCTAATTTCTCCTTTATTATTTCGAAAAATGAAATGTATTGCGTTGCACCCCCCTGCATACTTCTGGAAAAAACTATTTATTATTTTTATGTGAAATCGCACAAAGGTTCCAATTGTTCCCAACCATCTGGAGCCAGTGAGACTACGGCATCACCAAATACGGTTAAAGCAATATCAACCACTCGAGCGATTGGTGTCATATATATTTATATACATTTACCATATTATTTAAGTAATACCTTTCCTCAAACATATGAAACTGCTTACTGCAGATTAAAGCCAACGAACCCCCCTAGATTTCACCGACCATCCCATATGTTTAGGTTTTATAAATGTGGCTCAATATGGCAAGCGATTATTATTAATACTAATTACTACCCTTCTCCTGCAGGCGTCATGTACGGCTACAAAGGCCTCGTGCTCGTGTTCGGTCTGTTCCTGGCCTACGAAACTCGCTCCGTGAAACTGCGTCAGATCAACGACAGCCGCTATGTGGGCATGTCCATCTATAACGTGGTGGTGCTGTGCCTCATCACAGCGCCCGTGTCGCTCGTGGTGGCCTCGCAGCAGGACGCCAGCTTCGCTTTCGTCTCCTTGGCAGTCGTGTTTTGCTGCTTTCTGAGTATGGCGCTTATTTTTGTTCCCAAGGTAAGATATTAATGTTTCTACCATAAGACAAATCACTGCTTTAACTTTGTTCTCGTCGGCAAGATAACCTTTTGACTTTTATCATTATTTAGTAAGTATATAATTATTATGTGTAATTGTGACATTAGCGCCACTGCGGAAATTAACACAAGTTACCCATGACATACACTTGTGGTATTTCTTCCAGTCGTTGCTTTTTGATACTTATTATTTATATACCAAACGTGGACCCAAGAAAAATCACGAATAGTCAGAATTATGGTTTCAAATCAGTTGCAATTTTCAAAGTGGCAATGTTAAGCGGGTTTTGACCCAGGGTACAAATAATAAACAGAGGAGTATATGTACCAACCTTTCCTTTCTATTCGACGTACAAGTACTAGTTGTATAAACTTTGTTCGATAGAACGCGCCAATCTAGGTTATAATTAATCATCTAGAATGTTTATACACAATAATCTCAGGTGTGAAGGTTCGCAACCAAGGTCGCGTGTCAGAATCCTGTTTGTTCTTAGGGATGTTCTCTAATAGTACATAAAATAAAAAGCGGTGCGTGGTTTGTTATTGTATTTATTGAGAAACATAATATTTAACTAGTGAGCCCTAGCATGACAGAATCATTTATTAAATTATACATTTTGGATTTACCCCAAGACCGACCTGTATCCGTTATCATAATCTACACTACGAGAGCGAGTCACTACGTCTCCTATTACCGAACACTGTGTTTTCCTTAACCCTAGATTCATAACCATTCGTCCCACAGACCGCGCAAAACGTAAATTTGTTTCTAGTGTCTCGAGTGAAAGAGATAGAATGATGACCTTTCAAGTACCTTCCTAGATCGCCTGTTCATTAGTAACGCGGGTTCGTTTGCCTTGCAGTGAAGTCTTATGGACAAGTTATAGACCTTTGAACGTCTGAGAGACGAATGTTTATGAATAGTGTAACTTTTGACGAGACTGCAAGTTATTTTGAAACCATTGTTTTTGATGAGTTCTGGTTATACAGAGTAAAAGTAAGTATATGATATTATTCTATATGAGTTATTATTTATAGTTACATCTTATTTTATTGTTCAAAATGTATTATTGTGTGTATTTTACATCAAATCTTTTTATTTTATTTTAAAATGGATGATCGGCAAATTGATGACTATTTGAATCGTTTATCTGATTCTGGTGATGATGATTTTACCAGTCAGCAAAGGGACGTAGAAATCAGTGATGTCGGAGATCATGTGGAATTAGATGAAATGGTCCCGACAGATTCCGACAGTGATAATGACATGGTTACGTAAAAGATACGAAATGCCAACTTTGAAGAGATGCCTAAAAAGGAAAATCGCCGAAGTTTTAGATGAAATGCCTACCATTGCCACACCTGGTCCAAGTGGTACTCAAAAAAAGGTTTGTGGTTATTGTGATTATAAAAAACGGCATATGACAAGGTTCCAATGCAAGCAATGCAAAAAGTATATGTGCATGGACCATCGCGGCCTCATGTGTGTGGAATGTACCGATGAAATTTAATTTTAACTCGTTTATTATTTTTTTTGTTACCTAATTAAACATATTAAAGATTGCCATACTTAATTTATTTATTTTATTTACAAGTACCCCAAAACTCGTCACTTAACTTTAGTCGTCTGTGAGATGAATGTTTATGAATAATGTTCCTCTTAGATAAGGTTATGAATCTAGGGTTAGTGGCGAAGCGACGGAACGTCCCCCCGGCTCCATCCATCGGCTGACGTGACCCCGTGAAGCGTGGATCGGGCCTCCGAAAAGGCAGAAATATATCTCCTAGCCGCATCCACGATCTCCAACTAATAATGCGTGCGTATCCGGGTTCTGAGGATGCTGCAACTTATGCCAGTAGCTTTTTATCGGCCGCCGGCCACGTGCGGTTGGAATTCCAAACATCAAACGTCCAAAAGAACGAGATTCCCGCTTGACGGTTTTGCGATCTTACGCCGGATGGATCATTTATTTATGGATTACCGCTCCAACTTATTTCGCTAGTCGCGTGGTTCGCCCGTACACTATTTCTTCCAAAGAAATCTCCATTACCCACATCGGGAATGGTTGTTTTACTGGTTGCGGAAACGAATCCCGTCATGCCCGAAGCAAACTCGCACTCGACGGTAAAAAAGGACTCACTCACTCTAAAGGGAATGGAATCCATCCATACAAATAATTACTCCAAAATGGAAATCACCGCGACTATCAGCTGTCCAGTCCTCGATCCCACACGTTGACTGCCCAGCTAAAAAGTGGTTCCTTATTTTCGGCCAGGCCCAGATGTCGCTCTCGGCCCGCCACACGAAAAATTTTCAAACTACCGTAGACAATCGTCCAGTTCCTAACTAGATTAGAGAAACGAGGGAGATAGATGTGATGATGCAGAACAAATTAATTAATAAAAATAAAAATTAAAAGGAATCTAGCCCTGCATCATAACAGCAATTAAAACAATTTTCTGTTAAAAATAGTATATTATAGGTACTTTATCGCTTGTATGGATTCTCTCGATCTGGCCCACCACGCAGTTGGTGGACAGACCTGGATGAACCTCACCCCATGAATCCGGGCACTAAGTCACCAAATATTACGAACCATTTGGCGTGACGCATGGCAAAGGTTTCGGTCATCCAGTGAATAGTTCCTGGGGCGGCGGTACCTTTACCCGCCTTCCAAATCGACGAATTGGTGTTCGATTTCCATCCGTTTTTTGTTTTTATGTTGTTTATTTATCGTAAGAGATATTAGTGTTTTATATTATGTATGTGTCCAGGTAATCGAGGTGATACGACATCCGAAAGACCGTGCAGAATCAAAGTACAACCCGGACGCAGGGCAGTCTCGGGAAGACGAGGAGCGGTACCACAAGCTGCTGGCGGAGAACGATCAGCTGCAGCAGCTCATCACTTCAGTAAGCCAACACTACTACATTACTTACCGTTCCTCACCTATATCAGCCATCGATTCTACTGCATTCGGGCAGTTGGAACCCAAAAACACCATCAGGACTCAACATCGCACGTTGATTAAATGCAAATCTCATAAATTTTGGCTCCCTAGTCATTCGTGACCTTCTTGCATTCTTTTTCATGCAAAATTAATTTTATTTTTGTCATCCTTTTTTCTGTACACCCCCAACCAAAAACTGAAAAGTACTGGAGGCTGATATTTAAAAAAAAATATCGTAACAAGACGAAACCGCGCAAGCTCGACTCTCAACTGAGACGACATCTCTTTCTACGAACCTGGGAGATAATGCTAGAATTGCCTCTGTCATTTTTGGTAATTTGATTTAGGTAAGTACCAGAAAGTACTCTAAATGTCCCTTATTTTAATTTTAGAATATCTATGTGAGGTGCTATAAATTGATTAAATTGTGATCTATCTAACATAGAAGTCAAGATATTGTTAAAATATTTGTAAGAAATTGATAAATAATCTACATTCCTGAGCGATTCAGAAATTTGACGTGGGAGCTTCTAGCATTATGCCCCAGAAACAGATCTATGATTCTTCAGGCAGTTCATCATTCACCAATCAGTAACTCACACTCTCACCTACAAATAATTTACTGTGGGCAGCCTATAAAAGCCGGTGCGTGGCCTTGAACCAGCAAAGATCCAGATCAAACCCTAGGCTCAATACCCAATACTGATAGCGAGATGTGTCGTCCTTTCCAGCAAGGTTGTAAATTTTCAGCAAGAGCATCCCATTCAGCAAGTGCTTAGAGGAATTATTTATCTTTCTAACCTGGTCCGGCCATTAGCGAACCATGTTATTTTATTCATTATAAATATGTATTTCTATTGTTTAGTTATTTTAACTGTTGCTTTTCTTAGGACGGGTTGTTTCGGAGAATCTGAACAATTCATCAAATTTCAACGTTCATTTTCAAGTTCTGGGAAAGATTTTTTCAAGTTCTGTTTTAATTTCAGTTTTGTCAAGCAACTAGCCTACAATGATATAAAAACAGAATTTAAATAAGTCTTTCACAGAACCCGAAAATGAACGTTGAAATTTGATGAATTGTTCAGATTCTCCGAAACAACCCGTCCTTAGTCAATAAAAAGGTACCAAATAATTCTCATTGTAATACATTTACAAAATGAGCCATCTTTCCACCTTGGCATTAATTATTTCATCTGACATTTGAATTTCATCTTACGTACATCTTTACGCATTACAGAAGGAGGAAAAGATCCGAACCTTAAAGCAGAAGATAGCCGAGAAGGAGGTGGGAAGATCCCAAGCAACCACGACTACCATTCTTCCAACCCAGCAGCCGATCACCCAAGGTAACATGACTCTCAGCGTGGCCATCACGGCGGATCCGCACACCCTGACCTCTGACTACGCGACCATGACCTCTGACTATGCCACCATGACCTCTGAGTTCGTCTCGGACTTGGATTCTACCTTCGGAGTGGCAAGGACAAGGTCCAGTCGCTGCAGCCAGTCCGATGTTGAGCTGTCTGAAAGCTATCTGTAGCGTGGGGTGAGGGGGTCCCACCCCCTCGAGGACCTGCTAGAGAGTGACTGTTAGTTAGTGAAACTACATGGCAGTATTCGGCAAAAACTGTTAGAGACTGACCAACGTTTAAAATTACATTTTTAAATCTAATTTAAACTGGCGTAGCTATTTGAGATGAAACGTTGGGTTGGGTTGGGCTAGGTGAGGTTAGATTGTATGGAGAATCAATGCGGTCAACTTTCCGCAGAATTTGTTAGAGAATAAAATCTAAAAACCAATGTTTGAACAATCGTTGGAAAGGTTCTTGGTAAGTTTAGGTTGTGTGAAAAACATTCAGAAGTACCTGTTGAGACTCAAAATTTCTACGCGATAATTGTTAGAACAACATTATCATAGTGGTTCTAATCTAATGTAACCCTGTGCAACAACAACTAATTGCCTAAAATGCATTAGAAAGAATAATTGTATGGTGTTTAACTTTAAACTAACCTAATAACGTACATAACTATGGGTTAGTTTAGGTTGTAAGAAGAATCATCGGCTAAACCAGCTGGAGACTGACAAAATCGTTGTTATATATTATTTAACAACACAATTAAAGTTAAAAAACATTTTTTTAGCTGGGTTTAAATCTTCGGCAAACTCAATGATACGTATTCACTGCTTAAAAAAGCGATCGACATTACCACTAGACTATTGTATCGTTGGGTTAGGTTAAGTTAGGCAAGATGAAATGAAAATTCACTATCAACTTGTTCGGTTGAAATATAAGGCAAATCGAATGCAGTTGAACTTTAAAGCATACCGAATGTTCTGTGTGATTTAACGAACACGAACGAACATTCATCTTAGATGTTTAAATGTCACTCCCTAGTTTGAAAAAAAAAACAGCAAAAACCTTTCAATACCCGCAATAAAGTCTATTCTAATCCTAATTTATGTTTAATTACACTTTAAATTACCAGTACATTAAATAATTATATGATAATACATCTCCTGATTCCCAAAGTGCAACCTTTTCCTGTTAAATATATGAGTATATCACCATATAATTAAATACCTGACACCTAATATAGGAAATAATCCAAATATAACTTATTGTTAATTAAAAGATGTATTGGTGAAATAAACTGTTAAAATTTTACTCAACTTTAGCACATTAGCATACCCACGCCGTAAATGATGTCACAAGCGTTATAGATTTTTAAGGTGCAATCTACGTGTGATTTAATAATATTATGCAATTTCTACGTCGTATTTTAGCACGGACTTGAAAGACTAAAGAAAGATGTGTGTAAATTAATTATGTTGGGTTAATAAATAATTTCACAGTATTTTTAAGTAAATGGCATAATAAGCAATCTACGGTATTTATTACAATTGATTCCCAAAGATCTGGCAGCTTTTCAATCTGATGAAATACGGTGGTTTTGAGGTGAAGAAGTCATCAAGTCAATGATGGAATTCTGGTAATGTTCAAATCTTATTTTTATCTGGGGTCCCACAAGGCTCTCTCTTGGGACCACCACTGTTTTTTTTAATGTGAATACACCACAAGAGACCCAACTACCTGAAACCAATATGAATGTGGCATCTCCAATTAGGGTATGTTGTATGGCTGAAAGAAAATGGGAAAGGTAAAAAATGGAAAGTTCCTGTTGGATTCGGAAACCCAGATTTTCGGATTTTGTGAAACTCTAAATCCGGATTAATAATTTAATTTCATTTTAATTTATAATTTTAGAATATAATAAAATATTTAAAAAAAACTGTTATTTTCTCTTAAATTAGAACATGTTGAGAAGGTGTTACTTTAAAATGTTTTTAAACTGCCACTTATCACGCACTCTAATACTTTTTAGGGTGTTTTATCCTGTACGTAAACATAAATACATAATACATTTAGTTTCAGACAAAAAATAGGAAACTAAAAATACTATGAAATTATTTATTAACCCATTGTTTGGAACTAATGATTATTAGAGTAAAAGTGTATAAGTTTGTATGAGGAGAAATGCTGCACAACAACGTCTCGAAATTTTTAAACCAAAAGGCATTCAAGAAGAGTAATAAATAATAACAAATAAATAATTTAAAATTCTTACGTAAGAATTTTAAATTTAGTGAGATGCAACATTATAAATATTCCAACCCATGTTAAAAAAAAATATCTAAGTTTTTTTTTAATATTTACTATATTTTATTTATAAATTGTGATAGGAAAGAAAAAAACTGTTGGATTGCACTGAAAGAATGGTCAATTTATCATAGAGATTTTGTAAAACAATTGGATATTGTCCAAGCTGGGTCTTGTTGAAAGATTTATAAGTAACTAATTTAATATAGTCGTCTTATTAATTTTAAACCAACGAAGAAAAATTGACGTCAAATATAATAATTATGTTTAAAATATTTTAAAACCACAGAGTGAATTGATTGTTGTTCTTCTTATAGCACAAATTTTAATAATAACTTCATAAATTGATAATATTGTAACCTAAAAATAAACCTTTTTTATTTCTATTTCTAAACTAATTTATACCTAGTCCAAATGAACTGAAAACCAGCTTTTCAATGTGTATATAGAAATAATTGCGAAGGTGATTTGTACAATCTATTCTATAATAATTATTCTACCTAAGGTGTAGTTTTTTATGACCACACTATTAGCTCTCAATGTTGTTTCCATCCCCAGCTATAATCCTTTGAAGATTCCATTGAATATGATAACTAGATACTTCTTTGATACCAATAAATTGTTAAAATTTCATTTGCATAAGAAATTCGAAACTTTTTGAATAAATAAAAATTATAATAACAGCAAGAAAAATATTTTACATTGAATGTGACGTTTGTTATAATCTGCACATTCATATACGGCGATAATTTAATTATTTTATGAAAATACACTTTTTGCAAGTTATGCTTTAAAATATTAAGACGAATTATTTGTTTGCGCCCGTACATATTTTTTTTTTTTTTTTTAAAAGAAAGACAAACATTCCCAGGTTACGAATAACCCAACAATGTTTGAAAATCTCCTACTACCACCACAGAAAGCCGAAAATGTTGCTTGTGTTGTGATGGAGGACTTAATATGAATAAATAGTTTTGTACGTACCTATACAATATGAATAAATAGTTTTGTCCGTACATATACAATATGAATAAATAGTTTTGTCCGTATATATAAAATATGAATAAATAGTTTTGTCCGTACATATACAATGTGAATAAATAGTTTTGTCCGTATAAAAACTAGATTCTTTCAAGAAAGGCATACAAATACAATATTGTATTTGTATGCCTTTCTTGAAAGAGTTGAGTTTTTACACAGACAAAACAATTTATTCATATTCAGTATGTACGAGCCCAAACAAATAATGTATCTTAATATTTTAAAGCATAACTTGCAAAAGTTTATTTTAATAAAATATTTAAATTAACTCCATCTGTGAACACGTAGATTATAACAAACGTCGTGTTTAACCTTCAATAGATATTTTCATAGGTTTGTTAGTAACCATTTCTAGATTTCAAGTATTTTGTTAATTTACGCATGACCAGGTAAAACTGAGTAATTTCTTTTTTAAACCATTCGAGGACATCACTCGTAAAATAGATAGAAAAAATAAATGTGACAATCGGTGTTTTAAGTCCAATTTTATACATGTTAATCTTGCACAAAAATAAATTAAGTAAACCTCTTTACTAAGTGCAGTAGAAATGTTAGTCCCTAATAATAATAATTGTTGTTATTGGATATAAATAAATTAATAATAAAATAACTTTTAATAATAGTGAAATTCTGATGTATAACGCACCTAATTAAATTAGATTTCCAACCTTCTTTAGATTACCATATCAAAAGATATTTCAGACAATTCGCCCAAAGACATATTTTAAAATATCCTATCCAATGTTGTTGACCTGAAAATGTGTTTAAATTTTTTTATTCAACTTCAAAAAAGTTAATTCCAGTGAAATTGAAAAAAAGTTTTATTTTTACTTTTTTTTTTAAGAAAGCAAATATTCCCGGGTTACGAATAACCTGACAATATTTGAAAATCTCCTACTAGCACCACAGTAAGCTGAAAATGTTGCTTGTGTTGTGATGGAGGACTTAGCCAGCCGAGGAATTGAACACAATACGCCTGAGTGGGACCCAAACGCAATGTCAACTCAGCCACCGACCAGTCAAAGTTAATTTTTAATTTAAATAATTATTTCAGCGCAGACCCATTTAAAAATCACGATATTGTCTAAATTCTTGACAAATCAGTTCCAATTTTAAAAATGATTTTCTGTTAAAAATATTATATTATATTAAAGGTGGATACTTTACCGCTTGTCTGAATTCTTCACGCAATCAGTTCCAATTTTGAAAGTGACATAATTTGAAACAAATTAGTATGTTCGATGATTATTAGAATGGTATATAACTTTTTGAATATTCTTGTTTTCACTATTAACAATAAGTAGACGAACGTCCGATAAATGGCTGTTGGAAGTATATACGTATGTACCAATACAAACAATCCTAAATATGTATGTGTTAAAAATATAGCATTTCAAAAGTTGCCAAATCCTAATTTTTTTACTGTTTAACGCTGTTTCTGGGTAAAATGACAAGTGGCAATAAGGTTTTGCAAAACCTGGCTGCGAATTTTTTTAATTTAGTAAAATTGATTAAAAATCTTTATTTAACTTTACGTAAGTTTTGGACGAATTGTCTCGAAATAAAAACAAAAAAATGTATAAATGTTGAATGTCTAATAACGTCTGTATTACCCTCCTCTACTAAATACCTCGTACACCACAATATTCTAAATGTAATAACAACTAATGTAGTTAACAATTCTAGAGTGATTATTATTATAAGGTTGGTGTTGATACATTATAACTACATATTTATGTGCATTTAAATTAGTTTTACATTTATGTGGACACGAAATCTTTCCAAGAATGCGTGAAAATAATTTAAACAACTGCAGGTTTAGAAATATAGTACAAGATCGACAAATGGACAAACACATTACGAACCAGTGAGCCTTCTTTCGCTATATAATACTACAAGAGCGATCCTCCTTTGTGAAGGCCATTTTATAATTCAAAATAAATTAACTAATGTCTGATTATCGGGTAAATATTAAAATAAGTTGGACATTCTTAATACGCGTAAGTTATTTTTTAAATACTTTGTATCAGTTTAGCAATAAAGAGAAGTACATATCTATTTCAGTGTATACAAAAGCAAAATAATGCATTTAAATAGCTATTTAATTTATTTTTTTAATCAATATCATCAATTCTTCAATATAAACACACACTAAACAAGCAGTTTGAATTTGAATTTAAATAGTTAAACTGAAATAGGTGCTTCTCATTTTTATAATAATTTGTCAAGCGTACCTATCTTGGTATTTACCCATTATCGTTGAACTGAATATTGAACACATTTATGGAAACATTAAAATGGAAAAACAAATAGAGAAAATATTATAACATGGTAGGAAGGAAGAAGACAGTAGGAAAGCGAAAAGAAATGGAATATTTTTAAACAAATTGGCAAAGCCACAATTTTAAAATGTATGGACTGGCATAATATATTACTTGTATGTAGTACAATTTTAAATGATGGTATGTATGTGATGTATGAATTTGTATTGTATGTTTGTATTTAATTATTTACGCAAGTTGAAAATCAATATCATCTATAAGAAGCCACTATTTTTCAAACTGTTAAAATTTACCTAAACATTAAGAAAAACTTGGCTTTCAACATTTAACAATGGTTTCTTGAAGTATTAAGGGTTCGAAACAAATATTATCAAAGTGTTACTGTTTTTTTTCCTGTGAATATTATACAATCAAATAAATAAATACAAAACACTAAAATCTGTATATATATTAATTTCAGGGCAGCAAAATTCTAATTCAGGTTTGTATTTACTTAATAATTCAATGTTTTTTTATTCCAGTATTGTCCGAGTTTTGTAATAATATTGTATTTTTTGTAAAATTTTATGTTGAAAGAGTTAATTAACGTTGTGTTGATTTGTAAACTCCTCCTAAGGAGTTTTACTTTAGTAAAATTGATCACAAAATGGTTTTTGGTAACCTTGTTTACTTGTAAACAGTGCTTGTGAGTATTTATTTTTGTTAACAGTATTTAAAAATGTTTAAATGCGATTATGGGAACAATAAATCATTGTTAATCGTGTGTTTATTTGTAAACATAGCTAATATGTGTACTTTGTTATATATTTGTTAATACTAAAGAAAGAATCTTTACTTGCAAACAGTATTTTCATTTGTGAACGGTGTTTGTGACTATTTATTTTATAAACAATATTAAGTATTTATTTTTAAACATGATTATGAAAATTCATTATAAAAATATGATTGAAAGTTTAAATTTATAAATTATTAGTATGTGTTTATTTGTAAACAGTATTTTGGCTTGTTTATTTGTAAATATTGTTTATTGCTAAACGCTGAACATGAATTGGTTTTTTAAACATTATAAATCCTTTATTTTTCTCTGTTTATCTGTAAACTTTTTTTATGGAGTGTTCATTACTAACATTACTATAAAAGTTTATAATATATTTATGAAAAGCAGATACATTGTGGCTTGTCATACGTAACTAGAATAAATTAAAGAAATACTTTGTTTTAAACCACTAAATTTATTTTCACAAATTACTGGTTTTACAGGTACCCTTTCTTCGTTATGATGATAGTAAAGAACATTTTAAACATTATTACTATCGTCCTGATGAAAAATATCACAAACTGGTCGTAGGTGAAATGTTATTTGTTATTATTTTGCAAAGTATTTATTTCATTTAACATAAAAGTTATTTTATTTTTACATTGTTTGAAGTGTTTATTTGGGTGTATGTATTATTATAGAAAAAATGCAGTCAAATCTCGTTAAAACTCTTACCTTAGACGCTAAAATGTTGTAAAAGAAAAAAATAACAGATTATTTTTAAAGGTGCCGAGTGGCGAATGCATAAAGTCAGGAAACAAAACCACACTTGAATACTCAAGTTCATTCAGCTGTTCGAAAGTTAACACTCTTGTTTAAGTTAAAGCACACTCAAGTTTTAACACTACCAACCTACAGGTTGAGTGGTGCTCCATAAAATAATTTCAAATGTGTTCATTCAAGTGTAGCTTTGTGTTTTGTGACATGGATGCAAGTGTTAAGCGACCGAATTATTGTTTACTCCCAAATTTATTAAGTATTTATTAATAACAATTAATATTTAACTGGAATGGTTGGTGTCAATGTCGTCTCGCAATGTTTGAAACCTACGCTTTTAAATACCCTACACCCTTGAGTAGAGTGGACCTAACTCCACCCTACCCTACATGTAAAGCTTACACTGTCCTCAAATTAATGTATTAAATTATTTATTTTTAACCCTTCAAATGCCAACAACTCAGAAATGAGTCCGATGCTGTCACTTCAACTGACAAAATGAGCTAAAATTAAAAGTAATTATCTATTACGATCAAATTGGCTTTTAATATCTCTGGGTTCATTTCCCGTGAAAGAACCAATCTTTGATAATTATTGAACCCCAGTAATTGTTGATGAAAACGATTTTGAAAATCAATATTACTGAAACAGAATTGAAAGCAATACCACTCGAAGAAACTAATACGGCCGTAAGAATCATATCTGAAAATAAATTTAATTTGTGTTATTTACTGTAATTAGTTGAAATATTAATAAATTTTAACATTATTTGTCAGCACTCCCCTTGCATGACTGCTTTTGTGTCTTTAATGTGATCGTTTTGGTTCAATTCAATTATTTCTATGTGGGATCATCCATTTTCTGTCATATCTCATGGGCAATAATTATTTTTCTTTCACTGATAGGTTTTTACTTTCCTAGTCTAAGTTAAACGCCATCTGGGAAATCATCTAAAAGGAAACCAACAATATGGCGTCTTCACCTCACATTGCTACTTCTACACTTGTTTTAAATATTCATAGAATAAAATTCCCTCTGACCTTACCGGAACATACCTTCACCAAGTTAAACAAGTAATATTTTTATACATTAACTCCACACAGGAAGCCTTTGAGCAAAATAATTTCACTCTAGACCTGTGGGATGCTGTGTGGAAAGTTTTTTGAAGAGAGGAAGTGTACACTTTGTGGGAGAAAGGCAATCCAGAAGCCAGCATATCATTCAGCAGTGAAACTGTTTGAAAACTCAAGAACGAGTTGTAGAAGCAACCCCTTCTCATGAGACAAATTTCAACTATGTACACATGTTAGACAAGCATTTGGCGTGTTTTTGGTGCTGAAAAGATCAATGAAGCTAGCATCTTCATTGAAATACCTGTAAAACAAGGACAGCATTCCCACCTGACGTCTGTGCTGCAAAGATTGCAATCCGTTCACTAAGATAAGAGAATCTATAAAATGGATCGCCCGTTTCTGCACAGACTTGTCTATTGATTTGTTTAAACCAAAATTTACTCTAAAAAATGGAGCACCGTTAGACAGATAAGTGTCAATAATAAATTTTGCATTCATTCAAGAACACTTCTTTATAGGAAACAGAAAACTTCACTTTATCAATGTTCAATTTGAGAATGCTTTTCGAGGTAGTCTAAAAACTGGATTGTAGCACACATAGCGTTTAAACCGAATAATAAATTTGAGGTCTTACGACTTTTTATTTAATCCACCAAAGAATGTTCTAAGAAAGCGAAATTACCTGAAAAACGCAATTATCCTTAAAAGAAAACATTAATTTTTACAATGTAAGTACATAATGTATAAATAATTTGTTTTTAAACTACAGGACATAAATTTAATGTTCAGATAGTAAACGGGAATGGGAAAATTGGACAACACCTAGCGACCTAGCAAAGACCGATAGATATGGACATTTTCAAACAATTTAAACAACTATTGCTTCTTAATTCTTACTAATTATAATTACATTTTATCAATACAATAAAACACCAATGAATGAACAATATAATCAGATGTCTTTCTGTCGAACAAAGTTATTTTCTGTCTAAAATCGTACACCCTATGTGGAAAAATTAACAAATCATTTAACTCATTTTTTACCAAATCTGTAAAAAATATTATTTCATTATTAATAACTTTCCTGTTTATTTTATCTACTTGACAGTCTGAAATCTTAAAAACAATATCTCTTAAATCAATTCCTTTATATACAACCACTCCCATTAAAACAACAAGAAAAAAAAACTTTAAAATTTTGTAATACAGTTTTCATAATCCCTATTTGAGATTTAGTCGTAACTTCACTCTGCAAAATGACACTCAATTACAAACCTTAACATAATATTTGGTACAAAACTTTTAATTTGGTGTAGCTTATTAAAAGGCATGGGTAAATTATTAATAGTTTGCTTTATTGATCTAATCTGACTTATTTAAAAAAAAAATTGCCTATTTTCAGTGACACCATAAGTAAACTTAGACAGAAACATTCTAGTCAGGGTTTTAGTTCTAACGAGATTTAGGTGCATGTTATATCCTTCCAAACAATTCTATGAATGCATTTTATTTAACTATTATTACTGTGACTACCTCTTTCGAATATCTACTTTTGATACAAATGATTTATTTCCTGATACGCTCTGTTTTTATTTTCCGCTTATTTTTTATTAGATGTATGCCTTTATTTATTCAATTGATATATTTTAATGCATTGTTTTCACACTTTTTATATTCTTTATTAAATATTATCAATAAATTTGGGAGTAAAGATTGCTTATCTAAGTCAAACATTATTTTTGAACAAAATAAAATAAACTGAGGTACCTTTTTTTCCTAATAACGTAATTTTATGCCAATTATTGTTAAACCAAATGGGTTATCTTCGTAACGAGATGTCTAGTAATACTTGGCAACTCATAATATAGTTGACTTCATATATATAGTCTTCTAGCGCCCAGATCTGGTCAAAGACCTCCCTCAAATGTCTTAAGTTTTGCTGATTCTTGGAGACTCTCACCTGTTTAAAACCGGCAGTTCTTTTCAGTATAGGTCGCCATAAGTCACCTACAAATAATAACATGCAAAATTCTTTCACGATTATCCTCCTTGTCTCTCATCTTACGTAGAAAAGAAAAAGACAGGAGATATCGGAATGTCGAACGTTTTGCAATCAAATATTTGTATCATTTCAATTATAATGAGGAGCCGACCACCAAGTGAACACGACAAAATAAATGATATTTTTCTATTTAAATTGTAACGAAACAGCAAGATATTATGTAATGCATTATATGTTGCTTCTCCGGCGACTTAAATAGATTGTCCTCATTATTATTGAATTGATAAAAAATAATTTGTGCCTTTTAAGGATGTCTTCTAGAGTATTAACCTTTCTTCTCACAGTTATCTAGAGCTTATAAATGTTGACGAGCAACATCAGTATTCTTTCAAATCTGTATAATATCTCACTACATCTTGGGATTAGGTATTTACCGTTGGTACCTATCAATAACAATTGGCATAAATAACGCAACTTTAGGAATTACTTATACTTAAAGAATTCATAATCTGCACCAATTTAATTATTTTATGAAAATACACTTTTAGCAAGTTATACTTTAAAATATTGAGATGTTATTTTTTTGCGCTCATACATATACACGAATATCAATAAATAGTTCTGTCTTTACAAACCAATTCTTCCAATAAGGACATACAAATAAAATATTGTTCTGGTAATTCAATCCTATATTGTATTTGTATGCCTTTCTGGAAAGTATTGAGATTGTATACAGACAAAACTATTTATTCATAATAATATTGCGTATAATTGCAAAATGTGTTTTTTTCTAAAATAATTTAATTAGCGCCATCTATGAAATAGCATATTAAGAATTCTTTGAAGTTTACCCTTCATATTTGGTATAAGTAATGTTTGGCATTTGGAGTAACGTAGTCAAAACAATATAAAAGGTTGTCTATCTGATAGATTATCTTGGCCCTTTATAATAATCTGTTTTTTTTTCCTCCGCCAGACATCCACGACGAAATCATCTGAGAAAAAAGGAATCACGACACACTGCATAAATTGCAAATAACACCGTTGTACCGTGAACAAACTGAAAACTCCACAGTCAATAGGAACTGTGTACTATGAACTATGAATAAACCAATTATTACTATGTATTGACATTCGATCAAAGACTATATATATTAAAATACTAAATAGTAAAATCAATGTGTTCGTACTAGCCGTAAATACAACGTAATTACAGTGGTTGAATAATAAATATTATTATTGTTTAAAAATACTAATTTATAATTAAGGTGGACTTTTTGAGTGAATTGATAAAAAACAATTTGTATCAAATAAATTATTGTTCTTTCGTACTTTGTGTACCGGTTCGTTAAAATAAGTGTTTTAAATGAAATTTTATTGAAATTTTATTGAATTTGTGACAGACGCGCTTTTTTATCCAAGGAATCTCGTTTTTTTTTACTCCATTTTATGCATGTTTGCACACTGGCAATTTTAGCAGCGGTGTCACACCTAATAATGTAGTTGTGAATGATGAAAACTTGAATGTGGGGAGCTTGTATATTTGGAAAATACGTTCACAAGAGACGGAATGGCTTATAAGGACACTGAAAGAAGGCCGTACGCTGGAAACTGTATTAAAGGAGGACTTAATGCGTTAGTCGTTAACAAAAAGTTGTGAGGCTAGCAGTCCATGATGAGGTGCTGGTAACTACTCTGATGTATGGCAGTAAGGCATGGAAATGGCAGAGTGAGGATGAAAGCAAACTGAAAACTGTAAGTTTAAGAAAGAGACGTTTGGATGATTTGGGATTGTAGCGGGAATGAACGAAGAAATATGACGTGAACGTGAATAGTAGAAGAAGTTGGGAATGCCCAACGAGGCATGGCTCGATCAAGTGAATTAAATACTTGAGTGGGGCTCAAGAGTCAAGAGTCAGAATAACAGAAGGATATACATGTATGAGATGGAGTATACAGAGTATATCAGCAAACCAGTAAGATTTTAAGGTTTGATTTCTGAGCATATTTGGAGTAAAAAATGAAAATGTCATTTTGCTGTTTAATGATGTTTAAAAAAAAATTAACTAATTATTATAAGCAATAATAAGAATAAATGCCGCCGAAAGGAAAAAAACAATTCCCGTCGTCGGCATTTATTTTTACTCGGGAGATATTTTCAATAGGTATGGATATTTCTGGCGACTAATTATTGATTATGATAATTTGTTATCCTTTGTGCTATGCATAAAAAACCTTGTCTGATAAACATTAGTTTATCATTAAAAAATAATTAAATTAAACTAATTTTGTATCAATCACACATTGCCACTGTTAATACACGTCACACGCCACGATCATGTGATACAAGCTTCGTCTCATCTGTACGGTGCTGCTGAAACGAGACAGAGTACGCATCACCTGATGTGTTAGGTTCAGAGATGTTCTTTATTTCAAATAAATCCATTTCAAATGGAAATGCAAAATGCAAAATGGGTATTTTCCATTTTGCATTTTAAATGCTTTTCTCAATGCATTTTCCATTTTAAATACTTTTTTGCAACATTCTTCCTACTATCCCTACTCGTCTTTTTTTTATAAGCCCCAAATATCAGTCAGTCCTCAACCTCGCTATGAGAGATAATTTACATTTGTCAAGTTGCTCCCTGGTAGAAGCCCTGGCAATTGAGTGATACCATTACAAAAAATACTGATTCAAATACTGAACATGGGGCCATGACGCTGTAATATTAAATGTTAGATAGCAGTTTCTATGTTTTTACGTTGGTAACATTTGTCCTGCGCAAATTTTTTGTGGTTCATAATCCGTAGTCGTGGCATTTTTTGATTTACCATCATGTAATATGTTTTTAAATGACAAAACTGTTTAAAAATTCTATAATTATTTTAATTGTTTGACCTGAGAAACCATTTTGCATTTTCAATGTTTCATCTCTGGTTATGTTGAACCCAGTGGCGACATGTGACGGAATTTTTTTTCTTGTAATTGAAAAAAAAAAGAAAATATCTATATTTTTACTCCAAATATTGTGAGGCAAGTGACTAGCAGAGGAAGGAAGTAGACTGAATACTGTATAAATGAGATCCCAGAGGAGTATGTTTGGTAAACCAAAATGATCAAGCAAGGGGCGTCTGATCAAATAGTTGTAGATCAAATCTGTATAAATTAAACTTCCACCGATTTCCTATTCAGTGCTTATGTTCATCAATTCCTAGGGTAGATTTGCGCGTGGGTTACTTTGTGTATTACACAACTTGGTTTGTTACATATTTTATAAATAATTATAATCAAACACTTTAATATCTCTCACCGTATGTTTTACTAATAAATTAATAATGGTCTTCAAAATTGATTCACGACACAATTTAATACAAAAAAAAACACATTTTTAACCAGGTCAAATGATGAAAAAAATCAATGCGTGAACAAAAATTTTTTTACCGTATAAAAACAATCTATTTTCAAATGTGTTTTAAAATTACAAAAATATATATATTGGCTTGACTGAGGTTTGAACTTTTCTACCCAGGCAATGGAGTCAACATCTCTACCACCCTCGCCAAATGCAGATCGGATAGAATTGACATCTATTTATGCTTTACAGTTTATATTTTTACATTACTGTCATCGAATTTCAGAGAAATGCGTATATGTCCGCAGGCGTGTACGTGATTGCCACCAAAAGTTGATAGAATGCATTGCCATCGACAACTAGTCGATCTGCTTAGTTTCAGCTCGATCGGATGCCGGGAAGTATTTATTTATTCATTTAAAAAAAAGCGAAAATTTTTAAAACAAAGAGTCATTTTTCATTATGTTAAAAGTGGTTATATTTATAAAACTGTTAGATATTACAAGAAGCAATTGAAATTCACTAGCCTTAACCTCAAAACCACAGATATTTACTCATTTGACTGTTAGTCAGAAGGTTTTGAGTTCAATTCCTGCGCCGTTTATCAAATTTAAAGCTTCACATCAGTAATTTTTTTTTGAATACGGTACAAAAATTTGTTTATGTCAGATTTTTTTTTAATTCTGAAATGGGTTTTGGATTAAAAATTGAAGACTACGTATTTGTTGTTTTATATATATATATATAAATATTATACTGTCTATATTAGAAATACTTTTTTTAATGTTACAAATTTTATAATGTTTGAAATGTATTGATAATTATTAATACCTATAGAAAAATATAAGAATTGTTTAATTAAAGAAATTGGTATGGCAGATGTTTAGCTAGAAATGTAATAGAAAGGCCAAAATCGGTAGAATGTGTATAGAAAATTGGTTACATTAAGATTTCTTAATATTCTTTTCAATATCTGAAAAATTTTAATATGTTTTAAACTCTGACAGTAACTATTAAATTGCCAGAATTTTAAAAATATTAAATTAAAACTATCAAATACATATATAATTGTCATCATTGTTCAAATCATTACACAAATTTTTTTTAATATCATGCTTAATTTTAAAAAAAAGGTGATGTTCAGACATTGCGTTTTTACAGCATGCTGTAAAATAAAACGGTGTTGCCACTACCATGCTGAGATTTGTGAGTACAGCACAAGAGTCTCAACTTCTCCCAATCAATGAGGCTATGGCATCCCCAGTGGGGTAAGTTTTGGGGCTAAGGTAGCACGGGAAGAACATGGCTATTCAGAGCTAATCACTAAAGCCAATCCAGCAATGCTTCGATTCTGAATGGTAGTCTTACACAAGGGCGATACGGAATGTTCCGAAAATAAACTAGATATTGTTTTAAATTAATAAATTGTGAAACAACACAAACTAATCAAATAAATCGCGGGTTCAAAGCCCGGCGTGCGGATTCGTAGCTAAGTATCGTAACCACTTAACCACGGAGACCGTATTTAGTACCGTAGTAAGTAATTTAAAGTGATTGCGTTCATTCAGAAGTTTATTTTATTGAGTAATAAAATGTATCATTTGATATTCTTTAATTAATTCATATAAATAAAAATGTTAATTATCGTTTGTTCAAAATCAAATCACTGAAATTTTGACACAACGTTGCGTTCGAATATGGGTGTGTTTTTATATAAGTACCTATATTATAAAGATGTCACCTATGACAGGTAAAAACATGCTTGTTTTTTAAACACAGCCATCTGTTGGACTTAAAACCAACACGCTCTATTGTTTATCAATCTGGACAGAAGAACTGACCCACAGCAAGGCGTGGCGGGGTTCTTCTAGTTCTTGAATAAAATAGAAAGAGTAAAAATAAAAAATAACGCAGTGTAAATTCTGACGGAAAATCGTTTTGTTATTATTATTCCAAAAAACAATAGATTCCTTTTAAAAATGTTTCTAATAGTATTTCCTAATTACAAATAGTTCATCCAGTTTCAATTAACAATATTAAATTTATTATGTACTTCAAATTCTGATCAGAATTATTATAATTTTACACATTTCGAGACAGACGGTCGTCGTAACAAAGCAATTTCAACTTCTATCACAATCAGCGCAATGAATATGTGGCTAATCCTGAAAATTAACCTTATTTTAGATAATGCATCGCCTTAATTAATTACTTGTCGAATTCAATTTTGTTTTAAATCACCTGCCAGTGAAAAGAGCCAGTCAGAACGAAGCGTGCCATTAGCACAGTAAAAAGCATTAAAAAATCCACACAATTTTTAACGATTGTCTTCATTCATTTCAATAAACATATATATGACATTATCATGATTTGTTTTTGGGGTATTATGCCGTGTTGCGTTTCCTCCATCTTTAGGTAACATTTTGGACAGCGTTACATCTGCCCTGATGATGGACACTGTAATGCTATCCGACACGGCACAATATAACCCAAAAATAAATCACGAATATAGTTTTGGCCTAAATCTTTGGTTAAATCTTCCGCTAGTTAACACCTCAATTTGTACTTTTGTAAACAACTCGTCAATTCTACAGCATGCTTTAAAAACGCACATTTAAACACAGCCTCAATGAATTTTAAATAATCTTTATATTTTGTCAATCACAAGGTATATTTTTATCACAATCTGTGCCAATGTAAACGTCATCAATAGTGTTGAAACGAGAAAGAAATTTTTAGGAATTAGAAGAAATAATGCATTGTTTTATGTAAAGGTTTTATGAGCGGGATTTGATTGCATATTATGTAAATTAAAAATAATAATATTTTGTAATTTTTAATACATTGTTATATTTTTATTGTTATATGTATAATATTTATCACTGTGCAAATTCAAATGCACCATTTCATTAAATATTTCTTCAAATATTTATACCACAAATGCAAAAGAACTATGGATCGTTCTATAAGTACCTAAAATATGCTTTAAAAGTTCATATTTTGTATGTTCTTTCGTATACCTATGTTTGTTCATTTGAATTGTGTATTTATTGTATCTCTTCTTGGTTTTTCTAAGTTGAGTGAACTAACAGAGAACTGATGTATTAATGGTTTAAGTGTGATGTTTGAATGAAGTTTGAGTGAAGTTTAGGAAGATTGAGTGAAGTTTAAGTAAAATTGTGAGGTTGAGTTAGGTTTGAGTGAGAATTTAATAATGGTTCAATAGAGATTGACGTAATTTCAGCGTAGAATGATTGAGAATTGAGTGAAAGTTGCATACCTAAGTAAAGATTGAGTGATGTTTGAATCGTTGAGTATTCGAGTAGAGAAGATGTTAAGGTTGAGAAATGAAGAAATAAAGGTTGAGTAAAAGTTAAGTAATGGTTGAGTGAAGGTTGAGTGAAGACTCAGTGCTCACAGCCACATGGTAGGAATAGATACACAAAAATTACTAATCCTTAATACATAGCTCATTTAGAATTAAGGAAATAATCACTATTGTTAAGCCTAGCTCAATTATTAAGTTGTAAGAAATAAAAAAAATGTTTTTCAATTTCTCTGGGAAAAAAAATCATTTGATACAAAAAAAAATGTTAGCACGCAGTTTTAAAAATTGTGAAAAAAATGTGAAAAATAGTGAAATCTTTAAAAAATATGTTTTTTTATTGTTTACGAGAATACATTAAAAATACAATCAAAAACATAAATTGTGAATATACTAGGATTTTATTTCAATAATTTACAATTTTTTATCATTAGAAATAATATGATACGAAATGATCACGATTTTTTGTAAGTTACGGTATTTAAATTTATTTTAACGTTGGATTTCAAGATCCAACTATTTGGAGCCTGTGGAATTAGGGCTTCCTAATGGGATGTACTTGGCTATTTAAATCTGTTCCCAGACACGGCTAAAACCATTTCAAACGATATTTAGATTCTGATTTTAGTCTTCACCAGGGCAATACTGAAAGTATCTACCACTCTGGAATATGCTGAAAAATACTAGTTTAAAAAAAGTATTGAATTTATGAAGGGAGTGATCGTTGAACGTGATGTTCAACTCGTAATATGAAACTGTCTTCAATCTATCAAATTTATAGATGGTAATTTTTTTATAGTAAAACCAATCTAGTTTATTCACAATTGATGCAAACAAGAAATGTATTGAGAAGAAAGTTTAAAACTTGATTGTAAAACTAAACATAGAAATCCTTGCATTTGTCCTAAATCACCAAAGATGTAGAATGACACTGAAGGCCTTCTTCACCAGGCAGTCGCATTGAAGCAAAAACTACACCAAAACTAGTAGCCGATTGGTCTAACGCTATAGGTTCTCACTGCAGCGTTGCGGGTTCAATCCTTGGCCGGCTAAGTCTTCCATCATTGCACAAACATTTTCCTAGTAAGGAGAATTAAAATATGTACTATCAGGTTATGTTTGTCTATCTTTTAAAAATATAAATTACAAACATGTCACCTAAGATGATGTGGTTTAGTTGTGCGCGTGACCTTGAGTCTAAAAATGATCAAATGTTATTTTGTCCATTAAAAATACATTTGAGCGAGATAATATATTTAGATTGAAAAATAAATATTTCGAAGCCCCACAGCTCATTATGGAAATTATATTTCAATCCGAAAATAGCTGCTTTGAGTAAAAAAACTCTATGCAGATAATACTGTGCCAATTTCAAGGCCGCAGAGCTTACCATTTGTGATTTTTTTAAATGATGTTGCAAGTTGAAAATCATTAAATCGAGCTATACATTCTCGACAGTAAAATCTGGGCGAATTTCGTGATACCAGAGCTCACCGTTTGCGAAAACAGATTTCCTGATTTATAGCTAAGATACCTCTCAGTGGATTTTACAAGCAAAAATAACATTGCAAGCTGAATATAGCTAATTTGTCCAACGTTTGCAAGTTTTTTCATAAAAGAAATAACTTTTCTAATTCAAAATAATTACTTTTACAGAAAATTGAATTGCAGAAATTAAATAAACACAACTAGATATTATTTAAAGTTATTTGGTGTAGTTATTGCTTCAAAGTTGTTATTAAAATGAAACTTTACTATGATCATAATGTAAAATTAAAAACCCTCAAATAGTAAAACTGTTACTCTTTTCTCTGCTGACATTAAAAAATCATTTATACCAACGGGACTATGGCATCCCCAATCGGGGTAGGTTGTGAGGGCAAATGGGAAGGAGATGGGAAGAGAAAGGTTGAGAAGATTGTTTAGGGAAAAATTACTTAACGTGTGAGCAGAGAATTTGGTAAACAGTAACCATATGTAAATATGTTAGGTGACTTTCTTTGAAAATTGAATTGTTTGTCATGACTATTGTTGTAAATTTTTTTTTATAAAATAATATTGATTAATTGTTGAACTATGAACATGTCTTGTATTATACAATATTGTGTGTGAACCCTAACAAAATTATTATAAGGCACAATATCTATTTTTCTTTCATTTCACAAAAATCCAAACTACCTTAAGGCCCATCGTACAAAGAGATACTTACAAGTTACGTGATTGCGATGCAATTACAAGTCGCCTACTGACAAGCTTCTCTTCGGGGGTTTAGGATCACAGGACCCTATCTACAAAAACATTGTTTTGAGATAAACGCAAATAAATATTGGAATGCTCATATGCCCAAATGTATGCGCAACTGTATCTCTTAAACGGCTGTATATACGAGATAGACCTTTGTGTAACTAATAAAAATGATTATGGCGTTACCGAAACCAAGCTTAACTCAAAAATCAGTTTTTGTAACTAGGCCCCTGTGGTCCTAAGCTCCCATACTTTAAAGCTGGTTTCCGTACACGGCATTACACAAATTATACTGAACTTGATCATGTTTTCACGTGCAGCCGTGGAGTTCTCAAGTGACTAGAGATGAAGACAATATCGTTCTTATAATAAATGAAAAAACACTTTATAATACACAACTTTTATTGAATTAATAAATGACAGGCAACCAAATATGGCTTATCTCAAGCTTCATCAGGGTTTAAATATTAACTTATCATAATTACATACAGACAAAAATAATACAATGAGAGAAAGAAATACAACAAAAAAATATTATTCTTATTGGTGACAGAAAAAGATACAAATAGAAAAGAGGGAGACAAATTATCATGGGAGGGGTAGGTAAGGGGAGGGGGAATCAGTTTCAGCAGAAGTTAACGGAACAAATTAATATTGGGACGGGCTATCAGTTAAATTTATTTGATTATTAATTATGTTGAAGTTATTATTGACGGCTTTCTAAGTTTCGGATGCCTCAATTATTTAACCTAATTCCATTTTTATGTCTGTGCAGATAGAGAAACAATAGCGAGTATTGCTTTTATGTCCAACAGATGCTGCTGTTTTTCAAAAAAGCATATTTTTAGCAGTCACAGATTACATTTACGTGTCTATTTATAGAGATAGATTAATTCAATAAAGTGGTGTGTTACAATGTGTGTTTTTTTATTTAATATATAATGTCGTACCCCAAAGTATTTGCTTCTGAAAAAATATTGTTCTTCTTTATCGTTTTATAGGCATAAAAAAACGATCTAAAATAATATTTTGGGTTCACCCACAAAACGAAATAAATATTAATTGTAGGCTATTTGTCTCCGCCAAGGATCTACACGAGAATGATGTCAAATTGACTTTTTTCCAACATCAATCCACAAAAATGTGTAGAAATGGGCAGTCCGTTTGATGCATTATCCTTTCTTGCAAGCTTGAATGTTGTCTATTTTCAATAGAAGATGCTCTGAGAAAACTAAAAAACATTAAAAAAAAAAAATAGACCAACTAGTATGTATAAATTTTTTTAAATCATAATAATCCAGTATTTCATTGAACATTAACGAAATATTGCAAAGAAATTCCTTAGACTTCTTTCTTCTTGGTTCTTCTTCTACGTTTCTTAACTTCATTGGCGTTCCTGAGATGAACCACGGCGTGCCGTCTCACCTTGCGCAACTCTTCACTGGTATAATCGCATATAGCACAAGCGTGACGAACTGGCGGAATGTAGTCCTCACTGTGAGTTAAAACATGCATCCTAAATCGCTTCCTACAACGACCAGAATACGGACATAGCTTACAGAAGAAATGGGGACCCTTTATATGCGTAAGCATATGTGCAGCAACATTATTAAGACCTGATATAATTTTGTTGCAAATCTCACAAATTTTAGTCTTAATTTGTGGCTTCTTCTCGTGTTTGGTTTTGTTATGAATTTTCAATTGGTATTTCGTGTTACATTTATATGTGCATGAATCACAGGAAATCGGATACGTTTTTAAGTGTTTCAGCATATGTCTGGTGATGGAATACTTCTTGTCTGCAGAGTAATTGCAGTGGTTACACTTAAATAATCCTGGAGTTGGTAAATTTTTACAGTGCGATAGTAATATGTGCGAACGTAAAGTGTTTTTTGAGAGCGTGATGAAATGACAATGATCGCACATAAATACTTGTCGAATCGCTTCCTTGTGAGATCGTACATTGTTGTTACTGCGTATCAATACTTGATTTTTCTTGTTGTTTTTCTTAATTTTAAGGGCATTATCGATGGCAATTTCTTCAGCATTGATAGATTTAGAGGCGGTGGTGCTAACGCCATTGCAGTCGTCTGCTGAGCTGATTTTATATTGACTGTCAACAAGCCTTTGTAACTGTTCTGCTAACAAAGTGAAGCCTGAATCTGAGCTATCAGATTGCTCTGAGTCAAATCTGACACTCGATTCTGTTTTAATATCAAATTCGTCCACTGTAACATTGTCATTCCAGGTTTTTTCATTACTTTTTAAACAAAAAACACTGTCTTCACATTGCTTTAATTCACTCTTTATGAAAACAGTATCAAATTCATTTTTAGTAATTCCTGTTGGCTTCCAGCAGTATTTAAATACTATTGGTCCTGCATTCTCTTCGGAGAGGTCGTGTTCTTCTTTCTCTTTAAACTCTGTCATGATCAGTGATTTTCAAACGTAATACCGAAGATAAACAGAAAAGCCTGATCAAAAATATTAAAAAATCATTTAGACAAGTCAGCAACAAATTTGTGTCTCTCTATATGTCCAGTGCGTAAACACTTCACATGATTTTTATAACCATTTGGTTAACTCTCTGATTGAATAGAATTCTGTTGAAGTACGTTCTTGATTATTGTTACACAAATGAAATAACAGTAGGTATAATTTATTTCCTTTGTTTTGTTTTGAGAATAGGTTGTACAAATTGTACCACTGATAAATGATCCACTTCTTATCTTCGTGTCTTCGAGCATACTCCGAGTTTTGACTTTTGTAAATGACAGCGTGGTGACAGGTTGGTACATAAATAAATAAACCACTCTCGGTTGGTACTGGTTGGTACCATAAATAAACTATCTCGTTTGTACACATAAATATACTTGGTGTAGAGGCGAAGCGTATATACTAGAACAGATATGTCAAAGATACTTTCCAATACTTTCATACTTAGTATTTGTTCTTAAGTATTGCGCGTCTTGCACGTCTTGCGAGTCTTGCGAATCTTGCGAGTCTTGCGTATACATACTGTGGGCTAGCTATATCTATAGGCATGTTTTTGTAACGTAATATGTAACGTTTAGTTTATTATCAACCACGAGGGTATTTTTTTTTATAAGCTCCACACAGGAGACGCTGAGGAAAATAATTTCTCTCAGTGCCTATGTCATCTTCGGTGATGGTGTGTGGACAAAATCGTGTTATTTCACAATTTATTAATTGGAAATATTACATAGAACGTTTGCGGCACGTTCCAGAGTGGAAGATACTCTCAGTATCTTCCTGGTGTAAGACCACCATTCAGAAATGGCTTCCTGGTAACCAAATCTGAATAGCCAGGTACTTCTCCTCCCCACTACTTTCAGCCTTACAAAATACCCCGATTGGAGATGCCATTGTCTCACAGTTTCCAGACTCAGTAATGATACTGAGTAAGGGAGCAGTTGGGACTCTTGGGCGCTATTTACATAAACATTATCAAACTTTCCAAATGAACATTTATCCTTATTGACTTATTGACCTTTTCCCAAATATTTGTCCCACCAGGCGTCTCGTTACACGTCTCGTCGCGGTATTTCGTACGGGCGACGTGCACTCTAGGTAGGTAAGTAGGTACAAGTGCGAAATACTACGGAACAGGTATTTGGAATAAGGATGTATTCTTATTTGTACTGGTTGTTCCAAAACGCACTATGGAACGACTAAACTTAGTGCCAGAGAGTGGTATATTTATGCTTAGTGCATAAATAAACCACACGATTGGTGCTGTTCATAAATAAACCACTCACGCATAAATAAACCACTGACCACTCACGTGTCGTTGGTGTGTTGTTGGTTATTCTGATGAAGTACGAAAACGGTGTGTAATATAGCTGTGAATGAGGAATACTTGGAGCAGGTGGATGAGTTTGTGTATTTAGGAAGCATGTTTACGAGAGATGGGAAGGCTGACAGAGATATTGAAAGAAGGGTAAATGCAGGTAACTCCATTAATGGAGGACTGAACGCAGTTGGCGCTAACAAAAAATTGTCCAAAGAAGCGAAGTTAGCAGTCCACAATGGAGTGCTGGTACCTACCCTGATGTATGGAAGTGAGGCATGGAACTGGCAAAGAAAGGATGAAAGTAGATTGAATGCTGTTGAAATGAGATCCCTGAGGCGTATGTGTGGTAAAACCATGTATGATCGTGTGAGGTATGTGGATATCCGCAAAGAGTGCAAGGCTGATGTAAGCGTAATGAGTAAGATCAAGAAAGGGACGCTCAGATGGTTTGGGCATGTAGAGCGAATGAGCGAAGAAAGGAGTGTAAGGAGAATATACGATGCAAATGTGAATGGTAGCAGAAGTCTGGGACGCCCGAGGAAGACATGGCACGACCAAGTGAATCAGATACTTGAGTCGGGCCATGTCAAGAGTCAGAACAATAGAAGAGTATGTATGAGACGATGTATGAATGTGAATGAGGCAAGGAGTGTGTGCTAAGACCGAGTTGTTTGGCGGTCCGTCCTCTCTGCCTACCCCTGCGGGGAAACGGCGTGATGGTTTGTTAGTTAGTTAGTTAGACTAAATTTACGCGATTTACAGTTAGTGATGGCCGTGCTACATATATATTACAAAAATAAATTATTATTCAAATATTCGAACTGAAACACAGCACGGCCTCCATCACACAGCATCCTCAAAGACGAGGAAAAATATTTTCTTCTAGGCCTCCTATGTAATGATCATGTGAGGATTCTATTTGTTCCATTTCGTAAATAATTTCAACTGATGGTTGGGAAGGTAGGAACTGTGGGATTCTATGTGGGAACTATTAAAAATAATTATGATAAATTACTTTACGATAGGCACCAAACATATTATTCTCATATCAAAATCCAACAACTGATCCATATATTTGTTAGGTTTTTTTATGTCAATAGTGGCTATAAACGTCCATTTCGTTTTACAAATTATTAATAACTCTATGATTTTATTATAGCCATAAAAAAAACAAACAAACCAAAAAATAATTCTGGCAACATTTCACCTACTGTCAAATGAATATGATGACAAGCCCCGTTCCGAAATAATAAATAATATTGTAAAACTAGTTTAATTCAGAATTATCGAGTTGCTTTACTGCGAATAATAGTTGTTAAAAATCCCCTGCGATGGAAAATAAACGAGGCAGTTCTGAACTCTTGAGTTCAGAGTTTAGTGTATCCAAGAATGCGAGTACAGACTCATTAGATTCTGATTCGGTAAGTTTCTCATTAGTTTTTAGTTAATTCCAGAACTGTTGTATACAAATGTTCCTACCTCCATGGACCGAGCAGTTAAGATCCTCGGCTACGAATCCATAAGACGTGGGTCTTATCCCGGCATGCAGCAATACATTTTATGTACCTAAGTATTTTAATTCTTGCGTTACACCTCACAAGAGCACCGTTTTCTGTACAGTATAAAAGACAGGGGAATTGTACCGCCACCCGGTTGGGCAGTGTTTGCGAGGCGGATTAAGGTAGGGGATGTAAGAAGGGATTTGATAATGCAAGTCTTAAAGAGGCCCGGATTATTTGAAGGAGGAAAAACAGATGCTGGTAGCTTGTTCCATATACGAGCCGAAATACACAGAAATGAATCAAAGAAACGATCCGTCATCATGAAGCTAACATCAACTGTGAACGGGTGTTCCGCTCGTGTCCGTAGAGTTTTGCATAGTGCACAGGGGTTCAATGTTGCTAGCTGCTCCGAGCAGTCTCCATTAAAATACCTGTAGAACAGACTCAGCGTGCCTTCATTGCTTCTGTGCATTAGAGATGGCATTTGGTCTGTTAATAATGATCGGTGTCCGTTGGGTTTCGCATAATGCACAGGGGTTCAATGTTGCTAGCTCCTCCGAGCAGTCTCCATTAAAATACCTGTAGAACAGACTCAGCGTGCCTTCATTGCTTCTGTGCGTTAGAGATGGCAATTTGTCTGTTAATAACAATTGGAAGTCAGACAGACCGCCTTTATTTGCACAGAATCAACATCTTATAAAGTATTTTGGGGCTCCAAGCCCAGAGGTGGCTACCAAATTCAATTGTTGGACGTGCTTGGGATTTGTATAGGGTTAGCAGCTGGTCACTATTGAAGAATATGGTAGCCTTACACAAGACGCCCAGGTTTTTGGAAGCCGGTCTGAAATACTTACTCCATCATTTCAGTGGATCACTTATATCCCTGTTTGCCGAAATCAGTTATCCTCTTATGAACATATATCAAGAATGTACTTTAAACTTCCCGCAATCAGCTGATAGCTTTAGTAGCTAGCTTGATTACTTCTATCAAATACCAAAATATGTCACTAATGTTTCTGTCATGCAATATTCTACATAAGTTTTTTTATTGTATAATCTGTCATTTTGAATTGTTTTCTAAAAATGTGACATCTCTTTTTATCTAATATATATTTTTTAATCCTGTGACTGAAGACATTTCCAGTAGACCATAGACAACATGCATCAATAATAATATCCAATATTGCCTCATATAAGTACCCACAAGTTAGGGCAATTTCAGTAAATAACATACAAAATTCATGCATTCAAACAAAGTTTTTTTTACCATAATACATCTATTTAAAAATTTAAAAAATATATATAGGTTTGACTGAGGATTGAACCATCCTACCTAGGAAATGGAGTCGACATCTCTACCACCCTCGCCAAATGCCGATTGGGTAGGACTGATATTTATTTTGTATATTCACTGCTGTAATGTCATCCGATTTCAGAAAAATGCTTGTATGTTCGCGCGTGTGTACGTGATTGTCACCAAAAGTTGATAGAATGTATTGCAATCGATAACGAGTCTCTCTGTCGAGTTTCAGCTCGATCGGATGTCGGGAAGTGGGTTAATTTCCGCTTCCAAGATTTGCATTCATTCATTAACGAAAACAAAAGTGAAATTCAAATAGATATATTTAAAAATAAGGGACGAACGGTGAAATTTAGGAGGACTCATTGGCTTTAAACCACAGCAGTTTATATATTTCCGTATTAATATTTGGAGGTATGATTTTTGGAATGAGCGTAGCTGAATCCAAAACCGAACGCCTGGAAATCTCTATCGCTCATGTGGTTAAAAATTTAATTATTGTAATGAGCAGTTTGTTTCTTTAACTCTCTAGTTTTAACCCCAATGGCCAGAGTGGCTACAGTTTGTTATTTTTCTTCAACATTCTGAAATATCCAACGGTTATGTTGTTTACATGTTTGCTTGCAGCCACAGTCGGTGTGCGAGTGCCCCCTTCTGGGGGGGGAGCGGGTGGGGGGAGTGTCCCGCGAGGTGACCTACCTATGCCCCTACAGCGGGCCCGCCCGGGGTGTGCTGACCGTCACCAACTACCAGCTGCACTTCCGGCCCACAGAGCCCAGCGCACACCACTCTGTCCTAGCGGTCCCCCTTGGAGTGGTATGTAGACCTATTATCATATACAGGCTAATTCAGCATCCTCCGTCCATTGCGGGCCCTTTGTTCTGTCGGTATTTCGATGGGAGATGCTCTGAAGAACTTGCGTTAACATCACTGCCACAGGTTATATCAGCATCTTACGTCTATTGCGGGCCCTTTGTTCTGTCGGTATTGGGAGATGTTCCAACGAACTTGCGTTAACACAATCGCTTCCACAAGGTTCTTGTAGAATGATTTGCCGGCTTTTGTGTTTCTATCCTCCTACAAGATGGACCTTTCCCTTAATGCCTTTTTCACGGCTATTATGAGGTTATTGAAAGAGTAGTTACATATGAGGCCCCTAGAAACAAAGACGGAAGTGTCCACTTTGTCAAATTGTTGGCAATCTAAAAAAAACGTTTAATCAGTCCGTTATTCATCAATATGCAAGGAAATTTTAATAATATGATAGTAAACCGGTTTAAGAATACTATTTTAAATCATCTATGTATCTAAATGCCCCAGTTTCTTTAAAAAATGAATTTTTTTGATGGACACTTCCGTTTTTGTTTCAATCATTTTGACCATTTTGGACACTTGCTGTTTTGTTTCACAAACAGTTGGAAACTGCCGGTTTTGATGTAAATGACAATTTCAAAGATGTTGCAGTCAATGTAAGAAAACAATATTTTTAGGAAGATTTTTTTTATTGAAAAAGTTGCAGTTGAGTTCCTCTTGAAGATATTATTGAAAGTTGATAGGTCACTTCTATCTTAGAAATTTTCATAAATTCTGGATAACAGAAAATAGATTTAAAAAAGGTAAAATAGATTTAATTAAAGGTAAAAATAGATTTAAAGAAAAGTTAACTAAATTATAAAATAATACAAAAATTAACTAAATCATTAATAAGTCTGACACGATTTCTGCCGATTCCTCATTACATTCTATGTGAACATAATCATCTTCTTCTTCTTGAGGTACAAGAGAAGTAGTTGGACATAATTTCGAGTAGAAATTCAATTCGGGAATATTTCTCCAGTCACCGTCAAAGTGGATATTTAGCAGTTTTGCAACATCTCGTAATTTTAAAGGATTAACCGAAATTTGGTTAGCCTCAATTAAACTGGGATTTATCATATTTGCAGTTAAATTCCTCTTGCAGATATTATGGAAAGTTGATAGGTCACATCTATAATTTGTTTCTCCTTTTAAAAGAATAGTAGTTTTATTCTTGTTTCTTTTCAAAATGAACCTTTTCGTCTCCGAAAATCGAGATGCCCATGATGATGTAGGCTTCAGAATAAGTTGCGAAGCATTTTTCCATTCGCTTACTTCTACCTCGGTACCCAACTTTATAACTGTAGCAAAATTGGATACAATATTGTAGTATTCTTCCGGTTGGATAATTTGTTCGTGTTTTTTTATTTCTTTTTCTATATTACCAAATACTCTATCGGCTGGCATAAAAGAGTGTCCAGTTACCGGAAAAATCAACTCAATTTTTTTAAGACTAGCTGGAGCCTCAGAAAACCATCGCATACACATGCCAATAATGATGGAATTTTTGTTTTGGCCTGGACACCCGTCAGCCATCAGTCTTACTGTTTTGATCCCATCTAAGGGGAGATTCTTCAATCTATGGTATACTGCAGATGCTATCTCATTGGATCCCTTTACATGAGTATTTTCCAATCAACAGTAACTGAATACATTTTCTTTAGTTAAAGGTTCTTTTGATGAACCAACTACAGTCGTAAAGTTATAAAAATATAACTGCCGACTATAGTAGGCTTGCTGGTCAGGCACTTTTGGTAACACCAGATTTTTTTCGCAGTCGAAGGAAACTGTTACCAAATCACTTCTCCTTTCCTGTAGATATTTGAAAAACTCGTCATATTTTTTTTTTGTATTCGTTTTTTTATCATCAGATCTACTTTTTCACGTTCGTCCGAAGTTTGTTTTATTTTTTCCGACAATTGCAAACAAGTCGAACAAACATCAGTGCGAGGAGTTCCAAACCCCAAATTAATTTTTTTTTTTGAACACACTCCTGAAGTATGATTGACTGATGGTAATTCCTTTATCTTCTTGTGCTTTTTTCTTGCACATTAAATACATCTTCCGAATGCTGAGGTTAGAAGGTAAATATCTTCGAAGGTTTGAAGCATTTCGACAGTAATGTGCTTCAGTGCACTTGAACTTCTTTATAAAATTCATGGTAAATTCTAACCTTTCCACGAAATGATGACTCCGATGATCGCCACCACGATTTTCCGTAGCAATTTTGCCAGTTTTATAAAAACATTCCATTATGTGTTGCACCCTTTGTTTTGAAATATTTATGCTCTGTAGAAATGTTTGTTGACACACTGGAATTATGGAGCCGTCGGACAATCTAAATGAAAATTTTGTTTGAAATTGTTTTGTTTTGTAAGTGCCTTTCCTAGGTCGCTGACGTTTAATGGATACTGGTTTACAAAATTTTAAAATTAGGGCATCTTGATATTTTTTGTCCTTACGTGAGTAAAAAATCTTGTGAAAACGTATCAAATCTGTCATTTTAATGCTACTGCATTGAAAACTTTTTGAAGTTTTGTGGTTGCAAGCGGGAGCAGATGGTAAACACGTTGGAGAATATCTGTGAATAATATTAAAGCGATTAGTTACTATTATTTAGTAGACATCTCCCCTTACTTGATTAATTGAGAAAAAAAATTGTGAACAAATTCAGATAAATCTAAAAATGTCATATTTTGACATTTGCCTACAACATGATGACGGTTTACCTTTTTTTCTTGGCGATGTTTGCTTTCCATTTATGCGGTTGTTTGACACGTTTTCTCACTGATTCCGGTGGCAATATATCGGGGAAAGTTTCCATTTTTGGAATATTTGACGTCCACTAACAATAAATGGTTATTTCCACAAAAAATAACAACTTTTCACTACACGATTCACTGACGCTTCCGCACGAGTTTGTATGAATTCAAGTACGGCCGCCATTATGAATAAAGGCTCCTGATTGGCTATTTGAAAAACTGCCGCTTTTGTTTCGGAAGGAGGTGGACACTGCCGTATTTGTTACAACAACAAAACTTTAAAGCCAAAATACCATGGTTTAATGATAATTATATTAAAAACAGATATATTCTCGAGATAGAATGAACCTTTCTCTATAAAACTGCATATTCAACTCATTTTTGACGTTTGGTGGACACTTCCGTCTTTGTTTCTAGGGGCCTCATATTATCCTGAGCAAATTGTAATGACGACTATGTCTGAAATTTTTAAAAGTATATAAGCTAAAGCATTCAGAAAGGAATTGGCTATCAGTAGAGTAGAAGCACTATATTAAAACTTAAGTATTGCAAGATTTACATGGCGTGATTATAACCTACACTTTGTCCGTTTTCCAGATCTTGCGGATAGAGAAAGTTGGAAGTGCGTCTTCTAGAGGAGAAAACTCCTACGGCATTGAAGTGTTCTGCAAGGTAATTTTACTTAATACTAGCTTTCACATTGAGACAAAAAAATCATAAGATAGTTTGGGAGGCGGTATGGGTACCACTGCCCTGGGAATCAATAATTGGATAACCAACATCTCTGCCGTAGGTCACTCCAAGTGGCAAGCTATGGCCGGTGACTTAGCAGGGGTGATCGGATCAGGAGAGGACCGGTTGAAGAGGAACTTTTGATCTCTTCAGTCGGACTCTCTCGATCCATCACCTTGCTCCACAATGGGAGATTTCATGCGTCCATCACTCCCGTACACACTGACCCCCAAATTCCTATCCACCCTTCATATCTTTTTCCTTCCTAGAACTTCCTCTCCTTTAAAAGACCCTCCACGCAGTATCCCATCAACAAGCAGATTATTTTCCTCAGGGCCCCCTGTGTGGAGATATCTCTGTGTGCCCCAAGTAACATCAATTTTATCTAACTTCTGGTAAAATTTGTTCTTCTGTCCTGTTCAGGGTGGATCAGTGCAAAACGAACTCTAAGCAGAATTCTTGCCTGAAAAGACTGCAATAATTACAATAGCATATTATCCAAGGTTGATATTTTCAGTTGCGAACTTACCGAATACAAGAGGTCCATAAAAGAATATTTCTCTGATGGTTTGTGAATAATGTTATGTATCTATTGTTTATATTTCTATTATATAATCTTTTGTTTTGCATAAATTTTTGATTTCATATTCCTTTCTTACAAATTTAAATTACTTAACCCTTATTATGCTGTCTCAGTAGAGGTAAAGTCACAAGGAGGAAATCCACAATTGGTTTCATTTTGGCTATATAATACTTATTGTGATGTATGGTAAAAAGTTGGGTATTCAAGCGATAGATGGGGAGCAATTGTTATATCTCTGCTTACTATGCAGATTTAGTGTGTTGGGAACTCTTGATAAAGTAAAAGGTTCTTTACAATAATTGCGTGTATTTACGTTACAATAAATAAGTCTGAATTTAGCTACACTGTTCATTACCCGAGGGTTGGTAATTCTCTGTTTCTAGAAGCTTGAAGTCTGACAAGTATACCCCACAGGCAATTGCTACACTCTAGCGACATCTGTCGGACTCTGGAGTAAGCTTTCTGACTAGTGCCATCTATCGCTTGAATACCCAACTTATTACCATACATCACACTTATGTATAAACTGAAATAAACGTAAACTGTTGATTTCCCGAAAATAATAAATAAATAAATAAAATTGAGCAAAAATTTTAACATGACCGGTTAGTGGCAGTGTTCCTATCCTATAGTATTACATCTGTTGTTTTGGTTGCAGGACATGCGCAACCTTCGCTTCGCCCACAAGCAGGAGAACCACTCGAGGCGAGGGGTGTTTGAGTCGCTGCAGCAATTGTCCTTCCCGCTGTCCCATCAGCTGCAGCTATTTGCCTTCAGCTACCGGGAGATCTTCCCAGAAGACGGCTGGGCTGTTTACGAGCCCATCGCCGAGCTCAAGCGCATGGTAAGCAACCAATATCAATTGCTATTTGGTAAATATCCAGATATGCTAGACATCCTTAATTCACACAAATTTTTAAATCGATTTAATAACAATGAGGATCTATTATAAAGTTATGTTGGATTCCTGTGAATCCTTTTGTAACGCTATTGGACCGTTTTTATTTTAGCTCAAGAAAATTTCTGGTTCGTCTAGTCTGAAATCGCGCATGTTCAACTTAAATTTGATAAAAATCTTGCTATTAGCTCGAAGAAGATATTGCACTATTGTTATAATAGTATATTAAAAATTGGTTAGAGATTTTAATTTATTTCAGAAATATTATTATTGGTTTAATATGCATCAAATTAAACCAATTATATCAACATTTCAACATGGTTTTATGCCAGACAGATCTACGTCATCTAACTTATTGCTTTACGAAAATTTTATTTCTAATGCACTGTCCAAGGGTCTTCAAGTCGATACAATTTATACTGACTTTAGCAAAGCCTTTGATACTGTTTCTCATCGCATTTTATTGGAAAAATTAGAACACTTGGGAATAAGCGGTTACTTTCTCGAATGGCTTAGAAGTTACTTATCATACAGAAAATTATCTGTAAAAATTACCTCCACAACTTCTTACACTTTTTTTGCCTCAAGTGGGGTCCCCCAAGGTTCCCACCTAGGACCAATTCTTTTCCTACTATTTATTAATGACATTTCACTAATTTTCGATAATATTCACTTTCTTCTATTCGCCGACGATCTAAAGATGTTTAAATCGATCAGTAATTCTTCTGATTGCTTAACTCTACAAATGAACTTAAATAAACTTTATGAATGGTGCATCGTAAACAAATTACATCTTAATATCAACAAATGCCAAACGATCAGTTTCCATAGATCTAAAACCCCTTTATTATTCGACTACTCAATTAACAATGCCAATCTAAAAAGAGTTTTTGAATTCAATGATCTTGGAGTTATCTTTGACTCCAAATTACGCTTCTTGAATCACATTAATAGCATTACCAGTAAGGGATTACAAATGCTTGGATTTATTATCAGAATCGCTAAAGACTTTAATAACATAAAAACTATAAAATTACTATACACGTCTCTGGTTAGAAGTCAGGTTGAATACAATGCAACCATTTGGTGTCCTCATTTCAACTCTCATTGTTTACAAATTGAAAAAATTCAAAATAAATTTTTACGTTTTATTAATTTCAAAATTGGTATTCCTATTATTGAAATCAATTATGTCAATTTACGCAGTAAACTTAACTTATCGAAATTATCTGAAAGGCGAAAAATATTTGATCTCCTTTTATTATATAAAATTGTTCATTCAAGGTTAGACTGCCCTGACACTATAAACTTGCTATCTTTACATATACCTCCAAAATATACTAGACGGAATATTTTATTCTACAACAATAACTTCGCTACGAATTCTGTGTTAGAAAGAATACATAGGTTGGGCAATGAACTAAGTGATGTCGCTGACATATTTAATTTAAACTTCAATACATTTAAAGCCAAAGTAGTCCACCACTTTTTAAATGTAAATAATGTATGAGAAATCATTGTATTTTATTTCGATTTTCTATTGTTTGTTGTTTACTGTTGTTAAAATGAAATTTGTAATTTTTATGTACTTAAAAGCCCAATAGGGCGTCAATAAATAAATAAATAAATAAATTATATATTCACCGGTGAGATTTCAGTGAAGTACACCATAGATTATGTTAGGCCCCCATAAGCAGAAAAACCGCTCGAGGCGAGTGGTGTCTGATTCCAATCCCGGCTGCCAACGTCGCCTGCATTTCGATCAGTTGAACTAATAACGCAACATTTCTAGGGCGTCAACAATGATACGTGGAAAATCACCCGCATGAACGAGCGCTACGAAGTTTGCGACAGCTACCCCGCCGTGTGGGCGGTGCCGGCTGCGGTGACCGACGACGGCATCCGCGCCTGCGCCTCCTTCAGGGCGCGCGGCCGCCTGCCCGTGCTGTCTTGGCTGCATGCGCGCCACCAGGCGGCCGTGGCCAGAGCGGCGCAACCGCTGGTCGGGGTGGCCGGACGACGAGGCAAGGATGACGAGAGATATATACAGTTAGTCATGGATGCCAACGCGCAGTCGCACAAGCTGTTCATTATGGACGCCAGACCATCTGCCAATGCAAAGGCCAACAAGGCTAAAGGAGGGGGGTGAGCATTTTACCTTACATATTACTTATTTGTAAGAAACTAACAGCTTATACAATACAAAGATAGAATATACATACCAAGTTAATTAAGTCAAAAAAATTCTTATACTAAAGTTACTGAGAGAGTTTTATTGTGTCTTAAAATTAATTAATAGGTAAAAGGGAGAAGAAGAGGAATATAGGATAAGGATAGGAGATGATCCCGAAACATTCCATACTCATGTGTTGCTTCTGTTCGATATTTCTGAAGGTTATTGTTAATACTGCGCACATATGTAAATGCAAATGAATAAAAAATCAGTTTGTCGTGTTGATCATGACCGTATATGTATTTTTATTAATAGGCCCAGGCGAGTCCACGCCATTATTCAGAAACAAATGCTGTATAAATGAGATCCCTGAGGCGTATGTGTGGTAAAACAATTTATAATCGTGAGAGAAATATGAAGATCGGCACAGAATGCAAAGCTGATTGAGTAAGATTAAAAAAGGTACGCACAGATGGTTTGGGCATGTAGGGTGAATGAACAAAAAAAAGAGTGTAAGGAGAATATATGACGCTAACGTGAATGATAGAAGAAGTGGGGGATGCGAAGAAGAGAAGAGTCTGTATAATAGAAGAGTATGTATGAGGCACGGAGTGTGTGCCAAGACTGAGTTGTTTGGCGGTCCGTCCTCTCTGCCTAACCGGGAAAGAAACGGCGTGATGGCTAGTTAGTCCATTGTGTACACTTCATTCAGCCTCAATTAAGGATGCCATAGTCTCACCGGCAGTTGAAGCCTCACGTTTACACACGGATAAAACCATATTGTTAATTGCAGATACGAGTCCGAGGACGCATACCAGAATGCGGAATTGGTGTTCCTGGACATCCACAACATTCACGTGATGCGCGAAAGTCTACGTAAGCTCAAGGAGCTGTGTTTTCCCGCCATCGATCAGAACAGGTACTGTGTTCGCTTTCTCCTTCATTGTTTTTTTTTTAAATACATCTATTTGAATTGCACTTTTGTTTTCGGTAAATTAATCTACTTTCTGATATGTGATCGAGCTGAAACTTGGCAAATGGACTTGTTGTCGATGACAATGCATTCTATCACACCTAACTTTTAAACAGCATATTCAAGATATTAAAGATAAAATCACCCCCTTAATTAGCGTATTCAGCCGGATATCATATCTGTTACCAAATAAAATTAAAAAAAGGTCTATATTATAGCCTCGTACACTCACATTTAAACTACTTAGTTGAAATCTGGGGAAATACATGTGAAACATATATAAACGAACTACAGGTAACACAAAACAAAGTAATCAAAAAGCTATTTCACTTCAAACCTAGAACATCAACAAAAAAATTATATATTGAAACAAAACTATTAAAATTAAAAAAATTATATGTATGTAATACATGTCTCCTTATTTACAAAATAAATAATAAACTCATACATACAAATACAGAACTCATTAAAACGTCCCAAGTACAAACACACTTTACACGGCAACACGATAAAATAATTTAAACACCATACATACTCATTATGGCAAGCAATCCATTGGTTACGAGGGAAGCAACATATATAATTGCCTCCCAGACGAAATTAAAAATGAAAAAGTATAGGTACATTTAAAAAAAAATTGTTCAGTTTTATGCTCAATCAACAAAACAATGAAAGTGAATAATATCGGTGTGTAATATATTTATGTGTAATATATATGTTATTTCTAGTTAAATAAGTGAGAATGTAATTTTCTTTTATCTAGAAAAAAAAATAAAAATAAAAACTTTTGGTGGCAATCACATACACACACACAGACATATCTGATGAAATGTATTATGTATTTTTAAACACATCTAGTATTATAGTAAAAAAACGGTTGATTTTTTTTCGATTATAATATGTAAAAAAAATTTTTTATCAAACATTCTGATAATACTGTTAATTTTTTTTCTATTTTAACAATTTTTCATTAGACATACTAATTTAGGTTTTCTTTGCTGGGTTGTTTGTCCCCATAAAATTATTCCCCGTGAAATCTAGTTCAATAAACTCAAATTTGTTTTAACCTCTCAGACAAAGACATTTTTTTACTATGTGTTCCTTTGAGAACTGTCAAAACGTAATAATTTTTGTGTTATTTTCGAGTTTTGCTAAAAGCTTCATAACTCACGTTTTGGGAAACGTAGACTCATTCTAAAAAATGTTTTGGAAAGATTATGAAGTCCACTATCGCATTATGTTGTAATACGTAAATATTTGCGTTTCTAAATATACATTTTATGAAAACGTCAAAAATATGTAAGAATCGCTTAGCATTATTTCAAAGCCGTGAAAAATGTACTTTTTTTCTGAGTATCATAAAGAAATAACACTTTATATATTGAAGAAATATAATTAAAAACTATTAGTCACCTCAAAATATTAACCGTCCAAACTAAAATATTTTTAATAAATTATTTAGAAACGCAATAAATTATGAACGAACAAGATGACAGATCCAATCGGCTTAGATAATGCACCTCTACTTTCCATAGATATTCTTGAATACAGACGCGTAGCGTTATTCATTATCGATACTCTGTTTTTTAAATCATGGCAATCCGTATACTAGTGATGGAAATAAATCGATTTTTGTAAAATCTCGCGCGTTTATGTGAAAAGACGTTCTAATGTCTTGACCGCTATTATCATATTTACGTCTTTTGACGTTCTAATGTTCTGAGTGGTTAAATTTAAGTATCTATCTGGTATTCTTTTAGTTTTATATAATTTGGCATTTGATGTACACGTTTATCTGTGCAGGTGGCTCAGTGGATTGGAGGCAACATGCTGGCTAAAGCATATCAAGTGCATAATCGCCGGAGCTGTTAGAATTGTGGACAAGGTACTATTAATCAAATACAATGAATTATCTTAAAAAATATTTTAGACGAGAAAAAGAGTAAATGGAGGAAAATTAAGTATTTTAATAATAAAATTTCTAATTCCTTAACAAAAAATGTACCTAATGAAATTCTTCCTGTATTTTATGCAAATAATAAACTTAAAAATTACATAGTAAATAATATAGATAGAGATTCAAAAATGAAAAAATCTGGAATATATAAATTGAAGTGTGATGATTGTGGTTTCTTTTATATAGGAAAAACTTCGAGAAACTTTGAAATTAGGATTAAAGAACACATGAAATCTTTAAACAATAACAGTTTCTCGGAGTTTGCCAACCATTTGTTGGAAACTAGTCATAGCTTTAACTTCAATAGTGGAATAGAATTAATACATTGTAATGTCAATGGCATCCAGTTGGATAAACTAGAAATTTTAGAGATTAAAAAGAGTGTGAATGCAAAATTGAATATTATTAACAATCAAAAATTATTTTTAAATTACCCAATATTAAACCTGTTCCCTTTGTAAATTGTTCCATATTGCCTCTCTTTCCCCTATCCGTTTTATATTTTCATTGTTGTCATTGTCTATGTCTATTATTTTTTAATGACACCATTGTCTATGTCTATTATTTATAATTAGTATTATTAAAAACCCTGAAGAAGTGAGCGTTGCTCATGAAACATGTTGGTAATAAACAATAAAAGTGGTAAAAACGAAGTATTTTATTAATTTCAAGGAAAATATATGCATGATATTTTTATTGTATACCGACCAGTAGCTAAATTGACAAATTAATGTGTCGGATTCCCACTGCAGTTTCACGGGTTCAATCGTTTGTTATTTCTGTCCTCCGTCTTTGCACAATTTTCCTAGCAGTGAGAATTAAAATATTGTAAGATTTCGCCGTTGCTTGCATTAACTCACGGTTCAGAGGAACGGAAATTGTTCCTACTCTCTGCATAATGAAGACCTGTGATCCCCGATACATATTTGTATGCCCCACACTACAACATTTAGTATTACTAGACAATACAGTGTACTCATCGGCAGCTTTGGTTCTCTTGCTTTAAGTGGGGCCCACTCTCTGATGATGATATGATGATTTGAGAAAACAAGGCACGTTAAATCACTAATAACATCTCTCGTCGATCGACACTTGAGATGATTATGTTTCTCCACGACGGTTACGTCGAAGTCTATCGATAGTTGGTGATATAGGGCAATCAATAGGTAAATTGAACGTTTCACAGTCATCACATTGGGCTATCACGTCGTGATAGATCAGGAAGTACTTGAATACTTGTCGCAGGCGGCGATCTAACACGCATTATTTAAATTAATGTTTAATGCTGGCTCTTCGATTAGTGGGACCAAAAATTGAAGGGAATTAAAAATATAGATGCATAGACTAAATTACACTAGACACGGCATATTCATTTGAAAATAACCCCAACACAATTTTGGTTTGGTTCACATGCACATTTGTGAAAAGGCCCACGCATTATGACGCAATGCGAAATGGGCACTGTGCATTGCATTTTACCTTTTGTTGGTCTATTTTGCTTCTCAGCTATGCTGGGCAAGTTCATTTTTTCAATCACAAAAATAACCGAGTTCCAAATATTTAAATTTGAATTATGTCCATATTACAACACCTCTGACAACAAATTCTCCGTGGTTTCGCTTACGAGTTTGAACGCTTGTACAAGGAGTTTAAACAGAGTTGGGTTGTTAAGTTCATCTCCATATTTGTGACGTACGCTACATGGCGTTATTTTTAAAATGAATTTAACTACACAGGGCTAATCTAGTATAATACATCAATGTATAGATGTCATTTTGTTGTCGATGATTATATTTTTAAACTAAAAATTATCTATCACACTTACACACATCGCAACGGATCACAAGATACGAGCTCCATCTCATCTGTACGGAGCTGCTGGAACGAGAAGGAGTGTGTATCATGTGAAGCGGTAGGTTGAACCCAGTGGTAACGTGTGATGATTTTTTTTTTTAAATTGAAAAAAATGTCAGTTTAACAATATCTACATTTTTTACTTCTCAAAAGACAAAACTGAAAGTTATAAATTTGGGACTTACAAAGGTACAATGAAAGTGGATAATGAACAGAACTTACGAGTACTATGATTGAGGTGAATTCATGACACTGTATTTGCAGGTGGAGAACCACAAGACGTCGGTTCTAGTGCACTGCTCTGATGGATGGGACCGCACCGCGCAGCTGACGGCGCTGGCCATGCTGCTGTTGGACCCGCACTACCGCACCATCCGCGGCTTCGAGCTGCTCATCGAGAAGGAATGGGTCTCATTCGGACACAAATTCCAGCAGGTATATTAACATGATATATACTACACTAAATTCCAGAAACAAAAATATGTAAATCAATTTTATTTTTAATTTATTGAATATCGTGATCATCAGCGTACTGGTCACGGAGACGATCGGCACAGCGACGCGGACCGCTCGCCCGTGTTCCTGCAGTGGGTGGACTGCGTATGGCAGGTAGCGCGGCAGTTCCCCACCGCCTTCCAGTTCAACGAGCGCTTCTTGCTCACCATCCTCGATCATCTCTACTCCTGCCGCTTCGGCACCTTCCTTTGCAACTCGGAGAAGGAACGGGTCAAGGCTGGTGAGTTGTACTATTTACTATAGACTATGGTTGTTTTAGACACAGTAGGTACAAAAACAACAACAAATTAATATGGTATCAGAAATTTTTATTTTATTATTTTCATTAACTTCACACAGGAGGTCCTCAAGAAAATAATTTCCCTGAGGGCCCATGTCATCTTTGGGGATGCTGTGTGAGGGGTCTTTTTGAGGAGAGGAACTAGTGAATATTGGTTTTGAAGAGACCCATGTTGTAGAAGGGAGGAAACACAGAGGCCAGCAAATCGTTCCACAGCCGAGCTGTTGAATTCAAGAACGAGTCGTAGAAGTGACCCGTTTGGCGTGTTTCTTGATTATGCACTGGTGCCAAAGGGATCAAAGACGCTGGTTCTTCGGAGCATCTTCCATTGTAATACCGGTAGAACAAGGACAGCATACCCACCTGACACCTGTGCTCTAAAGATTGCAATCCGTCAGGGGTTTTTTTCTGGTATTTTGGGGCTCCAAACCAGTAGTAGTTGCCAAATTCAACAGCGGGGCGCACTTGCGATTTGTACAGGGTCAGCAGTAATTACAAAGTACAAAGAAAATAGATTCAGTCTTACAGTCTTACAGTCTTTTTCACATAACCATTTTTTCATGCATGCATCTCTTTCTGAAAATTTGTTCACAATTAATATTATTTGTATGTATGTTGTTAATTTTAGGGAAATTGTATTCTAAGGTTCTTTGATCTATTTATTTATATTGTTGTATTTAGATTGAGACGTGTGCTGACTCACAACTTTAAGCCACAATATATGCATATAATTAATTATTACAGAATTGACAATGATTTAGATACTTCATACGGAATATTCAATTCAGTTGGGTAATTTAAAAAAAAAAAAAAAAAATTGATATTTGAGAGGACGGAGAGCCATTACTCACTAACACGGTATGTTTTGTTTGTATTCCAGAGCTGAAGACCAAGACAGTATCCCTGTGGTCCTTTACCAACAGCCGCCCGGAGCTGTACAGCAATCCGCTGTATGCCGGGGGCGAGGGCACACAGCCGGTGCTGATCCCCATGGCATCTCTTCGCCTCATCCAGCCTTGGAGGGCGCTCTACTGTCGCTGGAACCCGGCCATGAGGCAGCAGGTGCGTACAATAGAGCAGCGCTTTCCGAAGCGCATTCTGGAAACCTTAGGGTAGCAAGGGTTCTGCTTATATCTGGTACGTCTTCAATACTTCAAGATTACTTTTGTAATACACTTAATATTAGGCAATAGGGTGGCTAGAAACCTGGAAAACCGGGAATTGTCGGGGAATCTAGAAATATTTTTGGAATATAAGAGAATTTTATTTATTTTTTGAAATCTGAAATTTTAAGAGAAAAAAAATTCTCCAAAATTTCGAGTTCCGCTGACGTACCTTCAAATTCAGGTAGTATTATATATATGTAGGTTTATTCGAAGTAAATTCGTAATAAGACGACTTATTCTCTTAAATCGATAAAATTTTCTCAGCTGATTACCGTCGTGGCCGAGCCTTCAAATTCAGATATTCTAAGTAAATTCATAAAAAAAATGTGTAAATCGAAATTTCGCGGCCGATTGCCTTTGCGACAAGACCTTCAATTACAGATATTTAAAATTTATATTTTAAATGAGTTTTTACAACTGGATTGTTCTGACATAAGTGAGAACATGTGAAAAAGCCACTATAATTAAATAAAGTATTTTTTGTGATATTCTTTTGTAAATTTTCAGGATCCCATTTTGCAGAGGACCCGAGAACTTCTCTCCCAGAGGTCTCAACTGGCCGCCCGAGCTGACGAGGCTCAACAAGAGTTCCTGGCGCGTCAGAGAAACCCAATTCCCGTTCATTCCTAGGCCCTATATCTAAATTTTATCACCAAACATACTATCATTCATTATTTCCATCAATTAAATTCATTATACACTTTCAGATTTTAAGAAAACTTTTCCCTTCAAACAAATAATACTCATTTTATTGCATTTTCACCTTATTTTCTTTAGTATCATATGGGCGCTCTTGAAATTTCCACGGCGACGGCAACGGCGCACGGCGTTTCTTTTCTTTAATTCATATGAGAGATATGTATGATAATGATTACATTTTTCCCATGGAGGAAACAGACATACGTACATCGTTTGTCCCACTATTATTTAGTGTTTAAGAGAGGGAACGTGTGTTTTATGTTTTTTTTTGTGCCGTTGCCGTGCTGTAGCCATAGGATTTTTAAAAGCGGCGAATAGATAATTCCTAGAAGCATAGAATTAAGAAGAACACAAGAAATAATGCGACGTGGGCGTGTTTCGTGATACAAAAGTCTGACAAACCAGCCTTAAATTTGATGAAATATGAAATTCAATTGGGATGGCGATTTCAAGTCCAACACATCTACAAAAAGTGATATAAAGTCATGAAAAGTTATGAAACAAAAACTAGGTTACATAGGTAAATATTTAATCTAGTTTTGGTTTCATCACTTTTAATGACTCTATATCACTTTTTAAAGGTGTGTTTAATTGTCATTTTGATGAAATATCATGGAACCGCGATATACATACCATGTCATGCAAGTGTAAGAGAGACAAAGTGCATACTTAATGGGCTACATATAACCAAAAGGTACTAAGTCAATGGCAACATTGCTTTCCATTTGAATCTACATGGAAGGCATTTCTATTGTGTATTATTTGTACAGTGCCTAGAAGTGTGAAACGGATGTGGCCATAGTTTACTTACGACCTTTTGAGTGCCAGCCCTTAGATAGGTCAATTAAATTGAATATTTGATCAATTTCTCCTGAAGTAGGATAAAATTGACCTTACTTCTGTCATAAAGACCCACCCACAACTATTTTTTTTTTAATTATCAAAATTATTTCTTGAACAGATAACCAGTTTCATTGGGTGAAAGGTGTTAACTGTTGATATCTCATTTCAAATTGATTCAGAATCACATTACTAGGAATTTTCTATTCGGTGTTGTTGAATGAGCTCATGTTTTGTTTCATATTTCAATGATGAATGTCACATTTATTTTAATTTATATTTAAGTATCACTTTACTGTACCTATTTACGAAAATATTACATTCTCAACTATTATATTTTAATTTGCATAGGCTTGTGTGAGGCATTTTTTTTTTACTTCCGGAGCCAGGGGGACTATAGCTTCCCCGATTGGGGTCAGCAAGACACAAGGTGGTTTCCCAGTAGGACATCACTGTCTAATGTGCACCAATACACACAATTTTTGTTACCTGCACATCAATTCCCAAATACAAGCTTAGTATTATTAATAAATTTTTTAGTTACTAAATAATTTGTTATTATCAGAATTAACTTATTGAAATTCAATAATTAATAATAATATTAACCCTTCCCTTACGGTGTCCTGGTGAGAAACATGAACTAAACGATGTTAGAAAGAGAAAACACCACGCTTTATATTCAAATCCAGAAGTTAAGGCGATGCACTACGTCATGTAATATTTTAAATTGAGCCGCTATCAATAACAACCCTTACGTAGATGGCGATAAGGTTTAAATTCCCGCTTAACACCATCCGCCTGTTTTGATTTATGCAAGAAAAAAACATGTCCAAAAAGTGCCTTTTATTTTATTTTGTGGATGTTCAGGCATTAATATTTAAATTTTTTTCGATCATTTTATAAATAACTTAATTTGCCACATTATACAATAAAATCATAACCGAAAATAGGTTCGTAAGTAGGAGATTTTGAACTTTAAAGCAGTTTTCATAGGCCTTTACATTATTTTTTTCTGGGCTTATAAAAAGACTTATCTAAAAAATACTCGATCGTTTCAAAGGCCAAGATGTATTCTACTCGCAGTATTTAAGTAAAGCATCTGAAACATTTCTAGGCGACCAAATTTTCTAACCAAAAACACATGATTTTGAATTACTACGTATGGCATCGCCTTAACCAAAAAAGAATTAAAATGTACACCTCTATGAAATCAAAAGTTAATTTTTTAATACTTATTTTTGTATGAAACCACAAAAAAGTCAGCTGACTATAGACATATGAATATTAGTAGACCTGCCCTAAGTGATAAAAGCGTATTATTGCCCACTCCCCATACCGGTTCCATTGGAGCCGGCTGGGCTCGCGTATGGCCTCCCGTGAATCTAGAAAATGTGACGTCATCATTTTTGTGCGAACTAGCGTCGAGCTATGGTCGAGAGTCATCGGTTCATTTTACGAAATAACACGACAAAATGGTGGCTTGTGCTATGAAAACTTGTAAAAATAGATGTGAAAAAGAGCAAAAACCCAATTGTCGTATTACATTCCATATGTAAGCATCATTTTACTTTATTTTAAGCTTATTCACATCGAGATACATCTGGATGCGTACACAAAGCCGTTTGCATAAGAATCAAAGATGTGCCTTCGCCTTTTCGCTTTGATAAAATACATAATCATTTGGAATGTCTATTTTATCATCTGTTATATCTTGCTGGAACTCCGTCGTATTAATAAAGGATAATAAACCAATAATTTTTTAATTTATTCCACTTTAATGGCGTTATTACTAAACGAGTTTTGAATTTTACACAACTCATAAACAACACTTAATATAGGATAAATGGTTGGTTATCAATAGTGAAAAATTGGTATATTTAGAAGTAAAATGTGGATACAGTGAGCATGTTTGGAATGAAAAATGTATGTGTCATTTTGCTGTCCGATGATATTTTTTATCTATTAAAATTAAAAATATTATATTTTTCTATCGCACGTCGCCACCGATCATATATATTTGGATCATATTATCACACGTCGCAACGGACCACGTGTTAGGTACGCGCGTTGTTTCGTATGTACGGTACTGCTGGAACGAGAAGGAGTGCATATCACGTAATGCGCTAGGTTATACCGAGTGGCGATGTGTGATAGAAAAACATGTTTTTGTTTTTAATTGAAAAAGTGTCATCGGACGGCAAAATGATGTCCAAATTTTTACTCCAAATACTCTCAGGAATCCCTTGGAAAAGCTGTGTGTATATAATTTCATTTGTTTTTTTAGTTGTTTTCCTTTTCTATTATCTTCTTAAAAGTGAAATGTTATATATTTTCTTAAAGATTTCATTATTTTATTATTAATAGGAACAGAGCGGTTGTGACAACCCTCCAACATTGCTCGAATGTAGCGATTCTCAAGTGTGCTCATCGTTGTTTACTGGGAAGTAAATTATGAAACATTTATAAAAGTGTCTTAACTAAATACGGAAACAAAATATTCGACTCTGAAAATAGAAGAAATTTACTTTGCCGAATTCGGACTTTTGGCAAATTTGTTCATAACGTGGCGAGTAATTTGCGCTCCCATGTAAAAATGTCTATTCATTCAAAAGCAGATTTTACTTTTAAGAACTAAATGGTGATATTATAATGCGAGATGCCTATTTACTGTCAGATTGATTTATCGACGAATCACAGTCAGCTTTCCCCTCTGCGTCCCCCAACTGTTGGTTTGACCCCTCGCCTTTAAGTTCTCGTCTATTAATATTCATATGTCTATGCAGGTGACCATGTTTATAATACTAAATAAGTAAAAATTATTTGTCAGTAGTTTTAGTTCAGTAAAAACGTAAGCCATTTTTATAAATTTTAATACAAATAATATTGTCAACATAATTTTTTAATACATAGGTCGTTGGGTGTGAAAAAAAAAAAAAAAAACAATAATTGGGAATTATCTCAAATATGATTTAAGATTTTCACGGCCAAAAGTATTTTTGTTATTTTTTTTTGGGGTGTTATGCCGTGTTGCGCTAACTCCTTCTTTAGCCAACGTTTCGGACAACGTTACAGTGTCCATCATCAGGGCAGATGTGTAGAAACACGGCATAACACCCCAAAAACAAATAAAAAAAATTATCTCGATGTAAGTATTTAGAAACAAGCAAAGGGGTGGCATAGCGCGGCGGTTAGCTGACCGGCGCACAATGGCGGCTGGTGGGAATTTCCTATCCCGTTAGCGACGGATATGATGCTATCCATCGGGCACTATGTAAAATTGTCATAAGATCTGCGAAAGTCATGCGAAATTTGAGCTTTGCAAATTTGTTCGCTTTTTACATCTTCTTTTGTATTGCAACTCATAATCATTTTGTTTTAAAAACGAATAAATATGTTTATGAAGGTACCTAGTTACGTGTATCTACATGGGGTAAATTTATGATAGTGATGCACAACCTTTTCAACAGAGGGCCGCGTTTGCCTATTTTTCAAAAAATTGGATTTTTATGCTTTCTGTTGAGGGGAAGGGGATTGACAGTAACTCTGCAAACCGGTACTTCAAATTTAGTTCCATTTAAGACATGCAGCGTAAATTAACCAAAATTCTATAAAAAAACGTTCCCAGCCAAGGTTTTCAAGAATTACCCCAAACATTTTGATTTTTCTCTACAACCGTAACAATAGGCCGTCTAAAATTGACATGCGGGCCGCAAGAATTGGGCCGCGGGTTGTGCACTGGTTTTTGACAAGTAAAATTTTACAAGCGGTACTTACGCACGAGCTAGTGATAGTAAGCCCGTCGTCCCACTGGCCCGGTAATGGTAAGGAATCGACAAAAACTGGAGACCCTGCGCAAAAGAAAAGTAAAGTTCGCTAAGTGAAACCTTAGCGAACTTTACTTTTCTGCGCACGGTTTCTGGTTTTTGTCGATTTCTTACCTTCACCGAGCCAGTGATTGTAACTCTATGATAATAAGAGTGTATTTTTTAAATAAGTAATACCTACTCGTATTTTTAAAATATACTGTATATTTTCGAATATATTGACAGCAGAGGCAGGTAGATAGGTACGTACGACTTTTAAAAAACCTATTTTGGATATAACTAGTAATGCCTATAAGGAGCAAATTTCGTCGGTCCCCTCTCGCTCGTTATAACCAAGTTTAACTGTATTTCAAATATTATATGTTTATTTCTAATGATAAAATTTAAAAGCATTCTTCATCACCTTTCAAAAACAGTTTTTAGTTTTCGAATACGTTTAGAAATATTCCATTTGTTTGGATTTTACTGCGAAGCGGAAATACTCAGACCCTCCGATAAAATATGCTAGAAGCCTGAGAGGTTAAACTGAACGATAATCGTTAACAAAATGGATAACACATCCATATGAAAAGATGACTTATATAGTAAATAAAAAAATAACAGTCGCAACTGGGAATTCAACTCAGAACTTCTCCATTTTCGTGTTTTCATTGAAAGTTGTTAATATTATTTCCAATCATTAAATAATATGTTTTATATTTCAAATCTAAATGCATAGATATAATTCTGTTGTTCCAAAATAAAAGTTTTATTTCCAAAGATGTATTCTTTGTTTTATTCACTGATGCTAACTTGTACTCTCATTCCTATCAGAAAAGGTCGTCATTTTTTGATTTGTTATCTCTAAAACTATTGATAAGTTCATTATTGTTATTGTTATTTTTTTACAAAAACTCCCACAGATCCTGAGGGAAATAATTTCCTTCAGGTCCTATGTCATCTTTGGAGATGCTGTACAGAAGTGTTTTTGAGAAGAGAAAGGATTGAATAAGTTACAAATGTCAACCATCTATAAATGGCACGCGTTTGGCGTGTTTGCCGATTGTGCACCGGGTCATTTCTACGACTTGTTCTTGAGTTCACCTTCCTTGCCGGCTTCTTGTGTTCCCTCCCTATCTCTTCTAAACCCATGTTCACCCTCCATCCATCAACCCTTCCTCAGCGTCTCCTCAAGAACAGCATTCCCACCAGACGCCTGTGATCTATAGATTGCAATGTTTTTAAAAAAAATTGGGATCTATCAAACAGACTACCCGTTTCTGCAGAGTCTTGGATTGTTTATGTATTTCAGGGCTCCAGACTGATTTGCACCGGGTTAGCCATTGTGTAATATCTGCAGTATTTCTAGTACGCCCCGCTTCTGAGAGGCTAACTTGACGCTGGCTTTGATAGAGCTCCCGTGCTTGAGATGGTCACTCGAAGTTACACCAAGCATATCAATGAAAGGTATGTTGGGCAGATTATTTCGATTTATTTAATTTTTTAATTTATACTGGTATCCATTAACTCTTTGCACGCGGCTGTATCAACTGTTGTTACGGCAAAAAGTCTATACTCACACGCGGCTGTATCAACAGTTGATACGGCAACTTTGACGGCCGATATTCCAGCGCTCTTTCGTCATAAATGTATTTCTTGCTCACTTGGACATTCGTAGAACTATCACGATGCTGACATCTACAAGAATTTCTCAAAAATAAAATTGTATTTCATAAAAAAAGATCGATAATCAAGTGCGCCTCTTCGCGCCTTTTAGTCCTTTAGTTTACATTTTTGTCAACGGATGGCGTTAGTACTAGTATGTAATTCAGAACTTTTCATAACTAAAAATGATAAGTGCTCATGGTGTCCCATTTGTGTCTATCAACGCAGTGGCCTAAGTACACACACGCCGAGAGTGGTTTATTTATGACGCCGAGTGAATGGCGGGACCACATTCAAAAGATACGGCACGTCTTTGTATGAAATTTTATGTTTTTGTTTTTATAAACATCTAAGAGTGTTGACACAACAGGATTTGTTTTCATATTGTGGAGAATAATCTGTTTCTGTCTATATAGTCCAATAAATCATGCCAGAATGCTATAATTTGACATTTAATTGCGTGCATAGGTATTTGAAAATATGTACCGCGTACGGGTATAGATAAAATGGAGCAAATTAACGTGTTCAAAAGGTTAATACATAATAATATTTGCATAGCACTGTTTTGTGAAAAATCACCACAAGGGCGCTGTACAAATAAATATATAATAAAATTATATAATATTCTAATCTCTCTACATAGTATAAAATAAAGTCGCTATCCGCATCTGTCTGTTTGTGCGCTTAGTTCTTCTAAACTACGTAACAGATTTCAATAGGGTTTTTAATATCATCTAGAGAATTTCTTCCGGAAGGTTTATATGTATAACACATGCATATTATATTTATAGAAAGTAGAGAAATGTCGATGTTTTGTAATTAAATTGTAAAAACAATAATTTTGTGCGTTTACATTTCTAACTCGTGCTACACCTTACGAGATACATCAAAATAATTTAATACGAAATTGTATATTTTAGAAAGTCCGCGATGTTATATGTCTTTCTCCTAAGGATAGCAAGCAGTAACGCCGGGTACACATTAGCTAGTTATAATCAAATCTAAGACTTAAGTTAGTGACTTACAACTAAGACATAACTGCTGGCTTAAAACTAGTGGTGCATATTTAATTTACAATGTTCTATATCTGACAAATAAGAATTTAATTATCTTATATTGTATAGTCTATTTTAATTTTGTAATAATCTATATAATACTAGTTTTTTTATTGTCATAATATATTACTAGATAGATATCTAAATAAAATGACCTTAGGTCAGCCATGAAGATTAAAAAATAGTATTTACAAAAAATTATAATACATACCCACATCTTATCAATAATTAAAAAAGCGTAAAACAACAGTTCTACGTGTACTTCTGACGTGGATAGTTACACAGATTAGAAGAAGAGGAATTGTCAAAAAGTTCTAATACCTCATTGGGGACTGACTTGGCTGCTTTTCAAAGAGCTATTGAAAGTTTATATTGTTTGAGCGTTGGTGGAGTTTTTCTTGGAAGTCAATTTTTGAAGTGTTTATTCTGAAGTCAAAATGGTGAGAGTTCTGTCGGCGTTTAGTGCCATACGAAAGACAAATTTTTTTGGAACAGTTTGGGGGAGAAGAGCTTCTACGGAAGTCACTTCCATACCCTCGGAAGCTGATGTGGTCATCATCGGTAAGATTGTAATAATTAGTAGATATTTTAGTTTTAACTGTACGAACCCAGAGTGACTAGACATCCCTAATTGGAGTATGTTGTAAGGCTTTAAGGAGTATAAGGGGTAGATATGGGAAAGAGGAAGGTTGGGAAGTACCGTCCTATTCAGATCTGGTCACCAAAGACAGCTAAAGCCATTTTCAAGCAATGTTTCACTTTCACAAAAAAGTAAGCATTCCCAGATTACGATTAAAATGACAACATTTGAATTGCTCCTACTAAAAAAGTTGCTTGTGCAATGATGGAGGACATGGCTAGTTAGAGGATTTAACCCGTGCCGCCGCTGTTGGAAACCATGTCTTTGGACAACTCAACCAACTAACCGATCTAATACTAAAAAGGTTTTCGCCTTCAGTCAAATTTCATGCTATTTACAAAAATATACCATATTAATTAAATCAGGCTGAGGAAGAACTATTGAATTTTTGTAAAGTACCGAAGATATAAACCGTCAAAACGTTGGTACGTATTTGCGGCTGGTCCAAAGCTTGGGACATCACGATAAATGCGCGGCATTACTATTATCTCTACTTTTTTTGTGCCCTATTTCTGTCATAGCATCTTCTATTGTAATATTTCTGCTATATTAACTTTGTTTAATATGTAATGTGTTAATTGGACTTGGTCCATTAGTAAATAAATAAATTACTGCAGTACTGCCATTCGAATTATAAATTGTACAGCGTGTGACGTAACTATTACCAATGTTCACTAAGAAAACTCGTACCGTTATTATCAAAATAAATAAAAAATTACGAGACAAACTCTTTTAAATTTATTATTCACTTATTAAGACTAAGCCTGTATCGAGGTTAACTATTAACATTTGAATGAAGCAAACATAAAGTAATCACAAACACAAAATATTTCCAAAAGAAAGAAAAAATGTGTTCCATTAGTGGCCAGATTGGTAATTTGACAGTATTTTGTAACAATATTTGAACCATAACTAATCATTAATCATCATCCCAAAGAAGAAACAATTAAGTAGATACTGATGGTAGTTTTGTTAGAACAGGAGGGGGTATAGCAGGATGTAGTACCCTGTACACTCTGGCCAAGAGAGGAGTCAAAGCAGTATTGTTGGAGAGAGCGCGCATCACTTCTGGAACCACTTGGCACACTGCAGGTTAATTACACAACTTTTTATTACTTTATTAATAGACATTGGATTATATATTTTTCACATTGACTCCACACGTTGTAAAGTTATTTCAAAATATATAATAAATAATCCAATGTCTATTAATAAAGTTTTTTCATAACCTTATTAATTGACATTGGATTATATATTTTTCACATTGACTCGACACATTGTAAATTTATTTCCCTCTCTTTGTCATATTTGGGGATGTTGTCTTGCAAGGGCATCCCAAATAACTTATTATCTTACAAGTAAATATTATATTATATAGTTCAATCGATGTTTACCGCCACCACTTGGTGTCGAAATTAAAATTCTGTAGACTAATAGATTAGAATATTTTTGTAACGGATCTAAAAAAAAAATTCATGTACGTATTTTATCGTTATATTGATTTTTCTATGTTCTGTAAAACACCCAGTCGGGCGTAAAAAAGATTTGTTAATTACAAATATGCTTTACAACAAACTCTGTTCCGTGAAGCAACTAGCCCATAATGATATACTAACAGAACTTGAATAGGACTTTCACAGAACTTGAAAATTTGCTTTGAAATTTAATGAATTGTTCAAATTCTGTTAAACAACCCGTCCTTATTATTGTACTCCTGAACAACTTACCTAACAATATGTTCATGTAAAAGCCTTCAAGGCTAAATAAATAAATAAATAATAATATGGTTATATCTTTAGAGAACAGGATAATACTAATAAATATTTTAAAGAACGACAAACATTCCCGGATTATGAATAACCCGACAATATTTGAAAATCTCCTACTACCACCACAGTAAGCAGGAAATGCTGCTTTGTATTATGATGGAGGACTGAGTCAGCCGAGAAATTGAACATACGATGCCTGGCTATGTTAAATGCGATGCCAACTCAGTCACTGACCGGTCATAGAACAAAATACAGAAAAATAAAAAGATAACTGCCACAACTAGGAATCGAACCCAGGATCTCTTATCTTACCGGGACAGGCGTGTTGAACCACTCAACCATTGGGACCTATTTATCCGAGACACTGCTATACAGTGTATAAGCTAAGCACTTCTGCCTCCTTGTTGAATGACAGATGAGATGGCGATATAGTCATTACTCCATGGTTTTTCGAAGGATCTTGGCGATCGTTGATCCAAAATTACAGGCAGTGAGTTGCTTTAGTTCAGACTAGAACCTCTTTACATGAATGCTGCACGTCCATAGCAGCAAGGACATTAATAAAATCCCAATTTAACCAAAAATGTTGGAAGAGGATATAAAAATACGACCTTTATTTGCATGGTTAGTGATTATCCAATCATTCTGGGTATAAAGTTGCATCGCCAGACTAAAAAATATTCCGATTCTTTCGGATCACCATTGTTCCACTTTAAAAAAAATTACATGTCGTTCGATCTTGATTCGTCAGTAACACACCAGGCGAGAGCTTCTGTTTCGTCTAGCGCATAAATAAACCACTCACTAGATCGACATCTTTGGGCTTTTTGTACGAAACAAATTGGTCCTGAAAAACCATAGATATACCAATATATAGACAGAAAATTTTTCATTCGGAACCTACTTATTATACTATACACCAATGAAAAACTCTGAAAGTTTATTCCATAGACTTTTAGAGTTTTTCATTGGTGGATACAGTTAGACAATCTTATTAAGTCACAACATTTCGGTTCCAATTTTCGACCCGAGTTGGAGTTCCGACTGGTCTTGCGACTTGATAAAGAATCATAAATGAACCACTCATCAAAGAATGATCTTTTTCTTCTAACATATCATAGACAAATATCGGGATACCAGTGCATAAAAGCATCAAAGACAAATTAATGACTCGGAATGTAGGTACCCTTTATCGTTGCATATTTTATATGTTACAACACTATCTAGGTTACAAACCAATTTCATAAGAAACTTAGTTAAAAAGGGTAGCTGCCAAAATATGGAAAAAATTAGTTGCAAGATGATATTGTTAGTTCTGTATTTAAAATATATCGACAAATACAACGTTAAATAGTTCACAATGGTCGAGTGGTTTAAGACGCCTGTCCCGGTAACTCTGGGTTCGATTCCTAGTTGTGACCTTTATTTTTATGTTTTTCTATGTCTTGTTCTATTATTTTTGTCTTCAATGATGTATTACATTTAAGGTTATAACCTTCAAAATAAGTTAAAAGAAAAGGTTGTTGTTGAATAATTTGATTGATCTAAAAATGAATAATTCCAGGTCTAGTATGGAGTCTCCGTCCCAACGACATGGAAGTCCAACTCTTGGCCCGCTCCAGAGCTGTGTACGGCGGACTGGAGAAAGAAAGCGGAGAACCAGCAGGATGGATCAACAACGGAGGACTCTTCATCTCACACACCCAGGTCTGTACACCCATTCATTCACTTTCTTCTTTTTTTAATGTAATTTTGAAGGTTCTTTCAATGTTTAATTTAATGAAATTTATTAAAAAAATATAATATATTTCATATTTGGTATGATTTTGTCATCTTATGTGAAATACACACTATGAGACCTAATATTCTTTCAAATGAAAGTTGCAAAAATTCTAAGATACTGAAAAAATAAAATTAACAAACAACAAAAAATTTCAAATAACTCTACCAATTTTTATCAAGCATCAACTGTGTTATTCCACTGCCAATTTTAATTAAGGTCTGAAAGGGTTAAGTGTTTAATTTCTGGGGTGTATTAAGAAAAAAACAGTAAAAGTAATTTGTACTCGTTCATAAATAAATATATTTGATTTTCAGGAGCGTACAGACGAGTATGCGCGCCTTAGCACGCTGGGCGGCGCGTTCGGGGTGCAAAGCGAGAAGCTGACCCCTAAAGAGGTGCATGAACGCTGGCCGCTGCTGTCGGGGCCGCTGCGATCAGCTCTCTTCAGCCCCGCAGACGGCCTGGTGGACCCCGCCATGGCCACGGCTGCCATGCTCAGGGTGGCGCGCTCCAAGGGCGCTCAGGTGACTAAAGAACTTGCGCATGCACCGTGACAAATTTGTATGCATTACCATAAACTGCAGCTAGGCACACTAATCCACAATAGGCAATCAACTATCTGCCTAAGATATTTTGGACACAATGCTCGCTAAACTGAGAACTCCATCATCCATTGTATCAAGGGAATGGCGTAAATTTTGCTTTAGCGATTTTCTGGAAGAGTTACAGACCTCTCTCTTATGTACACCCAATGTTTGGGAAACAAAGACCCCTACTGAACTTGTCAAGACATATAATAAAATACTTTCATGTCTGTTAAATAAATATGCCCCGACATCATCAAAAACACGGAAAGTTCGAAAGTCTGACGGCTGGTTCGACGATGAATGTCGAAACCAGAAGAGACTTATGCGGAAATTAGAGAGGACCTATAGGAAAAACTCTTCTGTAACTACAAGAGACGAGTGAATCCTTGCTCAAAAACAGTATACGTGTAAAATTAATTCCAAAAGATCAGACTATTGGAAAGAAAAGATTAACTCTGAACGAACCGACCCGCGACGTCTTTGGAACTCAATAAAGACAGTAATTTCGGAAGTCACTGTTCCAACGAAAATAGATATTACCCCGGAAGCTTTCTCAATTTTTTTTCGGGAAAAAATTGAATCCATTCGTGCTTCCGCATCTCACGCCCCTCCGCCAATATTCACTTTAAATTCTAAAGGAATTTTGTCTTCCTTCAAACCCACAACGCTGGAAGAAGTAATAAAAATTATTTCAAGCTCGCCTAATAAACAGTGCAGTCTTGATCCCATACCGACATGGTTATTAAAACAATGTTCTACTGTTTTAGCTCCATTCCTAGTTCATGTTTTTAATAAATCACTTAGCACGGGTGACTTTCCTGAACCACTCAAGTCAGCTGTAGTTACACCAATCCTGAAAAATTCACATCTAGACGCCGATAACTTAGGTAATTATCGGCCCGTTTCAAACTTACCATTTATTTCAAAAATCCTGGAGAAAATTGCTGCCGCACAAATAACCAGTCACTTGAATTCAAATAAATTATTCGCAAAACGTCAATCTGCGTACAGAAAGTTCCACTCAACTGAAACCGGACTACTTCGTATGCTATCAGACATAACTCTGGCCGTAGAGTCAGGTAAGTTATCACTTATCTCACTCCTAGACATGAGTGCAGCGTTTGACACGATTGATCATGAATTCCTCATTAGGAGATTAGAGGAAACATTTGGTTTGAATTCCGACATAAAAAATTGGCTGGTATCCTATTTATCCAATCGCTTACAAGCCGTGAGGGTTGGAAATAAATTGTCCAACTTCGCAACACTTTCTTCAGGGGTACCCCAGGGATCCGTTTTGGGTCCACTTCTCTTCATCCTTTTTACAAATGATGTTGCCAAAATAATCGAGTCATTTGATCTCTTGTCTCACTGCTACGCTGACGATCAGCAAGTTTATTTTTACTGCGCTCCAAATGAAATCAATAGTCTCAAGATCCGTATAACTGAATGTCTAGAAGCAATAACTCGTTGGATGTCTTCAAACAAGCTGAAGCTCAATCCATCTAAGACTGAGTTTCTCTGGGTAGCCACAAACAAACGTCAACATTTCATAGACAATTCACCTATTACTATTTCCGGCAGCGATATCATCCCAAAAACAACAGTCAAACTTCTCGGTGTCAATTTAGATTCAGACTTTTCGTTTAAAAGTCAAATAAATAGGACTGTAAGCACCGGTTTTTTTCACCTAAGACAACTCAAGTCTGTCCGAAGAAACCTTCCTTCAGAAGCAACAAAACTACTTATCAACTCTTACATAGTCTCAAGTCTCGATTACTGCAACGGCATTTATGCCAGCCTTCCAAAATATCAAATTGACAAACTTCAATCAGTGTTTAATGCAGCAGCACGGCTCATAACCGGGGTTTCAAAATATTCGCACATTTCAGAACACCTTCGTAACCTTCACTGGCTCAAGTGCCCTGAAAGAATCCAGTACAAACTGTGCTGGATGGTGTTTAAATCCATCAATGAAATGGCCCCACCCTACATCTCTGAACTATGCTTCCCGGAAAACACTGGTCTGAGGCAGTCAACGCTTAGATCAGCAACATCAGCAGCTGTAGGCAGACTGATAGAACCTATGCGCAAGCCAAATACTAAGTTTGGTGATCGCGCTTTCGGAGTATCTGGGCCGAAGGCTTGGAATAAACTCCCTCCGGAACTAAGATCCATAACAAGTCCAACAGAATTCAGGTCTAAACTAAAAACTTACCTTTTTACGCTGTCGTACCCTTAAATTAAATATACCAATCCTAAGAGAAAGTCCAGTTATATTCAATTTTTCAATTAAGTCCTAAATCCTGTATCTAAATTTCGCCAATAAACAATTAGATAATGTTAATTAAGTGTTAATCTCAAGTGACCTACCAGGTAAGTATTGTACTGTATATTTTCTCCATAAATAGATAAGTAATAACACTGTAGAAATGTATTATAAGTTTGAACAGCGCCCTTGAGGTGTTTTTGCACAAAAACGGCGCTATAAAAGTCATCCAGGTATTATTATTATTATTATTATCGAGAAACTCATATCACTGGCAAAGTAAAACGCGTGAGTAGCAGAAGATCACTGATTTGTTGGAGAGATCAAAATGAAATCAAGTCATTAAGCATTAATTTCTGTGTTCCCGATGGATATCTCCGTCACCAATAGCATAGATGTTTTATCTCCCGGCCTGCAGGAATAACTTGACAATTGCCATGCAGGTGGGAGGGCAATCTTACTGTTGAATAGAATCAATTCAGATATCGACATATAGGTGACGCCGCTTTTAAAACGACAAGCCTTGCTGCCGCCAGAATAATTTCTTTCAAAGCTTTTTAAAGCCTAATTTATATTTATACTTCTATTTTACATATTTTATATTTTTTATCATGATTTATTTTTGGGATATTATGTCATGTTGAGCTTCCTTCTTCATTAGCCAAGGTTTTGGGCAGCGTTATTTTTTTATTTTATTTTAGATTTTGAGGAAACAAACAGTTACTCAATTTTATATAAAGAATTACATTTTACATGTTTGCATTAACCAGTGAAGTTTCCACATAAAATTCATGTTACACACAGAAAAAAACTTAAATAAACAGAAAAACATAAAAACACCTTATTGAAAATAACTGAGATATCATAGATATCTTACACACCTTAATAAAAACACCTTAATGAAAATAACTTTTTTTTTTTTATAATAATTCTTTATTGACTGAAAAATTTTACATTTTTTTTTTTTTTTTTAGACAATATATAGATAGTCCCACGAAGCTGCCACATGGCTGCTTGTCTGCAGGTTCTATCTCAATATACAATTATAATACAGTATAAGTCTCGGGTTAGATGAAATAAATAACAGACTCTTACATACAATCATAGAACTCACTAAAGCGTCCCAAGTACACTAACACTTTGAATGACAATACGATAACGTACATTCAAAAGTACAAGACAATATAGCACACAGATAACACACATCCAAAAATTAGACATATACGATAACACACATTGAAAGTGAATAACATTGTACTGTAGTACAATGTAATAGAATTATAATTCTAGTTAACTAAGTCAAAAATGTTTTTTTTTTTTTTCTGGAAATCAAAAGCTTGTTAGTGAAAAAATAAAAAATAATTACATTCATTTATATTAGAATTAAAACTTTCAAATAATGTCTTTCCTTTTCTTATTTGTTTGCTCTATTTTTTATAGATATATAGATTTTTCATTTATAAGCCACACCTTTATTTTTTATAGATATATAGATTTTTCATTTATAAGCCACACCTTTACAGTTTTCATGCTTAAACTCTTATTTTAAACTGAGGCACATATGAAAATATCTTAGATATCTTACACACAGCAGGGAGAGAGAGTATGTTATTAACAATTTGATTTAATTTTCTCAACAACAGTTGTAACAGCAACTTGCATAGAGACATTGATCAAATGTTATTATTATAATGCAGAGAAGTTTTACTTACAGTTCCCGTGAGCACTAAGGCTATAGGCCCATTATTTTTTTTATGTGAACACTCCTCAAGACTTCCCTAATTGGGGTATGTTGTGAGGCTGAAGGTAATGGGGGAAGGGAAGGAGATGGGGTTGAGGAAGGTGGGGAAGTACCTGGCTATTCAGATCTGATCACCAAACATGGCTATTTTTAAAGCTAAAGCCATTTCAAGCAACCTTTCAATCCTGAATAAATAAATTGCATAAATAACACAAATTTGGGCGCGTGCTGGGATTTGAACCCGCAATCTTCGGACTGCTTTACCCCTCAACCACAGAAGCCCCATTTCTCCCATTTTACCTCATTCTTTTAAAAATAACCCGGTCTCTTCATCAGCTATGTCTCCTGGTTTCCCAATGTGTCTTCCAAGGTAGCCCGCCAGTGCTGGACATTCGCATAATATGTAGTGAATTGGAATCTCTTCATTCTCTTCACATGGTGTTGATTTGCAGGTGTTTGAGCGAACCCCCGTACATCAGATCCTGACGGGGAGTAATTCCCTGGGAAGCAAGGAAGTGAAAGGAGTTGTCACTGATAAAGGAACAATCGCCACCAAGTGTGTCGTGAACTGCACAGGTAAATATATCTTTTCTAATTTGGACGTTTGGCGTCTCTTGGCCGTGCTCTTCCATAAAAATACCGGTAGAAGGAAGAACGAATTTAATATTCCCTCAAAATATTGCTATTCGTCAATGGTTTTTTAAGGCGATGCACTACGTAGTAATGCAAAATCATGTGTTTTTGGTTTGAAAATTTGGTTGCCTAGAAATGTTCGAAATAATCGAGTATTTTTTGGATAAGTCTTTTTATAAGCCCAAAAAATAAATGTATAAGGTCTATGAAAACTGCTTTAAAGTTCAAAATCTCCTACCTACGAACTGATTTTCGGTTATGATTTTATTTTATAATGTTGTAAATTAAGTTATTTATAAAATGATCGGAAAAAAATTAAATATTTATGCCTGAACATCCACAAAATAAAATAAAAGGCACTTTTTGGCCACGTTTGTTTCTTGCATAAATCAAAACAGGCGGATTGTGTTAAGCGGGAATTTAAACCTTATCGCCATCTATGTAAGGGGTGTTATTGATAGCGGATCGATTTAAAATATTACACGACGTAAATGCATCCATCGCCTTATATTTGTTAGACATATTTACAAGTATTTTTTAATTTACACCACTCACTCACGAACAGTTAAAAATGAATATTCAGACCCTGTGCAGAAAAATATCACAATGGAATGGGCTGCAAACCGTTGCCTTACTTTAACGAACCATACTTTTCTGCGTAGGGTCTGGTTATTTCAATGTTCGCTCTTCGGCAATCAATGTATGACTGATTTCGTAGTTTATTCAAAGCATTCTCGAATCATCCTGGTGGTAAAAATATGGTCACCTGTTTTGCCTCCAGCTTGTCAGAATGATAGCCAGATTTTTTAGTGGGTCAAATTTTGGATGTCTATTGTAGCAATCTGTTGTGTTCGCACAAATAGGACTCCAACTCGTCTTGGAAGGAGTTTAATAATAAAATGGTTCTTTTATATTAATCAGGGATTTATTAATACTCCACGTATTATAATGGTGACTCGATAGTCGACCTAACTAGAAGCTGGCCAATTGGAATCTGGGACAGTGAGTTTCTCCGAGAGCCTTCGCACTGGCCCTGGCGACAACTGGCCACTGGCTCCATCTTGCGGACTTCCACGCAAGCTCTATGCACTGCCATCTGTGCGTGCATCTATAAAGCTCTTACTTCCCAACACAATCCATTCTCTGCTTCGAAGCCCTCCAAGTTATTAGATTTGGGTGACAGATTCAATCACATTGGGTTCATTGTCAAGGTTTTTTCTTCACAAAACAAAATGATTACCTTTTTTTTCTTTGCTTCCCCAGGAGCTTGGGGCAGCGGGGTGCGTGAACTTACAGGCGCGCCAGGCCTGCCTATCGTGCCCATGAAGCACGCCTACATCGTGTCGGAGACCATTCCGGGGGCACGCGACCTGCCTAACGTGCGAGATCACGACCATGCTTTCTATTTCCGCATTCAAGGGGACGCAATCTGCATGGGCGGGTACGAGGGGAACCCTATTCTGCTGGACGAAGTAAGAAAACTTTTATTATAATTTTTGTATGTAAAACATATGAAAAACTTTTCGTTAGTGCCCAAATAAAAAAGTTATGATAAATTACTTTTTTTTGTGCGGTTTACGAAGCGTTCATATATACGCACCTTCACGATTATAATATAATTATATTTCATTCATAATTATTTCACCGCGCTCGGTCAGTTGTTCTATTATTAAACACACACTCACTCACAACTTACCATTTTCTTACTTAACTACTACTCAACTATTCCTTTCTTGTGTAGCGAAACTACAGAGAACAAAATTGGTTGCAAAATCTCCAATACAGATCAATTAGAATTTAATTGAAACAGTGAAACAGATGCTGATATTGAGCGCGATGATGTTTATAAATAAAATAATAAATAACCTGTTACAAATATATTTTAAAACAAAATTATACACAACAAGGACATTCACAGACATCGCAAGGACATGCAATGAAATCGGAATACCGAAAAAGGACAAACTCAATATGCAAAACAATTTATTCTACAAAGGGATGAAATATAAAACATTAAAAATCAAAAACCGTAAAAACTACAACAATGTAAAGCGGGGTCTCCTGCGACTGTTTCCACAAACAATACATCAAACATTTTTGTTTTCATCCATCAACATTCCGTCTCCTCTCTTTGCTAAAATATTGGAGTGCGGTGGGCGTGGCCACAGACATTATATCATTATTTTGTAGATGTCTAATAAAGAAGATATGCATCCTCTCAGTTTTTCGCTGTCGACTGTCACAATGAGTTTCGACGATGAAGTCGTTCTTGCAGTTTTAGCGATCACAGAAAGTATCATCATGATGAAAGTTCCATCAGGAAGGAAACACAGATCTCGAGTTCAATCGTATTTTCGACCATGAAATTTTTATATTTATTTATTGAGAATGTAAGATAGATTTGATGTAGGTAATTTCATCCGCGACTCGGAAACTGATTTCGAATAATTAGTTTTATTTATTCGGCCAGATATTAAAAAAAAACATTGTGAAGAAGTGATGTCATTTCACAAGAAATGCTTTTTTTATGTGAATACCGCACAAGAGTCCCAACTGCTCAGTTTAAGAGATTCAGATTTAAAACAGTTTATTTAAATTGGGTTCTTGATAAAAACAATCATCCACTATGGCATTATTTATTTACAATTTAATAACTCATAATTATTATGCTCTCTCAGTGCACATAACCTCAAAAACATTGCTTTTCAAACAAAAATGTAATAAACGGACTCATTGACACGTTTTGATATTTTGTACTAAAGTATAATAGTTTGGTAATAGGGAATTCTCGTGCATTTTGTAAATAATTTATTTCAATAAAGATAATTATTTTATTATGTGCCTCTTTTTTGTCTTTTTTTTAAAATGCATTTTCAATTTTTTGTAGTTGTTTTAAAAATTGCGTGCTATTTCGGCTCTGAAAACGGTCATGCGCCATCTTGGCCGCTACGTCACAAGTGCTACGTCACAAGTGCTACGTCACACCTTTGCCGCCGCCACCGCCATCGGTTTGCAGGATCTACTCAGGACGGTCAACCGTGACGTCATCGTTCGCCCTTGAACGCTTGATCAATCACTGGGCGTTCTTAGCTGCATTGAAATATTTCGTTCGCGCCTGTTTTTAAAGTCATTATAACTTTAATAAATGATTTTTGAAAATTATAAAAACTATGTATTCTTGTGTCTGAAGTGTTTCTACATTTGAATAATTAATAATAAGTGATTTTTTGGTGTGAAGAGAATTCCCTATTGGCATGTATGTGACTAGGGCCTGCCCGCTGACTTTGAGTTTGGGCTGTACGAGCTGGACTGGGGCATCTTTTCGGCGCACGTGGAGGGCGCGGGCTCGCTGTGCCCCGCCATGACGGACGCAGGCGTGCGCTCCACCGTCTGCGGGCCCGAGTCCTTCACGCCCGACCACAAACCGCTGCTGGGAGAAGATCCGCATCTACTGGGTGAGATCATTACTATTACAGCATTATCTATTAAAAATTGAAAATAATATGCATATATTTTAAATTAGGTGGGGTACACAACATTCCCAACCGCCTGGAGCCAGTGAGACTATGGTATGTTATGAGACTGAATTTAGGATGGAGGGGAAGGAGATGGGGAAGTGCCTGGTTTTACAAATCAGGTCACCAAACACGGCTAAAATCATTTCAAGCAACATTTCTCCAGAATGTGCCGCAAATATACTACATGTTACAAATAAGTTGTGAAATAACTCAAATAACTTAAATAAAATAAATGTGCTCATTTCGTATTTAAACCCGTTTCATCCGGATTGCTAATCTTACAGCTTAGAGAGATTTTTAGCTTTTTCAATTAAACAAGCATATTTGGGATATTTTCTCGTTTTTATTGTATTTTGACATCTATTATGTTGACTGAGCGTAGTGAAGACCTGTTTCAACGGTTTTGAATTTCGTCTGTCTGTAAATTTTTTAGTATTTTCTGTTTCCTTTTCAAGGTGGTTGCCGAAAGAATGATTCACTAAAGATTCTTTGTTCAAATTATAAATCGTCGTATTTTCTTGTCCAATTTTTTCAATACTATGGTACCTACCTGCCTGAAAAAAGTTTGTAAAAAGAATTGTCATTGAGATATGACGTTATTAGGGAATGCAATCCCGGTATACCGGGATCCCGAAATACCGAGATCCCGCAGACATTTTGCGGGACTAATTTCGGTCAAAAATTTTGCGGGATCCCGCTGGACTGGCGGGATTACAGACAAGCTTCTACAACTGCATCGACGTCCAGTTCTTCCACATCGGCTCATTGTGAACCTCAACCATCAACAAATAAAATCACTGGCCATTTTTCAAGCGAAAACAATACCGTCGAAAAGAGGGTATCACGAATGGTGTCTAAAGATGGTTTACCATTCCGAGTTTTCTGTACCTCGTCGGATTTGCGAGATCTTTTTAAAGCCGGGGGTTTTAACTTACCAACGTAATGAATTATGGCAAGACACTAAAAATGATGGTTATTTTCATTTCTTTTAAAGCTGAAAGAGAGCAACTACAGATTTACCCTCACTTACTCTGAATTACTTCGAGTCCGGTGGATTAAAAGGCACATACCTTCAATTCACTTACAATGCGCTAATGACTATTGTGCCAACCAGCGTTGAAGCTGAAGGAGCTTTTTCAGCCGCTGGCTACCTTGCGTCCAATATCAGAAGCCGTTTATCAGATGACAAAATTAATACTTTAACTTTTTTACGAAGCTTTTTCCAAAATAATGTTTAATTAAACTTATGATGCTCATTAAACAAGAATATTGTTAATGGTGTGGACGTTATAATTTAAATTGAAGTTTCAGTTCAGTTTCAGTTTCAGTGCCGGCAATCCGGGCCTTTATTTTATTTTCATTTGTGTACATAGATTTCTTTTACCCACCTCACTAGACAAAGTCTGTTCCGAGGCGGGTATGTTATGTAAATTTATGTCTTATCTTATTCTTTGCCAATTTATAACTTAAACTTTACCTAGGTCTAACTAAAGGTATACCTGTTTACATCATTTAAAATGTCCCAAAGAACTTGTTTAATTATAGGTATAAATTTAAAAGTCTAAAAACAAGGTTGGTAGATCGAGGTATTAGGTCTTTATTATACGATTGATTAGATATCTAAGTCCACTCTGCTGGATCCCGCAAATACCTGGATCCAGCGGGACTAAGATTGTTCAGTCCCGCAAATACCTGGATTGACATTTTCTTGCGGGATTGCATTCCCTAGACGTGACGTTTCTTTGAACAAATAATTATATAATTATTCCGTAATTAGCTGTACCCCGCCACGCATTGCTGTAGCTCAGTCAGTCTGTGAAGATGGAACGATAGTTTGCAAAACAAATAAACAAAACAGATTTGCTGAGGCACTGCATTAAAAAATATTCTTCTCACAGTTGACATCTACATAATATGTGTATATAAAAAAACACGCATATTCGAATGCAACGTTGTTACAATTTCAAAGCAATTGGTGAAGAACTTTTGGAGATTTAAGAATTTCAACAAACGAACATTTACATATTTATTTATATAGATCAAAATATATAGGGTTTTCCAATAAGAGGTGCTATTTTAATTTTCAATCGTAAAAGATCCATGGTTTCGTTGCTTGTGTGACACGTAGCGCCGTCTTATTGAAAGTAAACGTTGTCCAGATCAATACTATCCAATTCCGACTATAAAAAATCATTAATCATCTCTCGATAGCGCAATCCATTCACCGTCACTGTTGCTCCAGCCTCATTTTCGAAAAAGTAAGGTCCAATGACTTCGCCGGACCATAAACCGCTCCAAACAGTCACACATTGAGTGACTGTTTGGAGCGAACAATAATTCTTGGGTTTTCCGAGCCCCAGATGCGACAATTTCGCTTGTTGACGAAGCCACCGAGGTGGAAATGGGCCTCATCACTCAAGATGATTTGCATTTGATTCACTCAAGTGAATTTTAATAATTTCAATGCGTTGTTGAAGCGTGTATCGTTCCATTTTTATTAATGGCGTAGTTTCTACTTGTCAAATGTTAAAAAATGACAGCTTCAAAAGTAACATCTACCGAAATAGCGGGCTATTCAAAATAACACCTCTTATTGGAAAACCCTGTATATATTTTTTTTAATATGTATTTTTTGTAATTAAGTATGTGAATGTATAGTATATGAATTAATGCAAATTACTTGTTTTTGATTTTTTAAATAAAAAAAATTAGAAACCCGTTTTTTCAGATGCATAATTGCTGTTCACAGAACTACCAGTCTTTATTAGTGCAAATGTTGACGTTTCAATAAGAAATGCTTTACTAAACCTTTTTCTCTTCCACCAGGAATGTATCACAATTGCGGCTATAACTCTGCAGGAATGATGTTCTCGCCGGGATGCTCTGAACAAATGGCAGACTGGATCATCACTGGCAGGTAATAATAATAATAATTAGTTGTCAATTTAAGAGGAACGTCATTTTCAAACAAAACTTAAATTTTTGATTTGATGCCAAAATACTCAAGATTGATGCTTAACGCCGGGAAGAGTAGTTCTACCTTTTGCGCTGGCCTCATTTCAGTGGTAGAAAAGACGGAATTATTTTAATTAATATTATTTATTTATTGCACAATTTGTATAGCGCCACTTTTGTGAGATATCACCTCAGGGGCGCTTTACAGTTGATGCAGGTACATATTACAAAAATATAAATATTACAAAAATAAAGTGTAATTGTTAAATAAAATGAAGTACATGAACAGGAGATGAAGTACAGGAACAGGTGATGAAGTACAGGAACAGGTGACACGAAGATAGAAGATGGAGACACTGCAGCAAAAATCCTAGGTGGTGAGGAAACTGGACCAGCTGCTGCAGCGAATGAGTGCACCGCGTCCACCAACAGTGCCAGCACGAGGTTCGTCATCCGTCCAGGTGTGTGTCTGCTGCTAATTAAGCGCTGACACAATATCCTCACATGGATAACAGACCTTGGCAGCACCGCTGTGACGTTCGGCAATTCCATCATTCATCTCCATGTAATCTTGTTCCTGGTGATTGTGTTAGTGGTGCATTGTGCCCGCAATAAAAGGCGACGGTCAGGATAATATATTCAATCTCTTTGTAAAGGTCCCAACTATATGTACATAATTATCGAATCGTAATCTTTTTTTATATTTATTTCGTGCCTTTCGTTTACATCGGTATTTTAACAAAACCATAGTATATTATTTGTTATTTAAATAATTTAATTTCTGGAATAAGGGTTTTTATGACGGTGAAACCCGACTCGAATCTTTATCTCAGTTCCGCACCCACTCAACTCATTTGTGCCAGCGAGCGTACCCAACACATTGACTGCTCAGCCCCTAAACTTCGCACGAGACAGTTCAATAGCCGCAAAATCATGCAAACGATGAGCTATATCTTCATGTTATAGGTTATAGGTGTTGTACGTCTAGAATTTCAAGATAAACTACAGAGATTTGAAGAATCGATTCATTTGTCTAAATATGAGAAATAATAAAGCTAATTAAATGTTTGTGTTTCGACAGACCGACACTTCCCATGTTCACATTTGACGTGCGTCGCTTTACGCCAGAACAGCTGAACAGCGTGCGGTGGTTGAGGGAAAGAAGTCACGAAGCTTACGCCCGTAATTACGACCTGGTAAGTTTAAAAATAAAATTATTTTAATGTACAAGTTGTGAAATAAGACAAATTAATAAACTAAAATTTACTTGCGATCTCTGGATTCGTAACCCGGGATCTTAACAACTCACCGAAACCAAAAATGTTGGTTTAAGAAAACATTTATCAAAAAGAAAGTGCATTATCTCGCAGTCGAAAGATTCGAAGAAGCATTGCTTTTTACCTTTTTTTGGTCTGCACGGAGCACATTTGTCTTCTCGTCAAGTTCTACCCAGTGCTCAACAGACTAGCGATAATTTTTTAAACATGTATTTGAGGCAGTTAGCAATAATTTAGAGGCTCTCGCAGACTTTATCATTCAAATCAGCTATGTGAATATTTATGAAAACATATTCCTTCGAGGCAACGTATCGATTAATGTAACAATTGACAAAAATCTTACATTTCTTTCTAGCAAAACAACAACTTAACACATTGTCGTCGGGACACGGAATTTGCCGTTTTTCGCGGACTGTTGGTCTACTGCGGGACACGGCAAATGCCGTTTTTGACTGTCGGTTTTTGGCGGGAAACGGCATTATACGGGTTTGTTATCAGCGTGAAATAAAACGCCTTGAAGGGTAATTTGCTACCTGGGTGCTCGGCGACGTTATTTGAGATGCCTTGTCCGGATTGGCTAGTGTGCCGCTTGTAAAGGCGTCGCCAGAAATTTAGAGCTTTTATGCGATCTCAATATCCAGTTTAGTTTGAGTCATTTCACGTATTGGACTATTTTTCATACCGCTCGCACTGTTTTGTTTACTGTTTGGTATTTTATTATTTGAATATATTAGCATTGTATAGGACTTTATCCCTACAAAAATGTCTTTATAAGCCAATGATAGTGATGATGAAGTTTACTTATAGTGTGTGATGGATTATCAACATATGAAGTGTACTGATTCCTTGAAAGAATAAATACTATGATTCATAAGTGGAATGGGCTCTTCAATTAGGCGAGGCAACCGCAAAAGACTCTTTTTTGACAAGAAACAATTAAACTTATGAGTTATTGAGTGTTCGCCTTCGGCCTTACGCGACACTGTTCAATATTTACGCGATCAGATTTCACACATCCAGCGATTGTAAAATGGCGGGCATTGCAAATATATATTATTATTTATTACATAACTATATGATATGAATAAAGATAATATCTTTTACATGGAATTTTCAAATATTGAATATTGAATGCTATTTACTGAATTAATATCAGGTTTTTTATATTCAGCTTTGAAATGTGGTGAAATTATGATGTAATCAAAGCAATTATAATTTATTTTTGATGATCAAATGTCATATATGATTTCTTTGAAAATTTCAATCGAAAATATTATTTGTTTTAGAAATTGAGTCAATTTTAAGAAAGCGATATATTTTTGCGCCAATCGCGAAAAACACCCGCTATAGGCTAGAGTCTATTGTTTGAAGCGCCCGACTACAGTGTGTTAAGACAACACTTTGCCACAAAAAGAATGTTCTTCGCTGGTTTCGCAAACATTTTTAGAAGCTTGTACTACAAGCTTATATCAAACCTCTATAACTTAACATTGTGCTCTGTTTTATATTGTTAAATTGCATTTATTTGTAGGCTTTCGAAGCAAGGCATCGAAATTAGGTGGAAAGTTATATTTTGAGATTACTCTTAGGTGGTGTTATTTTTAGGTGAAAATTAGGTATGAGAAGGCTATTGTTAATAATTATTGCTATTGTTATAATTAAGAATTTTGATTTTGCTACTCACTACAGTATTTTCAGCTTATTGCAACATATTAATTTGTTTATCTTGCTGTCAAGGTTTTCCCGTGGGACGAACCTCTCGGCGGTCGCGGAGTGCAAAGGTCTCCAATCCACGACGAGCTAGAGAGCTCAGGAGCAATCATGCAAACCCGAGCAGGTTGGGAGAGGCCCGCCTTCTTCCTGGAGAATCAAAAAGTAAACCTCATCACATTTTTCTTATACCGGTATTTTAAAGGAAGATTCTCCGGAGAATTTGTTTAGTCTAATCGAATGATTTCCAGCTGGCTATTTCAAGTTTGAGAGAGACCAATTTGACCGACCCTAACCTAACGACTGATTGGCTATGCACATACCTACCAATGCGAATGGGAGAGTACCCATGTAAAAGACGGGTAAAGCCACAAGCATGTTACAAAACAATTTTAATTATGATTTTTTAGTAAAATGGAGTGAATGTGAACTTGCTGAAGTTTGGCGGTACCACTCTGAAATATGGTATAGGGCAACTTATAGGGAGTTCACATCTCCCGAAAATAACAATAATATTTACAGTTGCCCACATTCACGTGCGACTGGCAACATTACAACCTCGCGCGAGATGCCTCACGTGGAAATCATTTCATTAATGTGGACTCAGCCTGCGGTTTATCCCTAAATCTCCTCTAACGTACGCGATCTGTTTTGCTCATAAAATTATTGTAACGTGAGTTTGTTAAAATAAAAAAGTAATCACTTCACCTTGGATTCTGCGGATTGAAGAACCACAGAATCATCCAGCCAACAATCCATTTAAATTGGCGATAATCACAACCCTCCAAAATGGTGTATATTTTAGATTAACGCTGTTAATATAAGTTTCGTTCACAAGAGTGCAATGGGTCTACATTAATTAGTGTAATGAATGTGAAACAGAAGTCTCGTTTGAGAGAAACGTCATGAAAACTGTGGCTGTATAATGAGAATGCGCGGTGGTCCGGTGACTGTTCATTATCACCTGTCATCCAAAATACATACATTGTTAGTTACATTCTCTCTTCTTTTATTCTGCCATTCTAATATCACAATAAAATCTTAATTTAAGACGTTACAATTAGTTGGTACCAGTGGCGGCTCGTGACTTTTGAGTGTGATAGAGTGTTATAGATATAAGTTTGGAAAATTCTACATTTTTGATGTTGTTTAGTCCAAAACGATTTCCTGAAAGTCTTCATACAAACCACCGAATTTTCAAACAAAAAAATTTTCGGCTACAGCATCAATAATATCATTTTCTGTAATGTGTATTAGCACTCTAGTACACCCAGAAGTCACGTGCCGCCACTGGTCGGAACAGGGAAATTTCTCCATTTTATGACAGACAAATGGACTTGTATGTTTATTAAGGTTCCGGTGCCAACCTACGACTGGGGAGGTTACTACGGACATCCTCGCAACACGGACAGAAGATACGAGGCCATCCTGTCGGGAGATCACACCTTCGGCTTCTCTAAACACCACGACCTGGTAACAAAACCTTTCTTCCATTATCTCAAATCCCTTTATGTTATTCCTACCGTCGCTGTTATTGTCACACATGCTAAGTTACATTCGAACAACAATCAAGTGAGTCCAAAACAATTAAGTTAAGGCGATGCACTACGTCGTGTAATATTTTAAATTGAGCCGCTATCAATAACACCCCTTACGTAGATGGCGATAAGGTTTAAATTCCCGCTTAACACCGTCCGCCTGTTTTGATTTATGCAAGAAAAAAACATGGCCAAAAAGTGCCTTTTATTTTATTTTGTGGATGTTCAGGCAAAAATATTTAATTTTTTTCCGATCATTTTATAAATAACTTAATTTGCCACATTATACAATACAATCATAACTGAAAATGGGTTCGTAAGTAGGAGATTTTGAACTTGAAAGCAGTTTTCATAGACCTTATACATTTATTTTTTGGGCTTATAAAAAGACTTATCCAAAAAATACTCGATTATTTCGAACATTTCTAGGCAACCAAATTTTCAAACCAAAAACACATGATTTTGCATTACTACGTAGTGCATCACCTTAAAAAACCATTGACGAATTGCAATATTTTGAGGGAATATTAAATTTGTTCTTCCTTCTATCGGTATTTTTATGGAAGAGCACGGCCAAGAGACGCCATACGTCCAAATTAGAAAAGACATTCGAACTTTAAAGCAGTTTTCATAGGCCTTATACATTATATTTTCTGGGCTTATAAAAACACTTATCTAAAAAATACTCTACAATTTTAAAGGGCAAGATGTATTCTACTCGCAGTATTTAATTAAAGCATCTGAAACATTTCTAGGCTACAAAATTTTCAAACCAAAAACACATGATTTTGCATTACTACGTATGGCATCGCCTTAATCTGCATATATGTATATATAGATACATTGTAGAACTCTCAAAGTGGCAAGCAAAAGAAATGTCAATTGTCGTGCTTTCGATTTCGTAGTTTTAGCATTAAACAAATTGTGTGCTACCTCTGCGATATCTCCCATTTTACCTCAATCCTTTAACAACACCCAGTCCCTTTTATAAAGTTCCCCAGGGTTGTCATTGGGTATGTGGCTATGTCTTCTGGTTCTACTGTATGTCTCCCCAGGTATCTGAGCCTAGTTCCCACCAGGGCAGGACATTGAACCATAGGTGAATTGGAGTCTCTTCATCCTCTTCGTATTTCCTGCATCTGTTGGGTTTCCACTCCCAATATCTGCATGTGTCTCCTGAGATGGCAGTGTCCCGTTAGTAGTCCTACCAGTTCCCTCAGCGAGTTTCTGTCCATATCGAGTAGTTTCTTGGTTCGTCTAGGGTATGGTCCCACTTAAAGACTTTTGCCAAAATGTCTTTAAGTGGGATGAAAAGGTGTTTGCATTACACGGCAAACGCTAGAAAAATCAAAAGAATTAAGTGTTTAATTCATAAATACACGGAAATTAATTATTAATACAAATTATTTTGATTACTTCCTGAAGATTTTCAGCGCAATTAGAGAAAGTGAGATAGCAAACATAGTAACACAAAAGTATAAGAAGGACAACCTACGACTGTAGGTCGTCTCATACAGCATTCCGTATTCGTCTTAGTGTAAGCTAGTAAGCGTATCTTGTCATCTCAGTCACAATCGTCATGTAGTACTCAACACAACTTTTAAATACGAAAACACCGCCTGGATCTATCGTTTATTTCGTTCATACACAGATAATCTTTGAATGTATATCTTTGTTGTGCATGAACAAGGTTTGAATTAAGAATTTACTGCAAACGTTAGAGTGTTTCTTACTTGCTGTATTTTGTTTTAATTTTGAGAGACAATTACAAGTCTAGATGTATTGTAATGTCGTTGGTATCAAAAGTTTAGTTTCCGGAACAATTAAATTAATTTATCTAGTGCTCAACGTTCGAATACAGTTGACATTGGCCGCCAACCATATTGTATTAATAAAGATGGCGGTGGCTTATCCCATAGTAATTTTTATTTATGGCTTTATAATTTTAATTATGGCTATGGTAACGTTTATTTATGGGTTCTCAGATAGGCACAGAGGCCCTGCAGTGCCGAAATGCGGCTGCCCTGTTCGACCTCTCCTACTACGGGAAGTTCTACCTGAGCGGGCCGGACGCTCAGCAAGCCGCAGACTGGATATTCACCGCTAATCTTAACCGTCCCGAGAAGAAGTAAGTTAATTACTATTGGCTAGAACTTAAGGCCAGCATACTAATCGAATCCAAGAGTTGTGGAATAACCTCCTCACCAAACTCTTGTATTTAGCCACCTTTGTAATGTTATCAGTCTCCCCATTCATTATATAACCAGTACATCTTCCATAGGTCAACCCAGGTATTTCGCTGCTTTTGAAGACTTAGTAGGAGTGCCTGGGTTCATATTTTATTTTTTTAAATTTATTATTCATCAATGTCCTATCAGGCTTCTACAGGGAAAATCAATGCATCGGCCCCCAATTGGTTGGCAAGCCGGATCAGGAGAGGTTGAGGGATAGCCTTTGATCTCTCCAGCCAAACTATCTCGACACATCAATAACATCAACAATAAAAATTAAAACTGCGTTACAAAGCACCAACTACAGTTAACATTATGTTATTAAACAACAATTATTAAAAACTTTGAAAATTCAACTAAACATATTCAAGAAAACAACTTAGGTTGGAATGTGTAATGTCTTGTATTACCAGTATAATTAAGATTCTCAATTTCAATGTTAAATATAGGAGACTTCAATGATTTGCTCAGTTCGTCAAGATTACAAGATGTTTTATTTAAGTACAGAATTACAAATAAGTCTTACTAGACAAACGTCCGTTCTAGTTAAGTCTCTGAGTTATTCTGACGAAGCAGTTAGACTTGACTGTTTGCCCCTACGATCGGCTAGGCTCGGAACCTGGCTTGCGCAAGCTCCACTTCCTATACAGGCAGTGCCACCTATGGATAATTACTAAAACTATCTTTACAATATTCATCCGACACTACAGGATGTTTTATATGCTTTACATTTTATACAATTGACTCTCGCCCTGTTTTAGCTTTTGAATAACTAATTGTATACATGGTATTTAAGTACCTACCTACAAAACTTATGGTATCAGGGTTCACAGAACTACTAGTCAGAACTAGCTAACACTTTTGATTTGTTTAGTAAGGTGGTGTACTCTTGCATGCTGAACAATTCCGGAGGGGTGGAGGCAGACTTGACTGTGGGAGTCTTAGAGAGTGGTTCGGGGCAATTCGAGGAACCAATATCTAAGGTGAGTTGTCTCTGTTTAAAATCTCTTAACCTAAAAACATTTAACCTAACTTTTCCCAGTCAGCAGTTTCATTGACTACCATAATACGGACATGTGTCTAGTGTGGTAGTCGAAAAGCGTGTAAAAAACTGTATACAAATATATTTTACGAATAAAAGAAAGAAAAAGCTACAGCTATGGCCATTTCAAACGCCTTTTTTAATTCTGTTCTGAATGGCCGTCTTTCAACAGGGCGATACTGGAAACCAACAGTTAAAAGTAGTAAAATAAAATTTGGATTATAACCTAACTAACTAACCATCATGCTGTTTCCCCACAGAGGTAAACACAGAAGAATGTACTACCAAACAATTCGATCTTGGCACACACTCCTTGCTCCATTCACATTCATACCCTTCAAAACATAATATGTATATATGTACATAAAAAATACAATATTTTTACAGGACCGCGTCTTCTACGTAGTTGCCAGCGGTTTCTCTGGCCAACACACCCTGACGCATATGCGGAAGGCTATTCAAACCAAGGGTTTTAAAGCCACAGTCACTGACGTTACCAACGACATCGGCATCCTATCTCTGCAAGGACCAGACAGGTAAACAACTTCCTTTTGGCTATTTTGGCATATCACAAAGCCCCCTTTATGGACCACCCTTATTTTATAATACATCACAGGCGGCGTTCATTCTAATTTTTTCATTGTGTGTGCGGCCCATCAACTTATCCGTGTAAGATATTAAACGAAGAAAGCGGCTAGTATACAAATATGCACATTCATGCGTGGATAAAATTAAGTAATCAAGTTAATGTACCACGGAATAATAAAATGCGTTTATGAAATATGTATATAAATTTATTCAATCATTTATAATATAGGTTAAAAAAAAAAACAATTTTCTTATCCGTTATTATGTTCCTTCATATAGGAGTCCAGAAGGTTACTAATTGGTGATACTTTGGTACTAATTAACAACGATTATTTGTGTAGCTACTGTAGACATATATAAATTTATTTATTCCCGTTCATGAGTTTGCCACGTTTCTTCAGGGGACTGTCATGACTGAAGCACACTTTGCAAAAGGGTTTCCTGGATAGATTCACTAAATAAAGTTTATGGGATGTGTGGGCTTGCACTAACCTCCCCAAAATCCGGAATAAAGAATAATACTGTTGTGATAGTTCAAACTACGTAGCATAGATGGCTCTAGTGTTAGTAGCTCACAGTATACACAAGAGATGTCTCTGGTTTATATGTTTGCCCCTCCATATTCAGAAGCGAGGTGGGCTAGCAGTTAGGTTTTTAGCAACAGAGAGATTTTGAAAGCATAAAAGAAAGTTTATGTGATAGGCCATCCTATATACACACTCTTTACACATTATAAGAGTTTATAATCTAAATAAAGAGTTTTGTTATAAAGAAAACATCATTTATTCCAAGAATGATTCACAACAATCATAAATACTTAATTCCAGCCAGAAGATACTAGAGCAAGTCCTAGACCACCCGCTGTCCGACTTTGCGGTGTCCACCCACCGCAGCGTGATGTCCGGACAGTGCCGCGCAATGCGCGTAGGATGGGCCGGAGAGCTGGGCTGGGAGTTGCACGCCCCCACAGCTCACCTGGCTGATCTGCTGAAGGCGTTGAACAGGGTGTCCGGGTGGAAACATGCAGGGTGGAGGGCGCTGACATCTCTCAGCGCGGAGAAGGGTGAGGAGATGTAATCACTAGTCAATACTAAGTAAGAATAGCTCTCTGTCAGGTTATATCAAGAGTCAGAATAACAAACAAGTAAAAGATACACTATACCCAAGCACAATGAAATGCAATACGAGTCGAATACAACAAAACTTATAGACAATTAATTTGTTTCGGTTACCGAGGTTTTGAAGTGGCAGCGAAATGTTCACATCAAGTTGAGTAAAATTGTTTTATGATGCAATCAGGCATAAAGCGGCCAGTTCCCAATGCAAGCTATCACATTCCCGAAATGATCTCATAAAAGTCGCAATCGGTTGATTAACTTCACGATCGCCAGTTGATTCTATTTTAGTAATAACTTACTTGTTTTATTACAAACGTATGTATTTGTTAATTGTGTTTATATATTTATATAAATGTTATATGTATATAATGTACTGTAAGTAGTTTCTCAAGAAAATCTAGTTATAGATATTCAGATAAATGAATTTTAAAGAACATATCCTTAAGAATACACAAGGGCAAACAAGAAGTATAAAGGCCCCAATACACAAAAAAATGGTTGCGTCAAAAACTTCCATAACAGGAACTTACAATGAAATATATTGTAATGTCAATATTATTATATTTTTTTATTATTCCTCTTTTAAAACTTTTTTATATTTATTGACTGTTTTTTTCTTCTTTTCATTTATTGTATAATGTTGATGTGTTGTATTCTCAACCCCTTCATGTAGATTACATAGAATTGCTCAACCCCTTCGTGTAGATTGCATAGCATTTCTCAACACGTTCATGTAGCCCGGAATAAAAGAATTATTATTATTTTCAGTTTAACCGGTCAGCAACGTAAGCAGATATACACGATAAAATAACGATAGCAGTCAAGTACAATAAGCGTGTTTACACGTCAACGTGTGTGTTTCCACAAAAATCGTCATAACTCCGTTATTCTTCTAGTGACATCCCTAAAACAAAAAGTAGAATATTCGTATTGAATGAAGCTTCACATCTCTATTCAAAGTTATCCATAGAAACCCGTAAAAAGACCTACTCAGTGGAAGCAAATTTTACCCGCCAAATCGTAAAACGACGCCAAGAAAGCCGTTTGACGTGCCGACCCGCCTCGCAAGTTTAATTATTTTTTTAAAAATATATTTTGTATGAAATGGTCAAAAAGTGAAGTGACAGAATTGTTTATTGTACATTTGTACGATGAAATAAGTGTTTTTTTTTTTACATTATCCGTGATTTTAGTATCGTTTTTACATAAAACATTACAGGTGAGTCATTTTTACAATTTTTTCATGTTTCCATTCTAAATTTAAATATTTACAAATGTTAATATTTATTTATGATACAACAATTTGAAAGCCTATTTTGTAACCTTTCTAAAACAGTTTTTACTATTCGGCTCCGTTCAGTAATGTTTCATTTATAGAGCTTTGATTGTGAGGCGGTAATAACACAACGTTTTCGTGAAATTGACATTTCGTTTAAGACATCTTAGCTTCAAGTTCGCGAAAAGTCGGAGGGGTTAATATTCAGTTTTGTAAATAAGTCGAACCTTTTGACTTGACCTGGGATTTTTCGTTACTTCTGGAGACAGACAAATAAAGCGAGAAATTCACGCACCATTGTAAAAAGTTTGTCTTGTTCACGAGTAGATTTTGTTTTCAAGAGCTAAACCAGTACTGCTGTGCAAGTTTTCTGCAAGTTCCCCTCACTATGTGCGCACATCGCATTTCTTGAGTTCTTCTTTATTCCATGTTTATCTCAGAATACAGAACTATCGACATTATCATATTTGTATTGATTGATTGCAGGTTACCATTTGTGGAATGGAGATATACGCGCAGACGACGACCCCGTGGAAGCGGGACTTGGTTTCACGTGCCGCAAAGAGGGAGGATACGCAGGCAGCCAGAAAGTGGATGCATCAAGGAGCCAAGGAGTTTCTAGGAAATATGCCTTCTTCACACTGGATGAGAAAGTAAGGCAAACATGCACTGATGAAAATTTATTTTATAAATAATTCCAAAGCATAATTCCAACTCATACTATGTAGATGTAATTTCATTCAAATTTTCACTGCCAAAAATTGAGACGTATTTTTGGGTTATTTTATTATGCTGCTTCCACCTTCTTAAACCAACGTTTCACGCAGCATTACAGTATCCATCATCAGGGCAGACATGTAGATTGTGATGAAGTGTATGTTTATGTATGTAGAAGTAATACCATGTTACAAGCGTTAATCCTCTTAATGTGGTTTTCTGAGTTTAGTTTTGGTGTAGCCGTCTGATACCGCATACCGAAAACTATTAAAATTAGCCCTGTCATCACTATTAATATATATGGGACTTTTGTGGATTTCAATTCCCTTTGTAATTAGCAGTGCTCTGTGCGTTTTGGGCCTTCCCAGCACTTTAGGCACAAAATTTAGTCTATCTTTGGCCGATGGCCGTGCGTCCAATAAATTTATTTTCACTTTGGAATATTATTGTGAATTTTTTGGTATTCATGCAATATTAAACCCTAGCGCTGGTGGTAGATGCTACATTAGTCTGTTGCTTTCGTATTATGGGCGAAAATTGAATTCTGTTGAAATTTGCACATTTAAAATTTTTCCTTACCATTTTTTATTGAGTTTTTTTGGGTATTCTTGCATTTGATCTAGGCAAATATTGATTGATGTATGTTAATTTTTACTTACAACTATTCCTTTATCATAATTCAATCAATCGACCCGTTATAATTGTGTAGTTCTAAAATATTCTAATACCTCGGCAGGAATGTAAAAATATGGAAGCTAACCCAGTTGTCCTACAGAACTAAATAGTTAATTTATGTATTTAGCGGATTTAGCCAAAACAGTACAAAAATCAATAAGTACATCACAAAAGTGATTAAACAATATACTTAGCATAATTATATAAGGTTACATACAAGAACAAAAAAGGTGACATGTAGTTAAAAGTTGAAGGATATTTTGTGCTTAACTTTTTGATTGCCGATGCAAAATTTTACCTGTGAACAGATGATTCTATTTTCGTCATAACTTACTTATTTCTTGCAAAATTATGTTTTTGTAAATTGTTATATCTTACCAGATTATGTGTTTATATACTGATTATATGTTAACAGTATATAAAGTACACACCATCAATAGTTTCCCCAGAATAGACAGTTATATTCAGAGAAATTATTTTTTTATAGCATCCAATTATACGCTGGCGCACAAGAGGTTAAAGTTGTTCTAGGACATGCCAAGGATTCCTGAGATAAATGCTGTCGGAAACAGCCACGGGAAAAAAATCAACTCTCGCAAGTAGTTCTCGACCATAGATTCTACACATAGAAGGTGTTCTCTGTATATTTCTCTAATTCGTCTCTATAATTATGTAGTTCTAAAATATTAAATTACCTTGGCAGGAATGTAAAACTACGGAAGCTATCGCAGTTGTTAGACAGAACTTACAGTTGTCAGTTAACAAGGAGTTTTATTGTTTCCAGAGACCGTTATTTGGGCTGGAGGCAGTCTACCGCAACGGTGAATCTTGTGGCTTCCTCCGTCGTGGAGACTACGCCTATTATCTGGAGAAACCGGTCGGCGTGGCCTATGTTACCCGAGCGGGGGGCGAACCCGTGACCAGAGAGTACCTGCTGCAAGGGGACTATCAGATAGAGAGCCTGGGGAAACGGTATCCTGCCACTGTCCATCTCCATTCGCCCTTTGACCCTAAAGGATTGAGGATTCAAGGTGTCTATAATTAGTTATTCTCAGTCAACAATGGATATAATATGTTCGCTACAAAGTGAAGGTTTCAATTTTTTTGACGTTGAAGAACGTAGTATGCAATAAAAATGTGTTTTATAATAATGAATAAAAAAGTTTTATTTTATCATAATTTTTTTGTTTTACCTTCTTTCGATGAAATGAATGATAATAACATAAGGTGGTAATTTTGTTTTTTTCCTTCTTTCGATGAATGATAATAACATAAGGTGGTAATTTTGTTTTTTTCCTTCTTTCGATGAATGATAATAACATAAGGTGGTAATTTTGTTTTTTTCCTTCTTTCGATGAATGATAATAACATAAGGTGGTAATTTTGTTTTTTTCCTTCTTTCGATAAATGATAATAACATTAGGTGGTAATTTTTTTTTTTCCTTCTTTCGATGAATGATAATAACATTAGGTGGTAATTTTTTTTTTTCCTTCTTTCGATGAATGATAATAATATAATAATAATATATAATAATCTGGTCTAACATGTCTGGTCTTGAAACCCATTTGAAACCGACACGCCCAACAAGTTTTCTTAAAAAAAAATGTTGTGGCTGAAAGGTAAGATCGCCTTAAAGTTCGACATTGAAACTGGCGCAGACGTTGTAAAATATTATCATCTCGTGTCTAAAATATTGCTGGTTAAAGTTCTTCATGATAAAAATATTAAGTCAGTGTTAGCAAGTTACAAACATATATTCAACTTCACCTAAATGAACCCTTCACCTAGCTGACGAAATTCCGCGATAAGCCCTAGAAGAAAAACGACAAAGCGAAACGAGACGACCGTCTCAACCATCTGTAGCTCATTTTGACCCCCCCATCATTGACGGGCTATATTTTGCTCATTTTTATAAGGATAATGGATATTTTTATGTATTTTCATAGATTCTCCAAATAATGACGTATGCGTTGGGCCCTGCCACGGTTTATAAAATATAACGAACTATTCAATTGTGATTTATTTAGCATTAGTTTGTTTCATGATCGACTTCATTTTTCATTTTCATTTTATAAACTACCTATGTAAGTTCAAGTTTAAAGTGAATTGACATATTTTAGGTTATTCCGACGTATTACGCGTCAGGTTTTTGCTATCGCAAAAGACGTTTACAGGAATGGCTGCGTGGACCTTTCTTTTATTTATCTTTTTTTATTCAAAAGGTGTGGCATGTAGAAAGTACGGATGTGAGTCCGATTTTTGCTTTAAATTATAAAATATAGGGCCGAAAGGATGACGATTTTTTCATGATTTTTGGAGTCAACTTTGATAATTTTTTGTGACTAAATGGAAGTCACTTTTGAAAAAAATCTTACACATCTCAAGAATATGATGAATTATTACAAAAAAAAAAAATTCAAAAAAGAATTGTGTTAACATAAAAACCCAAATTTAATCCGACAAAAAGTTTTTATTAATTTTTATTTTTAAAAGAAAGTCAAACATTCCCAGGTTACGAACGACCTGACAATATTTGAAAATATCCTACTACCACCACAGTAAGCTGAAAATGTTGCTTGTGTTGTGATGGAGGACTTAGCCAGACTAGGAATTGAACACACTACGCCTGGGTGGGACCCAAACGCGATGTCAACCCGGCCACCGACCGGTCAAATTCCGATAATTGAATATTACATTAAATTTTGCCTTTGTCTCATTCGCACTAAGCGGGCATGAGGTAAGCCGTCGCGGGCTGGGGGAAGCGTCGCTAGCCGGCCAAACAAATACTTTCATCTACGCTTTTGCGTGTTGGGTGTCTAGAGTGGGTAAGCCGCGGGCCAGGGGCCGGGGGCAGGGGGTCAGGAACAGAATCGCCCGACAAATAAATGTATGCATGTATGTATAACTACGTCAATCGTAATACATCAACACCAACAGTATACATGGTGTTCCTGTGTGTGTGTGTATTTCTAGTTGACATTCTACATTTGCAGTTGTTATTCATCTCGAGCGGTTTGATATGACGAATTTGTTACACTTGTTTATGGATAATAAATAAAAAATAACCGAAACACCCCTAAATAATTTATTTTTTTTATATATGGTATTGCTTATTTGAACATTTTAAAAAATGATAATTAATAATATTATGAATTAATAAAATGTTTATAAGGGGTACATACATTATTTATTTATTTATTTTCACATATACGGCACAACATGTGCCATTCACATTAGCGATGTGTAGGTTCAGCCGGATTGAGTCCTTGAGCCCGAGTCCTTTGCGGGAAGCGGGTCCTACTCCCACTCCTTTTCGTAATCAACCACTCCCAGAGAACTCGGTCTTGGACTCGGAAACGAATGCCTCCAATCAACGACTCCCAGAGAACCCGGACCCGAGAATGCCTCTAAGGACTTGGACTCGGACCCGAATGCCTCTAATCAACAACTCCCAGAAAACTCGGACTCGGGGTCTCGAACCCGAATGCCTCCCTCCACCACCGGCCTCGCGAGTCCTGCAGTGAGTGGTAAGTTCTGGTGGTGAAGACATCTTCTGTTTACCTGCTTTACTTTGAATATTTAAAATGTGTTGTATTGTTTACTAAATATTTGTATAACTATATATATGTATAACTATATATATGTATAACTATATGGGACGTGTGGGATTGCACTATCCTCCCCACATCCTGGAATAAATTATTATTATTATTATTAATGTTATTCTTGTTTTACAAAAAGATACCTCTGTATTATAAATGTGTTGTATTATAACTCTATGGTTTATACCTGATTGTAAAATTTTATTTTCCGTTTCGGAATGAATGAAAAAAAATCTTACTGATTTTATTTTTCAATGCTTTTTATGTCTTATGAATAATACGGGGGGATTTTGCGATATTGCTGATTCTTTTAACTGTTTGTAACAATTTGTATAATTTAATTTTTCAATTCGCAATTTAAAAAAAAAATATTACATTTTTTTATGTTCATTTTTTTTATGTTTTATCTTGATTTAAAAAATTCAATACGAAGATATTTTGAGTTTATTTATGATTCTTTTGACTGTTATGCCTATTTGTACATTTTTTTTTTCGGATTCAGAATTTAAAAAAAAACTTACTGATTTATTATTTTTATGTTCAATTCTTATGTTTCTTTTGTTTCATGATCTTGTTTTAAAAATCAACACGTTGGCATTTTGAGATATTGCCGATTAGTTTAACGGTTTTTATGTAAAATCTCAATGATTTATCGCAATTCTTTGATGTTTTATATTTTTATTTTAGCCCCTCATATTTGTAGGCGCTAGGTACCTACTGTAAGTAAAAATTATTGTTTTATTTTAAAGTTTTATTTTAATTATCGTTCACTATTTTTATTTTTTGTGTTATTAAAAATACAAATTTCAGTGGTGTCTGTCTGTGTATCCGTAACTCTGGTTCAATGAACTCTAGAATATGGATTTGCTTTGATTTTAAAAATTGGAACTGATTGTCAACTGGTATTGGAAAGATTCAGACAAGCGATAAATTAGGTACCAAGATTATTTTATTCAATAATTGTTTATTTAAAATGGCTATCTTTTGTTAAAATTTTTTAGCTATGTCGTAATAGTGTTCATTCGAAAGGCAAATTTCTGGCAAATGTTTATTTTGAATGATCCTGAGACATATATATGTATATATTTGTGAAACCAAAAGGAAAAATATACAAATCAAGTATATAATATACACAAATCCTACAATAATATATTGAACAAAGTGTGTATGTATTGTAAAAGTAAAAAAAATGGACTGGAATAAATAGATATTAAAACATGTTGTTAATTGTTAAAATTTTAATAGTTCAATGCTGTACCTAACTACTTCCTGACTTTGTTTTTAAAACATCTCGCCTTTACTGAGTTTCATTTGATAGAGGCTTCGACCAAGTACCTTTATCTATATCGATGGACAGAGATTATGAAAACGACAAATTCTCAACGACAACCGAAATTTATGTTACTACATTTGATTTATTACTGCTTACGCGTGTGCTAAAATTATCATCTGGAACTTGGAACCTAATACTACATCCGTTACGGCCTCGCATTAGCCGTAGCCCAATCAGCTGGAACACGACAAGACACGAATGGATTTCGTTGAACTTCGCCAAAATGTAAACTGCACAACTCGCGACTCGGGTGCGATGGGTGACGGGATTGACTCCGTGTTCTCGTGTGGGTCCGAGTTCTTGTGCGGGTCCTTGTCCTGCTACGGGTCCGAGTTCTTTCGCGGGTTCTATCAGAGTCCGAGTGCCGAGTCCTTGGCCGGACCCGTGCGTCCCGGTAGTCGCCCAGTACCCAGTCCGCACCCAAGAACTCGGACCCGGGACCCACTCCAAGAACTCGAGTTCTTTTAAAAGGAAGCAGTCCTCGGATGCCTCCGGAAAAATGCAGAACTCACCCACCTCTAATTCACATACTAAATTACAGAGAATAGTACAGCAACATAAGGAATGCAACAATATAAATCTAAGTATAATGGTATAATCAGTAAATAGTAGTAAGGTTAAAAGTATGAAAAAAGAGATATAAATAAAATATAAGTAGCAATCTGTAGTATAGTATTAAGTCAAAGTAAGAAATTATATGTAATAATATACAATAAAGTAGTATAAGCAAGAATGAAGTGCTTATAAAATGTCTGAAAGGCAATAAGAGTTTGTAAAAAATAAAATAAAATAAAATTAGAAAGGTATATTATACTATTAGAAAATGAAAAGAATAAAATAAATACTATTTTATAATATGAAAAGGAAACAAAAGTAATAAATGGGAGAATCACGTGTATAATAATAATGTGCGACATTGCTTGACAGTCCGATAAAGTTTTACATAGTACCTACCTATGATGACTATGATATATAATGCACTGATATCAGCTTCTACCTATCGAGTACTAGTAGTTTTTAATCTGAAGTATATAAACATTATGATAGTATGGTATTATTCGACAATTTTTGTTTTATGCATCTTTTATACAGCGGCGTAGCTACCTAGGGGCTACGCGGGGCAGTGCCCCAGGGCCCTCAAGCTCAGGGGGCCCTCGAATCCTTACCAGAAATCTCGACCAAACTGAACTTTTGGAAATTTCTCCCATTTTCAAAATAAATATGACAGGTTGCAACTTGCAACCCCACTTTAATCATGACAACTCAGTTGAAAGAAATTCAAAAGTTATGCCTAGGGAATTCCCCTAAATTCTTTCTGTAGGTTGGCAGTGTTGTCAATTTGACGGGTAGTGATATGTGCGTCATTCCCCAACGACAATTGTAGCGGATTAAAATATGGATAAAAAGAAGAAACCCAGTGGTACATTTAAACGCAAACAACGTCAAGAAAGAGAAGATAGTAAACAAAAATTGCCAAGTTTTTTAGTCAGCCTTCTGCAAGTACATCTGGCCAAAATATTTCTATTGATAGTGACTCAAATAATGTGGTAACTGCAGTATTGGTTGAGAAGCCTACTGAAGAAGATTCGACAATTATTGCAGTTGGAGATACCTCCGCCGCCGATCATGTGAACGTGCATGACACACATAAGAACGGAGGGTTTGGAGCAGTTTGGAGGAACCACAGACCTCTACATTTTTAGAAAATGTGTACGATAAATCTTCTTATGATTTGGGAAACTTCACGAACAAAATAAAATGATAACGAAAAACGTCAAATTCTTGATATGGGGCCTTTACAGCCTTCAGGACCTTTTCCAACAGACATCAACCAGAACAAAATGTGTTTTTCAAAATCGTACTACTTTTCGTGTTCTAAATATGGGCCAGTTAATCGTTTTTGGTTGTGTTATTCCAAAATACTACACGCTGCCTAAAGCAGAGTACCTACTTACATTGTGCCACTCATTATTTAAATTTGGTGATAAATGATGCAGATTTTTTTTGCAACGTTGCAAGATTTGTATAATTTTTTCGGAAACAGCATCAAACTTTGGGATCTACTGTCAAAATTCACTGGTGAATCGGACACCACTCTAAAAAAACTAAATCCGACTAGATGGTTTAGTAGGGTCAATACGATATCTGCAATAAAACTTCGTTATTTTGATATTATCAAAGCATTATCAGAAATAGTTCTAAAGAGTCCTAATAAAGATGAGTGTAGTGAAGCAGAGAGTATTAAAACAAAAATGCTATATTTCGAGTTCGTGTTGCTTTGCGAATTCATGCACAGTGTATTAAACGACATCAAGTAAGCATCCAAAACTTTACAAAAATGCGACATCAATTTGGGCGAGGCGAGTAAAGTTTTAGCAGAGACCAAAGCAAAGTTGCAAATTTATAGAAATGATTTCGAATTATTCAAGTGCAAAGCCAGTGGAACTGCAAGAAAATATGGTATTGATACCCATTTTCAAGAAAAAAAGGCAAAGAAAAGTTAAAAAACATTTTGATGAATTAGCTGCTGATCACCGATTTCCAAACCGAGAAAAATATTTAAAATTGAGATTTTCAATAATGTACTAGACACAGTAATATCTCAATTAGATACACGTTTTATTGGTATGAGTGCAGTCTGTCATATATTCGATTTTCTAACACCAACATTTTTATTACATGTTGATGAAGCAATTTTATTACAAAAGTGTGATGAATTCCAAAGAAAATATTCAGATATAATAGGCCCTAGTTTTTCACTTCAATTTATTAATATTTACCATCTAGTTTTACCTCAAGTAACTCAAGCTTGGACTGTTCACCAATTATGTAAGGAAATAATGAGCAAATATGGAGTGCTAGAATGCGACCTAACGGAAGTATTTACAGCAATGTTATTATTCTTTACAATTCCTGTCACTTCTGCAGCAGCTGAAAGGTCATTAAGCAAATTAAAAATAGTAAAAAATTATTTAAGAGCAATAATTATTAGCCTGAACCACTCATCCACATTGAAAAATCTCCTGATAAAAGATACATGACGCCAACGGGACTTGACGGGTTCGAGATTTTTCAATGTGGATGAGTGTTTCAGGCTAATAATTATTGCTTATAAAAAATAATTGTTACCCTTTGTGCTATGCATGAAAAATCTTGTCTTAAACATTAGTTTACCAAAAAAAAAAAAAATTAATTATTTAAGAAATAAGATGGGCCAAACTCGACTCCGACATTTATCGCTAATAGCAATTGAAAACGAAACCGCATCAAGCCTGGATTTAAAAGAAGTCATTGATACTTTTGCGAAAACTTAAGCTTGGAAAAAATTGTAAGTATAATTGTTATTTAGTCAGTTGGTAGGCCCGACCTTTTTATAATAAACCCTTGAATCTTCTCTATTTCGTTTTATTAGCCAAACCTACACCAAGTATTAATTGTAATTTATGTTGTTAATGTTTAATATTTTTATTACCTGCCCTGCAGTCTGCAGTGCACAAAAAGAGCTTAAGTAGTTTAGCATTTTTAAAGTGTTTGTATATTTCATATTTTTATTTCATAAAACCTAATCAGTTTACATAGCAGTGGGGCCCCATTTTTTAATTTGCCCCAGGGCCCTTGGTTACCTAGCTACGCCACTGCTTTTATATGATAATAGACAATCAGCGTGATCGATGTTGGAATATTCATTGCCTAATCTGTGCAAGCGATGGATTATTGAATTTTGTTCTGCGTTTGTTCCAGTATTGTTGCAATAATAAACTGACTTGAGTCTAGTTGGTCTACAGGGAACATGGTAGTTTATCAACGAAGTTAATTCAGGGGAGTCAAACCGGTGATTGATTATTTTAAATAAAACAATTAGATCATTAAGTATTCTTCTATGTTTTAACGATAAGAGATGCATTAATTGTAATAATGAATCGTAATCAATGTCGTCAGAGGGAATTCCTAATTTGAAGTTAATTGTTCTGAGAAATTTATGTTGGATTCTTTCAATGGAGTTTGCATGGTTTTTGTAGGAAGGGTTCCATATAGACGAATTATATTCTAATTGACTTCTGACTAGAGTTGTATAAAGTAATTCTAATGTATGGATATTTTTGAAATCTTTAGATATTCTAGTAATGAAGCCCAACATTTTCATTGCTTTACTAGTAATGACATTTATGTGATTATTAAATGATAATTTACTATCAAAGATAATACCGAGGTCCCTAATTTCAGGTACAGATAGTAAAATGTGGTTGTTCAGTGTATAACTATATTTGATGGGGTTTTTTATTCTGAAAAAACTCATAATTTGACATTTTTTAATATTGAGTGTAAGTTTGTTAATGGAATTGATTGTTATAAAATATTAATTGTGTTTTAGGTCGAAAATGGATACTACTAACTGTCCTACTATTTTTTATATTTTTTAACATGTCTACGTACTCTCGGATTACGCAGATTGTAATATAATGTGCTTGTTATTAAAATATAATATTTTCTTTTGACTTTATGTCCGGGTTAAATCTTCCCCACAGGAAAAACTAAACCCTTCCACACACTTTTAGACAAATGATCATCTAGTCAATCCACATTATGCAATTGCATTATATAAGCATAATAAACACAAAATAATACAAATACAATACATCAAATCACCAGAGATCAAATGGGAAAATAATTCACCGACTCCAGTGTACTGGACGGGAGTCCGCACAAGACTAGATTTGGGCGTTGGGTCCAAACCGTGTCTTCAACCGATGGGAATGCTCCTTTACGGCCGATGATGATGATAGTTGTATGAATTATTGCAATCTGCCTCCCGCACCCGGTGCTCGGTGAATGTTGGGAACTGGGTGTGCTGTCGTCTCTGCTCGCTTCTGGCGTTGGCGGTTTTCCTAGGCTGGGCCAACTGGTCTTGAAGAGGTAACACCAGAAGGTTTGGAGCAGAAGACTAGGCGAGGTGAGGCAGTTGGTGGGCAGGAGTCACTTGTAGAAATAAAAAACGCTTGTTTTGATGGTAAAGTTGAACTGATTTAATATTTTTAATGTCGCTACTTATATTCTATAAGGTTGACTCGCAGCCGACATTTGGCTGTCCGAAAAAGGGTGGGAATTCTACCCGCGCCACAAACGCGTACATAAGCCACCGTAAAATGTTGCATATTCATTTTGCTGGTGGATTAGCTGAAAGCAGACGCTTGAATTTGAGAGTTTGCAAAGATTTTGCAAGCTTGCCTGTATTACAATTACATAGCATTTATAACCATGTGTATCTTGACAACTAGATTTTTAGTTTGTCAAGATACGACAAAAATTAAGAAATGTTTGTAAAATAAAATTGTAAAAATGATCTTGAAGCTATCAAATTTGTAAAATGGTTATGGCAGTATTTTTTGCAGGTCCCCCGTGACATAGCGCTCCGAAAGAGGAAAGATTCACTATGCTGCGAGGTTCCTGGAATTTTTTTGAGGCAAATATGTAAAAATAATCATACAAAAATGGTTACATAAAATCGTTAAAAAACGGAAATTTAAATATCTCCTCAGTGGTAGCATATCGCAAATACTTTTTATTTAACTACCGCCGAGGAGATATACAAGTTAAATTAGGTATTAGTAAAATTTTGTAAATTATAATTTGTTAGTAAAATTTGTATACAGAAAAATCTGAACATCGTACCGCTCGGCCGGGGTACGTGCGCGATACGATACCGATGCTTTTCGGGGTCTGAATTTTTGGGCAATTTTGGCCAAAACGGGATATAAATGAGCAGTGGCGGGGTGTGAGGAATTTGCCAGTGGCGTGGAGTTGGCACATTTTATAAATGTAAACATATTTTGACAAAATGAAAAAATGTGACCAACAACGTCCGTTACATCCAGATATTTTCATATCAGAGGGTTCGGCTCGGTAGAACTTCTAATTGGACCTATAAATCCTACTGATCCCTCAATAAAAATATTTAAAATACCTGTTCCCTAGTATTACGCACTTGTACTTAGTTACAAGTGAAGGTATGCCTTATATATTTAATCAGGCCTCCAAAAAATTGGGCGTCTTGTACAGAGCTAGGAGATTCTTCAACAGTGACTAGCTGCTGACCCTGTACAAGTCTCAAGTCCGCTCAACTATTGAATTTGGGAGCCACCTTTGGGCTGGTGCCCCAAAATACTTAACACATTGTAATCGGATCACGTATTAATACGTTTTTAGCAAATTAATGCTAGAGGGCGGATCACGTATTTATACGTTTTTGATAGATTGTTAGTGGAGCGCGGGTCACATTAAAATACGGGTTCCAATATACTTGAGTTTTCGCTATATAGCGTCTGTAGGGTTGTAGCCATGCAATAATAATTTTTATTTTACATTTAGAAATAATTTTTGTGTATAATTTGTAAAATAAAGGATGTTATGTAAAAAAAATTTTTTTTTTTTCAAAACTTTCCTACTTTATGTGAAATTCTGCACTAGTTTAACGATGAAGAATACATTTCTAATTATAATAAAATAAAATGAAATAAAATAAATAATTTGCAAAAAGAATTATTGAAATCAAACAAATATTTTTGAAGTTATCGCAATTTTTCTAGAGGTCTACGTTAGTGCGAAATTACGCGAAAAATCACCCGTTACCAGCACTAGTACGCTGCCGAAAACTGCCCGATCAAAATGTGTTAATAAACCTGCTTGAATCTGTGCAAAGGAGAGCGATCCGTCTGATTAACAATCCGTTGTTAACAGACGGATTGCCTTCTCTAATGCATAGACGCAATGTAGGCATGCTGTGTCTGTTCTACAGGTATTTCAATGGAGCCTGCTCCAAGGAGCTAGCAGCATTGATTCCTGATGCACCGGTGCACGTGCGCGAAACTCGACGGACACGAACTGAACACCCGTTCACGGTTGACGTTGGCTTCATGAGAACGGGCCGTTTTTACGACTCGTTTTTGTCGGCTCGTATGTGGAACGAGCTATCGGCATCTGTTTTTCCTTCCTCCTATAATCCGAGCCTCTTCAAGGCCCGCATTAACAAATCCCTTCCTACAGCCCCCACCTTATTCCGCCTCACAACGCCGCCCAACCGGGTGGTGACATAGTTCCCCTGTCTGTACATTGCACAGGCAGGGACACTCTTGTGAGGTGTCACATAAAATTTTTTTTAAAAAATGCCAAAAATCCAAGTAGTCGAAAGGTTCCCCACATTTGCGGGTAATCCGTAAAGTTAGTTTCCTCTAACCCAAATGGGTTAGAGGAAACTCTTTTCAGCGTCTTGTGGCCAAATACGTCCAAGACTCGCATTACTCGCAAGACGCGAAATACTCGCAAGACGCGCATACTCGCAAGACGCGCGATACTAAAGGCCTGAACAAACCGCCGCGTTCAAAGCGCGTCCGCGATCCCGTGCACGGTGGCGATCAGATGTTGTGTATGAACTTGTAGCAACGTGTTCACATCGAAGCGTTCTCAGATTGGCCGCGGCGTCCTGTGCAGCGTCTGGACGCGGCGATCGCTCGCGTCCGCGATCAGTTGCTGCTTGCAGGATCTGAACGCTGCACGCATCTCTGAGTTTGTGGTATTTCTCATGATGTCGGATACAAATACAGAGAGAATGATCAACGAAATTAGCATCTGCCGATGGTTTTTTCATGTTTTCAGCAATTAAATTACAATTACTATCACTTTTGATATAAAATTTAATAAACATAATCGATTAGCTATGAATATTCATATTTTTCCGATATTAAATCGCTTATTTTGAGATGTGTATTGACTACACAGCGCCGGAACGCGTGTATTTTTTTAGCACAGTTCTATGTTTATATTTTGTACAAAAGAAGTTGTAATTATTATATATGTGTTCGATTAATTTGTTTTATGTAAGTGTAAACCATTCTTATTTAATTTTGTCCCCATTAATCTGATATTTAAAACATTGAAATCGAAAGAAACTCTTGTAATTAAAATTAATTAAAAAATAGTTTATTCAAATATACATAAATTCTAACAAAACTGCATTATGGGTTTCATTTTATCCTACCAACCCGTCGAAATTATTGAAGTGAAACTTCTTTAGGCGCGTAATGGATTTTCGATGGACGGAGTAAAACCGAGTCAGGATCGACACGAAAATGCGGGTACCCCCACCACCGCTCACCGTTCACTGTCCCTCTCTCACCATATGCGCTTGTTGAGGTGGGGGAGCCGCTCACGAACGTTCTCTCTCTTCTCTTCTTTCCTCTCTCTCAGACACCAGCGAACTGCGCCACGCCAAGCATCAGCTGCTTGGTTAGTATACTGCGTCGTGAGTGTAATACGAGTGAAATACGTAATTGATTGTGGTTCATACGGTTTAACAAAAGAAGTTTCACTTCTGTCTTGCGTAGGCTTGACACACCCACTTTTTTATCTTACCAAACCGTCTTTTAAGTAAATTTACACTTTTCAGGGGCTTTTTCACCATCTTCCCAATAGCTTATCTACCCTAATAACGAATATTATTAAAAAATATATATATATACTTGCAGTGGTTAAAAAAATCGGCCAACTTATTCAATATATAGCCACTATACATAGGTTCGATTACCGAATTATAAACTCCAACTTAATAAATAAATAAACCGTAAATCGAAAATATTCGTTATTAGGGTAGATAAGCTACTAGCTTCATCATCTGCAATAGCCGCTAAAAGTAATAATTCTTTTTCAGATTCGTCTCCAAACATGATTATGATTATTTAAATGGTTCCCGCTCCGAGCTATACCTACCACACAACCGACACGAACGTACGAATGCCACGGACGCCAGCTGATCGCTAATTGATCGCTAGTTTGGTGTGAACGGTTCTGCACGCACACAGGACGCTGACCGTGCACGCCATCGCGGACGCAAAATGATCGCGGCGGTTTGGCCTTGCCTTAAGAAAAAATACCAAGTACGAAAGTATCTTTGAGATATCTGTTCCAAACATCTGTTCTAGTATATACGCTTCACCTCTATGGTTTATTGGGTGTTTTTTTATGGTCTCTAGTCGTGTGTTGACGGCTGTCAAATTTCTGTGATTTTCTTTTTACATGTTTTTGTCTATGCAGCTCGCTTCTGTTTGTTTTTGTGTTGACATGGTGTTGACGGTTAATGTATTACTTGAAAACGCGAATTACTGCAAGTATTACGTTGGAATATATCTAATAGATACTGTTTCGTCCCCAACTATTTAATTTTTTATATAATTATTTGATAACTTTACCATCGAGATAATATGTATTTTTAACTCAGAATCGCTGGCCACGCTTAATACGAATTCTTTTAAAATAAAACCTTCCTAGCCGTTCGTTTTGTTTCCTTAATAATGAACTTATAGGCGGGATATGTGAAAAAATTATTATGGTCTGTAATTGTTGTGCTTTTGGTATATTGGGTTTTTTTGAAGTGATTAGAGAGGAGGGGAGGATGTGTTATTAGAATGGCTGAGAAGTCACGAAGTAATCCGGCGGGAAAAAAGTGTGGATCGTTTGTAGTTTTACCAATGTTTTATATAGATGTCGAAAGCTACAATAGAGAGTGCCGGTCACAGACTTACAATCAGGTGAATTTTTCTGTTTCGGCAAGAAAAGGTACCTTTTTGCTAAATTAAACCTTTCTCTACAAAAAATATGCACATTTATGTTATTTTGGGCAATTTTGCGGCCACCGAGAACAACCTCAATCATGAAAGAACTTAATATGAGTAGTGAGACCGTCATAAATTGGTCTTCGTTATGCAGGGAAGTTTGCATCATTTGGTGCTACAAAATGAAACGAAAAAAAATGGAAGTGTTCATGTATCACAGTGGAGATTGAAGAGGCTAAAATTGCCAAAATAAAGGGCGAAAAATTGCTGGAAAATGGGTATTCGTCGGTTTTGAATGAGAATTGAAAAAAAAATTCATCTGTGCAGTGGAAGATCGTTCGAAAGAAACTCTTCTAAAAGTAATTAAAGAATACATATTGCCAGGAACCTTAATTATATCGCACTGTTGGAAAGCCTACAACTGCCTCGAAAACGAAGACTTCGTTCATTTAAGCGTCAATCATAGTATATCTTTTGTAGATCAGGAGACGGGAGCTCATACTCAAAATATTGTGCGCTGTTGGAGGGACGCGAGAGGAAATATGTCGAGATTTGGAAGGAGTGAGGCACATTACGAAGGATATCTTTGTGAATTTCTTTGGAAGAGATCCCTTCCCAAAAATAAAGATAGAATTCCCAGTATTGTGATAGTGGATGTCTTGATTGCAAAGTAGCCTGATGTTAGTGTGAGTTGATTGTTGGGTAATTTGTAGGGTGGTGGTCGTGATTTCATGTTGGGGAAGGACGGATTGGAAGGATACCGGAAATTGAATAGATCTCCTTTACATGTGTGTCCCATGTAAGACCAAGAACATTTCTGAGAGCTCGGTGACCACCTGTATGGGAAGACCCCCATATTGACATTTTGGCATTCCTGATATTTTGTACTAAATATCAAATAGGTTGTTAGGCAAGTTTTTTTATATTTATACGTTTATAACCTCTGGTTAGGTTTTTTAGGTTGGCTGTACTAAATAACCTATAATATTAATAATACGTCCAACTCCAGCAAAATGTTGGCATGCTGCCATCAGAATGTATGTGAAAAGTGGGTATTATTGATATTATAAGGTATTTGGCAGTCCCTACCTACTGAACATCACATCATCATACCCATATGTCAAATATGAAGGATTTATGCCTACATTAATATTAGATTATTTTCCCTCATTGTAGATCCAAATAGTCATTTCTTATTTTCTATTAAGTTTATAATTCTTCAACAGATGTATAAAAAACGAGCTTCTAACGGGCAGCTGGAGTATTTGGTGGCTCGGATGGAAGAGATGCCAAGTTTGGCCACAGGGCGGCCCCTAGGGAAAAATGACCGCAGACAAATTGAAGATGGCTGGGTGTCCCTGGCAACAACACTGAATGCCATCAGATTTGGAACGGAAAAATCAGGTGAAAAATGGCAGCAAGTATGTACAAATTGTATTTTATCAATGGAAAGACCGACCAAGGCTCTTATAAATCGTCAAGCCGTCTTGGTAAATATACAGAAAAGTGGGAAACGGTTATTAAACACATTTTGTTTTAAATTAGATAACAGTGAGAAACAACTATTTCAGTAACCGAAAATGGAAAATATTGCATTTTAACAGCTAACTATGTTAAAAAAACGGATAATTGATGTATTTTACTAAATTAACCTAAAACTTTTACATCAATAACAATGGCCGTCAAGTGAACAATCGATTTTAATTTTAGCCAAATACTTCTCAGTATTTTTTTTTTAATGCGTATTAACTGTGTTCCACTTTTCTGTTTATTTACCCAATATTTAGGAGTAAGATGGTACAATATATCAATATCTAAAAATACATCAACTTATAATGATATATTGTACCCTTAATCTACATACTACCCTCAGGCCTCTGGCATATTGACCGTTATATTTCTTAAAGACGCTGTCAGATGGTCGGGGAATTTTTTCGTATTTCCGCTTTGCAATAAAATCCAAATAAATGGAATATTTCTGAAAGTATCCCAAAACCGTTAACTAAAACTACTACTAACTGTTAATTAAAACTACCGACTACTTTTAACTAAAACTACTACCAACTGTTAACTAAAACTAGTGTTAACTAAAACTACTACCAACTGTTAACTAAAACTACCAACTACTGTTAACTAAAACTACTACCAACTGTTAACTAAAACCACCAACTACTGTTAACTAAAACTACTACCAACTGTTAACTAAAACTACCAACTACTGTTAACTAAAACTACTACTAACTGTTAACTAAAATTACTTTTTTTTATTTTTTATATTTACTCCACACAGGAGGCCCTGAAGAAAATAATTTCCCTCAGGGCCTATGTCATCTTTGGGGATGCTGTGTGGAGGGTCTTTTTGTGGAGAGGAAGGAGTGAACATGGGTCTTGAAGAGTTCCATGTTGTAGGAGGGAGGAAACACAGAGGCCGGCAGTTCGTTCCACAGCCGAGCTGTTGAACTTAAGAACGAATCGTAGAAGCGACCCGATTTGTACAGGGTCAGCAGTTGTGTATTATCAAAGTATCTGCGGGCCCTGTACAGTACGCCCAGCTACTGAGAGGCCAACTTTACTCTGGCTTTGATGGAGCCCCCGTACCTGAGCTGGTCACTTATAGTTACACCAAGCATATCAATGGAAGGCCTGTTCGGAAGATTGCTTCCGTTGAAGGAGACTAGATTGTCATTTGGATCCCTTTTAGACGTAATCAGACAGGATTGGGTCTTTGAAACATTAAATTCGACGAGATTATTTTTACCCCAGGAGGAAATACTCTCGAGATAACCGTCCATTCTCTGCTTCAAAGCCCTCCGAGCCGTTGGAGTTTGTGTGCCCTTTGGGGGCTTGTCAAACAAAAAGCTATCATGAACTGTACTGTCATCCGCGTAACAATGAATCGGTGCACATGTCAAAAGGTCATTGATGTGCAACAAAAACAAAGTCGGAGACAGAACCGATCCCTGTGGGACGCCAGCATTTATGGAGTGCGAGGAAGAGGTGAAACCGTCAGCAACCGCCTGAATCGACCTATCCCTTAAAAAGTCAGAAAACTACTAACTACTAACTAAAACTACCAACAAATATTAACTAAAACTACCAACTACTATTAACTAAAACTACAACTAACTGTTTTTTAAAAGTGATGAAATATGCTTTTTGAATTTTACTGCCAAAAGAAACATAATTTTCGAAAATTTAAATAATAAACATTACCATCATCTCACTTATTTGTCATTTCATGTATAAAAAATTAACAAAGTTTCATAAATGTTTTCAAATTGCATTCAGAACCTCTGGTTTCATAGACGTGCACATTTCAATTCTTCTGTAGTTACCTTATAGATTGGAATATAAAGTTTGGTGTTTTCTCTTTCTATCGCCGTTTAGATCATATTTTTCACTATGAGGGTAAGAGAGACGCAACAATTTATACGAGACCATATGAGCTGTTCCGAAAAGCGAACAAATTGGCTCTAGGGGTAATAACTATTTGTTCGCAAAACCGAACAAATTAGCTCGAGGGGTTAATGTACATTATTATTATTGTGGTTTTTCTAAAACTATGTTGAATTACATTTACATATAGTTATTTAATAAGTCATTGAATATCCTCCCATAATCAGTGGCAGCTCGTGGCCGTACGGATTTCCTGAAAATCTTCATAGAAAAAATCGAATTTTCGAAAAAAGTAAAAAAATCGTTTTCAGCTACAATATCAATAATGCCATGTTTTGTAATATTAGCACTCTAAAACACCCAAAAGTCTCGAGCCGCCACTGCCCATAACTACGAGCTATCCAACTGAACTTTTGGAGAGAAGAATAATAAGAAAAAGACATTATACAGAGTGTTAAGGAGAAGCTTAATGCTAAATAACTATTTTGATTAATCTTTATAACGACTTGCTGTACATTATGAATACCAAAAAATGTGTTTTAGATAAATTGAAGATTTTCCTATCGTTTCGCTTTAGTAGAATATAAATAAAAAAATAAATTACCAAATAAAAAATATATAAATGTAACTACTAAAAAATATTTTTTTTCATTAGAAATGTATGAACGCATGAAGGAAACAACTTTTAAAAAAAATACAGTATTATAGCTAAGATTATCTGTGACAGTTTCACTTGATTGCATTTTTTGCTTTCTTATAAAATTATTTAAACAATAAATAAAAACCAGTTTTGTGCTTGAAATCGAACGTTTCTAGACTCCGTTTGTCAAGCGATTTTAATGCCTATTACCTACAATATAAGGTATACCAAGAATATACACATTTTTGGCTTGTAGCTTCCTCTTAAGGGAAGTACTCGACTGGCCTTAACAGATGATTCCTGACATTATTTGGAGTAAAAAATGTAGTTGAAATTTTGGTCTCCAATGACATATTTTTATGTTTCACCGGAGACCATAATTTTATTTACATTTTTTACTCAAAATCAGGAATCACTGGTTAAACAATGTTGGTTATTTGAATTCAGTAATGTTGCCTAGTAAAAAAAAATAACATTGTAATGATTGAAACATAGATAATGTTAAACCACGTCGAGTTTCAAATGTAACATTTATAAATTTAGACACCGATAGTAATGGCCAAAAGTAAATGAAAAACCAAGTTCTAGTTAACGAAATATAATTTATTTAAAGCGTGCATTTATAAAAGGACTTTATAAGGGAAAGATTTAATTTAAATCTCAAGGGCGGCCAGGAACTCTAAAATGATTCAGAGTTAATTTACAAAATATCACCATAGTAAAGTTAGTCGAATAATTAATGATTTTATAGGCCACCAGTTTTTTTAAACATAACAAACAAGTTGTCATTTAAATAAGCTATATGATAAACCAAAATGTATAAGGAGAAAAATGCGTTGCATCGCCATGATTCGCCCTGGCCTGCGATTCTGGAGCTAAACGATCAATCGTTTTCGTATGCGCCGTCTTCGAGTGAAAAACTACTAGTCGTCGCGACTAACTTTTTCGAATGTTTCAATTTTACGTATTCTTGAGCGTCGAACGGTCGAAGTTGGTAGAAGAGATGATTATATTGGCACCCCTGTGAATATTGTCTATGTTTCTGATGTTTTTGGGATTTCTATGGTGTGACTGTCAAACAGACAACAGTTATTCGTTATTCAAAACAGAAATGGCTGCGGGACATATTACAAATTGCCAAAAGCAACTCTTAATTGAGCTTGTAAGCTCCGATAAAGACTTAGTAAGTGGGAAATTTTCACCCACTTTTACATTTGCGGAATTCGCGCGGTAAAACAAAAATTGACAGCTAGACTAGATTTTGACAGCTAGACTAGATTTTGACAGCCAATTCCATAGAAACGCCAACAACCTACCACTCGCTGCCCTGTTTCTACTGGTTATACCCAGTAGTTGTCGTGTGGAATGACTTTTGACGTTTGGCGTCGAAGTATGTACCTTCGACCAATTTCGGGAATAGCAACGACGACCAACGTACGTACTTTCGACGGCGATTACGAGCGCCCTCGATTCAGGAATAGAGCCCCTGGTCGCTCTGTGTCCGTAGGGTGCTCCTTGTCACTCCGCTAGATTTGAACTGACAGCCAGTAGCTAGCCAACACGTAGCTCCACCTGTGTCCTTAAGGTGCTCCTTGTCACTCCGCTAGATTTGAACCGACAGCCAGTAGCTAGCCAACACGTAGCTCCACCTGTGTCCTTAAGGTGCTCCTTGTCACTCCGCTAGATTTGAACTGACAGCCAGTAGCTAGCCAACACGTAGCTCCACCTGTGTCCTTAAGGTGCTCCTTGTCACTCCGCTAGATTTGAACTGACAGCCAGTAGCTAGCCAACACGTAGCTCCACCTGTGTCCGTAAGGTGCTCCTTGTCACTCCGCTAGATTTGAACTGACAGCCAGTAGCTAGCCAACACGTAGCTCCACCTGTGTCCTTAAGGTGCTCCTTGTCACTCCGCTAGATTTGAACTGACAGCCAGTAGCTAGCCAACACGTAGCTCCACCTGTGTCCGTAAGGTGCTCCTTGTCACTCCGCTAGATTTGAACTGACAGCCAGTAGCGAGCCAACACGCAGCCCCATCTATTGTGTTGGTAGGCATCGATACGATTGTCTATATCTTCGAATCGATATTAGTAACGGTAGTTGGGGTTTGTTTTATATGTATTCTAACAAAATCTCATTGTAAAATGTCATAGATTTTAGGAGTTAGGCTGGAAATATTGCCACGCATATGTCGGTCGCCTATGTCGTTTGCCTATGTCGTTTCTATAAGGTAATATGTGGGTGAATGAATGAAGAACTGTAGTGCCACGCGATTCGCCACATGCTGCGTACAAGGATCATCGGTTCAGCGTACGCATGGCGCTGTTCCATTTTTTCTCAAAGTTCAAAATTTCACATGCAACCATAGTGTTTTTTTTCTAATTTGACTAATTAATGAAGCCAAGAAGTATTCGTTGATTTAACCACTAATTAATAATTAAGCCTTGAAAGTATTGGTAATTTAGCCACTAATTATTAATTAAGCAAAGAAGTTATTGGTTGATTTTACCACTAATTAATAATTAAGCCATGAAGGTGTTTAGCCACTAATTATTAATTAAGCCAAGAAGGTATTGGTTGATTTTACCACTAATTAATAATTAAGCCTTGAAAGTATTGGTTGATTTAACCACTAATTAATAATTAAGCCTTGAAGGTGTTGGTTGATTTAGCTACTAATTATTAATTTTGCCAAGAAGATGTTGGAGATTTAGCCACTAATTATTAACTAAGCCAAGAAGGTATTGGTTGATTTAACCACTAATTAATAATTAAGCCTTGAAAGTATTGGTAATTTAGCCACTAATTATTAACTAAGCCAAGAAGGTATTGGTTGATTTAACCACTAATTAATAATTAAGCCTTGAAGGTGTTGGAGATTTAGCCACTAATTGTTAATTTCCTTCAATGTTTCAGACTTGGAGAGATTTAAAAAGCAATGTTAAAAAAAAGGCATATCGCTTGAGATTGGGGATAACGAGGAATGGAGGTGGAGCAGACAGTGGGCCCGTCTTAACCCCAATGGAAGAAAGGGTCCTCGCTATCTTGGAGCCCGATATTGCTTTTGAATTGGACGATGCAGGCGATGTAGAGACGACCCAAAAAAGAAGTGAAAGAGAGGGGCTCGAGGCTTCTTTTGATTTGGACGATGTAGGTCTAGAGACTGTACCAGTAAGTTTTTTTTATTTATTAATATATATTTATTCAAAGAGGTTTATAATGTTACATCATTTACAAAAAAGTGTATTTAAATAATAATAATTAGTCATAACGTCGCCCCAGTGCTTAATTGTCCAAACGACCACTTTAGCGAAAATGACTTTTTAACGCAATATTGTTAAGGATCAAATTACGCGTCGTTCAATGAAGAAAAAATAGTTTTATCAGCCTGCTACAATTAATTATAAGCATTTTAAAATGTCAATGTCCACAACAATATTCTAAAAGTGAGTCCTTGTTTGGCCAATCTCCTCACTAGGCCAACCTCCTAGGGTCGAGAATTAAAATTGCGTGCTAGTTTGTTCAAACTCCACCAACCAACCAATTACAGCACGATGCGAGGATCACGTGATGCCGCCATCTTATGTTTTTACATTCCAACGGTGTTTGTTTTATGGTGTTACGCGGAAGTAAAAAAGCATTTAAATATATACCAAGGAGTTTTTGATTGACAAAACAACAGGAAAATGTCAATAACTAATTACAAAAGTGCATACATACGCAGCAGTGCGGAAATAGAGCGGTAAGTGTTGGTTTTAAATATCTCTACCAATACCAAATTTGTTTTGTTTTTTACATCGCAATGAACTTTGCTATACAGCGTGTTCATTTTTCTGTTTTCGCTCAGACTCTATTTTTTGTAAGTTTTTGCTCTCAAAATTGGATTTGTTGACGATTCATATTAAACTTAGTATTTCAATTCGAAATTTTCAGTATATCCGTATTTGTATGTAGCCGTTTGAGATTTACAAATTGATCTATAGTGATAAGGCAGTTTGATGAAATAAATTATAGATATATAATAAATTGTAGTTATATAATAAATTATAGTTATATAATATATTATAATTCTGATTTTTTCCTCATTTGTGTGTTTTTGGGGTTTTGATTACTAATCTGAGTAGGTAATACAAACAAAAAGGGTAGGATTTTAAATTTTAGCCAAAAAAACATGTATAGGTATATTATTCACTGAAATAATTTGCATAAATTTCATATAATTTAAGTGATTTAGTTTTTTGGCCACGCGTACCTACTGTTTAGGCGCAATTCCTAGTTGAAGTTTGATGAATGAATTTGAAATTGACGGCAAAAACGAAAAAGAGTACTAAATTTTACTTTTTATGTGTAGGTATCACATATTATATTTTATGAAATCCACTCTAAATAATAAAATCAAAAAAAGTTACTTGTGGCTTGGTAAGTCAGTTCCTACCTTTGTACCTAATCATAGAATTATGTTTTACTTTTTTTGAATGGTAAATATTCCATAAGCCGCCTATTGCTTAAATGTGCTGTATTTACATAATTTACCCAAACCACGAACCTAATAACCTATTTTGTGCTTGTAAATAGTTGTTTCATGTAGTTATTGTTGAAGCGAAGTGTAGTTTCAATAAGTTATACCAAAAAGTAGGCGGCTTATGGAATAATTACCTTAATGAGTACTATGAGATTTTGTAAGAATGTTGTATTATGTCTGTTTTGTCTACAGGATCACAAAAGTGAAAAAAATATTGTTTTTTGACGACAAAAACAACGATGGACCCAGTGAACCTGAACCTGTTTGTCAAAATAATGTTATTTTCCTTCCTATAGAAACACCACATAATATTCCATCGTTGTCCAATGATAGTTTACATGAATACGATGATATTGTAAATAACGAAACAAACATTAATAAACAGATAATATCACCAACGAGAAAAAGATTAAGGCAACCGGACAAATGGAAAAGAAATATATTAAAAAAACTTAGAGAAGAAGGTGAGAAATATATAAATATTGAAGGGAAATTAAGACCAGAGAATAACGCATTGTGGGATGAAACAACAAATGGCAGAAGTGGAGACGATCTGGCAAGCGCCTCAGTAAAAAATTTAAAGAGCGTTATAGAACATTTACCATCCACTTTTAATAAATTAATATTATGGTCAGATTCGTGCGTGCCACAAAATCGCAACTATCCCGTCGTATGGGATCCACCCAACCCTGCATAGTTGGACTGCGGACTTTCTGAGGGGAAGAACAATTCAAACCGTGGTTGATGGCTCCTCTTCCTCACCGCACCAAATCAATGCGGGGGTGCCACAAGGATCTGTGTTGTCACCGACGCTGTTTTTGTTGCACATCAACGATCTCGTTGAATGTGCACCAATTCCCTGCTACGCTAATGACAGCACCGTTCACGAGGGTTATCTTTTTGACAGGCTTCCTTCCACCTATGATGTCCGAACAGCTCGGGAAGTTTTGAAGTAAAAACGAGATGGTTCGTGCCGGGGGTAAGGCCAACTTGGTCAGTTTCAACGTCTCAAAAACCCAAGCGTGTCTGATTTCGGCAAAGAGGGAGATGAATATACTTCGCATCCACCTTCTTTATTTGATGACCCTTCTTTAAAGAAAGGTAATAAAGTCTCCATCATGAAAGTATATGAAGACGCTATCGTTGATATCTTCAATATATCGTTGATATATTGAAGATAAAGTCTGGTGCAATTTTATGGGAGCACTTTCCCCAATAAAGACTCCATTGAAATGCTTGGAGTTAGTATATCAGACCGGCTCAAGTATCGGGGATCCATAGAAGCCCAAGTAAATCAGGCTTCCAAGAAGCTGGACGTCTTGTACACGGCTGGGAGATTCTTCAACAGTGACCAGCTGCTGACCCTGTACAAGTCTCAAGTCCGCCCAACAGTTGAATTTGGGAGCCACCTCTGGGCTGGTGCCCCAAAATACTTAATTAACCTACTTGAATCTGTGCAAAGGAGGGCGATCCGTCTGATTGACAATCCGTTGTTAACAGACCGATTGCCTTCTCTATTGCATAGACGCAATGTGGGCATGCTGTGTCTGTTCTACAGGTATTTCAATGAACCTGCTCCAAGGAGCTAGCAGCATTGATCCCTGATGCACCGGTGCACGTGCGCAAAACTCGACGGACACGAGCGGAACACCCGTTTACGGTTGACGTTAGCTTCATGAGAACGGGTCGTTTTTACGACTCGTTTTTTGTAAGTCGGCTCGTATGTGGAACGAGCTACCGGCATCTCTCTCCTATAATACGAGCCTCTTCAAGGCCCGCATTAATAAATTCCTTCCTACAGCCCCTACCTTAACCCGCCTCACAACGCCGCCCAACCGGGTGGTTACATACTTCCCCTGTCTGTACACTGGCAGGGACGCTCTAGTGAGGAGTAAGAGATTCAGCCTACTGAGGTCATCTTCAGACTGGTACAGATATTCCTTAAACTGTGGTTTATATACATTAAATTTAGGGAGGGGGATTAAAAGGGGTGGAATGCAATGATTTTATTAAAATTATATGGATATCCCATTTTTGTTGCTATGTCGTAACAACGAAGATGGAAGTCTAAAGATGGTTGATAGGCTAAACCCGGTCACGGTCATTAATAAAAAAAAGTTGGACATTGTTTAATATATTATTATCATGGAAGTAAATTATTATAATGGAACTGTTGAGTACCTGGCACGCGTTTCAATGCCACTCAAAGAAAGATTTGTCCCGCATCCCACGAACCCTCCCCCCTCACGGATTACCCTCACCCTTCCCTCTTTCAGTCCCTACTGCTAAGCTACAAGAAATAATGCACACATTTTTATAACAACTCGAGCGCCACCTATTATACAATCTGAATGCAAATTTCATAATGCCAGAGTTCACCTTTATGGATGGAAACCTTCGACGGCGTGCGCAAAGCAACTCACCAAAGTTTCATCACAATCGGTTGAATGATATAGGAAATAATAAGAGAATCTTTATACAAATTTCAAAACGCTATAGTTCAATATAATATAGGGAAACCTTCGCGGGCGTGAGCACAACTCAAAGTTACAAAGTTTTATCGCAGTCGGTAGAGTGGTATGGGAAATAAGATGTGAATTTGTATATAAATTTCATAACGCCAGAGCTCACTTTTATGTAAAGAAAAGGTATAGGAAGTAAGAAGGAACAAACAAAGAAAATATCGCTTTTATAAATATATACATAACCACGAATTGTCAGTATCCAAAATAGAAATATTGAAAAAAAACTCATCCTGTATATAACTAAAGGTGGTCGTTTGAACAAACAAGCACGGAAAGTTCTACGCAAAAGTTGCCCTATCTCCAATTCCAGTTTGTTCAATCTCCTTTTACAAAATTCTGGTGGTGCGTTTTTGTTCAATCTCCATTTTAAAATGTAAAAAAATGTATCAAAAACTATCCTTAGTCAATTTACAAAGAATTACTTAAACTGATGAGACCTTTAGCTTGACGGAAATATCTTCATCTTAAACACCTGTCATAATGTTTCATTGAAATAATTAAAGAAAACCTCCTCCTGTAAAATTTGCAAATGGTCGTTTGGACAATTAAGCACTGAGGTGACGATAATAGACCCGATATAGTTTTACATGACAAAATTAAAAAAATAACTCATATCATTGATTATCAAAAATCTGTTAATGAATAAATACACAGATTTAGGAAATGAGATAAAAATAATTTGGCATTCTCAGACTATAAAAATATTACCATTTGTTATTTCGGCTACTGGCATTATACCTAGCTCTCTCATTCAAAATTTAGGCATATTAGATCTATCAAAAAATTTATATATAAAAATGCAAAAATCAGTCATTTTAAATACATGTTTTTTAAATACAGGATAGCGAAATTTTTTAAAAATATTTATGTTGAGGGATCAGTAGGATTTATAGGCCCCGTTAGAAGTTCTACCGAGCCGAACCCTCTGATATGAAAATATCTGAAGTCGGTGAATTATTTTCCCCATTTGATCTCTGGTGAGTTGACGTGTTGTTCTTGTATTGTTTTGTATTTATTTTGCTTATATAATGCACTTGCATAATGTTGATTGACTAGATGATCATGTATGGAAAAGTGTGTGGAATGGTTTTGTTATTCCTATGGGGAAGATTTAACCCGGACACAAAATTGGAAATTATTGAGTATAATCTTTATTTTTAAAATTTATTTAATTTTTTTATATGTTAATTGTCAACACCCTGATGGGCCTTTACATGATTATTACATTTTAATTGATTTAGCTATTTTACTGTTTTTCAGGTCAATATTGTAATGGAATTCGATGAATTCGAGGAGAGTTCACAAGTGTCTCCGGATGTGGCGGGTGGAGTGGTTGTAACGCCTGTGACCCCACGTCCCAAAAAAATAATAATTACCACTGAGGCCGTCTCATGTAAGTACATACTCACTGAAATACTAAGTGGTGAGGAGTGTTTGTAAATACTATAAAATGGTATATAACAAATAACATGCTTTAAGATTTTAACAAAAAAATATTTATTGATTATTTTGTTTCAGCTAATAAAAGAGCGCTCTCTTCAGAAGAGCGCCTCTTGCCCGCGGAGGAGAGCAGAGTGGTGAAAGGGGCGAAAGAGGCGAGAGAGGATAGGCGGCTCGACTTGGAGGAAAGGCGGCTCAACCTGGAGGAGAGGCGGCTCGACCTGGAGGAGAGGAGAGAGGCGAGAGAGGAGAGGCAGCTCATCCTGGAGGAAAGGAAAGAGGCGAGAGAGGAGAGGCTGCTCGACCTGGAGGATAGGAGAGAGGAGAGGCGCCTCGACCTGGAGGATAGGAGAGTGGAGAGGCGGTTCGACCTGGTGAATAGGAGAAAAGAGATTCGGCTCGACCTGGAGAAGAGGCGGCTTGACCTGCAGGGTTGGAGAGAGGCGGCTCGACCTGGAGGAGAAAAGATGGCTGGCAGCGGAGGAACTTTTAACGGAATGTTTGCAGATGTTAAAAGAAATAAATGTAATTATAAATATTTATTTTCTATCCATAAATTGTTAAGAATTCCAAGCCTTACTATTTTACCTCGCTGAAGGTTATGATGATACAGACCTGCAACTATTTCCCTTAAATTGTCTTGCATAACATGCAAGTCTGCTGGTTCTAGCATTCTTGAATTCTTGTGCACAATGGCATGAGTATTTACCATTTTGACTGTCATTTGGTGCATAGCGATGAACCCTGTGCATTTGACTCATTTGGTGCGTAGTGATGAACCCTATGCATTTGACTGTCATTTGGTGCGTAGCGATGAACCCTATGCATTTGACTGTCATTTGGTGCGTAGCGTTGAACCCTGTGCATTACACTGTCATTTGGTGACTAGCGATGAACCCTGTGCATTATTAGACTGTCATTCGGTGACTAGCGATGAACCCTGTGCATTTTTGTGTACTTTAACCCACCCCTCTGGCATATTGACCATTATATTTCTTGAAGACCCTGTCAGAAGGTCGCAGAATTTGTGTATACTTCAATAAAATCTAAATAAATGGAATATTTCCTACGAGTAATACCTGTTTGTTTGCAAAACTGATGATGATGCTTGCCAACCCGAAACTGCTTTTAAGATTGGAGTCATCGTGTAAGGCCGGACTGGAAATGCCGAATCTCCCGAAACAAACACATTTACCTAACGAGCGCAGATTGTGTATTTCTTCAATGTCATGTTTCATTGCAAACATCTGTCAAACACTAGCATTGCGCGATGCTCCACCAAATCTTTATTGCACAAACGGACAAAAATTTTAAATTCAAACTGGAGATCTGTAGGCAATAAACTTAATTTATTTGTATTTGAATTATATAAAATAACAATTTAGTACCACGATAGAGTTCTTTTCTATTATAATATGTATCTATTATAATTTCTTCATGGATTCTTGGTTTTATCATTGAAATCTACCATCGATGTATCCTATCACACCAAGAAGTTGAAATTTCTTATGAAAATTTCTAATAACTAACAGTACACAATTTATAATGCAACTAATGAGATATATTTTATTTATTTCAGAATAAGTAACGACTTCTGGTGCGCACCATCTTTTTTTTTAGATTTAAATACATATTTTTTATCAAAACATACATACCCTTGTTTAATTTAATTCCATTGTCTTCTCGTTTTTGTGAATTGTAAGTATTCTGCCGATAAAGCTTTTAATAGCGAAACTATGGCCTACACCATTCCAATGTCAGTGCCAATAATCTCTTGGTATGGTTCTGTTGCAAGGAATAAGTGTTGTTAAAACCTTGAAACCAAATTAAATAAAACATGCGTTAATTAATTATCTTTTTTTTATGTGAATACTGCACAAGAGTCCCAAACAGGAGCGACTCGTGACCATAAATAAACCGCTCACTAGATCGATATCTTCGGGCTTTTTGTATGAAACAAATTGGTCCTAGAAAACCATAGATATGCCAATATATGGACAGTACAATTCTCATTCAGAGTCTACTTATACAAACTATACACCAATGAAAAACTCTGAAAGTATATTCCATAGACTTTCAGAGTTTTTCATTGGTGGATATAGTTAGGCAACAATATGACATCACAATATTCACGGTTCCAATCTTCGATCGGAGTTATACCCCCCTGCTCTTTGGGTGTACTAGAACAGTGGTCTCCAACCTTTTTGTCGCCGCGGACGGTTAAATTAAATGTTAATATTCTAGAACAAGGCTGCCCAACCCCAGGCCCGCGGGCCACATTGTGGCCGAACGAATTATAAGTGGCCCGCGTGAAACATTTTCAAAAAACCCGCCAATCCGCCAATTTGAAAAAGTGTCGCGGGCCCGCGGTAAAACAAACAATGCAGCTTGCGCGCGGTCACCAGTGTTGCCAACGACGGCGATTTATCGCTATTTAGGCTACTCAGAACGAGAATCAGCGACGAAAAAATCTAACCTATTGAACTTACTTTTGAAACAAAAATACACCGGTTTTCGACATAATATTTTTTGCGTCGAAATGGAATCCTGTAGCCACCCCTCCCCCCATGGAATTCGAAAAATTGCTGTGGGGTATCACATATGATGTTCGGGTGTGCGGAATTTTTTCTCAGCGAAGTTCCGTAACAACCCCCCCCCCATGGATTTCAAATATTTTGTGCGGAGCACTTATTTAGATTTTTTTTTGTGGGGAATTATGTTTTATAGAAATTCTCTAACAACCCCCCCCCCCCCCATGGATTTCAAATATTTTGTGGGGAGCACTCGTTTAGATTTTTTTTTTGTGGGGAATTATGTTTTATAGAAATTCTCTAACAAACCCCCCCCCCCCCCCATGGAAATAGGAACCGTCAGGTATTCAGTGGCCCGCCAGTGATTCAAAATCGTCAATTTCGCCCAACTGCTAAAAAGGTTGGGCAGCCTTGCTCTAAGCGTACCAAACATATTCCAGAAGAAATTATCGGTGACCGGATAAATCATCACAATGATTATTCATCTTTAAAAAGTTATATAAAGTCATGGAAAGTGATGAAACAAAAACTTTATTAACTTGGTTAAGTAGGTTAGGTTAGGTTAAAAAAAAAAAATTTCATCGTTTCTAATGACTTTATATCACTTTTTAAAAGTGTGTGAATTGTCACTGTGTTGAGTTATCATGGAACTGAAATTATTATAGGTTTTGCTGATAAGATTGCCTCTCTTTCAGTTGCCAGATGTAAAGAAATGCCCTCTTTTATGCCATATCATCTCATTCTAACTGGATAGACCCTCCTTTCTCAGATAGTGAATTAAAACGAGTAATTAATTCCCTTTCAGTCTCTTCTCCGGGTCCTGATGGAATATTATATAGCTTCTTTAAAGCATTCTTCGACATATCGGTTGAATATTTCTTTTCCTTGATTTCTGGAAAGTTAAAAAAAATCCTCCCGGTTTTAAAACCAGAGAAAAATTTGTCTGCATTCTCTCATCCTATTGCTCTTTCGTCGCGTTTAATGAAAGTAGCGAAACATTTGATAAAGACCTGATTAGAATGGTTTGTTGAAAATCACAGTATTATTTCTCCTAATCAATACGGCTTCCGGAAAAAGAAGTCAACTACAGATAATTTTAGTGTGTTTAGAACTGATATCCGTATTTTTCAATCCCTCAGCTCTTGCACATTGGCCACAGTTCTAGATCTTTCATCAGCTTACGGTGATGGATTAATTGATGTTTTGAAAGAAAAATTAATAAAAATAAAAATCCCCATAAAATTAGTTAATATTATCAACTTGCCAAGAGACAGATCCATTATTATTGACTCTTCCTCAAAAATATTGAAGCGTAAACTATGGAAAGGGTTACCCCAGGGGTCTGTAATCAGTCCATTATTATTTAATATTTATATAAGACATTGTAATCCCATCTATCATGCAACTTTATTTTGCGGATGATTTTCTTATATCACTTAAAAATTTATCGCATGCTGCGAAGGAATTAAATTTGGCCTTGCATAATATTAAAGTTTGGTTGTTGACAAATAGAATGAATTTAGCTACCTTTAAAATCAAGGTAGTGGCTTTTATACGCAAAAGAAAACTGCCCCACTTTACCGTCTCTTTTGACAATGTCCCTCTACAAATCGTTTTCGTTCAATTTATTTTTACTTTTCCGACTTTATGTCCGGGTTAAATCTTCCCCAAAGGAAAAACTAAACCCTTCCACACACTTTTCCACAAATTATCATCTAGTCAATCAACATAATGCATGTGCATTATATAAACAAAATAAATACAAAACAAATGAGATCAAATGGGAAAATAATTCACTGACTCCAGATATTTTCAAATCAGAGGGTTCGGCTCGGTAGAACTCCTAACAGGGCCTATGAATCCTACCTATTTCCAAATCTAACGTCCCAAAGACATAATATATTGTAAATCCTTCCAAGCAATGATTTATGAGAATAGATAATTTATCTTTAAGCCTCTGACATACCACGCTAAAAGCGCACTATATTTGCATATAGCGTAATGTGCCATCTTATGCTAAACGAAAGTCCATGTCAAAATATTGTATTTAAGATATACAGAGAATTAGATTATATAATTTGGAAATAAAAAATTATTTTTATATACCACAGCAACTGCAAAAATACCGTTACTTTTTTGTATTTTTTTATTAATGAAACTTTTGTATATACAATACCGGTTTTACAATTTTATTGGATATTTTATATCTTAAGAGCGTTGTTTTCGCGGACGAAATTTCGACTCCCGCAAAAATAATTATTGTCCTGTGTCCCTCTCTAACGGAGCGTGCAGCGGGGAACGGAGAGGGAGTACCTGGCTTTTAGTACGGCTGACGTTGCAAGCGATCAAAAAAAGTTAGATAATATGAGATTAAATAAAAAAGAAATTAAGTTCAATGCTTGAATATTTGCACGAAGTCGGTGAAATGTCCCTTTCGTTTAGTTCATTCCATTAGCAGCACAGACATACAAGGGCTTCCGACCTATTCTTTAATAGTATTGGTATATGCGCATGTACACGTTAGGCACTGACAATATCACGCATAAAAGGCCAGTAAACGAGAAATGCTTTTTTTCTTTTGTGTGTGAATATATTTGCATCTAAACGGGGAATCACCCTTTTGTTTAGTTCATTTAAATTAGCAGATACGTGTATTATTGTAGGAGATACGGAAATTGTACACGTGCATCGTACATGTGGCCACAGACGAAATTATAATAATAGTAATAATAGGTGTATAAGTTTATAAATTAGATAAGTACATAGAATTAACAGCAGTAAATAATATATGAACAGTAAGTAATATAATTGTAGAGAATAGAAATATACACTTACTTAAAATTTGTGTAAGTGCACCGGTAAAGGCCTTACCTTTGACATAATCTTTTATTTTTTAATTTTTACATTACCTTTGAAATTTTTGTGAATCACATTTTTTTTATTTTATCTGGAAGAAAGTTATAAAGTCGTGTCGCTGTGTATATAATTCCGAACACGCACTGACTTTATCACTGGGATTTTGGTCGAGATTATTTTTAAGTGTTGTGTAAGAAGAATATTATGTGAACAACAAAATTAAGTAATACAACTATAAATAAAAATAACCATAAAAATAGCAGCACAATAACAGCAAGAATAATAGCAACAAGCATATTTTATTAAAAAATGTTCAATGAATCGGTATAATTATTTCCGTCCATTCTAGGCAGTGAGGAATACATTTATGGTAGTTAGTCCCAGATTTTTTATACTGAAAAAAATCCTATTTTATAATCTACAGTCTACACAATACATGTGCACAAGGTGAAAAATAAAAAAAAGTCGGACAGGTAGTAGTTGTATAGTAAGAACAGACTCCAATATAAATAAGCAAATAAATAATTACATAAATAAAATTTAATTAAAAATTTAATTTCATAAAATTTGTCAGTCAACCACAAAATTTTCCAATTTCAATTTTCTAACTAAAGGCATTACTTATATGTTATATAATGTCGGGTGATACGTCTGACATTTTCTGCGACGATATTTCGGGTTCAATCACATCGGTACTAAAAGAAAAAAAATCAGGCATCAAACCGTGAAAACAAAAGACCGCATATTATACTGTCAAGGTATGATCAATATGTGTAGTGATTATACTTACAAATTCGACAAAATAGTACAATCAATTATAGGCAAAAATGGAGGACGGTTTTTATTCTTAAATTTAATCACTTTTAATTAAAGATCGTCGGTGTAATATTGAATTGTACCAATGTGTAAAAACACTGTCATCAAAACTAAAAGCTGAACGGCAATAAAATGAAACTCTCACTACTAACCAAAAGATGGTATCTTGATGTTATTGTGTACATTCTCGAGAGTTTGTTCTTGTGAAAATAAAATTATTTGCTTACCGTTTGCTCAAAATCCCACAATTCACATCGATGTTTTAGCATCGAAAAAATCCTTGTTGGCAAATTTAGCCTGACAATCTTTAACATCATTTACGGAACTGAAAACAACAAAAAAACATTACATTTTTACCGTAAAAAATAAATACTTATAATAAATATTGCATTTAATTTTCACCTGTTCCGAGTTCTTTCTGTCTTTTTGACATTGCACTTCCTCTTTTTCCGGTGCATACTGGGTGGCTTACCACGTATCCACTTTCGACCTAAAACACAAATAACATTTTATAAAAATCAATAACGTAAGTACCCTAATTCATAACCTAATTATCATTGTTAAAAATGCTCAAATAATGATTACTTACCCATGTTGAATGAAATAAATTATTTGGGGATGCTTCGGTTAAAAACTGTGGAGTTTAAAAATAATATTATTCGTAAACAAAGTAACAAATTCGTCAATTATATGTCCGCGCGGGCTGACTGCGAATGTCACATATACATACACTAGCAATAATAATAAAAAATGAAGGACGATTGACGTAGGAATGTATGCATGTATTTGTTAGGCAGGCGATCTCTCCGGGGCCCCTGCCCCCCGGCCCGTGCTTCACCTACTCTAGCCAGCCCGACTCAAGAAAGTGCGAATGAGACAATAACAAAAAAGCTAGTTAAATATACGTTGAATTTGTGGCCACCAAATTCGGCTTTTGAAGCAAATAAAACTTTTTTCAGTGAAGATTCAAATTTTATTGTATAGTTCATTATATGCCTGAGACGGGATATGTGAGATTTTTTCAAAAAATATCTTCCATTTGGTCACAAAAAATTGCCAAAGATGCCTCGTAAAATCATGTAAAATCGTCATCTTCTGGGGCCTATATTCTATAATTTAAGGCAAAAATCGAAAATCTGATCCATATGCGTACTTTATATTTACCATGTCTTTTAACTAAAAAAAAAAAAAAACAATTTACTCTAGTATTTTAGCCGTAAATCCAAATTAAAATTTTGTATGAAACAGGCACCGCAGCCGTTCCTCTTAAGGTTTATACAACTCTTCCATTAAAAACATAAGTTTAATGTAATTTATTTAATATAATTTTTTAATGTTATGTTGACATCGAATCACTCGTACTTTTGTAAAAAAATAAATAAACGAATATTGTCATTTACGAAGGTTCTATAAATAAACAGTCTTGATTTATTTAGCAGTATAAATTATGACCGTCCGGAGGGGAGGCCTTTGGGAATCGGTTAACACGAATTTGGTAGAAATAAACTTATTTATGAAGTTATTACATATATTCCTAAGCAACTATATACAGTTAGGATGGGTGGTTTCGCAGAATTTGAACAATTCATCAAATTTCAACATTCATTTTTGGGTTCTGTGAAAGTCCCATTCAAGTTCCGTTATTATATCATTATAGACTAGTTGCTTGATAGAACTGAAATCAAAACAGAACTTGGAAAAATCTTTCACAGAACTTGAAAATCAACTTTGAAATTTGAAGAATTGTTCAAATTCTCCGAAACAACCTGTCCTTAAGAGTTAGAGGATAAGTAGAGGCAGCAGTCACGCAGCCAGGGGATTGGCGTGGATGGTGACAGAGGATATCCTGGTCTCCGTGAGGGGTTTGAAGTTCTTGGCGTTGACAGGAAGCTTTTCAAGTTCATCCAAGGCCAGCGGTCACGCGGCTAGGGGGTTGGCGTGGATGGTGACAGAGGATATCCTGGTCTCCGTGAGGGGTTTGAAGTTCTTGGCGTTGACAGGAAGCTTTTCAAGTTCATCCAAGGCCAGCGGTCACGCGGCTAGGGGGTTGGCGTGGATGGTGACAGAGGATATCCTGGTCTCCGTGAGGGGTTTGAAGTTCTTGGCGTTGACAGGAAGCTTTTCCAGTTCATCTAAAGCATCCAGTCCATCTATGACCCTAGCAACAAAATAAAATTAGTTCATATTTTACTATCTATCTACCTAACTACTAACATTTTTTTTCTTCTTTATTATCTATCTGCTAAACTACCTCTGTAGTTTGTCAGCAGGTACATATCAACAGTCCCGAAAAATAATGTGTTGGATGTTCAAATTTGTAGTTTGTTCCAAACACGGGAGTGATTGCAAATAAATACAGCGCGCCAGCCATCAGCAGGCACTCTCTCAGTTTTGGCATGCCGCCAGCCTCTCTACTCCTACTCGCCCTGAGTGCTTCTCTTCATATTCCCGCACTGAACTTGGCTACCCCTTGGACTCCCGCCTCTGGATACCCTGACCATAGCAGCTCACCACTGGACAAGCAGACCCCTACACTGAACATAGTGGCTACCTACGGACTGACCGGCGCCCCTCTTGTTTACAATCTGTCGATATCTCTTACATGAGGAATTATAAAATTATAATTAGTAATTTCTCTAACTTCTTCATTCTCTTCTTGCAACCCTAACTAGCTCTTCATCATTTTTATTATTTTTCTTTTTCATATTATAGTAATGTATAGATTCTGTTCAAACTATAAAATTCACCCACCATAACACAGGGTCATCCCTAACATGGAGGGTGAAATATCACAAAAACCATACGTACCCTCTAAGTCTTGTATTAATAAAATAAAATAAATAAAATGTGAATTCCGAATACAAGGGTTTCTGTAGGACATGACGATATAAATCATCTGTATCTAGTAGCCATTTTCTTAAGATTATATTTGACTTTAGCAGTATAAATGGTATTATTTTGAATTGTCATTGATAGTTCATTAAATATTTTGACAAATAATAATAATCAATTCATGAAGATCATTTGTTTTGTGAATACTGCACAATTTGGGAGACAGGTATTGGAACCATTCATTAGATAACCAACACCTCTGTCATAGGTCACCCCAAGTGACAAGCTACGTTTGGTAACTTAGCAGGGGTTCACCAGCTGCGCGGCGGGCCAGATTGGGAAAGGCCAGTTGACGCAGACCCTTCGACCTTGTTACATAAAGGATCAGTAACAAGGTGTGTGGTTCCTTCTAATTGATTTCTATCTATGGTTTTGGTGTGTGGCTCCTCCAGTATTTACAATTGTCCAATTGAAGAACGGGTCAATTGAATGACAGCCCAATTGAACAACGGCTCAATTGAACGGGAGCCGGGAGCCAATACTGTGCTCGCCCAATACGACTCCCCCGATACGGCTCCCAGCGTATGAATGATCGTACGACTCATGATACCAGTACACCACATTGTAACACGAGATAAATAAGACGCTAGGTAGTTAGTAAGTGTAGGCATGTACGTCCAAGCCCAGATGTCCGACGGTCAGACGCTGTTCACGTCTCTGATAATGAAAATTAATACTTGGATAATTTTAATGGTGCTTATTTTTTCTAAAATGTCTCCTAATAAAAAAGAGTAACTGTTCAATTGAGCCGTGGTACGGTTTACCAGGAGTCGTACGAATATGGCTCATCAAAAAGAGTTAGCTCAATTGTGCGGTTCGCTCATGAACGACTCATTTCTAGTTGCCACACCTGCGCTGTGAAGACAACACCTGAGCAGTTCAAAAATCAAGCACTGGCATTCCTTGATCAACAGCCCATAGCATTCGAAACAGTGGAATATAACAAACAAATAGAGCATTGTTTCCAATGCTATGGGCTGTCGATCAAGCACTGGCATTCCTTGATCGAAAGCCCATAGCATTGGAAACAGTGGAATATAACAAACAAATAAAAAAAAAAAATAAAAAAAAAAAAAAAAAATAGAGCATTGTTTCCAATGCTATGGGCTGTCGATCAAGGAATGCCAGTGCTTGATTTTTGAACTGCTCAGGTATTGTCTTCACAGCGTAGGTGTGGCAACCGAAGTATACTAATTGAGTAAATACTGGAGGTGCCACACACCTTGTTACCAATCCTTTATGTAACAACCTCTCCAACGAGACTCTCTCGACCAATGCTTTGGACTGCAATTGTAGGGATGGATTCATACATCTCACCTGGACGCACTGACCCTATTTTTCCTACTTTTCCTTCCCACCTTTACTTTAAGACCCCTCCACACAGCATCCCTATATGATATAGTCCCTGAGAAAAAATATTTTTCACTGGGCGTCCTGTATTTTACGATAGTCGTGTATTAGGTGTGCGTACTTACGATAGTATTGTATTAGGTGTTCGAACTTACGATAGTCATGTATTAGGTATGCGAACTTACGATAGTATTGTGTTAGGTGTGTGAACTTAAGAGAGTCTTGTATTAGGTGTCCGAACTAATGATAGTTTTGTATTAGGTATGCGAACTTACGATAGTATTGTGTTCGGTGTGTGAACTTACGATAGTCTTGTATTAGGTGTATGAACTTACTATAGTCTTTATTAGGATGTTTTACTTACTTTCCGAACAGGGTGTACTTGAGGTCCAGATGTGGTTGGGCGGAGTAGGAGATGAAGAACTGGCTCCCGTTGGTGTTGGGTCCATTGTTGGCAAGGGACACGGTTCCTCGAGCTGTGTGCTGGAGAACACAATCAGACATAATATTAATACACTGTTAGAAATTGGTATCCCGTTAGACCAAAATAAAGGTGAACATTCTCAGGTAACGAATAACCTAACAACATTGTAATTCCTCCTACTTTTTTTTATTATAAGCGGTACATATTGCTTGTTTTGTTTTATACTAACTCCACACATTAAAAATTATTTCACTTAGGTCCTGTTTCATCTTTGAGGATGCTGTGTGGGCATATTGTAGGATGGAGGAAACACAGAAGCCGGCTGTCATTCCGCAGCTGTTGAACACAAGAAATAGTAGTAAAAGCGACAACTAGGTGCTAACCTGATGCTTTGGACCACTTGGCTACAAATCTAACAGATTAATTTTTAAAAAATTTAAAATTTATTTTTAAAAAGAATGTGAAAAATTGAAAGAATTATAATATATCCTACCTTCAGCTCCTCTTTAAACTCATCTTGGAACTTCCTTCCCCAAATGCTGCTGCCTCCCTTCCCGCTTCCCGATGGGTCTCCCGTTTGCACCATGAAGCCCTAAACATACAATAAACACAAATCATTAACAAAGAAAGTTGTAATAGAATTAAAATTAAAAAACTTTTTCACTTTAATTTTAATTCTATTACAATGGAATTCCACCACGAATTAACAGTGCAAAAACTAGACTCAAAGAAAGTTGATCACAGAAAACCCATCTTTACATTCGGTGTTAGTTATGTCAATGATATGTCAATATGTTTCTCAATCCTAAAATTATTGGCTATAATAAAACTAACCAAGTTGCAAGTTTAGTAAATAAAATACTAATTAACGTTTCCCAAAAGAGTAGGCAGAGAGGATGGACTGCATGAAATTATAGTTAAGTTAAACGCGATGCTCGTTATAATCTACGTGTTCATAGATGGTGCTAATTAAGGCGATGCACTACGTTGTGTAATATTTTAAATAGAGCCGCTATCAATAACAACCCTTACATAGATGGCGATAAGGTTTAAATTCCCGCTTAACCTTTTCCACTCTTTAGGCCACACATTCTGGCCCATACGATTTTGGTAGACAGCTCCGTCGGCCAGAGGGTCTGGCCCGGTGCAGGTATAAGTTTAATCACCAATTTCTATGTACCTAAGTACATTCTACGAACTATTATTTCCGATAAGTACAAAGAATGGTCGCAAAACGTTGTCTAAACCAACATTTATTCATTTAAATTTACCGTTTATTAGATATATTCTTGTAAAAAAAGATGCATTATTTTAACGTACTGAATGCTTGTTTTATTCCAATATTTTCGGAACAGTCAGTTGTTGTACTGCGTTTACGACGGTTCTCCGAGATTACTCCCACTTTTTGTGACCATATTTTTGCGTTTTGTGGAACTATTATATTTCTAAATAATTTACACACTTAAAAAATATATTTATTTAACCGTCATGGAAAATAATGATAGTTTTACTGCGCAGTTCAGTTATAATGAGGAATGTGATTGTATCGCTAGTAGTGATGATGAGGACCTTTTTACAATTAATAATATTGATTGCAATGACAATGGTAATGTGATAGTGAAGAAGTTGGTAACAACCCAATACAGAAAGTGTAATGATACAGATAGTGGAAGTGACATTACGCCGCCCAAAAGAAAGAGATGTGCTTATTTCAGTAAAGATAGTAATGAAGAGAATATTGAGATTCCGCAACAACCTTCTATACTTCTTCCTAGGAAAAACATTAAAATGGTGGCGCAATCTCTTTTTTTGGGGCTTAGAAGTTTCGGTGGTAAATGCTTACATATTGTACAAGGAAAACAGTGAAAAGCCAATGAGTCATCTTCGATTTGTGGATAGGCTAATAATTCAACTGGTTGGAAAATATAGAGAAGGTGTAAAAACAAGGAAAGGAAGACATTCGGTAGATCCAGAACAGCGGTTAAATCACGTGAATCTACATGTAATACCTAATGCCTAACGCGCAGAAAAAGTACGGGGATTGCGTCGTTTGCGGTTCTAATAGAGAGGGAGGGCAAAGAAAACGAACAAGGTATCACTGTAAAAATTGTGATAACAAACCCAAAAACTTGTGTGGGAGAATGCTTTGAAAAATATCATACATAACTATAAGTGATGGTGATTTAGTAATAATACAATAAGTAAGAAAGATAAATTTATAATGACATTGGACCGAATCGTGAGTGATTTATTGTGATAAATATACTTAAAATGTGACATTGTTATATTATGCATAGTTATTTATATATAAGTCTTAGATGTTAAATAATTGTAAAAATTAGTTGTAAGGCAGTAATATAAGTCGTAGATGTAAATTACTAGTTATAATTATAGTATGTACAAAACTCTAACTTGTAATCACCGTGTAGAATGTTTGCCAAATTTATTATCTATTTTATGTGTTGTGGGCTGGTCTATCTTTTGTTTCCTGAATGAGGGTCGGAATCTAAAATAATATAACCAATGCAAAATAAGAAACCGTGTACTAGCCATAAAACCTAAGCCAATCGGGTCCAGGTAGTCACCGGTCAACCCCTGTCCGGTACAGGACAATAAGAAAGGAATTTCTACTAGGACTTACATTGGATTCTTTGTATATTATTCCCATATTTTACATAATTATCGCTACGCAATCAAATAAATTATGTAAATAAAACATATTGAAATCAAACGTATTATCTTTTAGTTACTTAAGGTGTGATTTAACAACTATTTTATGCAAAATGTACCAAACATATAATGGTCACACGAATTACCAGAGAGGGTGCCACGAAAATATTGAACCAAAAATTTCACTTTTAAATCAAAAATATAACATTAATTTTTAGTCAGAGTAGCCAATTGGTCCTGAGAAAAAATGGTCAGAGTGGAAAAGGTTAACACCATCCGCCTGTTTTGATTTATGCAGGAAAAAAACATGGCCAAAAAGTGCCTTTTATTTTATTTTGTGGATGTTCAGGCATAAATATTTAATTTTTTTTCGATCATTTTATAGATAACTTAATTTTCCACATTATACAATAAAATCATAACCGAAAATGGGTTCGTAAGTAGGAGATTTTGAACTTTAAAGTAGTTTTCATAGGCCTTATACATTATTTTTTTCTGGGCTTATAAAAAGACTTATCTAAAAAATACTCGATTATTTCAAAGGTCAAGATGTATTCTACTCGCAGTATTTAATTAAAGCATCTGAAACTTTTTTAGGCGACCAAATTTTCAAACCAAAAACACATGATTTTGCATTACTACCAGAGATGTGCTTTATTTCAAATAAATCCATTTCAAATGGAAATGCAAAATGGGTATTTTCCATTTTGCATTTTAAATGCTTTTCTAAAACCCACTTTGCATTTTAAATGCTTTTCTCAATGCATTTTCCATTTTAAATGCTTTTTTTCAACATTCTTCCTACTATCTCCACTCTTTTTTTTTTCATAAGCCCCAAATATCAGTCGGTCCTCAACCTCGCTATGAGAGATAATTTACATTTGTCAAGTTGCTCCCTGGTAGGAGCCCTGGCAATTGAGTGATACCATTACAAAAAATACTGATTCAAATAGGTACTGATCATGGGGCCATGACGCTGTAATATTAAATGTTAGATAGCAGTTTCTATGTTTTAAGTTGGCAACATTAGTCCCTAGCAAATTTTTTTGTGGTTTCATAATTTGTAGTCGTGGTGTTTTTGGATTAACCATCATGTAATATGTTTGTTCTACATTGATGTCCATTATTGAGTGAAAAAATTGTTTAAAAATTCTATAATTATTTTAATTGTTTGACCTGAGAAACCATTTTGCATTTTCAATGCATTTTGAAAATAGGTATTTTGCATTTGAAATGCTTTTCTAAAAACCATTTTGCATTTTCAAATGAAAAAGTTTTGACCCATTTCCATTTTGCATTTCAAATGGTTTTGGGTACCCATTTTGCACATCTCTGATTACTACGTATGGCATTGCCTTAATTTATTTTATTAAAATATGCTTTTTGCAAGGTATTGCTTTACAATATTAACACACTTTAATCGGGAAGAGTAGTTCTACCCGTTCGGTCGATTGATGCTTAACGTCGGGAAGGGTAGTTCTACCTTCTGCGCCCGCCTCATTTCAATGGCAGAAAAGAAGAAATTATCTGATGTTTTTTTATGAACATTATACATATACCAATCTCTTTATAAAGGTCCCAACTATATGTACATAATTATCAAATTGCAATGCAAGTCTTTTTTTTTGTATTTATCTTGGAGTCTTTTGTGTACATCGATATTTCAACTAAAATGGCCATTATTAATGAACACCTGACACTTGATAGGTATTGCGTTTGAAGATCAACGAAATAAGTAATTTAGATAACATATTCTGTTATTCTAATAATTTAATTCCTGGAACCAGGGTTTTTATGACCATGAAACCCGAAACAAATCTTTCTATCTCTGTTCCGCACCCACTCAACTTCTAGGTGCGAGCGAGAGGAGAGTGTCGAGCATTTAAAAATAGCAGGTATCGGCAAACACAGTTAGGCGGACCATAATAAATATTTACAAGTGCATGCCAGTTTTTAAAAAGCAAATTGTCCTACGGTTGTGTTCCGAGGAGATAATATTTATATTTGCTTTTTCAAACCTTTCAAAATGGATTCTGAAAATTACGAATGTGATAACGAAATCGTCGAAGATAATTTATCTGCCTGTTCTAGTAATTATTTGCCTGAATTCCATAGTGAAAGAGAAGAATCTAGTGGAAGTGAAGAAATTCCTTGTAGGAGAAGAATGTCAGTGATGCCATTATAGTTCAGTGATTCTGAAGAAAGTGATATGGAGGAAGAACAAGGAAATATTAGATGAACAATTTTTAGACGTAAACTGTAACTGATTATATAAAGGTGATTAAAAACTTAAACCTAATAGTGTATGGTGAAAAAAATAAACAATATTATGTGAGCAATACGAGAAGCATTCTACGCTAAGTGATTATTTTAAATTTCATTTGAAAAAATAACCAATATTATTAGCACGTTCCGATGGTTTTGGTCCGCTGTATCGTGCGAGAGGCAATTGCACACGTGGTATTTCAATGAGTAATAATGTGTTACTCTGACGATACTTGAGAAGTGGCAATTGTTTTTGTTTTTATAATGATTTGGGCTTGGTGAAAATATAATAATTTGTAATTTTATAAAATTGAAACCTAGTTTATACTTAAAAAATTGAATACTAATGACTCAACAATGACTTTGTTTTCGATTTATTATGTTGCATTAGAAATAATACTTGGTTTTCAGCTACAAATTATATAGCTTGGGTATGCTGAGTTAGTATGTAGAAAATTTTATTGAAATATTTCCATCATTTACGAAGATATAGCGATTTAAAACAAATTAAAGAAATTCGCGCGGGACCTTTATTTTCGCCCGTTTTCAGCGGTCAGCCGGCGAAAAAATAACCCGATCAAAGTGTGTTAAGACAAATTATTTGTTTGTGCCTGTACATACGCAATATGACGCAATAATCGTAAAAAAACTTGATTCTTTCAAGAAAGGCATACAAATGCAATATTGGTTTGAATGACCGGTCGGTGGCTGAGTTGACATCGCGTTTGGGTCCCACCCAGGCCTAGTGTGTTCAATTCCTCGGCTGGACTCCAAGTCCTCCATCACAACACTTTCCGCTTACTGTGGTAGTAGTAGGAATTTTAGAATATTATCATCTCATAGACAATTCTGATTCGCCTCAGTTTAAGCGAGTACGTGTAGTGTCATCTCAATCATACCCGTGATGTAGTGTAGTATTCAACGCAACTTTTAAGTATATATAGACGCTGCCTGGTTCTACATTTATTTCTTGATACACGCATATTCTTTCTATGTCTATCTTTGTCATAATGTAAATGTGTTTGTTTCTTGCTACATTTTGTGAGACAATAATGTGTCTATAAGTTTGTAATGGATGCCATTGGTAAAAAATAAGGTAAATATTTTACTAAACTCCCAACTTTTAATAGGCTCAGATTATGGAAATTACACTTAGTTTCAACTTAATTACTACAAGAAACAACTATTTATGTCAGGAGAGATGGTAAAAGATGCATTAAAATTCCATTTATATTCAATCAAAGTTTAAAATTTTCCCTTTTAATACTATCGAAACTTTGGCTTTTTTATGGATAGACATTTGTGAAAGTTTAGTTTCGGTCTAAATAAATTACTTAATTAACCCAAACTGAGAACCTAATATTCCATTTTGTAATATGAATAGTTGTTTCTTGTAGTAATTGTCGAAACAAAGTGTGACTTACATAATCTGTGCCTAAAAGTGCGACGTTTAGGTACATAATTACCTAATGTAATTAATTTAAAAGAGAATTTTAATTTCCAGTGTATGAATATTCCTACTAGTAAAATGTACCTACTAGGTATCAGAGGATTGAATACACAACCCCTGGCGCTTTGGACTGCTCCACTCCAAATCAATATAATTCATCATATAAACCATCAAATTAATACAATTGATAACAGGTTGGTAAAAATGAACAACATCGTTAATAAGATATATCTGTAGTATTTAGTGTTGAAATACCTTGATATTCCGGTGAAAGAGGCATCCATTGTAATAATCGCTGGCGCAAAGAGCCAAGAAGTTCTCACAGGCCTTAGGACACTCTTCGCAGAATAATTCTATCTTAATATCCCCGACATCCGTGTGTAGAGTTACAGACATTTTGTTTATACAATTCACTCGTTATTAAAACAACAAACTTTTAAGTTACAATTGCTTTTACTTTCGTTGATCTGTAATCAAGCTATGTTCAAGCGGGAAAACAAAACAAATTTTAGGTTAAAATGTACGTAAATGTTGACAACTTCACACTTTCGGGGTTGCTTTTTTACTATTTTTATTAAAAACGTTTTACACATGTGCACATAAGAGTATTCAATTCACGTAATTTGTCATTAAAATCTTTAGAAACTTTGTAAATAACAAGTGCGAACCATAAATCAACTAGTGCGATTGACAAATGTTATTGTAATCATAGCCATAGAAAATGTAGATAACCAAGAACCATCTAAGAACCATAGATGTACCATCTAAAAACTAAGCTGTCAAATTTAGAGATGGTCGACATTCCAGTCTCAGTCGCGCGGAGTCGGTTCCTGTACTATCACTGCATAAATAAACCACTCTATATCACTGGAACTGAGGTTATATATCTGATAAATCGGTTCTCGGTGGAATATTTTTAAAAATATTAGGAAAATTATAAAAAAGTTACAAATTATTTTGAAATTTTTGAGGAGCTCTGTTCAATTTTTCTCAGAATTGCTATAATCTCTCCCCCATGCTTTAACACGGAATTTAGTCAAAAAAATAAAAAAAATAATTTAGGGAAACAGAACAGAGTGGTTTATTTATGAACAGAACTGTCTGAAACAGTGTTGCCAACGAAGGCAATTTATCGCCATTTAGGCTACTCAGAACGAGAATCGGCGACGAAAAAATGTAAAAGGCGACTGATCGCCGATTAGGCTACCTCACTACCTCAGAGACAAGGCAAATTACAAATAATAAATAATTTAAATGAAATTTTTTAACTAATGAAAAAATGTGAGGAACTTTTCGAAATGGAATTCGGATTTGGATGTGCGGAATTTTTTTTCAGCGAAGTTCTGTAACAACCCCCCCCCCCCCCCCATGGATTTCAAATATTTTGTCAGGAGTACTCATTTTTGTGGGGAATTATGTTTTACAGAAATTCTCTCTAACAACCCCCCCCCCCCCCCCCCCCCCCATGGATTTCGAATATAAAAGGGGGAATCAAGCTCACGTAGAATATTTGTGGGGAATATGTGGGCAGAATTTATGCGAGTTCATTAGAATTACTGCAACTAAAATTCGGCCACATTAGGCTACTAAATGTTTGAAAAATGGCGACATTAGGCCAAGATCCGTTGGCAACACTGGTCTGAAAGATTATAGTACTGTCCCGGTGACTCTGCAGTCACTGGATCTCCAAATATTATTTTTCTGGGGAACCGATTATTTTTGGAGCGGTTTATTTATTTTTGGATAATTTAAATAGCGCCGCTTTTGTGAGAGATCACCTCAGGGGCGCTTTACAGTTGATGCAGGTATTACAAAAAATATAAATATTACAAAAGAAGAAGCTAAGTTAAGTAAAATGAAGTACAGGAACAGGTGGCACGAAGATAGAAGATGGAGACTGCTGCAAGAATCCTAGGTGGTGAAGAAACTGGACCAGCTGCTACAGCGAGAGAGTCCACCGCGTCCACCAACAGCGCCAGCATGAGGTTCGTCATCCGTTCAGGTATGTGTCTGCTGCTGATAAAGCGCTGAAACAATATTCTCACATAGATACCAGACCTTGGCAGCACCGCTGTGACGTTCGATGAATAAAGAAGATGGAGACTCCGCAGCAAGAATACTAGGTGGTGAAGAAACTGGACCAGCTGCTGCAGCGAGAGAGACTCCACTGCGTCCACCAACAGTGTCAGCACGAGGTTCGTTATCCGTTCAGGTATGTGTCTGCTGCTGATAAAGCGCTGACACAATATCCTCACATAGATAACAGACCTTGGCAGCACATAGATTTCATAAATGTCACCGTATTTTATTTTATGTGAGTATGAAAAGGTACCTCCCGTTAAGATATACGTCATTTCACTGTTGAAAGTATTACTGCATATCGACAGAAGACAAAGGGCGCGGCTTCAGTTGGATTTCGTCCTTCCAAGGGCGTAGGGACGCGGGGGTTGTGCAGCGGGGGTGCAGGAATCGCCAGATGATTCTCTTGTACGGGTCATCTTGTAAGGGCGATGGTCTTGGGCGATTCAGTGACCGAAACACGGACAGGCTATATGGCCCACAGATGTCCATAACGGCGCCGGTGAAGGCGAGAATGGTGGCGGCTGCGGGGGTTTCGGTGCAGGGTAGGCGAGGGACACGGGAGGTTATTAAGACGGCCGATGGGACATCCACATCTGGTAATTTGACAACATGCCAGACTTGGGCTCACTGACACTGCATTTACACCCTTGGGATAAATAATATTATTAATTATTCTTAAAAATCGTCATACTTCCACACCTGTCATGGTAAAATTATTATGAGTGCACTCACGCAACACAATAAGGAACATTTATGTACACTTTTAACGGTGGATTATATTAAATATCCCTATAAATTAGGGAAAGATAGCGAGACCAACGAAAAACACGTCAGGCTGTCCCGAGAGCCTGACCGATAGGTCAGGTTCCTTCTGGAGTTTGTAAATCTATCCAACTATTTGTTTGTTCAAAATCTTAAATCTCCGTGGAGTTTGTAAATCTATCCAACTATTTGTTTGTTCAAAATCTTAAATCTCTGAAAGCTCTTTACCGATTTCTTTGAAATATTAACACAATGTTGCATTCGAATACATGTGTTTTTAAATACCTATTTTATATAGATATCACCTGTGACAGGTAAAAACATGATTTTTTAAAACAGTGCATATTGTGCACAGACGAAAATCAAAAGTACAACAATGAAAGTATGTTTCGCTTGTCACTTTTGAGATCTCTACATGTCTATGGTTTGTATTAGTTTGATCCTTGACTTTAGTGTATAAGATCACCCGTAGATTAGTATATTGTGTTATGTTCATAGATGGCGTTAGCTGTCGAGTATTTTAGAGACCGAGGGGATGATAAATGTAAGGTCGGAGTCCATATTATTCCAACCACCTGCTAATTAATATATCAGAGCCCATTGTCAATCTATCACATTAACCCCTATAGTGTGGCTGGCTACATTTGCAGTCCAATGAAATAATGACTAACTTGAGGTGCATTGCAATGTGTAAAGCTAAGTTTTAAATGTTTTGGATGTATTTTATAGTGTCAATGAAAATTCGTAACTAAAACAGTTGACACTATAGAAGTGGTCTATTATTTCTATTAAAATGTTCAATATTGTATTTGGATTTGAGAAATTTACTAAATTTCATCCGTCTCATAGGGGTTAAAAGTCTAAGGACGGGTTGTTTCGGAAAATTTGAACAATTCATTAAATTTCAACGTTCATTTTCGGGTTCTGTGAAAGACTTATTCAAGTTCTGTTTTTATATCATTGTAGGCTAGTTGTTTGACAAAACTGAAATAAAAACAGAACTTGAAAAAGTCTTTCACAGAACTTGAAAATGAACGTTGAAATTTGATGAATTGTTCAGATTCTCCGAAACAACCCGTCCTTAGTGTTTTGTTGAGCAGGAGTTTTTTTTAATAAGTGAGTTTGTGAGAAACCCCAGAGATTACAACATTTAATATATACTGCTGGATAAATAACTCTCTCAAATCAATGTGTTTTCATAGCTAAAAAAAAGCAAATATGGGAAAAATATAATGATTGCATGTTTAAGGTAATTTTACTTTGAATGGGTGTAGGTAGGTTTGGTCCTACCTACCATATTTAGAAAACAATAAATAGTTGCATAGCATTCAATTAATTACCTTTCTAATCCTTAAATTATATATTAAATTATAAAAAATAAATTGTGCTTAAATTATATCCATTAAATTATATTACCATAACTTAAGAGTGGGTTATAGGGCAGAATCATAGACATATGAATATTAGTAGACCTGCCCTAAGTGATTAAAAGCGTATTATCCCCACTCCCCATACCGGTTCCATTGGAGCCGGCTGTGCTCGCGTATGGCCTCAAGTGAAATTTGAAAACGTGACGTCATCATTCTTGTGCAAACTATGGTCGAGGCATCATCGGTTCATTTTACGAAATAACACGGCAAAATGTTGACTTGTACTATGAAAACTTGTAAAAATAGATGTGAAAAAGAGAATTAACCCAATTGTCGTATTACATTCCATATATAAGCATTATTTTACTTTATTTTAAGCATATTCACATCGTATAATATAGATCAGTTTTAGAAACATATACTATCACATCGAGAAACGTCTGGACGCGAAACACAAAGCTGGTTGGTTGCTGGGAAGTAAATTATGAACATTTATAAAAGTGTCTTAACTAAATACTTAAACGAAATATTCGACTCTGAAAATAGAACCGAATTTTTTTGCCGAATTTGGACTTCGCAAATTTGTTCATAACGTGGCGAGTAATTTGCGCTCCCATGTAAAAATGTCTATTCATTCAAAAGCAGATTTTACTTTTAAGAAGTAAATGGTGATATTATAATGCGAGATGCCTATTTACTGTCAGATTGATTTATTGACGAATCACAGTCAGCCTTACGCCCTTCGTTCTTCAACAGTTGATTTTACCCCTCGCCATTATCTTCTCGTCTATTAATTCCTATGTCTGTGGGCAGAATGGTGATTTGCTGGAAAACGGCTTAATACTACCTTTCGTATGTCATTCTCAGACTTCATATTTTTTGATACCAATTAATGGACTATTATTTTTCAGTCTGCCTATTTTTTTTTGTAGTTGTTGTAGGCATTCGACTATAAAAAATAAAAACATTGATACACCATACAACCCACTTTTAAAACTTCGATCCATGATTATCGCATTAATAACGGTTTTACACAATATTTTTAATTTAAAATATGTATATACATAATACACACATCTGTAGAAGTACGGCCTCTTATTATCGTTATGATATCTGTGGATATTAACAATTAAATAAACACTTCATCTTGCACCAAATTTTCAAGACATTTCACAGTATTTTACTTATTACGGGTGAGAAGCCCCCGTGAACAGTAGTGAAACTATCGCTCCCTGTTTCACGGCGTATATATTTCGAAAATGCCATCAAAATGTTTCATTAATGGGTCTAAAAGTAGAATACCGACTCACTTGAAGCATTGCAATAATCTAAAGAAGCTGCAAAAACAGTAAGTACTCACAAATTCTCTTTTTTCATATAAATTTGTCGCATTGTATATTTTCAAGTGTCAAATTCTTTGAAACGTGTAAAATCCAACATTCAATATGCGTTTTTATTCCTAACGGTTAGCACGAAGTTCATGATGTTCTGGCGCGCTCTTTATGCAGGTGTGTGTGAGAATTCGTTGTCTTTACGCTCTGTCTAAATTGTGAGAACACCTTTGGTAATTAAACCAAAAATTACCATCTCACGCCGGATCATTTTTAGTTTGGTAAAATCAGCCTTTTTAAGTGATAAGTCATATGATACGATTTTAGATAACTTCCTGAAGAACTCATCTATCAGCGGGCACAGTGGAATTATTTCTAACTTAACCCTTCCTTGAAGTTCCTTTTATTTAATGTATTAAACATATACACAGGGTGTTGAGGGACGTACTTGAGTTACTTTAACCAGTAAATCCTGATATTATTGGCAGTAAAAACTGTAAATGAATTTACGGTCACCGGTGACATTTTCGATGTTCGATGTGACATTTCCGGTGACATTTTGAAAAAGTCACAGGAGAACAAAATTTTATTTACATTTTTTCTCTAAATAATGTCAGGAATCACTGGTTAAAGTAAGTCAAGTACGTCCCTTAACATCCTGTGTATATTAAAATAAACCTTTGTTCCACCGCAGGGGAAGCTTATGGCGCAGACTACGCCAGTCGAAGAATACCATCATCACTGCCATGGTTGCCTGGATGGAGTCCCCCCTGATGGCCTTCAAACGAAACAGGAGCCTGTCAAATATCCCCCATGAACATTTATTATCATATACTTTATTTTTTGTTTCTTTTCTGTTCCATTCTATGTATGAATGCATTGTTATTTTGTCAATATTTGTACTATTTTTGTACATTCTGGAATAAACTCTCATTATTATATTTGTTTTATTAAAATAAAGAGTGAGTGTCGCTGCAGTTTCGTCATGGTTTTCTGCGGCCTTGCACGACAGCTACTGCCATGGTTAAAAAATATTGTTGTTTAGTTGTACTAAATAACACAGAAAAATAAAAAAAAACTTTATTTTATTTCTCGAGGTCAATATATAAGAAGAATAATACAAGATTGCCATTACGGAGAATCAAGCAAAGCAACACTTTAACATTACAAATACAGTAACAATAAAATGTATAACATGATAACATTAAATAACATGTAAAATTTATTGATAATAATTTAATGGATTACTTGAACCATGAGATCCCAAACACCGTTTATAATGGAATAGCGCTCACTCCTACCTACCTACCTACCCACACTTCAGTCCCTAACGAAACGCGACCACGAAAGGAACCAAGCAACCGCTAACGGTGCAAAACGCCGCTTACGGTTGCTTTCCTCCTTTCACATAATATCGTGAACTTAAAAACCTATTGTCAGCTTTTCAAACCTAATATGATTTACAATAACAAGCAAATGATGAAACATTTGTAAAAAAGATCATACTAAATACTCTACCAAAATAGTAAGTTCCATAAACAAGCCACATTTTGTTATTGGTTTGTTTTTTTACTTGAATATCTATATGTCTCTTCATAACTCACGTATAATGTTGAATATTGTACATTGGTGAAGGCACCCTTACTGCCACCTAGCGATTTAATAATAAACATATTTTGGTAGTTTCGGAAATCTGCCTTGCCTATTATATGCCTTTAATGAAAATTTTACAGTGTAATTTTTCAAGTGTACAGTGATTGGCCACTTGTTAATAGTGATTCCCACTAATGACAGTGAATTAGCCCACTTTGGTGATTCAATAAAAATGATTCGTTAATAAAACAAGCTGAAGATAATACACTTATTTATTTTGTTTTATTGTCATTAATAATAGGTGAAACATTAAGATAATATAAGAAATTGTACTTGCAAAATTGAAAAACCTTCGACGCGCTTCACAAAATCTGATTAGACTTTTCAATAATGTGACTGTTTCTGCCGATTCCCATTAAACTAACAGAGATATTTGCTAATATTTTGGTGAAATATTTACAAAGGTTAGTGATAAAAGGACAATCAAAGTGAGGGAGGGCAATCATGTCTAGTTTACCCCACTGCTGGACATGGAATTCTCTCAAATCTATGTGTTTTCACATCTGAGAAAAAAGTACATACATTACTTTATGGTAGGTGTTAACACTGGAGAGAAAATGCGTAGAAGTGTGATCTGTACCGATTTGAAAGAAAACTGATGTCGTCAATTTGACCTTTTGATCTTGAATATAAATTAGCAATAACAGAAAAATGCACTTATATTATATAAGAAGAGCTGTGTTTCAGATTTCTGGGAATTTAACATCTTAGATTTCTTAATATTTGTACAAGAATTTGGTCGCTAGTGTAATAAGACCATTTATACTTTTGTATGATGTTTTGTGGAGATTTATATTTATTTAACTGTTAAATTATTTGAATTATAGTATAAACATTTCCTTATAGATATATATGTACATGGATTGTATATAATGATATTACATAATGTAAGAATTATGTGTACTGTAAATGATTTATATAATATATTGTTTTGTGAACACCTCACAAGGAGAACCTGTGCCGATGTGTTCACATGTTTCTGGTGATGAATGTGTAAGAATGATGACGTGTAGGTCAGTACCTAGTTAAAAATGTTTTATTATGTTTTTAACAGTTCCTCATTTTGGGAAAATCGATTGAATAATTGGTTTAGCGGGTGAGAACACAGGAGATCACTGCAGTGGTCTGGATTCACAGTGACCGGTTGAAATGCTAGGGGGGCGGCGGCAGTGTGGGCACATCGGGCGGCGCCGACAGGTTGGACAGCAGATCGCGCACGGCGGGCCACAGCGAGCACTCCCCGTGGACCATGCCAAACTCCACAAACCTACAACACAAATTGATATTAGAGCTTTTTGTTTATACGCGTAACCTCATGAATTATTTATCAGCGTCGTGAAAGCTTTTACATGTGATGTTTGGTAATAAGTTGGGTTTTCAAGCGATAGATGGCACCAGTCATAAAGCTTACTCCAGAGTCCGACAGATGTCGCTAGAGTGTAGCAATTGCCTGTGGGATATTATTGCCCGACAACAAGCTTCTAGAAACAGAGAATTACCAACCCTCGGGTAATGAACAGTGTAGCTAAATCCAGACTTATTTATTGTAACGTAAATAAACGCAAATATAGTAAAAGAACCTTTTACTTTTCATAAGAGTTCCCAACACAGAAATCTGCAAGTAAGCAGAGATATAACAGATACACTATTATAAGTAAATTGTACAAAGGAGTATAATAAGAGTATATGTAGTACATAAATAACACAATGAAGGGTAAGAAAGGTATATATACAAGTAGGCACAATATAAGTGGTACCATGATACAAGTAACTCAAAACAATTACAATTTAACACTCCTTTTAAGCATTAACACTCAAGTGCATGTATGGTTTGCCGTATTACTCGAGTTCCGCCATTATGGCGGCAAGAAAATAAAGTCTTTTTAAATTTCTCAATATTTTTAATATAATGTTATTTTTTTACTTTACAATATAATTTAACCAGAATTATATTACTACAGTTAAATAATAATAAGTTATGGAATTCTATTTTACTGTAACAATTTTTTTTTAAATATATTTCAATTCATATGATTTATTTTCTTAAAAATGCTTTGAGTTGGCCGTAGACAAAAACTAACCTACATAACCTAGTTTTTGTTACATCACTTTCCATGACTTTATCACTTTTTTTAGATGTGTTGAGTTGTCCAGTTACCGATATAAATATGTAGTAATAAGCGTGCATTATAATAATAATTATTTTATTCCAATATCACCAATCGCACAATAACACAGACTTGGTTTCACCTAATACAAAGGCGATAGTGTGACTAACCTCTTGAGCAAGACGGAGGCCTGGTTGAGGAGGGAAGTGGGCGCGTGATGTGCCGCCGGATCCCGCTTCTCCGCCAGCTGCGTCACGTTAGTTCCCACATCGTACACCAGCGGCAGCACCACCTGCGACTCTCCGCGGCTCAGGCACAACTACAAAATGGAAACACATCGTTATGTGAATGCCGCACAAGAGTACCAACTAATCCCAACCGTCTGGAACCAGTGGGACTATGGTATAGTATGGACTAGATGTCACTATTTTTTGGTAGCATTATTTTTTTTTTTTTAACAGAAAGACATTCCTGGGTTACGAATAACCTGACAATAATTTTAAAATCTCCTACCACCATCACTGTAAGTGGAAAAATGTTGCTTGTGGTGTGATGGAGGACTTAGCCAGCCGAGGAATTAAACTCACGACATCTGGGTGGGACCCAGACACAATGCCAACTCGGCCACTGACCAGTCAATTCAAATTAAATAGGGATTAGACCAGTTGTTTTGATTTATATACTACACCAACTTTTGTGGTCTTATAATTATGAGTGTCAAAGACCATTTGATCTAAGGGGTTGACCGCTCCTGAGCAACATACTTTCAGATTGCTCATTTTCGCACCCATGCCCATACTCTCACATAATTTTTTTTTTAAATTATGTAAGTACTGCACAAGAGTCCCAACTGCACCCTACTTACTGGAGCCAGTGAGACTACGGCATCCCTAATTGGGTTATGTTGTGAAGCTGAAGGAATTGAGGAGGTGAAGGAGATGGGGAAGAATGAGAGATGAGAGAAATATCTGGCTATTCAGATCTGGTCACCATACACGGCTAAAGCCATTTATTTTACAGTAATGTTTTAAGTAACGTTTCCCTTCTCTGTGGTGGTCTTTCACCAGGGCGGTACTGAAAGTATCTATCGCTATGGAACGTGCCGCAAATATACTATAATGTATTATTTAAAATGAATAAATTGTGAAATAACACAAATTAATTAAATAAAATTCATTTGCATACGCCGGGATTTGAACCTGCGACTTTCGGATTCGTAGCCAAGGCGGCATTCATCCACGGAGGCTATCAAATAACACCTTTTATAAACTACACAAACAAAACATTATAATGTACTACTCACAAACAGCAGTATCTTATTCCTCGCCAGTAATACAGCCGGCTGGCTAGTGGGTACGATGGGTGCAGCCTGCGGGGGTATGCGCAGCGCCCACTGCAGGGTCCACCCTCCGGCCCCCGCTCCCCCCAGCTCCCTGCGCATCAGCTGCACAAGGTCCCGCAGCACCCCGGGGGGGGCCCCCCAGGCACGACCCCAACCCCACACTGAGTTGGGCTTGTAAGGAGGTGAGACTACTCGGGATTCAAAGTATTTCTCCATCACCTAAACAAAAAGGTCATATATTTATTTTGTAAGAAACATAGAGTTTTTAGACAGGGAGTTTGGATTTGGCCGCGCTCAAAAATCCGAATTTTAATATGGACACATACTGCTGACTGTGGTTTAACCACTCAGAACATTAGAACGTCAAAAGACGTAAATATGATAATAGCGGTCAAGACATTAGAACGTCTTTTCACGTAAACGCGCGAGATTTTACAAAAATCGATTTATTTCCATCACTAGTATACGGATTGCCATGATTTAAAAAACAGAGTATCGATAATGAATAACGCTACGCGTCTGTATTCAAGAATATCTATGGAACGTAGAGGTGCATTATCTAAGCCGATTGAATCTGTCATCTTGTTCGTTCATAATTTATTGCGTTTCTAAATAATTTATTAAAAATATTTTAGTTTGGATGGTTAATATTTTGAGGTGACTAATAGTTTTTAATTATATTTCTTCAATATATAAAGTGTTATTTCTTTATGATACTCAGAAAAAAGTACATTTTTCACGGCTTTGAAATAATGGTAAGCGATTTTTACATATTTTTGACGTTTTCATAAAATGTATATTTAGAAACGCAAATATTTACGTATAACAACACAATGCGATAGTGGATTTCATAATCTTTCCAAAATATTTTTTAGAATGAGGCTACGTTTCCCAAAACGTGAGTTATGAAGTTTTTAGCAAAACTCGTAATAACACAAAAATTATCACGTTTTGACAGTTCTCAAAGGATCACATAGTAAATAAAAGTCTTTGTCTGAGAGGTTAAAGACAATGTATATAATTTATTTATTTTTAAATGTGAATTTAATTTAATTGCCCGTTAAAGGGCTATTACATTTACATAGTTTATATAATATACTCGTCAACAGTGCAGTAGATTAGTAGGCAGGTATGTCTGAAACATTGTACAAGAAAGAAAGAAAATAGGTACACAGTACGAAGTTATATGTATATGTAATTCTGCATGTCAGTTACCGAAATTGCTCTTGTACTTATTTGGTTTTATATTGAATATTACTATTTCTGTATGTTGTCTATGGTCCACTGGAAATGTCTATAGTCACACACATTCAAAAATGCAATTTTTAACATGTAAACAGTTGTTTTAGAAAACAATTTAAAATGGCGCCTACACACAGACTTCACGGTATAAAATATTATCTAGAATATTCAATGAGACAAATGTTAGCGACATGTTTTGGTATTCGATAGAAGCAATTAAGCTGGCGACTAAAAATATTAGCTGAATGTGGGAAGTTCACTTTAAATTACTCAAATTTGTGTAGCTATCCCTCGAGTGAATAACGTCCTAGTGGGCTTTTCTTTAAAAAAAAACATACTAGCATTTTGTGTCAGAGTAAACACTTAAAAATTGATACAATAAAGAAGAATGTAAACATAATGGAAAAAATGAATCCTCACGCATATAATTGAATTTAAAAGATTCAACAAAACAAAATAGTAGAAGCGGAGAAGTTATGTGGGTACATAGGTATATTTGTGTCTAGAAGAATAAAAGTGATAGAATATACAACATTTATACTGATTAGTTTTCAAATGAAATATATCACCCAGATCAGAATATTTGTTTCCGAGATTGTGAAGTCTCGGAATCGGAGAATTTTGGTAAGCTAGTGTCCTGGTGTTATTGAAGTAAAAAGGTAAAGCGGCCGCTACACTACTCGCTTCGACGCTTCAACGAAGTCCTCGACGAAGTTAGCCGAAGTTCGAAGTGCGTGCCCACACACTCGTGCAACTTCGCGAGTAACTCAGTCCAACCAATCAGTGATTGGTTTATTTATGCCGTGACGCTTCGAGTCCTTTGACTCGGGCGCATTTACCGACAACAATCGGAAGTCGGGCGAAGCGAAGCGAAGTTGCCCGAAGCGAAGTGAAGTTCGTGCCCACACTATCGTATTCGGTCAACTTCGATCAACTTCGCGAGTAGTGTAGCTGGGCTAGTAAGAAATGTCGGCTTGATTTTTTGGGAACATGGATATTGATACATTGAAGTAATTCGGGACAGTCAATTTTAAAATAGTATTCTTTGTAACAGTATTAAATCTATGCTTATTCTTCTTTCTGAAAGTTTCAATAGAGACATTTTATCCAAGAGGTAATTAAATAAAAACAGTTTATTATTATTACGCGTGACAGCTGTTTCGCCCTCTGAAGGCATTATCAAACTGTCAAAAAAAAAAATGTTATTTATGCTTTGTATAGGAATATGCAAATTATAATTTATATATATGCATATGAGGTTGCTTAGATGTGGGTTTGATTGTGTCTTGAAACTAATTAGTGGAAGAGAAATATAGGCTAAGGACAGGAGGTGCTCTCCATAGAATATATATTAATGCATTAATTTATAATCATGTGCTTTTATTGATCGGATATTTTTGAAGGTTCGTGCTAAGAATACCGCACATAATTATACGCCAATGGCGGTTCGAGACTTTTCAATAAGCGAGTGGTAAGATTGGAAAATACCTCATTATTGATGTTGTAGTTGAAAATATATGTATATCTCAATAGTATGATGATTTCAGGATTCTTTCGGTTGGGGAAGCATGGCATCTCCAAACTGAACAATCTTCATACACAAAATTGTATGAAGATTTCAAAAACATCATTAATGTCGTATTTTTCATTCTTACTACTCCAGATCACTGAAAAGTCACAGACCGCCACTAATATATGCACATATACAGGGAATTTATCTAACGTTGGTTATGCATGCCAGCAAATGAAAAATATCGGTTTGTTTTAAATGTTTTATAAGATTGATAAGGTCAGGCGAGTCCAGGCTATTATTAAAATTTTTAAATAATAAGTGTTTTTCAAAAATTAAATGTGTTTGAAGAGAGTCGAAGTTGTGGAATTCAACAGATTCAGTGTAATTTTAGATAAAGTGTAAGTTTAGTTTAAATTAAAAGTTATTAGATCGTATCGCTCCTCAGACTCTTGAAGTAGAATTTCTCACCTGCAGCTCCTCGGGGCTCCACTGGTCCTTGTGTTCGGGCAGGGGCGCCAAGGACAGGTGCAAGGATTGCATGTGTCCTGGGTGCAGGGCTACACGTCCCTGCAGGCCCCCCAACTCCGCGCGGAACATCACCACTCCGGGCTCGGCGCAGGCTACCAACGTCAACTGGAAATAGAACAAAATATGTAATTCACAACTCAGTAATCCGCTGCAAAACACCAAGCTTTGTACACCAATAGGTTGGGTTAACTTAATCTTACGCATTCAGTTACTATACCGCCCCATCTAGCTTGCTAGAGCTGACCAATTTACCAGTAACCAGGGTTCATTAGTGTTGTTTTAGGACGTTTCAGTTTCAGTCGTCTGTATTCAAGCAACTGTCGCATGTGTTTCTGTTCGCTTCGTTCTGTTCCGCCACATTATTTGTTTGAATAAGTCTACAAAATGGAGTCTTCTTACAAGCGTAAACATGACAACTTAACTTTCTAGACAAAAAAATTTTAATTTTACAAATGATAGTGATAATGATAGTAGAAATAGTGGTGATTTGAGATTTTCAGGGCCAAAAGTATTATAGTGATTTGTTTTTGGGGTATTATGCCGTGTTGTTATTATCCTTTAGCCGATGTTTCGGACAGCATTGTAGTGTCCATCATCAGGGCAGACGTGTAATCTAAGGTTGTGGTGAAATGTGTGCTTATGTATGAACACGGTATCGCATCGTCATAAATAGTGGTGTTTGTTTGTTTTTACGAAATATCTCTTTTAATGTGTAGCCTATTTTGAATGTATGCACTATAATCACTTGCCCGTTTTTGCGTGGTGGATCAGTGAGAGAAATCTGTACATGATAATTGATTCATCTATCTACAGCGCTCTTTTCAACTGTACAGAAATACATCACTGACCGTATCCTCCTGCTGTATAAACTTCTGCAGGTGTCTTCGCATGTAGACGCAGCCGAGGAACCTCTCGATGGGTGCCATGGGGGGTGCGGTGTTGGGGGCCCCCGGAGGAGCCTCGCAGGGCACGCACAGGGCCTCCAGGGCGCCGGCGGGTAGTAGGGTGGCCACTGCGCCCGCCCAGGCGCGCCCACCTACCAGCACGCGGCCTGCGCCCATTGCAACTGTACAAAAATTATATTCCAGTTAAAGACAACACTTTATAGAGAGTAATATAATAAACAACAAGACTAACTACACCAGTTTGTTGTTAACTATATAGGAGTTAATTGGTTTTAGATAACTGTAATTGATTTGCCCAAAATACGCATTCCTACCATTTCTTCCTTGTTTATTGCCCCAACCTTAAAAGCGCAGACAAATCTTACTATTCCAATATTCGTTGAACGCCGCATCATCTGTGTATTATTTATTATTTGTTACTATATGAATACGTGTATTAATTAAGGCGCTAAGTGCCCAAAAAATCGAAAACGATGTTTTTACAGAAATGTATTCTATGTACCGATGCCAATAACCCTAAATAGGATCCAAGTGCCTCAGGCAGTTCAAAAAAATACAATAAATTGATGAATCTCCATTGGTATGTTATCTTTTAAAACGGTTTAAGTGCCACAACAGTGTTCATTGATATTCCATATAAAATGGCCGGCGATGGTGTGTTGACAGTCGCGAGCTTGCTTGTAAAACGCCATCAAAAAGGTAAAGGAAGTGTGCAAAATGCGAAAAAAAAACTAAAAACCAGTGGCCAAGAGTATTCCACACTAAATAATAAAGTCATTCCTGCCAAAAAACCACAAAATTCTGAGGTATGTGTGTAATATTATTTTTCTGTACATTTTGTTAGTTTTGGTACTGACGCGCTAGTGATGTGCATGCCTGTCGTAATAATATTATTCATTCATATTGTAAATATTAATTTCGAATGCAATCATTTTTTAAACAGATAATTCTTTTAATTCCACTGTTTTTCTTATGTACTCGTAACTTTTAATTTATTATACCTACTTATTTCATGGAAAATAATAATTAAGTTTTTTAGTGTCGTTATGTTTCATAAAGCCGTTTCCTATGATATATTGGTCTTTCGTGATGTTGATAACAATAATATTAATAAAAATATGCATTTAATGATATGACCTCCGAACTTTTATTAATCAAAATGTATGCTTTCACAATACATAATGGGGTTGGCCACGCAAAGCTAATTGTAGATGTCGCCATCGGTGAAGAGTGTCAACCAAATGTCAAATACAAAATTATCTATGCTTTTTCCATACATTTTTGTAGGTAGGTATTGTATTATTTTCTTAAACTGTTTATTATTTGCATTTTGTTTGGTAGAGCGGTACCTACTTTTGAAACACTGTATTCCTTTTAAAATATGTTTATAGGTTTTATGAAAAGTTATATTCCTTTGTTTAATTTTCACACAACGACACTTTTTATTATGTTTGAATCATTTAAATAAATATGTACTTGTACATCAGAATAATTTTTTATTAAATTAAACAAATAAATGATTTGTTTTATTTATATGCACATCCCTATTCCCCATGTGAAGGTTGTGCACTTAGATCTGCCAGAGCCCCTGAGTTGGCACTTAGAGCATTAAATAAAATTCTTTCTGTGGAGCTTCACCGTAACCGTCGTTGTCCGTTTTAAACTTTTATTTTGTAGAAATGCAAAATTAATTTATGCTTTTAAATTATGGAAGCAGTCGAGATTGTTCTATACTACTAAGTAACATTTTTACAAAGGGTAGGCCACATATAATTTTATTAGACAAATCAGTATTTTGTTACAGCAAGCAGTTCTAGTTTTTGGCACTTAGCGCTTTAATTAATACATGTATTCATATTACTATTTTTGAAATAAAATAAAAAAACCTGTTGTTCAGTGACCCCTTCAAAGTATTCACTGCTAAAAGGATTAATTACTACAGCTTTATACTTCAATATAGGCGTATTAAAAAAATCAGCCAACATAGCATAAAAGTTACAAATTGTGTGAAATAACGCTGTTTTAGTGCAGATCCATTCAAATTACGCGCCAACTACATTCACAGCAAAAATTGTCTTAAGATCTCAACCACAGACGACAGTACAAGGCCTATCTATGGTGACAGCCAGTATCGTGCTCTAAATACAAGTACAGTAGATCCCCGTCAATTCGAACCCTGATAATTCGAAAAAAACGCGTAATTTTGAAATTTGTGCCAAAAAAATATCCGCAGAAAATTTTATTTGTAATTCAAAATTTATTTTTGTCCACGTGCACGAAAATTTGTTTGTATAATTCCAATAAATTCGATTTTGGCGAAAATAAATCATAAATTTCTTTAATCTGAATCTAAAATCTGCGGATGTAAAATGCCGAAAAATGTATTTTTATGTGGTCCTAATTAGAATTATTATTTTTGGAATGTCGAAATTTTTTTTCGAATATCTGAGTTTGAAGAAGAGAAAATTCATTTTACGCACAAACATGTCATAGTTTTATGAATTTACACCAAATATCTGAATTTAAAGGGTCGGCCGCGAAATTTAGATTTATATATTGTATTTTTACGAATATCTGAATTTAAAAGGCCTGCTGCGATATCTCGATTTATGCGGAAATACATCAATTTTACGAATTGATTGATTTACGTGGAAATGTGTGGTATTTTTACGAATTTCCTTCGAATAACTGAAGTTGAAGGGCCGACCGCTGCAGTAATAATTCATATCATTACGAATTTACTCCAAAGATACTACACGAATGTGGAGGGGTGGCCGATTTTCGGCATATTTTCATAAAATTTCGAATTACGTGGGAATTCATTAATTTGAAATTTGAATTTTGATGTCCCGTGGATTTCGAATTAACGAGGTTCTACTGAAGACCATTACTTAATTGAATGGTTTGTCAGAAACGGTGTAGTGGTTTGTTTAGTTAAAATTCTCCATCCGTTTCATCTTTGGATCAAATAGTGGTCAGCTGTCAAGCCATAGCATGCAGTAGGAACCAATAGCTTAGGACCACTCTGCCACTAACCTTTAAGCTCCTGAGACCTCGCTGGAGAGGGCCGGGGAACACTGGGAGAGCCGGGCCACGCTGTGAACGGACTGCCTGGAGGACATAAAACATATCTGTTAATAATCTTACATTATCCTCAGATTATAGAGACTATACTGTTGATGTATTCCCAACGGAGGCGAGAACAATAAGGCATTTTACATACCTGGTGGCATGTACGCAGGTCCCGGCGATGCTGCAGCCAGGGGGGGCAGGGGGGAAGCCTGGGGGTGCTGCGGAGATGCGGGGCTGGCATGGGCCACTCCCCCCATGGGGGGAGATGTCAGGTTAAAAGAGCCACTGTGACCCTGGGAGAGAACAAAACATTTTAATACATGGAAAAATATAAGATGTAAAAAGAACCTTTCTTCGGTGTTCTTTGTGTAGTATCTGCACACAGAGGAACCAAACAATACTTGTGTCGCAATTGCAAACATTTTTATTTTTTTATTGAAAAAATATATTTTTACACAGATAAGTATACAGGATAAAAAAAGATATAAAACAATATAAATTAAAGTAGCCTTTCCTCACCATAAAGAGACAATGCTCTTGTGTTTGGTGAGGGAATTCTAGTTCAATTATGTACATGTTAGTATTAAGGTAAATGATTTATAAAGAAACAACACAAGATTTAAACAATATTACTTCTAGAAGTAAGTAGTAAACGTATTTTGGACTTATAATAGTTTAAGGTATTTTTTTAATTTAAGGTGAAATTCCTGAATATTTTCGATATTTTTTAAATTTAATGGAAGGTTATTAAAATAAATTATATATTACATATTGAAACATATTTAAGTATAACTCGCAGGCAACCAAATAATGTCGACAGTTGTCGTCAGGCGCTACTGACTTCAAAGTCTATTCGGCTGAAATTATCAATTTGGCCACATTTTGAAATATGTACTAATATTGTTATATAAGATAACAATTATACATATATATATATATAATTTTTTTTTTTTTTTTTAAAAGAAAGACTTACATTCCCAGGTTACGAATAACCCAACAATGTTTGAAAATCTCCTACTACCACCACAGAAAGCCGAAAATGTTGCTTGTGTTGTGATGGAGGACTTAGCCAGCCGAGGAATCGAACACGCGACGCTCGGGTGAGACCCAAGCGCTATGCCCACTCAACCACTGACCGGTGTTTCAACATCCCTCACATTTGGAGAGAAGAAAGGATTGACTTATTATAAGATATGAGCGCATCAGCAGAATGCTGTCTGCTTTTTAACTAATAATAATATTCGAAGACAAAATGAACAGAAAATGTCAACACTACAGTTGCAGTGCTTCGGATCGGATTCTTAAACACTGCAAATGAAGGGGTTTGACTCCTAGGGGTTAATTGATAAAAGTTCTATATTGCACAGATTGTTGAGGAACAAGAAACTCTCGTATTTCAAAATTGTCACAAGTTTTCTTTCTTCTCTTCTAATGAGAATCCAATCCAATGATAAATTGATTTATATTTATATCATCAGTGACATGTTGTGGAAGTTTGTTTCCACTACTCTGTAACTAGGATTGGAAGTGACTTATCAAATATTATTACTAATTTCCATTGCTTGTCATGTGCATGTTAGTCACCTGGTGCGGACTGGCGGGGTGGGGCGTGTGTGGTGCGGAATGCGGGGTGTGTGGGGCGGGGGGCGTGAGGGGCGCAGGGAAGCGCAGGCCGCCGCCCCCACCATCCCGCGGCGACACAGGAGACGGGGGGTTGTCATCCTCCGACACCACGCGGGCACCGCTCTCCGACACGTACAACGATAGGAACGACTGGAAAATTCAAATTATGGTAAATGACATGGTTAATACTCACAAATTATTTAAAAAACACTTTGTATCAGTTTAGCCATTCGAGCAATGGAGATTTCTGGGTGTTCGGTTTTCAATTGATCTATTCGATTTAATCAATATCATACCTCCAAATATTAATATGGAAACATATGAACTGCTCACTGCGCCTTAAAGCCGATGATTCCATCTAGATTTCACCTTTTATCCCATATTTTTACGGTTATTAAAAAAAAAAAATTATATCGTAATATATAATTATGTAATTCATAAAAATAACCAACCTATGACATTCAAATTCGAAAAAAAGTTTGGCTTACCTTCAATCCCTGAGTGGGCGTGAACTCTCCTACGACGGCACTTCGATCAAACCTGGAGTAGGCTCCGTCCCGGACTGCCACAGTGCTGGCTCCTCTGACAGTCACCTCGAGACAGTACGCTCCTTGGTACACGACCCGGATCTAAGGAACACCAAAACAATTCATTTTTGTATATTATTTAAATTAACCTAGGGAACCAAGGAGGAGTGGAGAGGAGAGATGGGGCCACCTCAATGAACTCTTCCCTTGTGGGGCCTTCACTGGGAACACACATTGTGGAGCCAGAAGACATATCCAATAACAACCCAGGTGAACTTTATAAAAGGGACCGGGTGACTGTTAAAGGAATGAGGTAAAATGGGAGATAGCTCAATGGGCCTATGGCCTAAGTGCTCACGGGAACTACGTGTAAACCGTCTCCACTCTATAAATAAATAGATTAACTTTACACAGGGGATTGTGAAGAATTTTTTTTTTTTTTTTAAATTTATTAACGCCGATTATAGCGGCTTTTACAAAAGAATAACAATTGTTTTACTTATTATAAATACAGAATATACATAGATAAAAAAAATATAAATACAAAATACATAAAAGAGACAATAGAAATGGTTATTATAAATACAATGCAACAATGTGTATATATAAATATATAAACAATTAATTTACAATAAATCCCGGATAAACTAATACTTTAAAACTGTATTTGGTTATATTCAATCAGAGAAGCGCTGACATACAGTTTTAATTAAGTGGTGTTTGTATGAGGATAAACTAGCAATGTTTATAGATTCATCCAAAACATATTTATTAGAATTGTGAAGAAAATAATTTTCTGAAATCTAATAACCCCTTCAGTAATCATTTAAAAATTAAAAATGGAAAAAAAAACACCTTTTTTTTATCAATGAATTTTATTTACTCAAAATATATATCCTCATATAAAAGCCATTTCTGGCCCAAAATGGGAACTGAATATTGATGTTGTGGTGCATAGTGTGAAAAAATAATTAAAAATTTTCTTTAGTATGAATTCCGAATTCTGGCACATAATAGCCGCCCGAGTATACTCGGGCGTGGTCCTTAAGAGGTTAATAATGAAGAAGGAAATGAAAAAGGTACGAGGGTTGGGAAGGAATCTGGGGATCATGGACATATGAATCTATTTCTCACATATTAAGCTATTAAGCTACAGGAAATATAAGCCGAATTAAGAAACCTAAATTTTTCTGCATACTGATACCCAGGATCAAAGGCGGCTCTTGACTAAAATTGCCAGCAGTGCATTTCACTTATTGTACCTAGTATCTAATAGAGGTGTAGTAAATGAATTAATGGGGGTACTGCAATTCATTCACTCCACTAACTTATATTTGTAAAATTATACTACTCCGTCAGCATTCTCACAATCACTTTGAGAGTAAAGGACACGCAATTCCTTGCTGAAAATTTTTAAATACACCGCACACGAGTGCCAATTTGTGAATGTTATAGCGCTAACATTGTGAATTAGTATTTCTAAACGAATCCATTCCAGGCACATTGGATTACGCATTATTCGTAATCTTGCTTCGCGCATGCATCGATAGTGCACGGGATGAGATATATATCCGCATTGCTCCAACACATGATTTGCTGTTAGGAGTGTAATCTGTCTCTCCCATGTCACCGTTTCAGTGGGCCGAGTTCTCTTGATACCGCCCGACTCGTTTACGGTTGCGTGGAAGTCTTATACTAGAAGGTAGCTGAAATAATGACCTGGCGGGAATTTTGACTGGAGAGTACTTTCGTACATAGATGACTGGGGTACAGATGTCGTTGTAGGATATTCGAAGACTAAAGACAAGTAGTGCAATATAGAAATGAACATGACAACAGAACCGCCTCTGCCCGGTATATATATTTTTTGTTTTTAATTGAAATAATATCATCGGACAGCAAAATGACGCTGGTTTAAAACCTTTAGGGTACGTGCTTACGTAAAAAAAGATAAGTGTGATAGATAAAACAGTAAATAGATTGAATCTACCTTTCTCCATGAATGCGGTAGAAGTGTGAAGGTCTGAACGGGCACCTGCGGCCGGGCGTGCTGTAGCCCGAGATGGGGGGATGAAGGGAGTCGACCGAGGGCAACGAGGGGGGCGTACGTCTCCCGGAGGGCGGCCATCAACTGCAGGAGGTCGTTGCTCCTGAAATTACAGTTACAAGGTCAATATATTAGAGGTTAGTTGGTTGAGTTAGTTAGTCCTCTACTGCACTACTCGTACAAGTAACATTTTCCTAGTAGGGAGAATTCAAATACTGTCAGGTTAAGTGCTGTTAAACATATTTCTCACATTTTCTTACACTGTTGATGCATATTTTTTTATCATTTGTTAACGACTATTAATGAAACATAGTACAATTGTATATTCACAGTCCTCCTCACTAAGGGTTTCTGTTCTGAGGCCGAATGTAGGTTGTGTTGGTATTGATTCATAATTTTTATGAAGTTTGTAGATCTCTTCTTCAAGTACATATACTGATTTCCTCATCTCATGTTTGTAGACCTCATCTTCATGTTTATTGACTAGGTTGTACATATTTTATTTATTATAAAACATTGATACAATAGAATCCCGATAATTCGAAAAAACACGTAATTCGAAATTTTCGCCAAAAAAATATTACCAACAATTTTTTTAATACAAAATGGTGCTTTAATTCGAAATTTGTTAATTTGTAATTAGAAATTTATTTTTGTCTGCGAATGAAAATTTGTTAGTGTAATAAAATTCAGCTTTTGGGAAGATAAATCAAATAATTTCGTAAATCTGAATCTGACAGACAGCCGTCGCACCCAATAAAAGCAGTGAAATACCTTTTTACGTGGTTGTACGTCGTCCTAATTCGTATTACTATTTTGTAAATGTGAATAGATTTACACTTGAATGTCATATTTTTATCGACTAACTGAATTTAAAGAGCCAGCAGAAATATATCTTTGAATATCTGAGTTTAAAGGGCCGGCCGCAAAGGCAATCGAGTGCGAAATTTCGATTTACGCGGAAATATGTCGTCTGCAGGTTCTACCATTTTTCTTTATTTGAATAAATAGTATGGTTAGATAACATACCTGTTCAGGAAGGCCTCCAGCTGGTGCGTGATAAGTGCATGCGCATTGACAGCGGGAGGTGCGGCAGCGGGACGCAGGCGCAAGCGTCCCCCGGCCCACGAAACCGAGCAGCGGGCGCGTCCCTCGGGCCCCGCTCCAAGCACCAGGCGCCGGTAGTCATATGACACGATGGACACCTGAGACTCGGCCGTCTCTCGTTCTGCAACAATGGTTTACAATTCCGCCGGTAAATACCAAACATTCCTCCCATCCAAACTAAACAGTAATTTATTTTAAATTTTACCTAGAATTAGTTGACATAATATATTTATCTTTCCATTGGAAGTAATTTACAGAGTACATGATTAGTACATGATTTACAGAGATGAAATAATATACAGGAATAAGATACTTCATGTTGGGTACCTATGATATGTTTCCTTGTAATGTCTGCTAAGTGGTATGTTTATTCTTTAATTACCAGGTGACGTGTGTAGTATATAGGTGTGTGTGTGTGGCGTGTGTAATAGGGTGGATCGATTTTTTGTTTTTGTGTTTTTCTTAGCAGCGGGGTGTGGAATGGATGCTCTATGGGGATACCTTTAAAAGTCATTATGACAGCATTAAGATATTTTGAGTGCAAGTACTGCCCCAAGTCAATTCAAATTTAAAAAAAACAGCGAGAAACTAGAAAAAGAAGGGTTTAATCTTTGCTCAGTAAAAATAGTTAAAATATAAAAAAATTAACATTTCATTTACTAATAATATTATCTACTAATCAAAAAACAATAAAAGTACCATTGCTACACAAAAAATCACAAACAATGTTAAAAAATAAAGTCAAAAATCATAAAAGTTATTGTGTTTTAGAGTCCTTCTTCGAATTGAATACTGGCATTATGCGACAAGATTCTAGCTTGTTTTGTATCCACCCTTCACGTCTTTCAGGGCCGCAAACAGTAGAACATGATGCCGTTACCATTTTGATGCATCTTTCCGTGGCTTGCGTGTGACAGGGCATCAATCGGAACCTACACAAAATGTTGGATTCGATAATTTCGTGGTCTGCAATGGCATCAATTATTGTCTCGCTAGATATCAGTTTTGTAAGAGGTGGTTCTGATGGTTTTTCCCATTAGATCAAGTCAATATAGTCTGCTGCGTTTAAATTAAAATTAGGTAGCTTAAATACTCTTATTGGAGAGAACCCTGACCTAAGTTCTCGAATACTTTGAATCCGTCTCAGAGCCAACTCTCTAATTTGTTTTCGTTCGTCGTTTAACATACTAATAGGTATATTTTCGCTGTGTCCAAAATACCCGTTGCGTTGAATTACGGAATCGACCACCTTTTCCAAATGCTCTGGAAGGTAACGAGACAATTTTATGGTTTTGTGGAGGTGTCTCGCCCAGTAAACACACGAAGGTTGTGTTTTTATTTTAAACCACATCAGAGCATACACTCTTAGCACAAATTTAGTCAATAACACCTGATTTTCTGTCGGATTCTTGGTTGAAATGTAAAATCGGAGAATAGTTTTGGCTGTTGTTAACCAACGCGAATGACAGATTTTACCCGGGTTTCTTTTCGCTAAGTTTTCGTTACATTGTCTTTCGGCGATTGCTCGGCACATTTCTAATAAATAAAGCTGGTCTGTGCTAAGGTCGTCACGGGATTTTGTAATGTCCGGTAAGTTGCATTCTATTGCTTGAAATTATATTAAATTTTATATTAAAATTTTATTAAAATTATCACAGGAAGATGTTCACAGTTCTTGAGTAACTTTCCTAGTTGGCCGCTAAAGCTTCTAGGATCTGTTGTCGTTCCATCAAGGTATTCGAAAAGGTGTCTCAAACTTAACTCGTTAGCAAGTAACTGACAGACCAACCTCTGAAGTGGACGATAGAGCTTTCCTTCAAGAAGTCGAATAATGTCAGACTTAATTCCATTATTAACTGCTTTTCCGTCACATCCGATGCCTACAATGCACGCTAAATCAATGGATTTTGCCACAAAATATGCAAACAATTTGTGAGTTATTGTTTTAGCATCACCGAACTAAACGCCTATGTGGCAAATGTATTGTTTGCCAAGTTCTTTCAAAAGACTGATATGTTTTTCTCTCACAACTTTTCTGCATCCATCCTGCATGATTAATGTTTTATACTTTCGACCGTTAAACGATATGCAAATGCACGAATCAAAATGGGGCTGATTGATGGCAGTCAGTGTGGTCCTAGCGTGGTCCTCATTTGCAAGCAGCGATATCAAATAACGTCTGGCTGCGTCTTTTGAAATCATCCAGTTTTTTAAGGTAACTCTCACTATGTTTTCTACATTTTCATGGTTTAAGAATCGCCCGATATTTTTCATTGTAGTCCTTTATTCGCGCCAAAATTGTGAGATGTTCCACAATTGGTAAAGACGCTCGTTTCTAAATATTTTCTATTTTAGTAGCAACAATTTCACTAGTATCTCTTACCAAATCCTGGAATGGTTTTTCTGTGCTTTGCGAGACGTGAATAAAATATTTCATCATGTCTTCATAACTTGGTAACACACTAGCTGCTAATTACAATTGTTTACTGATGATTGCAATAACGCATGCAACACCCCCGCGGCCCCGCGTAACTGCGTGCGGGAATGCGCGGTGCGCAAGCGAGGCACGAAAATGGACTCAGCAATTTGTCAAATTTTCGCAGGAAAATAAATATTATCACATTTTTTTATTAATATTATTTAAGGCGCGGCAATTTTTATTCATTATGAAATATAAAAGAAAAAATTTAAGTATTAATATTGACACAAAACTGTTTTATAAAGGGACAATTTTTTACTAGATTTTAAATAATTTAACTGCTTTGGGGCAGTACTTGTATCAAAATTTTAAATTGATATTTTGTATGCTTAATTGTATGTACCTAGAGCATCTATTCCGCGCCCCGCGAAGTCTGATTTATAAAAAAAAAAAATTTCCATACAATGGCGATCCACCCTAGTGTGTAATGTATGTGTGAGTGTTTGTGTGCGTGTGTGTGTCTGTATGTATGCGCATTGAACAGTTTAAATTATTGACATGATGCCACGTTTGAATTTGAGCAGTGAATCTGAAAAAACGTCAATGTTAGAGTTAAGACAAATATTATTTAGAGTATGAAGAGCTCGGCTAATTGGCGAATTAGATGCTGCATTTGTTTTATAGTTAAACGTGTGGAAAATCACTGTAGGTCGTGTACGTCTCAAAGGTATGTTAAAGTTAATAAGGGATAGAAGTTCGGTACAGTCAATATCACTGTTTAAAATTCTGCAGTTTGTAATGCAGTAAAACAGTTTTTCGTAGGTTATGTCTCAATGTTGAGATGTATAAATACTAGTACTAACTACTACTGAAAGAATATTTTTATAGTAGTTTTAGAATAGATGTACACTAGATTTAAAATGTTAAATCTTATAACTAAATAAAATATACTTAAAAAATAAATAAAAAGTTACAGGAAATAAGAATCGAAGTTCTCATAACCCATCAAAAACAATTTCTAATATGTCTACGCGAACCAAGCAGAATTGAAGATACTCTCTTATCGCCCTGATGTTACGACCACCATTCAGAATTGAAAAGAATTACAATCCTCCAAACAGGGACTCAATTAAAAAAATCAAAGCACATAGACATATGAATATTAGTAGACCTGCCCTAAGTGATTAAAAGCGTATTATCCCCACTCCCCATACCGGTTCCATTGGAGCCGGCTGTGCTCGCGTATGGCCTCAAGTGAAATTTGAAAACGTGACGTCATCATTCTTGTGCAAACTATGGTCGAGGCATCATCGGTTCATTTTACGAAATAACACGGCAAAATGTTGACTTGTGCTATGAAAACTTGTAAAAATAGATGTGAAAAAGAGAATAAACCCAATTGTCGTATTACATTCCATATATAAGCATTATTTTACTTTATTTTGAGCATATTCACATCGTATAATATGGATCAGTTGTAGAAACATATACTATCACATCGAGATACGTCTGGACGCGAAACACAAAGCTGGTTGGTTGCTGGGAAGTAAATTATGAACATTTATAAAAGTGTCTTAACTAAATACGTAAACGAAATATTCGACTCTGAAAATAGAAGAAATTTATTTTGCTGAATTTGGACTTCGCAAATTTGTTCATAACGTGGCTAGTAATTTGCGCTCCCATGTAAAAATGTATATTCATTCAAAAGCAGATTTTACTTTTAAGAACTAAATGGTGATATTATAAACATTTTTTGTATATGCAGACGATACGGCGCTCGTAATATCGCACGAAGATCTGGTTACTGCAATGAACCTTATGCAACATGATTTTATTGCCCTACTGAAATGGTCGCATGATGCAGGCCTCTTTATAAACGCCAAAAAAACTAAAATTATGCACATCAGATCTCCACACGCCAGATGTAATGTAATTCCTTCATTATATACACACACATTTGACTGCATACATAAAAATGTTGCACAGCCCTGTTCATGTGAAACCATTGATTTTGTCAAAAGTTATGTATATTTGGGTGTTACTATTGACTGCTACATGAAATGGGATGTACAAATTGCTAATGTTTGTAAACGTCTACGAGCTATTGTGGGTAGGATTTATAAAATAAAATATTTCGTGCCTATAAGTACTTTAAAGTTAATCTACTTATCTCTGGCTGAATCCACTATACGTTATGGAATTACTTCTTGGGGACATTCTTGTAAAACTAATGTAAGCTATATACAAACATTACAAAACTCCATTATAAAATTGTTAATCCATAAATATGACAATCAACACAGAAGTAACATTAAATTAATATACAAGTCTCTGAATATTTTACCTGTCAGAGGATTATTGTTTTATAATATTGTAAGTCAACATGTTATATTGTCTGATTCATTGTATAGGGAAAGAGTTTGCCATAAACATAACACAAGATTCACTCAAAATGAAGGACTGGTAGTTCCGAAATGTACTAATAAATATGGTGAAAGAACTTTAAACTATATAGTACCCAAAATGTTTAACTTATTACCAATGACAATTAAAAATAATAACATGTATACTGCTAATGTTAAATATAATTTAAGGAAATGGTTATTGGATAATAATGATCTATACTGATGCCCCTGAAATGGAATTCATATTCTTAGAAAATGGAAAAACAATTATTTTGTAATACCTGACTACCTACCTCTATTTATGAAACTATTGATGTACTTGTTGATAATACTAATTTGTTCATACATTTATTTTTACTTGCTTATTATATAAGGCTTTTATGCTGCTATTTAAACTTTTCTGCAATGTAACCAATTTATGTAATTATGTACCGTTCAAATTGTATCTTATGAATGTATAAATGTTGTCTCTATGTCCCTGCTGACAAACTACATAAGTAGTTTAGCGGGTTTAAATGTGAATAAATAAAAAAAAAAAATAATAATGCGAGATGCCTATATACTGTCAGATTGATTTATTGACGAATCACAGTCAGCTTTACCCCCTTCGTTCTTCAACAGTTGATTTTACCCCTCACCTTTAATTTCTAGTCTATATATTATATGTCTGTGTCAAAGCACCATATCACATTCAAAATGGCCATCATTTCAAGTGTCATTGTATCACAATAATAACGGGACTTCATTGTCCATAATTATGTAACATTAATCAATAAAAATTTAAAACCTGCGGGTTCCCTCAGGGTGTAGTGATGTATCAGCTCATGCAGATGCACCACGGTGGTCCAGTCGGCGAGGAGCGCTTCCGCGGCCCTCGCAGCGCCCTCGGCGCACATCTCGTACTGGAAGTAGACGCAACGACGCATCCCTGGAACAACAAGGAGCTAAGATCAGTTAAACATAAATTATATAATTTACATTAGAAAGTCGGATTTCAAAAAAATTATTTCAGGTGTAATTTGAACCGACATTGAAAGAAATCAGGTTTAACATTTCTGGTAAGGAATCCGTTAGTTCCATTCCGTGACCATGTATATATATTTTAAGGGCTTTTATACGGGAATAGTTTATAAAATTATAAACATTTTTACATATTACCTGAATACAGTTAAGGATTCAATACTGGACGATAAGAAGTACATATTTTGGTAGTTAGTCCCAGAATTGAGGCACTGAAAAAATAATCCCAGAAAAATTAATCTGGTATTGGAGAAAACTTAAAAATAAAATTCAAAAGTAACGGAATGAAAAGCATAAAAATTATAAAAAGGTTGGCGAAAATGCACACACACAAAATTACAAAGATGTTTGTTTTTACAAAAAAAGAAATTTATGCTTTAGAATGAGAAAGAACAATCACCCAACTCCTAGTCATAACACTACTTCCAATGCGCACCTTCCTTTGACACAGCATAGATTAACATACCTTGCTCTTTGGGATGCGAGCTCTGCAGGGGAGTGGCGTGGAACACCAACTCGGCTGTCCAGACGCGTGCCTGGTTGCGGGGCTGAACACGCACGCATGCAGCCAGCAGGCGGCGTTGGAGCACCTGCGCAGGGCCCGGGGCCGCCCCCGCGGGACAGGGGAGCGCCACGAGGCGCAGCGCAGGGCCCCCGCCTGCCTCCACTTGCAGGCCCCCATGGCAGACGCCCCGCAACGAGAGCTGGGGAAAACATATTCATTATTTGTAATTTGCAATTAATCTGCAGTGGAAGACTAAAGATGCGTGGAGAAACTAGTCTCATTTACGAAAACGAAAACACATCTAAAAGCCGTGATGTTAAAACAAGAACTAGAAGTTACTATATTACAAGACTTGAAATGGGAACCGCAAATCGGTGGGATTGTCAACAGAGCAAATTCAATAACATACTAAATCAGGAAAGTCTTCCTTGATCTACCACCGGACATGACGTTAAAATTATACAAAATATTTGTGAAATCTTTCCTGGAATATGCTTTTCAAATATGAACTCCATGTTTTGCAAAAGATATAATATAGGTCTAATAGAGAGTTCAGATATGATTCACAAAAATATCAATAGTTTTGAAAGACCGGCAATATGAAGATAGACTCAAAGAACTAAGATTACCAACACTCAAAGAAAAAAGAGAAAGGGGTCACTTGATTGAGACTTTTAAAATTTTATTTGGACATTTTAAATTCAAATGTAAATCTCCATGTACACTTAACAACAATTTTAGGAAACCTGGAACAAACTTCCACAAGATGTTATCAATGTTACAGATATAAATCAATTTAAAGCTCGGTTGGTTCTCATTTAGAGAGAGGAAAGGATTGACTTATTGTGCTGCTCATTAACTAATAATTTAATTTATAATTCACCTCTTGTGCCAGATAGACAAAGGGGATCCTTTCATCCGCAGCAGCCACCACATGAGCCAATTCCGGTAGAAAGTATGCAGGATGCTTTCCTCTAACTGATCTTCCTACGGCCACCGCTTTTCTCTTGTTCGATGTGCCAGCTGTTAAAAATAAGAAGATAACAGATAAATTTATATAATTAAATTCCAAACGAACATCTAATTGACTTAGATTCTGTAGGTCCCAAAGACTTCAATGGGCTGGACATGTAGAAAAAATGCCAAATGAGAGAATACCAAAAATTATGACTAGGCATTGACTATTATTGTTAGCGATTATTGAATACAACTGTTGGAATTGCCGACGTTGATGCGAACACTCAGACCTTTCTTCCACAGGAATTGTGTACTCTTGTTCCGCACAGTTTGTACAAGTCGAGACCTTCATCGCCACCACCTCTCGAAACGTCAAAACTGGCTTTCATAACCTCATTCACAACTGTTGTAGTTTTGGGGGATATATCTCACCAGGAGGGTCCACGGTGGTGAAGGGCCCATGCGTCAGCACGAAGGTGTCGAACTGCACCAGCGAGCCTAGCTTCAGGAAGGCTCCGATGGAGATGCCGCCCTCCGTCTCCATTGGATCCTCCTCCTCAGGCCCACAGCGCCTCACGGAGCCCAGGTAGAAGGACAGGTTCACGCCGTTGGGCTCCTTGGGTGTCATCTCCACCACCTAGACCAACAAATAATTTCATTTTAGCACTGGCGTAAAGACAAAACATGTGGTTTCGTAATATATATGGCTGATACAGCATAGTTCCAGAGTGTCCTGGGCGGCCGCCTGCTGGAAGAAGGGACCTATCTATCACTTCGGCTTTGAGTCACATAAAAAGTTCACTTAAAATTTGTATTATTATTATGCAAAAGTTTTTGATGTGAAAACGTTTTTAAAAAGGCCCCCATTGGAAGGTCCCGCCAGAGTAAGCAATGAAAAGCTTTTGTTGTTGCTAAATATTTAAATTTATCTTGTGGCCCAAGGGTTGTGACGCCAAGTGGCATGTATATTCTAAAATATACCATTATCCGTTGCCTGTTATCATCGAGCGGTGAGCGGGTCAGATAAGAGCCTCAAAATTCACTCTGTGCGATCAAAGAATCAGTCATACGTCCGCATTTACAAAAAAGTTACTGAGTTATTCGTGAATCATCGTGTAGATCTTGAGGTGCTCTAAAAATTAAGCTGAGCAGAAAAATATTAAAATTATTGACAGAAAAATTGTGTCAGGTGACAAAACATTATAAAATTGCTCGTTTCAGATAACATGAATTAAATTTCACTACCTTGTGCTTAATTTAATGTCATTGTAAGATTCACCAAAACAAAATAAATGAATTCTTCACAGCGACGAACGAAAGACGAAAAACAAAAGACCCTAATTTTTGGTGCCTGTGCCTAAGTCTGAAATAAAACTTGTAGTTAGGTTGTGTATTAATATCCACTCGGTCATAAATATGTATTAGTTTTAAGTCACTAGTTATAAATCTAAGTAATCACTCATTGCTAGCCATAATTGTAAGTCACTACATAGTTATAAATCTTAACCGTAAGTCATTAGTTACTTGTCTAAGTGATAGGTTAGAGGTTAATCAAATTAAGTTGTAAAGCTCCCTTGAGGTGATTTTTCCACGAAAATAACGCCATAGAAATGATCCAACCATTATTATTACTAGGCAGATTAGTTATTAGAATATTTACCAGAATGTGGTTGGCGTGACGGTGCAGAGTGATGTAGATGCGGTGCGGAGAGAGCTGGTGGAGTGGATGGCTCGGTGGACAGAGCAGTGGAAGTCGCTCCGTGGCTGCGGCCGGCAGGTGCTGAAGAGTCTTCTCACAGCGACGGGCAGTCAGGTAATACCTGGGTAAACATAAACATTCATAAAAGAGTTAAGGTATTTATTGAAGAACAAGTTTGGAAGGACCGCCTTCTGTTAACTTGGTCATATCCTACAGATTAAAAAGATATCCTGTGAATGTGTTTATTTAACAAATGTACACTTCCAGTATTAATAGTCGGAGGGCAAACATAGACTAGCCAAGAGTGTTGTGCAGGAGTCAGACTATGGTCATGGTTCCATACTAAACTGAAGAATTTACTTTAGAATTGGCGAGAACGATTCGAATTAGTGAAGAAATGACAACATGTTGATCAAGCAGTGTGTATTTATCACAGACATAGGAATTAATAGACGAGAAGATAATGGAGAGGGGTAAAATCAACTGTTGAAGAACGAAGGGGGTGAAGCTGACTGTGATTCGTCAATAAATCAATCTGACAGTAAATAGGCATCTCGCATTATATAATATCACCATTAACTTCTTAAAAGTAAAATCTGCTTTTGAATGAATAGACATTTTTACATGGGAGCGCAAATTACTCGCCACGTTATGAACAAATTTGCGAAGACAAATTCGGTAAAAAAATTCGGTTCTATTTTCAGAGTCGAATATTTCGTTTAAGTATTTAGTTAACCCCTCCGACTTTTCGCGAACTTGAAGCTAAGATGTCTTTACCGAAATGTCAATTTCACGAAAACGTTGTGTTATTACCGCCTCACAATCAAAGCTGTATAAATGAAACATTACTGAACGGAGCCGAATAGTAAAAACTGTTTTAGAAAGGTTACAAAATAGGCTTTCAAATTGTTGTATCATAAATAAATATTAACATTTGTAAATATTTAAATTTAGAATGGAAACATGAAAAAATTGTAAAAATGACTCACCTGTAATGTTTTATGTAAAAACGATACTAAAATCACGGATAATGTAAAAAAAAAACACTTATTTCATCGTACAAATGTACAATAAACAATTCTGTCACTTCACTTTTTGACCATTTCATACAAAATATATTTTTAAAAAAATAATTAAACGTGCGAGGCGGGTCGGCACGTCAAACGGCTTTCTTGGCGTCGTTTTACGATTTGGCGGGTAAAATTTGCTTCCACTGAGTAGGTCTTTTTACGGGTTTCTATGGATAACTTTGAATAGAGATGTGAAGCTTCATTCAATACGAATATTCTACTTTTTGTTTTAGGGATGTCACTAGAAGAATAACGGAGTTATGACGATTTTTGTGGAAACACACGCGTTGACGTGTAAACACGCTTATTGTACTTGACTGCTATCGTTATTTTATCGTGTATATCTGCTTACGTTGCTGACCGGTTAAGACACTTTTATAAATGTTCATAATTTACTTCCCAGCAACCAACCAGCTTTGTGTTTCGCGTCCAGACGTTTCTCGATGTGATAGTATATTATGTTTCTACAACTGATCCATATTATACGATGTGAATATGCTTAAAATAAAGTAAAATAATGCTTATATATGGAATGTAATACGACAATTGGGTTTATTCTCTTTTTCACATCTATTTTTACAAGTTTTCATAGCACAAGTCAACATTTTGCCGTGTTATTTCGTAAAATGAACCGATGATGCCTCGACCATAGTTTGCACAAGAATGATGACGTCACGTTTTCAAATTTCACTTGAGGCCATACGCGAGCACAGCCGGCTCCAATGGAACCGGTATGGGGAGTGGGGATAATACGCTTTTAATCACTTAGGGCAGGTCTACTAATATTCATATGTCTATGGTATTTATTGACTAAATAACATAGATTGATAGACAATAACTAAAATTATCTAGCATGAAATGATTTCCCCTCTATCACAGCTTGTGAGGTTGGCCCTTTTTGAACTCTGCAGTTATGTTAGCAGTAATAGAAATTATTCCAAATTCCATTGGCCTCCGTTGAACTCGACCGCCACAGTCAGTCGGCGATCATCGCTCATCTTGGATGCTGGCCACTGGTGGTCGAAAACCCGGAAAATTCCTCATTTCATCATATTTTGGCAACTTGCTTCTTGAACTCGGCGCAGTGTCATAAAAATTTTCGCAGTACTGCAAGTGTATTTGTTCAAGTTTATTGATTCCACAGTTATGACAAAAATGGCTACCATACAAAGAACAAAGCTAAGTTGACTGTTGGAATCACAGTATTATTGGATAGAGTCCTTAGTTCGGAAAGTACATAGTAGCGCAGGAAACAGCACTAGGCACTGACACCAGCAAGTAACACACGTACCTTAGGTCCCTGAGGAGGGGCGCAATCCTCGTTCTGTCCGAGGCGGCCAGCGCCAGGGGAAGCGCGGGGGCCACGGGCGCGCGAGGGTGCTGCGGCACGTGGCAGCGCAGAGAGCCGCAATGTACGCCCACGGCCACTAGCAGCTGCTCGGCACGCAGGCACGGCACCAGTAAAGAGCAAGACAGCACGCACGGCGACCCTGAGCCCAGAGTGCATTCCACCTAAACAATTAAATAAAATTATCAAAATGAGTTTGAAACCTGAATGTAGTGTGTTGGCATCTACATTCCCCGATATACTTATAATTTATGCTGGCCATTTGAAAACACTCTCAAAATAAAAACAAACAGGCCTCTCTTAGAATGTGCTGTCCAAATATTGAGTACATATTTTGCGAAAGATATAGATCTAACAGAGAGGGTACAAACACGATTCACAAAAATAGAGCTTTGAAAGACCAGCAATATGAAGATAGACTCAAGGAACTAAAATTACCAAAATTAAAAGAAAGAAGAGAAATAAATGACTTGTTGAGACTGTCCAAATTTTATGTGGACATTACAGTTGTCCTGGTATTCAAGAAATCTTCCCCACCAACACTAAAAAAATTAACAAAACACCTTTGCATCCAATCCTAGGAAACACTTCCTTGCAAATAGAGTAGTGGAAGCATGGAACAAACTTCCACAACATGTCATCGATGCTACTAATATAAACACTGCATTGCAAATAGAGTAGTGGAAGCATGGAACAAACTTCCACAACATGTCATCGATACTACTAATATAAACAATTCCTTGCAAATAGAATGGTGGAAGCACGGAACAAACTTCCATAACATGTCATCGATGCTACTAATATAAACACTTCCTTGCAAATAGAGTAGTGGAAGCATGTAACAAACTTCCACAACATGTCATCGATACTACTAATATAAACACTTCCTTGCAAATAGAGTAGTGGAAGCAGGGAACAAACTTCCAAAACATGTCATCGATGCTACTAATATAAATCAATTTAATACTCAATTGGATTCTCATTTGGAGAAATGAGAGAACAGACTTATTGTGAAATTGTATATGAACGCATCAGCAGAACAGAATGCGGCCTGTTCATTAACTAATAATAATACATCAACAGCCGCCCTCTGTGGTCGAGAGGTGAGGCTCTCAACTAGCAAGCTAAAGGTCGCATCTACTGCGTACGGTACTTTCAGCATCACAGCATACCCCAATTGGTTGGGAAAGTTAGGACTTTTGTGTGGTTCCACATAAAAAATTTAAAAATCAATCAGGCAAAATGTTACTAACCCCCATATCGGTGAGCACGGTTTTCAGATCTTGCAGACGCGCCCGGCTGCGGACGTGGATGGTGGTGACCAGCAGGCGCTCCATGGACAGCTGCGGCTGGTGCAGCGCCTTGGCGGCGGCGGACTCCTGGGCCACGCCCAGCTGCGGCACGTGCCCCGCCACCAGAGGTCGCCCGGCGGCTGCGGCATCTGCTTGGACGGAGACGCGGTAGCCCAATTCGCAGCCCAGCTCTCTGGGGAAAGAATAAGTTCAATAAAAACTCTATAACTACTGGAACTTATTTAGCCACATTTTGGTCAGTTTGAAAACGCCTGCGAGCGCACGCTGGTCAAAAAGTGGGCAATTTGAAGAGATATTTTAAAACATTTATTGGAATTATTTCGTAAGCTTGTTAAAAAAGACATGCTCACCTCCAGTAGGAGACGGTCAGCTTGCGCCCCGGCACGTACTGATCCACCTGCACGTGGCGCCCCAGGCGGTCTCGCGCTAGCCGCAGCGTCTGCGTGTAGAGCAGTTCCAGCTGCAGCGAGCGGCAGAAGTAGGACAGCACAGCCAGGAGTGCATGGAGGCCAGAGCCAGAGGCGGCCAGACGAGCTTGGGCAACGCCCCGGATGTACGCCACTTGACGAGGATGGACTAGCGCTTTGCCCTCTGAAAAATAAAAATATTCACTAGAAGTTACATATTTAGTTTTAACTCTCGGTAATAGTAATCTACCATAAGTAGTTTCCCCACAATAGCTTTTTATATTTGAGAAATTACTTTCGATAATAAAATAAATTATGATCGATATTGCTAGCGTGTTCCGGAAACACGACCGATTTAGAATGCATGGGCTACGAACTTTCGAGACATTTTGAGAGGCACAATTAATTGCGCAAGGTAAACGATACCGGCTGCCGGCTGTCTACGAGCTACCTACGTCGAACGATGACCGGGAGACGTCCGAGCGACCTATCTACGTCAATACATTGCGAGATTGACTAGGTACATTACGCACATTCGCTAGAAGGTTCTAGCCAATTGCCTAGGCGTACTCCCAGCACGATCGAAGGATCGAGACTGAGTTTACCAGCGGTCTTGCAAAGTTACTACCGCCGTCGGCTTGACTATATAAATAGGCCCGACGCAGCGAGTATTCAGTATTCAGACAACTCGCTCGCATGCTCGTAACCTTGACCCAGATCGCTCGCATTCCGCGCTAAAATATCACAGTGCTTTCTCTTGTTCAATGTATCTTTAAAGATACGCTGGCGTTTAAGAGGTTTGACCACTTTATTTAGTACACATTATGTCAACTAGCTTACTAACTAGTTGAGAGAGAAATGGAGTGAAATTAAGGTAACAATAAGGTTCAGTGTGATGATCAGATATTGGATTATAAAACACTGTTCTATGTTAATTGCTTAAAAATGAACTATTTCACTCTCTCCCTGGTCCAAAGGTTACATACGATCGGAAATGAATTTAGCTCTGTTGAGACAATTATTATACAGTAAAAGACCATTCATTTGAAATTCACAAAACATCAAAAGCCAAATTCTGAATTAACAAATTTCTACGTAATTCGAAATTAAAAAAATAAAAATTTTGCTTCGGTAAGTATTAAGTAAATAAGTGAGGAAACGAAGGAGAGCCTTTAGAGAAGGGGGATTGGAGAGGAGAGATGAGACCTGGGAAGACACATTGAGGAACCAGAAGACCCTCATTATCTATCCATAGACAACCATGAACGGGTGACTGTTAAAGGAATGAGGTAAAATAGGAGATAGTACAATGGGCCTATGACCTAGTGTGCTCACGGAAACTATATGTAAACCGTCTCTGCTCTTTTAAAAATTAAATAAGCAGTAATTCAAGATATTCCCATGTTAATCAAATTTTCATAGTCCTAAGTAAATTCATAAAAATGCTATATATTTCCGCGTAAATCGAAATTTGACAGCCGATAACCGTAGCATTTGGCCCACATAATTAAATTCGTAGAAGCAAGACATATTTCTGAAAAAATAGAATTTTCGGGACCCATTACCCAGATTTGCCCATCACTTTCAGATATTTGAAGTAAATTCATAAAAATACAACATATTCCAGCATAAATTGAAAATTCGCAGACGCAGGTGGCAGGCTCTGGTCAGATTAAGTTTTCAATAAATTTCGAATTACAAATTAATACCTCAAAAAAAACATTTATGAAAAAAAATTCCTGGGTATTTTTTTGTTAAAAATTGCGAATTGGTTGTTTTTTCTGGGTTTGAATTAACATCGTTTTATTGTAAAGAGAATATTTTCCTACCTCCAATCTCCGTATCCTGGACCAAGATGGCCACATCCAATAGTCTCCAGGGAAGATTGGGGGCATCCCCCATCACCGTAAGTGACACGCTGAACTCCTGCCCCACCTGGAAGGTGACGCGCCCATTTTCCACCTGGGGAACAACACCAATCGTTAAGTATTATTGTACTTCAACACATTATTAACTCGACCTTTAAAAAGTGATACAGTCATTAAAAGTGATGAAACAAAAACTACGTTTAATTAATTTAATGTAACCTATTTAACCTAGTTTTCGTTTCATGACTAGTGGTGTAACACTTTTTGTAGGTGTGTTGAATTGTCATTTTGATGATATACCCGGTCACCGTTAAAAAGGTATCCCATGTCAAGTTACATAATATTTTTTACCTTGAAGGTTCTCATGTTCTCGGGAAGGGCACAGGCCACCAGGCGCTGGCGAATGACGTGGTTTAGGGCCTTCAGTGTGGCGCGCTTCTCCGCCGCGCTCAGTCCCTCCGGCGGCACCAGGCGCTCCCGGATGCAGGCCGGCAACCGGGCGTACGTGCCTTGCGTGAGCACCTCCACGGCCGCTGGAATGTGAAATGTTGGCAACCTGCAAATATACACACAAATAAGTACGTAAGATAATTTGGAACGCAGAAATGGGTACTACTATGGATGACTTAGCAAAGGTGGCTGGGATCATAGGGTGAGGTTTGCCCAGATCTTGACAGCGGAGAGAGGCCGGTCGAGGGAGATCCTTGTATCGCAGTGGGAAGGATGGATTCATACGCGAAACTCGAGCAGAACACCCGTTCACAGTTGATGTTGGATTCATGAAAATGGGTCATTTCTTTGAGTCAATTGTGTGTTAGTCGGCTCGCACATCGAACGAGCTAGGGGCAACTGTTTTTCCTCCTTCACTAACCTCTTGTGTATCGCCGTATCCAAAAGACATAATAAAAATAAAATAAAATTTCTCTGAGCTGAATGGAATACATTCTGGGAAAACTACCGAGGGAAATTATTTTACTCAGAGTCCCCTCCATGACATAAATTGAATTATAATATCGGTAAAACAGATTCAGCATACTAGCCTGGCGTGCACCAGGGTTTCACGAGCCATGCGCGCCAGCATATCGGCCGTGTCCACAAACAGCAGCGCCTGCTTGTCGAGGAAGGCCATGATGTGTGCGGAGCGGTCCACCTTGGAGGCACTTCCCGCCCACTTGACGAGAGCCAAGAGACGCACAAACAGTTGGCGGGTGCGTGCCGACAGCTTGTAGATCTCCACCTTGCGCTCCATGTCCGTCTTGCGGGGCAAACTGAAACAGAAAAACATTGATTTTGTTATATTTTTATTTATGTACCTTTTTTTCCTAAGGGGACTGCCACTGAAGAGATAAATTGAACGTATTATGCAGAAAGCAGGCAGTCAACAATTTTGATAAGATATTGTTGACATCCGACGGAGTAAGGTCAATTGAAGCGTTGGGTGGAAAAGAGGCGTTATTGACATAACAACCATTTTTCTATTATTAGCTTAAACGGTAGTCTGGACCCAGTTTTACCACCTGACAAAAGCTAATTTCAATCAAACATACATAGAAATCTCTATGCGTATCAAAATACAGCAATGAAGCACACCGTTTATCCGTCCACCGCGAAAAATCTTTCGGCGGTGCGCCCGAAATATAACCAGTGGGACCGTAACATCAGCAGATACAGTATTTTATTAAAAAATGTGGACACTATAGAAACAACTGAACAATATCTGCAAATCATGTTTGCTGCGAGAAAAAATCTCAACCCTTTTTCTGTCTTAATGGCAAGTTAAATGAGAAAAGATTCGAGTGTTGCATTGCGAAAAAATTTTCAAAAACTCCCAATGCGAAAAATCCCATCCAAACAATATGTCATTCTGAAATACTTACCAGAAAGTGGTAATATTTTAAGATCGAAATTTTTTTCCAGTACAGGTAGATGTACAGTTTGCATTTAAAAAAACTTGTTATTATCAAAAGAGCAACTAAATCGAACCAAAGTGCCAGTTGCTGGCATAAAGCATGAGAAAAAAACAGATGTGTTGTCACTCAAACCATTCTTAAAACCAGAGAATGCAGAATGGTTTAAGCGTTGTAATGTAGTAAGTGTTCAAAGATGGTTTGAAAGGCAGATATGTAAATACAAATGCTAGAGGGAGTGTGCTAGTATCAAAAAATCGATAATAATTAAGCGAAAATGGAGAAAATGTTTAATAAAACATGACTCGTATGAAATAGAGCAAAAATCTCTCAACAAATGCTTTCGTTGAATTTAAAGATACACTGTGAATTTTTTCATTCCTATAACATATTAAATAACAGAAAAAAACATGTTTTTAATAATTTTCAGAGCTTACTTTGCAATTTTTTTCTATGGGGGGGATTTAATATAATTAACATTACGGCATAACAAATGTATAGATATTATAATAAAAAATAACATTTTTAATGATTTAAACAGAAATAAACTCTTATTTTGTATGATTTGCTTTTATTAACTGATAAGAAGTACATTTGTTATACACTCGCTTTGCAATGTCACAGAAGAGAAAAAGGAGTACATATATTCTACCTACAACAAGGTCAAGTTAGAGTTACTACAAAAGGGCGGGAAATTTAAATCCATCAATTTTTTTTTTGGAACTTAAAGAGTTATAAGAAACTACTTATAAATCGATAGAAATTGGGTATGCGGGGGCTTAAGAGGAAGCTACAAGCTCAAAAATGTGTATATTCTTGGTATACCCTATATTGTAGGTAATAGGCATTAAAATCGCTTGACAAACGGAGTCTAGAAACGTTTGATTTCAAGCACAAAACTGGTTTTTATTTATTTTGTCTTGTTTAGTTGCTAACTTCACATTTCTTTTTGAACTGGTCTGCTTTAAATTACTTCGAAATTTGGCTAATTTGATTATGCGTTCCGTATTTGCTTTGGTAAATTGATATTTCGATTAAAAATATTCCTCTGATAGGTATTACTGCTTTTCATTGCGTGACCGATTGATATTTGTCAAATCAACCAGATTATTAACAAAGTCCGCGATCTCCGTCTTAATACGATAGTAATATGTTCCTAATTCTGGGGGTCGGGCGGTTTAAAAATCTATCAGCCACTTATACTGCGATATTAAGGCCGGTATACGGTATACAATTTCTAAATTTGTTCTTATTAGTGGCAGGAGTGGTTTAAATCGTAGAAGAACAGGGACGCCAGAGGAATACTTAACACAATATCTCTGCACCACAATGAAATACGGAGTCAAATTATAGTGGATGAAATGTAGTTTTTTTACCGCAACATAGTGAATGATGGAAGACGTCGGGGACGCCATAGAAAGACATTAGCAATAGCTAAACATTGCGTGGTCTACTAGTATTAAATAAAATATTGTAAAAGAAGCATTTCTAGGGGTCGAAATTTTAAATTTATTAATGACAAATATTGAAGACAATATTAGTGATTTCTAAACGAAAATCTGAAACAGAAAAATCAGAAAAGGAAACGGTCACATCTGGGACTCGAACCCAGGACCCTTGTCTTTCCGTGACAGTGCTCTACCAACTGAGCTAATGGGACCCTATTCCCCTCGGTCACTTTTTCAGATTTTCGTTTAGAAATCACTAATATTGTCTTCAATATTTAAATATTACAATTTGAGGTTTTACTCAATAAAGTTATTCCGAAAAATAAATAATTTTTTTTTTTTTTTTTTTTTTATTAACGACAATTATAATTACAAAGTTAAGTATATTATTCGCAGTCCTCCTCACTAGGTATTCCTGTTCCGAGGCGGACTGTAGGTTTTTGTATAGGTGTAGATCGTGATTTCCTTGTTAATTTCTACAAAAAAAAATTGTCTTCACATTTGTTCAGTTCATAATTTTATTGATTTCCTCATCTTCATGTTTACTTAGCCATAATTTGATGTTGTTTTTAAATTTTTGTGTCTCCGTTGTGTTTTTTAGTTCAATTGGCAGGGCATTATATAGTTTTGTAGCATGGAAATGATGATTTTTCTGGCCAAAAGACGTATTTAATTTTGGGATGTTCAATAGTTTTGAAGATTTCTTCCTTGTAATATAGTTGTGTTGGTCAGCAGGGTACTCATATTTTTCTGTAAATTTGATTAGAGCATTTTTTGAGTATAGTTTTATTATACTGAACACTTTAAAATTTTTAAAAATGTCTTTTGATGGAGTTCTTATGGGTACTTTAAGGATTATTTTTATTATTGCTTTTTGAGTTTTAATAAGCTGCTTCATGTGGATGTTTGAGGCAGATCCCCATCCAATAATTCCATATTCTATGCGTGATTGACAGAGAGCATAGTATACCTTATATAAATCATTTATACTTAGTACATTGCGTATATTTCTAAAGTAGTATATAAGTTTTGTGAGTTTCTTTGTAATACTATTTATGTGGGAGTCCCATCGAAGATTTTCATCAATTTCAATGCCGAGATATTTTATACTTCTAGAGTGTATTATGGTGGGGCAGTGGCATGATTGCGTTTCGTTTTTTCCTTGACAATCATGTAATTTTAGAGCATAATCCTCAGCTGGTTGTCCTCTAGCCGTTATAGAAAACGTTAAATATTTAGTTTTGTTAACATTAAGTGTGAGTGAGTTTTGCATAAGCCATTTTTGCAGAAGGATAAGCCCGTTTTCAGCTTGTTTGTAGGTGGTTATCCAATCACTTTCATTAAATAAAATGACAGTGTCGTCGGCAAAACTAATGATTTTTCCGTTGGTGTGTAAGTTGCAGATATCATTTATATATATCAGAAATAATAAAGGTCCTAGGACACTTCCTTGCGGTACACCGTAATTGATTGGGAGAGGTTTACTTTTACACTTATCAATTTTAATACACTGTGAACGTTCTGACATGTAACTTATCAGTAGATTTAGAGTTGTGTTTGACATCCCAATTGTTTTAAGTTTCTTGAAAAGGATTTTATGGTCTATCGTGTCAAAGGCCTTTTGCAGGTCTATAAAAATTGCCAAAGATTTATTTCCCTGGTCTAAGCTTTTTGTGATCGTATGTATGATATCGTCTATGGCGTCGGCAGTACTCAAGTTTTTTCTAAAACCGTACTGAGATTTCGATATTAGGTTATTATCTTCTAGGTACATCATAAGTTGTTTTTTTAGTACTTTTTCCAATATTTTAGAAAAGGTACTGAGAAGGCTTATTGGTCGATAGTTATTGATATCATTTTTACATCCTTGTTTATAAATAGGTATAACAGTAGCTTCTTTAAGGGATGTGGGAAATACGCTTTTAGCTATAGATAGATTGATAAGGTGTGTCAGCGGGAAGGTAATTTCTTCACTGAGATGTTTTATTGCATTGGTTGAGATTACATCATCCCCTGATGACACATTTGGTTTTAGGGAAGTAATTATGTTTTTGATTTCGTCAGCGGTTATTTGTTTGAAATTAAGTTCTCTTTCCAGATTTCGAGCTTCATTTGGTTTGTCTGCATCATTTTTAACACGTAATGTAATTTGTTTGGCTAATTTTGATCCAACATTCGTAAAAAAATCATTAACATGATCAAGAATTTTGTCAGGGTTTTCGGCATATAGAGTGGGAACCTTGTTTATGTTCAGTTCATCGATTTTTGATGTATTACTGGTGGATTTAGAATTCGTGAGTTCATTTATGATTTGCCACATTTTTCTGGGATTATCGTTACATGCTTCTATTTTATTTTTATAATAGGACTCTTTTGTGGTGTTTATGATGTTTTTGCAGATGTTTCTATAACTTTTATAGTATCGTAGCTTGTGTATATCATAAGGATTTTGTTTAAGTTTTTTATGTAATTCGTCTCTTTTTCGTATGCAGTTTATAATATTCTGTGAGATCCAAGGCTTTATGTGTATATTCTTGTGTGAAATTTTCTTCGTAGTTTTTTTGGTATTGGACACTATGTTATGTTGGATTATATCAATGAAGCTATTCCACGCATCATTTGTGTTGTCAATATTTTGAATTTTTTCCCATTCAGTACTTTGCAAATTATGCTTAACGGCATTCCAGTTGGTTTCTGTTTTTTCAATTATCGACGGTCTATTTTGAATTTTCCTTGCTTTGTTTTGGTTTATTGCTAGGATTGTTGTAAAATGATCAGTTATTGTTGATTCGTATATGACAGATTGCGTATGTTTTTTAGTTTTACTCATTATATGGTCAATGCAGGTTTTGGAATTTTCAACTTTTCGAGTGGGTTCATTTATAAGACTTTTAAGACCATGAGAGGCTAATGTCTGCAGATATTCATTTTTTTGGGGGTGACCGTTATCGAGAATATTTATATTTAGATCTCCAATAAGAAAAACATTTTTAGTTTCTTTTTGTAGAGAGAGTACCTCATCCAAGGAATTAATAAAAGGATCCAAATTGTAAGATGAAGGTGATCGATAGATTGCTAGTATAGTTGATTCATTTCCAATTTTAATTTTTAGACAATTGGCATTTATTATTGTGGTTTCCTTCACTTCAGCTTTTATTTCATTTTTTACGTAGACAATTACGCCATCATTTTGTTTATTACTAATTAAGGTTGAGTAGGTAGTATATCCAGCAATCTCCATGGGTGAAGATTTCTTATTAATCCAACATTCAGTGAGAATTATGATGTCAAAGCGAAGTCCGATAGATTTTAGTAGAATTTGCAATTCATCGAAATTTTTATTTATGCTTCTTATATTTGTATGTAGAATTTTGAAGTAATTATTTAAAGTTGTTAAAATCTTTGGTTCAGAAGTAATTATTGTGGTATTCATTTTAGCAAACTTAATTATTAAGTGGATGGTAACGTTTTTTTTTTTTAAATATTTATTTTATATTAAATTATTTTCACTATATCATCTAAGTGCTTAATGTAGATAATTTTTTCATTTTGTTGTTTCCTCAGCATAACTTTACCTTGTTTATACCAAACAAATTGGTAATTTTTTTCTTTGGCTATTTGTTTAGATTTCCAAAGAATTTCTTTGTGGTACGGGGTTAAATCTTCCCCAATGAAGATTGGAGATGTAGTCAGATCCTTGATTTCTTCATAATTTATCTCTTTCTTCTTTTCAAGGAGGGAATCTCTTTGTCTTTTTTCGCAAAAGGTAACAAGAAGCTTAGAAGCATTATTAATGACAATTTGCGTTCTACAATAAATCGACCGTTTGTAATTTAAATGTAAACCCAACAAAATGCTTATTTAATCATTTTTATATTTTATTTTATCTATTATCATATTTACATTTGTAGGGATTTTTTTAATATAATTAATTATCATTAACTCACAAAAGACGCCAAAAACAAAGTCGCCTTTAAAATCATGAAACTGATTTCTTTAATGGCCTATATTTTATAATTTAAAAACAAATAAATAAAATAGCTCTCATGTGTACTGGATATATATACATATATTTGCTACACATTTTGATTAAAAAAATATTTTCCAGTTTGGTTGGGTATTTTGGACTCAAATCCAAATTTAAGTTTTGTGTGAAAAGGGCTGCGCAGCCGTTTCACTTAACAGCTCCTTGCATTTAACTTGTAGGAATATTATTATAGGAAAAATGTTCACTTTACGTCGAAAAGTCGTGTAACATTTTGTTTGTAAGGTGAACACCGCACAGTGGGACTATGGAATCCCTAAGTAAGGTTACAGGGAGTGGGGAAGTGAGGAGGAAGGGTGGGAAGTACCGGGCTATTCAGTTCTAGTCACCAAACACGGCTACTGCCATTTCAAGCAAATGAGCTTAGATTCAGAATGGTTGTCTTTCCCAGTGCGATAATGAGAGTATCTATCACTCTGATTCGTATATAAACAGAAACACTACTTACAGCTCTGCAAGTACTGTGAGCTCATGGTAAGTTCTTTGAACGATGAAATCTATCAGCATCGCCAAAGATATGGACCCTCCTCGAGCCCCCCCTCCTTCCGACACGGGGGCGCATCCCTCAATAGAAACAGGCACCATTATATCCGCAGGGACTATTCACAGCTCGCCACTGTTACATATTCGATCTATTAGATGTTAACTTCACTGATTCGACGTGTTCAACGGCGTTTGTTTCGATATTTATAGAGAAATTTATAAGATTGGGGGCACATAACCAAATAACATCCGACAAAACTTGAGATTGTTTGATTTTAGATTTTGACAAGTCGAAGTTGGGGGCATAGACTAGAATATTTTGACTACTTTCGCGACTACATTTTTTTCTTCGTGGCAAGAAAAATTAAGTACTTACCTAATTGCGATGGATAATTTATATATTTTATTTTTATTTTAATAAAGAACTAAATGGAAACCTTTTTTAAACATTTAAAGGATTAAAAAAGGAACAACAAATAGTTAAAGCTGGTTTTGTATTTTGGTTTTATAAAAAATTGAAAAGATCCAAAAAAAAAGATTAAACCAACATATGTTTTACGTTTTCTTTATTATCATACATTTATTGGTTGTTAAACTAATATTAGATCGCATATTTTTTTCCGTCTTTTTCTCTTTATTACTTATTATTTAAAAGATATTACCATTGTTTAAATTGTACCGAAATGAAGCATAAAGCTAATGATAACAGTAGTTGTTAACATATTGTAAATTAAAAGTAAATATTATTGTTAAATTAGAGGAAAATTCATACTTCTTAGAATGATAGGATTTCATCGGAAATGTGATTAAATTGGAAAATACATATCACATCTTTCATGCCTTGCCAATCGTTCTGTCAATACACACATCTCCAAAAAGTCGTTATATTTTTGTCGGCTTTTCAGACACTAGGTTATTGTAAAGTATTTTATTTGGTTGTCATAACTTACAATCTAATATTTCATAAAGTGCCTTAATGAATTCTTATTTTAAATAAATAACGTTACTCAGCGGTATTGCTTAAAAGTGTGGTCCTTAAAATGAAGTGCTTTTGGCAAAACGAACGAACGCTCGGCGATAATCTGCTATTGTTTTGAAAAAAATAACATTGAAAATGATTTATTTCAAGTAGGTACTGAAATATTTTTTCAATCGTGATGTTTATGATATTTTGCCGGTAAATTTTCCGTCTGTTTTCAAATTGATCTATGGCAAAATGGACGCCGCCTCTATGGTTGTGTGCGCTTGTCAACTTTGAAGATTTTCAAATAAATACATCGAAAAGTGACAGGGAGACGCTGCGAATTCCTCGTTCGTCTTCAATATTTTTCAATAGCGCTACCGGGCAAAGTTTTAGTTTGAGTTATGGAGGCTGACAATGAGTTCAGGTTGAGTTTGCTGGAAGGGGGATCTCACAGCCCGCCACCAGCGGCCGACGAATCTGGAGATGCCTCCGCCGATTCTGTGCACACTAACGGCGTGTCTTGTGAGTTATTACATACACAAATACATAACAATCATAACAATATAACATAACAATACGTATTAATGATAGAACTCCTCTCATTACGACTTTTAAATTTGGCCTACTTTTCGGTCAAATCTATGAAATTCAATCGTAATATTATTATTATTTTAATTTCATGTTTCGGAAGTTTTGTAGGTAGCCTAACGCACTCATTTTTACTTATTACAATAAATAGATATCAGTCCTCATATCAATCTATTCGTATAAATACCAAAAACAAGTTTGTTGTTTTATCTTCCCTTGTCCCACTTGTTTTTTGTATTACTTTATGGAAGATAATATCCCATGCTCCTAGCTAACATTTACATATGCTATTAGGTGCTTTACTCAGCGTTGATATTTTAAAAATTAATGTTAAATTGTATACTGAGGATTTTATAATCAGTATACTCAGGAATATTATGAGTTAGACAATTATCAGGATTCGTATCTGATAGCCACTTGATGAACTTTCTTAAGCCAAGCTTATAAAGCAACTAAAATACCGGCCCTAAGCCCTGGTGAATTACCACCATTCGGAATCTTGTTTGAAATGCCAAGTCGTGTTTAATAACCAGTTCTAATAAGCAACTCCTTCTACTTCCACTAAAACCCACTCCCTTCAGTCTCACAATTGTGGATGCTGTAGTTCCACTGGCTTTAGACAGTTGGAAGCAGTTGTAACTTGTGTGGCAATCACATAAACATTAAAAATATAAACACTTATTAAGTTGAGTTTCCCTGACTTCTTGTAGCCTTTTCGCTGGGCAGTGAGGCAGTGGCCGCCCCTGAGAGCAGTGGCGGTGAACCAATGGAGCTGGAGGACCCCACGCCGGACCCTGGCTCCTACATTGGGGACAACTGCCTCTCCACACCCGTAAGTAACCAATCATAACTAGTAACTTAGTAATAGCTTCATCCAGACAAAGAAATGCAAAATAAAGTATACAAAATCATTTGTAACTTGATTATTATATAAGTTCCTAATTATTGATAGTCTTCATGATTTAGGGATAAGACTCTTGACTACGGACCCGGAGGTTGTGGGTTCAAATCCCAGCGTGCGGAAGTAAATTTTATTGATATTAATCTTTTTAATGCGACTTTTTCAATGCAATATATCCCACCATACGACATGTTTTCACACAGTCATGATAATTAGATCATTTCTATAATGTGGTTTTTGTGATGAATCACCTTAGAAGTGCAATGTGAGTATTGGACCATCATGGGTCAGGAGGAATCAACATACACAGAGTGCTGTAAGACCCTGCGCAGAAAAGTTCTACAATGGACTGCGCTACAGACCTTTACTATACTTTAGCAAACTTTACTTTTCTGCACTCGGTTTATGTCAATTCCTTGGGATGATGGTCTTAGTTAAACTTCATGGATCACAAATTTTTTATTTTTTTTTTATTTATTTATTTAACGCCCAGAGGGCTTTTACATGGTTGGTAGTATAATTTTAATTTGACAAATACTTTCAAACATAAAAAATAAGAATAAAATTACATTTGATAAAAGCTATGTAACAAGTTATACAAACACAAGAAACAAAAACAGAAAATTACAGCTAATTGTTGGTTTACATGATGTGTTTAGGAGTATTGTTGAAATAAATGTTTTAAATGATCCACAAAACTTGCCAAGTTGGTATTGAATATGTCTACATCACCCAAGTAATGATTTCCCATGGTGTGAAGTCGTTGTATCGGAGAGTGGGCAATGTAGTTACGCTTATGTGTGCTGCTGTAGAATATTGTATTTTGTCGTGTTGTTACTGTGGGTGTATGTATTTTTATAAGTTGCAGGAGTTCACAACAGTCGAATTTAGAGTTAAGTATTTTGAATAAGAACGTTAAATCGTTTATTTTACGTCTATCATCTAATGTATGTATTTTTAGAGTATTTAATAAGAAATTGTATTTTAAGTCTTCGACAGGGATATTTAATTTAAAATTTATAAAACGTAGAAATTTTTTTTGTATTCGCTCGATGTTGTTAATGTGAATTGTATAAGATGGAGACCAAACTACTGAGTTATATTCAATTAGACTTCTTACTAGAGATACGTATAATAGTTTAATGGCTTGCAAAGAATTAAAGTTTTTAGTTGTTCTTAATACGAAGCCTAGTGTTTTCATACCTTTGTTCTCAATTTGATGGATATGATTGGTGAAACTTAGTTTTTCGTCCAAAATAATTCCAAGATCTCTCATTTCCGTGACTCTTTCTAAAGCTATGTTATTGATGGAATATTCGAATAAAACAGGATTTTTGTTTCTGAAGAAAGTCAAGGTTTTGCACTTTACTACATTTAAAAATAAATTATTTTGAACGCACCAATCTCTAAACTTACTAATATTTGACTGTAGTATATGGCAATGATTTATATCAGTTATTTTCTTGTATAGTTTGACGTCATCTGCAAAGAGCAATACCTCGACATCGTTGAAGCAATTGGTTATATCATTGATGAAAATGAGGAACAAAACCGGGCCAAGGTGACTACCTTGCGGTAGGCCACTGGTAGCCCGGAAAGCTTTCGACATCCAAGATTTTATTTTAACGAACAGTTTACGATTTGACAAATAGCTACTAAACCATTTTAGCATGTTATCCCTTATTCCTAGAGCAAATAGTTTTTGGATTAGTAGTTTATGGGATACTTTGTCGAATGCCTTCGAAAAGTCTGTATATATACAGTCGACTTGTTTATTTTCTGCAAATGATTGTATAATGAAGTTTTGAAATACCGTTAAGTTAGTTGCGGTGGATCTTCCTTTGATAAAACCGTGCTGTTTTTGATTAATTAATTTTATTAATTTGGGATAGATTTCATCAAGGACCAATGATTCAAAAAGCTTTGGCAGTACTGACTGTATACAAATGGGGCGATAATTAGCTATGTCAGTATCGTCTCCTTTTTTGTAGATCGGTGTAATGAAGCTAGATTTCCAGCGGTCTGGAAAATGTCCAAGGGACAAGAGACGGTTAAATAGTAATGTAAGTGGTTTAGATAATGTATTAGAGCATGTTTTGAGGAATATTATTAATGCAACAGCTATGTAGATAAGACAACACTGCAGGAAGGAGGAAACGTAGAAGTCGGCTAACAGTTCCACAGCTGAGCTGATGAACATAAAGGTAGAGTTCCGAGCACAGCGACAGTAGCGGCAGTGTCACCACGATTGTCGGTATTGTGCACTATATAAATGTATGGGAGCATATTAAAAGCGACCCGTTCTTATTTGACAAATAAATGCAATGCCAACTGTGTACAGAAATATTCCTCCCATGAACCTAAAAACCTGTCTCTTGTATATTCCAGGCAAACACTGAGAGCAATTCTCCACAGCCCGACTCGGAAGGGATGGAAGATGGAGAAGGGGAAGCGGGAGGTGAGCTGGAGCCCGGGGAGATGGCCGACGCATCGCCCGACCAGTCCGTATCCTCAAACACACCCGCAGACGGTAAACTTATTTATTGTTTTTACTTTATTTTGTTCATATGAGATCACATGAGATCAATAAAGCAAGGAGTGTTTTCCGAAAACAGAGTTCCTTGGCGGTCTATCCTCTCCTTGAATATTTGTTGGGTAACAGCGTGATTGTTAGTTAAGTTTATTTTGTAGCACTCCATTTTTAATAATAAACATTTTTATATGTGTCCTTATGCATAATTTTAAAAAACATTTTTTTTATAACAAAGTTCTGCTAAATTGTTGGCTATTAAAGTGTAAATTTTCCTTCTTATACATAATGTATAATGTATACTAATAAATCTAAACAGAATTAGTGGTTAAGACGCCAGTCCTGGGAAGACAAGAGATCGTGGGTTCAATTCCTAGTTGTGACTGTTATCTTTTTCTGTGTCTTGTTATGTTTCATGTTTCGTTTAGATCTAGTATTATCTTCTTCTTCGATGCTTTATTATATTGTTTAAATTTAACTAAACATCATTAACTCTTTAAACGCATGACATCTGTGAAGATTTTACTAATAATATAGATTACAGGATTCCGACTTTATCAATGCCAAAACCGCAACCAAACTGTTGAGACTTCAACGTATGGGGCACGGCCGCTTGCAAACCAACCAAATACTGTGACGTCTGCGTACAACGCGTTAAATAGGGGCCATTGGTTATCCGAATTAAATTTAGGATAGTTATTATTGGGGCTTCAGCACGGGTAAAACACCCAGTGAAGCCCACATTATCAAATAATCTTTTAAAATATGTAAATTTATTATATCTATTAAACATAATATAATTTATGATTTTTAATTAAACTCGGTTTAAACATATCATTTAAGAGTGGCGAATGAATTATATTTACTCTTTTGTTAATTTATTTAATAAATATTAGAATCTCGTTTTAGTTCATATTTTGTGTTTTCAGAGCTCAGTCTCTCCAAGGGAGATTTGCCCCTCATAGCTGATGTGGCCAGCAGTGACGATGTCTCTCCGGCCGACGTATCTAGTGGTTCTATGGACATCTTGCAGACAGCTGGAATCAGGTACGTAAGTTATTACAGTCGGTGGCTGAGTTAACATTGCGTTTGGGTCCCACCCAGGCGTTGTGTGTTCAATTCCTCGGCTAGCCAAGTACTCCATCACAACACAAGCAACATTTTCCGCTTATTGTGGTGGTAGTAGCAGATTTTCAAATATTGTCAGGTTATTCGTAACCCGGGAATGTTTGTCTTTCTTTAAAAGTATTACATGAAAGAATGACACACTAGTATCGAATAACACAATTAACATCACCAAAATGGTGAATGACAGTTATTACATGAATGAATGACACACGAGTATCGATTAACATCCAACATCACCAAAATGACAACACAAATTAATGAAACGATAGTGACAAATAACACCGAATATTGATAAAATTCATCAATGAATGATAGAAATCACATGAATGAGACAGAAATGATTGAATGACACCGTAATTCCAAATGAATGAATGATTCAATGTATCCCAAATGAATAAATGGCCTCAATGACAATAATAATATTAATTAAAAATTAATAAAATACTTCGTTTTAACCACTTTTATTGTTTATTACCAACATGTTTCATGAGCAACGCTCACTTCTTCAGGGTTTTTGATAAAACTAATTATAAATAATAGACATAAACAATGGTGTCAATAGATAAAAAATAGACATAGACAATGGTGTCATTAAAAAATAATAGACAAAAACAATGACAACAATGAAAAGATAAAACGGATAGGGGAAAGAGAGGCAATATGGAACAATTTACAAAGGGAATAAGTTTAATATTGGGTCATTTAAAAATAATTTTTGATTGTTAATAATATTCAATTTTGCGTTCACACTCTTTCTAATCTCTAAAATTTCTAGTTTATCTAACTGGATGCCATTGACATTACAATGTATTAATTCTATTCCAGTATTGAAGTTAAAAGTATGACTAGTTTCCAACAAATGGTTGGCAAACTCCGAGAAACTGTTATTATTTAAAGATTTCATATGTTCTTTAATTCTTATTTCAAAGTTTCTCGAAGTTTTTCCTATACAGTAGAACCTCGTTAATTCGAAATCCAGCGGACATCAAAAATCAATTTTCGAATTAACGAATTTCCACGTAATTCGAAATTTTATGAAAAGAAAAAAAAAATAAAATACGCCGAAAATCGATTTTCTCGGCCGCCTCTTCAAATCCGGGTGGTATTTTAGTTGTAAATTCGTATTAATACCAATTATTTCTTTATTTTCGCGGTCGATTACCGTAGCGGCCGGCCCTGTAAATTCAGATATTCGCAATAAATTCGTAAAAAATGCTATATATTTACGCGTAAATCGAGATTTTGCTGCCGATTTCGGTCGCGCCCTACCCTTTAAATTGAGATATTCGTAAAAATACGATATATTTCCGCGTAAATCGAGATTTCGCGGTAATTTTCTGTCGCGGCCGGCCCTTTATTTCAAATATCTGAATTTGAATTCGTAAAAATACGATATATTTCCGCGTAAATCGAGATTTCGCGGTATTTTTCTGTCGCGGCCAGCCCTTTATTTCAAATATCTGAATTTGAATTCGTATAAATACGATATATTTCCGCGTAAATCGAGATTTCGCGATAATTTTCTGTCGCGGCCGGCCCTTTATTTCAAATATCTGAATTTGAATTCGTAAAAATACGATATATTTCCGCGTAAAACGAGGATTCGCGGCCGTATTCCGTCGCGGCCGGCTCTTCAAATTCAGATATTCGAAATAAATTCATAAAAATGTTATATATTTACGCGTAAATCGAGATTTCGCTGCCGATTTCGGTCGCGGCCTACCCTTTAAATTGAGATATTCGTAAAAATACGATGTATTTCCGCGTAAATCGAGATTTCGCGGTAATTTTCTGTCGCGGCCGGCACTTTATTTCAAATATCTGAATTTGAATTCGTAAAAATACGTTATATTTCCGCGTAAATCGAAAATGCGCGGCCGATTTCCGTCGCGGCCGACCCTTTAAATTCAGATATTTGATGTAAATTCGTAAAAATATGATATATTTCCGCGTAAATCGAATTTTATCGGCAGTTTTTCGTCGCAGCCGGCCTTTTAAGTTCAGATATTTGAAGTAAATTCGTAAAAATATGTCATATTTCGGCATGGATCGAAATTTTTCGGCCGATTTCCGTCGCGCCGTATTTTTTCAACGCGGATATTCGAAGTAAAGTTAGTAAAAATACGATATATTTACGCGTAAATCGAAATTACGCGGCCGAGTTTCGTCGCGGCCGACCCTTTAAATGCAGATATTTGGCGTAAACTCGTAAAACTACGACATATATCCGCGTAAAATGTATTTTCTCGGCCCTTCAAACTCGGATATTCGAAATAAATTTGAAAAAAATACGACATTCCAGTGTAAATCGATTCAGATTTACAAAATAATAATACTAATTAGGACGATGTATAACCACGTAAAAATACATTTTTCGGCGTTTTACCGCCACGGCTGAATTTTAGATTCAGATTTACGAAATATTATGATTTATTTTCGCAAAAATCAAATTTTTTCGAATTACACGAACAAATTTTCGTTCGGGGACAAAAATAAATTTCGAATTACGAATTAACGAATTTCGAATTAAAAAAAATTTTGTATGAAAAAATTTTTCAGCCGAAATTTTTTTTGCGAAAATTTCGAATTACGCGTTTTTTCGAATTATCGGGGTTCGAATTAACGGGGTTCTACTGTATAAAAGAAACCACAATCATTACACTTCAATTTATAAATTCCAGATTTTTTCATTTTTGAATCTCTGTCTTTATTATTTAATATGTAATTTTTAAGTTTATTATTTGCATAAAATACAGGAAGAATTTCATTCGGTACATTTTTTGTTAAGGAATTAGAAATTTTATTATTAAAATACATAATTTTCCTCCATTTATTCTTTTTCTCGTCCTTTTGTACAGGATAGATGTATGATTTAAGAAATTTATTCTTATATTTTTTATTAAGAATGTTTTCAATTAAATTGGTGTTATATCCATTATTGGTTGCAATTTGTTTAATGATATTGAGTTCCTTTGAAAAATTGTTAAGAGATAGGGGTACATTAACTAGTCTATGAATCATAGAATGGAAAGCAGACATTTTTTGAGAAAATGGATGATTTGAGGTGTTATGGATTACAATGTCTGTGTATGTATTTTTACGAAAAATATTAAATTCAAATTTGTTATTAATTATTGAAATATTTAAATCCAAAAAATTTATACTCAAATTTTGGCAAATCTCTACGGTAAATTTTATGTTTTTATGGAGTTTGTTTAAGAAATTAAGAAAAATATTAAGTTGTCTCAATGTACCTGTCCACACACAAAATACATCATCCACGTATCTCTTCCAACAATGTATGTATTTTAATAATAACGCACCGCTGTTAAAAATCTTGTTTTCTAAATTATTTATAAATATATCCGCGACCAAAGGGCTGGTACTAGCACCCATTGCCAAACCATCTTTTTGTTTGAAAATATTGTCATTGAATTGAAAATAGTTTTGTTTTAAAACAATATTAAATAATAAATTTAAATCCTGAGATAAGTCATTTGATAAAATTGACGAAAATAAAAGTTCTTTAATAATAGGTTTACATTCTTCAATTGGAATACTTGGAAATAGATTAACAATGTCAAATGATACTAAAATTGCTTTGTCAGGGATTTCCAAAGATTTTAAGTGTTCAATCAAATCAAATGAATTTTTAATAGTGTATTTAGGATGAAAAATATGTGAATCCATAATAATTCTATTAATTGTTGAAGATATTTTATTGTTAGGTGCGTTACAGTTTGAGACCACTGGTCTTATTGGTTGATCTTTTTTATGTATTTTTAATAAACTATACAATTTAGGGACTTGTGGATTTTTTACAGTTAGTCTCCTATTTTTAATTAAATTAACAATCATATCACTTTTACAATCTTTTAGAGCATCCCTAATCTGCTCTTGACATTTATTAACTGGGTTAATTTTTAACTTTTCAAATTTATCACCTTGTAAAAAATCCATTGTCTTTTCCACATAATCTTCGGAGTTTGCCAACCATTTGTTGGAAACTAGTCATACTTTTAACTTCAATACTGGAATAGAATTAATACATTGTAATGTCAATGGCATCCAGTTAGATAAACTAGAAATTTTAGAGATTAGAAAGAGTGTGAACGCAAAATTGAATATTATTAACAATCAAAAATTATTTTTAAATGACCCAATATTAAACTTATTCCCTTTGTAAATTGTTCCATATTGCCTCTCTTTCCCCTATCCGTTTTATCTTTTCATTGTTGTCATTGTTTTTGTCTATTATTTTTTAATGACACCATTGTCTATGTCTATTTTTTATCTATTGACACCATTGTTTATGTCTATTATTTATAATTAGTTTTATCAAAAACCCTGAAGAAGTGAGCGTTGCTCATGAAACATGTTGGTAATAAACAATAAAAGTGGTTAAAACGAAGTATTTTATTAATTTTTAATTAAAATGGTGCCACAAAATAAGTTTGCTGAGTTAGAAGAAATAATAATATTAAATAAATAATTAATTATTTATATAGCACTTTTCATGAACTATCCGACCTACAGCAATTTATCTAAATTACAGGGCAGAGAAAACATTAAATTAAAATTGAATTATAATATACATAATTCAAATCATTAAACATACTAATTTCGATTGTCTGTGATGTGTGTTAGTCATTCCTGCATGTATTCGGGCTCAATAAACTCAAATTTGCTTTGAATTTAATTTATTTCCAAAATTGGAACTGATTGTGTGAAGAATAATTATTCAGCCACCTATTATATAAAAGAAAATTATTTTATTTGTCTAAATTGGAATTATATTGTCCTGTGCTTTTTCATAAGTTTTGCAGTGATTTGTTAAAAAACCACTAATTCTAGAGGTACGTTATCGATTGAGCTTATTTTGTGTTTTGCTTGGCAGCTCCAGCACCTTGGACAACTGCAGCTCGGCAATTTCCAGTTCTGCACAGCCGGAACCCGAGGAGTTGCTCTGCTCCAGCACGGCGCCCGTCTCTAGCCAGCACCTCCTCATCGCACCGCTCAACACGTCAGTATAACCGCGTACTTACAACCACTTATTGATCGCTCAATACTGAAGAAGTGTGATCTTTTTCCATTTTAAGTAATTTGCCAATTTATTGTCTAAGACTTTTCGACTCTAGGCCCCAGATTACGAGGCCTGAGATATGGAGATTTCAATGGAGATTTCAATGTAAATTGAATAGATTAACAAAATAATAAATATAATTTGTACGCCACTAAATATAAATTTAGTTAAATTATAAATCATAATATAAGTTAGTATAATTATTCGGAGGAAAACCTGCTACTCCCAAATTTAATTTGAAACACCAATGATGACCAACTATTTATTCATATTGCTTATGTATGGGCACAAACAAATAATTTGTGTTAATATTTTAAAGAATTGCAAAAAGTTTTTTTTATTTTTTATATTACTCCACACAGGAGGCCCTGAAGAAGATAATTTCCCTCAGGGCCTATGTCATCTTTGGGGATGCTGTGTGGAGGGTATTTATGTGGAGAGGAAGGAGTGAACATGGGTCTTGAAGAGTCCCATGTTGTAGGAGGGAGGAAACACAGAGGCCAGCAGTTCGTTCCACAGCCGAGCTGTTGAACTTAAGAACGAATCGTAGAAGCGACCCGTTCTCATGTGACAAATGTCAACCGTGTACAAATGTTGGGCGCGCGTTTGGCGTGTATCCCGACTACGCACCGGTGCCGAAGGGATCAATGACGCTAGTTCCTCAGAGCATCTTCCATTGTAATACCGATAGAACAAGGACAGCATACCTACCTGACGCCTGTGCTCTAAAGATTGCATTAAAGTGTATACATATGTATAAAATAATGAAATTAACACCATCTATGTACGCATAGATTATAACGTACGTTACGTTTACCCTAAACTCGTATGCGGACGTCCGCATGGCTGTGCCCCATATGCGGAAGTCACATAGTTGGGTTGCAAAGTTTTTAAAAAAGAAATGTCATTGAGGTTGATAATTCCTTGGAGAAATTGTACAACTACTTAATATTTCATGGCTTGTAATTAAGTACTTACTTACAAATCTTATGATTTCAGAGATATTTTGATTTTGATTTTATTAATAAAATTAGAAACATACATTTTCGGATGCGAGATCTATGTACTGTTGAACCCTGGTGAACTTTATTAAAGGGACTGGGTTGTTATTAAAGGATTGAGGTAAAATGGGAGATATCGCAATGGGCCTATGGCCTAAGTGCTCACGGGAACTACGTGTAAACCGTCTCCATTTTTTATAAAAAAATAAAAAAGTGTACAATGTGCGTGCCGCTAAAAGTCAGAAAAGAGTCCCGGTACGATCAAGGGAGTTATATGATGTGGTAGCTCTATATCCCCCATCCATGAAAAAGGTTCCCGTTTTTACCTGAAGGGCGTGCTTTTGAAGATAAAAGGGCTGGAAGTTTCGCCCTCTAGAAATTTCTAGAACAGTCCAGAACATTCGAGATCATTCCACAACATCCCGGAACATTCTGGAATGTTCGGGAATAGTCTGGAACGTTCGGGAATATCCCAGATCATAATGAACAAAAAAAAGGGATTACAGGCTGTTTCCTGATAAACTTTTAGTAAATTCGTAATCGTGACAATACATTGGGATCTCTAAATAGTATATAACAAAGTCACTATCCTCATCTGTCTGTTTGTGCGCTTAGTTCTTCTAAACTATGCAACGAAGTAAGATAGGGTTTTCACTATCATTTAGAGAATTTCTTCCGGAAGGTTTAAATATATAATGCATGGATATAATATTTACAGAAAGTAAAGAAAAGTGGAGCAACACCGGGTACACGTCAGCTAGTTAATAATAATTTGACAGTGAAGTTTTTGTGAAAAAAATCAACTCTATTGTTATTTGCTTTTTATTTTAAATTCCAGTGCTGCCGACACATCAGCTCTTTCCCAGACCAGTCAGCCTCTGCCGAGCCTGACCTACGGACAGCAGATGGTGACCAATTCAACCCACACAGCCGTCTCCTCCAGTAACATCTCCTGTAAGTAGTGCTGTACGGTAGAACCTCGTTAATTCCAGTGCTGCCGACACATCAGCTCTTTCCCAGACCAGTCAGCCTCTGCCGAGCCTGACCTACGGACAGCAGATGGTGACCAATTCAACCCACACAGCCGTCTCCTCCAGTAACATCTCCTGTAAGTAGTGCTGTACGGTAGAACCTCGTTAATTCCAGTGCTGCCGACACATCAGCTCTTTCCCAGACCAGTCAGCCTCTGCCGAGCCTGACCTACGGACAGCAGATGGTGACCAATTCAACCCACACAGCCGTCTCCTCCAGTAACATCTCCTGTAAGTAGTGCTGTACGGTAGAACCTCGTTAATTCCAGTGCTGCCGACACATCAGCTCTTTCCCAGACCAGTCAGCCTCTGCCGAGCCTGACCTACGGACAGCAGATGGTGACCAATTCAACCCACACAGCCGTCTCCTCCAGTAACATCTCCTGTAAGTAGTGCTGTACGGTAGAACCTCGTTAATTCCAGTGCTGCCGACACATCAGCTCTTTCCCAGACCAGTCAGCCTCTGCCGAGCCTGACCTACGGACAGCAGATGGTGACCAATTCAACCCACACAGCCGTCTCCTCCAGTAACATCTCCTGTAAGTAGTGCTGTACGGTAGAACCTCGTTAATTCCAGTGCTGCCGACACATCAGCTCTTTCCCAGACCAGTCAGCCTCTGCCGAGCCTGACCTACGGACAGCAGATGGTGACCAATTCAACCCACACAGCCGTCTCCTCCAGTAACATCTCCTGTAAGTAGTGCTGTACGGTAGAACCTCGTTAATTCCAGTGCTGCCGACACATCAGCTCTTTCCCAGACCAGTCAGCCTCTGCCGAGCCTGACCTACGGACAGCAGATGGTGACCAATTCAACCCACACAGCCGTCTCCTCCAGTAACATCTCCTGTAAGTAGTGCTGTACGGTAGAACCTCGTTAATTCCAGTGCTGCCGACACATCAGCTCTTTCCCAGACCAGTCAGCCTCTGCCGAGCCTGACCTACGGACAGCAGATGGTGACCAATTCAACCCACACAGCCGTCTCCTCCAGTAACATCTCCTGTAAGTAGTGCTGTACGGTAGAACCTCGTTAATTCCAGTGCTGCCGACACATCAGCTCTTTCCCAGACCAGTCAGCCTCTGCCGAGCCTGACCTACGGACAGCAGATGGTGACCAATTCAACCCACACAGCCGTCTCCTCCAGTAACATCTCCTGTAAGTAGTGCTGTACGGTAGAACCTCGTTAATTCCAGTGCTGCCGACACATCAGCTCTTTCTCAGACCAGTCAGCCTCTGCCGAGCCTGACCTACGGACAGCAGATGGTGACCAATTCAACCCACACAGCCGTCTCCTCCAGTAACATCTCCTGTAAGTAGTGCTGTACGGTAGAACCTCGTTAATTCCAGTGCTGCCGACACATCAGCTCTTTCCCAGACCAGTCAGCCTCTGCCGAGCCTGACCTACGGACAGCAGATGGTGACCGATTCAACCCACACAGCCGTCTCCTCCAGTAACATCTCCTGTAAGTAGTGCTGTACGGTAGAACCTCGTTAATTCCAGTGCTGCCGACACATCAGCTCTTTCCCAGACCAGTCAGCCTCTGCCGAGCCTGACCTACGGACAGCAGATGGTGACCAATTCAACCCACACAGCCGTCTCCTCCAGTAACATCTCCTGTAAGTAGTGCTGTACGGTAGAACCTCGTTAATTCCAGTGCTGCCGACACATCAGCTCTTTCCCAGACCAGTCAGCCTCTGCCGAGCCTGACCTACGGACAGCAGATGGTGACCAATTCAACCCACACAGCCGTCTCCTCCAGTAACATCTCCTGTAAGTAGTGCTGTACGGTAGAACCTCGTTAATTCCAGTGCTGCCGACACATCAGCTCTTTCCCAGACCAGTCAGCCTCTGCCGAGCCTGACCTACGGACAGCAGATGGTGACCAATTCAACCCACACAGCCGTCTCCTCCAGTAACATCTCCTGTAAGTAGTGCTGTACGGTAGAACCTCGTTAATTCCAGTGCTGCCGACACATCAGCTCTTTCCCAGACCAGTCAGCCTCTGCCGAGCCTGACCTACGGACAGCAGATGGTGACCAATTCAACCCACACAGCCGTCTCCTCCAGTAACATCTCCTGTAAGTAGTGCTGTACGGTAGAACCTCGTTAATTCCAGTGCTGCCGACACATCAGCTCTTTCCCAGACCAGTCAGCCTCTGCCGAGCCTGACCTACGGACAGCAGATGGTGACCAATTCAACCCACACAGCCGTCTCCTCCAGTAACATCTCCTGTAAGTAGTGCTGTACGGTAGAACCTCGTTAATTCCAGTGCTGCCGACACATCAGCTCTTTCCCAGACCAGTCAGCCTCTGCCGAGCCTGACCTACGGACAGCAGATGGTGACCGATTCAACCCACACAGCCGTCTCCTCCAGTAACATCTCCTGTAAGTAGTGCTGTACGGTAGAACCTCGTTAATTCCAGTGCTGCCGACACATCAGCTCTTTCCCAGACCAGTCAGCCTCTGCCGAGCCTGACCTACGGACAGCAGATGGTGACCAATTCAACCCACACAGCCGTCTCCTCCAGTAACATCTCCTGTAAGTAGTGCTGTACGGTAGAACCTCGTTAATTCCAGTGCTGCCGACACATCAGCTCTTTCCCAGACCAGTCAGCCTCTGCCGAGCCTGACCTACGGACAGCAGATGGTGACCGATTCAACCCACACAGCCGTCTCCTCCAGTAACATCTCCTGTAAGTAGTGCTGTACGGTAGAACCTCGTTAATTCCAGTGCTGCCGACACATCAGCTCTTTCCCAGACCAGTCAGCCTCTGCCGAGCCTGACCTACGGACAGCAGATGGTGACCAATTCAACCCACACAGCCGTCTCCTCCAGTAACATCTCCTGTAAGTAGTGCTGTACGGTAGAACCTCGTTAATTCCAGTGCTGCCGACACATCAGCTCTTTCCCAGACCAGTCAGCCTCTGCCGAGCCTGACCTACGGACAGCAGATGGTGACCAATTCAACCCACACAGCCGTCTCCTCCAGTAACATCTCCTGTAAGTAGTGCTGTACGGTAGAACCTCGTTAATTCCAGTGCTGCCGACACATCAGCTCTTTCCCAGACCAGTCAGCCTCTGCCGAGCCTGACCTACGGACAGCAGATGGTGACCAATTCAACCCACACAGCCGTCTCCTCCAGTAACATCTCCTGTAAGTAGTGCTGTACGGTAGAACCTCGTTAATTCCAGTGCTGCCGACACATCAGCTCTTTCCCAGACCAGTCAGCCTCTGCCGAGCCTGACCTACGGACAGCAGATGGTGACCAATTCAACCCACACAGCCGTCTCCTCCAGTAACATCTCCTGTAAGTAGTGCTGTACGGTAGAACCTCGTTAATTCCAGTGCTGCCGACACATCAGCTCTTTCCCAGACCAGTCAGCCTCTGCCGAGCCTGACCTACGGACAGCAGATGGTGACCAATTCAACCCACACAGCCGTCTCCTCCAGTAACATCTCCTGTAAGTAGTGCTGTACGGTAGAACCTCGTTAATTCCAGTGCTGCCGACACATCAGCTCTTTCCCAGACCAGTCAGCCTCTGCCGAGCCTGACCTACGGACAGCAGATGGTGACCAATTCAACCCACACAGCCGTCTCCTCCAGTAACATCTCCTGTAAGTAGTGCTGTACGGTAGAACCTCGTTAATTCCAGTGCTGCCGACACATCAGCTCTTTCCCAGACCAGTCAGCCTCTGCCGAGCCTGACCTACGGACAGCAGATGGTGACCAATTCAACCCACACAGCCGTCTCCTCCAGTAACATCTCCTGTAAGTAGTGCTGTACGGTAGAACCTCGTTAATTCCAGTGCTGCCGACACATCAGCTCTTTCCCAGACCAGTCAGCCTCTGCCGAGCCTGACCTACGGACAGCAGATGGTGACCAATTCAACCCACACAGCCGTCTCCTCCAGTAACATCTCCTGTAAGTAGTGCTGTACGGTAGAACCTCGTTAATTCCAGTGCTGCCGACACATCAGCTCTTTCCCAGACCAGTCAGCCTCTGCCGAGCCTGACCTACGGACAGCAGATGGTGACCAATTCAACCCACACAGCCGTCTCCTCCAGTAACATCTCCTGTAAGTAGTGCTGTACGGTAGAACCTCGTTAATTCCAGTGCTGCCGACACATCAGCTCTTTCCCAGACCAGTCAGCCTCTGCCGAGCCTGACCTACGGACAGCAGATGGTGACCAATTCAACCCACACAGCCGTCTCCTCCAGTAACATCTCCTGTAAGTAGTGCTGTACGGTAGAACCTCGTTAATTCCAGTGCTGCCGACACATCAGCTCTTTCCCAGACCAGTCAGCCTCTGCCGAGCCTGACCTACGGACAGCAGATGGTGACCAATTCAACCCACACAGCCGTCTCCTCCAGTAACATCTCCTGTAAGTAGTGCTGTACGGTAGAACCTCGTTAATTCCAGTGCTGCCGACACATCAGCTCTTTCCCAGACCAGTCAGCCTCTGCCGAGCCTGACCTACGGACAGCAGATGGTGACCAATTCAACCCACACAGCCGTCTCCTCCAGTAACATCTCCTGTAAGTAGTGCTGTACGGTAGAACCTCGTTAATTCCAGTGCTGCCGACACATCAGCTCTTTCCCAGACCAGTCAGCCTCTGCCGAGCCTGACCTACGGACAGCAGATGGTGACCGATTCAACCCACACAGCCGTCTCCTCCAGTAACATCTCCTGTAAGTAGTGCTGTACGGTAGAACCTCGTTAATTCCAGTGCTGCCGACACATCAGCTCTTTCCCAGACCAGTCAGCCTCTGCCGAGCCTGACCTACGGACAGCAGATGGTGACCAATTCAACCCACACAGCCGTCTCCTCCAGTAACATCTCCTGTAAGTAGTGCTGTACGGTAGAACCTCGTTAATTCCAGTGCTGCCGACACATCAGCTCTTTCCCAGACCAGTCAGCCTCTGCCGAGCCTGACCTACGGACAGCAGATGGTGACCGATTCAACCCACACAGCCGTCTCCTCCAGTAACATCTCCTGTAAGTAGTGCTGTACGGTAGAACCTCGTTAATTCCAGTGCTGCCGACACATCAGCTCTTTCCCAGACCAGTCAGCCTCTGCCGAGCCTGACCTACGGACAGCAGATGGTGACCAATTCAACCCACACAGCCGTCTCCTCCAGTAACATCTCCTGTAAGTAGTGCTGTACGGTAGAACCTCGTTAATTCCAGTGCTGCCGACACATCAGCTCTTTCCCAGACCAGTCAGCCTCTGCCGAGCCTGACCTACGGACAGCAGATGGTGACCAATTCAACCCACACAGCCGTCTCCTCCAGTAACATCTCCTGTAAGTAGTGCTGTACGGTAGAACCTCGTTAATTCCAGTGCTGCCGACACATCAGCTCTTTCCCAGACCAGTCAGCCTCTGCCGAGCCTGACCTACGGACAGCAGATGGTGACCAATTCAACCCACACAGCCGTCTCCTCCAGTAACATCTCCTGTAAGTAGTGCTGTACGGTAGAACCTCGTTAATTCCAGTGCTGCCGACACATCAGCTCTTTCCCAGATCAGTCAGCCTCTGCCGAGCCTGACCTACGGACAGCAGATGGTGACCAATTCAACCCACACAGCCGTCTCCTCCAGTAACATCTCCTGTAAGTAGTGCTGTACGGTAGAACCTCGTTAATTCCAGTGCTGCCGACACATCAGCTCTTTCCCAGACCAGTCAGCCTCTGCCGAGCCTGACCTACGGACAGCAGATGGTGACCAATTCAACCCACACAGCCGTCTCCTCCAGTAACATCTCCTGTAAGTAGTGCTGTACGGTAGAACCTCGTTAATTCCAGTGCTGCCGACACATCAGCTCTTTCCCAGATCAGTCAGCCTCTGCCGAGCCTGACCTACGGACAGCAGATGGTGACCAATTCAACCCACACAGCCGTCTCCTCCAGTAACATCTCCTGTAAGTAGTGCTGTACGGTAGAACCTCGTTAATTCCAGTGCTGCCGACACATCAGCTCTTTCCCAGACCAGTCAGCCTCTGCCGAGCCTGACCTACGGACAGCAGATGGTGACCAATTCAACCCACACAGCCGTCTCCTCCAGTAACATCTCCTGTAAGTAGTGCTGTACGGTAGAACCTCGTTAATTCCAGTGCTGCCGACACATCAGCTCTTTCCCAGATCAGTCAGCCTCTGCCGAGCCTGACCTACGGACAGCAGATGGTGACCAATTCAACCCACACAGCCGTCTCCTCCAGTAACATCTCCTGTAAGTAGTGCTGTACGGTAGAACCTCGTTAATTCCAGTGCTGCCGACACATCAGCTCTTTCCCAGACCAGTCAGCCTCTGCCGAGCCTGACCTACGGACAGCAGATGGTGACCAATTCAACCCACACAGCCGTCTCCTCCAGTAACATCTCCTGTAAGTAGTGCTGTACGGTAGAACCTCGTTAATTCCAAATCCACGGGACATCAAATTTCGAACTGACGAATTCCCACGTAATTCGAAATTTTAGGATTAAAAGTAATTAAAAAAGACGCTGAAAATCGAGTTTCTCAATCGCCCCTTCAAATCCGGGCAGTATCTTAGGAGTAATTTCGTATTAATACGAATTATTCCTTTATTTTCGCAGCCGATAACCGTCACGGCTAGCCCATTTAAATTCAGATATTTAAAATAAATTCATAAAAATGCGATAATTAAAAATAAATCGAGATTTACGCGTAAATCGAGATTTCACGGCCGATTTCGGTCATGGCCCTCCCTTTAAATTAAGATATTTTTGCAAAAATACTATATATTTCCAGGTAAATCGAGATTTCACGGCCGATTTCCGTCGCGGCCGGCCCTTTATTTCGAATATCTTAATGTAAATTTGTAAAAATACGTCATATTTCTGCATGATTCGAAATTTTTCCGCCAATTTCTATCGCGCCGGATCTTTTGTCTTAGATATTCGAAATAAATTTAGTTAGTATACGATATAGTTCAGAAGGTTCAGCTCGGTAGAACTTCTAATTGGATCTATAAATCATACTGATCCCTCAATATAAATATTTTAAAAATCTTTCGTAATCCTGGATGTATTTAAAATGACTGAATTTTGCATTTTTATGTATAAATTCTTTGACAGATCTAATACGCCTAAATTTTGGATGAGAGAGCTAGGTATAAATGCCAGTAGGTAGCTGAAATAACAAATGGTAATATTTTTATAGTCTGAGAATGCCAAATTCTTTTAATTTCATTTCCTAAATTATAAAATTTAATTTTATAATATATTATTATTTAATTGTGTCCCCTATGCATGAATACTTGCATCTTCGAATTAAATAGTTTAACAAAATTTTTTATTAATAATTTTATTCATTCCTCAACATTTAGCAAATTTTCCAATCATCATTGTTGATGCAACGTCTTCAATTGTGTTGTATGTTTACTTGCAGTATTGAACCAGCAAGTGTCGTCCACATGCTCGGAGCTGGGCGGGAGCGAGGATAGCTGCGTGTCCTCGTCGGTGGGCAGCAATGGGGCTGCTGGGGAGGCCACCGACGCCCTGGCTACCCTGGCCAGTGCTGCGCTCAACAGGCAGCATTCACAGGTAGGCCATGACGTCTAGAAAAAATTGTGTATCTTTTGTTTTCACCCAGACCACAAACTTTTTTTCGATTTTATGTTTTTTTTTTTTTACAAGTCTTTTGTTGGTTCCAGGAGATGAGAGTGGAGAAAGACGAAGAGCCCTGGTTTACGGTAGGCATTGTGAAAGGCACCACCTTCACCGTGCAGAACTACATCTCCGACCCTAATCTGGATCTGTCGGGCCTGACCATAGACAGCCTGCCCGACCTGTCCAGCCTGGCCACCCTGCCGCTGGAGCCCGGCACCGGCTACAAGTTCAGGGTGTCCGCCATCAACTCCTGCGGCCGGGGGGACTTTGGGGAGGTCAGTACAATATTATAGTACAATAAACCAGGTTGGTGTTTTAAACCGTATTCATGCAATGACTCAGGATGGTGAAATAAACCATACTCATGCAATGTCCAAGGTTGGTGTAATAAACCACACTCATGCAATGTCCAAGGTTGGTGTAATAAACCACACTCATGCAATGTCCAAGGTTGGTGTAATAAACCACACTCATGCAATGTCCTAAATGGAAGTTATATTTTTGTAAACCAGTCAAATCGCTGTATTTTTTAATTTATGTTCTTGCTATTTTTAATTTTTTAATGTAATTTTATTTTTATTATTTCTTTCTTATGTTTCAAAACTGTCATTAAGATTGTACCACCCACATGTAAAAGCCCTCTGGGCGTTAAATAAATAAATAAATGTCCCAGGTTGGTGTAATAAACCAAACTCATGCAATGTCCAAGGTTGGTGTAATAAACCACACTCATGCAATGTCCAAGGTTGGTGTAATAAACCACGCTCATGCAATAACCCTGGTTTGTGAAATAAACCATTTGACTGCCTCCGCAGTCCAAGGGTTAAGTCTTTCGACTAGCAAGTCGAGGGTCGCGGCTTCAAATCCCATAGTCTCACTGGCTCCAGACGGTCTGGGCTCTTGTGTACATGTAATAAACTATGTTCATATACATAATTAACAACATTGGTGTTATAATTACCACAGTGCTATTGTGATTTTAAACAACATTAAGATTCTGAATGGTTGTCTCTCTTGGAAGACGATAGCTTTGAAGTTTAGATTAAATAGTCACTATGAAAATGATTACCTCTTCTAATGTATTGTTTCTCCTTAGGAATCAGCCTTTAAGACTTGCGTGCCGGGCTATCCGGGGGCCCCGTCTGACATAAAGATCTGCAAGTCCGCCGAAGGCGCCCACCTGAGCTGGGAGCCCCCACAGGCCTCCCCCGAGGGCATCTTCGAGTACTCCGTCTACCTCGCCGTGAGGCCTACCAACCCCGTCAAGGTACTGCTGCATTCATCTCAGACTCTTATACAATATATTAGTCAAGTCTCATCTTTTTCCTCTTATTCTATTCAGATCGGGAACTCATCCCCTTGACAAGAGGTCCCTCTCTACTAATTAAGCAGCCGTTCATTGTAATTCCGGGCTAAGTTGGGGAAAGTAACATCTCTAGTCTTTCCCATGAATGTCGCGCACAAGACACAATTTTAAAAAAAGAGTTAACTCATCTCTTCAGAATGTCTTATCCATAAATAAATTTCATACGTGTCCCATTAACCATTTGAGCGATAGTGTATTTAAAAAAAATATGCCTTGAGCGTTAGACATTATCACCTGGCATTCGGTTTTTGGATTCCGACGCGCTCATTCAAAAAATCACACATCTGAATATTGATACCGAAACATATTATAAACAAATAACTGTGGTTTAATTTTATTTTATTTTAGTAATTTGTACATTTAAGTTTACAAATTACTAATTAATTTGTTACATATAAAAATATACTGTATTTTTTCTTTCTTGATGTGGCTCCTACACAACATCTTGAACTTTCCAATTGGGGCAGACAGTATTTCATCCCTTTATATAGTATACTATTCTGAGTATTTGCCTTGGCCCGTTTTGGTAGCCTGATTTCATTGCACGTCCTTGTTTTATGTTTGTGTATGTCCTTGTTGTATACAATTTTATTTGAAAAATATTTGGGTAGCAAAGCCAATGAATCCACCGTTTATCCTGTATTCTAGGTTTTGTTATATGATTGCATGAATTCTATATGTTAGTTACCCAAATCGTCATACCTTGTACTTATTTGGAGCAAAATTGAATATTACTATTTCTTTTCAGGGTACCTACCCTGATATATATTAGCAAACTAACTTTTGTGTATCATATTAATAACATTATCAATAAGGCTCTTAAGCAGAGGCGGCTCTAGGGATCCAATCGTGGTAGGTTATTTGAAAAAAATGTGTGACTAATCTTTATTTGATATTGTGAAAAATGCCCATTTATTATTATCTATATCAATTTGTTATAGTATTTAGAGTCCGCGTATTATGTTAATATAGTAAATTGGAAATAAATACACAATCTATGTACTTACAGCAAATTATTTTTAAGATATTAAGTTTTAATGTAGTTGTGTACAACATTAAAGTAAATAAGAGTTTGATTCTATTTGACAATGATCTTTTACATTTTTTGTTTTGTTTCATTCTTCAGCGTCATTCTAAATCGTTAACAACATAAATAATTATTCCAAACCTTTCCCGAACTATCCAATTGAAAAACAATCGTTGTTCCACACACTACAAGCGTTTGAAATGAAAAACCGACTTTGTTTATGTCACCATCTCTGTAAAACATATAATATTCATCGTGTTGTCTCCCTCACGGTCATGACCTAAGCGTCCCTAAGCTTTTTTCGTTACCTAATTTTTACTTCGACAAAAAATATAGTGCCATCTCGTTTATTCTATGGCGCGCATAGGGACAGAAGATACCAAAGTGGACATTCTTTAAATTGACCCAGCGAATCGTGTGGACTTGTGAATGAAAGCTTCTATTAGAGACAACAGATGTCACTGCTAGTCACTGGCCGCCGCCGCGCCGCTCGCAGCTCTGCCATTTCGCGTTACATTTTAAATAAATTAATAATAATTAATAATAATGCCAGTTGTGTTGATGCACATAATTGATTATTATTGTTGTTTTATAATTTTGGGGGGTCAAACACCAATTGACCTAAGGGAAGAACCGCCACTGCTCTTAAGACTCTTGGATTTGTTTTGAGAATTTCAAAAGACTTCAATAATTTAGGCACATTTATCATGTTGTACAAAACCCTTGTTAGATGCCAACTAGAGTATAACTCTACATTATGGTCTCCCTTTTACAATATTCATTCCGATAATATTGAAAAGATTCAACATAAGTTCTTGAAGTATATAAACTATAAATTGCATATTCCTGTAGAAAACATTGATTATAACTATTTACTAGATAAATTGTCCTTATTAAAACTTTCTGAAAGAAGAATAAACACAGATTTAATAGTACTACATAAAATACTTCATTACAAAATTGACTGTCCTGAGTTACTCCAATTAATCAGTATCCACATACCCAAAAGATCTTGCCGAAATTTACTACCCTTTTATTTTTACAACACAAGGACACTGTCTTATCAAAATTCCCCAATTCCAAGACTTCACAGTCTCGGAAATAAATACTCTGATCTGGGAGATATATTTCATCTTAAAAATAATCAATATAAATATTGTTTATTTCAATTCTTTTATAGATCGAGACACAAATAGACATCTATAATTTCCGCAATATATATATTTTTATTTTTATTTTGAATATCTATTTATGTGAGACTTCTTATCATTTTTACTAATGTATCTTATTTTATTATATGCTTTTGTTGTAACATTTAATATTTTTTTTCTTTTTTCGTTGTATTATGTTTCCTTTATTGTTTTAATTTTGTAGAATCTATAATAACTGTGATACTCTACTATTAAACTTTGTGGTGTGTAAAAGCCCATTAGGGCGTGTAATAATAATAATAAATAATAAATATATGGAAGTGACGCATGAAACTGACAAAGAAAGAATGAAAGTAGATTGAATGCTGTTGAAATGAGATCCCTGAGGCGAATGTGTGGTAAAACCATGTATGATCGTGTGAGGAATGTGGAGATCCGCAAAGAGTGCAAAGGCGTAATGAGTAAGTTTAAGAAAGGGACGCTTAGATGGTTTGGATATGTAGAGCGAATGAGCGAAGAAAGGAGGGTGAGGAGTATATATGATGCAAATGCGAATGGCAGCAGAAGTCGGGGACGCCCGAGGAAGACATGGCACGATCAAGTGAATCAGATACTCGATTCGGGCCATGTCAAGAGTCAGAACATTAGAAGAGTATGTATGAGACGATGTTTGAATGTGAATGAGGCAAGGAGTGTGTGCCAAGACCGAGTTGTTTGGCGGTCCGTCCTCTCTGCCTACCCCTGCGGAGAAATGGCGTGATGGTTAGTTAGTTAGTTAGTTACTATTTCTGTACGTTTTCTAAGGTCTACTGGAAATGTCTATTGTCTCAGACATTAAATATCTTAACTCACACATATTAGCTTATTTTGGGAAATTCAAAATAAATTTATTTTAATTCATAAAACTCACCTGCCTACAACTACCCAAATATGGTTAGCTATCGCTCATGGGCATTAGCGGTGCTACCCAAATTTGGGTAGCGATCGCTTGAGTGGTTATGACTTTATGCGGACGAAACTAGGGAATTTTGTAAAAAAATTATTTTGTTTTAAACTGCTATTATCTCTGAAACATATTTGAATAAATTTTTTACGGAGATGGAGATAAGCATTAAATTCTCTCTTAACATAAGCTACCTGCTTTGATTTATGCAAGAAAAAATCATCACCAAAATTTTGCTAAATAATTGCCCAAATATTTAAATGTATTGTGATCATTTTCTATAGAACTTAATTTGCCACATTATACGATAAAACCATAACCAATAAGGGGTTTGCAAGTAGGAGACTATTCTTCTTGTGTATGGTGGGGGGATCAGAGGGGATCATCTAGGTTAGTGAATGGATGCTTTAAAAACAAAATTATTTAAAAAATCTTTCCATTCATAAATCTTAACTTCTTTTCAATATTTTATAGTAAGCCCTATTCTAAGTAATTGTTTGGTTTTGGTTGCCTCCTTATTGTACCTTTTTAAAATGTCTGCTCAGAAGATTCCACAGACATATGAATATTAATAGACTAGAAATTAAGGATGAGGGGTAAAATCAACTGTTGAAGAACGAAGAGGGTAAAGCTGACTGATTCGTCAATAAATCAATCTGATAGTATATAGGCATCTCGCCTTATAATATCACCATTTAGTTCTTAAAAGTAAAATCTGCTTTTGAATGAATAGACATTTTTACATGGAAGCGCAAATTACTCGCCACGTTATGAACAAATTTGCGAAGTCCAAATTCGGCAAAATAAATTTCTTCTATTTTCAGAGTCGAATATTTCGTTCATGTATTTAGTTACACTTTTATAAATGTTCATAATTTACTTCCCAGCAACCAACCAGCTTTGTGTTTCACGTCCAGACGCATCTCAATGTGATAGTATATGTTTCTACAACTGATCCATATTATACGATGTGAATATGCTTAAAATAAAGTAAAATAATGCTTATATATGGAATGTAATACGACAATTGGGTTTATTCTCTTTTTCACATCTATTTTTACAAATTTTCATAGTACAAGTCAACATTTTGCCGTGTTATTTCGTAAAATGCTTCGACCATAGCTCGACGCTAGTTCGAACACGAATGATGACGTCACATTCTCAAGATTATTAATATTCATATGTCTATGGAAGATTCTCATTTCTGAGCACAAACTGCCTCCTGTTTTATTTTATGTTTTAGTTTTAATATTCTTGTTTTATCCTGTCCTGCTGTTATTGTTATTCTAAGTTTTGTCATCACTTTGTATAAACAGTGTATTTAGTGTTAATATTAGATCTGTATTGGGTAAGGCACACTGTAGGAATAATTTTAAGAACATGACCACCGCTGAATTACCGTTTTTAAGTTATTTATTATTATTATTATCACACACCACACATTGCCGACTCTTTAAGGCCCCACCTGTGCATCATATGGGCACAGCGCCTGTGGTGGGACCTTATCCTATTGATGGCAGACCAGAATTTACGAGGCAGTGAGAATCCAGGCTGTCTCTCAGTGGAATATATTATTATAATGTTATAGTAATGTGTTCTACTTGCAGTATTTAAATAAAGCACTTAATTAACAAATGAATATATATTTTTTTAGCAGGAAACGGCAGCAAAATCGCAGCTGACGTTTGTGCGCGTATACTGCGGCAAGGCGACCACATGCGTGGTGGCGCAGACCTCGCTGACCAACGCGCACGTAGACTCCTCCACCAAGCCGGCCATCATCTTCCGCATCGCCGCCCGCAACGAGAAGGGTTACGGGCCCGCCACGCAAGTCAGGTGGCTGCAAGGTCAGTACCAACACAACCTCAAATGACAGCTACCAATGCTTTCTTTCAGTATAATTATACAGTGAAATCATTTGAATGTTCCTATTGAAATAATCTATTCACTAAATAATGCACGAAAACAATGAACGCGGGAAATATGTTAAATGTTTAGTATTCTGAAAATAGATACACATTTCACTTATTAAAAGTGTTTAAATAAAAATGCCACGATTCCTAAACGCTTGGCTACATACGACAATTTCTTTCTTTGACAATTCTTAATCCTTCCTGAAGAGATTTCTCTTGTTTACTGAATGGTTCATTTTGAAGGTTGAAACGCTCAAAAAGAAAGATAACCGCACCGCTGTGAATAACGACGTGTATTTGAATAACGACAACCGCCGCCATCTGCATTGTGTAATAGTACTATAACTCCAAGTTTAAAACGATTAATGCCATAAAACAATCCATAGAGGAATGTTTGTTGTTGTTTTTGCCAGTTTTGTAAGAAATTAATTCAGGGCTGGAAGAAATACACGACACAAAACGATTATTCGAAGAACGATCAATTGAGATTTCACTGTATCACTGTGATAGCTATTTCGTAAGATAATCTCTATTCATTAGCCGAGTTGAAAAATAATTATATGAAATGCCCTCGAAAAAATACTCCGAAAATTATTAAAAACACATCTGTTTCTGTTATTTAACATACTATAGCTATGATAATTTCACAGTGTTTCTTTAAATGCTACTTAACTCAGATGTCGAGAATTTAAGCTCATTTGAAAAAAATTGTGTTTTATTAAATTTTTTCACAACAGTCGTTTGCGCCTAATCGCCTATTCATTATCATTCGCATTTAAATATCTCCCTTTGAAATCATCTTCTTCTTCTTTTTGAACGGAGCCTTATAATACTAATGAGTTTATTCGTTATTGCAGAAAACAAAGCTTCGGGTGTGAAGAGGATACTGTCGTCAGACGGGAGACCGCCGGGTGCTCCGCCTTCCAAGCAGCAGAAACCTCTCATGCATTAACACACCCATCATCCATCCTTATAAAGATTCTTATTATAAACCAATTCCTTTTTACATTTAATATTCTCCATCGATACTGATCAAATAATCCCTGCAAGTGTGACCTATACCCGTAAGACTGGCCAATGAAGTTATCTACTAGACCCCTGACACACCAGCCTCGATTTTATGTTTAGAACCTTCAAAAATGCTCCTAGCATACTAAAATAAATTTTATTCACTTGATATCGAAATAATGTATCTTACCTAGTGTTCTAGCTTGTCTTTTCGTCACTTCCAAACATTGATTTTTTATTTATGAAAAACTATGTGAAAGTACTGTATTTATTTACAGGAAACCCTCGTATGACTTATTTTTATTGTAAAGCACGCTTATCTAGATGGAGAGTGTTTTTTTATTTCTTCGTTATATTAAATATTTTTATAACATTAGAAGAAACAAAAAAACATTTCTCTGAATAGAAGTAGCTATCTTTGTATTACAAACTACATTGTATAGATATATACACGAGTTTTATAAATATATAAACACGGTACAACTTATAAAAACATCACTTTGCAAAAAACAAGTTATTACAAATATATCAGCCGACGCATGGCGGGCCTCTCGGCATTTTAGCTGGCACCCCGAGGGTGAAGAAAAATATTCGTTATTTGAAAATGTTCAATCAATCTCACCAGAAGTAAGGAAGAATTGACCCTACTTCGAGCTCACGGACAAGCCTAAAACTCACTTCTATTAGTTTATATCTTCTGCGATGGTAATAATAATTACTCTTACTTAGACAAGTTTCTTTTTTTATGTGGTTTGAGATTTTCACGGCAGTATTATCGTGATTTATTTTTGGGTTATTATGCCATGTTGCGCCTCCTCTTTTTGCCAACAAATCGAGCATACATAAAACCCCGTTAATATTTATAGACACGACGGGACTAAGCTTTATAGTTCTTGTTGTCTATTGGCTACACCAAAACTAAACGCTGAAAATCACTCTCTTATACTGAAATACCGGCTCTAAGAGAATGAGAGAGCGCAACGCTGTATTACTACTACTAAATATAAACAAACAATTTTCACATCTGCCTTGATGATGTGCACTGTAATTCTGTCTGAAATGTTGACTAAAGCAGGAGAAAGCACAAAACAGCATAAAAACCCAAAAATTAAACATGTTAATTTTTTTAATATCGAATATTCTCCAAAATAATGCTTCGGATATTAGAAAGCAGTTGGGACTCATGTGTAGTACTCACATTAAAAAAATAAATTGATTGTTCATTTTCGAACCCAACCCTCACCTTTCAATTCTTGTATTTAAGTTATTGATGGATTTGTAAAATTATAAATAATTACTAAGGCCTTGTCCCCTTTTACTATTTTATTATGCATTCGTATTTTTGAATTTTCACAATATCATGTGAATTGAAAAGTGGTTCGCCATTCAAAAATAAATTAAATAACCACATTATGAAATACTTACTATTTTAAGATTGGATTTTTTTTTTACCGAAATGTTATTTTGTTTGAAAAGTTCCGACTATGTATAGAGCAATACATGAAAAGGATCCAGATAATTATTTAATAGTAAATATAATAATGTTATTTTTGACGTATTGTTTTATTATACCAACCATCCTCTTCTGACCAAGATATTGTATCTCCACTTTAAGGCTAAAAGTTTACACATTTAAAGTTATCACGCACATATTACCCATCGCCGACAGATAAGGCGAGGCAGTGTGTGCGATAACCTTTATCAAGCAACGCATAGTGAAGTTAGGTACATATAAGTGTTTTTTTTTCCATAACTTCACTAAGATAATCAGGTAAAATCTGTTCATTTGTGCAGAGAATTCAGCTGACAAACCACACCTTTAAAAAGTGATATAGAGTCATTAAAAATGATGAAACAAAATCTAGACTTTATACAGGGTTTTCCAATAAGAGGTATTATTTTGAATAGCCCGCTATTTCGGTAGATGTTGTCACAAGTAAAAACTACGCCATTAATAAAAATGGAATGATACACGCTTCAACAACGCATTGAAATTATTAAAATTCACTTGAGTGAATCAAATGCAAATCATCTTGAGTGATGAGGCCCATTTCCACCTCGGTGGCTTCGTCAACAAGCAAAATTGTCGTATCTGGGGCTCGGAAAACCCAAGAGTTATTGTTGAAAAGCCTCTCTGACTGTTTGGTGCGGTTTATGGTCCGGCAGAGCCATTGGACTTTACTTTGTCGAAAATGAGGCTGGAGCAACAGTTACGGTGAATGGATTGCGCTATCGAGAGATGATTAATGATTTTTTATGGCCGGAATTGGATGGTATTGATCTGGACAACGTTTACTTTCAACAAGACGGCGCTACGTGCCACACAAGCAACGAAACCATTGATCTTTTATGATTGAATATCAAAATAACACCTCTTATTGGAAAACCCTGTATAACTTTGTAGGTGTTTTGAATTGTGATTTTGATGAGACCCCGGTCACTGTGGGAATGAATATGTTTTTGTTATAAATCTTGGGATTGGTGCATTGCCGGAGAGTTGTGTGGATGTCACCGTAACGTGCATTAGGATGTTGAAGGAGTATTGATATATTCTACTTTGATGAAGTGAAGGTTGCGACTGAATGAAGCTATGCATGCTTGTGGCGCCTTTGATTTGCCTTCATAGGAGATAGTTCAGTCCTCTCATGAAGTCGAGTTGGCGCCCTTGACTCGTGAAGACGGTTGATTGCCCATCATCAACCTTGGAGGGACCTTTTCCTTTATGGACACCGTGAAGCATAGTTAATATTTAAATAAGAAAAATGACCTAAAGAAATCCTCTCACTCTCTCTTCATACCAGTGGTGAGTACCTCATACAAGATGCACTAAAAATGTCCCATACAAACACGCAAAATGTTCCTTCGCCTCACTAAATGTATTTGTCCCACCTCTTTGTATTACTTCAAATGAGGTGGTTAGTGCATGTAACATTTTTGTACCAGAGTCGTGAGGTGGCGAGGAGGTTGGTGTTTTGGCACTACATTAAGTATTGGACGTTTTTGCATTAGAACCGTGAGGTGGCAAGGTGTTTGTGTATTGGTACAACATCACTACGTCATGTAGTGTACGCGACATTTTTGTATTAGAGCCGTGAGGGGGAGATTTTAAATTATTTAATAATTACGATATCTATTAAGTACCTTAAGCTGACCACAAAACCTAAGAAGGAGAATCATGCTAGTAATTGTTCTAATTATTAAAATTGGTCTAACGTATGCTACATTATATATAATATGTTCTAGTCTCACACGGAAGCCGTATTCTCCCTCCCTCTCACTTGTAAAGGAGGGGGAAGAGAGCACAGAATATCATTTCTTTTTACAGGATCTGTCACCTTGATGGTCGACAGCATAGCGATATTCTTCATATTGCCATTGCATTTATTTGAATTTCGCAATGCATAAATTATTTTTTTAGTTTCTATAGCAAACTTTGCATGTGATGTAAGTATAAGCATAATATAATAATAATGTCACAGTCCTCCTCAAGGGTTTTCCTATTCTGAGGCAGCCTGTAGTTAATAATAATGACACAGTCCTCCTCACGGGTTTCCTATTCTGAGGCGGCCTGTAGTTAATAATAATGACACAGTCCTCCTCACGGGTTTCCTATTCTGAGGCAGCTTGGAGTTAATAATAATGACACAGTCCTCCTCACGGGTTTCCTATTCTGAGGCAGCTTGGAGTTAATAATAATGACACAGTCCTCCTCACGGGTTTCCTATTCTGAGGCTGCCTGGAGTTAATAATAATGACACAGTCCTCCTCACGGGTTTCCTATTCTGAGGTTGCCTGTAGTTAATAATAATGTCTTGGTCCTCCTCACGGGTTTCCTATTCTGAGGCAGCCTGTAGTTAATAATAATGTCTTGGTCCTCCTCACGGGTTTCCTATTCTGAGGCAGCCTGTAGTTAATAATAATGTCTTGGTCCTCCTCACGGGTTTCCTATTCTGAGGCAGCCTGTAGTTAATAATAATGTCTTGGTCCTCCTCACGGGTTTCCTATTCTGAGGCAGCCTGTAGTTAATAATAATGTCTTGGTCCTCCTCACGGGTTTCCTATTCTGAGGCAGCCTGTAGTTAATAATAATGTCTTGGTCCTCCTCACGGGTTTCCTATTCTGAGGCAGCCTGTAGTTAATAATAATTTCTTGGTCCTCCTCACGGGTTTCCTATTCTGAGGCAGCCTAGAGTTTATAATAATGTCTTGGTCCTCCTCACGGGTTTCCTATTCTGAGGCAGCCTGTAGTTAATAATAATTTCTTGGTCCTCCTCACGGGTTTCCTATTCTGAGGCAGCCTGTAGTTAATAATAATGACACAGTCCTCCTCACGGGTTTCCTATTCTGAGGCAGCCTGTAGTTAATAATAATTTCTTGGTCCTCCTCACGGGTTTCCTATTCTGAGGCAGCCTGTAGTTAATAATAATGTCTTGGTCCTCCTCACGGGTTTCCTATTCTTAAGTGGCCTGTAGTTAATAATGATGACACAGTCCTCTTCACGGGTTTCCTATTCTGAGGTGACCTGTAGTTAATAATAATGTCACAGTCATCCTCACGGTTTTCCTATTCTGAGGCAGCCTGTAGTTAATAATAATGACACAGTCCTCCTCACGAGTTTCCTATTCTGAGGCGGCCTGTAGTTAATAATAATGTCTTGGTCCTCCTCACGGGTTTCCTATTCTTAAGTGGCCTGTAGTTAATAATGATGACACAGTCCTCTTCACGGGTTTCCTATTCTGAGGTGACCTGTAGTTAATAATAATGTCACAGTCATCCTCACGGGTTTCCTATTCTGAGGCAGCCTGTAGTTAATAATAATGACACAGTCTTCCTCACGTTTTTCCTATTCTGAGGTGGCCTGTAGTAAATAATGATGTCGCATTCCTCTTCACGGGTTCCTATTCTGAGGCGGCCTGTATAAGGTCGACACTGCAATTGCAGTGCTTTCTGACGTGCGCACAATTCTTCAACACTGCAATCATGGGCGTCGGCAGAGGTGCAGGGGGGGAGGGGGGCAGCTGTCTCCCCTAGATAAATTGATGAACAAAATAACTTAATGTAAAAGAGAATTTTGTAACTGGCGCCAAAACTAAAAATCTGTTGTTTTTTATAATAAACGTAACAAGTTTAGTGCCAGATACAAACGTAACGGGTCGTCTTGGTGGGGGCTGTACTTCCGCTTAGGCCCCGAGAGGTCCAAGTATTACTTCAACAAACTGTTAAACACAAAAATCAAAATGTCACTTTACCAAGTATAGTATTGTGTTCATGTTGGCTAAAAAAGCATTTTTATCGTTGTCATGTGTTATGTTTTGTTAAGTTGGAAACTCTGAAAAATAAGTTCATGTTAAGCATGCATTGCTTCACAGTCTTTTTTGGTGAGTAAATAATACAACCCAAGAAAACTTGACAGAATGGATATAATTTAATTTATATGTGCTGGGAGAGTTCATTCCATCTTGAAGACCCTGTCTGCACTGCGGAAGTGGTAGAAGCTGGCGATGCTCTTAGGGATAACGGTGCGTTCCAGCTGCTGCAGAGCGAACCACAGGTCCGCGATGTTGATCAGGCGACACCACACCTGCACACAATGTGAAAAACCAATCAACCATTTGTACATAGCTAAATCCATACTGAAGACCCTGCCTCTGTTGCAAAAGTGGTGTAAGCTGGCAATGGTATCGGGGATCGGAGCGAACCACAGGTCTGCCATGTTGGTTTTAAAATAATATTCACCAACAACCAACATTAAAGAAGAAGTTATTGAAATGATTTTATACAGCTAAATTTATAATAAACTAATGTATTTATTACCGGACAATTATGAATCTGGTCAAGGGTACTAGGTATGGCCGTTATATTGGCTTTGCTACTAGGGACCATATTAATACCTGGAAGTCAACATAACAATAAAATAAATTGCACATTTTCATAAAAAGAAAGTACCTACTTCCCTTACAGCAACTTCATCACGTGACACTTCAAAACCGTCGCGCTTCAAATCTCTAGTCGGTCTTGGTGATCGGACAATACGAACAGAAGAGGAACGCTGTTGTGTTAGGATAGGTTTTTGTTTTTTTTTTTTTTTGACTGACCTTGAATCTGGACATCTGTATGTGGAGGTGGAGGCGCGCCGGCAGTGATCACCTCAGACAACCAGAGACATGCATCGAATCTTCCGTATTGATAAACTTCTTTAGAACTTTGGCGAAATGCCGAATGCCGCCCCCTAGATCTTGACGCTCTGTGCAGCTACCTATAGGTTGCCTAATTACCGTGTACATACACTTTACAGGGTGTCACGTACTGTATTCGTAGTAGGTACAAGCGGGAATTTGGTGAATCTACATCGCATAGGGAACCCTAACAAACATTATTTTTCTTGCCTAATTTCTCTGTACATACACTTTACAGGGTGTCCCGTAGTGTATTCGTAGCACAAGCGGGAATTTGGTGAATCTACATCGCTTAGAGAACCCTAAAAAACTTTCTCAGCTCTCGATTTTTTCGATGCATTTTAAGACATTAAGCAACTGATGTTAACCCCTAGTCACCATTTTTTTTCGAATTTGACCTAAAAAATTACAACTTCGGACTTGATTTACTCGAAAACAAAAGCTCTGGACAAAAAAGCTATCACACATAATCGACTCCGAATGAGTAAAAGAATCCGGACACCGTGTATAGGGTAATTGAATATCATGTTGTCGAACTAGGAGACTGTAAATCTTCATTACAGGGGCTTGCCTATTGGCATAGGAATAAAATTAAACATCAGTGAGTCATTACAGTACCTACCGGGCCTGAATGAGACCTTTCTTTCATATACGTTTAGGGTGTTTAAAGAAGAGTAGTTTGTCCATACTTCTCAGTGTTCACTTGGTAGAGGGGGAGTTGTGCCTCGGCCGCCGTCATAAATACTCTCTCCGCCCTCGAGTGCACCAGGGACAACCAGGTCCATCTTGCCTACTACAGGAGCACTCTGGACCAGGCACTGCGTCCGTCTGCAAACAAACAAAAACCTATGTTGTTACGTTTTTCTTCATTTATTTACTTGCGTAGACTCTTGAAAAATCATTTGATATTATAATTGCATAATGGCTGAAAAGCGCAGACGCTACATAAAAAATCGCAAAATATAAATTTACTTGTCAAGATTCACGATTGATCCTATAAAATTTTTACAAAATAAATACACATTTTTAAACGGAGAATTAAAATAATTTTCTTGTAAAAAATATTATTTATTTACGCTTAAAAATTAAAAAGGCTTTTTCATATCGGTACATTTAGATAGTTTATACCAGAGATGTGCTTTATTTCAAATAAATCCACTGATAAAAAACCCTTGACTCTGTGCAGAAACGGGCGGTCCGTTTGATAGATTCCCCAATCTTAACAAACGGACTGCAATCTTTAGAGCACAGGCGTCAGGTAGGTATGCTGTCCTTGTTCTATCGGTATTACAATGGAAGATGCTCTGAGGAACTAGCGTCATTGATCCCTTCGGCACCGGTGCGTAGTCGGGATACACGCCAAACGCGCGCCCAACATTTGTACACAGTTGACACTTGTCACATGAGAACGGGTCGCTTCTACGATTCGTTCTTAAGTTCAACAGCTCGGCTGTGGAACGAACTGCCGGCCTCTGTGTTTCCTCCCTCCTACAACATGGGACTCTTCAAGACCCATGTTCACTCCTTCCTCTCCAAAAAAGACCCTCCACACAGCATCCCCAAAGATGACATAGGCCCCGAGGGAAATTATTTTCTTCAGGGCCTCCTGTGTGGAGTAAATATAAAAAAAAAAAAAAAAATTTCAAATGGAAATGCAAAATGCAAAATGGGCATTTTCCATTTTGCATTTTAAATGCTTTTCTAAAAACCATTTTGCATTTTGCATTTCAAATGCTTTTCTCAATGCATTTTCCACTTTGAATGCTTTTTTGCAACATTCTTCCTACTATCTCCACTCATCTTTTTTTCACAAGCCCCAAATATCAGTCGGTCCTCAACCTCGCTATGAGAGATAATTTACATTTGTCAAGTTGCTCCCTGGTAGGAGCCCTGGCAATTGAGTGATACCATTACAAAAAATACTGAACATGGGGCCATGACGCTGTAATATTAAATGTTAAATAGCAGTTTCTATGTTTTTACGTTGGCAACATTAGTCCCGCGCAAATTTTTTGTGATTTCGTAATCTGTAGTCGTGGTGTTTATGGATTTACCATCATGTAATATGTTTGTTTTACATTGATGTCCATTATTAAATGACAAAATTATTCAAAAAATCCTATAATTATTTTAATTGTTTGACCTGAGAAACCATTTTGCATTTTCAATGCATTTTGAAAATAGGTATTTTTCATTTTGCATTTGAAATGCTTTTCTAAAACCCATTTTGCATTTTCAAATGGAAAAGTTTTGACCTATTTCCATTTTGCATTTCAAATGGTTTTGGGTACACATTTTGCACATCTCTGGTTTATACAATATACTTATAAACAGTGCAGTAGATTTACATAGATAGTTTATACAATATACTTTTAAACAGTACAGTAGATTAGTATGTATAAACATGTTTAAAATATTGTTCAAGTTGGAATAAATATACAAGTAGGTCAGTACCACAGTGTTTTGTTTTATTCTTTTTGGTGTTAACTGCATAATTAACAGAGATGTGCAAAATGGGTACCCAAAACCATTTGAAATGCAAAATGGAAATGGGTCAAAACTTTTCCATTTGAAAATGCAAAATGCAAAATGGTTTTTAGAAAAGCATTTCAAATGCAAAATGCAAATTACCCATTTTCAAAATGCATTGAAAATGCAAAATGGTTTCTCAGGTCAAACAATTAAAATAAATATAGAATTTTAAACAGTTTTGTCATTTAATAATGGACATCAATTTAGAACAAACATATTACATGATGGTAAATCAAAAAATGCCACGACTACAGATTATGAACCACAAAAAATTTGCGCGAGACTAATGTCGCCAACGTAAAAACATAGAAACTGCTAACATTTTGTTACAACTCTACTTAAGGGAAGTTAATAATTAATATTATTCATGTAAAAGAAAAGGAGGAACGAGTAAAAAAAGAAATTACTTAGTTACAAAACACTCTTAAAATTTATTTAATAAAATGTATAAAGAAGGGTTAGTCTTAATCTAGGCTTAATGATAGTTCTTAAAATTAATTCTTAAAACTAATTGTCCTTTTTCTTAATCCTAAATTATCTTCATTCACTGTCTTAAAAGTTGGGTCACGTTACGAGATAATTATGCAAAAATTGTGCAGACACTTCCCTTTACGATGATTCTGGAATCACGGATCTCCACGTTCGCACTTATCACCGACAACACAAGCGGCAACTTGGGTTGGATCCGAAGGGCGGAAGTTGTTCAACCTGGGCCAAGGCTCCGAAGGGCGGAGTCGGCAGGCAGCGAATTCTGAGTGGGCAGCTTCTGGGTAGGAAAATCCTCGGCACCGCTCCAAGGGGGAGAGCAGGAAGTTTCTCGGCGGAGGCGAGACGGTAACTTCTGCTAGGGCAGCTCCCTGGTCGGAAGAGCCTCGGTGCCGCTCCAAAGGGGGAGAGCAGGAAGTTTCTCGGCGGAGGCGAGACGATAACTTCTGCTAGGGCAGTTCCCTGGTCGGCAGCTGCCTCGGCGCCGCTCCAAGAGGGAGAGCAGGTTGATGACTCCCAAGATGATGACTGTCGAGTGCGGAAATGTGAAGTGTCGAGAACTAGGCGAGATCGTGACCGCCAAGAGGGCAGCCTCCTGGGCGGAGGCGCCTCGGCGACCGCCCCAAGGGGGGGCGAGATGATGACTCTCGAAAGGCGAGATTGTGACTGTCGAGAGGGCAGCCTCCTGGGCGGAGGCCCCTCGGCGACCGCCCCAAGGGGGGCGAGATGATGACTGTCTGACTGGGTACTCTTGACTCGGGACTTTTTGAAGGTACACCCACCCTGTCCCACCCCGGTATAGGTGACTTATGGTCACCCCTTCGGAGCTCTCGCATGAATCTAATTTTTTTGAATAAAAGGCTCTACAATTTATATAAATGAAGCTAGGCCTTCAAAGTCCCCGCATACGGTGTTATGAAGCGGTATGCAAGCGCTTACAAGTACTAAACTAAGGACAACACAGAAAAATAAACAACAAAAAAATCAAGATTAAGTGTCAGGCAGATAGTTGGTGGAGGGGACCCATACTCCAGTACCTGTAAACACATAAAAGTAAAATAAACAATAGAGTGAAGGGGGAGTTTCGCCGAACCACGACTGGCAGTCCTGTTGAGAAATTGGTGGTGGTTGGGGCGACTGGTGCAGGTCAGGACTCGGGACTGTTGGTTGCGGAATCTGTCTTCAGCTGTTGAGGCGAGATCGTGACCGCCGAGAGGGCAGCCTCCTGGGCGGAGGCGCCTCGGCGGCCGCCCCAAGGGGAGGCGAGATGATCACTCTCTGACTGGGTACTGGATACTGTTTTTGGTTGCGGAATGTGTTGAGCTGCGCAATCCGGCGACCGTAGCGCACCTGTCGTGGGGTGCTGGAACTAAAGTGGTTCCGCTTTGCACCACTTCGGTGCGTTGTCTTGAGTCCATGGCGCTGGCATCGACATTCTCACCGTAGTCGTTATTATTATTTTAAAAGATGCTAAAATGACATTTGTACAAAGCTTTCAAACAATTACAATATGGCCTAGCCTTGGGCGAAGGTTTTTATTGCCGGGTCGCTGGTTTAACAATACACCCATTTCGGATTACGACTTGATGAGGGTCTAGAGCTAAATCTGCCGACTAATGGGTGTATTGCTTGAGTTGGCTTTCTAAATTTTTATTGCGATTTCCGGCCAGGCTCTTTACTAAATACTTAATGTCTAATAATTCGAACTGCCGCCTCCATCTGCGTGTAAAATCACAGAGACAAATGCTGGAGCACGTGTTCGCTTTGGTCTTTCTGTGAATTCAAGTCATGTATATACCTAGGGACATATCAATTTAATATTACAGCGTCATGGCCCCATGTTCAGTATTTGAATCAGTATTTTTTGTAATGGTATCACTCAATTGCCAGGGTTTCTACCAGGGAGCAACTTGACAAATGTAAATTATCTCTCATAGCGAGGTTGAGGACCGACTGATATTTGGGGCTTATGAAAAAAAGATGAGTGGAGATAGTAGGAAGAATGTTGCAAAAAAGCATTTAAAGTGGAAAATGCATTGAGAAAAGCATTTAAAATGCAAAATGGTTTTTAGAAAAGCATTTAAAATGCAAAATGGAAAATACCCATTTTGCATTTCCATTTGAAATGGATTTATTTGAAATAAAGTACATCTCTGATAATTAAGTATGCTTCTTGTAGGAACCTTCTCTTTTCACTAAATTGGTTCTACTCGTACATTGTGTCCATCTAATATTAGTATACAATACTGCCCCCATGGCATCGGGTGGAACCACAGAATCCTCCTCAACAGATCTGCTTGGCATCTTGGCAATTCAGCACCCGGAACAGACTGCTCCAATTACGCCTGCACAGAGCCGGCATACTCCTTGAGAATCTGCGATTATACTTACGACGGCATTATAACACTTTACCTAACAGATACTGATTATTAACTGGAGTGATTTTTTGGCAATTTAAAAAAATATTTGAAGCATTCAGCCAACGAACCAATGCTCTTTTATAATAGATAGTTACTTTATCGCATGTCTGAATTCTTCACACAATCAGTTTCAATTTTGAAAATGGTACCCAAATTTAAATCAAAACCGAGTCCACTGAACAAGAGTTACAATCACATACACACAAACGAAATTAGTATTTTGGATGGTGAAATTCTTTGGAAATATTTATCTAATGGGTAAGTTAACAACTATAGTAGTGAACCTCGTAAAAGACCTAGAAATTCGATTGAAATTGTGTAGATAGGTACTCCTCGGCCACATGTATAGTGTCAAGACAATAAAATCTTGCCGAAAAGCACGTTTTATTTTATTTTACGAATCTAATCAAAAGAATTATTATGAGGCTTATGCATTATTTTGCAAACGATGTTTGAAATTCATCGCCCGAAATACCGGCCTTATACATATTGCGATAATAACACAATCTAATAAATCTACCAAAAAATTGTGTTTTAAAATAATATAGTGGCGCCATCCTATATATCGAACTATGTGTCCGACAAAACTTAAGACGAAGCTTAATGCCAAATCACTATTTTGATTAATCTTTGTAACAAATTGGTGTAGGTACATTATGAATACCAAAAAAATGCTTTAAATAAATTGAAGGTTTTCCTAACGTTTCGCTTTAGTAGCATACAAATAAAAAATAAAGTACTCAATAAAAAATATAAATGTAAACTACTAAGACATATTTTTTTCAATAGAAATGTATGAACGCGTAAAGGAAACAACTTAAAAAATTACAGTATTATAGCTAAGATTATCTGTGACAGTTTCACTTGATTAATTTTTTTACTTACATATAAAATTATTTACAAAATAAATAAAAATCAGTATTGTGCTTGAAATCGAACGTTTCTAGACTCCGTTTGTCAAGCGATTTACCTTCAATATAAGGTATACCAAGAATATACACATTTTTGGCTTGTAGCTTCCTCTTAAGAACACGACCACTAATACTAAATTACCGTTTTTAAGTTTGTTATAGTAAAGCGCACTAACTTGAAGTGAAATGACACTAAACTGCGCTATATAAATGCTATCATTATTGATAGAATAGTTGTATCAGACGTAATCGTGTGACACACAAGACTGTAAGGGGGCCGGTGATCCCAATCTGTGGAGGCGGGAGATGTCGTCCTTCAGTGGCGTGGAGGGGTAGAACGGGGCCGTCTCTGAAGCCGCTGTAGAGCTGGTCCGATAGCTTGTCGCTTGTTCTTGAGCTGATTCCGAGTCTGGTCCGAAGGGGTAGGCAAGTCCGTGGTCCAGGGTGAGGCGGGGGTCAGAGTGAAAGAAAGCGAGTAAAAGCAGAAGTCGGAGCGAGGTAGAGGGCAGAGCAGAGAGAGAGGTGTAGAGCTGGTGGTGGTTTCTGGAGATCTGACGTTTTGAGGGCCTGTTGCCCGTTTTATAGCCGCCAGCGGGTGCACGACGCGCACACGGGCCCACTTTCTCTTTGATTCCTGGAATCCGTGAGCCGTGTTTGCGACGCTCACGCGGCGCCCCGCCGAGCCATCTACCGCCGCTCGGCCGGTAGTTTCGGGCCGTGGTCGAACGTGACCACGGCCTTCCTTTGTTTGGGCACGATCCTCGGAACCGTGCCCGTGGGACGTAATGACGGCGTACCACCGGTCATTTGTGACGCTATGACGGCGCATGGCGCACGGCACGGCTTCCCACTACGTTTTGGCACGGTTCTAACAATCGTGCCCGAATTAAATTATGATTTTACCAGCTCTCACAATACTTCTCTGCCCGTATACCTCTAGCCAAGCTCCGACGTTCATTTATTATAAGATCACAAAAACATTTTACAAACAGAGGGTTATAACAATTTATCTTTTCACACATCAGCATTTTACATTCTTCAATTTAACAACAGGGCAAATATCAAATTTTAATATGGGGCGACCGCGGCCGAGCCCGGAGCAGTACGTCCGTTACAATAGTAATACCTAGACTCCACTGTGATTCCTAGTGGCGCGATTGTTCAGTCGCAAAAATAAAACTAATTGTTTTAAATACGTCGCGTCGTTTCAAATACCTACGCACCCACAGGCGACTAAACAATTTGCATTAGATTTCTAATCGCAGTGGAGTTCAGGCCTTAATTCAGCCAGTTAGGCGTGCAGAAAGAGAAACAATATGGCGTTTTGCTCTTACATCCAACAGATGGCACTGTTTAAAAAAACATGTTTTTACCTGTCACAGGTGACATCCATATAATACAGGTATACAATATATATAAAAAAACATACGCATTTTCGAAAGCAATGATGTGTCAAAATTTCAAACCAATCGGTTAAAAAACTTTTGGAGATTTAAGATTTTGAACAAACGAACATTTGTTTTTTTTATTTATATGGATATAAATAAAATTATTTTATTAAAATATCATTCCCCCCACGATGCAAAGCGACCTTACTGCATAAATATAAGTTTATCTCCTAGGTATAATATTACTATGCACACGTATCTATTATCTACCAGCCAAAGGAGTGATCGCTAATAGGGACACTTCATAGGTATTTGTAAATAAAGCGAGTTCTATTCTTGAGAATGTGCGTCAGGGGTATTTAAGTTCCCGGTACAAAAACTGGAACGTTCGTTTGTTATCGTCATTTAGCGATTAAAGCAGGAATAAATAAACAATGTTGCGGTTTATCTGTAGATTCCGCTCCCAATGTACAAGATAGGCGAGGTATGACGATGATTTTTCGCAGTATAGAGCCGGACTTATAACATATTATTTATTTATTCATTTTCGGGAAATTGTCAGTTTACATTTAATCAGTTTGTACAGGGTTTTCCAATAAGAGGTGTTATTTTTCTATATCCAATCGTAAAAGATCAATGGTTTTGTTGCTTGTGTGGCACGTAGCGCGGTCTTGTTGAAAGTAAACGTTATCCAGATCAATACCATCCAATTCCGGTCATAAAAAATCATTAATCATCTCTCGATAGCGCAATCCATTCACCGTAACTGTTGCTCCAGCCTTATTTTCGAAAAAGTAAGTTCCAATGACTCCGCTGGACCATAAACCGCACCAAACAGTCACACGTTGAGGATAGAGAGGCTTTTCAACAATAACTCTTGCGTTTTCCGAGCCCCAGATGCGACAATTTTGCTTGTTGACGAAGCCACCGAGGTGGAAATGGGCCTCATCACTCAAGATGATTTGCATTTGATTCACTCAAGTGATTTTAATAATTTCAATGCGTTGTTGAAGCGTGTATCGTTGCTTTTTTATTAATGCCTTAGTGTCTACTTGTCTAATGTCAAAAAATGACAGCTTCAAAAGTAACATCTACCGAAATAGCGGGCTATTCAAAATAACACTTCTTATTGGAAAATCCTGTACATAAGTATTATATAGTAAAATAAAACCAATTATGGATTTCCTCCTTGTGACTTTACCTGTGCTGAAACAGCAATATATGGAAAATTACATTAAATTTGTGAGAAAGGAATATGGATAAAAAAATTTATACAAAACAAAACATTATATAAAACGAAAAATTTACGAAACAATACATTTATAGCCATAGTGAGAGGTTGTAGATATAAATCAAATCATAATAGAGATATAAATAATAGAGACATAAACATTATTCACAAACCATCAGCGAAACATTCTTTTATGTACCTCTTGTATTTGGTAAGTTCGCAACTGAAAATATCAACCTTGGATAATACGCTATTGTAATTATTGCATAGTATGAGATTAATAAAATATTACAGAGAGTAGGGGAGACCGAGGGGAGTTGAAACAATTTTCACATTTTGTTTCATACACCAAATACTATAGACAGAAATCGTATGATATTAGTACCAATCGATAGGTCATTCTTTACACTTGCGAATGACTAACATAAAGAAATCGTAAGCATTAAATATTGTGGTTAAAAATCGACTTAACCGTAACAAGTCAACTTGTTTCAACTCCCCTCATACCGAGGTAAGATGAAACAGGGGTCGAGGAGAGTTGAAACATATGATTTTTGAGAAGTATTAAGGGCTGTAAAATAAAAAAATTATGATATAATTTAAAGGTATTTATTAAAATTAAACTTTTCAAGTAGGTACAAAACAAACTGACAAAAATAAAAATATTATTAAAAATAAAAAAAAACATCTATCTGAAAAGCAGTTTTGGCAAACATAAGAAAGTTCCTCATTCCTACTAATAAAAATTAAAATTTTCAAGTAAAAAACAAACTAACAGAAATAAAAATATTATGAAAATAAAAAACGTCAGTCTGAAAAGCAGTTGTGGCAAACATAAGAAAGTTCCCCACTAGTGCAAGCTTCATGAGCCCAGTTGCTGCATTCCAGACATTGCACCCACTTTTCTTTGGCTCTGCTATTTGAATATGGCTCTAAACAACAAAGACAAAGGGATTCTTCTTCTTCTGCACTGTCTTCGTTTCTTGACAACCTTGACCTTTTTAATTTTAGTACCTGGTTTTGATCTTTTTGTTGTTTTTGTTTCTTTAAAGCTAGGTTTTTTCACATTTTTCTTAGCCGTTCTAGCAGCTTCGATTGCAGCTAGTTCATCCTTTACGGGAGTGTCGGTTAAGACAGCGGATTTCACTTTGCGTCTGTTTGTTTGATTTCCTTTCCTTGGTGAAGCTTTTGGCAAGGGTCTAAGAGTTTCAGGTGAGAATGGAATTGCTGTCACAGTAACTGAAGTACCTCGTGATGTAGATGCTACAGGTATTATATCTTCATTGGTTGAAGGCATTGTGATAGTATTAAGCACTACTTCAGATATTGCCAGATCAGGTGAATTCTTATCAGAGTTTTCTGCAGACTTGGGTACGTCTTCTGTTTCGTAGCTGATTTGAGGAGGAATAGCCGGTAAATTGAAAATTAAAAAAATTGTATTTTCGGGATATCCAACCGTTGGAGCAGTCGCCATTTCCTTAGCTTCATAAGCAGTTTTTTTAAATATAGGTACCTCTAGAGGGAGGTATGGTTCAGGTTGTAACTCGAAGCCGCGTCTTCTGCTGCGAGATCATATATTTCGAGACTCGTCATACCTCTGTCAGTCTTTCTTTTATAAAAAATAGGCATTCTGAAACAAAATAAATAAATTAAATCAACAACAAAAAAAACATTTTATTTTATGCCCGTAAAATAATAAACAAATAAAATTGAAAACGAGGAGAGTTGAAACAGTCTGTTTCAAATCTCCTCAGTACGAAAAAACCTCCCATTTTTTATGTAATCCACAATCAAGAAGCAAATACACAAAAATCAACTGTAGCAAACATATGTAATAAATTGTTAGTTAATAAGCTTTTGAAACACATATAACTTAAACCAAATTACAAAACCATTATCAAAATATAGGCATCGTAAATAAAAGTTAAAAACTTACTTTTGACGATTTTTGAGACACGGCACGCACAACTCCAGAACCGCTCGACTCGCGGCACCGAAGCGAACTGACGAGCCAGCAGGCGGAGGTAAACGGTTGAAAAGCGACGTTGCCAATTCGCCAACGGTTTTAAGTTTGGAGAAATCGGTACTGTTTCAACTCACCTTTGTTTCAAAACCCCTCGGTCTCCCCTACTTACGATAACGCTTTCAACCCAGTAGCTCTAAAACTTTTGTATCTGTAACCCAAATAAAATTGGTTAGGTAAAACTTATAAACATTACAATCTGCAAAATATTAATTTCTATTATATTATAATATTAATGTGACTATCCAGGTATGAACATTTTTTGCAAAACAGATTATATGATAGTATTATATTTCAGAGTTCCAAGGGAGCCCCATTTATGCTATTGAATGTCTAGAAGCAATAACTCGTTGGATGTCTTCAAACAAGCTGAAGCTCAATCCATCTAAGACTGAGTTTCTCTGGGTAGCCACAAACAAACGTCAACATTTCATAGACAATTCACCTATTACTATTTCCGGCAGCGATATCATCCCAAAAACAACAGTCAAACTTCTCGGTGTCAATTTAGATTCAGACTTTTTGTTTAAAAGTCAAATAAATAGGACTGTAAGCACCGGTTTTTTTCACCTAAGACAACTCAAGTCTGTCCGAAGAAACCTTCCTTCAGAAGCAACAAAACTACTTATCAACTCTTACGTAGTCTCACGTCTCGATTACTGCAACGGCATTTATGCCAGCCTTCCAAAATATCAAATTGACAAACTTCAATCAGTGTTTAATGCAGCAGCACGGCTCATAACCGGGGTTTCAAAATATTCGCACATTTCAGAACACCTTCGTAACCTTCACTGGCTCAAATGCCCTGAAAGAATCCAGTACAAACTGTGCTGGATGGTGTTTAAATCCATCAATGAAATGGCCCCACCCTACATCTCTGAACTATGCTTCCCGGAAAACACTGGTCTGAGGCAGTCAACGCTTAGATCAGCAACATCAGCAGCTGTAGGCAGACTGATAGAACCTATGCGCAAGCCAAATACTAAGTTTGGTGATCGCGCTTTCGGAGTATCTGGGCCGAAGGCTTGGAATAAACTCCCTCCGGAACTAAGATCCATAACAAGTCCAACAGAATTCAGGTCTAAATTAAAAACTTACCTTTTTAAGCTGTCGTATCCTTAAATTAAATATACCAATCCTAAGAGAAAGTCCAGTTATATTCAATTTTTCAATTAAGTCCTAAATCCTGTATCTAAATTTCGCCAATAAACAATTAGATAATGTTAATTAAGTGTTAATCTCAAGTGACCTATCAGGTAAGTATTGAACTGTATATTTTCTCCATAAATAGTTAAGTAATAACATAGACCACTGTACAAATGTATTATCAGTTTGTACAGCGCCCTTGAGGTGTTTTTGCACAAAAACGGCGCTATACAAGTCATCCAAGTATTATTATTATTATTATTAGTCGCTACAATAATATAATATTGGTCAGTTTTAATAAACTGCCGTTTGGTGATTAATAAATTTCAAAGTTACTCTCCAACCTCAAACCAAATGGAAGTTCATTCCAAAAATGTGGAAGTACGTTGAATGCTCTATCCCCTAATAAAGTTTTACCAGTCTAGCACTGAAATTAAAAATGAGGTTATCTCTGGAATCATAAGGTTGGCCATTATATCCTTACACACAGATATACTACTATTTATTTGTATTTTTTTGACATACTTCGTACTGTGGCGCAACTTGCGATTGTTTTTTTTTTAAATCCTCAAAGTTGAAAAAAAAACTTTTTTATGTTGATGATTCATTTTAATGCTTAAATGCTTTACATATGAGTGTGCTTTGTCTAGTTTACAATATTTTATTTACACTGCAAGCCTTATAAATATATAAACTCCTTTATGTATTTACGCGGTTTAGTACGAACTAAAAATGAGCTATGTCCCACGCCTTAACTAAAGCAATAGTTTTTGCAATGTTTTACCGATTTCAAAACTGTGATTTGCCGATATTTTCTTCACGTACATATTACGCAATAAGGTTCAAAGAGATCACTTATTGCATACAAATGTTGCGCCCTGGTGTCACGTTCCAACTACACCGACAATTAATCCGGCACTGTACTTATTGGAAAGAATGACGCGAAAGCAGTTGTTAAAACTTAGTCAAGTTCTTAGTAGGGACGAAAAAACAATACCAATATTTTCTATTACGTACGTCCTTACATTGTACTTAAACTTTATCACTGTTCCATGGATGCAATTGACGCAATCTATCGAACAAACACAAACATTTTAGATATAAAACGACGTGCTTAAAAAAATCTACATTATAACTATTAGAAGTATCTGTTGGATAAGTCAAAATCTTTAGTGACTCTTAATTTGATCTTTGTTGTCAGTTTTATTTCATCTTTATATCGATTGGAATTGGTTCATTTTGATTCACATTGGACTTGTATATTATAAAAAGTTGTTCCACGAAATTCTTGACAGCTGTTTCTGGTGTTCTGCATTTTGACAAATCAAATAATACTTTATCATGGCTAATTTAAAAAATATTTTCTTGTGCTGCTTGCTTCTTTCGACTGTCTGCAACTTCGGCGTCAATGGGCTACCAGTGCAAAACATTGCAGTAAGTATACTTGCTATATATGTTTATTTTTATGTGACCACCTCACTAAATTCCCAAATGCTTCTAACCCTCTCTATCCGCATTCTATCAGGGAGGGATGGATTCATATGCTCCTACTAGATTCCCACCCAACACTTATTCCCCTTTCCTTCTCAAAACTTTATCACCTTACTTTCCTTAAAAATATCCTTCTCACAGCATCCACAAAGAAGACATAGGCCCTGAGAGAAATTATTTTCCGTGTAGCTGGGGTTAGTGTAAAAATATATTACACTGTACCTAAAACTTTTCGAATCCTTTATCGCCAACTAGCTGAAGTCCCCGGAGTTATCCGGGCTTTACGCAAAGTTTTTCAAAATCAGATGGAAACAATAATTTAGTACCGAAATTCTGCTGTAGGTAGAGTTCCGACAGGTTTACGAGGAATGGGCAAAGGGGTTCCAGAGGTGCTTTTTAAAAATGTCATACAGACAGTCACCTTGTTTTGAAAATCAAGGGTGCAAAATATTATCATTAATTAATGTCGGATTAAAACTGTAGATTTGTATAAAAAAGATCAAAGCCAGGCCGCCGCAGACACTCTTCTTTTATATATTATATAGATAACATACGGAGACAAATGAGTACGGCTTTTATATTTAGATACTTTTATTTATTTATTTTATATCATAGAAACAAACAGTACATGGTTTACAGTGATGAAACAATATACAGGAATAAGATACTTCATGTTGGGTACCTATGATATGTTTCCTTGTTATGTCTGCTAGGTGGTATGTTTATTCCTTAATTAGCAGGTGACTGTATAGGTGTGTGTGTGTGTGTGTGTGTGTGTGAGGGTGTGTGTATGTGTGTATGTGTGTGTGAGGGTGTGTGTGAGAGGGTGTGTGTGTGTGTGTATGCGCATTGAACAGTATTATTATATTATTGACATGATACCACGTTTGAATTTGGGGAGTGAATCCGAAAAAATATTAATGTTTGTGTTTAGACAAATATTATTTAGAGTATGAAGAGCTCGGTTAATTGGTGAATTAGATACTGCAATTGTTTTATAATTAAGAGTGTGGAATAGCACTGTATGTCGTGTACGTCTCAAATGTATGTTAAAATTAATAAGGGGCAGAAGTTCGGTACAGTTGATATTATTGTTTAAAATTCAAGTCAGCTACTACTCGCCTTTGCTTTCAAGTTTCAAATGTACATTCAAAGTTATTGTTGAATTTGTATGTAATGTATTTTATAAATTTGTTTTGGATACGTTCTATACTATATATGTAAAGTTTTTATTGTGGGTTCCAAATAGGCGATGCATATTCCAGTGTACTTCTGACTAATGCGAAATATAACATATTTATGCTAAAAATGTGACTGCATGACTATTTTATAATAAAAATATTAGTCATTTAGAATATTAGTCATTCAGGTCGGTGGCCGAGTTGACATCGCGTTTGGGTCCCACCACGCGTAGTGTGTTCAATTCCTCGTCTGGCTAAGTCCTCCATCACAACACAAGCAACATTTTCAGCTTACTGTGGTGGTAGTAGGAGATTTTCAAATATTGTCAGGTTATTCGTAACCTGGGAATGTTTGACTTTCTTTTTAAATAAAAAATATCTGAACACAAGTTCATATGTAGTACATATGAATTTAATTATGAACATATATCATGTAGTATAATTTTTTTTTAAATAATTTTAAAATAATTAAGATAGTGTTTTTTGATAGTGTTTTGTTCAGTTGATTCTGTTTTAGTCTGTGTTTGATCTCAGTAAATTTTCTATTTCAGATCTCCCTATGTTAAGTATCCAGCTTTTTATTTGAGATTTAAATGTTAAAGTGTTGAGGTTTTTGAGTGTGAGTGGTATTTTACTGTAGAGTTTAATACTATGATATAAGAAGCTTTTTTGCCCAAAAGTTGTATTTGTAGTTATTTGTTGGATAAGTTTTTGACCATGAGATCGAGTGTTTCTATTGTGCGTGTTTGTTGTTATTTCTTGTGTTTTGTACTTATGAATGTAAATGAGTATAGTTTTAGAATAAAGTTGTTTAATTGACATGATGTTAAGATTTGTGAAGATTTCTTCAGTGCTAGTTCTTACAGGAACTTTCAGTATAATTTTCATTATGGCTTTTTGAGTTTTAATTAGTGGATTTAATATATTTTTATTTGCACTGCCCTATCCGATAATACCGTATTCTAACAGTGATTGGCAGAGAGCCATGTAGATTTTGATTAAGTCTTTTTTAATGAGCACATTCCTGATAGTTTTGAAAAAATAATTAATTTTATTATCTAAATAGCTACTTAATGTGATTGGTCCATTTTAAATTTCCATCTATTTTTAGACCCAGATACGTTATATGGTCAACGTTTTCTAATGAGGGACAATTACAATGCTCATTTAAGTGATGCGGGCTATGAATTTTCAAGTTAAGGTTTTCTTCAGACTTTTTTTATTTTTTATTTTGAAAGTGATGAATTTGGTAATAATAATTGAGTGACGTATAAGTCTAATTCCAACTGTGTTTATATTTTTTAGGTTGCAGAACTGAATTCTCCCATACTGCTTCTAGTTAATGAAATAGAGATAACTCCTGTTGGGAAATTCGGACAAGTAATGGAAGAAACTGCCTGTGAAGAGGGTTACCGAAAAGCATCTGACGGGGAATGCAGAGAAATTTGGTAGTTGGAGGTACCGATCTAATTTCCGGAGAGCTCCGAATTAGATTGGTAACAACTTCAACCGTGTTTGGTAACAAGTCATTAATTCCTCATCTTGGAGTAGCACCGGAATCACCCCACAAGAAATGCGGTGAGGCGTTCTTCGTGTTCCGAAAGTCTGATTATTCTTTGCTTAAATTTAAAATTCAAAAACTCGGTCTTTTAGAACAAATTCAAAATTAAATGGAAGACGAATATGTGATGCAGCCAGTGTTGCCAACTCAACTACTTCAAAATATGCTAGAGTGATGGGAAAAATATGCCAGAAATATGCTAAATTCCTTTAAAAAATGCCCAAAAAAAGCCAACATAAATTTAACTTAATATTTATTGAGATATAGAGTGATGGGAAAAATATGCCAGAAATATGCTAAATTCCTTTAAAAAATGCCCAAAAAAAGCCAACATAAATTTAACTTAGTATTTATTGAGATATAGAGTGATGGGAAAAATATATCAGAAAAATGCTAAATTACTTTAAAAAATACCAAAAAAAGCTAACATTAATTTAACTTAGAAATAAAATTAGTGAAATAAAATATCAATATCTTCATCTTCATCTTCTTCTTCTTCATTAACAGCAGCTGATGTGGAAAGCTGAGAGACGGAGTCGTAACTTTCTTTGGTCCCAATGCAACGTAGTACTTTGCCAGGAACAGTGTAAGAATAACAGCACTTTCCTGCTCTCTTTAGGCCAAATCTCACTTACAAAATGGCATTCAGGGTTCTCACCGCCAAACGATTTCGGAGTTTTGTTTTGACCAGACTTGTTTGGCTAAATACACGTTCAATGTCCGCATTTGAATGCGGCAATGTTAAAATAGACATTGCAAACTGACATAAATCACCGAAGGGGTTATTATTAGCTGCATCTTTATATTGCATGACTTCATTCCAAAACTCTACAGTGGAAGTCAAGGATTCCCATTTAATGTGAACTATGTTTCTCCATTGAGACACCAGTTTTTCAATCGATATCATTTTTGTTAGTTAAAAAATTGGTTTTTATTATTTTCATGTTTCTGTAAAAATAAGCCAAATAAATATGCTATATGCTAAAAGCATAATAGTTGTGCTAAACATGGAGTAATTATGCCAAATTTAGCATGTAATATGCTAACTTGGCAACACTGGATGCAGCGTAAGGACGGGTTGTTTCTCAGAATTTTAACAATTCATCAATGTTTAAAATTGATTTTCAAGTTCTGTGAAGGTTCTTTTAAAATTCTGTTATTATTTCCGTTTTAGTGAAGCCACTGACCAATAATTGCAGAACTTAATAATAATATTACTATATTTGATTTAACTTAAATTTTTAAGAAGGTACTAACTCGGTGGTGACATTAGTTTCCATTCAAATCTAAAGTGAAGGCATTTCTATTTTAGGTTGTGTACTATTCGTTCAGTGCCAAATCAAATATCTCATTATTCCTTTGTATTCAAATAGTGATTTTAAATTTTAATAATACTCGGTTACAAAGTAATCCTAATTTACTACACAATTAATAAATCACTAAATGTATAAGTGAATTTTCGAAAGGTTTGAACTAATAATAAAGAAATGAACTATTTATTATAATATAATGTATAGATATGTAAATACTCTGTTTAACTTCAATAAAGATTTGTGCAGGTACATATATTTATTGAAGTTAAACAAAGTATATACCTATCTATACATTATATTAGTTTATGTACCTGCACAAATCTTTATTGAAGTTAAACAGAGTATATACCTATCTACACATTATTTTATTTTTTTATTTATTTATTTATTTATTACTTGTAAATTATTTAACATAATAAACGATCTAAGAAATTTGTCTTTATTTTGATAGATATTTATATTTTTTAATCATATTTTGCCAAACACCATATTATTATTTGTAAACTAACTGTATTTAAAAAAAGTAAGATGTATTTTCTTTTAAGTAGAGTTTAAGACGAAATTTTAGATATATTTCGAATGTGGAGATCAGTTTGTGGAAGTTTTACTTAATTTTCCAAGGTTGCCAGGGTTTTTTGCACAATTAAGACTCTTAATTTCCTTATCTTTATTGATGGGTTTTCAAGAACTCGTAAAACAAACAGAAAAAAATGACGGTGTACCGCAAGGCTCTCACCTTGGACTTAATCTATTTTTAAATGCTCATACATGAAAGGTACATATTTTCAAATACAATTGTAATTAGAGAGACTATCACTGGTGAGGTAAACTTCTAAATGTGTATTGTGGGCGTGTCCATGTAAGTTTACTTTTTTAGCTCTGATGAAATTAATCTAAAGTTTTCTTTTCTTGAGCAGATGAACAATTTAAATAATTAGCCAGTGGTCAGGGAATCGAAATTTCGTATATAAATTGGCGATAACAATTTTTTTCAAATCGATGTCGTTCACACACCTAGGGATTTTCTATTCAGTGGAGACTAGGTTGTAGTACATTTTCTTAACTAGATTTCAGGGTCAAAAATATATCCAAAAACTACAACTACAACATTTGGGCAAAAAAACTTTGGTACTAAACTCTGCCACAAAATCCCGCTTTCATTCACAATACTCACAACAATAGTTTAAAATTTAAATCTCAAATAAAAAGCTGGATACAAAATATAGGGAGATCAGAAACAGATAATATACTGACACCAAATACAGACTAAAACCGAAACCACTCAACTGAAAAAAAAACACCTTTTATTTATTGGACAATTTGTATTGACAATATGAACAATTATTTCAGAAAAACACAAACATTTTTAATAGATTTATAATTACTTCATTTTATCCATTTTACCAAATTTGAATAATTTGTGAATGAAATCCTCAGCACGAGAGATCCAAGTGAGGATATTATCTCTATTTGACAGTAAAACACTTATTATTATAGTTTGCGTCACTTTAATTTAGATGACTTGCTACTAGAAAACAATTTGCTAGCAAACTCCTCAGCAAAATACTGTTCTTACATACTAGGTTTATTTCACATTGAGGTGTTTTTTTGTAAAAAAATGGCGCTTTACAAACTATATTTTATTTTATTATTTTTTATTTTTTAACTTCCGATTAATGCGGTTCAAACCACTTCTCCAGAAGGGATAGTCAACATTAAAAAGGTCGAGGAGAAACTTGCGGAGAAGGGTATAAAAATTGTTGCTCCTCAGGGCCGCCTTCCCAAAATAGTAATCTACGATGTCCCGAGAGGTGAACCGTCTGCTGACCCGGCTCTTTTTAAAGAAATCTTTATTAATAACATAGACGGCAAAGCCACCGTTTCACAGGATGACCACGTGCGCACAATGCGCAGAGTCTCATTATTTGGAAAAAAGGATACAGGCACCATGAATATGGTGGTAACTTGCCATCCCGAGGTACGGAAGGCCCTTATTGACAGTGGATACTGCTTCTTGGGGTGGAATGCTTGTCGTGTCCGGGACTACCTAGGAGCCACGCGTTGCTACAAATGCCACTTATATGGGCACATTAGTAAATCCTGTTCCCAGGAATCTATCACTTGCCGTCACTGTGCCCAACCTGGACACGACTTTGAGAACTGCCCCAAGAAAACAGCACCCGGTACCTGTGCAACATGTACCAAATTCAAAAAGCCGGCAAATCATCCCACTGGTGACAGATCCTGCCCAGCCCTACGGGCTGCAGTGGAGACTCAAGTAAAAATGACGGACTATGGCCTGTAATCCCCTTCTTCAAATAGGTCAGATCAACCTGCAGAGGTCCAGAGCCGCCACATTGGAGTCACTGCAGACAATGTCTGACCTAAAAATCGACATTTTGCTTATTCAGGAGCAATACACCTGGTTTGGTAAGACACCGATAAATCCACCAGGTCTGGTGCTCGAAGTAGGCACCTCTCCAGGGGCGGGTATCCTGGTTAACTCTTCTGTGATCAGCCCCCTCCTTCTGGTGGGACTGTCGAACGAGTACCAGACCTGCGTATCTATTAGATTTGGCGAAACTGAGATCTTCTTGATCTCAGTATACTTTAAGTATGGGAACCCGGTTGAACCGCATATCTTGAGCCTGACGCGCGCTCTTCACGCGCTTAAAGGTCGTAACATAGTTATAGGAGGAGACTTTAACGCTCGCTCCCCGATATGGTTCGATCATGCTGTAAGCTATAGGACGGAACGATCAGACGCCGTAGAAGATCTAATTGCGGCGCAAGGTCTTATTGTATTAAATGAGCCTAACTCACTATACACTTTTTCGAATACCCTCGGGGAGAGCAACATAGATCTAACTCTTTGCTCTGGATCTGTTGCGGCCAAGATATCGCATTGGAAGGTACATGAATGCGCAATAGCCTCCGATCATAGGCTCATTACCTTTACTGTGGGTGTCGAAAAGACCGGAACTCCGAGATCCTCCTGGAATTTCAAAACCACAATGGCGAATTGGGATAAATTTGGGGAGGCGCTACGCGACACTTTAAGGGGATTCTATGACGTAGCAGCAAGAGATCCGGAAAACTTGGGGAACTTTTTCAATGCAGCCGTAGTGTCAGCTGCCGAGTCCTCTTTGGGAAGAGCAAACCCAAGGAGGTCTACAAGGAATCCTTGGTGGTCGCCTGAGCTGACTCAGCTGAAGGGAGCCTACAAGAAGGCCTACAGGGCCTTGGGCGCTACCAAACGAGGCAGCTTTACGGAGGAGGAGATCGCTGCTCGCATGGAGCGCCTCAGGGCTGCACGTAGAACCTTCAAGTTAGCAGTCCTCTCAGCAAAACGAGCTAATTGGCATAACTGGGTTAAAGATATAGGGAACGCCAACCCGTGGGAAATCCACAGCGCCGTTGAGAAATCCGGAAAAGGCTCTGAACGGTATCTTTCGAGTGTAATTTCAAATTTTGAGGGTAGGGACGTTGAGACAGTGGACGTGGAAACCACTCTCAATACACTTCTGGGAAAGTTAGTCCCATTAGACTCAGTAATTGGGGAAAGCGACCACCATAAACAGATAAGAAATCTGTCAAGGATTCCACCGAGAACCCTCTCCCAGGAGGATAAGATGCGAATAACTAGAGAAGAGATGGATACTATAATTAAGGGTTTGGGTCCTAAGAAGGCACCTGGGCATGACAGAATCAACGGTATAATCGTGAAGAAAGTATGGCTCTATGCCCAGGAGGAGTTCCTGCAGGTCATGGAGACGTGTTTGCGAAGAGGAATTTTCCCGTCGGTATGGAAGAGGGGTATGCTCAAGATTATACCAAAGGGATCTGACAAACCACGCTCTGATGTCAAGGCGTACCGTCCGATAACACTGCTGCCTATAATGGGTAAGGTACTGGAAAAAATAATCAGAGAACGCCTGCGCCAAACACTCACCCCTCCCACCCCGTGTCAGTTCGGTTTTGTTCCCGGTAAATCTACAGAGCATGCCCTTATGCATGCGCTTGAATGGGTGAAGGTTCGACCTGAGAAGTATGTCGTGGGGATCTTTCTTGATATCACAGGTGCCTTCGATCATGCGTGGTGGCCGATGATGCTCAACAAACTCAAAAGTAGAAGCTGCCCTCCGTGGCTTTTTAAAATTTGCTCAGACTTTTTCAATAATAGAACCATAATCCTCACCTTTGGGGACTTTGTCATCGAACGTGAGGTGGACATGGGTTGCCCACAGGGATCAGTTCTGGCCCCTGAATTCTGGAACATAAAGTTTGATGACTCCTCCAGGTTACCCTTGCCTGCGGGATGCATCATGGTCGACTACGCTGATGACAAGTTTTTTTTGGTTGCGGGGAACAGTAGGAGAGAGCTTGAACGAAAGGCAGGTGAAGGTTTAAACATGATCCTCCAATGGGGGGAGAGAAATAGACTGAACTTTGCTCCCCAAAAAACCATGGGTCTCCTGATGAAAGGTTTTCTCAGCAGAGAGAGAAACCCAATCATCAAAATGGGAGACTCCAAAATCAAGTTCGTAGAGACAGTAAAATATCTTGGAGTTACTCTAGATCGATCGTCCTCCTTCTTAGCCCACGTTAAGAAAGTCTCCACTGAGGCCCAGGCCCTTTTTTTGAAGCTGAGGAGAATCTCCACTACGGAATGGGGATTGAGGACACCAGCGATCCGTCTCCTATACAGGGGGGTTTTTGTGGCGCAAGTCACTTATGCCGCCTGCGTCTGGGAACATCGTCTGGATAATGCCCTTATACTCTTGGCTCTCAAGAGGGGCCAGCGAACTCCCTTGTTGGCACTTTCTGGAGCCTATAGAACAGTCGCTTCGGACGCACTTCCAGTGTTGGCAGGTGTCCTGCCAATCGATCTAGAGATTAGGGAAGTGCTTACAAAGAAAAAGCTGACTAAGGGCCTCCCGGCCAACCACCTCGGTGTAATTATTACACCAGGCGGTGCCGGGACCCTACCCAGTCGACTTAAACAAATGCGAGAGCTGTCACTCAAAGAGTGGCAATCTCGGTGGGATAGGTCGAATATGGGAAGATGGACCTTCTCCTTCTTCCCATCAATTAAACTCAGAATGGAAGGGGCTTTCATCAAACCAGACCAATATATGGTTCAACTGTTGTCCGGACATGGGGAATTCAGGGGGAGACTTCACAGACTCTCCCTGTCACCCCATCCCAACTGCGCCTGTGGCAATACGGACCAAACCGCCGAGCAAATTCTGTGGCACTGCGAGATAATGACGGATGCGAGGGATGAATTACTGAGAGGCCTAGATGTAATCACGAGACCGGTTTGGAACGCCGATCTCGTTTCGAACAAGACAAATTTCGAATGTCTGAGGAAGTATGTTAAGTCATGGGTTGAGAGATGGCCAGCTTTGAGAGTCGCTGACTAGAGTAAAATCAATCATAACCTGGTGTACTTGCTCCTGACTTTCTTGACCATGATTTTTATACTCTTTTACACCCTCGCCAGATTTTGCTGATAATTGTTCTTCACCCAGCTCAGATGATAAACACCAGACCCAGCAGCAGCAGCTCCCATCTTTGTGGATACCTTGGAATGACAAATAATATAAATATATATTTTTATTTTTTTTGCTATGGAAATTGTAGCTTCTACCAATTCTCCGTTCTTTCATACTTTTGTTTTATTTTTGCTTCATAATTTTCTTTATTGTTTCCTCACATTTCTCTTCTGCTTTCTTTTCTTATATTTTGTTATTCAGGTTATACACCCATATAGAAGAAACCTTTAGGGGCAACACGAGTCCGGAATGAAACTGAACATCAATGTTCTGTCAATGTCCATTTTCCCCACAAGGGGGTGGATAAACCTCGTCCCCTCATACGGCCAAAGGACAGACCCCGGAAACAGGATATCCACAAACCTACCGCGCCTCCCCCGAGGACAGTAGCAGGTTTGAGGGATGGTCGGTCGACCTTAGGGAATCTTCCTCCCCGCCTCCGACGACTCGACGCATCTCTCTGCCTAGGGTCTTCGGGTATCCATTCCCCCATCTCCCAGTTACACTTTCTTCAGGGCACCACCGAGAAATCGGCTAAGGGGAGCGGTCCCCTGACTTCGTAACCGATCAACCCAATCACCAACTGACTCGCCTCGGGACCGCCGAAAAGAATGTGGATTATTCCTCTCCGGACCAGCACCAGATGTTTTTCATTTGTACTTTTGTTTTATCTAAATTACTGTGCACATACTATGTAGACAAACAGTCTACACCAGTTGTTTTTATTTTTGTATTTATTTTTTTTCCCCTTCTACTAACATAGAAACAGAGGCAAGTACTCTACTAACAAACTAACATTGTACACAGTAAGCACTCGCAGACTGCTTCCCTAAAAACGTATGCGGGGACATTCGAGGTTTAGCTTCGTTCTTATTAAATGTAGAGTCGTTCTTAACAAAAAAATTAGCGTCCTTGCAAGAGCCCTGAAGGGGTAACCATAAGTTACCTATACCGGGGCGGGTAAGTGGTGGGATCCTCGAATGTACATGCTAAAGCTTCTTTTGTGCCTATTTTGTCTCTAAATCCATATTGGTTATCCGAGATTAATTTGTTTTCTTCAAGGTATTTTATAATTTGGTTTTTTAATACTCTTTCGAAAATCTTTGATAGCGAGTTTAACAGAGTGATTGGTCTATAGTTAGTTATTTCCATTTTGTCTCCGGATTTATAAATGGGGATAACTAGTCCTTTTTTAAGAGTACTGGGAAAGCAGGAGTGTGTTATACTAAGGTTGATTAAGTGTGTTATAGGTTTCAAAATTTCATTTTTTAATATCTTAATGCAATCCGTTGTTATCTCATCTAATCCAGGAGCAATTCGGTTTTTTAATGTGTTTATTATTTTGTTAATTTCCTCTTCCGAGGTTGTTTTTATTGTAAATCTGTGTTGTGTCGGTTTTTTATTGATATTTGATCTATTTGTTTGTGTTAGTGTGTTTGTGTTATGCAATTTACGGTTCGCTAAAACTTTTCCTATATTTGCAAAGAAGTTATTCACATGATTTGCTATAGTTTCTGTATTTGTGTTGACTTCTAATTTTTTGGAGTTAATATTTAGATTTTCAATAGTATTTTTCTGTTTGTATTTTTGTGTGTATGTGACTTCTTTTAATATTTTCCATAATTCCTTTGGGTTATTTTTTTCTTTTTTAAGTTTTTCGCCATAATATAATTCCTTAGCCACTCTAATAATTTTGGTGCAGATGTTTCTATATCTTTTATAGTAGTTAAGTTGTTCCATGTCGTAGGGTGTATATTTAATTTGTTTGTGAATTTTGTCTCGTTTACGAATACAGTTTAATATTCCCTGTGTTATCCATAGTTTAATTTTTTTAGCTTTGTGTGTGAGTTTTACTTGTTTTATGATAGTGTTTTTATTTATTTCTTGTGCTAACATGTTATGAAATTTATCCCAGGCCTCCTCCACGTTCTCTATTTGGTATATTGTACTCCAGTCTATTTGTTTGAGTTTTTCTTTCAAGTTTGAGTAGTTAATTATTTTTTTTGTGAATATTTTGTCTTGGTTGGGTTTTGTGTTTTCGGTGTCTATTGCTATCATATTCATGTAGTGATCTGTGATAGTGCTTTCAAGTACTACGGTTTTGGTTTTTAGTTTTGTTTTGATCATTATATGATCTATACAAGTTTTTGTGTTTTGTGTGACTCGTGTTGGAATCTTTATCGTTGGCTCCAGTCCATGCTGTGCTAGTAGTGTTAGGTATTCTATGTTTTGTGGGTGTCCGTTTTGTAAGATGTTTATGTTTAGATCTCCAATGATGATGATATTTTTATTTTTGTTGATTTCTTTTAAAGTATTGTTAAGTGCAGTTAGGAAATGTGTGATGTCGTTTTTGGATGGAGATCTGTACATCGCAAGAATACATGTTTCTTTATCATATGCTATGTGTATGCAGTTGGAGTCTATTATGAGTATTTCTTTGACGATTGTATTTATTTTATCATTGATGTATATGACTATGCCATCATTTTGATTTTTGTGTTTTTTTGTGTGGTGTGTGTTATAGTTTTCTATTGTTTTTGGTACATATTTATCGTTCAACCAGCATTCTGTCAGCACAATTATATCAAAATTATTATCAAGCTGTTGTAGGTATATCGTAAATTCATCAAAATTTTTATTAATTGACCTAATGTTTTGGTGTAATATTTTGATTCTATTTTTTTCTTTTGTGATGTTTGTCCATATATTAAAATCGTTTGTACTTACACAGTAGTGTTGGTTGTCCGAGTCTGTATATTCCATGTAATCCGCCATGTTGGTGATTAATTGTGAAAGTATATGATGTGAAGTGTATTTACGTGTGGAGTTGTGTTTATGTTAGTTTGTTAATGTCATCACAATGTTTAATATTGAAAATTTTGCCTTCCGGGGTCTTCCTGGTTAATAGATGGCCTCTTCGAAACCATACAAATTTGTAGTTAATTATTTTTGCATGGTTTTTTAATTTCCACATTAGTTGCTTGTAATATGGCGTCATTACTTCTCCAATGTAAATGTTTTGTTTTCCGGGCTGGTGTATTGCCTCCGTGGTGAGACCTTTTCTTGATGATAGTATGGCATCCCTTTTATTTTTGTTATTTAATTTGAAAGTTATTTTCGGTGGGTGGTTTGGTCGGCGATCTTGGATGTGATTTATATTCGAAATTTCTGTGTCTTCAGTTTGAACTCCGCACGCAGCAGTTATTTCCTTTATTATGTTTTTTGTCATTTTAGGATCATTATTTTGGATACCTGATATTTCGAGATACTCTTCCAGTGTCGCCTGTTCCATTTCTGTTGTTTTTACTAAAATACTATTGAATTCTATGTTTTTTTGTTCTAGTTCATTTTTTATTTCAGATATTTCTTTTTCTAACTGTGGAATTTTTTCAATAGATTTTATTAATGTATCGTATTGGTCGCTTATAAATTGAAGCGATTTTTTATTGTCCGCAGATTCCGTTTCTATCTTGTTTAAAATCACTGTTTTCATTTCATCGAATTTTTTGTCGATGTAATTTATAATGTAATTCATATTTTCTGGGTTTTCAGTGTGTGTTGAGTCGGAAGGCCGAAAGTTCTTACTAGAAGAAGGAGTGTAATTGGATTGTGATTGAGTTTTAGGATCCAATGTTTTACATTCTTTGCATTTCCAGTTGTCTCTGAGTGTTTTTGACATTTTTTTAAATTTTTCTGCGGTGCTATTTATGCAGGTGTAATGAAATGCATTTAAGCATATGCTGCATTTTATGCTCTTGTTTGGACTAATAATATTATCGCAACTATAGCAGTCCATTTTTGTTATTATTTACGTTTATTGTAATAATGTATTTATTTATTCAGTTTCTGTATATTTGTCTTTTATGCGAGGTTTCTTGATTTTATTTGATAATGGTAATTGATTTATTTAATAACAGTAGTAAAAATATATTAAATTAACACTGTAGTGACATCTATTGGTTTACTTCTAGTTTTTGAAAGATATTGCTCGGTAGGTGACTGGTTTCGCTTGGTCCATTTGTCGATAGATGGTGTAGTACGACAAAATTATAAATAATTATTTAAATTATAACGAATGATTTATGATTTTTTTTTTTTTTTTTAAGTGTCGCTTTTTTATATTGTTGTTGAATGTATCAGAATATAATTTAAGATCACATGGATTTTGCTTTGAGAATCACTTTTTGCGATCTATTTAATATATGAAACACTATTTGACACTAGATAATGTTCTTGATCAGTTTTAGGGTACTTAGATAAAGTTTTTAATTGTTATTTTATTTTATTTATGTTGAATTTATCAGGGAAACACTGTTTTGTTCATTTCTACTGTTGTTTTTTTTTGTTTTTGCACTATTTTAAACTGAAAACAATGGTGTTGACAAATTAGATATTGGAAGACCGTTAGGTTTGTTGAGTAAAGTTTTTGAATTTTTATTATTGTTTATTTGAAATTCACTCTTTTATGTATTAAACTTTGATTATTCACTATTAAAGTTTTTTTTTTATACGTTAAATGACTTCAATTTAAACTAAAGATCGGGAGATATTTTGACAGGTGTTAACTGCACTAAGTAGGTGGATTAATTATAATATTATTATTATATTAGATTCGGTTTAAAGTGATATTTTTTCCGCATACATATCACTTGATTAATGTCTAATTAACACTATATTCATGTGATATTATATTCGCTGATTTCACTTTTATTTTTAAGGTATAGTCGTTGACTTACAGTTGACCGCTCAACTTTTAGGTTAAGTATTATTGTACCAGGTTTTTATGCTGTTAAAGGGACTATTATTTGTTTTTGGAATTCACTGATTCACTCCACTGATTCTATCTTTTGTTTAATATGTTGGTTTAAATGTTATTCTTTAGATTTTACAGGATTTTTGTTGTTAAACTGTGGAGGTATTTTATTCCCTGTCCCTGAGTTGCGCAACGCAACTCTTTATATCATATGTTTATGACTTTAATTGATTCCATATTTTTTAAATACGATCCCGGGTACGCCACTGGTCTCACTGCCTACGGGCGATTGGGACATTAACAAGTCTATGTGCGAGTAATTAATTCCTAAGAACTCAACAACACGAGTTAATTTCCTGTTATATTATATTTATATATAAGTGAGTGAAACGCAACTGTTCGCGTCGTTTAATGAAGATGAAACGTTTTAATAAAGAGAGGAAAAATATGTGTACTATAAATTTCCAACGATAGGAAATACGATCGCTTGCTTCATTCAAATTTGATTTGTTAATAAGAAGGGTACAGGGTATCTTTTTAATAAGAAGTTAATAAGAAGGTTAATAAGAAGGGTACATAGTTACCTATGTAACCTATTTATCTTAGTTTTTGTTTCATCACTTTTAATAGTCATAAAGAGTCCTTTATCACTTTTCTCTATATCACACAAAATCTAATAACTAAAATAGCAATTGAAAGTGAAGCAAAAATTCTGAAATATATGTCCTTTCACAAAAAGCACAGTCTGAAATTGCGTCGGTGCTATTGGATGCATTTCTCGACTTAAGAGGAAGCTACAAGCCAAAAATGTGTATATTATTGGTATACCTTATAACGTAGGTAATATGCATTAAAATCGCTTGACAACGGAGTCCAGAAACGTTCGATTTCAAGCAAAAAAATGGTTTTTATTTATTTTGTAAATAATTTTATAAGAAAGCAAAAAAGTTAATCAAGTGAAACTGTCACAAATAATCTTAGCTGTATTTTTAAAAAGTTGTTTCCTATATGCATCCATACATTTCTATTGAAAAAATATTATTTTTAGTAGTTTGCATTTATATTTTTAATTGAGTAATTTATTTTTTTAATTTGTATTCTACTTAAGCGAAACGATAGGAAAACCTTCAATTTATCTAAAGAATATTTTTTGGTATTCATAGTGTAGACTAATTCGTTATAAAGATTAATCAAAATAGTGATTTGGCATTAAACTTTGCCTTAATTAATATTTTTGAACAGAGGTTTGGATGGGAAACTAAAATGTGTTTTCTAGGCTTTTTTACGCACGAAGAGTTAATAACAAATACAAATGAATTTTTTAACCAAAACGTTTATTGACACATATTTGCTTTCGACCAAGTCTCTTACTGCTTAATAGTTGTTACTTCGTATTTTCCCACCAACTCTGACTCTAGTGTCATCAATAATAACTTCTCTCAGGAAATTACTTCTATTATGACATGCTTTTACCACAATATTACAGGTTCTAAAACATTGGAGTAACATTCATTAGATATAAAGCAAATGTTAGTTGGTCAAGACATCCAAAGCCATCTGTTCCCATTAGCTCCGCTTACCTTTACCCTTACCCTTACCCTTACCCTTACCCTTACCCTTACCCTTACCCTTACCCTTACCCTTACCCTTACCCTTACCTCTACCTCTACCTCTACCTCTACCTCTACCTCTACCTCTACCTCTACCTCTACCTCTACCTCTACCTCTACCTCTACCTCTACCTCTACCTCTACCTCTACCTCTACCTCTACCTCTACCTCTACCTCTACCTCTACCTCTACCTCTACCTCTACCTCTACCTCTACCTCTACCTCTACCTCTACCTCTACCTCTACCTCTACCTCTACCTCTACCTCTACCTCTACCTCTACCTCTACCTCTACCTCTACCTCTACCTCTACCTCTACCTCTACCTCTACCTCTACCTCTACCTCTACCTCTACCTCTACCTCTACCTCTACCTCTACCTCTACCTCTACCTCTACCTCTACCTCTACCTCTACCTCTACCTCTACCTCTACCTCTACCTCTACCTCTACCTCTACCTCTACCTCTACCTCTACCTCTACCTCTACCTCTACCTCTACCTCTACCTCTACCTCTACCTCTACCTCTACCTCTACCTCTACCTCTACCTCTACCTCTACCTCTACCTCTACCTCTACCTCTACCTCTACCTCTACCTCTACCTCTACCTCTACCTCTACCTCTACCTCTACCTCTACCTCTACCTCTACCTCTACCTCTACCTCTACCTCTACCTCTACCTCTACCTTTACCTTTACCTTTACCTTTACCTTTACCCTTACCTTTACCTTTACCTTTACCTTTACCTTTACCTTTACCTTTACCTTTACCTTTACCTTTACCTTTACCTTTACCTTTACCTTTACCTTTACCTTTACCTTTACCTTTACCTTTACCTTTACCTTTACCTTTACCTTTACCTTTACCTTTACCTTTACCTTTACCTTTACCTTTACCTTTACCTTTACCTTTACCTTTACCTTTACATTTTACCTTTACCTTATCAAATGTATCGTATTATATTTGGATGAAACTAAACTTTTTTTTATTTTTATTATAATAAATGTCCTCCATCGTTGCACAAGCTACATTTTCCTAGTAGGAAAATTTCATATTACATTGTGAATTGTATTTAGTCAATGATTGTGAAGTTATTTGTAACCCGGGATTAAGATGTGATACGGTTATGGTTTTTTTTCGATAAATAATATATATTATATTATATATATATGGTTCCATGCTAACTAAACACAGTGACTTTTCAACACACTTTTAAAAAGTGATATGAAGTCATTAAAAACGATGAAAAAGATTTTTTTAACCTAACCTAACCTAATTAACCTAGTTAATAAAGTTTTTCTTTCATCACTTTCAATGACTTTATATAACATTTTTAAGATTTGATGAATTATCATGTTGATGCTTTATCCGATCACCATATATATTAATGTTGGTTCACTTTCATGTTCCTGCTATAAGATCAAGGTTCCATAAGATTTATTATTCAAAAATATACTACAGTTTCAGGCTAAAATTCTGTTATAAATATATTACACACAACTGAAATCGTACGCTATGTTAGCTCATAATATAAATTTGTACTGATTAAACATTTTAGCAGTACATGTTTGAAAAAGATCACTTTTTTCAAACAGGTTTTTTTGTAATTTTTTTTTTATATTTCTTATAATAACTTTGTACCTACTATTGTGTATTTTTTTAGCTTGTTAACAATCATATAATTTTTCCTATCTTTCCATATAGAAATATGACTGTCAATAACTTTTATGTATGTAAGTGGAACATAACGGCAGTTAACTCTAAATAAATAAATATTAATAACGACGTTACTGAGAGTAACATCCACTCAGGGACAAGGTTGAATCAGTATGCCGATAGGCCACAAATTTCAAATATGAGTCCATTCTGATATGTATGTAGATCCTGAGAAAACGGCTTTTAAATTTCGAACCCAAGTCTTTCGCTTGTGCTCGTAAGAGTGATGAAATATCACAAAATGCTATTTTCTGCAAATTTTATCATTGAATGCACTTCAGAACATCATTCTCAGTATGTTTCTAAAATTTCAGTCCATTCGGATTTGTAGATCCTGTGAAAACAGCTTTTTAGGTTCGAACCCAAGTCTAGAATTTGTGCCCGTGAAAATGACGATTTTTCCTAAAATGCTATTTTTTGCAGATTTTATCATTGATACAACTTCAAACCATCATTCTCAGTTAGTTTCCAAAATTTCAGTTCATTCGGATTTGTAGATCCTGAGAAAACGGCTTTTTAATTTGGAAACCCAAGTCTTTCGCTTGTGCTCGTAAGAATGATCAAATTTCTAAAAATGCTATTTTCTGCAGATTTTGTTATTGATTGAACTTCAGACCACTTTTTCAATAAGTTTCCATAATTTCAGTCCATTCGGATTTGTAGATCCTGAGAAAACGGCGTTAAAATTTCGAACGCAAGTCTTTCGCTTGTGCTCGTAAATATGATAAAATTTCCCAAAATGCTATTTTCTGCAGATTTTGTCATTGATTGAACTTCAGACCCTCATTTTCAATAAGTTTCCATAATTTCAGTCCATTCAGATTTGTAGATCCTGAGAAAACGACTTTTAAATTTCGAACCCAAGTCTTTCGCTTGTGCTCGTTAGAATGATGAAATTTCCAAAAATGTTTTTTTCTTTAGATTTTGTCATTGAATGAACTTCAGACCATCATTAGTAAGTTTTCAAAATTTTAGTCCGTTCGGATTTGTAGATCCTGAGATAACGGCTTTTAAATTTCGAACCCATCATTTGTCATTGGTTCAACTTGAGACCATAACTCTTAGTCCGCATTCAAAATTTGAGTCCATTCGGCTATGTGGATCTTAAGAAAACGGCTTTAAAATATCGAACCATTCTTCTGCAGATTTTGTCTTTGATTCAACTTCATTATTCTCAGTGCGAATCCAGAACGCACTTTTCCACATACCGAAAGCATTTTTTCCACATTGTTAATTCCCAAGAATTGCTCTATCTAATAATACTACTAATGGCCTTCTCATAGCAAACGGGAAAATTCTTGCAATGTTTAGAAAATCAATGATCAGTTTACTTAAGGTCTTTAGATCTTTCCGCACATGTTTGTCGTTGCAAAATAAAAAGTTGCTTGTTATTTGAACCATTCGTTTAGTGCTGTGAAGTGAGTCATTTTAAATTTAACTTTACCGGTAAAGACATTAAAACATTATTATGTTTATTATTATGTTCTTATTTTTTTTTAAATTCGGTTTTTTTTTTTTAAATTGGCATAATATTGAAAATGTGACATTTGTTTACAATTGTGGTTATTGTTCAGCCACAGATAGCTCCATTACAACATAATTTACTTTAGTTGCGTCTTACGTGAGAGAGAGGGAAAGTTTAGACTGTTGGTGGTATGTCAGTATAGATTAATATATGTATGTAAATATTTAATGAATTTTAATGAATTTAACATAAAACAACTAATTTCTGGTGTTGGTGCGTGGGTAAGTAATTAATTTTAAATATTCCTGTGTAACGCATAACATTATTTAAATTCAATATACATCATTTTTCAAAATTGAAACTATTTATCATATCATTCAATCGGTAAAGTAGGTACCAAAATAATTTTATGAATATATAAAAGCTTTTCCCGAAATAAGTATTTGTTTTATTCAAATGCTTCACATATGCTTATATGAGTTTTTTATTTTTTTATTGATACATTACTCTACAGTACTTTACATTTCAATTCAGCAACGTTGGCCTCACTGGGTTGTTCACCCGTGCTGAGGCCCCCATTTTAAAATATACGAGTTTATACATTTAAAGAAAAAACAACATTAAAATAAAGATAAATTTACATCAAAAATAAAGATTAGAAATCAAAATCCAATTCTCACACCAAAATAAAAACATTAGAAGAGAATGGAAATCGGCATTTACAATGATCTATGATGAAATTTCAGATTAATAGTGATGTTAGATTACTGAGACAAGCGCGTGGTTTCACCGAACTAGGTCCAGTGGACATAGTTTGCGGGCCAAACGTGTACACGTATTTGTTTTTGTTTCTTTCAAAATCTTTATAGATGCTTATGAGTTAATAGGGTGGTGTTACATTACTGAGACAAGCGCGTGGTTCCATCGAGCTAAGTCCAGTGGACATACTATACGTTTACAATTCTTTGGTGGTTATCCTTGTCATAAGCAGTGCTCATTTCAATGTTGGTTCTGCATTTTTAATTCGATTAGTATGAATATATTGTGCCTGTATTTTTATAATGATATCATTAAACAGATTTAATTATTTTTCAAGTTTACTATCATTAGTTAGGTATTTTTATTATTTTGAAAGGCAATGATGTCGAAGCCAATATATTTTGTAAATTAATACTTTCAGCTTAACAAATCTTACAATTATAATATCTCGTTTGCGCATGATCCCCATATTACCTACCGAAGTTAATTGTGTTTTTGTGATCCCCATATTACCTAACGAAGTAAATTATGTTTTAATGATCCCCATATTACCTAACGAAGTTAATTGTGTTTTTGTGATCCCCATATTACCTAACGAAGTAAATTATGTTTGTATGATCCCCATATTACCTACCGAAGTAAATTATGTTTTTATGATCCCCATATTACCTACCGAAGTAAATTATGTTTAAATGATCCCCATATTACCTACCGAAGTAAATTATGTTTATATTATCCCCATATTACCTACCGAAGTAAATTATGTTTTTATGATCCCCATATTACCTACCGATGTAAATTATGTGTTTATGATCCCCATATTACCTACCGAATTAAATTATGTTTTTATGATCCCATATTACCTATCGAAGTAAATTATATTTTTATGATCCCCATATAACCTATCGCAGTAAATTATGTTTTTATGATCCCCATAATACCTACCGAAGTAAATTGTGTTTTTGTGATCCCCATTTTACCTAACGAAGTAAATGATGTTTGTATGATCCCCATATTACCTACCGAAGTAAATTATGTTTTTATATCCCCATATTACCTACCGAAGTAAATTATGTTTTTATGATCTCCATATTACCTACCGAAGTAAATTATGTTTTTATGATACCCATATTACCTACCGAAGTAAATTGTGTGTTTATGATCCCCATATTACCTACCCATGTAAATTATGTTTTTATGATCCCCATATTACTTTCCGAATTAAATTATCTTTTTATGATACTAAGATATTTACGAGCGACTTGAAAACTTTTAAAATTCCACGATGGATAAGATGTTTTATAGTTTTGCTCCTAAACTAGTCCTCGAGAGAGCTCGTACGTACGTCATTGACGTTCGTCATCTTCCTTCTCACGCGACTTGTTTGAAAACGAATAAGACAAATGATACTAGAGCGATAACATCTCTCGCTAGGACTAGTATACACCTCTTATGTCATACATATCGTTCCAACAAATACTCGCTTGTATTTCTGTTGATTAACATTAAATATTAACTGCTCCAAGGAAATTTTAAAGACAGCTAACACATTGAAAAGTTCGTTTAAGTAATTACAGTACATTTTACGTTAAAGATTTTTATTGTACATGTTTTTTGTGCAATCAAAATCACTTAATTATACTAACTGATTAAAATTTCGAAGTTTTCCGGAAAAAATCTTGATAACACCCCCTCCTTTTCTAAAAAAGCTTGCGATTCCGCCATAAACTTTTTCTTAGTGCATTTTGTTTGAATCCCATCATTGCTTTAGTTGAGACTGAGTGAACTACACCTCGAGTTGAATTAAAAAGGATTCCACGTTGACAAAAAATTAGATTCTGTGTTGAACTCAAAGTATTTTTAGTTAGCCGCGTGTGTTAAAATATCTGTGTGTTACCAGACTTTTATCTGTGAGATAAAAGTCTGGTAAGTTTTCATTTCGTATACTATTTATTAGATCTTACAAGTAGAATATCTTAAGATATGCAATGGATTAATTTGTAATTTATGTGGTTTTTTTGTATGTAAATATATAATATTTATTAATTGTATCTATTTAAGTATCTACTGAATAAAAAATAATCAAGCTGAAGATTGAAAAAATAAGTTATATCTGCTCGTTTTCAATGTACATCGAAGCGGTTTAGGTAGGTAGGTGCGTATGTGAAAACCTTTTGTGAATAACTACGTGAATATTTAAACGATTATCAACTTCACTCGATTTTTCAAAATACTAACATCGAAACTAACATGTATACAAAAATTCACCTTGTAGGAATAATTATTTTCTAAAATCCTAATTTAACTAGAGACTAGATTGTAGATACATTGTGTTTCTCCGGGGTTAGAGTACAGGTCCCACATTATTTTTTTTTTCTTTCAGCATTACGTTATTCAATATTGTGTTGATAAGGATACTAAGGATACGTCAAAAGGATACTTTTCATCGCATTCTGCACATTGTTTTACACGTCAGAAATTTGGGTAGATTATACGGTAAGGGTATTTCAGCATCTTGCTTATAAGCTGTCAGAAGCACTATGCATAGGATAAAGTATTTTTTTTTGATTTCACCATCGCTCAAAAACGCTTATAGATAAAATCCCTAAAAGCGGTTATCTCATTGTATCTCATTGGCATAAGCTAACAATGGCTTACAATAATGTTTATCGTCAACTATTCCGCCTACCGAGATACTGCAGCGCTACGGATACGTTCCTGGAGGGACGAGTGCACTCTTTCAGAGCGCTTCTCCGCCACCACTTGGGAAGCTTATGGCGCAGACTACGCCAAATAAATAACACAATCATCACTGCCATGATTGCCTGGATGGAGTTCTCCCTGATGACTGGAGACTGGAATCTTCAAATATCCTCCATAAACATCTGTTATCTGCTTGCACATATTTATGTTTTTAAATTTTTTCAGTTCAATTCCGAATTTTTTTACCTATCTATGTATTCTTATTATTTGTCTGTTATTTCAAAATATGTAATGTATTGTTGTTCTACCCCTGCATTCTTTCTGGAATAAATTATTTTTATTATTAGTAACAATAGTCTCATAATGAAGCGTATTAACAAACTAATTTTAGTTTTTTAAATTGGGATTAGTTTTTACATACTATCGATAAAGCAATTTGCGTTAATATCGTTAGTCTTAGAATAATAATTGTCAATCACGATAAACATCTGTTTGATAGGAAAAGAAAAATAAACGTATCTGCATTTATCATGTTTTGAGAAAACGATGTTTTACGACGATTATTGCACTATTTTGCAAATATTTATCAAAAATCAAACAACTGTATTTTATGCAGATGTTTTTTTCTGAAACACTGATAAAATAATTTGTTAGTATTTAAGGCGATGCCATACGAAATGCAAAATCATGTGGTTTTGGTATGAACATTTGGTCGCATAGAAATGTTTCAGATGCTTTAATTAAATACCCCGAGTAGAATACATCTTGGCCTTTGAAATAATCCAGTATTTTTTAGATAAGTCTTTTTATAAGCCCAGAAAAAAATAATGTATAAGTCCTATGAAAAATGCTTTAAAATTCAAAATATCCTACTTACGAACCCATTTTCGGTTATGATTTTACTGTATAATGTGGAAAATTAAGTTATATATAAAATGATCGAAATTTTTTTTAATATTTATGCCTGAACATCCACAAAATAAAATAAAAGGCACTTTTTGGCCATGTTTTTTTTTGCTAAATCAAAACAGGCGGATGTTGTTAAGCGGGAATTTAAACCTTATCGCCATCTACGTAAGGGCTGTTATTGATACCAGCTCAATTTAAAATATTACATGACGTAGTGCATCATCTTTGATTCTCGAGCTAAAAGACGCAATTGTTTAATTTATTAAAAACAAAACTTGAGTGTTAAAATATTTACCGTATTCTATGAAGAAAAATCTATTTACATTCATTCAATGTACCAAAGAAAATGATTACGCAAGTTCGTAGCGGAAACCTTAAATATTTATATTTCAAAACCATTATTTCCTTCAACAAGCTGCTGAATCTTCAGAAAATATCTGTTTAATTTATTTCTAACTCTGCATTATCTCTTGTACGGTGTCCGGAAAGTAGTGGTACAAGCAAATAACTGGTGAATCTATTTCTGGTGATTTGCAGGGAGTTTCAACAAAGAAAATTTAATCTTTTTAAAATTTAGGATTTCAACCGGCGAATCTTGATCATATTTGGAATAAGAAATGAATATCTTTTTGTAAATTAAAAACACTCTAAAAATATTTTCCACTATATATTTTCTGGTATAGTCTGGGTCACAGGTTCTCAAATCTATTTCTGATTTCACATGAGTTACAGAGTTTACAATTGGATAATTTAAAAAAAATAAACTAATCTAAAATTATCAGAAATAATATTTTGACATAAAAAAATTGTTTAGTTATGTTTTACGGTAACCGGATAAATCATCACAATGATAATTCATCACATCTTTAAAAAGTTATATAAAGTCATGGAAAGTGATGAAACACAAACTTTATTAACTGGGTTATGTAGGTTAGGTTAGGTTAGGTTAAAAAAAATTATTTTCATCGTTTCTAATGACTTTATATCACTTTTTAAAAATGTGTTAAATTGTCGTTGTGTTGAGTTATCATTTTTTTACTATTTTTTTTTTATTCAGTTACTTTTTTAAATAATTAGGTACATTTTTGTATGGCACATGAAATAAAATATATATATAAAATTAAAACAGATCATTGAAGTCCTCCTCACTAGGAGATCCTGTGCTGAGGGGGACTTTATATGTTAGTATACGTTTTCAGCAACTAAGATGATGTTTTAAATATATTAGCTAGTTCTTCTTCCGATATTTCCTTAAGCCAAGATTTGATGTCCTTAATGTAGTTATTTTTCGTTTTCCTTTGTTTGATGTTGAGAGGGAGTTTATTATATAATTTAATTGCTAAAAATTCAGAGTTTCTTTGTCCAAAGGTAGAATTACATTTAGGAATATTTAGCATGTCTGTTTGCTTGGCTCTGGTTTTATGATCGTGATAGGGGTTTGTCTCTGGTTTATTTTTTAAGTGATGAACTAGAATATTTTTAGCATAGATTTTTTGTAAGCTTGGAACATCAAACAGATTAAAAATATCAGTAGTTGGCGTCCTTACGGGGAGCTTTAATATGGTCTTTATGATCCAATTTTGAGTTTTCTTTAGTAGTTTAATATGGTTTGATGATGCTGAGCCCCATCCTATTATTCCATATTCCAGAAGAGAGTGGCATAGAGCATAACATACTCTCTTTAGATCTGTAGTTGACAAGATATTTCGTAATTTTTTGAAGAAATAGATGAGTTTTGTTAGCTTTTTTGAGGTTCCTTCGATGTGTGCATCCCAATGAAGTTTGTCGTCAATTACGATCCCAAGATATTAAATTGTTTTAGTTTGGACTATATGCGGGCAAGAACATTGCGGATATTTGTTTAGACATTCATGTAATTTGAGTGTATGCTCATTCGTTGGTTGACCTCTTTTAGTTTTAGAGAAAGTTAGATATTTAGTTTTACTCACATTTAATGTAAGGGAGTTTGCTTTTAACCAGTTTTGGAGTACAGTCAGACCTTGCTCCGCTTTTTTATGTGTGCTTGTCCAATTTTGTTCATAGAATATAATGACAGTGTCATCTGCAAAGCTCATTATGTCTCCTTCAATGGGAAGACTCATAAGGTCATTAATATAAATGAGAAATAGTATTGGACCCAATACGCTTCCTTGAGGGACACCGTACTTGATTGATAGAGTTTTGCTACTTTTATTACCAATTTGTACATACTTCTCTTCCAGTTAAGTAACTTTTAATTAGATTTAGAGTTGTTTGTGTTATTCCATTTTTTTTAAATTTAAAAATAGTATTTCATGGTCAATTGTATCAAAAGCTTTTTGAAGGTCAATAAAAACTGCCAAGCATTTTTTACCTTCATCCAGTTTTTTTATAATTGTATTTGTTACTTTAGCTATAGCATCACCAGTACCCAGGTTTTCCCTAAAACCGTATTGCGTCGTTGATAATATTTTATTTTCATCCAAAAATTTAACCATTTGTTTTTTTATTACTTTTTCCAATATTTTCGATAGTGTAGGTAATAGACTAATTGGTCGATAGTTAGATATATCGTTTTTGGGACCGCTTTTGTATATTGGAATAATCGTAGCAACTTTAAGACGTGTGGGAAAAATACCTTTTCTTATTGAAAGATTTACAAGGTACGTCAGTGGGTAGATTAGCTCATTTAGTAGATACTAATTGCTCTGTTTGATATCAGTTCATTTCCCGATGAGGTATTTGTGTTTAGGGAGGCTATGGTATTTCTTATATCTTCACTTGTTATCTTGACTATGTTAAGGGAGTTTTCTTGATTGACATTTTCATTCCACGCTGTTTTTTCGGCAGTAAATGAAGATTGTTTGATTTTATTCGCTAAGTTCGAGCCTATATTGCAAAAATAGTTGTTTGCAAAGTCGAGAATTTTTTCTGGATGTTCTGCAAAAGATGTTGGTATCCTGTCAATGTTTAATTCTTTAATGTTTTTAACATTGTGCGAGGCTTTAGCGTTTGTAATTTCGTTTATAATCTGCCAGAATTTCCGGGAATCATTATTACATTCCTCGATTTTCTTTTTATAGAATGCTTCTTTAGCATAACGGATTACATTTTTACAAATGTTACGATATCTTTTGTAGAAGCGATGTAAATGGATATCATAGGGGTGGTTTCTTACTTTTCTGTGGAGTTCGTCTCTTTTCCTGATTGAGTTGATAATGTTCTGACTAATCCAGGGTTTAATATGAATATTTTTATGAGATATCTTTTTTTCTGTCGTTATGGTGTTTGATAGAATAATGTTCTGAGTAAAGTCAATAAAATAATTCCAAGCAGCATCAGTATCATCATTGCCAAGAAGGTTTGGCCAGTCAGCAATTTGTAGCTCGATTTTAACGTTTTCCCAATTTGTTTCAGACTTTGTTATGACAGATTTCTTTTTTTGATTTATAGATGTATTTTTATAATTAATAGATAGAAGTATTGTGTTGTGATCAGTCAGTGTAGAAGGGTAAATAATGGTTTGAGTTAATTTATCAGTTTTACTAAAAATATGATCAATGCATGATTTGCTTTCATTGCATACTCGTGTAGGTTCATCAACCAGGCTTTTAAAACCATGGTGAGCTAGTGTATGTATGTAATCATATTTTTTTGGATTTCCATTTTCCAGGATATCAATATTTATATCTCCGATAATAAAAACATTCTTAGTATTTTTAAGTAAGTTAAGCTCAAAATGTAAGGAGTTTAAGAATGGCTCCAGATTTTTTGTAGAAGGTGATCTATATATTGCGAGAACTGTTATATCCTTACCAATTGATATCCTTAGACAGTTTGCGTTATTAATATTGATCTCTCTGACTTCAACTTCAGTGTCTTCTTTAATGTATGCAATAACACCATCACTCTTTGTATTATTCATTAGTGTGGAGTAAGAGGCATATTTATCAATTTGTAGAGGGTATTGTTTATCAGTTAACCAACATTCAGTAAGGATAATTATGTCCCAGGTTAAATTTAAACTTTTAATTAATATTTGTAGCTCGTCAAAGTTTTTGTTTATGCTTCTAATATTTTGATGCAGTATGTTAAAATTTTTGTTCATTGTTGATAGGTTAGGTAAGTTTGCTCTTTTTGCATTAGGTTCCGTGGTTAATGTAGTGTCAGCCATTTTTAATGTTTGTAATAGTTGTTATTTTGAGCCATTTTATTTATATGATGTTTTTCAAATCGTCTATATGTTTAACGTAAATTATTTTTTCGTTTGCATTTCTTCTTGCCATTATTTTTCCCTCTTTGTGCCAGACGTATGCATAGTTTTTTTCTTTTGAGATTTGTTTGGTTTTCCAAAGAAGTTCCTTATGGTAAGGGCTCAGTTCTTCAGCTATGTATATTGTTTCAGTTGAAATATCTTTGATCGCAGCATAATTGATGTTTTTTCTATTTGCAATAAGCTTGTCTCTGGTCAATTTATCTGAAAATTGCACTAGTATTTTAGGTGGTGCATTGATTCGCCTATCAGGTATCCTTTTTACCTCTATAATTTCGCCGTATTTTAGGTCCACTCCTGCCGCCGTTGCCACTTTTTTAACCACTTCAATTTGCTGTTCCCCATTTTTTGTGGAATGCCTGCTATTTCAATATAATTAGAGCGGGTTTTGTACTCCATATCTGAAATTTTTATTTCTAATTGTTTAATTATAGTATTTTTCTCCTGGTGCTCTTTTTTCAGGTTTATAAATTCATTTTCAATTTTTTTGTTTTGTAGGATTGTTATCTCTAGTTTTTTAATCAAATCATCGTATTGACTGCTCATAAACTCCATGCTTTTTTGGGTGTCCTGTTGTTGCTTTTCAATTTTTGAAATAATTTCTTTTTTTATAGCATCTAGTTTTTTTTCGAAAATCAGTGTAATTTTTTCAATGCTGAATTTTTCTTCAGGTTCAATGTTAGCACCCTTTCCTCTAGTGTTAGCCATTATTTACTGTTAAATGTAACAACCTGCCCCGGTTTTAGATATTGAAGTCTTTACTTACCTTACCATTGTACAATACCGATGATGACAGTTAGAAGTTTTGTTTTTATCTATGGATAACTATGGAGTGACAGTTTTATAAGATTTATTCTCAATTTTTTTTTGTAATCACTTTAGTTATCCGGGATTACGGATATTAAGTCGATTTTTTGTAATCTAACTCACAGTTTCGAGCACCTTTCCACACAAATCACTCACTTTCGGTATAGATATTATAAATAATAGCAGGATAACTTATTTGCACTTGTATACGTATTTGTAGTCCATAGAAAAAGTGAATCATGGAACCATGTTTTACATTGAATTCGGTAGGTACATGGTGCAGCAAAACAGACAGTGCAGTTATGAATTGCCGATACATCCCGTGTGGTGGGGGTAGGAATTTGGGAGAAGTCCCATTGTGTCGGGAGGGTCGTGCCGTTTTTAGTCGTTACCATGTTTTGGTCCGGACAACACCGGGGCTTCGCCGTTTACACGTATCTTGAAAATGGATTTTGACGTTTGACTGTTAGTTCTAAATGGCTACCTTGCGGTAAGTCGCTAGAACTATATATATATATATATATACTCTAAATGTCTTCATTAACATCTATATAAAAGGAATTTCATTTCGCAATGCCATCGCCAAGTCAATGGTTTGAACGGAAATATAATATTATTATAATCCGCAACCTACGGCCCAAGGTCATGTAATATAATCACTACTTCGGAGGTCGTCTCTAGGCGTATTAAATATCAGCTTTATTTATATATCCTGTTCAAAGCAACCAATATTTAAAAGATGTATAATGAAGAAGTTGCCGGAAAAAATTCATTTAGATTTTTAGATATATTTTGCAGATATAGTTGTGAGAGAAGAAATAATATTTTGGGACGAACTTAATCGTCAAAAAATTTCAATCCCTTTAACATAACCATATACCGTATTAAGGAAATGTCTAAACATAAAATATTCGCGAAATCCACATTAAGGAACAGAAAAGGATAAGGAACGGAAGGAAGGATCAAGATTTGGATCTTTAATGCAAAACAAATCTACACAACCTTACGATAGGAATATAATTTCAAAATGGGGACTTTAGAATATACCGGGAAAGTGCACAAACTTTGAGAGGTGATGGTGGTGGAAGTAAAAAAAATGTTAGAAATTCCGTTTTCTTTCCCATACAAAAATATTTTTCTATGGAAGAATATTATTTTTTCATTCAAATATTTGAAAAAAAAATTGTACCTGAAAACTACCTTAAGAAGAAGCTACAAGCCAAAAATGTGTATATTCTTGGTATAACTTATATTGTAGGTAATAGGCATTAAAATCGCCTGACAAACGGAGTCTAGAAACGTTCGATTTCAAGCACAAAACTGGTTTTTATTTATTTTGTAAATAATTTTATAAGAAAGCAAAAAAGTAAACCAAGGGAAACTTTTACAAATAATCTTAGCTATAATATTGTATATTTTAAAATTGTTTCTTACATGCGTTCATACATTTATGTTGAAAAAATATTTTTTTTAGTAGTTTACATTTATATTTTTTATTGAGTAATTTTTTTAATTTTATTTGTATTCTACTCAAGCTAAACGATAGGAAAATCTTCAATTTATCTAACGCATATTTTTTGGTATTCATAATGTACACCAATTCGTTATAAAGATTAATCAATATAGTGATTTGGCATTAAGCTTCGCCTCAAATTTCGAAAAAGGTTAATTTTCTTTTTTACTTTTACTATCGTGTAGAATTACCATCGATATATTAGTAGTAGATAATTACGTTAAATATATATTTAACTATTTGTTAACCAGACAAGTTGCGGTAAAGAAAAGACGCAAATGCGGTAAGTTAAATTTATAAATTAATCATTTAAGTCACAGTCAAAATTTATTATATTGAGTCATTCGCGGTTTCCCCTTCTGTTTATATAATCAGGGGCGGTACATCCTTATGCGCAATGTACGCTATCCGCTATGCACACGGGCGTCCAAACCAACGGGCGGCCGTTTCATTTAAAGGTTGATCTCAATAAATTTAACATATCTATCAAACTTGCACACTTTTCTATGTCTTTTCATAACCTGACAATGTTGGAACGTACTAGGAAAATGTTGCTACTGCAATTATGTAAGACTTAGAAAGTAGAAGATTGAACCTAAGACATCACAGTGGGAACCCAAAGCTTCGGACCACCCGGCCTGTGTATAAAAGTGTTCCCTTTTTATGTGATTTCTGTACAAGGAAGTTCGACTGTGGCATACCCCTTTGGAAGTGTAGGGGGGAAGCGTTGGGAAGAACCTGGCTGGCGAATTGAATTCATTTTACTTGCCGTCACCGGGTTTAGAAATCTGCGTGGATAGCGAAAGGTCTCGGGTTTAAGGTCTTGTTGCAATAAAAAACAAAATTAATTTTCTAAAAATATATATATTATGTGAATATCGCATAGCCGTTTAAGACTGTCAGATGTAGTCAGTGGAGCTAATTGTATAATGGCATCCGCAATAGAAAATTTTCGATGGATATTTATTCCCGAAAAAAATTACGACATTGGAAGTATTTTTTTGTTTGTTTTTATGTTAAGGCGATGCACTACGTCGTGTAATATTTTAAATTGAGCCGCTATCAATAACAACCCTTACGTAGATGGTGATAAGGTTTAAATTCCCGCTTAACACCATCCGCCTGTTTTAATTTATGAAAGAAAAAAACATTGCCAAAATGTGCCTTTTATTTTATTTTGTTGATGTTCAGGCATAATTTTTTTTTCGATCATTTTATAAATACCTTCACTCGCCATATTATACAATAAAATCATAACCGAAAATAGGTTCGTAAGTAGGAGATTTTGAATTTTAAAGCAGTTTTCATAGGCCTTATACATTATTTTTTTCTGGGCTTATAAAAAGACTTATCTAAAAAATTCTCGATTATTTCAAAGGCCAAGATGTATTCTACTCGCAGTATTTAATTAAAGCATCTTAAACATTTCTAGGCGACCAAATTTTCAAATCAAAAACACATGATTTTGCATTACTACGTATGGCATCGCCTTAACGAATTAATTTTTTGTAACTATTTCAAATTTTCAATTTTCGATTTGCCACCAAAATGACACATTCATTTTATTCGTAGATAAATGGCGGCGTTGAAGTCACGCCAGGCAACGTAATGACGTTGTAGCCAGTTGGAACCGTTTCGGAATGAGCGGTTTTAGGTCGTTTTTTAAATCAATAACTGTGATTGAAAATATGTACCTAAATATAATATGATAATCATAATGACAAAAAATACTTTTAAACATCCACAAATTTTTAACAGTATAAATTTGTGAAAATACGCCGTTGGGGTGCTATAAGGCAGTGGATATAGTTGGAAAGTAGCTGGCTATTAAAATATTTATTATTTATTAACGCCCTAAAGGATTTTTACACAGTAAGTTGACAGTATATGTATGTAAGTGTAACATGTACATGGATAAAATAGCTAAATATAATTTATTCATAAGGTAATTACAAAATAAATTTATGTAATATACTGATATGTATTATAAAACAAATGTTTAAAAAAATAATAAAAATAATGTCTGTTGTATCCATAGAGAAAAAAACTAATAAGTAATGGCAAAATACCAACGCCGTAATTAATATTGAATTTAAATAATAGTAATTGAAATGGTAAATTAAATCAAAGTATAATATACAATCAAGTATGACCGTACATGCATACAGTCATTAATATGCGTGAAATAATAAGATCACCAAACACAGCCAAATTCAACCTAAGGCCGAATGGGGTGGGGGAAGGCAGTGAAATCAGGAAGAGGAAGGCTGTAAAGTAGCTGGCTATTCATTCTGGTCACCAAACACGGTTAAAGCAATTTCAAGCGAGTTTGAATGCTGAATGGGTTATCTGTCACCACGGCGCGCGCGCGGTACCCAAATTATCTATTCTAACACTAACTGCGGCCCTGTGGAATAATTCCACTTTATCTCCCGACGATACGGCGCCCGTATCAAACTATGTTGGCGTCAGTACTAAAATTACACACATTAAAGACGGACGTGAACAATTTCGACTTTTTAACTAATAGTAAATAAACAAAAATCTAGTGACTTATTATTGATTTTATTGGAGTGATAAACAAAACATGTAAGTATAAACTAGTTTTAACCGTGCTTGTATGTTTGAAACAAATTGTACAAAAACAGTTTTTGTTATTGTTTTATTAATAATATTTATTGATAAAAAAAAACGTTTTATCATTATAGAAAGGTTATCGCCACTTGGGTGCATATGTTATCAGAACCGGTTTACAGTTAAAGCTTGATCAAAAATAAACTTGCCTGTTTTCTTGTTTGTATGGTAGTCGCTTGTCGTCAGGCTCTATTGTATGTAACACTTTGTTACTTGTATTCTCTTCTGTTTGTTTGTTTTCTATTCAGCAATTTTCTTTTATCACAATTTGTGTCTTATTCATAAACTAAGTACCTGCCTATTTTTTAACTGATTTTAATTGTAAAAATGTATTGTTTTCACCAACTCATAATCAAATAAATAAACAGAGGATTGTCCTATAAAATTTTGCATCAATATTATTTATTACTATCTAACAATAATCAGATTATTTATTTGGAAATTTTAAAAATGAAGACTGCATTTACAGAAAAAAGTTTAAAGGCCTTAAAAATAATATATTGTATTTATTTAAGAACTCATTCAAAACCATTATGACTAAAATTAAGGCGATGCACTACGTCGTTTTATATTTTAAATTAAGCCGCTATCAATAACAACCCTTACGTAGATGGCGATAAGGTTTAAATTCCCGATTAACACCATCCGCCTGTTTTAATTTATGCAAGAAAAAAACATGGCCAAAAAGTGCCTTTTATTTTATTTTGTTGATGTTCAGGCATAATTTTTTTTTTCGATCATTTTATATTTTTTTATTTTTTATTTTTTTATTTATTGAATATACAAACACATTACAATAATTTACAAATGTAGATATTTTGAGGCTGATTGCGAAAAAATTTGAAATTTTTAACAAAAAATTACTCAACTCAATTGAGAAATTATTTCTCGTGTTTGAGTTGGGGAGTGTTGTGAGTCATTATGGTTTATAGGTTGTAAAATTTCACTAGTTGATGTAGCTAAAAATTAACAAAATAGCTATAAAACTAGATGATAAATTCGATAACACTATATAATTAAGAAAATAAGAAATTTAATTACAAACTAAAAAATAAAAAATATAACTTAAATAATATAATAGTTATTAAACTTAGAAAAAATAAAATATAAAAATATATAATTAAGAAAAATAAGAAATTTAATTACAAACTAAAAAATAAAAAATATAACTTAAATAATATAATAGTTATTAAACTTAGAAAAAATAAGATATAAAAATGTACTTATTAGGTAGGTACTAAATAATAGTAGGTAGGTACAGTACTGGTAGTAAATTGTTCAAAGACCGAGCTTGCAATCTTGTATGATAATGGGTACTTAATAAAATGCAACAACAATAAACGCATATTAGCATATATTAGGAAGCGGATAATATAACTTTAGAGGATATGTATTTTTTTTTAAATATTAAATTTTGTTTATATATATATATATTTTTTTTTATTAATCATTAATCAATTTTCCTAAATTCATAATGTGAATTTAGGAAAATTTAATCAATAAAAATTACAAATGAGTTCATATAAACAATTTTTTGAAAAATGTATCCAATGAAATTAAAACTTGTGATTACCGTTGGGTTTATCTAAAAGTTGTTTGATTTGTGATTTGAAAGTTTTGTAATTTTTTTCAGTTTTAATTTTATCCGGAAGGGCATTAAACAATTTTATACCTTGATAAGTATAATGGTGTTGACCAGCACTAGTATTACATTTAGGAATTTCTAAGTTACCACGTGATCTAGATCGGTTACTTATTTTTGTAGAAATTGTTGAATTGAAATGGTCTTTATGAATTTGTAACAGTGCATTCTTTTTAAAAATTTTGTTTAAGCTAAGAACCCTAAACGAGTCAAACAGCTCTGTGGTTGGAAATATCGATGGTTTTTTTAGGATAACTTTCAGAATTAACCTCTGAACCTTTTCTACAGGTGAAAGGTTAGTTTTGAAAGTCCCTCCCCAACCGATTATACCATATTGTAATATGGATTGGGCAAGAGAAAAATATATAATTTTAATCATATTATATGAAAGGATGTTTCTCAATCTAATAAATAAGTAAATAAGTTTCCTTACTCTGGTTGCCGTATTTTGGACTTGTTCGTTCCATTTTAAGTGTCTATCTACTATGATACCCAGATACTTTATACTATTTTTGCATGTTATTGGTAAACAATTTACATTACCGCATTCTTTTTTATTTTCACATTGTGATGAATGGATTTTAATGGTTATATTGTTTTCAAAATTTTTTTCCTGCAAAGAGAATGGGATGAAATATGTTTTCTCGGTATTTAGTGAGAGACAATTTAGGTCGAACCATGTTTTGAGTATGTTTATATTGATATTGGCTATCCTCATTGTTTCCTCCCATGATTTTCCTTTTGTGATAACTACAGTGTCGTCTGCGTAAGATATGATATCTCCAACAATGGGAAGAGTGAACATTTGATTTACATATATAATAAAAAGGATTGGACCGATGACAGTTCCTTGCGGAATGCCAAAAGATGAGGTTTTGGGTTCACTAAGGGTATTATTGATTTTGACATATTGGAATCTCTCTTTTAGGTAACTTTGGAACCATGATAGTACTATTCCGTCCAATCCAATTTGTTTTAGTTTCTCAGTGAGTTTTGAGTGTGATATGCTATCAAAATGCTTTGCGGAGATCAATGGAGATTCCAAGACACTTTTCTCCATTATCTAATTTTTTCATTATTGTTGATGTCAATTTAGCAATCGCATCCTGTGTGCTGAGATTGTCCCTAAATCCGAACTGGTTTGGGCTCATTATCTTCTTATCTTTTATGTAGTTGTTGAGTTGTTTTTTAACAATTTTTTCATAGATTTTAGCTATATTTGATGTGAGTGCTATGGGACGGTAGTTAGAAGTGTTTTTTTCGTCACCAGTTTTAAAAACAGGGGTCACAATAGTCTTCTTATAATTGTTCGGGAATATGCCCTTCTTCAGACTAACATTTATTATATGAGCAATTGGTTTGCTGATTATTTCACGTACAGTTTTTAATGTTTTTACAGTTATGTTGTCGTAGCCAGGGCTCGCTGATCCTCGTAGACTTATTATAGCGTTTTCAACTTCTTTATCAGTTACTGAAGCAAATGTGTGGAAACCTTCTTCAAAAGTTGGGTTTAGCTCTGGTTGTTGAGTTTGTTTTTTGTCTAGGATAATATTACTAGCAAGATTAGCGCCGACATTAACAAAATAATCGTTGAAGATATCACCACAAAGTTTTGGGTTTTTTTGTGTCAGTATTGATTCCTTGATGAGTAACTTCTTTTGGAAATTTTTGTTTTGTGTTTTTGTTGGTTATTGTTTTGATAATTTTCCAGAACTCTTTGCTGTCTTGACCAGCATTTTTTAATTTATCACGAAAATACTTTTCTTTAGTCAGTCTAATTAAAAGCGTAAGTTTGTTTCGATATTTCTTGAAGAAAGTAGCGATTTTTTCGTCGTTAGGGAATTTTTTAGACTGGTGATAGTATTTTTCCTTATTTCTGATTGAAATCACTAATCCATGGGTTATCCATGGTTTTATTAATCTGTGTTTAGATTTTGTTTTAGAACTAATTATTTGTGTAGAAAGGTTTATGTGATTTAGGAAAACAGTTTCGAAATTCTCCGCACAAGTATTTGGATTTTCCGATTCAGTTATTGATGCCCAGGTTTCCATCTTAAGATTTGTTTCTAAAGTTTTCATATTTAAATATTTTTTTTCTTGTTTTTTTTTGTCATTTTTGTTGGGGTTGGTACTTTTTTGTCTGTGTTGTTAACGAATATACAGGTGTAGTGGTCAGTTATGCTGGTTTTCCATAATATCGACATGTTTTTTTCAGTATTATTTGAGTTGCACCATATGTGATCGATACAGGAAGGGATTTGTCCACTGATATTTCGTGTTGCATTATTTATATATGATTTATAGTTTAGCGAAGTCATTACATTTATATAATCATCTTTCGTTTTGTTTTGTACCCAGTGTCCGATATTAATGTTAATGTCACCAACAATAATATTAAAGGTACTTTTTTGACTCAGTAATAATTTTTCGATTTCTATAATGAAATTTGTGGGATTCGATCCGTGCGTCCGGTAGATGGCAATAATATGGTACATAATGTCGTTCACTTTTACACTCAGTTGTAAACAGTTTGCTAATTGCATTTTAATTTCTATGACAGTGACATTGTTATATTTATTTAGAATGAACACCGCTATACCACTGGTTTTATTAATATAGGTAGTTGACGAAAAGTATGTGTAATTCGGAATACTGTACAGTGTGTCAGCGTTATTCATATTTAAGTGCGCTTCTGTTAAAACAATGAGGTCCGGTAATGTTTCAAGAAGGTTTAGTGTTACTACAAACTCATCTAGGTTTTTTTTTTAACTCCGGATGTTTTGGTGCAGAACAATGAAAGCACTTGGGACTTTTTTTAGCAGATCTCTACAATGTTGTGAATCTTCGCAAATGTGCTGTGAAACATCTGTTAATTTGTCAATTTCCTCGCCTAGAAAATCATCCATCACTTATTCATAATCGATTCTCTGTTGAGCTGTGATAACCATTCGTTTTCGGTAAGTACATTTTTCGCTATTCGCACTGTGTTCAGTATTGTTTTTTGTTCCGAATAAATTGTTGTTTATAAATACCTTAATTCGCCATATTATACAATAAAATCATAACCGAAAATGGGTTCGTAATTAGGAGATTTTGAACTTTAAAGCAGTTTTCATAGGCCTTTACACTATTTTTTTCTGGGCTTATAACTGGGTTCTTTTTTTCTTTCTTTGTTTTTTTTCTTTTTTTCTTTTTTTCTGGGCTTAGACTTATCTAAAAAATACTCGATTATTTCAAAGGCCAAGATGAATTCTACTCGCAGTATTTAATTAAAGTATCTGAAACATTTCTAGGCGACCAAATTTTCAAACCAAAAACACATGATTTTGCATTACTACGTATGGCATCGCCTTAAACTTGTTTTAAATTTTAGACTTCTGATACATGTGTGGAGATAATTTAAAAATAATAATAATAAGTTTCAACAAAACCAATTTAAAAGAAAATTAATGTCGCCAATTAACATAACGCGATTTTAGTCTTAGGCAGACAGACGGTTAACATAGACAAACAAAATTGATTATCTGCCGTACAAAGAAGAATCTCGATACTTTATCAACTTTGCCCGAAGTGGGGAACACGATATATTATAATTTAAATCATCTTTAAAAATGTTCATTTTAAACAAATGCCACTACACCTCAATGGCTGTGACAAACCACGCTATATTCTCGTCGTTTGGCATATTTCAGCATATCGCTTGCCATAAATTCCCATTGGTAGTGTATTGCGGTATGCAATAGGCCAAACCATCATGCGTGTAGCGTAATATGTCTCCACCACCTTCCTCATCTGTGGTGTGTATTTACTACACATTGCTTCTAATAACTTTAATAACTCTATAAATATAATAAATTCTGGGTTCAGATTTTAGGTATTCCTCCGCTATACATTTATGCACTGAATCAAAAATAATATATTACATGGTTTTCAAATTCAATTAAATATCAGAGTTTTTTGTTAAAAATCGGGAACAAATACACCAATACAATCAACCGTGTGATACTAAATACGCGAAGAGTGTGCGAGGAAATGACACGCTATTGATGTCCCGCTTTAATTCGCTATGCGGGAACATGAGACATCCACACTTCTGCAGTTGTAGTTTTTGATTTAGACCATCGATACCTATTACGCACAGCTGTGTTGGTGCCAGGCGCGCCGCTAGCCAGTTGGCCACGAACCGTCGTCGTTAGATGTGGACCCCTCGCACGTTTCTTTAGCATCTGCCGATGGTTTTGTCATGTTTTCAGCAATTAAATTACAATTATTATCACTTTTGATATAAAATATAATAAACATAATCGATTAGCTATGAATATTCATATTTATCCGATATAAAATCGCTTATGTTGAGATGTGTATTGACTACACAGCACCGTAACGCGTGTATTTTTTAGCACAGTAAGGGAAAGGTTAAAAGAATACTTTGTATGAATAACATAAGTACCTACATCTGTTTCTATTTGTACATTTAAACACTGTAATATATTATTTACTTTACTTCCTTACTTTAAATATAAAATGTTTATAGAATTTTGAAAGATTGAGCACATTTCGGATACACAGGCGTGTAGGTACAACATTACACACTTCTGTTGGTTTATGACGTCAGTGCTTAAGAGGAAGCTACAAGCCAAAAATGTGTATATTCTTGGTATATCTTATATCGTAAGTAATAGGCATTAAAATCGCTTGACAAACGGAGTTAGAAACGTTCGATTTGAAGCATAAAACTTGTTTTTATTTATTTTGTAAATAATTTTATAAGAAAGCAAAAAAGTTAATCAAGTGAAACTGTCATAGATAATCTTAGCTATAATACTATATTTTTAAAATGTTGTTTCCTTTATGCTTTTATACATTTCTATTGAAAAAAATTTTTTTAATAGTTTTTCATTTATTGAGTAATTTATTTTTTATTTGTATTCTACTCAAGCGAAACGATAGGAAAACCTTTAATTTATCTAAAACATATTTTTTGTATTCATAATGTACACCAATTCGTTATAAAGATTAATCGAAATAGTGATTTGGCATTAAGCTTCGCCTTACGAGATTTAAACCTTGTTTGCATCGTTCATTTCACTACTGGAGCTTATTTGGCCATATTTTGGCCAACTTGCAAAACCCGCGAGCTTACGCTGCCCAATATGTGGCCAGTATGAAGAGACATATTAAAAAAAATAGGAATTATTTCAAAAGTTCCCCCGTCTTCGTAACTTCAGTAATCAAAGAGCCAAAAGTTTCACACGGCAAATGATTTCACTGTTTTTCAACAGATGTCTCGCATCTCTCCACAATACATTAATTTAAACAAAATTTGTCGATACTGTTAAAATTCCCGTGAATGTTTATTATACACTAATTTTCTTATGGATTGTATTTCAAATGTATTCGTTTTTGAATTCTCTACTTATTTAAAATTATATCAAAGTCCTAAAATTAAAAATAAGGTGTGAGAGAGTGAAGTTTAATTTGCACCTGTCAAATATGTCAATTTTATGTGCCGTACCTAAATTATCGTTTGAATTGTGCGATATCGTAACTTATGCGATTTTAAATACCAATTCAGTTGGAGTAATTCATATCAAAGAAACAAATGCAATCTGATAATATTATTACTCCAGCGTCTGGACGGTGTAGGCCCTGTGATTGGTCAAATTCAAATTGTGTTTAAATAAGACTTTAAAGATTAAGACACCATTTCATACTGAAATAGAATCGCCACATGTAATACGATATTTCTTAAAAAATATCGTTTCTGCTCATACAATTTTTGGATAATATCGAAGAAAATATGTCTTAGAAAGTTCATAATCCATTGGATTAATTACATTACAGTGAAAATTATCCACAATTACGTGATTACGTTTGACGTTTGACGAAAAAAGCAGGCGTTAATTCAATATGGCCGATTCCCGATACGCATCGCGGCTAGGTGGCCGACAGAGCGCCCCTCTGGCGGTGAAGAAACGAATCAAATGACTGGCGCGTATATTTAAATATGCAAAATTACTTGAACATCAAGCATTTAATAATAAGATTTCTTCTGGAAGTTTAGTTCTACTTTGCAATGGCATTTTTCATTATTATTTATAATTTTTTTTTGCTTATTAATTACATCTGATTTTATATTGACATGTTTTCTAATTTCTAAAATTTCTAAATTATTTATTTGCGATGCTTTAATCCTGAGTGAAGTATTTTAAGACCTGAATTTTTATCGAAAGTGTGATTCAAAAGATGATTTGCAAACTCATATTCACTATTTCCATTTAGAACCCTGAGATATTTTTTAGTTCTGACTTCAAAGTTTCTATTGGTTCTACCTTTGTAAAATAAATTACAAATCCAGCCCAATTGAGTTTATAAACTCCTGATTTTTTTTGTTTGATTTTCGCAATCTATATTATTAAGAATATATTTATTCATTCTGTTATTAGTGTAAAACGCCGGTTGAATAGTACCAGGAATGTTTATATATATCATTTTAGAAGTGTCGTTATCCACAAACAGAATTCTACGCCATTGTTTATTTATATCTTAAGAACTAGGGTAAAAATACCGTTTGAAGATAATATGTTTAATTATTTTATTTAGTATTTCAACTATCAATTTATTAGAATAACCGTTATTAAATGTTATTTGTCTTATGAATATATTGTTTTATGGTTATATGCAAAAAAAAATTTCAGGTCTTAAAATACTTCACACAGGATATAAAGCATCACAAATAAATAATTTCGAAATTTTAGAAATAAGAGAACATGTTTATAAAAGTAGATGTAATTAACAAGAATTTTTTTTATAAACTCTCTTTTAAATATTTTCCCACTTAACTGGTCTTTCATATTGTAATTCATAATTCTTATAAACCCAGCCTACTCTTACCCCTCCCCCCTCCTTCCACTTCTTTTTTCCAATTGTAATCTATATTTAATTTTTGACTTCGGTGTATACTTCGTTCATGAAACATGTATTGGTTGTATATAATAAAGTGAAGTTAAAAAAGTTATTTGTTTTTTAATAAAATAAAGTTTAATCGGATAACATTATTTTATCTATTTCCATTGTATATCAATGCATACGTACATAATAAAATGTAAACATTATATTTATTTATTAATTGGACAATTTGCATGGCGCCGCTTTTGTGAGATATTACCTCAGGGGTGCTATATTGTAATAATCTACCTTTATATATAGATTTTTACTCTCCTGATGAAGGTGTATATATAATCTAACTTTAAACTTTATTAGATACAGTAACAGTTTTAGGAAAAGAATTACCACCAGTTGGAGTAAAATTCACACCTTTTAATTAAACCGACTGCTAATCACATTGCACCATTACCCTCCTTTTATCCATAAACACGGGTACAATTAATCAATATGTAATAATGTATTATTTCAGTCAAATTTGTTGTAACTATCTTTAATTGTTGTGACAAACTATACGATATTGATTCAACTTATAGACATTGACGGTTATAACACATATTTAAGCACTGCAAGTCTCCTATGAGCAAATTATATTAGGTACCATAACAGTTAATATCAGTTGTAGACATGTAGTCAATAATAGTGTTTCATTTGAAATAATCCATCACAAATACATAAAATTTCATTTATTCAAACAACTGTCATTCTTATTATGCCTAAATTGAGCATGTTATTATTCATTAACTCCTTCCTGTTCCGTGTTTTAACAATATATACTCACCCTCTCTCTGTGAATGACCTAATATCTATCTATTAAATGTAACTGTTGTTAATATCACTTAAACTGGGCGCAGCCCAACCAAGTGCCGCCCGCAGGGGCTAGCAGCAAAAACCCGCGGAGCGGGTTTTTAACTGCTAGTTTACATTATTATAAGATAATTTTAGTCGGGTAAATTACGATTGAAAAAATGCGTTTTTTAGGTTTTCGTAACTACATTCTACTTGTTTTAAATAATTTAACGTTTTATAAAAACATATTCTTAAACCTTGTTTTAGTCCCATTGAACTTTAGAAACATGTTCACAAAATTTCCTTTATTATTATTTTTTTTTCTTTATTCATGAAATATTAATGTGTACAGTTTTTACATGCTTTTCGACTAATCGTGGTTATATATTATGTACCATTTTTGTTAACAACATTTTTTTAATAAAATCTACGAACTGAATATTTATTTATTTATTTATTTATTTATTTACACATATACGGCACAACACGTGCCATTAACATAATTGACATACTTATAATAGTACAACAACATGAAGAATAACAGTATAATGTTAGTAAAATTTAAGAAAATAGGTAAAAAGTAAGGTAATAAGTAGTGTATAAAAACTATAATGTATAAAAGTAAATTGTAAAGTGAATAGTTTAAAATATAAAGTATTAAAGTACAAACCATAATTTATTAGGAAAAAGTATAAATAAAAATAAAAATATAAAGATTGAAATAAAACAATAAAATGTACCAATAAGATACCTATCTCAAGGTACCGACAATGATTTAAATATAAAAGTAATAAATCCTGGATTATGTTAACCGATATGATAAATTTTACAAGTACTTATGATTTCAAGTGCATTAATAGTTTTAGAAGTACTGGTAGGCATATTATGTTTACATGATGTATTTACGTGGTACTAGCAAACAAATTTAGTTTAACGCATCTTTTGTATGAAGACAGATTACCGGCAGCGTGATCAATATTAGCATATTCATTGCCTAAAATATGCAAGCGATTGATGGTTGAGTTTTGTTCTGCGTTCGTCATAGTATTGTCACAGTGAAAAGGTGTTTTGAGTCGAGTCGGTCTACTAGGTACATGGTAATTTATTAATGAGACCAATTCAGGGGAGTCAAACCAGTTATTGTTTATTTTAAATAAGAAAATAAGATCATTGAGTATTCTTCTATCTTTTAACGATAAGAGTCTCATTTTTTGTAATAAAGATTCATAGTTTATGTCAACCGCAGGAATACCTAATTTGAAATTAATTGATCTGAGAAATTTGCGTTGGATTCTTTCAATGGAGTTTTCATGGCTTTTGTAGAAAGGGTTCCATATGGGGGAATTGTATTCTAAATGACTCCTAACCAGAGTTGTATATAGTATTTTAAATGTTTGGATATTTTTAAAATCTTTACAAATTCTTACAATGAAGCCCAGAATTTTCATTGCTTTACCCGTTATTATATCAATGTGATTGGTAAATAGTAGTTTAGAGTCGAAGGTTATTCCAAGGTCCCTTATTACAGGTACTGACAATAAACTGTGATTGTTAAAAGAGTAACTATATTTGATAGGGTTTTTAATTCTAAAGAAACTCATGATTTGACATTTTTTTATATTAAGTGTAAGTTTGTTAATGGTACACCATTCTACGAATTTTATAAAATTGGATTGGAGGGACAAGCAGTCGTATATATTTTTTATGATTTTATATATTTTCATGTCATCGGCAAATAATAATATGTTAACATCAGTGAATATGGAAGTGACATCGTTTATGAATAGTATAAACAATATTGGACCAAGGTGCGAACCCTGAGGCACACCACTAGTGGCTTCAAATTCGTAAGATAAGTGTTCTTTAATACAGACAGTTAGTACACGTTTTGATAAATAATTCTTAATCCAACATAATAAATTACCACTTATTCCTAATTTAGACAATTTATTTATAAGAATTTTAATGCAAACCTTATCAAAGGCTTTACTAAAATCCGTGTAAATTGAATCAACTTGTTCTCTATTAGCAAGAGCACCAGAGATAAAATGTTCATACAGTGTAAGGTTAGTTAAGGTAGATCGTCCAGAGATAAAACCATGTTGAAATGATGAGATATTAAATTTTATGCAAGAACATATTTTTTGGAGAATTAACTTTTCAAAAATTTTTGGTATTGACGATTGTATGCATATTGGTCTGTAATTTTCAACTAAAGACTTGTCTCCGCTTTTGAATATAGGAGTGAGAAAGCTATTTTTCCATATTTGTGGGAACTTGCCTGTTAAAAGTGATTGATTAAATAGTAGGTACAGAGGGTAAGAGACACTACTCCCACAGTTTTTTAGAAATACGGGGGGAATTTTATCTGGCCCTGAGCACGATTTAGGTTCCAGTAGTTTGATACATGCTGCAATTTCTTTAATCTCAATATGTATCTGAGATAGTTGTAAATTTATATCGGACTCAAAGTTTGGAATGTCTTCATCAGGGATATCTGTTTCATATACATCCTTGAAAAAATCTGCAAACAAATTGACAATATCTTTGATTTTACAGGAAGTTTTCAGTTTATAGTGCATAGTTTCAGGTATGCCAAGGTTGTTGTTATTTTGAGCTTTACAATAGTTGAAAAAATATTTTACATTGTTACCAATCGAAAATTCCACATTCTTAATGTAATTATTATAACAAATGTTTGATAATTTATTACAATCTTTTCGCAGCTTGCTGAAAATTATAAAATCAGAAAGATTTGTTGTTTCTTTGTAAATTTTATGCGCTTTTTTCTTCTCAATTACTATGTTAATGAGGTCCTTGCTAAACCAGCGAGGGAAATTTGAAGATAGTTTATAACTAATTGGGACAAAGTTTTCTATGGTTTTATATAGATGATCGTAAAAGGCTTTAATATTCTCATCGAGATTACCTCCTTCTAGTATAGACCAGTCAGTGTTATATAGATAATCGCGTATTGCAACATAATTGGCTTTATTAAAGTTAGGATATTGTGTCTGGTTTTTAATTTGGCATTTTATAGGGTTACACAATACAGTAATATCTAAAGGTGGGTGATGAGAATCAGGGGGAAGAACTGAATCGAGTGACTTTCCAACCGCAGTTGACAAGTCGGTACAAAGAACAAGATCTAGTAATCTATTATTGTCATTTTTTACATTGTTTAATTGAACTAGGTTAAGGAAATCACATAATTCAACTATTTCTTTTTCTGTGTCAGTTAAGCTAGAGTTTTGGGATAATGTAGAATTGTCGCGGGTACCCCAGTTGATTTTTGGTAAATTGTAATCACCGATGATAGTGATTTTACTATTTGGAAATTTAAACGACAGTTGTTCAATATCCTCGAAATGACTTTTGTATACACTTATATCTGATGATGGCGGAATATAAACACTGCCTATGATATTTTTTTGATTTTTGCCGTTTAGTAAAATGTAAACTTGTTCCACATTAGAATTTTTGGTTTTCAGAAGTTTTGAAGGATGTATCTTGTTGACAGCTATCATGACGCCACCGCCTCTAGATTTAGCGCTGGTTTGTTGACTTCTGTCAGACCGGTAAATATGATGGTGGGGTAGACCAAGCTCAGCAGAGTTGATGGATGGTTCCAGCCAGGTTTCCGTAAGAATGAGGATGTCATGTGGCAGTGTTGGGGCATGTATTTTAAAGTCCTTAAGTTTAGTTTTCATGCCTCTGACATTTTGGTAATAGCACTTCAGTTTGTTTACATTGTGTCGTTTTTTGGAAGGGTTGTAACAATAGTTGGTTTGGAGTTTATGTACTTTATGGTAAGGTTTGGTTCACCATTCTCTTGACGGAACAATAACTGCTTTCTAAGCTCCACCAATTGATTCCTTTGGAGGATGGTTAAGTCATTACTTGCTTTGATTCCGTCTTTAAATTTGGTGCTATTACGTAGGAGAGTTCTCGGTGCGATATTGTTTGTAAATTCCAATTTAATTGGACGATTTTTGTTGGCAATTTTCTTGGCACCCAGTCGGAATACTTTGACGTTGATTAGATCTAATGACGGGTCGATAGCTTTTATAGCCGAAGAAACTTTATCTCTATCTTCCGTAATGATGACTGCCTTTTCATCAGACAAGCTCTCGGGAACGTTATATAATATGACGTTGTTAGATCTGATGGCCCTATCTTCCATTTCGGTGACAATATCACCCATATTAATGTCAATCGGGTTGGTCCTGCTGAGTTGCGTATTATTTTTCATTGAATTTAATTCTCCTTGCATTACTCCAAAATCGACTACCAATTCTGCAATCGTAGCCATAAGTTCGGTTGTTTTTGGTATTATTTTTACGATATTTTCCTTAGAGAATTTATTGCTAGGCTCATGAACGATTGAGATCAATCCACTGATTATCGCATTTACTTTGGTAATGTACTGCGAAGCTTTATCACTCAGAGCCATTGTTATTTTTATTTTTATTTTTCTTTTTTTTTTTAAACAGTTGTGAACCCCTGGATTTTTGGTAGGGCGTGTAAGTACTACCGCTGGCGGCGCGGGCGGTGTAGATGCGGGCGCGGGGGGCTTATAGCAACTGTCACTTGATTACACTAATCCTTGTTTTAAACACTTTTAATGCACTATATACTTTTCTGACAATTAGTAAACTTTAAGCCAGTGTTAATTTAATATAATTAGGTGAAACACTTTAAATTTAATACTTTTTATGACTGCTTTAGATGATTTTGTTAGGATAAAAATAATGCGTGTGCACTCTCCGTATTGTTGTTATTCTGTTATTATTGATTTAGTTCTATAATTTAGCCTAATTCGCCTAGAATTTAGTTGCTGAGTAATTCTAGGCGCAAGTAATATTGATCTTTGAAAATTGACTTGAATATAAATAACAAAATATGGGTAAATTCATTGGCTTAACGAAAGTTAACAGTTTTTCTGTATATTTGGAGTTATGCTAGTTTGATGACAGCGGGCGAATTCAAAACTAAACGTACGAAAATGGAAACACATATATCATAAGATCCACAAAAACCAGTTTTAGTCATTATTGTGTTTTTAAGTTTTTTTTTCTTTCATCGCTAACCGCTTGTACACCAGAATGTACAATTTTATACATTGAAAGTCAGCCTTGCCTTTCGGCAAAGTAAAAACATTATATATTATTATTTTGTACCTCAAAAATGCTCCTAGCATACTAAAATAAATTTTATTAGCTTGGCAAAGAAATGATATATCCTAATAATGTCGTTTTGAATTGCCAACGTATTGATATTATCTGCGAACAAGTGTTCTGCCCTTGTGGAAGCTTTATCGATCTTGCAATTATGGTCTTCCATATTACTTATGTTCATTGTGAAGGAAATTAAGGACGAGTTGTTTCGAAGAATTTGAACAATTCATCAAATTTCAACGTTCATTTTCGGGTTCTGTGAAAGTCCTATTCAAGTTCTGTTATTATATCATTATAGGCTAGATGCTTGACAGAACTGAAATAAAACAGAACTTGAAAAAATGTTTCACAGAACGTTGAAATTTGATGAATTGTTCAAATTCTCTGGACGGGTTGTTTCACAGAATTTAAACAATTCATCAAGTTTTGTGAAAATTTCAGTTTTATATACAATATTATAACAGAACTTGAAAGTCAACATTGAAATTTTATGAATTGTTCAAATTCTATTACACAACCCATCCTTATTTAGTTTCAAGAAAATTTTATACAACAATAAAATATCTTTAGATTTCATTATTTGACTTTTGTAGGAAAAGTTTTGGAGAATAATGATTTCTTCGAGGATCAGTTATTATATCAGCTATTCCGGGAAAACTTCCTATACATAATATACACTTAAAATACGATCAGCAGATGCACGGCGGAACGCGCGCAAAATATACCCTAGCACACTATAGCTATAGACTACTATAGAGTATTCGGTCGCGGGAGCTCGGAGCTCCGAAGGTTATGCCGAAGTTTAACAAATCATTTATTACATTAAATTCAGCCACTCAGGTGATAAACCGAGGAAGAGTATATTTTAAGAGTGTATCTGTGTGCCGAAATATGTTAAATTATTTTCTCTTACTTCGGGTGAAATTGATCAAACGTTTTCACATATGGAAATTCTTTCTCGAACAGATAATCAATTGTATTGGCCATCTGGATCGTTTCGATTGACAGTTTGATGATCTCAACCCTATAACTCCGTTTAAATAATTCTTTGGTGTATCTGTAAAATTGATTCAAAGTGCTCTGCTTGAAAACAACAAATGAATAAGGAATTCTGTGTTTAATGATAGTAGATTGTCATTGAACCACTTTTTAGTAACCTCTACTTCACGATTGGCTACATTGATTGTGGTGTCATCATCGAAGGATATAAATGAACCCTGATGACTGATGAGGCTTATGTTGATCATTAAATAAATTCGTGGTTATATACAAAGTAATTATAGTTTCATTTAAGAAAATTTGTATATTACAGTAAAATCATAAACGGCTCATCTCACTATTGAATTTGTGTGCCGAAATGTGCAGCAACACAATTATTATAGTAAAGTATAAAAAATACATGAAAACTTTATATAATATTGAAGACATAATAAACCTATACAATTATTAAAAAAATAAACTCCATGGTTGTTCAAACTAAAATTACAGCTGGGCAGTAGGTACTTACGTTTAAACTTGGCAACAATAACATTCTACTGACTAAATAAGTATTACAAAGTTCCTGTATTGGATTATCAGCAAATAACAATAAATATAAGCAAATTATGTAGACATTAATAAGAAAATAATTATAACAAATAATAATACGTCCATTATTTATTTATTATTTTCCCATTTGATCTCTGGTGATTTGACATGTTGTTCTTGTATTGTTTTGTATTTATTTTGCTTATATAATGAACTTACATAATGTTGATTGACTAGATGATCATTTGTGGAAAAGTGAGTGGAAGGGTTAAGTTTTTCCTTTGGGGAAGATTTAACCCGGACAACTAAATCGGAAGTTTATATAAAAATTAAATAAGTACATTAAGTAGATAATAATAATTAGTAAATTAGGTAGTAATAAATTAGGTAATAAGTAATAAGTAATTAAGCAATAAATTAGGTAATAATAAGTACATTAAACAGATAATCATTGAGTAAATAATAATAATTAGTAAATTAAGTAGATAATCATTAAGTAAATAATAGTAATTAGTAAATTAAGGAGATAATAATAAGTAAATTAAACAAATTATCATTAATTAAATACTAATAAATAGTAAATTGAGTGGATAATAATAAATACATTAAACAGATAATCATTAAGTAAATAATAATTATTAGTAAATTAAATATGTAAATAATAACAAATTAAAATAGTAAGTAAATATGGATAATATCGATTGTAGGGTTTTCCTCCCTGATTTATGACATAAGCGACTTCGCTAACTTGTAATTCTTTACTTTCCACAGATCAAATACTAAGAAAGATGTCCGGGGAGGTGGACCAAGACTTGATCGAACAAATTTGGGGTTCAGGACCAGCCATTGAAGAAACAACCACAAACAGCAATTCAGGCAATGTCACAGTTACAAAGGACGACCTATGGGGAACTGTCACAGTAGAAACAGGAGACGTGGACCTCACAGACCCCGATGCCGAAAACACCATCGATTCTGTAAACGAAAATCAAACAGGGCCCGTCTCCAGCTCTGGAGGAAAAGGGGTGCTGATTAAAGACGATCTGTGGGGAGATGTGACAGTGGAGAGTGAGGAAGATGGTGACCAAGGAACAGATCCAGAACCTGGACCCACAGAACCAGGAACTGAAGAGAATGAAATCCCAACAAATCCAGACGAAGATGATGACAGAATTTATTTTGACGGCCCTACTTCTGCAGATTAACATGACAGACCAATCGTTGTATGACTGAAATTATATTACGAAAAAAATACCATGTTTACTCTCTTTATTATTTGTTATGCAAAATGATGACAATAATATTATTTACAAGTGACATACGAATTACTGTAGCTTTAATAATTGAATTAAATGTTTGTTTTTCAATATTGTATTATTTTTATAAAACCTCGTAATGTAACTGGCAATTTCGAGACATAGAAGCCCGAAAAATGACCCAAGTTATTAAAAATTTTCAGACTTCAACAGAAATATGTTTTCCACCTCACTTTATTTTAGATAAAATGTTAGGCAATGGGTTCACACACTTTCGTCATTCAACGCGTTTCCTGCAGCCATTTGATTTTTATTAATTAGGAAACCTGTTATTATTTCTTTTTAATGCAGCAATTTTTTTATTTTATTTTTATTTTAATCATTTTACGCCCATTTTACGCCCATTTTACGCCCATTTTCATTACATTGTTAGTATTGTTACAATATCTTTATACAATCACGATACACTTTTACAGCTACTAACATAATATACAATAACACTTTATCTAAAACATGTTAACACCCCAGTGCCGGTTCTCCTGGTGAGGTGTTCACAAAACATTACTTCAGTTACTCATTATTTTACACTCTCTTTTTGTTTTTTTTATCTATTCACTTATACACACAGTTTATAGTTATACATATTGACATTGGGTGCAAGTATTACAGATAGATGTTCCATATATAAAACGTGGTAGTAGAAAATTATGTGATATGCAACTGTATATACATGATTGACGCTTATGTAGTAATGTTCTGTGAACACCTCACTAGGAGAACCTGTGCCGAGGTGTTCACATGGGTGTTATTCTGCCGTCATAGGTGGAAACACAATATCCTCTTTGGGAGTCTCCACCGTGGTTCCACCCATGGTGGCAGTATTCTACATTATTAGGTTAGAAGTTAGAAGCTGTGTTGACATGTTCATCATAATATTATATAGACACAATATAGTAATTTGAGTAAGTTACGTATCAAAATGTTCTGTAGCCACACTGTAGTACAAGAGTACACATACATTGTACCTACTCATAATATCACAACAATAATAAATAATTTAAAAATGATTCACCAAAGCTTGGTAACTAAACATAACTTGATTGACAGCCGTAATATAGTACCATGTTATGAATACTAACCAAATTCATTTTTAGAAAACGAATTTTATAAAATATATTATGATAAAACTATACTAACAGACCGAACGATTAGTCATAATAGACCTACAAAATTACATTACATGACAAAATTTAAAAAAAAATAACTTATATCATTGATGTCGCTATTCCAAATTCCTGTAATATTCAAAAAACTGTTTCTGAAAAAATAAGAAAATACACATATTTAGGAAATGAGATTGAAAGAATTTGGCATTCTCAGACTAATAATAATAATAATATTTTATTCCAGAATGTGGGGAGGTCAGTGCAATCCCACACGTCCCATATAGATAAACTTTTTTTTTTCTGTAATAGATATAATAAATTAACAAATAAGGACAACTATGCAGGGTGTGGTCTTGAGTGCGCTTGGGCCCAGCGCTCACTCAGGAGTGGCGCTTGGTGCTGGTAGGCTGCAGTCACCAACGTGTTGGCGGAGGCCATTAGCCGCATCCTGGCTCCAGTGACCCGGTGTCTCATCAGGCCGGCAAATTCATTCAGTCCTAGTTCCGTGAACATTGTCGATGCGCTGCTGTATCTTCGGTATGCAAATATTATTCTACAGGCGTCATTATATTGAATTCGGAGTCGTTCCATCGAGCAAGTTCGGTAGTGACACCATGTCTCACACGAATACAGGCCAGTACAGAATGCGTTGAACAGTATTTTTTAACGGTATTGCTGCATTTGCAAAATCTGCGGGCAATCATATTAGACACTTTGCTTAGGCTTCTCCTTTGTCGTTCGATATCGCCATCGTCCGATAGGTCTTCATAAATAATGTACCCCAAGTATTTCACGTTCGAACATGTATTTATTTTTGCCCCGTTAAGGAATACGGGGAGCATCTTACTTGTATCTTGACTTTTTCCGTGATGGAACGCAATCAATTCCGTCTTCTTCGGGTTGTACATCATATTATGCTGTTTTCCATATTCTTCACAAGTGTTTAGGAGTAATCTTCATCCCTTGATCGACGGAGCTAGGAGGATCATGTCGTCCGCGTAGCTTATATGATTCATACATATACTGTTAACACGACAGCCCGCTCTGATATCCAGGCGACTTGACAACTCGTCCATGTATACATTAAATAGAATGGGGGACATACACCCTTCTTGCCTTACTCCTGACCGCAAATATATCGGCTGGGAGTATGCACTTGCCCACCGTACAACATTTTCCTGCTGGGAGTCCCATCGGGATAGTGTGTTTATAAATAAGGTAGGTATATTCCAAGCTTTCAATTTATCCCATAATGTTTTATGACAGACCCTGTCGAAGGCTTTACTTAGGTCTAAGAAGCACCCGTATACGGTAGTTTTTCGTTTCTTGTAGAATTCTATTATTTGCTTTGCAGTATATATTGCCATATTAGTGGATAATCTACACTTAAATCCCATCTAGTTATCTTTAGACATTAGTTTATCATGTATATCATTTAATATTACCCTTTCAAATAATCTTGCAGTTATAGTTGCTAAATATTACCATTTGTTATTTCGGATACTGGCATTATACCTAGCTCTCTCATTCAAAATTTAGGCGTATTAGATCTGTCAAAGAATTTATATATAAAAATGCAAAAACCAGTCATTTTAAATACATGTAGGATTACGAAAGATTTTTTAAATATTTATATTGAGGGATCAGTAAGATTTATAGGTCCAGTTAGGAGTTCTAACGAGCCGAACCCTCTGATATAAAAATATCTGGAGTCGATGAATTATTTTCCCATTTGATCTCTGGTGAGTTGACGTGTTCTTCTTGTATTATTTTGAATTTATTATGCTTATATGTATAATGCACTTGCATAATGTGGATTGACTAGATGACTAGTGTTCCTTTAGATTTTATCCAGTCTGTGATCTGTTTTTTAGTTGATGTCTTGGTGAATTATCAGCAGGTTGTTTCAAGGAAGGTGGCATGCAGTTATACAGTTTTACGGAGTAGTTAGTAGTTAAAGGATCTTTGCCCGTGGGTCGTGTGCTTTAGAGGGATGTTAATTGTTAGGTTTGTTGAAGACCGGTATAATCTTGAGGACTGAGATAGTAAAGGGATATGAAGTTTGTATTTGAAGATGTGAAGAATAGACGATTTTGCATAGAGTGTTCTGATAGCCAAAATGTCGAGATCTTAAAAAAAATTTGCGAGTCTGTATCGTATGGTACTTGAAGAATTAGTTTAATAATTGGCTTTTGTGCTTTTTCTAGTTGATCTAGAGAACTATTATTTGCACTACCCCAAGACAGTAGACCAAATGTGATTAAAGATTGGGAAAGAGCAAAAGAAATAGATCTTAGTATTGTGCGTGGGAAGATATTTTTGATGTTATTTAAAAGGTACCTACATAATTTTTTAAAGTTTCGTAGTAATTAAGTTAATGTGCTTATCCCAGCGTAAGTTTTCGTCAATTATGAATCCTAGATATTTTATTTGTCTGACATTTTCCCATCGCCTTGCACCGCAGTGGGAGGGATATATTGTCAGTTTCAGTTTCAGTGCCGGCAACCCGGGCGTTTATTTAAGGTTGGTTCTGTACAGATGTTTTTTTTTCATTACCCTCCTCACTAGACAAAGTCTGTTCTGAGGCTGGTAATTAACAATTTATATATAAACCAAATGTTTAGTAAAAAATAATAAAATAAAAATAATAAGAAAAATAGTAGTGAGTAATATAAAAATAGAAAAATAAGTGTAGTACTATATGTGTTGAAAAATTATGTATAAAAATATGAAATGAGTATTTCGTATTATGATTAATTGTAAAATTTTGTAATTTTGTTGAGAATTTGTGTGCAGTATGGTTTGTAAAATGCATTAGATGTTTAGCATATTTCTAATATCTGTTCTTTCTTTTACCATCAACCAGTTTACAATTACAATTGTGGGATGTATGTGTGGGGTTAATGTAAAAAAGGTCTTGGTAGAATTTATATCGGAAAGCAGAACAACAAATATAATTAAACAAACTACCCTAGTATAGCTCTGCTTCGACTTATTTAATTAATTTACTGTATATACTATTATTCGCAATCTACTATATTTCCATTTTGCATTGTGGAGTATTTTGTTTTTGTGATTTCTTCCTGATTTAGATGTTCTTTATGTCAATCCCTCCAGAGTTTGAGGGTCATATATGACCGGGCGTCCATATTTGATAAAAGTATTTTTATCTTTTTTTCTATGATGCATAATACTTAATTTTTTTACGTTAGAAGGAGATATGATAATTCTTTCCAGTTTGCCTCAAATATTAAGACTAGAATCAATTAATAAAATCCTAAAACTAACCTAAGTGAATAATTCATATCTCGCACCAGTATCCTGACAATCGGTTTAACTTTCAATTCAATTTTTTATTATATGAACAAGATAAAAGTGAAAGGACAGTTTTCTTACAAATCCTCCAATCAAAATTTTCTGAAATTTTATTTTTATTTTATTTAGGAAACAAACAGTCATATTTACATTTAGCATAAACAGCAATTATTTACAATACTATACCAATAATGTTAATCAATTTAGTAAGTTGCGTTTTATATGTTTTCATGTTACACTTGAAAATGTGTACATCTCTAGAGGCATTATGATTTTTACAGATACATCCTATTAAAGAGTTTTGCGCATATTTGGCTTTACAGTGTGATGTTCTAAGGCTGGCCGCATACATACGTTTTTCGTATTCGATTTCCGAATTCGTTTTCCGTATTCGGACATCCGAATGCACGGAATCAGTAGAAAATACATTAACTGCCGCACACGTTCGTTTTAGTTCCGAACGGAACAAATTCCTTACGCACGTTCCGAATGCAAACCGGCGCGTTCGGAGAAACCGAATGGAGAAAACCTAATGACGTCATGTGGAACGCAGCTATTGCATACAGTTTGTTTGTGCCGACGCAAACGTACGGAAATTTCCGTTCGTAATTCAGTGTTGTCAACGGATCTTGACCTAATATCGCCGTTTCTCATATTATGTATGGTAGCGTAAAGTAGCCGAATTTGCTGTTAGGTGGGACATGTTTAAAATTGATGTTTTTACGTGAAAATAAAAATTTAAATGGCGATATATCGCCCTTGTTGGCAACACTGGTACTGACGTTTATACATTCCGAATGAAGAAAAACGAACATTTGCGCTAGTCTCACGGAATTCCGAATACGGGAAACGAATTCGGAAATCGAATATGGAAAACGTATGTATGCGGCCAGCCAAATAAGTCGTTCGATCTGGTGTTGTATTCAGGGCAACGAAATGCTAATCTTTTCTAGCAGATATGATGAATCAACAAGACTGTTCACGATTTTGTATAAGAATAGGGCATCAGAATTTTTTCTACGTTTATATAAAGCGGTAGGGTCAAACCTATGATCGCTAAAGCGATACGATAGGTGTTTAATAAATTTGGATTGGATATTTTCAATACGATCAATGTATGTTTGATATTGAGGATTCCAAATGACTGAGGCAAACTCGAGTTGTGACCTTACGTATGATATATATAGCAGAATTAGTGTGTGTGCTATAGTGAAAGGCTTTTTAATGCGTATAATAAATCCCAATTGTTTATAAGCTTTTTCTAAAATATGTTCAATATGATCCTTAAATAACATTTTAGAATCTAGCAGTACTCCAAGATCTCTGATTGATTCTACTCGTTGTAGGGGTACATGGTTTAATTTGTAAGTATAAATAATCGGCTGTTTTAAATGAAATGTTATGAATTTAGTGAGGTTTGTGTTAAAAAATCGTTGTCTGAGCATAATTTATTCAACGCGCCACAGCTTCTTCTCATAAATTAATTTTCAAGATAATTAGTCTTGATTGCTCTTACGAATATAAAATGTGTCCGGAGATCGAGTAACTCTTAACGGAGATCATAAATGAATATTTTGTAATAGGTAAGGGCTTTCAATAAAATTGTCAATTATCTTATAAAGCATTATCGGCGTTGGTTAAGAGTTTTATTGTTCGTGGAGACCTAGTTTTCATAATTTCGCATGCAATAAGAAATAACTTTCAAAAACTTTTTTCTGAACTCTTCCTATATTTGATTTAAAAATGTGTCCGGGGTGTAGTAAAATCACCTCCCAAATTTAGCGCAATTTACCCCCGGAACCTATACGTAGAATAATGAAGGTTCAACACTGTTGAATCGTACCTACTCTAGGTGGCTTCTGACGTATGATATGTAGAGAATCTTAAATGTTTGTGGATTTTAGAAAAATGAACTTACTCGAAGTATTGATCCTAGCACTTTCAAAGCCTTAGATCTGAGATTGAAAGAGAAGCTTACTGTCTAATAGAACTCCAAGATCTCTAATTACATTTACTCTATTCAAAAGATCGTTCCTTATTATGTAGGGATAGAATATTTATTTATTTTTATTTTATTTATAAAATAAATGATAATACATTAAAACATTTATTCATATATGATACATTAAATCACCATACTAGGTGACTGCCTGTTTCATGGTGACCAATGGAATATAGTTATCTGAGGTCTAGTTCGAACATTATGAACTAAATGTATAAACGTGTTTAAAATAGGAATTAAAACAATAAAAAATAGATTAAAATAGAAAAAAAAACGAAAATAAAAAAGAATAAAGAAGAATTAGACATGCTATTATAAAATAGAAAACAGAAAAACTAAATTGTATTTTTCTTTCGAGAATAAGATTTGACGTTACATTTATATATATCAAAAGAAGGTAATTTTTTATACAATTTACCAGAGATTCCAGGTCATCCTGAAGCTCTATACAATCTGTCTCAGGTACAGGTAAGAATTACGGATAGTTTTGTTAACATCGTTCATAAAAATATTAAATAAGAGGGGGCCAAGGTGAGGTCCTTGGGGAACTTATGGGGTTAGAGGGACGAAACTAAAGCAAAACCCTTGTACAGTTACAGCTCGCGAGCGGTTGTTGAGATAAGAGGCTAACCAAAGCAGGAGGTCACCGAGTATACCCATTGCTTCGACTATCTCAATTAAGATACTGTGTGGAATTTTATCAAAGGCTTTGGAATAGTCTGTGTATACCACATCGACGTGATATTCGTTATCCATAGCAACAAGGACTGTATCAACAAACTCACACAGATTGGTTTTTTTTATTTTTTTGTCACAAAGCCGTATTGATTTGAAATGATATGTGGTCGTATACAAGGAAAAATGTTATCAAAAACTATATTTTCAAAAAGTTTTTTTTTAAATTTTTTTTATTTAATATTGAATTTTTTTTTAAACTTACATGGATAGTTACATAAAATATTGAAAAATGTATAAAAAATGTTGTAATAAATGGACATAATTAAAAAAAAAAAATCCCACTAAGGCGAAGCCTAAGCGTATTATAAGTATTTTTATCTTATTTCCATGGTTTAAGTGGAGATACAATATCAAATATAAATTTAAGTTATTTTAAAAGAGTTACCGTAGAGATGCAATACAAGAAACTAAATCATGAAAAATGTAAAAGTTTTAAAATAACACAAAAAATAAGGTAAATACTAGTTTTTAAAGAAAACATCTTAAAAAGTGAATTAGCAGACAAAGCATTACAAACAATAAAATATATCCTCTCTTTTGTATGTATGTGAAATAATAAAAAATAATCTCTCCATGGATATAAATGTTACAGATAGCTTTGCTAAAACTTATAAGAAAAAAATATCTAGTTCAGTGTTTTTTAGCCAAGATTTGATGTACTTTTTAAAAGATTGAAGGTTTACGCACGTGTCCCTTTTAAAGGTTGTACATAAAGAATTATACCTACATTTTTGGAGCAATAAAACTAATATGCCTTTGGGCCAACCTGGTTTTGCAGTGAGGCACAGCATATTCAGCACCAAGCGCCATGTCGTTAGCTGGCACGATTTGAATTTTTAATAAAAGTTGTTTGGTCGCGTGTAAATAAATTTAAGACATTGAGCACTACAGGTCTGCTTAAGGTCCAAAATTTCAGTTTCTTGGAACAATTGTTCAGAGGGATATGATTTAGTTTTTTGGTACATTATCTTAATAATAAATTTTTGGGCAATTTCTAGTGTTTCAAGTTTACCCATTACTTTTAATTTAGAGATTGGTCTCTAATTTTCAAGGTTGTGTTTGTCTCCTTTTTTTGAATATGGACAAAACATTTGAACTTTTCCATTCCTGCATAAAATTGCCAGAAGACAATGAATTTCTACATATTTCACAGTATGCCGTGTTGGACTTCTTCGTTCTTTAGCCAAAGTTAGCGTGACAACTCTCGGTATCCAGTAGGTACTTGACGGCTACACGAAAACTCGATTAAGAAAATCATAAATTTAACTAATTAGCATTGTACTGATATACCGGCCCTAAGAGGATAAACATGGTATCACTTCTACATACATGAACCCACACTTTGCCACATGTGCCCTGATGATGGAGACTGTAACGCTGTCCAAAACATTGGCTAAATAAAGAGCAAGCGCAACATATCATTATTATGGGTTATTACGCAAAAATGTCATTTCAAGCAAAGTTCCGATTCTAAAAAGAGCGATAGTGAGATTAGTGTCTAGCACTCTGGATGGCAGTTTTGTCTGATAGAAAGGAAGAAGTTAGATTACCACAGCTCGTTATTTATCGAAATGTAATACATAAATGTGAAGTACAAAAAAGAGTGTTGTGCACAGTGGAAAACTTCTGTCAATTTTATCTTTAAGAACAAATAGAGGGTCTGTCATTGATTTTTGATTGTGTTTAGGAGGCACGTTGAATTTATCTTATCAGTTTCTCATCTGACTACGTGGAGAGTGGATAGCACCCGACCTCCGTATTCTATTAGGCTCATTGCAACTGATTTCTTCATATTTTTTAAGGTATATATTTACTTTTTCATTCCATCACAATTGTTTATTTGGCTCGTTGTATGATATAATAATACTAATTTATAGATATTTAATTAAAATATATGTGGTTTCTCAGCCACATTGCGTAAAATATGGTGGCGGCCTTTATTACTCTATATTCAGTTTTTTTATTCTCGAAATAAAAGTTACGATAGAGAAGGAATTTTTATTTTTTTCGATTTGCCGCCCAAGCGAAATGTTTCTTTTCCTTTTTATTCGTGAATTCGGCCACGTTGGTGACAGCCATGGAAGTAAGTACCTACTTACATAGCCGTCTTACGTTTTTCCAGACATTGGCGTTTTCTATGTCATAATGACGTTGTGGCCAGTTGGAACCGTTTCGGAATGTCCGGTTTTAGATCGTTTTTTAAATCAATAATTGTGAATGAAAATATTAAAATGATATTTTTAGTACGATCAGAAAAATAAAATTTAAATCTTCAACACTTTTTAACGGTATTCATAGCTTCTGAAAACAACTCATTGTGGATGCTCAGACGGAATAGATACAACTTTTTTTTCATCAAATTTCATTTATTATTTTATTATAGATCTTTAATCATTTCGTGCATCCTTCTCCCTTTTTTGCAAAGTGTGTAGCTCTTTGTAAGAAACTAATACTTCGCCCTTTCGCCTCGAACCGCTTCCTGCTCCCGGTGTCCTGGAAAGGGTTTTTTGAACCGGGATGTATTTCGATCACTTGCACTTTCAATGAAGTGTGTTTATTGATTATTTTGAATTCTACAGGTCAGAAAAATGTCAGACGACAGGATCATCGCAGAGCCCGATCAGGAGGATGAACACAGGTAAGATCTGGCCTCATTTATCCCGAAATAACACTTAACCAGCAACGAGCACTTATTTATATATTTATTATTTCCTTGTATTTATTATTATTACGATACGTATAGTGAAAATTATTCTCAAAGTCTCTGTAAGAACGCACTGACGAAATCTTCAACAATATTAACATCGTGTCAAGAAAACAATTATTTTTGATTATAAACTAAATGATATTTGCATATTTACTGTTCAGTCTATTAAGGACCTTCATGTCACTTTAGATTACAAGCTGTCTTTTCGACAACACATTACCAACGTGGTTAATAAAGCTCAGAATTACATCTGAATATTAGAATATTATCATCACCCTAAAACCTCTTTACTGTTCGTTGGTTTGCCCTAATCTAGAATACGCCTGCGTTATTTGTCCTCCATTCTATGATGTTCATTTTAATCATATCGAATCCGTACCGGAATTGCTTGGAGGTGGGGCTAGAACTCATACGATGAACTTAAAGAAAAATTAAATCTTTCTTCTTTAGAAAAACGTAGGAAGGACTCTGATCTCATCTGCATTTTCAAAATTATTAACAGTATGATTGACTCACCTACTTTGTTGCAACTCATTCATTTCAATATCCCTTGCCGTTGACTCTAGAAATAATCATTTGATTTTCCTCAATTAACACTCCACAAATTATGGATACCATTCACTCTTGTACAGAATTTTGTCAACTCAAGTCCAAGATCTTGATTTTTTTGGTGTAAGCCTAAATGATTTTTGTCAGTATCCAAGTAATATTTTGTATTCATATGGCAGAAGTCGTGAACTCCATAAAAACCTTGTTCCTGTCATAACTACATTATCTCTTTGTAACATTTCTCCTTGTATTAACTTTGTGTAACATGTAATGTGTTAATTGGACTTGACCCGTTAGTAAATAAATACATTAATTAATTAAACTCTATTCTGAAACAATACTCCATTACATTGATAAATATAAAACACAAGAAATAACCACTGACACGTGTACTGTATAGAAACACTATATCGTGAGGTCAGAAACAATTCCAACAACCAACCATAAGAAATAACAACCGACACGCGTACTGTATAGAAACACTATATCGTGAGGTCAGAAACATTTCCAACAACCAACCATAAGAAATAACAACTGACACGCGTACTGTATAGAAACACTATATCGTGAGGTCAGAAACATTTCCAACAACCAACCATAAGAAATAACAACTGACACGTGTACTGTATAGAAACACTATATCGTGAGGTCAGAAACAATTCCAACAACCAACCATAAGAAATAACAACCGACACGCGTACTGTATAGAAACACTATATCGTGAGGTCAGAAACATTTCCAACAACCAACCATAAGAAATAACAACTGACACGTGTACTGTATAGAAACACTATATCGTGAGGTCAGAAACATTTCCAACAACCAACCATAAGAAATAACAACTGACACGTGTACTGTATAGAAACACTATATCGTGAGGTCAGAAACATTTCCAACAACCAACCATAAGAAATAACAACTGACACGTATACTGTATAGAAACACTATATCGTGAGGTCAAAAACATTTCCAACAACCAACCATAAGAAATAACAACTGACACGTGTACTGTATAGAAACACTATATCGTGAGGTCAGAAACATTTCCAACAACCAACCATAAATGCAACATTTGGGCAAAAAAGCTTCCTATACTTTGGTACTAAACTCGATACCAAGTCGTAAAAAAATTAATGAAAAAACACTTTCAATATAACATTATAGATAACATGAAAGCATCTGTCGTTTGCATAGACTAATAGTATAATACATCAATGGTCGTTTGCCTCTGCTGTTTCCATCAACAAATAGTCCAAAATACACTCCAAATTACAATAGCGAACAGTAGGTAAAACATATGCAAAATATTTTTAAATATCAAACGAAATAAACATTAACATTAAACATGCAACATTTCCACACAATATAGTTACGTAAAACAATAATAGATGTATAATAATACCCGACTGCATGAAAATCGGAACCAAAATAGAACGGGTTCTCTTTTTCAAACCGGATGAAAAAAAGCATCATGTAAAACGCCCATAAGAATTATCTAATACTTATTATAATTTATTTATTATTGTTAATGTTGTTGGAGCATGATATTGTTATTATTGTATTTAATATATTTTAGCTTTGACAATATCGAGTCAATAACGTATCGTAACAATAATCAAATGTCAAACGTGACAAACCAACAAAATCGTAAGTACATACATAATGTTTTATATTTGTCATGAACCATCATACAATCAAAGAAGGCAGTCATTTGATAATTTTATCGCCAAATTTCACAATCAATCACAATAATGTACCTCTATGTAGGTTTATTTTAAATAACCAGCAAAAACCTACCTAGTGCCAAAACACATTTTTTTATCCATCGTTGGAACTGCTGCATTCATGTCTAGGTATTTTTTCAAACTTATTCTGGTAGAGGAAAAAATCTAAACACACAAACACAAAAACTCCTATCTTTAAAGGGGGGAAAAAACGTATCTACCCGACAGACTTTACTATGTTGTCAAATATTGACAGTTGTAATCAAGTTCATGGGCTGAATTCACACACAGATCCGCCGTGTATTCCTGTGACGGACAGATCGGCTCGGTCCATCGCGTCGCGGTCGGTCTGCTCACTGTTTGTCTGTCGCGAGCGGATCCGTGTGTGAATGTACGCAACGGATCGGCTCGCCGAGCATGACCTCATTCGCAGTCATTCAGTGATGGTATATCCATTTTTTCCTAGACCTCAGATCAAAATTTCCCTAGATTTTAGAATGAGTTTCCAGAATTCCCGAGAATATTTCAAAATTTCCCAAGATCGGCTTGATAATTTTGACTACTAACCAAAATTTGAAAATTTCTCAAGATTTTGTGCTTTTTTCATTTTCCCTTGATGTAAGTAAAATTCCCTAAACCTACCATCACTGTAATATGAGACGCTCGCCGCTTGAATGTCCAAATGTGCGTAAGTCTGCTTGTGTGTTGCCGTCGGCGGATTTGCTCGGTGGACAGATTCGCTGTTCAGATCTGTATGTGAATTCTGCGCATTACAATATAACTTTTCTACGCAGGATCTTGCAGCGTTAGGTATATGTCGATTGTTTTCCGACGCGTGGGGCGACGGGCTTAGATTGTTATTATTAAAATGACTCAAACCAAATGATTGCATTGAACCCTCGTACATTCTCGAACTTTTCTTCAACCCAATCCAAATCAATATTTATCACCATTTACTAAGAAACCCTGAAACTTTCCATATTCCTTTCCAAAGAACCAATTTTACCTTCTCATAATTTCTTGTGCGAATGTGTCGACTATATTATAACATCCAATCTTTTTATTTTTTTATTTAGTAAATAATACATTTGTACAAATTTAGGATAGTCCCATAAAAGCTGTCATTTGGCAGCTTGTCTGTAGGTTCTACCAATTAAACGATGCATAAGAAAATATTTGTAGATAAAAACATTTATAGTTTTAAGGAAACATTAGAATAGATCACATAGTAATATTAGATAATTTAAATTACATTTATAAAATATCTGCCTAATAACAAGATACGTAGGCAGATACATTTAGAAATTCAAAGATGCGTGAAATTTTCGTTAATTAACCACAGCTTTATCATTTTAGGACATGGTCTGTAATTTTTTTTTAAATTTTAAGTTTTTATTGAAAATCACTGGTATTATATTGTATTCAAGAGTACGGCTTCAATATTTATTTAATATTCGAGGAGTGTTTAGGCCCTATCCTTCTTTAAATCTTGTGGTATATTTGTGTACCAGTGGGTGTTTGTATAAGCTTTCCCCCATGTTATCCATAACAGTAGTGAACCAAATGATACCTTTTATTGTAAGTAGGCTCTCTGATCCATATAGTACTTTTAAGTTATGTCTCTGTTTGTAAATATTTGATGTGAAAATTTTTTTACTATGGCAGTTTTTAATATATTTAATGTAAATAGTGCTTGCGTGTCCCCAAGTTCGAATTCCATATCTAAGGATGGATTCGACCATAGAAAAATATATGAGTTTAAGAGTGCAATGAGGCAAAATAAATTTTAATTTGTAAAAGTTACATGCTAAGGATCGGAGCTGGCTACAAATTTTTGCCAATTGTTTATCCCACATAAAATTATTATCAATAATTATTCTTAGATAAGAAAATTCATTTGTGATCAGTTTTTTCACAGTCGTAATCATTAACAATTACTCTATTTATACAGTCAAAACTATGAGCGGTTATTTTAGGTATATTCCAAAATTTCAAACTCGGTGATCTTATATACATGCATTTAGTTTTTTTAACATTAATAATTAGTCCCACATCATGGGTCCATTTGAGAAGCTCGTTAAAGTCTCTTTGTAATTCTTGTATAGCTATTAAGGGATTTTCATTGGATACTACAAGAGCAGTATCATCAGAAAAAATGAATCTACGAGCTTTTTTGAAAACCTTACACAAAGCAATAACATATACATAATATATAATTTTTGACCTAGAATTGTCCCTTGCAGTACTCCTGATTGGATAAATCTTGATTTACTAATTATATTTAAAATCTTCACACTAATTTTTCTATATGATAATGATTCCTATAATTTCAAGTACTTTAATTGTTTGTTTGTGGCTCGTGTAAATTATTCTGTTAACTAAGTGGGTAATTACAAGACTAAGTAATTTTACATGTTTTTTAAAAATCATACATACGAATTAAATCCACGCCTCGTGTCTTGGAATTTTTCATACCACCGATAATTAATGCAATTTGCTTTGCATATACTCTTGATATGTATATTCAATGAAGTAAATATTCCTGCATGTATTCAGACGCTCGGACATTACATTTATTTAATAACTTATTTACTCCCTCATCAAAGAAGTCTGCAAAATTTTCTGCCACTACATCTGTCGATTTAGACTTTAGAGAAATGTTTTGATATGACTTTATCACAACCGTATTTATCTTTCCTTCCTAAAATTTTATAAATTTCATTCCATGTTTTTTTAATGTCTTTGAAACAGTGGTTAAATTTATTGTTACAATATATTTTTTGTGTTTAATATTAGTTTATTTAATTTATTTCTGTATTTCTTACAATTGATTTCATATTTTTTGTTGTTAAGTGAGTTTTTCCATTTCCTCCAAAGTGTATCTGGTGTTTGTATATTTTCAATGAGGCTATCATTCATCCAATTTTTTGGGTAATTCCGATAGTTTTTAATTTTGTGAAGCTACTTATTTCATAAATTTCGATTTATTTTCTTCATACAAAACGTTTGGCTCTGATAATTTTAGCATTTCATTCCAGTCGGTGATTGAGATAAATAGTTCAACCTTTTTTTCGGAGAGTGCAGTGTGCCTGTGCGATTCAGTGTGCGATTTGTCTGAAGTGTGTTTATCGTGGGTAGAGAAATAAATCGTCGTTACAATTAGGTAATTAGGTTATTCACTCTCTCTTATATAGATATGATCTAAACAAGTAGCCGTTACATAGTTGGACAATACTGCTTCTCGTGTTGCATCGTTTATAGTTTTAACCATTCCGAAGTGAGCCATTAGATTTTCATATTGGATTACTATCGGTTCGAATTCATTTAATATGTTTGTGTTCATACTACCAAGTATTGAAATGGATTCTTCAATGTCAATATTGCCCAATATAGTTTCCAGCTCATGGAGAAATATTTTTTTTATTTGTGTTTGGTGGTCTATACATTGCCAATAGATGTATACGTTTATGTTTTTAGATAGAAATTTAGTTGTTACTATATTGATTGAGAAACATCCTTTCATATAATATGATTAAAATTATATATTTTTCTCTTGCCCAATCCATATTACAATATGGTCTAATCGGTTGGGGAGGGACTTTCAAAACTAACCTTTCACCTGTAGAAAAGGTTCAGAGGTTAATTTTGAAAGTCATCCTAAGAAAACCATCGATATTTCCAACCACGGAGCTGTTTGACTCGTTTAGGGTTCTTAGCTTAAATAAAAATTTTAAAAAGAATGCACTTTTACAAATTCATAAAGACCATTTCAATTCAACAATTTCTACAAAAATAAGTAACCGATCTAGATCGCGTGGTAACTTAGAAATTCCTAAATGTAATACTAGTGCTGGTCAACACCATTATACTTATCAAGGTATAAAATTGTTTAATGCCCTTCCGGATAAAATTAAAACTGAAAAAAATTACAAAACTTTCAAATCACAAATCAAACAACTTTTAGATAAACCCAACGGTAATCACAAGTTTTAATTTCATTGGATACATTTTTCAAATAATTGTTTATATGAACTCATTTGTAATTTTTATTGATTAAATTTTCCTAAATTCACATTATGAATTTAGGAAAATTGATTAATGATTAATAAAAAAATTATATATATAAATATATAAACAAAATTTAATATTTAAAAAAAAATACATATCCTCTAAAGTTATATTATCCTAATATATGCTAATATGCGTTTATTGTTGTTGCATTTTATTAAGTACCCATTATCATACAAGATTGCCAGCTCGGTCTTTGAACAATTTACTACCAGTACTGTACCTACCTACTATTATTTAGTACCTAATAAGTACATTTTTATATCTTATTTTTACTAAGTTTAATAACTATTATATTATTTAAGTTATATTTTTTATTTTTTAGTTTGTAATTAAATTTCTTATTTTCTTAATTATATAGTGTTATCAAATTTATCATCTAGTTTTATAGCTATTTGTTATTTTTTAGCTACATCAACTAGTGAAATTTTACAACCTATAAACCATAATGACTCACAACACTCCCCAACTCAAACACGAGAAACAATTTCTCAATTGAGTTGGGCAATTTTTTGTTAAAAATTTCTAATTTTTTCGCAATCAGCCTCGAAATATCTACATTTGTAAATTATTGTAATGTGTTTGTATATTCAATAAAAAAAATAAAAAATTATTTTTTCGAATGTAAGATGATCCGTCACGTATACAATAAATCCGCCTCCCAATCTTTTTGTGCAACAAAAGTAGTGAGAGTTAAAACCCGATATTTTGTAGAGATTTACATTATTTTCATTTATCGATGTTTCACATAGCGTGATTATGTCAATATTTCGCAAGGAAATAGACATAATTAGGGGGAAAGTATCCCTATATTTCGCAAGGAACTAGACATAATTAGGGGGAAAGTATCCCTATATTTCGCAAGGAACTAGACATAATTCGGGGGAAAGTATCCCAATATTTCGCAAGGAACTAGACATAATTAGGAGGAAAGTATCTCAATATTCCGCAAGGAACTAGACATAATTAGGGAGAAAGTATCCCAATATTTCGCAAAGAACTAGACATAATTAGGAGGAAAGTATCTAATGACCTACTAAATTCGACACTGAAAGAGGAAACATGGGATACAGTCTTATCCACCAGTGATGTCAATACTGCAGCTGATAATTTCATAAGACGTCTAAAATTACATATTGGAAATTGCTCATATACTAAGAGAATCCATTGTAATAAAAAGCACTTGAAACCATGGATAACTTCTGGAATTGTTAACTGCCTCATTAAACGTGACAAATTACACAAGAGTTGTCGTAAAGAACCAAATAATATCGAACTGTTTGCACATTATAAAAGATACAGAAATTGGTGTTCTAAAATTATAAAAACGACCAAACAGACATATTATAAAGGGAAGCTTCACGAGGTAAAAGGAAACATAAAGCAAGAATGGAAAATAATAAAACAAGCATTGGATTTGCAAAAGGAATCAGTGCCCATAAATAAACTGAAAGTAAATAATAACATTGTATCCATAAATGATAATCCAACAGTCATTACTAACCATGTGAATAATTTTTTTAGTGATATAGGTCAAAATTTTGCTAATCTTTTGTGTAGTGCAAATAACACCAGTGAAGAATCTTTAGTAAAAAATTATAATCCAACACAATCTATGCAAAATGCCTGCTTTGAATTCAAACCAACGAATTGTAATGAAGTTTTAAATGTGATTAATGAGCTAAAATCAGGTTTTTCGAGTGGAAATGACAATATAAGTGCAATGGTCTACAAACAAAATGCTTCTGAACTAGTAATACCTATTACACACATTGTAAATGTTAGTTTTGAGAATGGCTTGTTCCCTAATCATTGCAAAAATTCCAAAGTTATTCCTTTATTTAAAGGAGGAGATAACAAAGATGTAAATAACTATCGACCTATCTCCTTGCTAAATACGTTATCAAAAATAATAGAGAAATTAGCTAAAATTAGGTTGATGTCTTATGTAAAAAGATATGAAATTCTCTCAGATAATCAATTTGGCTTCCGAGAGAACATGGGAACAAGTGATGCTGCATTAAAAATGATTACCACAGTCGTAGAAGCTCTTGATACTGGCAATAAAGCAATGGCCGTCTTTTTAGACTTGTCTAAGGCATTTGATACCGTATCCCACGGTTTACTCTTAAAAAAACTCAGTTCAATGGGTATTGTTAATAAATCTTTAGATTGGTTCAGATCATATCTTGAAAATAGAACACAGAGAGTAATAATTAATGATCACATTAGCTCAAATAAATCAATTGTATATGGTGTTCCTCAAGGTAGTGTTCTGGGTCCAATTCTATTTTTGTTATATATTAACGACCTCTGTAAACTGAAATTTTCTGGATCTTCAATTGTATTTGCAGATGACACTGTCTTGGTGTTTGCTGCTGACACGTGGAACGAAACGTATGCTAAGTGCGAGGCAGGATTAAGGGCAGTCAAAAATTGGCTTGATCAAAACTTGTTAACCTTAAACATGAACAAAACTAAATATATTACTTTTAGCATTTCCTCTGTAAATCAACCATCTTTGGAACGTTCATTAAAAATACATTGTTGTGTGCAGGAGTGTAACTGTCAATCTTTGGAAAGAGTAGACAACATCAAATACCTGGGTTTAATTATTGATAAAAATTTAAAATGGAACAATCACATTACTACATTAAGAAACAAAATAAGAAGGCTAGCATACATTTTCAAAAATCTAAGAAACATATTGGACAAAGTTACATTAAAAACTGTATATTATGCTCTAGTTCAATCAATGCTTTCATATAATGTTGTCTGTTGGGGTTCTTGTAACAAGACTACCTTAGAGCCTTTGAATGTTGCGCAAAAATTAATTTTAAAAATAATGTATAAGAGAAATTTTATGTATCCATCAAAGTTATTATATAGTGAAAGCAAAATTATGACAATAAGGCAGTTGTACATAATACAGGCTCTCTGTAAATTTTTCAACAACACTATTACTGCCAAAAGATCTCAACAAGTGCGCAGCACTAGAATGGGTTCTTCTTTAATGTATCAGCCGGTGTATACCAGAACATCCTTCGGACAAAGGAGTTTTTCATATAAAGCTCCGTTGCTATATAATATGCTTGGAGAAAATATAAAAACTATAGGTACGTTAAATTCATTCAAGAAAATGGTCAAAATCTCCGTACTAGCTGAGAATGATGATTTTGGATCACCCATGTTGTCGCTTATATCATAATTCCTTGTGGAAGCTCTGTTTCGATACAATCCTTATTTACTTACTGCGCATGCACTTATTTACTTCTAAAATAACTTTTGGTTATTTATTATTATGTTACTTATTATTATTATTATCTACTTAATTATCGTATTAATATTTACTTTAATTATTGTCTAGCTAAAATATTTACTTACTTACTTTTTATTATAATATTATCTACTTACCTATCGGTTATTATTTACCTTTTTTATTTAGTTATTTTTTATTTTTTCTTATAATCTATTATTCATACTATCCATGTTGTAATTGTCAGTATGGTTTCCCTATGCCTGTGTCTGATAAGCCAGCACAGGTACCTTGTACTTTAGTTAACAGAAGAATATTATTGTTGCCAACTTACTTAATAATGCTTCTTTTCTTTTCTTTTATTTTGTTGACTTTTTTGTTTTTTATTTTGTTTTTTGTTTTTATTTTGTTTTTATTTTTTTCATACATTTGTTACTAAAATTTTGTTTATTTTTGTCTACCGGTCTCGAAACGTCCGTGTCATAAACTTTTCTTTTTTTGTTTAAGTTTAATTTAATGTTGTTATTATTTTAAATTTACATATATGTATTTTTTTAAATGATATTTTTAAATGATATTATTGTAAAGCTGCACATCTTGATACAGGAATGCCCTAGTGAGATGTGCAGAGTATGCTTTTTATGTAAAAACTGTTTTTTGAATTAAATTAAATAAATAAATAAATAAATAAATATTATTATTTCCTAATATATGTTTATTGAACCAGTTTTCAAAGTTGTGAGTACGTTCATAATCAATTTCTGAGGTGTCAAAATCTCCGTTCAAATCGCCCATATTGAATAATATTTTAATGGCGGCAATGGTATGTAAACAAGTGTGAGGATTTATCAAGGCAAATAATATATATCAATTTTTTTACAGAAAAAACATTACCAATATATTCATAGTTAGATTTTTGCTTTGTAAAGAAAGTGGTTGGTTAAATAATTGACAACAGTAAATATTTTTTCCACATGTATGAGTATACCTAGGATAAACTAACATCAATATACATTTCAATACTCTCGTGTTAACACTGTAGTTACCGGTCAATAAATTAGAATATAATATATTTAAAGAAGAAAAATTTTTCAAGGATACGGGATACTCATATTTTGCAAATAAATGATATACATATGATATGATATAATATGTGCCAATCAGAAAATGATACAAATAAAGTTTTGGTTAAAAGCATTGATTTTTTTTTAGAATAATAATGAATACAAACATACCTAATCATAGTCTATACGACTTTGCGCGATATGCATCATCTTTTTAAAGTAAGTGCAGTTTGTGTTGTTTGCTTTATGATTAGTGTTAAGGGTCATCTTAAAAGTAGTGTTTTGGTAAATACAGTTGCTACATTTTTCTTCCGGGTTTTCGTTTGGTGATTCCTTCCATTCGTGATCCTTAGCACAATGTAAGCAGGCCGCGCTTTTGTCTTTGCTCAAACATTTCAGTGCAGTGTATCCAAATTTGAAGCAGTGGTAGCACTGCGTCAGGGGGTTGGCATCTTCCACTCGTACTCTGCTGAATCCTATATTGATTTTTTTCCTTTTCAATGAGGTAGGACCTCAGTGCTCCGCTGGTTTCCAGTATATAGTTAGTGAGTCCATTTTGTGATCTAGGTTTAAACATTTTTATAGTGTTTTTTGTATCATTTTCCATGAAATCTTTGATATCATCATTTTGGGTTTTTAAAGCCTCGATTATATCTTAATACCGGTTTAAATTATTAATTATAAATAGGTACAAAAAATTCCTGCGCGTATAAAAAAATAAATAAATAAAAGTGTATAATACAGGGTTTTCCAATGAGAGGTGTTATTTTGATATTCAATCGTAAAAGATCAATGGTTTCGTTGCTTGTGTGGCACGTAGCGCCGTCTTGTTGAAATTAAACGTTGTCCAAATTAATACTATCCAATTTCGGCCATGAAAAATCATTAATCATCTCTCGATAGCTTAATCCATTCAACGAAACTGTTGCTCCAGCCTCATATTGGAAAAAGTTAGGTCCAATGACTCCGCCGGACCATAAACCGCACCAAACAGTCACACGTTGAGGATAGAGAGGCTTTTAAACAATAATTCTTGGGTTTTCTGAGCCCCAGATGCGACAATTTTGCTTGTTGACGAAGCCACTGAGATGGAAATGGGCCTCATCACTCAACATGATTTGCATTTGATTCACTCAAGTAAATTTTAATAATTTCAATGCGTTGTTGAAGCGTGTATTGTTCCATTTTTATTAATGGCGTTGTTTTTACTTGTCAAATGTAAAAAAATGACAGCTTCAAAAGTAACATCTACCGAAATAGCGGGCTATTCAAAATAACACCTCTTATTGGAAAACCCTGTAGTAGGAGCAATAGAATTTTATAAACTATTCGCATTGCTACAAATATTTTTTTTATGATAAACAGAAAAAGGTTACAGAGGTAGTAGATGTGCTACATAAATAAATATTACAAAGTTTTTACGTGTTTATATTACGTAAATATTGGTTTTATTAACAGTTGGGGGGTTTACGATAACAGTGGCATATCTACAAAAACAGTATTTTGAGAAAAACGCAAATAACGATTGGCATGCTCATATGCTCATTGGTATATTTTATAATTTTACCAACAAGTCGCAACGACATGGTGAAATTTCACGGAATTTCAAAACTCTCCCTAGGTATCTAAAATGTGCTATATACTGCTTATTTTTGAAGTTGTCGTTGAAAGAAATATCATTTTAGAAACTGAATAAACTTATCTTTGCAATGTTCATATTTGAAATAAACATTGATTGCATGAGATATTTTGACTCGGAACGTATATTATTTTGTAAGAATTCAATATTTATAGAACATATTCCTTTTGTGTGGGTAATTAGTAAGAAAACTGTCACTTTACTTTTTATGTCGTTTCTACAACAAACATTATATTTAACTTTCAACCGTCAATAAAAAAATCCTGCCGTTTCGTAATCATGCACTTTGACATTTTTTATTTAATTTCGGTATAAATATTTGATGCAAAATGAAAAGAATAATTATTTATTTTTCCAATTACGAATAAATCACCTATCTACGCATTATACAAAAAATTAATAGAATACTTTGTGTTAGGGTGTTATTTTAGAAAATAGTCTTTCAGCGTTGGTCAGTTTATTTCTCTTACATACACAGCTCATAGTAAAAAACAGAGTACAGGAAAGTCATTAAGAGTTTAAACAATGATCAGTAACGTTCTCAGTAAACACTTAAGTAACAGAGGACCAGTGGTCTCTTGGTTGGGTTGAGGTTTCCCCGACAAGTAATGTCCCGAGGGAGCTGTTACTTGAATTCCCAAGGACGACCCGGTACTGGGGAGGGTTTAACTGGGCAATGACCACTAGGATTATGTTGCTTAGTTTAACCAGGAGACTGGATACTCTGACTCCATATAGGAGTGTTATATACCCTTTGGGGCAGGGTAGTACCGGCCAATGGGGTGTCTTCCTGTACGAGTGGTGAGCTCAAAGTTGCCGAGCGAGACGGCGCTATGCGTGTGAGGGATAAAGTATTCGGATCCGTGCATCGGACCAAATACCGCGCGCTACAACTTTTATAATGTATGGACGGCCCGGTCAGATCTGTCCTTCAGAGGCCATAATGGAATATGATGTTGGTGGCTAGTAATGTCCTTCCGAGGCCTGGAGGGTTAAACGGCTGTATGTACGAGATAGAGCATTACATTTCATGAAACCAACCAGTTTTTTATAGTCAGGCCCCTGTGATTCTAAGACCCCGTGCCTATCCAACAAATTATAATTTTGTCACTTTCCGCAACGTTTGTAAATAAGTAAATAAGTTAATGGATATCGTGCTTTGTAAAGCGTCCTGTATAATATATGTCGGTACGATTTATTACACAAATGGCGCCTTGAGCATTACTATTATCATTGCAAGTTGTTATAACAAATAATTTAAAAAATATTCGCTTTTCTTCATTGTGTATATTTGCCGACAAATAAAGCTAACTTCCATCTCATTACATATTATACAAAACTAACATCCTCAGTCGACAAGGCGCACAGTATTACTGAATTTATGATTTTCTGAAATACATTATTCATCCTTTTGATGAATACCGAAATAACCTATCTAGATACGCTACAGTTTACCTGATTTTCAAGAGGATGTCGACTTTAACTAGGGGCCTACTATAAAACCACTCGGCCTACTTGATAGATTCACCTATTTTAACGACGTTCTACTGGTATTTCAATGGAACAGGCTACGAGGAACTAGGAACTAGAAACACGCCAAACGCGCGCCCATTATTTGTATACAGTTGACATTGTCGCATGATAACGGGACGTTTCTGCATCTCATTCCTGTATTCCAACGATTTACGGGTCCTCGAGCTGTGAAGTTAATATTAGAAAAGCTTCAAAAATATCTCTAAATCTAAACATCTACAATAATATCTTTGAAATTTTTTTATAAAATCTCAACTTTAACAGGTAGATCGCAGTTTTCAATATTCGAGGTACCAAACACAGACCTTGTGGAAACCAATAAAATATACTAGGTAGGATAATATCCTCCTTTCCCATACAATACATTTATTTATTTATTTATTCAAACGCCATAAAATGGCTTTTACAATACAGTGGTAATCGATTTACAAACGTACAGTGTGCTAAGTGTTGGTTAAACCGGGAATCGAACCTGGTTATTAAATTGGCTAAGCTCAGATAAAATGGTAGAGGCAGATGAGGCTCGTGTACTATCAGGGGCGGGCAGCTTCTTTGGTCATCAGGCTCGTCCATCGGTTAGGAGGTCAAAGGGTAGGTTTATCACACAATAATAACACATGGGTAGAAAGGCACAAGGTATATTAAATGTCTCGAGAAATACAGGTTGACATAGATCTTCCTACTCTCTCCTCTAAATTGACGACGACCGGATGAAGCGCAGATTCTACATGAAGTTACCAGAATTGAACACAAGAAAGGGGGTAGGTTGAAAGCTTACGATTCGCCTTGAGATGTGGTACATCATGTTGACCCAGGTTTCCCGCGCTTAAAAGCAGCGGTACTATTGGTGTGGTAATATGCACTCGGGATTTTACACGAGAACGGGACTCCATTGAGTTTAGTTCGAACCGAGATAATAAACATGATTGGAAGTTTGATGGCGATACATTTAGTTAGAATACTGGAACGAGATCGCGTTCGTTATTGCGTAATTATGCAAGTCATGCCCGCGAGTAGATTTGCCATTGCGAGCGACCGTGTTGTTTTAACCAAGGTCGGTTCTGCACTGACGAAGCGCGCTTAGGGCCGCCCGTGTTGCCCGCGAGCAGCCTGGGTGGTCCAAGTCGATCACGTATTTCGACCATCTGGCCGCGTGTGTCGCAACTAGTGAGGGGAAATTGGGGCAACTATGCCCTATTCAACTTCATAGGGAGACTGTATTACGTAACACATTCCCCCTCCGCCAGTAAAAGGCGACGTGGTAATGAAGCTTTAGGCGCTAAAAATCCTCTTCACCTTGTCGTGAGGGGAGTAGAGAGAGAAAAAAAGTTGATTTACAAAAAAACAAAGAAGAAAAAAGAAACATGGTTATGCAAATGATGAAAAGACAACATACAAGGTTATGCAGTGATGACAAGAACAACATACAAGGTTATGTAGTGATGACAAGAACAACATACAAGGTTATGCAGTGATGACAAGACAAACATACAAGGTTATGCAGTGATGACAAGAACAACATACAAGGTTATGCAGTGATGACAAGAACAACATACAAGGTTATGCAGTGATGACAAGACAAACATACAAGGTTATGCAGTGATGACAAGAACAACAACCTGACTCTAAAATTTCATTGGTCTGTAAGCTAAGTTTGAAGAGCGTAGTGTTCGTTGAGTACCAAGTAGACGTAATTTCACTGAAGTTATTTAAGTTACACTTTCACTGTAACTTGACCCATTTGAGATTGCACTCAAGTATCACTAGGGCCATAGAAATTGAACTGTGCTTCTTGGTTGTGGTTGAGAGATGGTGATGCTGAGGGCCGGAAGTGTCCGGGTTCTGATGTTGTACCAGCGTGAATTCCATTATGCTGATGTGGTGGGGCAGTGGTTGTCAAGGTGAAATGAAGTTGGTTATGACATGGAGTAATACCAGTAAGTTGATTGATGATTGATGCGTGTGATGGCTATTATGTTGAGTTTGCGCATCGGCAAGTGGTTGATTTGTACAATGGCCCGTAGTTGATTGTACGACGGCAAGTAGTTGATCTGTACAAATGGCAAGTAGTTGATTGCACAATGGCAAGTGGTTGATTGCACAACGGCAAATAGTTGATTGCACAACGGCAAGTGGTTGGTTGCACAACGGCAAATGGTTGATTTGTACAAACGGCAGGTAGTTGATTGCAGGAACATAACTAACCTTGAGCTGGCATGCTCTGAGGTTGGTTCTTTTGAATGTGGTTTGAATGATGAGACAACTTGATTTGCAACTGCACGCACGACTCACACCTAATTTGGGTGCGGTCGGGTGTTTTTTGGTACGCAGAGATTGGAGAGAAGTGAGTGATGGAAGTGAAGGCGGCAAAGAAGTGAAGCTCAGCTTGCAGGTGATGAGGAGGGCTGCTGGTCTTCTTTTTAATCCGGGGACAGGTTATTATTATAGTCAAAATTCTTGAAGTTTACCTGCCTGGTAGACCAATGATGAAAGAACGTTTGGAGAGAAACAAATTGTGTTCAAGAGAAAAGACAAAAAGACAAAAAACGTTGTTGGTTGGAGAGGAGAGAGTAGAGAGAGAGATATTATGCTGACTATACCATGAGTATCCCGAGATTGGGGAGACAAAAAAACTATCACGACTGGCGTGAGGTTACCTATTTGATTTACAAGGTAGGTAGGTGGTTGTGCCGTAGTAACACCAAGTTTCTGAAAGAAGTTGGCCTTCCATGGCCGGTGTTAGCGCTTGAGCGATAACAACTTACGACTTTCAAAATTACAAGAAATGTGTTGATTACCTAGGAATGGGGTGAAAAGGAAGTTTTTTGAAGCAAATTTCATGGATAAAGATTGTCTTATAGACAGACGATACGCTATGTGCGTAGAGTACACCTTCCAGATTCATGAAATTAACCACAAAGAATAATGAGGGATGAGGAAAAAATGGCGTTGAGCGAGAAGGTCTGCTGGTGATGGAGCTAATTCTCCGTTCGATCTCTTTCAGAGAACGAAATGTGGTCAACCAGCAGATTTCTTAGCTCTTTACAAATGTACAAGAGTTTGATGGAAGGGTGAAGGATGGAGGGTTTGAGCAGCGAAAATTGATAGTGACTGAGCTAATTCTCAATTCGATCTCCATGTGAGGACGAAATATATCAACCAGCAAATTTCCTAGCTCTTTACACATATACATGAATTTGATGAAAAGGTGAAGGAGAATACACAGTAATAACAATCTAATCTTTCACGTGTATTTGGTGAAAGATTAGGGGTCGTTTTTAATCTTCTACTGTTTGTGAGAACATGACAGACCTTTGCTCAAGCTTCACAAACCTGGGAGTTTTTCTTATTCGTCTCCCAGACAACGAGTTAGGTGGTTTTGTGTCACTGTCTCAATTAACTCCCACGACACGATACCTCATAACCAACAGTGAAGCTGATGGCTAGTCCATGGTCAATGGATAGTGGATGGTTCTTGGGTCCGCTTGACAAGAAGTCCACAGGTATCAGTTAGCGTAAAAAAATTGCTGAATGCACAGCTTCATGTTTGTTTGAAGAGAACAAAAAATTCTCACTATAGTGAAGGACATTTCCCTCAGTGTCATGAGTAATACAAAAGGGTCCCAATTAAGGGCGACAAGTCAGGGTAAAATGATCTACGTCTGGTAGAACAAGTACATAGTGTCAACTTATTTAAAGAAAACAACAACAAGATATTGTATCGTTCGCACGAATCATGGTAAATATTATAACGTTTCCACGTCTCATGTAGAAATTGAACGAATTACGAAAGAACCCTAGTATTGAAAGGACGGTACGACATAGATATTTATAACCATTTATGGAACAAATTATCTCTTTGGCCACAGTGTATGTGAGCCAGTAAAAAAGTAATTATAACGAACTTCTCGTATCACGGTAGATATTATAACATTCTCATGTATAGTGTTAGATTTTATAACGATCCCTCGTCTCATGGTGGATATTATAACATTCTCATGTATCATGAAAATAACATATCAACGTTCAATAATAAAAAAAGTACCATTTCAATACCGGAAAAAAGATACATACACAATGTCAAAAACAATCAAGTAGTGGCTATTGGTATTATAAAAAAGATGATGGCATAACCTTTGGTTGGGTTTATGCGTTTAGTTGGCAATAATACAAGACATATGCCTAAAGATGTCTTACACAAGACACACAGTATAGCAGAAGAGACCTATTTGGTTTTACTAACTCTTTGCTTACAAAATGTTGTGATGGCATAACCTTTGGTTGGGTTTATGCTTTAAGTTGGCAATAATACAAAACATATGCCTAAAAGGATGTCTTAGACAAGACATACATATAGCAAAAGAGACCTACTCGGTTTTACTTACTCTTTGCTTACAAAAAGGTTTGTAGTGGTTTATTTAAGACCTTTTAGGGTTTTACTTACTTAAAATGACCAAACAAAAAAAACGGGGAACACACTTGGTGTTGCCAAAATTGCCACAAACACGAATGTTGTGAACTTTATGATACAAATTGATACAAGTGGCACCTAGAGACAGGATGACTTAATATAAGTGACCTGGCTCGGTGTATTTGACAAGGCAAATTAATGCTAATTAAGTCAAAATATAGTACATAATATAACAAATTGGGGTCAGAAAGTTGAGATCTTAAGATTTTACATACTCAATGTGACCGAAAGGTGTTATTGTTATTGATGAGGAGGACAAAACGGCGTTTGTTCTCCTTTACAACAACCTTTTTCAGAATTGACGTGTCAATATCAAATTCTGAAAAAACAACAAATTAGAGCAAATGGGAATATTGAGCGCCATTCAATTTTTTAGACAAAACTGAAAAAACTTTAAAAAAGGTAATTGTAACTTTTATTTGTTACACCTTTGTAAACATGAATCAAATGACGATACCAAACTGGAATTTACACACGCATTATGATTACAAGTTACAGGGGTAGAAAATTCACCTCAATTGGGTGTATGTTGCAAAGGGTCATTGTTTTATGTACGATGGAGCCCAATGGAACAAATGTGACGAACAAATGTGAAAGAACAATGTGAAAAAACAATGTGAATAACAGATAACATGAGAGAATTAAAAAACATTTACATACAATGTTGTACGTGACTTTTTGTGGTAGTTATGACAAAAATAGTTATGTATTTAGTGTCGTAAGTGTCAGAATGGTGACGACTAACAACTGATGTCCAGGGTCATGACTCCGGGAGCATCAATCGTTTTGGAGGTGGAAAAAGTCTCTTGACTGGAATGATCAGTTCCAGAGAAGATACGTACAAAATATGAGTACAATTTATATACATTACATGGTGAGGTGTGACAAAGAAACAAAAATAACAAAGGGATTATACAAAAGAGCATAGTAGTACAAGAATGGGTGAGAAATGATTAAAAGCCACAGTTGACACTTCTGTGTTTTTAGAAAAAATGAGAAGGTTACCTTGCAGAGGTCGAAATGCGAGTTTTTATATGAAACTAACGCGATAAGACATGCTGTTTGTCTGCACGAGGGCCAAATCTCGTGGGACAAAGGTAGAGCCAAAGGTTTGTTAGCTATGTGTGTGTGACCTAGTGAAGGTGATGTCCAATGTGTCCACGCTTCCTAGTTTGACAATATCTTTCACGTGGTAGTTACCGATGTGTTTACCAGAGGCGTCCGATAGGGTATACACTACATCTGAGATTTTTCTCAGCACTTTTGCTTTAACAAAGCGAGGAGCTAGTTTTGCAGAGAAGTACAAAGCACCTTGTGAGAGTGTGTTGTTGCGTCTCCAAACTGTGTCGTTTTCCTTAAAGGTAACATGTTTCCTGCGTAGATTGTATCTGTTTGCACTCTTTTTGTGGGCAAGTATCAACGCATCTGTGACTTCGCTGTAAATAGCGGAAAGTTCTTCAAGACGGTGAGCGTAGTTCTCTGATGGATTATCAGTAGAAAGGGAAGATGATGGGAGGCTAGCGTCCCAATGCAAGGATCCATGTACAATTTGTTCCATACCATGTTTCAGGAAGAAAGGGGTGTATCCAGTAGTGAGGTTCACCGTATTGTTTAGTGCAGCTTGAATTTTTTCCAGATTTTTGCACCATGTTCGTTGATCTTTGTCAACCAGGATTGCCAGAGCCGTGTTGATGGTCTGGTTGTAACGCTCTACTGTATTATTTTGAGGCGTGTAAAGTGTATTATAGAAAATATCTTTTATGCCGTATTTGGCCAGAAATTCCTTGAATTCCAGAGCTATGAATTGTTTTCCGTTGTCGCAAATGATGGTGCGCGGAGTGCCGTAGGGGATAAAAATGTTTTTTTCTAACAAGTTTATGATTGCAGATGCTGTGGCTCTTTTTAATGGGAAGATCCAACAGAACTTGGTGAATATATCCACTATGCTAAGTATATGCATGTTTCCGGCGTAGCTTCTGGGGAAGGGGCCGATGAGATCCATAGAGAGTGATTGTAGTGGCCTGTCCGCTCGTTTGGGGTTATTCATGAGACCAGATGGGGGTGCAGTACTATGTTTGTATGCTTTGCAAATGTCGCATTTAGAGATATAGTTGCGAACTTGTTTAAACAGGCCTGGCCAGTAATACCTTAAGGCTATTTTCTTATAGGTTTTGAAAGTTCCTGGGTGTATGGATCCGGGGGCGCTGTGATTGTCGATGATAATTTTTTGTGTGTCCTCTGAGGGAATGACTAGCTTCCAAGCATAGTCTTCGAGTATAGACAGTGGTGGTTTGCAGTTACGATATAACCGACCTTCCTTTATAATAAAGTTGGGAAATTTTTGCGGGTTGTTCCTGCATTCCTCGTAGGTTTTTAAATACCAAGTGTCTTTGGTGGTAGGAGTTGGTGTTGCTGCAAGGGTTGAAAACCTGAGGTGCAATGTTGAATGCTTTCCAAAAATCCACTCCAAGAATAAATTTCTGGGTGATGGTTGGTACGATTAGGAAATTTATTGGAAATGATTTGCTTCCACACTTGACAGGTAGGACAATAGCTCCTGTGACTTTTTGAGTGTTGTTGTCTGCGGTGGTGACGAAAGCGGGGTGTTTGTTGATTGTGAATCCGTTGTTGACAAAGGGAATGTGGGCGTTACCGCCGAGGCAGCTAACTGAAGCTCCACTATCCAGTAGTCCAGAGAAGACGACGTCATTAACAGAAAAATGCGCGTATGGGCGACCATCTTTAGCTTGAGTGCAGCTCACCGTAGAAAGTTGTAAGGCCTCTTTGAAATATGCAACGTGTTTCAACCACTCGGTCCATTCAGTAGGCCTGGATATTGAATGGATTTGCGAGGGGTTGGATCTTAGTTTTTTGGAGTTCTCTTGGACCAATTCGGCGGAGGTTTGGAGAAATCTGTAGGTGGTCTTGCAATTAAGTTGTTGGAAGGATGTATTCTTTCAAGATTGTTTCTTGATCTCTTGAAAATTTCTCTCAAGTTGTCCTGTTGAGGAGAATGGTCACGGGGGCGCTTTTGATGGCCTCTGTTGTCTTGGGTATACGAAAGTTTTGCTTTTTTGTAGCAAGTCGATTGTGAATGTCCGGTTCTTTTGCAAAAGGTGCAAAACTTCTTCTCGTTAAACTCTGGTTTGATTTGATTGGTTGACCGAGAGGCGAGGCTTGGTAGAAGGGGCTCGTTAGAAGGCTTGGTGTTTCTTCTTTTATCTTGGTAGTTTTCCAATAGTAGACAGACATCTTTGAGTTGTTCTACTGAAGATATTTTTTGAGAGGTTATTATGTTCTCGTATCTTGCTAGGAGGCCGTCAGTCAAGATAGGAACTAGCTCTGTTTCAGGGACTGGAGTTGTCAGTTTGATGTTTAGAAGATCTGCTCTCTGGGCGTATTGTGCTACCGTTTCGTTGGAGAATTGTTTGATGGAAAACAGAGTAGACTTAATCCTATGCTGTGTTTCTTTTGGTGCGAAACTTTTCAGGAGAGCAGCTTTGAGTTCGGGCCAGGAGTTTACTTTTTTCTTGTGGATTCTATGCCAGGAGAGTAGCTCGTGCGAGATGAGATCTATGAAGTTACGGTGTAGTATCTCAGTAGGAATGTTGCGTATCTCGGCTGTTTCTTCAATTCGGTCGATGAAATCTTCTACGTTAGTATTACCGTTGTACTTAATTTTCCATCCAGTTAGGTCGAAGGGTTTTGTAGTTTCCTTGATGGGTATAGCTGGTGGTTTAATTTCTGTGCAAGCAGGTATGTTTGTGTCGGAGATTGTTATACTGCCGGGTTGAAATTGCAGTCTCCTAATATATTTCCTGTTGTAGAATGTTGCGTACTTAATCAGGACGTTTTTGGTTTTGTTGAAAGGAGAAATATTCCTGTCTTTTAATTCCTTTTCTAAACTTTGAGTACTTTGAGAGCAGATGTTGGCTATTATGCCTAAGGTGTTGTTTCGAGGATTCATTTTGTGGAAGTTGATTTAGACTTTGTGAGAAGAAAAAGAATTGTCTGAGTGTGTGGCTGGTTGTTTTTCAAAAAAAATACCAGGGGTTTGCTTGTGATGGTTGGTGAAGAATTTTGTGAAATTCCCAGTATGGAAAAAAAAATGGCCAGCGGTTTCCTTGTGTTTTTGATGGAAAAGTCCCCGAGATGTGTGTTTTTGAAAAATTTCCAAAGTTCCAATTATGGAAAAAAAAATGGCCAGCGGTTTCCTTGTGTTTTTGATGGAAAAGTCCCTGAGATTGTGCGTTTTTGAAAAATTTCCGAAAAAAATTCAAAGTCCTAGATGAGTGAAGAAAATTTTTGAAAAAAATTTCCAAGTCTTTGATTTGTGAAAACAAAACGGCCAGGGGTTTCCTTGCGATTTTAGTGGAAAAGTCCCTGAGATTGTGCGTTTTGAAAAAAAAATTTCCGAAAAATTTCAAAGTCCTAGATGAGTGAAGAAAATTTTTGAAAAAAATTTCCAAGTCTTTGATTTGTGAAAACAAAACGGCCAGGGGTTTCCTTGCGATTTTAGTGGAAAAGTCCCTGAGATTGTGCGTTTTGAAAAAAATTTCCGAAAAATTTCAAAGTCCTAGATGAGTGAAGAAAATTTTTTGAAAAAAATTTCCAAGTCTTTGATTTGTGAAAACAAAACGGCCAGGGGTTTCCTTGCAATTTTAGTGGAAAAGTCCCTGAGATTGTGCGTTTTGAAAAAAATTTCCGAAAAAAATTCAAAGTCCTAGTGAGTGAAGAAAATTTTTTGAAAAAAATTTCTTCCGAAAAAAACAAAAATTCAAAGTGCAGATTTCGAGAGAGTATTGTTTGTTTTTTCAACAATTATTGGAGGGTTTGTTTGTGATTCGTGACAAATTGTCTGAATTTAAGCAGAACCAGTGTTTGGTTATTTACTCGTAAAATTCCCTTTCCCTTGGACAATCGACAGGCCATTGCGGAGAAGCGCCGAGGGTCCGGGTTTACGTCAATCGCGAATCTCAATTATATGTAAAGGGTAAGTCGGCTTTCAAGACTTTTCTTTCGAAAAGGATACTCTACCCACCTTTATTACATATAAAGCGGAATTATCAAATGACAGAAGGGCGTTAGTTTTCCTTGTCTATGTATTTTGCAGAACGATGCTGGCTTATGGCTCCACTAACAAGGAATTTATTTTGTATCATGAACAAGATTTGAAACTGTTGAATTGTATTTTTATTGTGGCTCATTCTCTCTAATAGTTGCACTTGGAAAGTAAACCATTGTGGTCTTGGATCACTATGTGATGTTTGAGATGTCCGAAAAGAAGTAAACGTCGATTGCGCACTTTGTGATGGAATACCGGTACTTAAAATTTGTCGAGTGATGATTCGTAAAACTTGTAATTTAACACCGAATGGCTTTAATGTGACACAGTTGTTTTAGATTTGACGCTATGGTTTGTAGAACAGCTATGATTTATTGGAAGAAAACATTGTTATTCAAAGGTTAATACAAAACAAGGCATGAAAACAGAGTGAAGGAGTACAAGATTATTTCCAATTTGACCTCCCGATGGACGATTAATTACCAAAAAAAAAAAACCCACGTTGCGCCAGTGCTAAGTATTGGTTAAACCGGGAATCGAACCTGGTTATTAAATTGGCTAAGCTCAGATAAAATGGTAGAGGCAGATGAGGCTCGTGTACTATCAGGGGCGGGCAGCTTCTTTGGTCATCAGGCTCGTCCATCGGTTAGGAGGTCAAAGGGTAGGTTTATCACACAATAATAACACATGGGTAGAAAGGCACAAGGTATATTAAATGTCTCGAGAAATACAGGTTGACATAGATCTTCCTACTCTCTCCTCTAAATTGACGACGACCGGATGAAGCGCAGATTCTACATGAAGTTACCAGAATTGAACACAAGAAAGGGGGTAGGTTGAAAGCTTACGATTCGCCTTGAGATGTGGTACATCATGTTGACCCAGGTTTCCCGCGCTTAAAAGCAGCGGTACTATTGGTGTGGTAATATGCACTCGGGATTTTACACGAGAACGGGACTCCATTGAGTTTAGTTCGAACCGAGATAATAAACATGATTGGAAGTTTGATGGCGATACATTTAGTTAGAATACTGGAACGAGATCGCGTTCGTTATTGCGTAATTATGCAAGTCATGCCCGCGAGTAGATTTGCCATTGCGAGCGACCGTGTTGTTTTAACCAAGGTCGGTTCTGCACTGACGAAGCGCGCTTAGGGCCGCCCGTGTTGACCGCGAGCAGCCTGGGTGGTCCAAGTCGATCACGTATTTCGACCATCTGGCCGCGTGTGTCGCAACTAGTGAGGGGAAATTGGGGCAACTATGCCCTATTCAACTTCATAGGGAGACTGTATTACGTAACAAGTGGTAAACAGGATAATAATAGCAATAAATTAAAGAACAATATTGATGTGTAAACAAAAACACTATTGCAAGTGATGTAGTTATTAATATAAGTGCACTAAGACAAAGCATAATTCAAACGAACTGTATACCATCGTAACAATAGTTGAACTAATTTATACTAGGCTTTTATAAGACCTGTTATAAGTCGAAGTATGAGGTGTATGATAATAGTCAGTAGTGAGTTTATTGTTACCCACAAAATTAATTTTACTTGGAATAGCTGAGTAGGCATCGCAACTTGGCATTAACAATTCAGGGCTGTCAGAGATTCAATGTTACTTATGGATAAGAAATAATAATTTTTAATGAAATAATACATATGTTAGCTCACACTTTAAGATATCTTAAGTAAAATATTTAATAGTTATTCATTGTTTTTATTTAGAATTTTATTTTTCATTAAGAATCCTTGGCCTTGTCACAGATAAAATGAATGTGTTCATGGTCAAGTACCTTATTTTGTACGGGAATATTAGGGATCTTTTTCAGTAAATTATCAATTATCAGCGAATACAAAAAGACTTACTCTTGTGATGTCCCCTCCTGAATATAATTGTTCTTGATATCGTTGTTGAGCTCTTCTAACGGCGTGTTGTCCTCAAATACAATTCTTTCTTTCAACACGCAGCCGGCGTAAGTACCTACTAAGCAATAATAATAATAATGTGTCCCCGAGGAAAACAATTTCCCTCATGGCCGACGTTATCGCACTACCCCGCAGCTGGTATCCGCCATCAAGACCTGGGAAAATCTCATCCCATGAACCCGGGCACCCTTTTAATGTTATTGTATTTCATTGTGAATTAAACCACTGTTCTTCCCTGCAGGAACGATGAAGATGAGCCAACTTCAGATGGGGGAAGAAAGCTAAAGAATACAACATGGCGCGCGCAGTCAGCGTAAGTATTTATTTAGGAATTTATTTAGATGGATAATAATAATATTCAAGAAATATAGTGTTATTGTATTACATTTTTAATTAAACCACGTTCTTCCTTGCAGGAACGATGAAGATGAGCCGACTTCAGATGGGGGAAGAAAGCTAACGAATACAACATGGCGCGCGCAGTCATCGTAAGTATTTATTTAGGAATTTATTGAGATGGATAATAATAATATTCAATTAATTTTATTTTATTGTATTTCATTTTGAATTAAACCACTGTTCTTCCGTGCAGGAATGATGAAGATGAGACGACTTCAGATGGGGGAAGAAAGCTAATGAATACAACATGGCGCGCGCAGTCAGCGTAAGTATTTATTTGAGAATCTATTGAGATGGATAATAATAATTTTCAAGAAATATAATTTTATTGTATTTCATTTTGAATTAAACCACTGTTCTTCCCTGCAGGAACGATGAAGATGAGCCGACTTCAGATGGGGGAAGAAAGCTAATAAATACAACTTGGCGCGCGCAGTCAGCGTAAGTATATATTTGGGAATTTGAGATGGATAATAATAATATTCAAATTATTAATAACTCACAAGTTTAATAAAAAATGGCAGTAAAGTTGGTTAGTGCGTCCCCGGGAAAGGTCCGGGGTTCACATAAAATCGCCTTGTTTTGATGTCATATTGAGTATTGGACGAGTATTGAGTATTAGGTCGACTTCAGTCAGTGCTGTCGCTAAGTAAACTTCACACATAAAAAATTGTCTAATCACTCTGTTTAATATGCTAGAGATAAAACAAGACACAAATCAGCAGTAACATCAAATATCAATAACAATCGCCGTCATTTACAAACTGTCGTTGCTTGATGGCACTGACTTGATCACGTGACATTTTAAATTCAGGTATAAAATATTATATAAAAATTTGTATAAATTCCAATTTTTTTTATCACAGTCCTCTTTTATCAGATTTTTAAACTTTTGTATTTAGTTTCAAGTTGTCTTCATTATGTTTTTACTTTTGATTTAAATATATTCAATTCCATTATTTTTTGGTTTGATTTGGTAGAGCATTGTATAATTTCGTAGCATAGAATTTAATATTTCTCTGTCCAAATAATGTATGTATTCACACTGGGAGTAGCCAGAATATTTTACGCAACGTTGGTAGATTTAGAACTGGTTATTTCATTTATTATTTGCCACATTTTTCGGAGATTTTTCTTACAATCTTCAATTTTTTTCTTACAATAGGTTTATTTTGTATCGGTAATAATTTTTTTGCAAAATTTTCTTTATCTTTTGTGGTATTATTATTCTAAATCTATTATATTCTATTTCTTTTGTGTATATCGTATGGATTTTATTGTTTTGTTTTTAGTGTAACTTCTAATCTCTTTTTCGTATGCAGTTTATAACATTCTGTGTGATGCATGGCATAATGTGTACATTTTTATGTGAGATTTTCCTTACAATTTGTATGGTATTAGAGAGAATGTTATGCCGAATGAGTTATATGAAATAATTCCATTCTTCATTTGTATTGTCAATACTTTGTAGTTTTTTCAATCGGTACATTGTAGATTATGTTTAGTGACATTCCATATAGTTTCTGTTTTTTTTCCATAGTTAGTGTTTTTTCACCATAGAAAAAATTTTCATCATAGTCCTGATTTAAATTAAATCATTTGTCTCATCGTTTCACCAATTCGCAAATTCCTTCTGCATAGGACTTTGCACCGGAGAATGTAGCAAACCTCAATGTTTTAATGCACTTCAGATCGTCGGCCCATCTTCTTTGTGGTCGACGTCTGCTTCGCTTTTCCAACCAAAGACTTATTATTTATAATGTATGTTATTTTCACTTTGCAGTGCCTACACGGAATCCGCTCCACCGGTCGATGAAGATCGCATAGTTTTCGAGGAATGATTATTTCCGATCCATTAATGAAATAATTTTAAATGTACATTTACTTGTATTAATTTTAATTATTTTTTTAATATTCAAATAAAGATAGATAATTTTCATCTTTCAACTTAATTTCACCTTCATCAGCCTTTGACACCGTGAAGAGAAAATATGTAAATCAACGATGACTATTGAACTAACCACTCGACATATAATGGTACGTATACATTTGCGAACTTAAACGCGAACCGAGCCACGAATTACGGGAAAGGAACGAAGCAACTGCAATCGTGGTTTCGCGCCATTTGCGGTTGCTTCGTTCCTTTCCCATAAGTTGAAGTTCAGTTCTGCAGTTCGGTTCGCGTTTGTATACGTAGCATAAAATAGTGTATGAGTTTATAACAATAACTGCTACAACTGACTGGGAATTATATCAAAATGTCTAATTGGAATTATACAGTTTGTCCAAAGAAACGTCAGCATCTCATTGACAATTATTTTTTCAAACTTTCTTCAAAAGGGTAGATACCATAATATTATTGAAAAGCTCAGTCAAAGTAAAGTTTGCTCAAATAATAAAGTGAATATAGCATTTTTGTAAAACTGGAAACAGAGCGTACAAAAGAAATTTACGGACAGATTAAATGTCAAGCAGTCCAGTTAAAACAAAATTTCTATATGCTCAGTTAATAATATACCTACAAAAAATATGTTTATATATATGGGAAGTGTGGGATTGAACTAACCTCCTGGAATATATATTTTTTTTATTTTATTTAATACCGCACAACACTTCCATCTGCCAATGCAAATGGGACTAGAGCATCCTTCTTTGGAGGAATATCTACTTATTAGATATCTAATATCTAATAATAATTAAATGAATAATATATTTTATTTTTATAAGCAATAATTATTAGCCTGAAACACTCATCCACATTGAAAAATCTCCTGATAAAAGATACATGACGCCAACGGGACTTGAACCCGTGTCCTTTCGATTTCCGGTCGACAGCTCTGACCACTGAGCTATGGCGGCTTATCTCTTATCCGCGAAATAATTCAATATATACCAGTGTTTCATTCAACAATTACTGCTTATTACATTTTTTCACCTGAAAACAACCAACATTATTTTATATGAGAAAGGCATTGTAAGTGCTAACTCTCTCACTAGATGGCGTCGAGACAAATTGTCTACATTTTTTGGTGAAGATACTAGAACTTGTCAAATATTAATTAATATTTTTTGGTAAACTAATGTTTAAGACAAGATTTTTTATGCATAGCACAAAGGGTAACAACCAACCAAACAACCAAAAAATATATAATAATATATAGCTCAATGGTCAGAGCTGTTGACCGGAAATCGAAAGGACACGGGTTCAAGTCCCGTTGGCGTCATGTATCTTTTATCAGGAGATTTTTCAATGTGGATGAGTGTTTCAGGCTAATAATTATTGCTTATAAAAATAATTATTACCCTTTATGTTATGCATAAAAAATCTTGTCTTAAACATTAGTTTACCAAAAAATATTAATGAATAGTATATTAATCCGTCATTAATCCAATAATTACAGTACAAAAATTAATACTGAGAAATATATTTAAATGCCAACCTACCCACCCTTCCAATTTGCTATTTGCTAAAATCAGGGTCTTAGACAGCGGCGTAGCTACCTAGGGGCTACGCGGGGCAGAGCCCCGGGGCCCTCCAGCTCAGGGGGCCCTCGAATCCTTACCAGAAACCTCGATCGAACTGAACTTTTGGAAATTTTCAAAATAAATATGACAGGTTGCAACTTACAACCCCACTTTAATCATGACAACACAGTTGAGAGAAGTTCAAAAGTTATGCCTAGGGAATTCCCCTAAATTCTTTCTATAGGTTGGCAGTGTTGTCAATTTGACGGATAGTGATATGTGCGTCATTCCCCAATGGTTTATTTATGTTCCCCAACGACACTTAAATATAAAAATATGGATAAAAAGAAGAAACCCAGTGGTGCATTTAAACGCAAACAACGCCAAGAAAGAGAAGATAGTAAACAAAAATTGCCCAAAATTGACAAGTTTTTTAGTCAACCTTCTGCAAGTACATCTGTCCAAAATATTTCTATTAATAGTGACTCAAATAATGTGGTAACTGCAGTGTTGGTTGAGAAGCCTACTGATAAAAGATTCTACAATTTGATTCTACAACTTTGCCTAAGAAGATTCGACAATTATTGCAGTTGGAGATACCTCCGCCGCCGATCGTGTGAACGTGGATGATGTTTGCATGACACACATAAGAGCGGAGGGTTTGGAGGAACCACAGATCTCAAATCTTCTTATGACTTGGGAAACTTCACGAACAAAATATTAAGTGATGACGAAAAACGTCAAATTCTTGATATGGGGCCTTTACAGCCTTCAGGACCTTTTCCAACAGACATCAACCAGAACAATAGGTGTTTTTCAAAATCGTACTACTTTTCGTGTTCTAAATATGGGCCAGTTAATCGTTTTTGGTTGTGTTATTCCAAAATACTAGACGCTGCCTATTTTCAACCCTGCTGCTTATTTGCTTCACAAAGGAATAATGTTTGGTGTACGGGAATTCGAGATTGGAAGCATTTATCAGAAAGAATTAAACAACACAGTTGTTCGAGTGGCCATTCGGAAGCATGTGGTGTATATGAATTTTGGAAAAAAACGATACTTATACTATCGACAAGGAACTTGAAAATAAAATTCGCAAAGAAGCATCATTTGTTCTTCAAAGGTTATGCGATATCATACTTTCCCTAGCAAAGAGTTCTTTGGCTTTGAGAGGACATCAAGAAGACTTAAGTCAGGAAGGATACCACGGAAATTTTCTGTCCTTTTTAGAGCTTGTCGCCCGATATGATCACATTTTGCGGCAAGTTTTGGATATTCCCAAAGGTAATAATAATTATTTCTAAGTTTTTTTATCGTTTTATTTTGTTAATTAACTGTTTAAATTGACTTGACTTTTTTGAAATTGTGTTTTTTTTATGTTTTTAGGATCTACAAGATATCTGAGTGCAACAATTCAAAATGAAATGATTGAGAGCTTGGGGACCAAACTCGAAACCCATCTACTAGAACAAATTAGAGCGTCGCCGTTTTTTGCTATCATAATGGATACGACTAAATAGAGGGTCAATACGATATCTGCAATAAAACTTTGTTATTTTGATATTATCAAAGCATTATCAGAAATAGTTCTAAATATTCCTAGTAAAGATGAGCATAGTGAAGCAGAGAGTATTAAAACAAAAATGCTAAATTTCGAGTTCGTGTTGCTTTGCGAATTCATGCACAGTGTATTGAACGACACCAATTATGCATCCAAAACTTTACAAAAATGCGACATCAATTTGGGCGAGGCGAGTAAAGTTTTAGCAGAGACCAAAGCAAAGTTGCAAATTTATAGAAATGATTTCGAATTATTTAAGTGCAAAGCCAGTGAAACTGCAAGAAAATATGGTATTCATACCCATTTTCAAGAAAAAAAGCAAAAGTTAAAAAACGCTGATCACCGATTTCCAAACCGAGAAAAAATATTTAAAATTAAGATTTTCAATAATGTACTAGACACAGTAATATCTCATTTACATACACGTTTTATTGGTATGAGTGCAGTCTGTCATATATTCGATTTTCTAACACCAAAATTTTTATTACATGTTGATGAAGCAACTTTATTACAAAAGTGTGACGAATTCCAAAGAAAATATTCAGATATAATAGGCCCTAGTTTTTCACTTCAATTTATTAATTTTTTTATTTTTTATTTTATTTTATTGGGAACATTAACAGGTTTATAACATAACATGCATAGAGAGAGAGAGAAAAAATAAATAAAAGAATTAGGTTACAACCCAATAACCAATGTTCACACCATGCAATAAAGATAAAGAAGGTTAAAAAGCAATAAACAAACAAAGAAAACAAAGAAAGGTTAAAAACAAAGAAATGTTAAAAACAAGGAAATAATAAGAGAAAATGTCTAATATATTTAAATGTCTAATACAGATTTAGATAACTTAGAAAGATTAATTAGAACTACGCTAACAAAGTTTAATTGCCATCATCCAAATTCAGCTATAGAACGAGTAAATTTACCTAGAAATTTAGGAGGTAGAGGTATAGTCAAAATAACTTCTTTGAAACATAATCAGGTAGAAATGCTAAGAACTTTTTTCCATAGGAAAGCTCATAGCTCAGAAATGCACAAAATAATTTGCAAGGCAGATATAAATATTACACCTTTAAATTTATATGATGAGAATGCCACCATTTTTATAAATCCCAACCAGGAATTATTAGATTCCTGGTCAAATAAAATTTTACACGCAAAACACTTCAATTATCTCAACCAAACGTATGTTGACAAAATTTCGTCAAACAAATGGTTGAGTATTGGAGAGTTGAGCGTAGAAATAGAAGGATTTATGCTTGCTATTCAGGATAGAGTCATTAATACTAAAAATTATAGAAAGCATATAATCAAAGATACAAATCAAATTGATGATTTATGTAGAAAATGTTTGGCTTTTCCGGAAACTATAGAACATATTATATCGGGATGTTCTATATTAGCACCGTCCGAATATACATTTAGGCACAATCAAGTTTTAAAAATAATTCACCAAAATTTGGTAATTAAACATAACTTGATTGACTGCCGTAATGTAGTACCATATTATGAATACGAACCAAATTCATTTTTAGAAAACGAATTTTATAAAATATATTATGATAAAACTATACTAACAGACCGAGCGATTAGTCATAATAGACCCGATATAGTTTTACATGACAAAATTAAAAAAAATAACTTATATAATTGATGTCGCTATACCAAATTCCTGTAATATTCAAAAATCTGTTAGCGAAAAAATAAGAAAATACATAGATTTAGGAAATGAAATAAAAAGAATTTGGCATTCTCAGACTATAAAAATATTACCATTCGTTATTTCGGCTACTGGCATTATACCTAGCTCTCTAATTAAAAATTTAGGCGTATTAGATCTATCAAAAAAATTATATATAAAGATGCAAAAGTCGGTCATTTTGAATACATGTAGGATAACAAAAGATTTTTTAAATATTTATGTTGAGGGATCAGTAGGATTTATAGGCCCTGTTAGAAGTTCTACCGAGCCGAACCCTCTGATATGAAAATATCTGGAGTCGGTGAATTATTTTCCCATTTGATCTCTGGTGATTTGACGTGTTGTTGTTCTTGTATTGTTTTGTATTTATTTTGCTTATATAATGCACTTACGTAATGTTGATTGACTAGATGATCATTTGTGGAAAAGTGAGTGGAAGGGTTAAGTTTTTCCTTTGGGGAAGATTTAACCCGGACAACTAAATCGGAAGTTAAAAAAAAAATATATATATATACACGAATAAACACATACATACATATATATACAAACACATGCATATAGGGTAGTTCCGGGGGAGATGGCCTTAGTAACTTTAAGACGCTATTGTGAAGGAATTATGATGAATAAAACATTTAATCACTATAGAACATAAACTTTATTTATTTTTCGGAATAACTTTATTGAGTAAAACCTCAAATTGTAATATTTAAATATTGAAGACAATATTAGTGATTTCTAAACGAAAATCTGAAACAGAAAAATCAGAAAAGGAAACGGTCACATCTGGGACTCGAGTCCCAGATGTGACCGTTTCCTTTTCTGATTTTTCTGTTTCAGATTTTCGTTTAGAAATCACTAATATTGTCTTCAATTATAAACTTTATTTATTAATCTTTTCAAATATTAACAATAAATCACTTCAACTAATGAAAACAATATAATTTTAAACTTTAAAAAAAAACTAGGACTGGCCATCTCTCCCAGAGTGTCCGGGGGTGATGGCCATAGTGGTTGGGGGGAGATGGCCAGTACTTTTTTTGCCTTTCCCTTTGCCCTTGTGACATTTTAACTCCATTCTTTTCTTATTGCCGTAATAAGAACACATGTCCTCAAACTCGGTGCAATTTTCATGCACCCAAAGCATGCAAATATTGCATTGTATCCAATCTTCAACTAATTGTGTCCTGTAATAATTATCACCGCAACCTCGGCAATTATCTTTTTCTCTATCTTCAGATTCACTTTCAGAGGTATCGTTGAAAACGATGGGAATTTCTTCACAACTGCTATCAGACAACCTACGAATTGCCTTTCGTTTCTTAACAGTATTTTTTTCTTAGGTCTTTCAGTCTTAATTTAATTTCAGTTTTTATTATTTTTTGTTTTTTTTATCTTTCTTCCCTTTTTTCCTTTTCATTTTCTTTCATTTTTCGTTTTTCCATTGTAGCAGTCATTTCCTGCCCGCTACAGAGCATTAGCATTATTCACTGCCCATCTCTATTTACAACTCCGCATCTATGGCAACTCTGGACAACAAGGAAGGGGCTCGCGATCAAGACACGCACCTCAACAATTTAGTATTTATCTGGCCGCGGTTTCGGGACGTCGTGAAACTAGGGGAAGACAAGAACCACTCCATGAGCGAACACGATTACGAACAAGGATGACGACACCGTTTTGTGGTTTTACCTTTGGTCATCCTTGTCTCTTCATTTAAATAACAGCTATGCATAACCGCATCGCTTGGCGCCCGTTATTACATTCTTCAGGTTAGTTTATTATAAATGCCACCCACTTGTTGCTTTCAATGCAATATTTAAAATTAGCAATCGTGCTTTCATCCTTCGGATGTAGCACACGCCTGAGATAAATGTCACAAAATAAAGAGTTCTCATGTTATTTAAAGGTTAATGAAGTGTTGTAGAAATAAATGTTGTGTCATGGAATTCATTTCCCTTATCTTTTATTTAATACACTGTTGTTACATACATTCCTGAGGCACTCATGCCCTACACCTTTTATAATTTTGTTTCAACACCGCCCAATGTGGCAATAATCCTCTTACAATGGCGCACCACGTGGTTTAACCCGATTGGCATTTAATTTTATTTATTTCGGTCTCGTTGGCATTGAGAGTTGAGAATAATTTTTGCAGGTGGCATTTTTTTAACTAGCTTGTTGAAGGTGATTCTTATGTCGGCTCATGGGGGTCTCTCTGTTTCGCGACGTTCCGGCCGCATTTCTTATAATATTTGCTATGCATTTCTTATAATATTTTGATATAACCATAATTATACGATAATTATTTTAAAATTAATTTTTGGCCGTGAATACTCTGCGGGACTGGTGGGTGTCCCGTATATTTTATTTTATTATTGTTGTAATGTTGTTCCAGATTCCCACATCTGAAATTATAGTATTGGTGTATGTCAATTTCTGAACTTTTGTCCATTAGATGTGTAGGTACAAATAATTTTACACCCATTTTTCCTCTTTTGGGAATTTTACTTTTTATTATTGCCGTCTTCGGACGTGATTAATGTTGCCTTGTTTTTTTTTCCAATTAATCTTTAGGTACATCTAGTCACAATGCCTGATACAAGGAGTCAAGTAAAAGAATCCGCCATGTCTTCCGTCAAGGACTCGGACATTATTGTTCCCACATCTCCGTTGGTTCCACTGCATTTATGGAATATCAAGTATGATGGCACTACTTGCATTAGGAAGTTTCTTGAACGTGTTGAAGAACTCGCCCTGTCTCGCTCTGTAAGTAAGCACAATCTTTTTTTAGGCGCGTTTGAACTTTTTGATGGGATTGCCCTTGATTGGCTGAGGGTCAATCGCTCCCTTTTCGAATCCTGGGATGACCTTGTGGGAGGCCTCAAGGAGGAATATGAAATTCTCGATTATGACCGTAGACTCCTTGCACAGTTGAGGTCAACTATGCAAGCACCTCATGATTCACTTGGCACCTTTATCACTAATGTTCTCATCCTAAATAAAAGATTAAACAAGAAATTGCCTGATGTAGAAATTTTGGAAATTCTCCAGTGCAATATGCTTCCCAGATATATTCAGAAGCTTGCATTAAACTCCATTCCGGACATAACTACCCTAAAAAGATTGGGCAAACTAATTGAATTGGCAGACAGTCGTTCTGACCAGAGGAAAGGTTCAAAGTCCCCTCAAACCCCTTCAACTGCCAGCGTAAAGGCGCCACCAAATACAAATGCTCCTTCTAAACCTAATTCTTTCAGGCATGTGAATTCTTCTCATAAAAACATGTCTTTCAAACGTCATAACGTGAATTCCAGGGAGGAGATTCATTGCTTCCGCTGTGGATGTCCAGGCGTTAAGACTCCCGACTGCACTTGCGTTAGGTCAAAAAACGCGAGAGCCGGACGTTAGCTGTGCCGCTGGCGGAAGACGTCTCCACCAGTATCACTGCTCTCGATCCGGCGTGGCAAGAATGGCTTTCGGTAGTCAGGAATTTTTACAGAAATTTAGGAGCATCAGGTTACGGAGGGAAGGCTGACAGGGACGGCCGTCCTTTCGTATCCTTTTCTACACTTGGAACTGTTTTTTCTGGCCTGTTGGACTCAGGCTCACATGTTTCTATTCTCGGTAACAATTTTCATTTAAAACTTTTAAAACTTGGTGCCAGGTTGGCTAAGCTCAATAATTCATTTTCTTTAACCTCTGCGACGGGTCATTCCGTTTGCTGTAACTTGAAAATCTCGCTTCCTATAACATGTAATAATGTTGTAAAAGAGTTTATTTTTGTTGTCATGCCAGATATAAAGACGGATGTTATTCTCGGTATTGATTTTTGGAAATCTTTTAACATTTGTCCGGATATTTATAAGTTTATGAATACGAAGGTAGTAAAATCTGCTCCTCGGGTTACTTCTGAAGTCAGAGGTATTGTGGACAAACATCACTTATCCAAATATCAACAAAATTTACTTGATAATGTAGTTAAAGATTATATTTCAATTTCTGGGGACAAACTTGGTCGTACGCATTTAGAGGAACATGTCATAGACACTGGTAATAGTATACCTGTAAAACAGCGCTACTATCCGATTTCACCTCACCTGCTCCCGGTTGTACACAAGGAACTTGATAGAATGTTGGAGATGGGCGTCGTTGAACCGAGCAGTAGTGCTTGGAACAGTCCCATCTTACTAGTACCAAAGAAAAATGGCACTTACCGCCTTTGCTTGGATTCCAGACGAATTAATTCGATCTCTAAGAGGGACGCTTTTCCGTTACCATACATTTCAAATATTTTAGACAGCTTGGGGGGAGCTCGTATTCTGTCCACTATTGATCTAAAAGATGCATTTTATCAAATTCCACTAGAACGTAGTTCAAGGGAAAAAACGGCTTTTACTATTCCTAAAAGGGGTCTTTTTCAATTTACTTCCATGCCTTTCGGTCTTCATGGAGCCAGTTCGAGAATGATGCGGCTCATGAGTAAAATCTTTGGCCCAGAATTTGATGGTAAAGTTTTCTTTTATTTAGACGATATTATTGTAATTTCCAGTACTTTTGAAGAGCATTTAGCATTACTTAAACTTGTGAAACGTAAACTGTTCGAGGCGGGTCTCACGATTAACTTTGAAAAGTCAGTATTCTGTAGAGAATCTCTTAAATATCTCGGTTATGTCATAGATAGTAATGGTCTGAGAACTGACCCAGACAAAGTTAAGGCTGTGGTTGATTTTCCGGTACCTACCTCACAAAAGAGTCTGAGACGTTTCATCGGTATTATATCATGGTACAAGCGTTTTATTTTGAATTTCTCTATTACTGCTGCTCCGTTACTCAACTTAACCAAAAAAGAGTTCATTGGTAAAAAATTTTCTTGGAATAATCAAGCGCAGGCGGCGTTCTCTAAATTAAAGGAAACTCTTGTCGCGGCTCCGGTTTTAGCATGCCCAGATTTTAATAAACCGTTTACTATTTCTTGTGATGCATCAAACGAAGGTTTAGGCGCAGTACTCTCTCAATTAGATGAACAAAATAGGGAACACCCTATTTCCTTCATTAGTAGATCGTTATCGGCTCAGGAAAGGAACCACTCTACTACTGAGAAAGAACTTAATGCGTTAATTTTTGTTTTGGAGAAATTCAGGGGTTACATTGAAGGGTCACCCATCCCTGTAAAAGTAATTACGGATCATTATAGTCTGAAGTGGCTAGTAAACTTAAAATCACCTTCTGGAAGATTAGCTCGGTGGGCTGTCAGATTGCAGCAATTTAACTTTATTATTGAACACAGGAAAGGGAAGGAAAATTTTGTGCCAGATGCTTTATCTCGCGATCCTTTAGTTATTTCATCAATTGTTCAATCTCCCATTATTAGTACTGATCGGTGGTACAATAAAATGTGTCGTGACGTTTTAGCTAAACCTGAGCTATTTTCTAAGTGGAAACTTGTAGAGGGAGTTTTATATAAGCATGTGCAGAGTATGGAAGCCCTGCATAAGCCTAATGATTGGAAGGAAGTTGTTCCTAAGGATCAAAGACAAGAGTTGATTGCGTTACATCACGTACCTCCTACATCTGCCCATTTTGGGATTATGAAAACTCTGAATAGGATTTGTTTGAAATTTTACTGGCCTAGAATGTCCTCAGACGTAAGGAAATTTGTTTCTAAATGTCACACTTGTTTAGGACAGAAAAGTTCAAATCAGGCTGCACCCGGTCTTATGGGAGATCCTAAGTTGGTCCAGCGTCCTTGGCAGGTTATCTCGACAGATTTATTGGGACCTCTTCCCAGCTCCTACAAGAAAGGTTATAAATATCTATTAGTTGTCGCTGATTTCTTCACTAAATTTACAAAAATTTTTCCGCTGAGAAGTGCGAATGGGAAAAATGTCTCTGCTATTATAGAGGATGAAATTTTCCTAAAATTTGGCGTTCCGGATTGCATCATCGCAGACAATGGTCCCCAATACATTTCGAAAGAACTGAAACATTTAGTTGACAGATATCATGTACGTCACATGTTTTTTAACTGTAGATATCATCCACAGAATAATCCTGTAGAGAGAATTAACAGAGTTTTAGTTACAGCCTTAAGTTCGTACGTGGGAACGGATCATCGAACTTGGGCAAATCATTTACCTGAAATAGAGCTTGCTATCAACACTGCTGTACATGAGGTAACAGGTTACACCCCTTTCTTTTTAAATTTCGGCAGGGAAGCCATTATTTCAGGCAAAGATTACAAATCACCTGATTTTTCTTCGGAAGATTTAACATTCTCGAAACGTGACACATGGGCTCAAGATGTTTCTGAGCTTAATGACATTTTCTGCCAAGTTAGGACGTGTTTACGTCAATCTTACGAACGGAATAAAGTTCACTATGACCTTCGTAGAAGGAATGTGGAATTCAAAGTTGGTGACATTGTTTGGAGACGCTCTTTCGTGTTGTCCGATGCTTCTAAGCATTTCTCCGCTAAACTTGCTCCAAAATTTTTAAGAAGCAAAATTATTGATAAGGTCTCGGCCGTCGTTTACAAACTGGCAGATATGAAGGGAAAGCCTATTGGAACATTCCATATTAAAGATTTAATTAGGGCAGAAAATTAATTGTTTTTATTATTATTTACAAAGGGAAAAAAGTGAACGGGTTTTCGGTACCTACACTGATCACGTGGGTACAGGAAACTTATTTCCTTTTTGTTACCTTGTTGATTGGGAGTAATGGTTTTCTTTTCCCTGGAGAATTCCATTCCGCCTTTCAACCTGCTTTGTATGTTGCTATGTCGTCATTTCTAATGATTATTACGTATCTATTGTTAATTGTGTTTTGTCTGGAAATTGTCATACACATCTATTTCTCTTATGAGGATCCGCTCTCTTCGTTATGTTTATTGTTTACCGCTATTTTCTCAGCATCATTGATTAAGATGTGCTTATTTGGCGCTCTACCTTACTTATTAAGTTGTCATGTCTGGTTGAATGACCTTATCATAAGCTTATGAGCTTCGTGCTTTTGTTTTCACACATTAGCATACTAGCTCTTCTGTTGTGTTTCAGTATGTTGAAGGAAATATACCTTCTATCTAGATGCTGTCATTTCAGCACTTATTTGGGATAGTTGTTGTGGGGTTATAATGGCTTAGGCTCTTTAGCACATGATAGCCCTCATCAGGCTTACAATTAAGATATTTTTGTTGTTTTTTTTATGAAAATTTCAATATCAATAGTCGGTAAGCCATTATCACATTCACAGGTTTATGGTGGTTGGTTCTGTAATGGGTTTTATGTCTTACATATTTAATCATAGTGCATGTCCTTAAATTTTTCTTCGTAATTTGATTCCTTCCCTGCTTTTCCAGAGCTCGGAAAAGTATGGAATGAATCAGGTGTTCTGTCAATTATTCATCGGTATTCTTCAGCCACCCACTGGTTCACTTGGTGACGGAAGAATATGTGTATGAATATGAAATTATTTATTAAATTAATTTTCGAGATAATTTCTACAAACTATCGGTACACTGTTCTATAATAATTCCAAGAAGATTTATTATTGTTCATTTAATACATTACTGCCATCTATGTCGAGATGAGCTAACTATTACCTACTGATCTTCAGTTTGGTTTAATTTCTGGATGCTTTTATCAATTTTTCACTGGAATGTTGTTTGTCATTTTTCGTGGAGATTTAATTACAAATAAAATTACTTCATAGGGAATTTTAAAATAATTTCTAGCTGTCACGTAGACACTTTGGGTGGTTTTGACTTGTCATATAGTTAGGCATTGTTCATTTAAGCTATTCACAACTCTGTTGCAAATTTTGCTCAACCTTTTTTAAGATTGTTTTTAAGCTATTACTATTAAATCTTTGTGTTTAGAACAATGATTCTTTTATATACATTATTTCTTCGATAAGGGCCTGCCATTTTACTCAATATTTCTTTTTATTTATTTCAACGGTGACCAAGGGTTGAGTATGTGTAGACTTCTTCAATCTTCAAGGAAACTTCGCCATACTACGTCAACTGAAGACATCTGGACTACACTCTTCTCTCGTCATCTCCAGAATACGTCAACCAAAGACATCCGGACCGCTCTCTTCTCTCGTCATCTCCATGCGGGGTTTCAACCGCTCCAGACCTTACCGAACCTCAGGGAATATTTGGATTCGGAACTCTGCAATGCCGAAGCCGCTACTACCCGCCTAATCCGCACCATACATTTCTACTGCTGGAGGGTGCATCAAACTTGTCAGGAGGTGTCAGGCGAACCTCAGACTTATAGCCATAAGTCCTTTGGCTGAGGGGGCATTGTAGCAGTCATTTCCTGCCCGCTACAGAGCATTAGCATTATTCACTGCCCATCTCTATTTACAACTCCGCATCTATGGCAACTCTGGACAACAAGGAAGGGGCTCGCGATCAAGACACGCACCTCAACAATTTAGTATTTATCTGGCCGCGGTTCCGGGACGTCGTGAAACTAGGGGAAGACAAGAACCACTCCATGAGCGAACACGATTACGAACAAGGATGACGACACCGTTTTGTGGTTTTACCTTTGGTCATCCTTGTCTCTTCATTTAAATAACAGCTATGCATAACCGCATCGCTTGGCGCCCGTTATTACATTCTTCAGGTTAGTTTATTATAAATGCCACCCACTTGTCGCTTTCAATGCAATATTTAAAATTAGCAATCGTGCTTTCATCCTTCGGATGTAGCACACGCCTGAGATAAATGTCACAAAATAAAGAGTTCTCATGTTATTTAAAGGTTAATGAAGTGTTGTAGAAATAAATGTTGTGTCATGGAATTCATTTCCCTTATCTTTTATTTAATACACTGTTGTTACATACATTCCTGAGGCACTCATGCCCTACACCTTTTATAATTTTGTTTCAACACCGCCCAATGTGGCAATAATCCTCTTACACCATATACTCTTCAGATGTCAAGAGAATGCTTACTTGTTTGGCTCGTTTCCGAACCTGGTTTAGTTTTACAGGCAGTGGAGATACTTCGTTCAGTAATCTAGTGTTGATTGGTCCACAGTCTGAAAGGATGTACTCGGGCCTGAATCTGAAATTGATTGGACCTGCGCTGCATGTTCAATGTTTCTTTCAATAGGTTGCTCGATGTTCTCACTAAATGCGTACTCCGGAATGGCTCCTGGATTTAATGGAAAACTCCTGCTGCCCTGAATCCTGATATTGCATTTCCACTTGTCGCTGATTTTTCCCAGGCTTGGTTTAATAAGAAGCCAAATTGTTGTCTTGTTAGACGGCTTCCGGGGTGCTGTTTCATCCATAACCTGCAAGATTCGTAGAAGAAAGTTTTCACAGACTTGAACACAGCCACATCCAGTGGCTGTCGATAGTGGGATGTGTGTGATGGCATTGACAGTAAAATGATGTCATTATCATTAGCAAACTCCAGCATTTTAACTGAGTTGCAGTGTGTAGAATGACCGTCCAGCAAAAGGTTTTCGAGGAAAGAAATGCGATTTCATCCATTCTAGAAAAATGTCAGAGGTTATATAGGCAGATTTTTGTGACATATAAACCACTGAACCTGGAGGCAGTCCATCTTCAAATTCAGGTTTCTTCTTTTGCCCTTTCATAATACATGTAGGAGGTATAAAATTACCTTCAGCATTGCAGCAACCAATTACCGTGATCGTTTCTCCTTTTTCTGTAGACGTTGACATAGCTACAGCTTTGGAGCCTCTTTCATCCAAAACGTGACCTGGTCGATTATTCAATTGCAACCCATACTTGTCCATGTTGTAAATATGGCCAGGTTTATTTATTAGGTCATTATCACTGAGAATCCTCTCAAGCATTTCAAAATAGGCGTTTACTTCTGCTTTATTCATCCCTTGACTTTTAGCATATGACACCCCTTCTAATTTCCTTAATGAAATATTGGAATTCCTTCTCAAAAACAATTGAACCCAATCATAGCCCGCCTTTTCAGATTTCATATTGAATCTGTGTTTAATTCCTAATTGCTCAGCATACCTACTTGAATGAAATTCTTCTTAAATCATCGATAGTCAAAGGAAAGCCTCTCGATTGCATGTCTTTTATATGCTTGCTCAGTCTTTTTTCGTTATCTGCACCAAAGGTTGATGATGGTCCCATAGATCACTTTGTGTAGTTGTTTTGTTTTAACCTTCTTTCTAGTGTTTTTCTTGGGATATGATAGATAAAAGAGGCCCTATAAACAGTCATCCCTCCACTTTGTACTTCTCCCATAGCATTTTTAAGTCTTCTTGGCTCCAGGCACCTTGTCCAGCAGCTGCCTTCCGTATGTATTGGTTAGGCATCTGTAGAAAATATTAAATATTAAAAATAAATTAAAATTATGACATTAAATTTTATGCCTATCTCTCCCGTAAATACTATGGCCATCTTTGCCGATTGTCCGGGTGAGATGGCCACATGACATAATAAAAGCAACTTCTCAATTTATTAGTTAATTTTGAGGTTAGAACACGCGAAAGTTTTTTACTTCACAAAGAAATCACCAAAACCGTCAAAACTTTGAAAACTTTAATGTAAGTATGTTAATATCTTAACCCCTTTAGTTTAAATCGAACGTGTTATTAAAAAAAAGTCAAATTACTCACCTTTCCATATTTTTTACGCACAAAACTCCGCTAATACTTGTTGCCCGTGCCGAAACGAAGCGAACTAAGTTAAAAGACGCGCCATCTATGAATTATTCCTAGAACTTTTTTCTATTGGCCATCTCTCCCGTACGGCCATCTTCCCCGGAATTACCCTACAGATATAAATACATACGTACACACATACATAATACATAGTTGCATACATACATACGCATACATACATGCATACATACATACATACACACACGTACATTTGATATTAAATACAAATAATATGTAAGAGTGATAATGAATAAATGATGAATGTAATGTATTAAATTTAGAAAAGGGTTAATTATTACAATACTCTGTTAACAATTTTTTTAAAAGCTCCTAAGGTACACGACAGGATATCAGCATCAAAATAAGTTTTATTATAATGATTGCAAGTTCTTAGTAAGAAAGAATTTTGCCTGAGACTCGTTGAAGCAATTTCGATATGAAACAATGATTTGTCTCTAGTTTTCTTACTTGGGACTCTAATATTGATTGATGACAAAAGGGCTGGACAGTCAATATGACCACTCAAGACTTTGTCTAAGTAAATCATGTCCGCAGTGTCTCTCCTGCTTTTTAATGTTTTAAGTCCGTAGTGCTTGATAGAGCTTTCCATATCGTAATAACGTAATTGTCTCCTGAAGTTCAAGTGATGTACTAACTTTCTTTGAACAGCTTCAATGCGTTTTGTGTGAATGTTATAAAAAGGATTCCATATGGCAGAAGCGTACTCAAGATGACTACGGACGTAGGAGTAATACAAAATTTTGAGTGTATGGATATTGTTGAATTCCTTTCCAATACGGAATAAAAATCCTAACATGCTCAATGATTTCTTGACAATCTTATCCACATGTGCCTTGAATGAAAGTTTGTCGTCAATCAGTACACCGAGGTCTCGAATTTGATTGACTTTTTGAGTTGTTGACTGTTTGTAATATGGCAATTATATTCAATTTTATTTTTATTTTTTGTAAAGGTTATTACATAACATTTGGCAGTATTCATGTGGAGATAGTTGACAGTACAATAATCACTAAGCCTATTAAGATCTTGTTGCAGTTTATAACATTCAGTAATAGAGTTAATAGAAAGAAATATTTTCATGTCATCAGCAAAAAGTAAAACTTTAGCATGCTTAAAGCATTTTACAATGTCATTGATAAATATTGTAAAAAGCAACGGTCCCAGGTGAGATCCTTGAGGGACACCTGAAGGTACATTGACAATCTCAGAATTGGAACCGTTTACTGCTATTTTCTGGGAGCGTCCGTTTAGGTATGAAACTAGCCATCGGTACAAATTACCGTGTATTCCTAAAGCTAAAAGTTTAGACAATAATAGGCTGTGGTCGATTTTATCGAACGCTTTGGAGAAATCTGTATATATAGCATCCACTTGGATTCGTTTGTCCATTGATTTTGAAATATGTTCGGTGAATACTGCAAGATTGGATATAGTTGATCTTTTTTTCATAAAGCCGTGTTGATTATTAGTTATAACAGACTTAACACAGTCATAGAGTTGCTCATGAACAATCTTTTCAAGAATCTTACTGAAGATAGATAGTTTTGAAATTGGCCGATAGTTCTGGACGTCGTTTTTAGAGCCGGATTTGAATACTGGTGTAATGAGAGCACATTTCCATCGGTCTGGGAAGATGCCTTCTTTCAGTGATGATTGAAAAAGCAGTAGGAGAGGCTTAGCTAATTGCTTGCTGCACATTTTTATAAAGTAAGATGGTATTTTGTCATATCATTCTCCCAACGACCATGAGATATCATTAATTATTTTTTCTATCTGTTCCTTGGAAATTGAAATAGTAGAAATATTTATAGGATTATCGGTTTGGGGTTATTAGCGAAAGCCTTTGGAGTAACATTATGATTATAAGTGGATGCAAAATGATTTGAAAACATATTACATATAGCTAAAGGATCGTTAGCAGTTACATTCATTAGTTTCATAGTGTTGGGTAACCCCGTACTATTTCTTTTACTTCTAACATAGGACCAGAAATTCTTTTGGTCATGCGATATTTTGACTTCTGCATTTATTATGAATTGTCTATGACATTCGTTCGAAACTTTTTTTTGTCTCGTTCGCAGAACACAGAATTCATGATAATCTAAAGGATTTGACCATTTTTTCCACTTTTTAAATATTCTGTATTTTTCTTTTGTTAATTTTATTAAAGCCGGGTTATACCAATATGGATATGTGCTGTTATCCTGTACTTTTTTGATGGTACGTTACAGTGAATGATTTCATCCAATATATCGTAAAAACGGTTAATAGCTATATCGGTTGTTAGATTAGAAAATTCAGCATCCCAATCAACATTGTTGAGGAAGTGTTTTAATATTAACCATCTAGTTTTACCTCAACTAACTCAAGCATGGACTGTTCACCAATTATGTAAGGAAATAATGAGCAAATATGGAGTGCTAGAATGCGACCTAACGGAAGTATTTACAGCAATATTATTATTCTTTACAATTCCTGTCACTTCTGCAGCAGCTGAAAGGTCATTTATCAAATTAAAAATTATTTAAGAAATAAGATGGGCCAAACTCGACTCCGACATTTATCGCTAATAGCAATTGAAAACAAAATCGCATCAAGCCTGGATTTAAACGAAGTCATTGATTCTTTTGCGAAAACTAAAGCTAGGAAAAAATTGTAAATATAATTGTTATTTAGTCAGTTGGTAGGCCCGACCTTTATATAATAAACCCTTGAATCTTCTCTATTTCGTTTTATTAGCCAAACCTACAACGAGTATTAATTGTAATTTATGTTGTTACTGTTTAATATTTTTACTACCTGCCCTGAAGTCTGCAGTGCACAAAAAATAGCTTAAGTAGCTTAGCATTTTTAAAGTGTTTGTATATTTCATATTTTTATTTGATAAAACTTAATCAGTTTACATAGCAGTGGGGCCCCATTTTTTAATTTGCCCCAGGGCCCTTGGTTACCTAGCTACGCCACTGGTCTTAGATATTCACCAACTATTCACTGAGACAAGTTTATCCTACATACGTAAAAATAGCCAGCTGTTGGCTCCACAACATCAAGTACACACCCGCTTTTTATCAAACTTGGGATGCGAGCTCCCAAAAACTAGAACCACATTCGCTCGGCGACAATCCTGGTTCATCGCCCCTAAAATATACAACGCATTGAGCGCCGATATAAAATCAACTGATAACTAATAATCCCTTTTTACTATAGGTGTTCAACGCTGGATTTGAAAGGGGGGAGAATTCTTTAAAGAATTTCAAAAAATTCTAAAAAATATATATCTTATATCTTCACCTTTATATTATTTTAACCCTTTCACATCCGCATTATTGTTTCCACATAAATAAGATATGTAATGCTTGATAATACCTCAAAAAATTATTTAAAAAATTTTGACATTTAATTTTTTTTTTTTTTTAGAAATTATTCTATGTTTATTTGGATTAACATTGGATGTCAGAGGGTATTTTTAAAATAGTAAGGTAAAATAAACATAACACAAAAGTAATACAAATGAGTGTTTCATGTCAAAAATGCTCATTTACAATGTAGTGATAATCTCTAAAGGTACAAACAAATAACATTTCAACTAAAATTCATTCAGAAATAAAGAAATATTCTAGGATAATAAATCTTTAAAAATTCGCCATACTAGTAGAAAACATTTTCGCCACTACCAGTGTTAATTTGAATGAACATTGCAATTCATTTACAATATTCTGAAATGACTGTGAACAGTGAATTGAACTGATGTTATTATTATAGAACACATCCCAATGCGTTATAATATTTGAAATTTGCGTATAAAATATTGATATCTCACCTTAAATTCAGTAATCAATGACGGCAAAAATTCGATGAAACTCACAATCAGCAGATGTCAATAATTATCGTTTTTGTGGCGGGAATAAGGATTTCAACCGAGCGAAAAAAATAAAAGCCACAGAAAAGACTACACAGCTATAAGAAAAAAAACGTGGCTTTTCTAAATCGCTACCGTTACGGTAAAAAAAATCACAAAGTTCATGTTAATTTGAATTAACACTGGGGCTGAAAGGGTTAACACTTTTTATTTTTTTTGTTCACATATTATAATTTGTATGATTACCATAACACGGCATTAGCCTATTATGGTAGTTGACAATTGTAACGTTTAAAAATCTATAAAATAAAAAATAATAAAAATATCTATTAGTTACCAAAAAAATGTTATTTTCGAAATGTATTTTCCTTCTTTTGTGTTTGAGAGATGCTTATATGTTCTTTACGATGTCTTTTATCAGGAATCCACTTCAATGTTACAGTATATTCCAACGGCGTGGCCCATGGTGCAAGTATTATTTTGGCGCCTCTTGTCAAACCAGATGGTGATTGGCCTAGGTTGGTTATTAGTTATTACATAACAGAACTGTAATCAATACTATTTGTATGGTTTGTATTTTTGTGTTGTGCCGTTTTAAATTCTTGACCGGCCAGGATGCCAAACACAACGTCTGTAAGCAAGTGGGTCTTCCGTCGACTCCATACATTTTCTGTCTTATGGTCTGTTAAAATATAGAAATCCCAATTATTCAGTCAATTATTATTGTTAAATTATGTTTTTACACAGAAATACGTAAAATGATTAGTCAAGTATTTAAGCTAATACAGAGTTTTCCAATAAGAGGTGTTATTTTGATATTCAATCGTAAAAGATCAATGGTTTCGTTGCTTGTGTGGAACGTAGCGCCGTCTTTTTGAAAACAAACGTTGTCCAGATCAATACCATCCAATTTCTGCCATAAAAAATCATTAATCATCTCTCGATAGCGCAATCCATTCACCGTAACTGTTGCTCAAGCCTCATTTTCCAAAAAGTAAGGTCCAATCACTCCACTGGACCATAAACCGCACCAAACAGTCACACGTTGCGGGTAGAGAGGCTTTTAAATAATAACTATTGGGTTTTCCAAGCCCCAAATGCGACAATTTTGATGGTGACAAAATAACACCTCTTATTGGAAAACCCTGTATAAGGAGGATAGTAATTTTGGGAACTACCTACTCCCCCACCTGGCTGCGGGATAGTTGAGAAAAATAATATCAAGGGCGACGTGTTAAGTGTTGGTATGATCAGTGCCTTGGCAATTCGACGCTTGCTCCAGTTGCGCCCGCACAAGGTCGGCCCTGAGTACACAGTAAAGAACGCTGGGTTATTCAACACTCAATTTGGCACAAATGTTAGTTACCCACGTGTCGCTCTCCGACGTCGTATACAGTTACGTTATTTCTTAATTTTTCTAAGTTTAATTTCATTTTAATAGAGTCCATTTTGAAGACAATATTAGTGATTTCTAAACGAAAATCTGAAACAGAAAAATCAGAAAAGGAAACGGTCACATCTGGGACTCGAACCCTTTAAAAATAAAAAAATAAGATAGGTTTATCTAAAAAGACGCTGTCTGGATTGCATTTAGTTCGGGTTGAATCTTGCGATCATACATAAAGATAGTTGCCAGTAAAAATGTGCGGTGAAAAAATGAAGACAATGTTAGTAGTTCTTATTCGAAGTATGATACAGTTAAAAGTGACCGAGGGGAATATAGGGTCCCATTAGCTCAGTGGTAGAGCACTGTCCCGGAAAGACAAGGGTCCTGGGTTCGAGTCCCAGATGTGACCGTTTCCTTTTCTGATTGTTCTGTTTCAGATTTTCGTTTAGAAATCACTAATATTGTCTTCAATATTTAAATATTACAGTTTGAGGTTTTACTCAATAAAGTTATTCCGAAAAATAAAGAGTCCATTTTATTTACAAACATATTTTGTTTCCTATAAAATAATTGTAAAATGGGAACCTAGGTCTAGGCCTAAGCAGTAAGCACCCATTATGGGTGCAAATTAACAAACAATATTTTATTAAAAAAATACTGCTGATTTATCAATCATAAAATATAAATAAATAAACAAAAACATTTAAATTTAGACTAAAAATAAACGATACTAAAGATAAACGATAATTTAGTATGCAATAATTGTTTTTTAACTTCATTTGTGCAAAATTTAAAAAACGTTTAATAGTAAAGCCGATAGTGTATATTTTATACCCTATGACATAATACATATAATAGAGAAAGAGAGACAGATGTCTAGAAATAAGCCAACAAAACATACCAATACAAATACATAATAAAGGGCATTATGGGTTGGTATTTCGGGAATGTAATGGATTTTGTAACCATATTAACTGTAGGTTAGCACATAATCCGGCTCTATAGCTATGGCCAGGTATATCAATCAGCCCGTATCCTCGCTATGTACGACATTCCTCGCTCAATGCAGGCTAAAATCGACCGCCCAAACCAGGATAAGCAGCAAAATAGTTCCCATTTTAGACGCCGAGACGCTGTCAAACTTAACGTTTACCTAAGCAAATAACTGCATACTTACATCTCACAAAAATATACGTAAATTGCCTAGTTTTATCAATGTGGATATTATATTAATCGAACGATGATTAATTTCGATGTTATTAATCGATCAATCCATCATTATATCAAACTACAAATATATTAATGTATCCTCGCTATTTCAGACACTCCTCGCTCAAATTTAAGCGGGCTAAATATGCCGCTCAAGGCTTGATAAGCTGCAGAAAATTTTTAGACGCCGAGGTGATAGCAGTGGGTAACACGCGTGAAATCTGTAGTTTACGCTCACTGAAATTTTCGTACATTGCTTAATTTTACCATCAATCATTAAAAATTGTCTGGTAAGGTTTTATCAGAAGGATTTTAAAGTGTCAACGTCAGGACAGTTTGTTGTTAGTTCGTCGTAATTTCACGATGAGTGCACTACTCCAGCTAAACAAATATTATTTAAAATTAGTATCCTCGCATATACCATGCCGATTGAAGTGGGGAACTTAATCAAAATCAAATTTTAAAAATACTGCGGTTGTTGACATTTTGAAACATCGCAATGGCAGTGGCTTAATTTTGCAAATACTCAAAAAATTATAGTCGAAACATGTAATATTAGTGATATCGATGCTAACGACCAATACATGAATTTATGTGCTAAGCTCGACATTCCAAAAAAGCCGAGCTTAAAATCAACTGATATACCGGGCCTGAGTGATTCAAACCGCGATGAAACCTTCACTTAAACATCACAGATGGTAGTTTAGTAATGCTGTGTTGTCGCTAGATCCTTAAGCTGACAGCTTGCCGCTAGGTCAGCTGAAATTTATCATAATGGCAAATGAATGAATTCATTTTTATTTGCACTTCGGTGGCCTCCATAGTGCAGTAGCATTTGATTTGTGGATGTCACAATACATTGATATTAAATCGTAAAAGATCAATGGTTTTGTTGCTTGTGTGGCACGTAACACCGTCTTGTTGAAATTAAACGTTGTCCAAATCAATACCATCCAATTCCTGCCATAAAAAATCATTAATCATGTCTCGATAGCGCAATCCATTCACCGTAACTGTTGCTCCAGCCTCATTTTCGAAAAAGTAAGGTCCAATGACTCCGCCGGACCATAAACCACACCAAAAAGTCACACGTTGAGGATTAGAAGGCTTTTCAACAATAACTCTTGGGTTTTCCGAGCCACAGATGCGACAATTTTGCTTGTTGACGAAGCCACCGAGATGGAAATGGGCCTCATCACTCAAGATGATTTGCATTTGATTCACTCAAGTGAATTTTAATAATTTCAATGCGTTGTTGAAGCGTGCATTGTTCCATTTTTATTAATGGCGTAGTTTCTACTTGTCAAATGTTAAAAATGACAGCTTCAAAAGTAACATCTAGCGAAATAGCGGGTTATTCAAAATAACACCTCTTATTGGAAAATCCTGTATTTAGATAATATTTCTCCTTATTAACAAGACATGGTTGTGTTTAATTAATTGCATCACTGGCGGTACAATACTTCACTTAACGCCGGCTGATTCCTTCACTGCACGCCAAGGTCAGACATACAAATGCATCATTATTTATTTAATGAGTCTAGCATGCTCCATGAATACATGTATAGCCTTTATTATAGTCTGATGTACACGTGAAGGTACCATCAGTATATGATGCATTCAAAGAACATATAAACATGTCAAATAAACAACCACATTATTATTTAAAAAATTCACTTTTTTGGTATAAATAATAAGGAAAAATATATTAATATCGTCAACCAAACTATAGGTAAACAAACGCTGATTCTGAATTTATAAGTTTTAACACCATGCCATTAAAACAGACTGTTTGGTCGTTTGGATTGAACTTTCAGTGTCATCACAACCAGTCTACGTAAGTAATATATTTATGGTCTTAAAAATCGATATCAGGGCTGCCATTTCGTGGAGAATTCCCCAAATTTTAAATAAATTGTTTTTTTACGGGGAGAACCTTTTTGGGCGGGTATTCTGGGCATTTCGTGACCATCCAATATTGAAAAATAAAATTGTAAGAACGTTTTATATTTCATTTTCTTTCACAATTAATTTTTAAAAAAGTCTATTTTTAAATCCAGTCGAAAGAGAAAATCCTACAATGACTGGATACTAAAAAAAATAAACATATTGCTAATTTCAATAGAATTTTATTTAATTTGGGAGATAAAGTAACATATGCATTGACAAATCTGTTCCACATTCACATCTAAACCGATGGAAATTTGAATGAATGTGTTGCAGGGCAGACCTCCGAACATGTGGTCAACGAATGCCCGCTCCATTCATTCCCCGGCTGGATTGATGAGGTCCACATGGCGACGCCTGAGGCCCTAGACTGGCTCGCAGACCTAGATGTCCCCCTCTAACCCCCCCACCATACGAAAGAAGAAGAAGATAACAAGTTTTCAAACAACAGGTGCGGTCACGAATGCATATTTGCATTTTGATTCAATACGATAACATTAGTGATACGATGCTAACATTTTATCTCGTGTTTTTTTATTCTAAAAGCGGGTAATCTTATGAATAAAAAAACGTCTAGACCCCATACAAAGAGCTTTTTGTAACTGGTCATCGGTGAGGTCACGGATCACGTATACCTACAGATTTGATGGGTTTTTTAGAGACCCAGAAAATTAAAACATTGAAATTATTTTAACTATCAAAACCAACAATAACAATAAACAAAAATATACTGGTATTTAAGTTAGAAGGTCATTATTAATAAAATTATTAAAAAAATGGATTTGCAGTTCCTCATTAAAATTAGAATTAAATAACTTAGTTTGAATATCGTACATTGGTTTTATAAATATACTAAAATAATTAGAGTTACTGTACATTACGCTGTACCATTCTTTGTTACCTGGACACTGTAAATTTGTAATTAATTTAGCACGTTTATAAATCCCTGATGAAGGTTTAGCTCGAATCAAAACCGGTTGTTTATAAATTATATTCAAATAAAGTGGTATCCAAAGTAATTTATTTCATTTTTCCGACTTTATGTCCCCACAGGAAAAACTAAACCCTTCCACACACTTTTCCACAAATGATCAGCTAGTCAATCCACATTTTGCAAGTGTATTATATGAGCATAATAAATACAAAACAATACAAGAACAACACGTCAACTCACCAGAGATCAAATGGGAAAATAATTCACCGACTCCAGATATTTTCATATCAGAGGGTTCGGCTCCGTAGAACTCCTAACTGGACCTATAAATCCTACTGAACCCTCAATATAAAATTCTTTAAATCATACTACATGTATTTAAAATGACTGATTTTTTGAATTTTTATGTATAAATTCTTTGATAGATCTAATACGCCTAAATTTTGAATGGGAGAGCTAGGTATAATGCCAGTAGTTGAAATAACAAATGGTAATATTTTTAGAGTCTGAGAATGCCAAATTCTTTTAATCTCATTTCCTAAGTATTTTCTTATTTTTTCCGAAAACATTACAGTAAATTATATTTTTCCGATTTTATGTCCGGGTTAAATCTTCCCCAGAGGAAAAACTAAACACTTCCACACACTTTCCACAAATGATCATCTAGTCAATCCACATTATGCAAGTGCATTATATAAGTATAATAAATATAAAACAATACAAGAACAACACGTCAACTCACTAGTAGGCCAGTGCAATTAGCGCCAAAAAGGGGGTCGCGATCGAAGTAATTCCGGTAGTCCCAATTTTTTTATATGTTATATAAACTGATCCCCTGATGTAAAATCTGATTTTCCGACCTTGGCGCACCTGTGCTCGCGCCGCCATTTTGAAAAAACTGGCCGAAATCGGGCCAAAATCTAGTTTTTCCCAAATATCTCATTTCCAATGCAAATTTCGGCTAAAGTATCTTAACAAGTATAATATAACATAAAATAACCTACAACTTTTTTTGTAAAAATTTCTTCTATCTCTCATAGATACCGAGGTAGAAAGTCGTAAAGGTGCGTATATTTTTGCAAAAACAAGTTTTTTGCGGGACTAAGTTTGGTTTTTTATAAATACCTCGTTTCCAGTAGAATTTCATGAAAATTTTATTGATACCAATTATGTAGAACATAAAATTTCAAAAAAAGCTGTGCCGTTTTTATGTTTATATAGTTTTTTACCGATATAAAGAATAAACAAATCTAGGTAGGTACGCACAGAAAATCTATCACGGTTTATTATCACGTTATTAGATTTTTTTTTGCATTTTTAAATACAAACATCTATAAATTTACTAGAGGGCACTTCGGTATGGGGGGGGCTACCCCCCACCCTTCTACTCCTACCCTCTGGTTCCCTTCAGTTGCCGCATGTCACGTCTTGAGCCTGGAGCGGAGCTGGACAGCGTCAGTGTCACAGCAGCGTTCAGTTCGAAATGATTCAGTGCAATCGAGTATGAAAGATTTACAAAAGAGGGCTACTTTACGATCCGACGGTCTCATAAATTTTGGTCAGGGATTTGGTCTAACATGACCATCGAACAAACTCTGATGAGATCGATGAAAACATCTGGAGGTTTGACCCAAGGACGGGGAATCACAGACAGTTCCATCCTTCGTTGGACTGCTGGATTCGTTTATCTGCATAACATTTGTGAGGGTATCGAGTCATTTTGTGGGATTGAATCAGGAACGTTAGAGCAACATGTAGAGATGAGGCCTGCAAGAATTAAGAGGGATGATCGAGACGTTCAAACTCTCATTGATTGGTTTGCTTGCCATGAACCATTTCCTAAAACAAACGTGATTATGTCTATTAGCAGTGGCACAATCGGGGATAGCAAAGTCACTTGTCACATGGCTGAAAAGATGGGGAAATTAGCTATGTCTAAAGTTATCAACAAGAACTTTGGAAACCTACACTTAAAACGTAATGATGCAATAGTTTCTCTTGCGGCGGTGACCAGCAGTGTCAAAAATCAGGGTGTGACTATGTCAATAGATCCATTAATGCTATTCCATCGTATGTGTATTGCCAAAAAGTCTGAAAGTGAACTTAATAATATTTTCAATATGAACTCTCTCCGGTACCATTGTCTCTTTTCTCAGAAGAAAGCATGCGCAAAAGAACGAAGTCTATATTTTATTCATCATTATACCCTCTACCAAATAATACAGAACTGGGAAGCAGTAAAATACAGGTAATTGATGGAGGATATTTAATGCACAAAGTTGTATGGGGCTCGTGCTCAACCTTTTTCAGTAATTTTCCAGCAATATGTCAGATATGTACAAAATCACTATGGATCCAATGCAGTAGTGGTATTCGATGGATACCCAGATTCTATGGAAAAGAAAAGCACTAAAGGGGTGGAAAGAGCACGGCGTGCCAGAGTTACAACTTCTGCTGAAGTTTTGTTTTTTGAAAGCATGCACCCACAAGTGCCACAGGAAAAGTTTCTGGGAAATGAGAAGAACAAGTCTCGTTTTGTTTCCCTACTCAGAACCTCATTTGCACGATCCCACATAACGACAGTACAAGCTGAAGAGGATGCTGACGTTCTCATAGTGAACACAGCAAATTCGTTGTCATCTCAACATGATGTAGTCATAATCGTTGGTCAGGATATTGATCTGCTGGTACTCCTCACAGCTCTCTCACCTCTCAACGTATATTACCAAAAAGTTCTAACGCGTTGTACTCGAAAAAATGTTTTAAACACATTGAAATAGTTGAAAACATTTTATTACTTCATGCCATAAGTGGTTGCGATACAACTGGAGCTCCGTTCGGTCAAGGCAAACACAAATTTTGTAATATTCTTCTCAAGAACCACTCAGTGAATGAACTTGTTCGTGTATTTCAAGACCCAAAAGAAAAGACAGAAACAATCACTTTGGCTGCCGAACAACTATTTGCACTTTTGTATGGCGGCAACGAGAAATCAAATTTGAAAAATTTAAGGTACATCATTTTCGTCAAAGGAGTAAAAAAAAACAAATTCAATTTATCCAGGCTACCACCCACCAAATATGCAGTCCAGCAACACGCTTCAAGAACATACTTGCAAGTGCAGACTTGGCTTGATCACGATAAAGATCCGACTGAATGGGGGTGGAAAAAGGATGCTGTTGGGTTACTTACTCCAGTAACAATGTTGAAGGAAGCTGCACCTCAGGCCTTGCTGAACTTCATATCATGTCAATGTAAAAAAGGTTGCGCTGGAAAGTGCGGGTTTGAAATGTTCCCTACTCTGCATTCATTGCAATGGCAACTCCTGCGAGAATGCTGTAGAAGCCTTCGTTGATGACGATGACAGGAATATGATGACCCAGTCGCCACAAATTTGGGTGATAAGACAGATGAAGAAGCTATTCAGGGCCAGAAGTAAGAAACTATAGTCAAGGGCTCGTACTTCTGTCTAAACTGATCTACCATTAATTTTATTTTTTGTTATGCAGACAACTTAACTAATAAAGAAAATAATGTCAATAAATGTGAATTTTACGAAAATACCAATTTTTTATCTTTTTTATGTACCTTATCATCTTAATTGTATTAATAATCTTAAATGTATGTTGTGATTACGTTGATAGGCATGTCAGACCAAGCTGCGAGCACAAATGTAGTGGCTTGGCCTATTTTAGTGGTCTTCTCATTGGGAATGTATGGCGACTGATATGCTGAAATAGTCTATCTACTATATTTATAGCTAGGTCTGACACAGGCATGACGATTGTTGTCAACGTATATGTTCTTAGAACAATAATTGTTAAAGAAAAATAAAATCAAGGAATGCCAAGTTTAAAACACCTAACCTCAGTTTCAATTTTTGGCCTGGTTTTGGTGGATTAGAGTTTGGATACGTAATAGAGATAAAAAATATAAATTATATACCTATTTCTTTAACGAAATTTTATTTTCTACAAAATTACTATCAATAAATTTTTCACAAAATTGTACTGGAAACGAGGTATTTATAAAAAACCAAACCTAGTCGCGCAAAAAACTTGTTTTTTCAAAAATATACGCACCTTTACGACTTTCTACCTCGGTACCTATTAGAGATAGAAGAAATTTTTATTAACAAAAGTTGTAGGTTATTTTATGTTATATTATACTTGTTAAGATACTTTAGCCGAAATTTGCATTGGAAATGAGATATTTGGGAAAAACTAGATTTTGGCCCGATTTCGGCCAGTTTTTTCAAAATGGCGGCGCGAGCACAGGTGCGCCAAGGTCGGAAAATCAGATTTTACATCAGGGGATCAGTTTATATAACATATAAAAAAATTGGGACTACCGGAATTACTTCGATCGCGAATCGCTAATTGCACTGGCCTATAGAGATCAAATGGGAAAATAATTTACCGATTCCAGATATTTTCATATCAGAGGGTTCGGCTCGGTAGAACTCCTAACTGGACCTATAAATCCTATTGATCCCTCCATATAAAAATTTTAAATCATACAAATGACTGTTTTTTGAATTTTTACATATAAATTCTTTGACAGATCTAATACGCCTAAATTTTGAATGAGAGAGCTATAATGCAAGTAGTCCGAGAATGCCAAATTCTTTTAATCTCATTTCCTAAATCTGTGTATTTTCTTATTTTTTCAGAAACAGATTTTTGAATATTACATTAAATTATTCTAATTATGTATTTTCTTAATTACTCGCAGAAAAGCGTTAGTCACAAAGAAGGCCTTTTATCGAATTCTTATGTGCGAAAATTATTAGTTCAGTTTTATACCTAAAACAGTAACACATAATAATGTTTCGACTGTGCGTCGCCAGAAGCCGATATTGTCAACCAAGGAAAATAAGTCAATCGTAGTAAGGGCTGTTATTTCTCGGTAATTTTATCAGTCGGCTAAAGTTTACTGTACCAGAGACGAACGCAAAAAGAAACTGAAATACCAGCTAGTAATAACTAATACCATTGCTAGCTTCCAAGAGTGCACGTCTCTTGGAAGCTACGAGTAGCAATGCTTTCAGATTAAAGAAATAATATCAACAATCCTTTGGCAGTAAATCGGTAGAGGTCGTACTTAATACATAGTGAGTCCTCGATACGAGGTAACTGCTACATATAAATCGCCCAAATGGACGTTCATTGATAGATTGATTGTTCGCAGACTGGATTTGATACAATCAATATGATAATGTCTTATTTCTTTGAAACATTTTTTATTATTTTATTTTATTTATTGTTCTTCAAAGTACAATCCCAAAACCGCAATTAAGTAGTTTGTCAACAGGATGTTCATGTTCAATTACAATATAACATATTTTCATAATATTATTACTTATTAGTTATTACAATACAACATATACATCATATTTATCACCAACCACTGCCATAATCAAAAGTATTACTAATACAGAGTATCTCTGCTTAGTAGCCATGTTTTCAGCATATATCTGAATCTCTGAGGTAATTCGCATTTTTTTATATTGCTTGGTAGCATGTTGAATATTTTGGGGACGTTGTATTCCAGGGTTCGCTGTCCGTATTTATTGTTATGTTTTGGTACAAGCATTCCTTCATTTTTTGTGAATCTAGTATTATGTTCATGTTCGACTTTCCTCTTGATAGATTGATTATTAATTATTTTCTATTAAGTCTATTAAAACGAGAAGTTGTCTCGTAGTTTTCGTGTGCCCGGAGTAAACTCATTTTTTTCTTCTTTCTTCTGGTGAGATTAATCTAAACTAAAAAATTGTCAAAAATTATTTAGTTTCATGTCAATACCACACACAAGAGTCCCAACTGCTCCCAACCATCTGGAGCCAGTGAGACTATGGCATCTTCAACTGGGCGATACAGAACTTATCTATCGCTCTGGAACTAAAAATGCATAAATTAAAATCAATAAATTGTACAAAAAAAATAATCCGTAAAAAAAAGAATTTTCAGATTGAAATTTATTTAAAATTTTCGTTTAAAACTTAAAAAGTGGTTTTACTGAGAATTGAACCTTCCTATCCAGGAACCATTAAACGACATATATTTTTCGTATATAAAATGCGTGTATTTTCGCGTGTCTATACGTGATTTCCACCAAAGGTTGATAGAATTCGTTGTAATCAACGGCGATTAGGTATATCTGCCGAGTTTTAGATCGATCGGATCTGGAGAATGGGCTAATTTCTGCTTCCAAGATTTGCATTCATTCATTCATTCATTCATTCCTCCCAAAACAAAAGCATTTAATAAATGAAAGAAAATGTACTGGATCGTAATCACTAAACCACGGAGGTAGTCAATCAATTATACTCAGATCAAACTTCTAGCTGTGATCTATTCAGTTGTAGGCAGCAAACTTTATTTTATTTCTGTTAGAATACAAAAAATAACATGCAATGCAAACCTGAAAAAAAATTAGTATCTACTCGTACTTACAGATAAAAAAAGTATTAGTCACGTATTATTTCTGCTTAGAAATTGATTGTAAAAAACGGAAAATTCATGTTGTAGCTCAAAAAGCATGACGTGCCGCGGGTTTTCGTAAAGTTTTCAAGAAAAACATTATGTCGATGAATTATCAAAGGAGATTGTTTACTTATTGCTGATAATACGTGAACGCTGGCACGGGATACGGGAATTTATTCATACATCGGTTATATTAAAAGAAATTGATTCAACGTTTTTCTGGGAACGTTGCGTCAAACTAAGTATGTATTATTTACGCTTTCATTGCTGAATAGATAATACGCACTAGAAATGCTTTCTATAAAACCAATGTTGATGGTGACTATACATTTTGGTTCTAGAACATTCAGCATGCGATCTGTCTTTCTTATTGAAAAAATTTCTTAATGTCAAAGAATTTATATGTAAAAATTTAAAAATCAGCCTTTTTAAATACATGTAGGATTACGAAAGATTTTTTAAATATTTATATTGAGGGATCAGTAGGATTTATAGGTCCAGTTAGAAGTTCTACCGAGCCGAACTTTCTGATATGAAAATATTTGGAGTCGGTGAATTATTTTCCCATTTGAACTCTGATGATTTGACGTGTTGTTCTTGTATTATTTTGTATTTATTATGCTTGCATAATGTGGATTGGCTAGATGATCATTAGTGGAAAAGTGTGTGGAAGGGTTTAGTTTTTCCTATGGGGAAGATTTAACCCGGACATAAAATCGGAAATAAGACTGATTTGTAAATCGCCATTTTTTTGTGAAAAATCACCTCAAGGGCGCTGTACAAGTAAACATATACTAAAATTAATATAATTGGTTTACAACTTAGATTTCTAATTATAACTAATGACTTACATATAATAGCGAGTGACTTACGAATAAGACTAATACTTAAAACTAGTGACATAAAATGATGTACATATCTACAACTGTAGTTTAAAGTAAGAGCCTTACAACTAGCAAAATTATATATAGATAATGCAAAAAAAAAATTATGAACAAAATATCATAGCGGAACAGTAGAGTTTATTATTTTGATGATCTCATAAGGTTAGCAATGTAAGCGCCCGAAAATTATTTTTTTACCACTCGATCACAAAACATCAACTTTTCTATGCTTTCTATAAATAGAATATGCATGTATTAAATATACCGGTAGAAATTTTCTAAATTATAGTAAAAACCATATCAAAATCCGTTGCATAGTTTATAACTACCAAGCGCACAAACTGACCGTCGCGGATAGCTACTTTGTTTTATACTATTTAGAGATGAAACGCAGTTCTTCATACGAAATTTAATCAAAGAATGATCAGACTTTTGGATCACGAAACACGTCCACATCGAATTTCTTGAGTTCTTTTCTATTCTATGCTTCTGATAAATAAACGTTTTTTTGCGCATATTCAACATAGGGACTTAGCTTAATAGTTCTTACGGCCGCTGTTCCCAACTTTTTAATCGTTATCTAAGTTCAAATCTTTGTTTTTGCTCAGCCAAGCGATTTTTAAGCATTTTGTAGGGAACGTTCGATTTGCGTTGTTCCCAATCATTTTATCTTTGAAAATCTTAAGTAGCCCCACACACTACCGCACATTACCATAGACAATAAAATGACATCAAATTAAAAACTTTCTATGTTAAATTAATATGAAAGAATTAATTATTGTAGCTCTTATTAATACACATTACTTCTTTTAAATACCGTTATTCATAAACTGGTATTTCATATTTTTTAAACTAACGTATATAATATATTAAAAATAAAGTGACAACTTGAACGTGATGCCACAATCGGGACTTCCCATTTGATTTGGCAGATCGACGTAAGTTTTTTCTCCGTGCGACAGCAAAACAAACCCAAACAAACCTTAAAATGGAGATCAAAGCAAAGCGTGCGAAGAATAACATTAAATTGATAGAATAGAAAGGTTTTCAGATCTGACATGAGGTAAGGGCAAAATATTTCGCACATTCATCGCAAAAATGACACTTGCGTAAATAAAATTAAATTCTCCTCAATTAGGTTCAAAATATACAAAAAACACGTTTTCGTCATCCGAAAACGGTCAAAAAATTCTTTGTAGTTATTTTCTATATGTACTTTTTCTATTTTACATTGTCTTTGCCCTTCACATACATGTACTCTCCATTCACTGTCATCTATGTTTTCTTATTCGTGTCAATATTATGGTTTTAATGGACATATTGTCCGTAAATTAATAAATAAATAAATAGTTCGATGTAATTGACATCCACACCCTGTCGCCGCCTGTATAACCCGATGTTTTCATCAATTACTTCGGCCCATTCCGCAATATCTAGTATATCTAATATGTCTAAAACTTCTCTATCCATTTTAAAACGATAATGACAAATGCAACACAAAAAACTGAAAGGAGCGCGACTGTCGATTGTCAGAGTGACATTTGATCATTGATTCGCGGTATTTTTTCACTCTCTCGACACTTTTTGTAACTAGCTTTTTCCTTACATATTGCTTAAATAGCTAATCCAGCTGTCCGGCTGGCTTAGACTGAGCGGCTTGCTTGAGCAATTATTGTGTGTTGGAATTACGTAGTGCAGTGGTGATTCGCTTAGAATTTGATTATTAGGATTGGGAACAGCGGCCGTTAGTATCTAATACTTGATGACTACACCAAAACTGAACGTCGAAAACCTTATTAATTTTAACAATGATTACACTGAAACATCGTCCATCAGAGGATTAAAGCGTACAACACGTTATCTCTTCTGCATACATAAACACACACTTCACCACAATCTACAGATCTACCCTGATGTTAGACACTGCAACGCTCAGTCTGAACGTGGTTTTACTCAAAACTCAATGCAAACATCACTTCACCAGACGTGTTTATTTATCTTCAGCTGAAAATTTTTTTTGATGTAATATTTGCTTGTTCGTTGAGAGACCACTTTAGAGCGTTGTTACCGGATAAAGACAGGACGGTTATTTCGGAGAATTTGAACAATTCTTCTCTTAATTTAAAAGTTAATTTTAAAGTTCTATGAAAGATTTTTTCCGAGTTCTTTTGAAGTGAAACTTCTTTACGCGCGTCATGCAATTTCGAGGACCGGAGTAAAACCGACTCATGACCGAAACGAAAATGCGGGTACCCCCACCACCGATTAAAGTTCATTTGATCTAGTCAAAGTTTTGAAGTAACATATAAATGCTTCTTAGCTCATCCCGACAACTGGCGTTGGTGGTGTAATGGTCAGCATAGTTGCCTTCCAAGCAGTTGATCCGAGTTCGATTCTCGGCCATCGCACATTATTTTTTTGTTTTTAACGCCTTTTTCATTCAATATCTTATTTTTTAGTAGGTCAGAACATTTTTTAAAAGAAAATAATATTGCAAAATAATAAAAACACTTATCTCACTGTGATAAAACATTACTCCGCTAGAGCGCGCTTTGCGTTATTGTGTTGGATTAAAATTATTATCTAATCCGTATATTATGATAATTGTATTACATTTATTTAATTAATTTATTTATTTTGATAATATGTAATAATTTACAGAAAAAAAAATTAAAACTATCTCCCTCTGATAAAATATCCGTTCGCTAGAGCGCACTACGCGATCTTGTGTGGGATTCTATTTCTGTACATTGTACATTATTTTTAAAAATATATTATATTTTGGGTGTGATGTAGGTAACATTATAAAACATAACAAGCTCTCATATTTTCAGAACCTACATAATATAATCAATTTATGCGGCTTTGCTTACAGTTGGTGCTCAGCGTGGTTGGCTTTCAATCAGTTAAGCGAGGTTCGATTCTCGGCTGTGGCATTTTTGAAGTGAAACCTTGTTGAGGTGGGGGAGCCGCTCACGAACGTTCTCTCTCTTCTCTTCTTTCCTCTCTCTCAGACACCAGCGAACTGCGCCACGCCAAGCATCAGCTGAAACTAGAAGTTTCACTTCTGTCTTGCGTAGGCTTGACACACCCACTTTTTTTTTTATTATTTCAGTTCTTTCAAGCAATTAACATATAATTATATAATAACAGAACTTGAATAGAACCCGAAAATGAACGATGAAATTGGATGAATTGTTCAAATTCTCCGAAACAACCCGTCCTTAGGAATATACTTATTCGATTTTATAATATTATCATCATTTTTTACATTAGCTTCACACAGGCGGCCCTGGGGAAACTAATTCGCTAATGTCATCTTTGGGGATGCTGTATGGAGGGTACTTTTGGGAAAGAAGGAAGAAGAGGAAGCTTTGAGAATATGAGAGATGAGTAGGAATCTGCGGGTCAGTGTGTCCAGGAGTGACAGACATATGAATCCATTCCTCCCACTGCGATGCAAGGCGATCTTTCGAGAGAGACCTGCTAGAGAGGTGACTTAACTAGTCTCTCCCGCAGATGTATAGCAGATGAATCCACCACCTAGACCCGGACAAGCCTCTCCCGTGAGCCCGGACACCCCTGCTATATCACCAAATGTAACGAACCACTTGGGGTGACCCATAGCAAAGGTGTTGGTTATCTAATAAATGATGCCCGGGGCGGCGGTACCCATAACCGCCTTCGGTATGGAGTATGGATAGTGTGGGTTATCTGATTTCTTCGATGAATAAATGTTAACAAAATTATTAATTGACAATAATTCGAAGGGCTTAATTAATTTAACACCAGAACACTAACCATCGTCGAATAGACTACGCCGTAACACAAACTTTAATGTCATATTTATTTTAATTCATTTTAAATTAAGTTTAAGCCAGTATTGCGTTTTGAACGCAACTTAAAATTCGATTTGCGAACTCATCTGTAGACGCAAGACGCAATTCATGGGAAACTATTCTCGCGTTCCGAGTACATTTTTTGTAAATTTTTAGTAGGAGACTCATTTGTGAACATCACGTATTTTCCATTTTTTTATTCGAAGAATTCTTGTCAGGTGATAAAAATAAAATAAAATCTTTACTTAGTAATATGAGGTTATGATTATATATCGCTACCAAATCTAAGTTTGGCTACCTTAAGAAAACGAACCATGCAAGTATTATAAAATCATATTACACTTAAGAAGTAGGTAAGGAACCAGCAATTAATTTATTCAACTGACCACAACAATCAGCGGAGTGATAACATAATAGCCATTTTCTCCTATTATCTATTTTCAATGCACAATAATTTAATTTCGGCTTAGAATTATTCGAAGCCAAAATTAAAGGTCTACCCACATTCAGCGTGTTCAAGCACGCGCGTCGTCGAATTTTTCCAAACCTTTTTTTTACAAACACATGTTCATTTATTTTCTGGTGAAAAGTCTAACAATATCTACGTTTTTTTTATAGTTAGTATATTTATTTTTCTTCCGACTGTAATACTTTTATATTTGGTATCAGTACTTAATCATAATTGTTTTAATATGATGGGATAGAAGTGATTTTTTTTCAACGCGCGACGGTTTAAGAACACATTAAGGCGAAGCTTAATGCTAAATCACTATTTTGATTAATGTTTATAACGAATTGGTGTACATTATGAATACCAAAAATATGCTATATATAAATTGAAGGTTTTCCTATCGTTTCGCTGAGTAGAATAAGAATTAAATAATAAATTACTCAATAAAAAATATAAATGTAAACTACTAAAAAAATTTTTTTTTTCAATAGAAATGTATGAACGCGAAAAGGAAACAACTTTAAAAAAATCAGTATTAGGGCTAAGATTATCTGTGACAGTTTGACTTGATTAACTTTTTTGCTTTCTTATGAAATTATTTATAAAATAAATAAAAACTAGTTTTGTGCTTGAAATTGAACGTTTCTAAACTCCGTTTGTTAAGCGATTTTAATGTCTATTACCTACAATATAAGGTATTCCAAAAATATACACATTTTTGGCTTGGAGCTTCCTCTTAACACTTAGCCGAACCGACGAAGGTTAATAATAATAAAATTTCCAGGTTAAGTACCTACCTATTGAGATAAATACGTTATAATTATAATAATTTATGGTAATATTTCGACTGTTGTCAAATTTAGACATCTGGCGTTGCGTGGGATAACTTGTATTTAGCTAAGACTAAACAGATAAGCACTTGTAAATGAGATGTTTATTACTACGACGATTACCATTTCCCAGGGTCCAGTGGCAGCTCGAGCACTTCTTTGATGGTGTACTGTACTGAAATCTCAGTACCCGGAGACGTATTTCGTTTTCCGTGTTCAATATAAGGCTGTAATAGAGTTTAGAAAGAGAATTAGCAAACCCGTGCGTGTTTTAAGACGGTATTGCCTCCTATTGAACACGGAAAAGGAATACGCTACCTGGAGAATTCATAAAATTTCTTAAGGCGATGCACTACATCGTGTAACATTTTAAATTGAGCCGTTATCAATAACAACCTTTGCGTATATGGCGATAAGGCTTAAATTCCCGCTTAACACCATCCAGCTGTTTTGATTTAAGCGAGAAAAAAACATGGCCAAAAAGTGCCTTTTGTTTTATTTTGTGGATGTTCAGGCATAAATATTTAAATGTTTTCCGATCATTTTATAAATAACTTAATTTTCCACATTATACAATAAAATTATAACCGAAAATCGGTTTGTAAGTAGGAGATTTTGATCTTTAAAGCAGTTTTCAGGACTTATATATTATTTTTTTCTGGGCTTATAAAAAGACTAATCTAAAAAATATTCGATTATTTCAAAGACCAAGATGTATTCTACTCGCAGTATTTAATTAAAGCATCTGAAACATTTCTAGGCGACCAAATTTTCAAACCAAAAACACATGATTTTGCATTACTACGTATGGCATTGCCTCAATTTCCTCTTGTTTTTAAGATCATATGCCGCGCGTCACAGAGCGCGACACTCTTTTAAATAAATAGATAAATAGAATTCTGCAAAATTTAATAGCCAGTATGTTTTAAGAATTGAAAAGACAGAGCATCTACAATTTTTTTTCTCTTATATTAGGTTTCGTGAATACCTGATGGTGATCTTCCCCACTGAACCGCCATTGCAAAGGCATGGGGAGATTATTGCGCCGCATCTTGTACCACCATTATCTAACATTAATCTTCATCACGATTACTAGCACTAATGTAAATTGTGATAAACTTATTCCTCTAATCATCAGATCTGAACAAAGTCATTCATAATAATTCAACTAATAAGAAGAATAAATGTGCCCCATTCACTGGACAGATAATCGCTACAAGTGTGAAATATTATACCCATACCTTTCGACTCTTCTAGCACGGACGATCGATAGGCAGTTAGCGATATTTACGAGCACGGTCAAAGACTGATAAGATATATAGATAGACAATTTGTAGTGCGGCATTAATAGTATCAAATAAGCTTCGGTTAACTGACAATATACACATTTTTTTTATTAATGTCGTTAGTTTCGCAAAATTTGGGAGTTGAATAAAACGAAGCTCTTAGAACTGAAAGAATTCGTATACGCGGCGGGTTGAATCCGTTCGCGCCAATGACGCTGTGTTGTTTGTGAATAATTACATCAATTACTCCATTTTAAGTATCAAGAAGTAAATGCGGACTACCAACGCACATGTAGGTTAGTATTTCAATTCAAAATTGCCAATTTATTAATATTTTTTACATACGTTTGACATTTCGGAATCACGAAATACGTCATTTCATAGATAATACCGCAGTATTGCCAGAGTTTGTTGACTTCTTATTTATTTATTGCATCTAACAATACTATACATAAAACACTTTTTTTTCACATAAAAATCAACCTTACTAGGACTAAGCCTGTATCGAGGTTAACAATTTACATTTGAGTGAAGCAAACATAAGAGTAATCACAAACATAAAATAATTCTACATACAAACACAAAATATTTCAAAATTAAAGAAAAATAAGTATTAAATGTGTTACCAGATGGGTAAATTGACAGAATATTGTAACAACATTTGAACCATAACTAATCATTTATCATTATTCAAAAGAAGAAGCAAAGTAGATAATATAGACAGATAGGGTTACATTCAGTTTTCAGTAAATGGGACTTATATAAAATCTCATTTTTTAAGAAAGGACAAGGATGAAAAAATATTAAGACAATCGTCTGTCAATACAAAAACCTTAATTAACTGTTTAAATTTAACTAAGGAATTGGTAGACTTAATATGATTTGGAAGAATATTAAACATAAGTGGTGCCTGATATAAATAATTTCTTTGACCAAAAGAAGTTTTAGTATGTACCTACCGCCACAAAGTTCAAGCTAATTCTAGTTGTCCGCATTTGTTGTGTTCTTTCAGCAAATTTAATAATGATAAAAAATCGACAAAGTATTTGAGTGATATATAGCTGTTTTATGCACATAACACTACATTCCTTATAAAGTAGGTTGGATGGATAACAGAATTTGTTGTTGTAAATCACTTTAAGGACCAATTTTTGAGTAATATTTAATGGTTCAACATTATTTATTACTTTATCAATATCCGACTGGCTATCAACAGCGCGACCGTTCTCGGAAAATCGGTATAAAATCGTCGGTTTCACTGTGCTAGACCCTCCTGGCAGGCCAATGAAATTGATTTTGTGTTTAGTGTAGATTTTCGAATTATAAACAAGTTTGTTCAGTTTCACCTGAAATAAACAGAACAAAGGTTACGGGCATACCCACTGTAGATCCATCAGTGGGTACGAAGCGTACATGAATATCTGGGATAGAAATACTGAAGAAACCAGTGTTTGATTATTCCGTTGCCATGTGTTTTCACTTTTCACCGTTTATTTTGGTATTTAGTATCGTGCCTAAATGTTTGAAAGTGAAAACGCCACACATTACAAGTAAGCCATGCGTCATAGGATGTGTTAGTCAAATAGGATGCCAAGAAATTTCACATAAGGTGATTTCAAGTTGACTATACCGTGCTCAGTGTTATTACCTCAATTAGTCGAACTTAATACGTGAGCACTCATACAAAGCATTTTATTGCAAACTTGTTATACGACATCAGAAAAGATAATTCTATTGAATTGTTAATTTTCAAAACTTCCTGTGAAAACTTTTCTAATATTCAAATTTTAGTCATTTCGCTTACATAAAGGCGTAAGCAAGACAAAAGGCTGTTTCTCAATGACGTTTTGCAAGAACATCACTACTATCAAATACCCTACAATATAAATTACACCTCCAACTTCTGACATTTCCCATACATTCTGATGACAGCATGCTACCCTAGCGTCTCTCATCGGCGTGAGTTGTGCGCTTTAGTTTTATTTCATACATTAATGGATTTTATGTAAAAAATCTTATTTTTACGTTAATAATTAATTTTAAATACTATATAACTTTTAATTTTGGCAATCGAAAAAAAATTACAACCTGCGTACGACCTAACTGTTTTTTGTTAATACATAAAAAATATTAAAACTACTCTGTCTTTGACGGTTTAGAAAGGTAGGATGATTATTATTATTAATTATTTTTAAATGCTATGAGGACCAATTAATATTATAAGGTATTTACTATTTATTGGAATTAATTATTTAATATTATATTATACCGGTTATTATACCGGTCAGTGGTTGAGTGGGCATAGCGCTTGGGTCTCACCCGAGCGTCGCGTGTTCGATTCCTCGGCTGGCTAAGTCCTCCATCACAACACAAGCAACATTTTCGGCTTTCTGTGGTGGTAGTAGGAGATTTTCAAACATTGTTGGGTTATCCGTGACCCGGGAATGTTTGTCTTTCTTTTTAAATAAAAAAAAAAAAAAAAAAAATATTAATTCATTTCAATTCCCACAATTATGACTAACCTGTCAATGTTTTTTGGCATACTGAAAAACGACTTGTAGTGTTTTTGTTGTTTGTAATTATTACAACTACACAAACATAACCTCATTTTTCGACTTTTTATATATATATGTGTGTGTATATTTTATATATATATATATATATATATATATTTGTATAAAGCATACTTTGAGCCACATTATATACACTTTTTTTTTAATGCCATTTTGTTTAATCAACCCTAAAAAACTACCCCCTCACAGCTATATACGTCTATGATGTATCGTTTAAAATATATATCGATACATACATCTAGAGCATACTTTGAAGACATATTTTTATTCTGTACAGACGATAGTTTGAAGACAGTCCTCAATGTATGCGTTATATATAATTTCCCGTCGTGGTCTCAAACAATGCTTTTCACAGAGAGGTGTTTCGTGTACATATAGCATACTTTCGACCTATGGTAAGTAGGAAACTTCCATTGGAATAATGTGTAATTATTAATATTCTTGACGCCAGATGGCACAAATAATAATATCAAATATGTAGATATTTACGCGCTGTGAATTTGGTACATTATGATAAAGTAATGTTTCGTCTTCAAGTCAAATCCTTTATGAAACTTATTCGCTGAGTTTTTCGAAAGATAAAAGAGTGAAAAATTTCATCCATCTCGAAAAAAATAATTTTCAATACTTATTGTTAATTTTAGCTTTTTTATGGGTACCAACAAACTTTTACCCATAGATAATAGAAACAAATCGGATATGGCATGGAAGCGTGCCAACTGTCATCGAGCTTAGACCATACTGCACGGGTTGTACGTTTGGTGACTATGTAGGAGTGTAGATGCAGGGTATTGTTAAGTTATCTGATGTTGGCGACACTACACACAAACTATCAACGATTAATGGCCTATCTTCCCTGTTCCGTTACACATTTTGACTTATCTGTTAGGTAGGTACCTAAATGGCTTTACCCATAGATAATAGAAACAAAGCAGATATGGCATGGAAGCTTGCCAACTGTCATCGAGCTTAGACCATACTGCACGGGTTGTACGTTTGGTGACTATGTAGGAGTGTAGATGCAGGGTATTGTTAAGTTATATGATGTTGGCGACACTACACACAAACTAACAACGATTAATGGCCTATCTTCCTTGTTCCGTTACACATTTTAACTTTTGTGTTAGGTAGGCACCTAGATGGTTTTATCCATAGATAATAGAAACAAAGCTGATATGGCATGGAAGCTTGCCAACTTTCATCGAGCTTAGACCATACTGCACGGGTTGTACGTTTGGTGACTATGTAGGAGTGTAGATGCAGGGCATTGTTAAGTTATATGATGTTGGCGACACTACACACAAACTCACAACGATTAATGGCCTATCTTCCTTGTTCCGTTACACATTTTTACTTTTGTGTTAGGTAGGCACCTAGATGGTTTTATCCATAGATAATAGAAACAAAGCTGATATGGCATGGAAGCTTGCCAACTTTCATCGAGCTTAGACCATACTGCACGGGTTGTACGTTTGGTGACTATGTAGAAGTGTAGATGCAGGGCATTGTTAAGTTATATGATGTTGGCGACACTACACACAAACTAACAACGATTAATGGCCTATCTTCCTTGTTCCGTTACACATTTTAACTTTTGTGTTAGGTAGGCACCTAGATGGTTTTATCCATAGATAATAGAAACAAAGCGGGTATGGCATGGAAGTTTGCCAACTGTCGTCGAGCTTAGACCATACTGCACGGGTTGCACGTTTGGTGACTATGTAGAAGTGTAGATGCAGGGCATTGTTAAGTTATATGATGTTGGCGACACTACACACAAACTAACAACGATTAATGGCCTATCTTCCTTGTTCCGTTACACATTTTAACTTTTGTGTTAGGTAGGCACCTAGATGGTTTTATCCATAGATAATAGAAACAAAGCGGGTATGGCATGGAAGTTTGCCAACTGTCGTCGAGCTTAGACCATACTGCACGGGTTGTACGTTTGGTGACTATGTAGGAGTGTAGATGCAGGGCATTGTTAGGTTATATGATGTTGGCGACACTACACACAAACTAACAACGATTAATGGCCTATCTTCCTTGTTCCGTTACACAATTTAACTTTTGTGTTAGGTAGGCACCTAGATGGTTTTACCCATAGATAAAAGTAACAAAGCAGATATGGCATTGTATTTTTTCACAATTTATCTTTAAAAATAATATAAGGTATATTTGCGATACGTTCCAGATTGGAGGGTACTCTCAGTATTGCCCTGGTGTAATACCATCATTCAGAATTGAAAATTTGATTGAAATGGCTTTAGCCGTGTTTGGTGACCAGGTACTTCCCCACCTTTCTCTTCCACATCTCCTTCCTCTCTCCAATACTTTTAGCTTATCAACAAGCAATTTCGAGCTACCGGCATCTGTTTTTCCTCCATCCTATAATCCGAGCCTCTTCAAGGCCCGCAATAACAAATCCCTTCCTACAGCCCCTACCTTATTCCGCCTCACAACGCCGCCCAACCGGGTGGTGACATAGTTCCCCTGTCTGTACACTGCACAGGCAGGGACGCTCTTGTGAGGTGTTACATATATGTATATAAAAACATACCCCAATTATTTGGGATGCCCTCACTGCAATCTCACTGGCTCCAGGCGGTTCGGAGCACTCGGGACTCTTGTGATGTATTCACATAAATTACTATTATACCATCGTTCTACCATAGCGACCATCTGTAAATGTATCTTTACTACGAATCATTTATGTAAGTATCTCTATTATTCGACTCGGTTTACAAGGTGAACACCAATAAATATGCTTTTGATAAAGTTTTTCCCATCCTTTTGCTTGAGTGGAATTAACATATATTTGTTCAATTACTTTGTATCATTGTATAATTTTAAAATATAATTGTAAAATACTAAAAACTGTATTTTATCATTAGAACGCACATGAGTAACTAGGTACTTAAAAACACACAGAATTATGGCTAAGATTATCTGTGACAAAAATTAACTTTTTGTCTTTCTTATAAAGATGCGCTGAGGAACCAGCATCATTGATCCCTTCGGCACCTTGTCGTTTCGTTTTTAACACTGGTTCTTGAGTTCAACAGCTCGGCTGTGGAACGATTTTATCAAATCAAATTTACTTGCGCACGCCGGAATTCGAATCCGCGACCTCAAAATGCGTAGCCAAGGATCGTAATCTCAACCTCATACTATTAACAACTATTTTGTAGTTTTTAAAATATTGCATTATTAATTTAACATGGCGATACTGAAAGTACTTATTTTCATTCTTCAACATGCCGCAAATATACGATATAGTTATTAACGTATTATTTTAAACTAATAAATATTGTGAAATTATACAAATTTATCAATTAAAATTCACATTCGCACGCCGTAATTTGAACCCGCGACCTCCGAATTCATAGCCAAGGATTGTTATCTCAATCTCAAAGTAGAAACTGGTAACAGTCATTTTTGTATTTTCTGTTTCGTTCGGGCTATAATAATACACATTTGTTTCAAAAAATTGCCGCAAAAGAAACCCAAATTAGATAATTATTGTAAATATTACTTTTTGAATAATAATATGATAGTAGGTATATGAGGCTGGCTGGGCACTACATGGGCCGATGCGCGACGACCGGATGTGCAGATGTTTTTTTTACTGTTTTTTTCGTTGTTGACATTTTTTGTATACAATTATTATTAGTTCTCAAACTGTGAAGATATGTTCGTGTGTTTTTTTTTAAATATTATTTTTTTATACTTTTAAATACACCTTCTTGAATTTCACATGCGTTTTCTTAAATGAATGTATGAATGAAGTGGATATTCACCCATTTTCCAACATCCAATAAAGCTGAAATTTGGCAGATAGACTCGTTGTTGATTACAATGAACTGGCGGCAATCACGTGAATACACGCGGACATATTTGCATTTCTCTGAAATTGAATGACATTACAGCAGTTAATATAAAAAATAAATGCCGGTCATACCAAATCGGGATTTAGTTCATTTAGTTGGCGCGGTTGATTCCAGTCCTTGGAGAGGAAGATTCAATCCTTAATCAAACCAAAAAATATATTTTCAAATACATCTTTTGATAAATACAGATGTTTCATATATTTAGTAGACGAACTTTTTACGGGTTGATTTTGAATTATTGTTGCTTACTACGGGGGTAGTGGGAGAATATAAAACATTGTCAGGTTATTCGTATTTGGTGTTCGTCTTTCTTTTAAATTAAACATAAATAAATAAAATTGTAACCGTTGTATAGTTCAAAAAGATAAGAGATTATTTCAAAAATTTAGAAAACATAATATATATCCGAAGATAAGATAAAAAAGAGGTATTATAAGATTGATGCCAATTGCGGTATTTTCGTTCCTTTCCCTAATTCGTGGTTCGACTCGATAAAACTTTGCCTGTTTATACGCACCCTTTTACTATACATTGTAAAATATAATAAATGTTGGTTTTCCGTATTAAAATAAATTACAAAAATTTAATTTTATAAAAAAAAAAAATATTAATCAGTAATCCTTAAAGTTGGAGAATTATCGGCAGTTAAAAGTAGACGCGTTCTCGACCGCGAGTTGTCAAAAACCACCGGTAGTTAAAAAGTCCACCTATTAAAAAGAGTTAGTTTCAGTTAGTGTTCGACGGGAGATCCCGCCTGGCGCTTTTTACTTATTGCAGATGAGTACTCCATTATTTTAAAATGACTTGCCCCGCGCAGACTAGACAAACCATACGCACTAGCCCAGTCAATGAAGGTTTTGTGTCGGAACTAATTCCCCGGAAGCTGAATTTTTCACAGATGTTAGAAGACCTTTAGACATGTATTTTTACAAAAGTCCCCGACTTTCCCCCTTGTGCTTCCTTCCCCACCCCCCCTTGAATATATTTTTCAAAGCCTTTCGGAATACGCTAATATCTCCTTAATGGTTTTATTAAATCATATTATTTATTTTTTGTTTAGTTTCTTATTAGTTACTCTAAAAAATTGTACTCTTTCATTTTTGCAAGAAAAGCTATACAATCTCTACAATTTATTAGTAAAGGAAAAATATTAGTTTTTAAAATAGTATTTCAGAATATATTTGCCCATAAATTTTTTCTGAGCCTGTTAACGAAAAAAAATAAATCAACAAAACTTGTAGACAATATTTCTAGCTATAAAATTATGTATATAATAACGGGTTTTAATTTATAATAAGGCACGTAGGCTGTCAATAAGGAGCACGGCGCGCGGCGGCTCGAACGCGCAGCGGTTCGCGGAGCAGCGAGAAATTACAAAAACCTTAGGAAAGTAATGATTAATTCATGTGTTTGCTTTTTTTATAACAAATTCATCTAACGTTGAAGAGTTTTATTGTTATTTACCAGTTTTAGTTCGGAGGGGAGGGGGGGAATATAAATATTTTCCCTGCCCAATGAAGCGCCTTCATTATCAGCCAACCGCCGTGCCCCGGTCTGGCTAAACAGTCATATTATGTTGTATGATTGTTTGTAACTTATTATTTAAATAAGCCAAAAATACCTACAACAGCGTAGGACTACCCTTTCACAACATTAAAATATTGCAGACCTTATGTTATTGCGAAGTTCTGAAAAATCTTTTGTGGAGATTCTCACTTGTTTTATTATGTGCACCTATCAACAATAAAATACCGAAACAACAAATCACTTAAAATAGTGCATAGATCTAAAATGGTTTACTTTCAAACAAGCTTCTTAAAATATACCTCAAAAAATATTATAATGAAAAAACGGTTTGTAAATTATATTATATACTTATCAATATTAGGTATCTATGAATCGGTATAATTGAATCGGTTAAAGGAAAGATAAACAAGTTGATTTACTTTTTCAAAAACGTGAGAAATATACTGAACATATTTGATATTAAGAATATATACCTCGCAATAGCACAATCTATAATGGAATACGGCATTATTGCCTGGGGCTATGCCAGTAAAAAATACATTAACACACTATATAAAGCTCAGAAAACCTTAATAAAAGTAATACTTAAAGTACCAATACTAACACCCACTTCAACCATATTTAAACAATTCCCAGTGTTGAAGATTCAATAACTATATTCAAAACAAATACTTACTTTCCTTTACAAGAACCTAAACACATTTAAAACTTCACAAACTTCTCGCAATACCAGAACAAGACATGCACACCAACTACTAATACCAAAAACCAACACATCCTTTGGACAAAAACACTACAGATTCCAGGCTATAAAACTATTCAATTCACTTCCAACACAATATAAAACATCTAATCTTACAGAATACAAAAAACACATATGGAACTGGCTACAATCCTGTTAATATTTAATTTTTTATATTTCACTTTTTTGGAATAACTATGGAAAAACTACTGTCATAACTATGGAAAAATCGATTTTATATTTTAATTTTTAATGTTTCTCTGTGTAACCAACTCCACTGTATTATTTTAGAATTATATAACTTTACAATTGAAAAAGTCCTCCACAACACAGGTGAACTCCTAGCGTGGAGGACAATATACTATACCATTGTTTAACAAATATATTAAAGAATAAATAAAAATAAAATAAAATAAATAAATAAAAATGAAAAAATTAGGCAAATATTTAAATAATTTTCTAGTCAAGAGAGTCTTCCATTTATTCGTCATACTGGGGTGTGTTCAGACATGATAATCCGTTACGGTTGTAGCACATGGCAGAGCAGGTAAATCCAGATTTTCTGCAGCTACAGTAATTTCCACATCCAGACTTGCAGGAACAGTACACCATAGAAAGAAGGTCATCAGGAGCAAATTATTTCAAAAATTTCTTCTTTCCACCATTTTCATTTACATTTTCATACCTCCATCCCCAGTTTATAGGGTTTAGTTTGTTTCCTAACCAAAACTGTACTTGCAAATAAACTCTCAACAAATCTTGATGACACGATTCTGAAGTCGGTGGTAGTTTTGCCAAGTCAAATTTAGTTTTTAAAGCTGATTTTGTCGTTAATCTGGTAAACTTATAGCATCGAGCTTCGTTTCAATTAGAGTAGCTACCAAAACCATACATGGCGAGAGCGAATTTTTCTCCATTTTGCAAAAAGTTCTCTTCAGTTGCATTTTTTTCCAGAAATGCCTCAGCTGCGTGTTTTGCTTCGAGATTGTTTTTCATCATGTCAACAACTTTTATCTTTCCTAACCCATATAAAGATAGGGTAGTATCGCAGCCCGTAATGGCATGGGTAAATAGCATGTGTTTTCGAATATCTTTATGTAAAATTATAGGTTTCTCTATGATGTAGAATTTTCTTGAAGGGGGCTTTCCACCAACATTACAAGTACATTACAAGACTTACAAGTAATACCAAAAGATCACTATCCGTGCCAACAACAATCACTTTTGAGAAGATGTTGAGTTGTTCGATGCCGGTTAGTACAATGTCAATATCGGCATCACCTGCGGCCGTGACTGTTTACAAACCAGATTCGCTAAATTCATGACACAGTGCTTCAATCATTATTTTTGTTGTTTTTCTTATTAGATAAGAAAGCTTCCTTCTTAGTCAAACAACTTGTAGTGCAGTTTAATTCAATATCGCACGATGAGTTGTTAGCCGACCTTCGTTTTTGCTCTTCATATTTTACAGTTGGTTCTTCAGGGTATCCATCGAAAACGACAATAGAATGTTTGCCAAATTTAGTATGGACGAAACGTGAGTATGATTTAATGATGTCTCCGTAAGTAGTTTAAGTTTGCCAAACAACAGAGTGTATCGATGACTATTGCAGCATTTTCCAAATCAACTTCGTCATGAATACTTTCGATTAATACTTTCGCCATACATGATTTTGTTCCTTTACGAAGGGAGACTTCATCAAAAATGGGAGGGGTCTTGAAGCCAATTCATTTCCTAAGTAGGTCTAAAGCTTGCTAGGACTATCACTAATGCACAGCATTCTGTTAAATAGCTGCTGGGGGCTTACTGCAGCTTGTCTCGTCCCAACAATTGCGGATTTGAATCTTGCTGGGTAGTCGCCATGTCTTTCCTTTTCAGTCGTATATCTCCAAAATTACATCCTTTCATTTTTTGCATAGCTGCCAGGCCCACCTCATAAGCGTTATCACAATTGACACTATTATCCGAAACAAACCCTGAAGATAAAGACACCAGCTCCCCCAAGAGCTTGGTGAACGGGCTGTGCTGTCTTAGCCATGATATATATTTTCCTATATCGAGCTAATCCCTTTTCTTCTGCGATTCGCGCAGCTCAACATGCTGTTCAGTAAAATGAAATTCTATACCGATGAATTCTTCAATGCTCTCTTGCACTTTCACGCAGTAAGTGGTTCCAAGTTTCCACTTTGACAAAGCGCTGTCAGTGATTCCGCGCCCAAGTGTCAAACCTCCTACTGACTTCATTGGTCGCATGAGACACTGCTCGATGATCATGTCCGTCCACATACCGGACCAATATCTGTCGCTTCTTCTTAATGTAAAGTACCCATTTTCAGTGAATAGTTTATATTCTTCTTTAGTTATTCTTGATTCGAGTTGCAACATACTTTGAACGTACATATGTGCTGATTTTGCGTATGGTAAATGTCCTGCCGGGTGGAATAATGGAAGCATATCAACAATAGTATTTAGGTGCATTTTCCGATTCTCGGACTTCTCTGCAAATATAAATCTAAGCATGAGGTCGATACAATGTAGAAGGTAAAGCCACAACTTGGCAGTCCTACTCGATGATTCCTTAATCCTGTCTTCACTTGCTTCAGTATATGAAATCGTCTCTTTTAGATTGTCATCATTATTACCCTCCTCATATCTTTTTTCCACGTAACACGTAAAATCTTGATACATATTTTCTATTTGTCTTAATTTCCCATCAATATCTCGGTATTCTTCTCTGATTACGTGGACAAGAGACGCTGCTGTTAAAGTGTAGGCTCTGTTTGCCCGAGAATATTCATGTCCCTGGAGCATCTGGGTTACTGTTGAGGACGCGTAAACTGATTCCCATAAATTTCCCACATACCTTTATTTAAATAATAAGTTACATACAATCATACAACATAATATGGCTGTTTAGCCAGACCGGGGCACGGCGGTTGGCTGATAATGAAAGCGCTTCATTGGGCAGGGGAAAATATTTATATCCCCCCCCTCCCCTCCGAACTAAAACAGTGTAAATAACAATAAAACTCTTCAACGTTAGATGAATTTGTTATAAAAAAGCAAACACATGAATTAATCATTACTTTCATAAGGTTTTTGTAATTTCTCGCTGCGCCGCGAACCGCTGCGCGTTCGAGTCATCGCGCGCCGTGCTCCTTATTGACAGCCTACGTGCCTTATTATAAATTAAAACCCATCATTATATACATTATTTTATAGCTAGAAATATTGTCTACAAGTTTTGTTGATTTATTTTTTTTCGTTATCAGGCTCAGAAAAAAGTTATGTGCAAATATATTCTGAAATACTATTTTAAAAACTAATATTTTTCCTTTACTAATAAATTGTAGAGATTGTATAGCTTTTCTTGCAAAAATGAAAGAGTACAATTTTTTAGAGTAACTAATAAAAAACTAAACAAAAAATAAATAATTTGATTTTATAAAACCATTAAGGAGATATTAGCGTATTCCAAAAGGCTTTGAAAAATACATTCAAGAGGGGGTGGGGAAGGAAGCACAAGGGGGAAAGTCGGGGACTTTTGTAAAAATACATGTCTAAAGGTCTTCTAACATCTGTAAAAAATTCAGCTTCCGGGGAATTAGTTCCGACATTGGGTCTTTTTTTCCCTTCATTGACTGGGCTACACGGAAACAGAAGCTCGTATGTCACTATATCAAAAAAATACGGAAGAGGTAAAAACGAAAATATTTTTAGCGTCCATTCCAGGCAATTTTTTGAAGAATCAACTATACTTTCCAGAACCGAAAAGCACCTTGCTTGGAAACATATATGCAATGTATAAAATGTTTAGTATTTATATTTTGATGTTTTGCTTTTCTATTGCTAAACTAACTTACCAACCATCTCGCCGTTTCACCGCAGGGGTAGGCAGAGAGGACGGACCGCAAAACAACTCGGTCTTGGCACACACTTCTTGCCTCATTCACATTCACACATACTCTTCTATTATTCTGAATCTTTACATGGCCCGACTCTAGTATCTGATTCACTCGATCGTGCCACATCTTCCTCCGGCGTCCCCGACTTCTGCTACCATTCACATTTGTATCATATATTCTCCTTACACTCCTATCTTCGCTCATTCGCTCTAATGCCCAAACCATCTAAGCGTCCATTTCTTGATTTTACTCATTACACTTACATCAGCTTTACACTATTTGCGGATCTCCACATTTCTCACACGAGCATTCATGGTTTTACCACACAAACTGATTTCTGTTGCAGCAGCATTAGCTTCCAAGCATTTTTTTAAATTTATCTTTTGCAGTAATTACCACTTACTTCTGTAAACTGCAGATCGAAACATTTTTTATTGGTGTAATTTAAATAATTTTTTCATTAATTTTTAACGTTTTTCAAATTCATGAAATGACCTGCCATTTAATCTATTTTTTATTTATGTTAATATTAACCCGCATAAGAGCCCCAACTGCTTCAAACCATCTGTAGCCAGTGAGACTATGAAATCCCCAATTGGGGTATGTTGCGAAGCTGATAATAGTGGGGAGGGTAACCAAACACAGTTAAAGCCATTTCAAGCCACGTTTCAAGACTGGTGGTCTTACACAAGGGTGATACTGAGAGTATTTTCCACTTTGGAAAGTTCAGAAGCCATCTGGTTTGAAAAAGATAATAAAAGTACTAGAAGAGGCTACCAATAAATAATACTGTAAGTGCCATTGAGGTGATTGAATCACAGAGCGGCTCTGTATTCACTGGCGAATTGTAATAATTACCACTAAATAATGAGTTTGTAGTGTTATATTTTGAATTATGATGTCACATCACAAAGTATCTGCTTCCTATTCAAATATTTTCATTAATTACTCTTTGTAAACCTACTTATACAAAATTTGATATTTTTTATTTATTTAAAATGAGATAAAAATTATTTTCTTGTCTGTCAAATCATTTTTATTTTATTTTATTTGCGTGTTAACAATAATAATACTAACCATAAAAATGAAGACATGAAAGTATAGGCCAGTAATTTTCAAAATAAAATCACTGTGCGCCCGTGAGCGCATTCTGTAGCAAAAAATAATCACGCGTATTTTGCGTGTCAGTTGGTTTCACAAAAAAATTATCACGTCTTCGGCGCGTGATCGCTACGGCTGGCTGTAAGTACCTATCTACATGTACCTACATATTTGGTTGGGACATGTGGTTACAAGTTCATGCTAAACAAATTCGGGAACGGACATTTTTACCAAATTATAGAAATGATAATATTATATTACCATAAGTAGGTACCTATTGATAGGTGCATATTATCTCATGGTCCGATGGTTTCATGATTTAGATTATATATTTTACGACAATTTGTAGGAATGTAGTTATGTTACAAACGTTTACTAGTACCTGGTACGGGGATGGGAAGGGGATGAGAAAGAGGAAGGTAAAGAAGTACCTGACTATTCAGATCTAGCACTATTATATTTTTAATTATAATGTCAAAACACAAAGTATCTGCTTCTTATTAAAATAGATCTATCTATATATGTAATAATTACCCTTTAGGTCTGAGTCCCACCCAGGCTTAGTGAATTCAATTCCTCGGCTGGCTAAGTCCTCCATCATGACACAAGCAACATTTTCCGCTTACTGTGATAGTAGTGGGATATATTTAAAGATTGTCAGGTTATTGGTCACCTGGGTATGTTTGTCTCTGTTTAAAAAAATATTACGTGGGCCCCACTGTTGTACAAATCGCTAGCCAAATAGCCAAGAGCCTTAAAATAATTGAAAAGACCTTTTTCCCTGTGCAGAAAACTATCTTTAGAGAACAGCCGTGAAGTATGTGTGCTCTTATTGATCTACCGGTATTACAATGAAAGATGCTCTGAAGAACCAGCATCATTGATCTCTTCGGTACCTACGACTGGTTCTTGAGTTCAACAGCTCGGCTGTGGGACGATTTGCCGGCCTCTGTGTTTCCTCCCTCCTACAACATGGGTCTCTTCCAGTGCCTTGTTCAATCCTTCCTCTCATCCAAAAGACCCTTCATACAGTATCCCCAAAGATGTCATAAACCATGAGAGAAAATATTTTCCTCGGGGCCTCCTATGTGATATTAATGTTAAAAACAAGTCTGAGCGGAGCGCATCATCGTAATAAAATATGGATCATTTTATTTATATTGCGCTGTTTTTGTGAAAGATAGGCGGTATTCAAAAAAGTCACTCAAGAGTCTGCTCCTAACCGCCTGGCGACACTGAAAGTACACATTTACAAATGTTCCGAAAGAGCCTGTGCAAAGTGAAAGTGCCGGAAATATACTATAGTATATGTACCAACGTCAACTTAATAAACTGTTAATTACACCTATTTACCAAATATTTTTTTCTTGCGCACGCCGTAATTTGAACCCGCGACCTCCTAATTCGTAGCCAAGGATCGTAATCTCAATCTCAACGGCGAAAAAATTAACAACTATTTTGTAGTTATTTAAAATATTGCATTATTCACGTAACATTATGATACTGAAAGTACCTATCTACCATTCATGAACGTGCCGCAAATATACCATATAGGTACTAACGAATTATTTAAAACTAATAAATATTGTGAAATTATAGAAATTTATCAAATAAAATTTACTTGCGCACGCCCTAATTTGAACCCGCGACCTCCTAATTCGTAGTCAAGGATCGTAATCTCAATCTCAGCTGCGAAAAAAGTTATTTAAAATATTGCATTTTTCACGTAACGTGGCGATACTGAAAGTACCTATCTACCATTCTTGAACTTGCCGCAAATATACCATATAGGTAGGTACTAACGAATTATTTAAAACTAATAAATATTGTGAAATTATAGAAATTTATCAAATAAAATTTACTTGCGCACGCCCTAATTTGAACCCGCGACCTCCTAATTCGTAGTCAAGGATCGTAATCTCAATCTCAGCGGCGAAAAAAGTTATTTAAAATATTGCATTTTTCACGTAACATGGCGATACTGAAAGTACCTATCTACCATTCTTGAACTTGCCGCAAATATACCATATAGGTACTAACGAATTATTTAAAACTAATAAATATTGTGAAATTATAGAAATTTATTAAATAAAATTTACTTGCGCACGCCCTAATTTGAACCCGCGACCTCCGAATTCGTAGCCAAGGATCGTAATCTCAATCTCAACGGCGAAACAATGAACAACTATTTTGTAGTTATTTAAAATATTGCATTATTCACGTAACATGGCGATACTGAAAGTACCTATCTACCATTCTTGAACTTGCCGCAAATATACCATATAGGTACTAACGAATTATTTAAAACTAATAAATATTGTGAAATTATAGAAATTTATCAAATAAAATTTACTTGCGCACGCCCTAATTTGAACCCGCGACCTCCTAATTCGTAGTCAAGGATCGTAATCTCAATCTCAGCGGCGAAAAAAGTTATTTAAAATATTGCATTTTTCACGTAACATGGCGATACTGAAAGTACCTATCTACCATTCTTGAACTTGCCGCAAATATACCATATAGGTAGGTACTAACGAATTATTCAAAACTAATAAATATTGTGAAATTATAGAAATTTATCAAATAAAATTTACTTGCGCACGCCCTAATTTGAACCCGCGACCTCCGAATTCGTAGCCAAGGATCGTAATCTCAATCTCAACGGCGAAACAATGAACAACTATTTTGTAGTTATTTAAAATATATTGCATTATTCACGTAACATGGCGATACTGAAAGTACCTATCTACCATTCTTGAACTTGCCGCAAATATACCATATAGGCTCTAACGTATTATTTAAACAAATAAATATTGTGAAATTATGCAAATTGCACGCCGTAATTTGAACCCGCGATTTCTGATCTCTTTTTTTATAGTTATATTATTATTGCATTATTCACGTTACATGAGAGTAGGAAGTATGTACTTCTCATTATTATTTTACATACATTTATACTTTTGAATAGGTAACAAGAAAAAAAACCATAAAAATAAAAAGTATAAAACTCAGTATGGGTAGTGAAGCCCACATTATGACAAAGTATGAAAATAAATTTATTTTGAAAATACATGTATCTGTAATATGATTAAAAATTATGAAAGTATTTTTTTGTAATGTTTACACAAACGTTATATGTGTAATTATTTTATTAGATTATTTTATAATCAGTTTTTAATACACCATCATATTATGTACGAGCATATATTATAAGCATGTTAATTTTATTACTATCTAATGAGAAAAAATAATACTAACAATTAAATAAAAAAAATATTTGCGGACACCGGGTTTAAAAATACGACATTCTCTGACAAAAGCAAGCGAAAAAGAATACAAACATAAATTAGGTAAATAGGTACCGAGCCTTTGCTAATTCGAAAATTCACAATAGAAAATTTCAAAAATCTGAGAACGATACGATAGTGGCATCTATGGATATTTTAGTAATGTATGGCTCAAAGCATGCCTTCTGCATAATTTTAAAATTGGCTTCAATCTATGCGTTGCGTATATAATGCAAAGTGTTAGTTTGGGGACAGATACTTTGGGCCTGTCCCCAAACTATACAAATGTCCCCGAAGTATGGGCGCGCTCGAAAAACTGTCCTCATTCTATGCTTCCCACATATATATATATATATATATATATATATATATATATATATATATATATATATATATATATATATATATATAGGTTTATGATACGGCACTTTGTACATCTTAGCGTCTGCAAATAACCGGAACTATTGGATCATTTCGACTTACTTGATCATTGAGCACTTACTTGATCATCGACAAATTGAGATTTAAATGCCATTTTAATCGTCTCGGCGAGACGAGATCAGTGGCATTTTCAACTCAATTTGATGTGACAAGTGCGATTTTCGTGAGCATTAGATATGCTCCTATATGCGATTTTATCTCAGATATTCAACCTGACTTTGTTAATTATTTCTATCGTATGTTAAACTAACTTCATTGATCTCAAAAAGCGACGTTGCCATCGTTATTTGTGTCAAACGCAGGTGTACAAATAATTTTCTAAAGTAATTAAATGTTTTAACAATTGTATGCAAAAATAGCCTCTAAAGTAATATTATTTAGAGCTTATTATCGTACGACATTGCGTATTGGTCTAAACAATATTCGAAAGGAACTATAAGGCTCAAGAATTGTATGCAAAATTAACCTCTAAAGTTATATTATTTAGAGCCCATTATCGAATGATGTTGTTTGCTAGCACAAGGCTGGTTTGTTTGTATTGGTCCATTTGAAGCTAGCTTCAGGTTAGTTTTCTGAAACACTTAATGACTTGTAACTGGCTAACAGATAATATTAAATATTACCGTTATTCAATGTTCGTATATCACGAATCAGTTGACAGGTTGATTTGTTTTTGCGTTTTATTAGCTTTATTACGAAGGAGATTTAATAAAATCTTTCAGCTTTGCGAAATGGATTTTAAATACGGTAAGCTATTACATATTTCTAAATAGGTAATAACCTAAATTGTAAAATATAGAATTAATATAATAAATATAATATTAACAATTTTAATCTATGCTTATCAAATGAGTACAGAATAATTACCGTATTTTATTATATAGGTCATGATTTTTTTCTTTCTTTTTTGAGAACCCAAGCAGTAAAATTATTTTGAATAATAGATATATATTATGTATTAACAAAATTCAAAAAAGCTAACCTAACAACTTGTGGTAAAAATGTCAAATCAAACTAAAGCCATATTCCTATACTAAAATATGCATTTAAAAGCATGTTTTGTTTTCAAACAGTTGTTTCTTAAAATAATTAAGTTAAAACGAAGTTTTACACGTCGGATAATCACCCATTAATTTGTTCATATTCAAATTAAACAAATTCCTTTGTGGAAATAAAATTTGCAAAAACAGAAAACTGCAGGTACATATATGTATGTTTCAATGTGTTTGTTCTTGATATTTTATAGATGTTCCAAGAACCAGTGATTTACGTACATCAATAAACAGTACTGACGACATGATCTCGTCTTCACCCTTTTCGCTAATTTCCAAAGGACAAAGTTTAATCATCAGCAATATGCAGAGCATACTGGGCGAAGAAATTAACCATGAAACTTCCTCAGATTCAGGTAATATTCACTGATAATAATCTGAAATATTACAGAGCTACCTTAGCTTATAGTAAATTGTTATAGGTAATATCAGAAATGCTGCTAATTAAATATTCCGTTGCAAATGCTTAATTAGTCTGTTGTTTTGTCATTATATTAGGTTAGGTTTCATATTTGTGCACATGACTTACTTACTACATTGAGATATTATTATTGGATAAATATATAATATATTATGCTTTATTTTAGAAACCAAAACTGAAGTAATGTTAGAAAGGAGTCCGCCGACGTCCGAAGATGATGATTCACTATACAAACCGAACAACGTTACTTCTTCGATAGAATCAGGTATCTACAGAAAACATGTTTAATACTCTTGAAACAATCAATACGTAACATATAATTTGATTATTATATGGTCAGAGGTGCGGCCCAGAAAGCCGAAGGTCCGGTGCGAGTCCCAGATGTGACCGTATCTTTTCTGTTTCAGATTTTAGATTGAGTGATGCTAATATTGTCTTCATTTAATTAAATAATTTAATTTAATTATAATTATTTTAAAAGCAATAATTATTCGCCTGAAACACTCATCCACATTGAAAAATCTCCTGATAAAAGATATTTTATTTATTTATTTATTTATTTAAACGCCCATAGGGCTTTTACAGATAATAATGTACATCTTTATTTATTTATATATTTTTTTAATTATACAGATCTTATATCTTATATGATAAATATATGTTATACAAAATAATATAAGAAAATATCCGAGTTAACAAAATATAGGTACAAATAATTGAGATTTACATAACGCCAACGGGACTCGAACCCGTGTCCCCTCGATTTCCGGTCGACAGCTCTGACCACTGAGCTATGGCGGCTTATCGCTTATCCGCGAAATAATTCAGTATATACTAGTGTTTCATTCAACAATGACTGCTTTCTTATAATTTGAGGTTTTACTAATTAAGTTTAAAGAAAGCTAAATAATGTATTGTTACTTTTTAGATATGAAAATTTCCAACGCCGATGATGAGCAACATCATTTAGAGAAGCAGGAGGCAATCGAAGTGTCATCGACTACAACTCGAAGCACTATTTCTACTAGTAAATGAGCACGAGTGCATGACCGTAAAAACTCATGTCCATATTGTACTAAACTGGTAACGAACATACCTTCAATTTCAACCTTTGATTTAGCGTTTGACCCTGTGCATTTTGATGTTTTTATTAAAGCCGTACAAATAAATAGTGGTTACGATGAAATTACAGGTTCTGTAAAAAATCCTAGCATGTCTCAACGACTTTGTACAATCTTTTATAGCCGTACAAAGTCGTTGAGACATGCTAGGAATTTTTACAGAACCTGTAATTTCATCGTAACCACTATTTATTTGTACGGCTTTAATAAAAACATCAAAATGCACAGGGTCAAACGCTAAATCAAAGGTTGAAATTGAAGGTTTCTGTTCTTTAATAACTATATACACCTTGGCTAAATCCCTCATCTTCGATGTTATATGTGTATTCAAATGGTGTTCCGTGTGATTACTTAATAATAAAGACCCATATGAACATATTAATGGGTCAGACATTGCTATTTTTGCAATATTTTCATTTTTAAATACATGAAATATTTGAGTTTCTTAGAGATTCTGAAATTTCAGAATTGTCTGGGCATAATAATATAGAAGATGATTTTAGTACTCTAACACGATCATGTGGATTTTTCTCAGGTAACGTACTTTTTGTACATTTTAAAGATAATTACCTCTGTTTCTAAAGGATGAGTTGAATTTGCATTTTCTGGCTGTTCTGAAGGATGAGTTGAATTTGCATTTATTGTAGTGTCTGTAAAAGTTGGTTTTCTAAATATTTCAAAAGTATGTTTATTATTATTCTTTCCAATTGTTAGATCTAAAAAAAATATTTTACCTTTGATCTCATGTTCGACTGTGAAGCAGATTTTATTATTAACAGTGTTGGCCCAATTAATAAAGATATCTAATTGACGGTTGGTGCCTTTCCAACATATTAAGATATCGTCTACATATCTGACATAGTATATTATATATTTAGCTAAGGGAGACTTTAGAATAATATTTTCAATATGATCCATAAATATCTCCGCTAGAAGTGGGCTTAAAGGGCATCCCATGGGAAGTCCGTCCAATTGCTCAAAATATGTATCATTAAAAAGAAAATAATTTGTTTGTATGCAAATTTTATGAGCTGGAATAACTCTTTTCTTATTATTGGGTTGACATTAGATTGTTCTAGGATATTTTCAATTATTTTAAGGCATTCTTTAATGGGGATGTTGTTAAATAAGGATTTTACTAAATAAGGAAAATTAATTAGTTGAAAATGAATGCAATTTTTTTTTAAGTGTGATTTATTTCTCTATTTTGTTAAACTCTGATAATGTCAGTTTGGTATGACGTTTTCCATATTATTTTAAACTGAAATTATGTAAAAATCATTAATTAATTATTTTTTAAGTATGTTTTATTTCAATCGATTTTGCTATTATATATTTTGTTAATATCTGATAATGTCAGTTTGGTATGACGTTTTCCATATTATTTTAAACTGAAATTATGTAAAAATCATTACTTCATTATTTTTTAAGTATGTTTTGTTTCTCTCGATTTTGCTATTATATATTTTGTTAAACTCTGATAATGGCAGTTTTGTATAACGTATTGTATATTTTTTAAACTGCAATTATGTAAAAATCATTACTTAATTAGTTTTAAAGTTTGTTTTAGTTCTGTTGAATTTCCTAATGAAAGTTTTTAAAAATGTCTGAAAATAAATAAATTAAAATGTGAATTTTTTCAAATTTGTTTTTATTTTACCAAACAATGAATTTGTGCAAAATTTTATTAAAACACAAGACTTGTGCAATATGTGGCTATGGTAGATTATACTACAGCTACTGCCGGGTACATTCCAGAGTGGAAGACGTGACTGGTAACCCCATGGGGAATGGCGACCATTCAGGAAAGTATCTTCTAATCTATTTACAATTTGGTACTGCCACCCCGGGAACCATTTATTGGATAACTACACCTCTGCCATAGGTCACCCCAAGTGGTTTGGTGACTGTGCCCGGGTTCATGGGGTGAGGTTTGCTCGGGTCTTGGCGGTGGATGTGTCCTCCAGCTACGTGGAAGGCCGGAGAGACAGGTTGAGGGAAACCTTTCAGGCAGAACTCTTTGGGAACATCGTCTTGCACCGCAGTGGGAGGGATGGATTCATACGTCCGTCACTCCTGGACCCACAGACCCCACCCACCCACCCCTTATCCTTCCTCTCCTTCCCTTCCTTTAAAATACCCTCCACACAGCATCTTCAAAGATGACATAGGCCTGAGGGAAAATATTTTCCTCAGGGCTTCCTGTGTGGAGCTATTGTTAAACAAACAAAAAAATGGCTCAGTAACATAACTAGTTCGAAGGTCGCGGGTTCGAACCCGGCGTGCGCAAATAAATTTTATTTGATTAATTTGTGTTATTTCACAATTAATTAATTAAAATAATATATAGTATATTTGCGGCACGTTCCAGAGTGGAAGATACTACCAGTATCGCCCTGGTGTAAGACCACCATTCAGAATTGAAACGTTGCTCCAAATGGGTTTAGCCGTGTTTAGTGACTAGATCTGAATAGCCAGGTACTTCCCCACCTTCCTCTTTCCCTTCCCCACTTACCCTCAGCCACACAACATCCCCCAATTGGGGATGCCATATTCTCACTGGCTCTAGACGGGAGCAGTTGGGACTCTTGTGAGGTATTCACTATAAAACAATTCACTATAAAACAGTTCTGAATATTTCAATTAATTGAGGTTAATGAGGGCGTACTGTACAGGGCCCGCAAATACTTGAATAGTACACAACTGCTAACCCTGTACAAATCACAAGGGCGCCCCACGGTTGGATTTGGCAGCCACCTCTGGTGTGAAGCCCGAAAATACCTGAAAAAACCCTCGACTCTGTGCAGAAACGGGCGGTCTGTTTGATAGATTCTCCCATCTTAACAAACGGATTGCAATTTTTAGAGCATATGCTTGTTCTACCGGTATTTCTATGGAAGATGCTCCGAGGAACTAGCATCATTAATCCCTTCAGCACCGGAGCATAGTCGGGAAACACGCCAAATGCATGCCCAACATATGTACACGGTTAACATTAGTCGCATGAGAACGGGTCGTTTCTACGACTCGTTTCGGTGTTCAACGGCTCGGCTCTGGATCAAATTTCCGGCCTCTGTGTTTCCTCCCTCATATGACATGGGTCTCTTCAAGACACATGTTCACTCCTTCCTCTCCTCAAAAAGACCCTCCACACAGCATCTTCAAAGATGACATAGGCCCTGAGGGAAATTATTATCCTCAGGGCCTCTTGTGTGGAGTAAATGTAAAAAAAAAATCAAAGATTTATTCCACTAAAAAATAATAATAATATCTTTATTTAGGAAAGTTTACACATTACAACTATACATACATATTATGGTGTACATTGATTTGTAACTTTTATATTTAAGGTTATAAAATTAACAAAAATGAAGAACTATTAATACAAAATATGTATTAATAGTTATTATTATACACCAGCACAAATATTGTGTACAAAAATCGTTTTCTGAAAATCATATAATAGGTATTTTATAATAAAAGGAAAGAAAACAACTCAAATAAATCAGATTTTATAAAATATACTTCCAATAATACTGTAAACACAATACTAATATTATTGAACTTTGGTATTTTAATTGTAAATCAATCTACATTTTCAAATAATAAATTAATGCTATTAAAAAGATAGAATATCTTATAAAAGCCTGTTCTACAAAACTAATTTTAAAATAATTAATTCAACTGTAAACGTAATATAAATAAGTTTTGATTGTATAACTTTACTTTTAAATAAACCCGCAATTTTAAATATTCGCGCCAAACGTTCCAATGCATTACGTATTTTCGAATATTCAACCAACAAATAAATCTGTTCAAGTCCGTCCAAACAGAAGCTCGACAGAAGGACAAAAGATTTGGCAACATTGCATATCAAGTAAGTGCTTTCATAAAAAAGATCAACATGCGTTCATGATTTAATGATGAAAATTTTGTGAGCATATGCATAAAATAGCTGTATATATAATAGCTGACCACATTTTAAATTTATTTCACAAAAAAACATGTTGCCACGTAATTTATAGCGTTATATATCACATGTGAAAGGATGATCAAGAAAGGTGGTTTACTCAAAGATGTTCCAATAAGTGTTGTCCGATATAAATATATATATATATATATATATATATATATATATATATAGATGTGTATATATTTTATCAATATTGATCAAAATACAAATTAGAAAGCGCAAAACACCACCTAAGTAAATAAATTCAATTTTCCGCCATTGAAGGGAATGTCAACGTCAATATGCTACTCTAACGCCTCTAGCGACCAAAATTGTTGATAATGCCATAATGATAAACATAATGTTACACTCCAAACCAATACATACTTATAAAGTGTGTGATGGTCGTCTCAACTCGAAATATGCAACCTATTACCTGCCTTAAGGTTAAACGCAACGCTCGTTGTATTCTACGTGTTCACAGATGGCGTTAATGAATTAATTTTGTTTAAATACGCTTTTGCAAGGTATTGCTTTGCAGTATTAAGACAAATTATTTGTTTGCGCCCTCATATACGCAATATGAATATGAATAAATAGTTTTGTCCATATAAAAACTCAATTCTATCGAGAAAGGCATACAAATACAATATTGGATTGAATCATCGGTAAAATATTGTATTTGTGTGCCTTTCTCGAAAGAATTAAGTCTTTAAACGAACAAAACTATTGATTCATATTCATATTGCGTATATACGGGCGCAAACAAATGATTTGTCTTAATATTGTAAAGCAATACCTTGCAAAAGCGTATTTAAACAAAATTAATTAATTAACGCCATCTGTGAACACGTAGAATACAACGAGCGTTGCGTTTAACCTTAAGGCGATGCACTACGTCGTTTAATATTTTAAATTGAGCCGTTATCAATAACAACCCTTACGTAGATGGCGATAAGGTTTAAATTCCCGCTTAACACCATCCGCCTGTTTTGATTTATCCGTGAAAAAAATATGGCCAAGAAGTGCCTTTTTTATTTTGTGGATGTTCAGGCATAAATTTTTTTTTTCGATCATTTTATAAATAACTTAATTTGCCACATCATACTATAAAATCATAAACGAAAATGAGTTCATAAGTAGGGGATTTTGAACTCTAAAGCAGTTTTCATAGGCAAAAATATGAAAATACTCGATTATTTCAAAGGCCAAGATGTATTCTACTTGCAGTATTTAATTAAAGCATCTGAAACATTTCTAGGCGACCAAATTTTCAAACCAAAAACACATGATTTTGCATTACTACGTATGGCATAGCCTTAATTATAATGCCCATCACTTTTGTAGGTAATTACCGGATCTAGTTATAATGAGTACAAAAAAAATGTATGGGAAAAAGATACATTTATTATTTTTTTAAATCCTTCGTTACGTTCCCACTTCAGGTAATAAATTTAATAATGCTCAATTTAAATTAATCATGAGTTTTTTTAAGGTTTACCAAATTATCCATAGTTGTTATTTAACTAACAATTAATTAATTAGTGTGATGTATGGTAATAAGTTGGGCATTTAAGCGATAGATGGCACCAGTCATAAAGCTTACTCCAGAGTCCGACGGATGTCGCTAGAGTGTAGAAATTGCCTGTGGGATATTATTAATTATTGTAAAGAACCTTTTACTTTATCAAGAGTTCCCAACACACTAAGGCAGAGATATAACAATTAATTAATTAATTTAACAGTAATTAAAAACAAATTAATGTTTTTTAATAGCTTACTCATTGAATAAAATTATTAAGAACTATTAATGATATTCTTAATAGTTCTTACATGAACCGAGCGCGGGGTTTCACCGAGGTCGAAAACTATGAATAGTAAACACCTTTCCATTCACAGTTTTTCTAACCAAAAAATATATGTTCAGAAAAACTAAAAAAACACATCAGAATTAAAAAAAATTCGTGCCATACACATCCAAGTACATCTAAAGGAAAAACCCTACTCTCTTTTATGTACCTAAATGTCAGAAGCCTGAGAGGTAAACTAGATGACATCAAATGCTTACTGAAATCCACTAACTCGAACTTCAACATCATCCTCTTGTGTGAGACTTGGCTTAAAGAAGCGGACCTGAAGTACTTCAACTTAGAAGGATACAAACACGAAGCATCCTGCCGGCCGCAGGGAGCTGGACTTGGTGGCGGACTCTCTATATTTCTACAAAATTCTTTAGAATACAATGTGATTGCTAACACGTGTGACTCTGATAACAACTTTCTATGGATTCATGTAAACAAGCTCAATCTTAAAATAGGATTAGTATATAAAAAACCAAATACTGTTTTCAAAGACTTCTTAGAGACACTTTCCTCTCAGCTAGAAACAAATAAAAGAGGTATTATATTTGGAGACTTTAACATAAATCTGCTTGATCCAACTAATACACACACTCGTAAATACACAAATACTATTAGTTTAAATAATTATACCATTTTGAACAAAATAAACAAAAAACACGCAACACGCATCACAGAAAATACAAACACAATCATTGATCATATACTCACCGACATAAAACTAGAATACTCATTAACGAACTATGATAATTCAATATCCGACCCCAATATATTACTCCTTGATGTAATTCACACATATACTAAAAACACATCTATAAAGTCGTCCCGAAAATATACACATATTGATTTTGATAATCTAAAGAATGATATCATCCAAAATCCCTTTCATCTTAACATGAATGACGACTCGGTATTAAACTATGACAATCTTGTAAACTACCTCACAAATAAAATTAATTATAATAGCATCACTAAAATTAACACAAAAAACATAAATAACCCAGACTGGATAACCAAAGACCTTATAAAATTAATCAACAAAAGAAACAGATTACACCTGAAACTAAAAAAAACAACCAAACAACACGTTATTGAAAACAGAATTCCTAGTAGTAAGAAATAATATCACTAAGAAAAAACGAAACTTAAAACAAACACACTACGGTGATCTTTTTAAAAAATGCGAAAATAACAGTAAAAAAACCTGGAAGTTAATAAACAACATCATACAGAACCAATCGAATACTTTGAATACTTTTTGTAATAAATTAATCATTAACAACGAAATAATCACAAACAACGTAGAGATATGCGACCACTTTAACAATTTCTTTTGTAACATTGGCTCCTCTTTAGCTAATAATATACACAACAAAATCACACACAATATAGCCAATGAAATAACATTAGTGCATGATAGCATGGAATCATTATATCTTCAACCTACCACGGAATTAGAAATAAGTAAAATAATAAAATCCTTAAAACAAAATGCAAGCGCTGGTTATGATACACTCAAATGTAAGACAGTTCTAAATCTCTCCACAGAATTGGTTCCTATTTTATCAAAGTTAATTAATCAGTGTCTTAAAGAGGGAACTTTTCCAGATAGTTGCAAAATTGCTAAGGTAATACCAATTCACAAAGGTGGGTCCAAAACGGATACCTCAAATTACAGACCCATTTCTATCTTACCAATCTTATCTAAAATCTTTGAACGTGTAATCTACGATATATTAAACAACTTTCTATCAAAAAAATCGTTCTTATATAAAAAAACAATATGGCTTTAGGAAAAAATCAAACACACTTGCGGCAATAAATGACTTAATCAGTAAACTTAGAAGCAGCATTGATGGTGGAAATTATATTTTATCCATACTAATTGACCTTCAAAAAGCCTTCGATACAGTAAGCCATGACATGCTTCTCAAGAAACTCGAGAAAATTGGTGTAGTTGGTCCTGCTCTTAATCTATTCAAATTATATATATTTTATATTTTATTAAAAACATTTTATATGTTCTTTGAATCTAGTTGAGAAAGCCCTTCCCGTCTGTCCGATATAAGATATAATAGCCCAGTCAATGAAGGGAAAAAAAGACCCAATGTCGGAACTAATTCCCCGGAAGCTGAATTTTTTACAGATGTTAGAAGACCTTTAGACATGTATTTTTACAAAAGTCCCCGACTTTCCCCCTTGTGCTTCCTTCCCCACCCCCTCTTGAATGTATTTTTCAAAGCCTTTTGGAATACGCTAATATCTCCTTAATGGTTTTATAAAATCAAATTATTTATTTTTTGTTTAGTTTTTTATTAGTTACTCTAAAAAATTGTACTCTTTCATTTTTGCAAGAAAAGCTATACAATCTCTACAATTTATTAGTAAAGGAAAAATATTAGTTTTTAAAATAGTATTTCAGAATATATTTGCACATAACTTTTTTCTGAGCCTGTTAACGAAAAAAAATAAATCAACAAAACTTGTAGACAATATTTCTAGCTATAAAATAATGTATATAATGATGGGTTTTAATTTATAATAAGGCACGTAGGCTGTCAATAAGGAGCACGGCGCGCGATGACTCGAACGCGCAGCGGTTCGCGGCGCAGCGAGAAATTACAAAAACCTTATGAAAGTAATGATTAATTCATGTGTTTGCTTTTTTATAACAAATTCATCTAACGTTGAAGAGTTTTATTGTTATTTACACTGTTTTAGTTCGGAGGGGAGGGGGGGGATATAAATATTTTCCCCTGCCCAATGAAGCGCTTTCATTATCAGCCAACCGCCGTGCCCCGGTCTGGCTAAACAGCCATATTATGTTGTATGATTGTATGTAACTTATTATTTAAATAAAGGTATGTGGGAAATTTATGGGAATCAGTTTACGCGTCCTCAACAGTAACCCAGATGCTCCAGGGACATGAATATTCTCGGGCAAACAGAGCCTACACTTTAACAGCAGCGTCTCTTGTCCACGTAATCAGAGAAGAATACCGAGATATTGATGGGAAATTAAGACAAATAGAAAATATGTATCAAGATTTTACGTGTTACGTGGAAAAAAGATATGAGGAGGGTAATAATGATGACAATCTAAAAGAGACGATTTCATATACTGAAGCAAGTGAAGACAGGATTAAGGAATCATCGAGTAGGACTGCCAAGTTGTGGCTTTACCTTCTACATTGTATCGACCTCATGCTTAGATTTATATTTGCAGAGAAGTCCGAGAATCGGAAAATGCACCTAAATACTATTGTTGATATGCTTCCATTATTCCACCCGGCAGGACATTTACCATACGCAAAATCAGCACATATGTACGTTCAAAGTATGTTGCAACTCGAATCAAGAATAACTAAAGAAGAATATAAACTATTCACTGAAAATGGGTACTTTACATTAAGAAGAAGCGACAGATATTGGTCCGGTATGTGGACGGACATGATCATCGAGCAGTGTCTCATGCGACCAATGAAGTCAGTAGGAGGTTTGACACTTGGGCGCGGAATCACTGACAGCGCTTTGTCAAAGTGGAAACTTGGAACCACTTACTGCGTGAAAGTGCAAGAGAGCATTGAAGAATTCATCGGTATAGAATTTCATTTTACTGAACAGCATGTTGAGCTGCGCGAATCGCAGAAGAAAAGGGATTAGCTCGATATAGGAAAATATATATCATGGCTAAGACAGCACAGCCCGTTCACCAAGCTCTTGGGGGAGCTGGTGTCTTTATCTTCAGGGTTTGTTTCGGATAATAGTGTCAATTGTGATAACGCTTATGAGGTGGGCCTGGCAGCTATGCAAAAAATGAAAGGATGTAATTTTGGAGATATACGACTGAAAAGGAAAGACATGGCGACTACCCAGCAAGATTCAAATCCGCAATTGTTGGGACGAGACAAGCTGCAGTAAGCCCCCAGCAGCTATTTAACAGAATGCTGTGCATTAGTGATAGTCCTAGCAAGCTTTAGACCTACTTAGGAAATGAATTGGCTTCAAGACCCCTCCCATTTTTGATGAAGTCTCCCTTCGTAAAGGAACAAAATCATGTATGGCGAAAGTATTAATCGAAAGTATTCATGACGAAGTTGATTTGGAAAATGCTGCAATAGTCATCGATACACTCTGTTGTTTGGCAAACTTAAACTACTTACGGAGACATCATTAAATCATACTCACGTTTCGTCCATACTAAATTTGGCAAACATTCTATTGTCGTTTTCGATGGATACCCTGAAGAACCAACTGTAAAATATGAAGAGCAAAAACGAAGGTCGGCTAACAACTCATCGTGCGATATTGAATTAAACTGCACTACAAGTTGTTTGACTAAGAAGGAAGCTTTCTTATCTAATAAGAAAAACAACAAAAATAATGATTGAAGCACTGTGTCATGAATTTAGCGAATCTGGTTTGTAAACAGTCACGGCCGCAGGTGATGCCGATATTGACATTGTACTAACCGGCATCGAACAACTCAACATCTTCTCAAAAGTGATTGTTGTTGGCACGGATAGTGATCTTTTGGTATTACTTGTAAGTCTTGTAATGTACTTGTAATGTTGGTGGAAAGCCCCCTTCAAGAAAATTCTACATCATAGAGAAACCTATAATTTTACATAAAGATATTCGAAAACACATGCTATTTACCCATGCCATTACGGGCTGCGATACTACCCTATCTTTATATGGGTTAGGAAAGATAAAAGTTGTTGACATGATGAAAAACAATCTCGAAGCAAAACACGCAGCTGAGGCATTTCTGGAAAAAAATGCAACTGAAGAGAACTTTTTGCAAAATGGAGAAAAATTCGCTCTCGCCATGTATGGTTTTGTTAGCTACTCTAATTGAAACGAAGCTCGATGCTATAAGTTTACCAGATTAACGACAAAATCAGCTTTAAAAACTAAATTTGACTTGGCAAAACTACCACCGACTTCAGAATCGTGTCATCAAGATTTGTTGAGAGTTTATTTGCAAGTACAGTTTTGGTTAGGAAACAAACTAAACCCTATAAACTGGGGATGGAGGTATGAAAATGTAAATGAAAATGGTGGAAAGAAGAAATTTTTGAAATAATTTGCTCCTGATGACCTTCTTTCTATGGTGTACTGTTCCTGCAAGTCTGGATGTGGAAATTACTGTAGCTGCAGAAAATCTGGATTTACCTGCTCTGCCATGTGCTACAACCGTAACGGATTATCATGTCTGAACACACCCCAGTATGACGAATAAATGGAAGACTCTCTTGACTAGAAAATTATTTAAATATTTGCCTAATTTTTTCATTTTTATTTATTTATTTTATTTTATTTTTATTTATTCTTTAATATATTTGTTAAACAATGGTATAGTATATTGTCCTCCACGCTAGGAGTTCACCTGTGTTGTGGAGGACTTTTTCAATTGTAAAGTTATATAATTCTAAAATAATACAGTGGAGTTGGTTACACAGAGAAACATTAAAAATTAAAATATAAAATCGATTTTTCCATAGTTATGACAGTAGTTTTTCCATAGTTATTCCAAAAAAGTGAAATATAAAAAATTAAATATTAACAGGATTGTAGCCAGTTCCATATGTGTTTTTTGTATTCTGTAAGATTAGATGTTTTATATTGTGTTGGAAGTGAATTGAATAGTTTTATAGCCTGGAATCTGTAGTGTTTTTGTCCAAAGGATGTGTTGGTTTTTGGTATTAGTAGTTGGTGTGCATGTCTTGTTCTGGTATTGCGAGAAGTTTGTGAAGTTTTAAATGTGTTTAGGTTCTTGTAAAGGAAAGTAAGTATTTGTTTTGAATATAGTTTTTGAATCTTCAACACTGGGAATTGTTTAAATATGGTTGAAGTGGGTGTTAGTATTGGTACTTTAAGTATTACTTTTATTAAGGTTTTCTGAGCTTTATATAGTGTGTTAATGTATTTTTTACTGGCATAGCCCCAGGCAATAATGCCGTATTCCATTATAGATTGTGCTATTGCGAGGTATATATTCTTAATATCAAATATGTTCAGTATATTTCTCACGTTTTTGAAAAAGTAAATCAACTTGTTTATCTTTCCTTTAACCGATTCAATTATACCGATTCATAGATACCTAATATTGATAAGTATATAATATAATTTACAAACCGTTTTTTCATTATAATATTTTTTGAGGTATATTTTAAGAAGCTTGTTTGAAAGTAAACCATTTTAGATCTATGCACTATTTTAAGTGATTTGTTGTTTCGGTATTTTATTGTTGATAGGTGCACATAATAAAACAAGTGAGAATCTCCACAAAAGATTTTTCAGAACTTCGCAATAACATAAGGTCTGCAATATTTTAATGTTGTGAAAGGGTAGTCCTACGCTGTTGTAGGTATTTTTGGCTTATTTAAATAATAAGTTACAAACAATCATACAACATAATATGACTGTTTAGCCAGACCGGGGCACGGCGGTTGGCTGATAATGAAGGCGCTTCATTGGGCAGGGAAAATATTTATATTCCCCCCCTCCCCTCCGAACTAAAACTGGTAAATAACAATAAAACTCTTCAACGTTAGATGAATTTGTTATAAAAAAAGCAAACACATGAATTAATCATTACTTTCCTAAGGTTTTTGTAATTTCTCGCTGCTCCGCGAACCGCTGCGCGTTCGAGCCGCCGCGCGCCGTGCTCCTTATTGACAGCCTACGTGCCTTATTATAAATTAAAACCCGTTATTATATACATAATTTTATAGCTAGAAATATTGTCTACAAGTTTTGTTGATTTATTTTTTTTCGTTAACAGGCTCAGAAAAAATTTATGGGCAAATATATTCTGAAATACTATTTTAAAAACTAATATTTTTCCTTTACTAATAAATTGTAGAGATTGTATAGCTTTTCTTGCAAAAATGAAAGAGTACAATTTTTTAGAGTAACTAATAAGAAACTAAACAAAAAATAAATAATATGATTTAATAAAACCATTAAGGAGATATTAGCGTATTCCGAAAGGCTTTGAAAAATATATTCAAGGGGGGGTGGGGAAGGAAGCACAAGGGGGAAAGTCGGGGACTTTTGTAAAAATACATGTCTAAAGGTCTTCTAACATCTGTGAAAAATTCAGCTTCCGGGGAATTAGTTCCGACACAAAACCTTCATTGACTGGGCTATAAGTAGCGTTGCAGTCGGCGTGGTCACATTTTAATTCATATATGCCACTATTATTAAGTCTTCTTCTTATTAATAATAACAAAATAGATTCTCTACATACCTGAGCTTTGCCCTCTTTCAAGGCCTATAATAGAATCATTAGACCAAGCGACCATGCTTTTTTTGTATCAATCATCAAGACGTATTGTGTCCGAGATAGATTTAACAATGCAGCAAATGGGAAGATAGCAAAAAACATGATAGATATTCTAAAAAAATGGTTAAAAAAATACGGTCTAGCTGAGTTATTTTGCCACAGAGATTTTATGTATTCTATCAAACTCATCTAACCACTGACCAGTAAATTCCTAGAAGTGTGATCTACAATGATTTGAAATAAAACTGATGTGGCTAATTTACATAAGACTTTTCAACCTCTAGGCCACAGACAAGCATATGAAATTGATTATATTCTGTCCAAGAAAGAACATCGATATTTGAAAATGTGATTCATTGTGGGATCAAATTGATCTTACTTCAGGCAACCAACGAGATGCAAATCGCAAACCAAGCCACTGTACCATCTGATATCAGTACCAAAAATCGATTCATAAAAAAAGGCGAGGTATTCATGTATAAAATCACGTATTCCTTATAAAAAATCCTGTTTTTTACAAATTCGTCGCGACTGGCAAATAAAGGAAATTACGACGAATTGTGTGGCTTAATCGAATGCGGTGTTCTCTGTGATATTTAAACATTTCAAGTATTGGTTTTACTAATGTTTTGCAAGTAATCTAGCAAATAATTTAGTACATGCAGAAATTGATGTACTAAATATATCAACAACATCGGAGTATTTGTTTCCTAGCTGTTGAATCCGTCGCACAGGAGTGTAATTTTGGGACTTTGATGTAGAATTGCTACAATAATATGGTAGGTACTATCTACATATAATAAATCAGGGGTATCAATCAATGAATTTATGATTTTATACAAACAGGTTAAATAAGAAATGATTTTACGATCAGATAATTTTATTAAATTTAATGAACAAAGTACTTTATCGTAATTTAGGCAATCTCTAGGAATGCCCATTTTTAAATTTACATAAAATGGGCATTCCTAGAGAATTAAACAAATTCCAGAACCAATATATTATGTATGCACCAGGGAAAGCCCAAAAGTAATATCTTCTTTTATTTTAATAATTTTTACATGTTTTAAAGCTTGAAAATTTATGTATTTTTCCATATAATCACCCATTTCGCACACACGTTCCGATAACGTCAAAAAATCGAAAGGTGAAAGACGACCACCAGGTGAAAGAAAGATTCAACGCTTCATCAATAACGTGGCGGCGAGCTGACGTGACATGGGCATACAAAAATTACACTGGTCGACATTTATTTTTTTAAGTGCAGTCCCTTAAGCATAGCTAATTTTTTTATATGTATTTAGTATCCATAAACACGACATGAAACAATTTTTTTTTATAGGTCAGGTTTTTGTATTATTTAACAATGTTTTTTTACATAATCCTTCCATAGTATGACGGGTACTTACTTAACAAAATTTCAAACCTAATTCAATTAAATTTTTTTGCTCCTGATTTGCGCTTGTGAGTATCTTGAGAGTCTCTCTGCAGGGTTCAGCAATAGTCTGCTAGCATAGATGGACTCCACTTTCCTTGGTATCGCTTTTCCATAGCCGCAATGTCCTGGTGAAATCGTTCGCCGTGCTCGTCACTGACATCTCCTATATTTTCGGGGAAAAATTCAAATAAGAGTGAAGGAAGTGTATTTTTAGTGACATGTTACATCCCATATTTTATAGGCCATGAGAATTTCAGACACAATGCTGATATAGTCTTCACTTTTATGACTTCTAAGAAAGTTCTCGACAACATTCTTGAAGGCTGACCAAGCGGCTAGCTCGACTGTTCTCAACACTGCTATAAAATTCGGATCAGTCAAGATCTCCTTTATTTGTGGTCCCACGAATATTCCTTCTTTGATTTTTGCGTCGCTGATCTTAGGAAACTTTTGCTGTAGTAAATCATGCCATTTCCATCATTAGACAAGCCTTTAAAAAAATTTCATCAATCCCAATGTAATGTGTAAGGGTGGAAGTAAGATATCTTTAGATTTTACTAAAGGATGATGTTGAACATTCTTCGTGCCAGGTTTAAGGTGCTTTCTAGTAGGCCAGTCCTTGGTCTTTCCTGTCTCTGCTGTCCCACTCGCACAGAAAACAACAATACTTTGTGTATCCCGCTTGCAGTCCTAGTAGGAGCTCTATTACTTTTATATCACCACATATTTTCCATTCGTATTTTACATATTTAATTTTTGTTAACAGCAGCTTCATGTTGTCATAGTTCTCTTTCATGTTTGTGAGATTCAAATGACATTCGAGCCTAGTTTTGCCATATTATAAAAAAAATCAATGATAACTCACGAATAAATATGAATTAATACACATTTTAGTAAAACTTAAAACCCATAAAAACCTTACGTGATAGAAAAAAACTAATCACATATCTGAAATCAGCGTGAAATTTCCTGTCAGATTTGGCTACTTTCGTTAAAGGGACAAAAAATGTGTTGACCAGTGTTATCGCAGCTCTTACAAAAGTGAATCGACCAAAATGAAGATTATGTATAAAAATAGATAAATATTCAGGCTTCAAATAATGTAAAAAAGAAAAATTAAAAATAATACTTATTTTGGGATTACCTTCTTAGCTGGGTAATTATATTTCAAGCCCTTCCATATTAAATATTACGCGGCACGTAACTCCAGAACAGTGAAGAGCTTGACTTATTACCATTGCGTTTGTTTGGTTAAAACGGTCTTATACCAGGCTCAAGGCCGGCTTTACCACACCAACGTTGAACGCGCGTGTAAGAATCTAATTGGTAAGACCGTTTGTCTACTACTACACTAATTCACATTTGACTATCTAACCGTAGGTACAGAATTTACAAAATAAATCATTATTTATAGTGTTGCTCGGATTACAAAAAATATAGAAAGGTTTATGTATTTTGAGTGCGTAATATCAATAATAATATTTATAATACCGATACACATATTCGTCTAAGCAAGGTTAAAAATAATTATTAGTCTTAAACGTAAACATGCATGATAAGATGTTTAAAATTGACATTTTTAATAGTAGGATAAGCTAAAACATCAGAGTTTTACGATGTTTTTTTGATGAACCTAAGTATTACCAATAATAATTTTATTACATGTCAATATTTATTCGAGGTTTTAACGAGAAAGAAAATATGGCTTAGTTACGACATGCCAGAGTGGTAAATACGCGAATGTACGCCTACTTAAGGCGATGCACTACGTCGTGTAATATTTTAAAATGAGCCGCTATCAATAATAACCCTTACGTAGATGGTGATAAGGTTTAAATTCCCGCTTAACACCATCCGCCTGTTTTGATTTATGCAAGAAAAAAACATGGCCAAAAGTGCCTTTTATTTTATTTGTGGATGTTCGATCATTTTATATATAACTTAATTTGTCACATTATACAATAAAATCATAACCGAAAATGGGTTCGTAGGTAGGAGATTTTGAACTTTAAAGCAATTTTCATAGGCCTTATACATTTTTTTTGGCTTTTAAAAAGATTTATCTAAAAAATACTCGATTGTTTTACAGGCCAAGATGTATTCTCGCAGTATTTAATTAAAGCGTCTGAAACATTTCTAGGCGACCAAATTTTCAAACCAAAAACACATGATTTTGCATTACTACGTATGGCATTGCCTCAATTTCCTCTTGTTTTTAAGATCATATGCCGCGCGTCACAGAGCGCGACACTCCTTTAAATAAATAGATAAATAGAATTCTGCAAAATTTAATAGCCAGTATGTTTTAAGAATTGAAAAATTTATTTTTTCCTAAGCAGTACTGAGGCCGATGGGAGGGGTTTGAACAACTTAAAGTCCCCTTCCCCACAATCGTCGCAAAAACTTAGATAGGTCTAAAAATAAGTTCAAATAACCAATTATTTACTTTGTCAAAGTGTCGCACACCCATTCGAGCGATATTTTACCATATTATGGCAAGTTCGCAAAAATGTTTTGAGCGATCGCTCGTCATAATCTGCCAAATTTACAAAACCTAAAAATATTGCATAACCTGCGAAATCTAGGTGGATTTATTGGCTTACAACTAGCGATGGCATGAATATTGATGAGTAAGCAGCATAATTGAGCTAGCTCTTTTCGATGAGCCGTATTACGGCTCAATTGAACTGTTACCTTTTTCTTATCTGGAGACATTTCTGAAAACAAACGCCATTAAAATTATCCTATTATTGATTGTGATTACATATTATAATCCGACATCAGGACTATGTACCTACACCTACTAACAACATAGGATCTTATTTATCTCGTGTATCGTGTACCAAAAGTCTTACGATTCATTCATATGCTGGGAGCCGTATCAGGGAGCCGTATTGTACAAGTCGTATCGGGCGAGCGCAGTGTTCTCACGAGAGCTCACGGCTCCCGTTAAATTGAGCCGTCGTTCAATTGAGTCGACTTTTGAGCCGTGCTAAAATATTGATCTGGTACCGTGGCTCCTGCTCTTAATAAAATGAGTCATGGCCCATAGTTTTACAACCAATCGCTCGAGTGGATACATGGGTATATTTTGAGACACGACAAACAGCGTGGTAACAAGGTAATAATATTATTTCATACTTCTATTAAGTTCCCTTGAAATCAAGTAGGTAATTTGTATTAAGAGGAAGCTACAAGCCAAAAATGTGTATATTCTTGGGTTACCTTATATTGCTGGTAATAAGCATTAAAATCGCTTGACAAACGGAGTCTAGAAACGTTCGGTTTCAGGCAAAAAACTGGTTTTTATTTATTTTGTAAATAATTTTATAAGAAAGCAAAAAAGTTAATCAAGTCAAATCAGATAATCTTAGCTATAATAATGTAATTTTTAAAAGTTGTTTCCTTTACGCGTTCAAACATTTCTATTGAAAAAATATTTTTTTTAGTAGTTAACATTTATATTTTTTATTGAGTAATTTATTATTTTATTTGTATTCTACTCAAGCAAAACGATAGTAAAACCTTTAATTTATCTAAAACATATTTTTTTTGTATTTATAATGTACACCAATTCGTTAAAAAGATTAATCAAAATAGTGATTTAGAATTAAGCTTCGCCTTAAAATTAGGTCGGTGTGTGTAAATCCGGTTACCTAAGTAAAGTTGTACCTAACCTAAATGCATAAAATATCAATTCTATGCATTTTAACCGGTGGATTTGTACCTTTTTCTGATATTATGTGGTTTATATTTATTATAAGGCCAGAAATGGATTGCGTACAAACATTTATTATATAATTAAATAGATTAATAGTCGCTTACGTAGATTTGCAGGCACACCACACACATCATTCTCAAATGAGTCAAATGGAACTTTGAAAACGTGGCAACATTTACTACAGGTGATTTGGTGCATTTCACTAATCACCGCCCAACTATTGAATTTGGGAGCCACCTTTGGGCTGGTGTCCCAAAATACTTAATAAACCTGCTTGAATCTGTGCAAAGGAGAGCGATCCGTCTGATTGACAATCCATTGTTAACAGACCGATTGCATTCTCTAATGCATAGACGCAATGTAGGCATGCTGTATCTGTTCTACAGGTATTTCAATGGAGCCTGCTCCAAGGAGCTAGCAGCATTGATTCCTGATGCACCGGTGCACGTGCGCTAAACTCGACGGACACGAACTGATCACCCGTTCACGGTTGACGTTGGCTTCATGAGAACGGGCCGTTTATACGACTCGTTTTTGTGTAAGTCGGCTCCCGAGCCTCTTCAAGGCCCGCATTAACAAATCCCTTCCTACAACCCCTACCTTATTCCGCTTCTCAACGCCGCCCAACCGGGTGGTGACATAGTTCCCCTGTCTGCACACTGCACAGGCAGGGACACTCTTATGAGGTGTCACATAAAAATAAAAAAAAATGGTGATTTCTAACTTCCTTTCGTTGAAAAACGAAGCCAGCAGGTTTGTGAAGATTATAGTAAAGTAATATGTTATTGAGTGAACAAATGCGCCGATTTGCTGCCGTAAGTCTAAGGCTCTGTTATAAGAGTTCAAAAAGAAGAAAATAAAAATACTAAAGATTGTATGAAACGGAGATATGTAAATAATATTTAATTATTGAAGACAATATTAGCGATTCCTAAACGAAAAATTTAAAACGGAAAAGATACTGTCACATCTAGGACTTGAACCCAGTGCTCAGACAAGGCAAGGGTCAAGGCAAGGCATAATTAAATTTTACAATTTGAGGTTTTACTCATAAGTTATTCCAAAAATAAAATATTCATCCTAGACTTGCAGAAAAACTCAACAGATGTCGCACATTAAAATTAAAATAAGATATATTTATCTAAGACACTGTATAGGTTGCATTTAGTTCGAGTTGAATCTTGCGATCGTATATAAAGATGTGATATGACCAATAAAAATGGCATAGTTAAATTTTACAATTTGAGGTTTTACTCATTAAGTTATTCCAAAAATAAAATATTCATCCTAGACTTGCAGAAAAACTCAATAGATGTGGTACACTAAAATTAAAATAAGATATATTTATCTAAGACACTGTATAGATTGCATTTAGTTCGAGTTGAATCTTGCGATCATTTGTAAAGATAGCAGTCAATAAAAATGTGTGATGAGAAAATTAAGACAATGTCGTTAGTTCTTATTCGAAGTATGTTACAGTTAAATATGACCGAAGGAGATAGGGTCCCATTAGCTCAGTTGGTAGAGCGGTGCCCCGGCAAGGCAAGGGTCCTGGGTTCAAGTCCTAGATGTGACCGTATATTTTTCTGACATTTAGGAATCGCTAATATTGTCTTCAATAATTGATTAATTGAGGTTTCACTCATTAAGTTATTCCAAAAAAGAAATTAATAATATTTAAAAACATAAACGAATTTAATTAATAGGCGTAAGCAACTTGTGTGAAAATAATTTTAAAAAAAAATCAATACTTATTTCAAAGAGAGCAAAAATCTCTTGGCATGAGGAAATTAACAAACACGAAGATCATTGAAACATGACGTAACACCAATCGCCTCGGAACAGGAATCCCTAGTGAGGAGGACTGTAAATAAACTGCCTTATTTTGTATTTGGGAATAGTCGCATTATGTAATAAAAAATAAAAAAAACATATAAAAATTAAATCGTTTTAAATAGAGGTATAAATAAACAGTGTATTTTTAAATTCCTTAACGTGTTAAATAAGATAACCAGATGTATTTTAATTCCTTGGCGTGTTAAATAAGATAACCAGATGTATTTTAATTCCTTGGCGTGTTAAATAAGATAACCAGATGTATTTTAATTCCTTGGCGTGTTAAATAAGATAACCAGATGTATTTTAATTCCTTGGCGTGTTAAATAAGATAACCAGATGTATTTTAATTCCTTGGCGTGTTAAATAAGATAACCAGATGTATTTTAATTCCTTGGCGTGTTAAATAAGATAACCAGATGTATTTTAATTCCTCAACGTGTTAAATAAGATAACCAGATGTATTTTAATTCCTTGGCGTGTTAAATAAGATAACCAGATGTATTTTAATTCCTTAACGTGTTAAATAAGATAACCAGATGTATTTTAATTCCTTGGCGTGTTAAATAAGATAACCAGATGTATTTTAATTCCTTAACGTGTTAAATAAGATAACCAGATGTATTTTAATTCATTAACGTGTTAAATAAGATAACCAGATGTATTTTAATTCCTTGGCGTGTTAAATAAGATAACCAGATGTATTTTAATTCCTTGGCGTGTTAAATAAGATAACCAGATGTATTTTAATTCCTTAACGTGTTAAATAAGATAACCAGATGTATTTTAATTCCTTAACGTGTTAAATAAGATAACCAGATGTATTTTAATTCCTTGGCGTGTTAAATAAGATAACCAGATGTATTTTAATTCCTTAACGTGTTAAATAAGATAACCAGATATATTTTTTTATAATTATCGTGACATGTTTTGCGTTTTTTTCCATAAAGGAAATTTCATATTAGAGATTATCTTAAAAAATAAAACTTTATATTTTTTAAGACCATAAAAACTTAAAGCATCCAAGAGAAGTATGTTTCATGTCGGTAGAAATTCAGAATTCGGGATCCCCTACTCATTTATTCCATCAACGCACAGCATCGAAATTAATAATTTCCACTAATGGAATTGAGAAGAAAACAAATATTGTCAGGTTGGTCGTAACCCGGGAATGTTTGTCTTTCATTATTTTTTCTTAATACTTAACACTGTGGTGATCGAGTGTTTGCGAATGTGGATGCGACCGCTTGCCTGAGGGAGACAGCATGAATGGCAGTATAAATAGGACGTACGTTGTCCATTTTGTATCTATTGTCTTTCATTTTAACGGAACAATAACCTTACATTGTACACCTTTCCGAAAAACGAACGTATAAAGTACCTACGTATCATTATTATCGCAAAGAAAAATCTGAGTAATTCGTCGGCCACGACTCACAATTACTACAAACACTTCTTAATAAAAAACGTGGTGAAAATTTATTTAATTGATAAACGACCGTGTATGTGAAAACCGTACTAATTGAAACGTAAAATAGAAACTGGCATATAATAGTTTATGGAAAGATACATAAGATATATAAATATCTTACCCAGTCACAGGAGGTTGTTTATCTGTTATGTAAACTTGAAATAATAATAATTTCTCATCGAATTTTGATGTCGTAATTTTAGAATAATTTCAGCTCGGTCTTTGAACAATTTACTACCAGTACTGTACCTACCTACTATTATTTCGTACCTAATAAGTACATTTTTATTTTTATATCTTATTTTTTCTAAGTTTAATAACTATTATATTATTTAAGTAATATTTTTTATTTTTTAGTTTGTAATTAAATTTCTTATTTTCTTAATTATATAGTCTTTGAACAATTTACTACCAGTACTGTACCTACCTACTATTATTTCGTACCTAATAAGTACATTTTTATTTTTATATTTTATTTTTTCTAAGTTTAATAACTATTATATTATTTAAGTTATATTTTTTTATTTTTTAGTTTGTAATTAAATTTCTTATTTTTTTAATTATATAGTGTTATCAAATTTATCATCTAGTTTTATAGCTATTTGTTAATTTTTAGCTACATCAACTAGTGAAATTTTACAACCTACAAACCATAATGACTCACAACACTTCCCAACTCAAACAAGAGAAATAATTTCTCAATTGAGTTGGGCAATTTTTTGTTAAAAATTTCTAATTTTTTCGCAATCAGCCTCGAAATATCTACATTTGTAAATTTTGTAATGTGTTTATATATTCAATAAAAAAAATTGAATAATCATACCATTTTAGAATCTAGATAAAATTAACTTTTAGATTTTTCTATTCTAAAATACTTAAAAAGTGCAATATTTCCAATTCAAACATTAAAAAAGGTGAAAAAAATCACAAACAACTTGAAAAAAAAAATTCCTGGAAACGACATAAAACAACTAAAATGTTTAACGCATTGCTTGCACATTTAAAAACGTTTATTTCTTCACTTTAAGGTAGTTCTTGTAAAATATAGAACATAAAAATCAATTTGTATAATGGCATAGCCGTTTTAGACTAACTTTATGACATAACATGAAAGTAGATTATTAAAAATTCTATTATTATACAATTACTTGTCTAAAACTGACGAAAAATAACACAAGTAAGTTATAAATATGTTTAATAGCACGAGTAATTCAATAATTTTATGAACAAAACACGATCTGTGAAGATATTTCAATAGACAGCTGTCAACTGCGGCTTTCGCGCTTGAAAAATATTTTAATGCGCATTTGTGAAGTGGCAAAAAACATTGCTACCAAATTTAAAAACAGAGTTAAAGTATTTTTTTATTGTTACCAACTCGAATATTAACTTTCACATCCTTTATACACTGTGCGACGAAAACACCGTTTATAGAATGTGAAGTGGTTTTTCTTTAGTAAGGCTGCTAGTAATAACACTACTCCTATGAGACACACAATTTTTTTATACTAAAAAAATAGCCATCACTTAGCCTTACGTGAAACATCGAAATTGATTTTTATTGAAGGGAGTGTAAATAAACAAATTATTTTTTATTATTAAAGCATGCACAAAGACATAATATTACAAATTAAAACAAAATACATTTACATTGTATCGAAAACGAAAAAATTTTCACAAAAACATTTATTCTCTAGAAAATATTGATGATTTTAGTTCAAATATTGATATTAAACAAAGCATTACTGCACAACAACAAACCATTCCTTCCATTGATATGCTTGGTGTAACTATAAGTGACCAGCTCAGGTACGGGGGCTCCATCGAAGCTAGAGTAAAGTTGGCCTCTCAGAAGCTGGGCGTACTGTACAGGGCCCGCAGATACTTTAATAGTACACAACTGCTCACCCTGTACAAATCGCAAGTGCGCCCTACTGTCGAATTTGGCAGCCATCTCTGGTCTGGAGCCCCAAAATACCTGAAAAAAACCCTTGACTCTGTGCAGAAACGGGCGGTCCGTTTGATAGATTCCCCAATCTTAACAAACGGACTGCAATCTTTAGAGCACAGGCGTCAGGTAGGTATGCTGTCCTTGTTCTATCGGTATTACAATGGAAGATGCTCTGAAGAACTAGCGTCATTGATCCCTTCGGCACCGGTGCGTAGTTGGGATACACGCCAAACGCGCGCCCAACATTTGTACACAGTTGACACTTGTCACATGAGAACGGGTCGCTTCTACGATTCGTTCTTAAGTTCAACAGCTCGGCTGTGGAACGAACTGCCGGCCTCTGTGTTTCCTCCCTCCTACAACATGGGACTCTTCAAGACCCATGTTCACTCCTTCCTCTCCACAAAAAGACCCTCCACACAGCATCCCCAAAGATGACATAGGCCCTGAGGGAAATTATTTTCTTCAGGGCCTCCTGTGTGGAGTAAATATAAACTTTGCTTTAGAATAAAGAAAAATATTTAAGATTAGCTTCAGGGCAAATCTGAAAACATCCCACAAAGTTTACTCATCGCTGAACCTTCCCCGCACAGAGTTTTAGCCGCCAGACAAAAAGATTTTTCATATCAATAATAAATTAAATAAAAACCGTTATGGTAAAGTTAATTGATTGCACACATAAATGTTATCAGATGCAGTTAATATGGGCACTGATAATAATGTTGACATTGGAAATGAACTAATGTGAATCAACATCTTGAAGTGTTATTTCAGTGGATTCAATGGGTATTGTGAATATACTGAGTGTGGCAGTGTCCAGAGGCGGATTTGCAGTCTTGGCCGCCCTAGGCCCTAAGGCCCCAGACCATGTAGCCGCCCCTTTCTCAGTACCCATCATATTGACCAGGAGTATCCAAACTTTTCAGTAAGTTCCTAGGGTCAAAACCGTTTTAATTTTCCTGCCATTATCATTCATGGTTCATGGGGTGAGATTTGTCCAGGTCTTGGCGGCGGATACGTCTGCCCACCTGCTGCGTGGCGGGCCGGATCGAGAGAGACTGGGTGAGGGAGGCCTTTTGACCTTTACAGCCGGACTATCTTGACCCATCGCCTTGCACCGCAGTTGGAGGGATGTATTCATACGTATGTCACTCCTGGACACACTAATCCCCAGATTCCTACCCACCCCTCATACATTTTCCTTTTCAGAACTTCCTATCCTTCCCTTCCTTAAAAAGACCCTCCACACAGCATCACCTAAGATGACATAGGTCGTGAGGGAAAATATTTTCCTCAAAGCCTCCTCTGTGGAATTAATGTAAAAAAATACGCTTGCTAAATTCGCTAGTTCAATTACTGTATAATTGTAATATAGCTGACAAGTACTTATGTATGCACCTACATTACTGGAAAGCAGTTTAGACAAATCAATAACCGATCCACCACCCCTTTTAAAATTATTTTTAATTTCCTACTATTTTACCAAAAAGATATCAAGGCGATGCACTACGTATTAATGCAAAATCATGTGTTTTTGGTTTGAAAATTTGGTCGTCTAGAAATGTTTCAGATACTTTAATTAAATACTTCGAGTAGAATACATCTTGGCCTTTAAGTCATTTTATAAGCCCAGAAAAAAATAATGTATAAGGCCTATGAAAACTGCTTTTAAGGTCAAAATCTCCTACTTACGAACCCATTTTCGGTTATGATTTTATTGTTTAATGTGGAAAATTAAATCATTTATAAAATAATCGGAAAACATTTAAATATTTATGCCTGAAAATCCACAAAATAAAATAAAGGCACTTTTTGGCCATGTTTTTTTCTCGCCTAAATCAAAACAGCTGGATGGTGTTAAGCGGGAATTTAAACCTTATCGCCATCTACGTAAGGAGTGTTATTGATGGCGGCTCGATTTAAAATATTACACGACGTAGTGCATCGCCTTAATGTTAACAGTTTTGTTTTCATATATATATTTTTAGTGGATGTTTTGGGTTTGAAGTGAAATAGCTTTTTGAATAATACTGTTTTGTGTTACCTGTAGTTCATTTATATATGTTTATAATAATTACGTAAGTTATAATAGGTACGTACCTACCATTGAACCGCAGATCTTCGTTTTTTGTCGCCTCATTGTGATTCGTTTCGTCATGTACACATTATTAATATGCAATCGTATTTTCGTGATTAATGTGTATGTAGGTCCAAGTGATATTTGATTATATGTGTGCGTTTAAATTAATTCATTCAATAGTACGTACTTATTTTCAAGTAAGTTCTACATGACGTAGGTACAATACAATTCAGCCCACATGTACATTGTAGATAAACAATTGGATAATGTTAAACATCCTACTCGGGCATATAATGGTTACATAAATTTTTTTAAATAATATTTATGTTAATGTGTATTTTTAACAGGTACCTAGTAGGACCGAGGTTTTAGAAGTGAGGAAACGGTCCGTGTAATCTTACTAGTAAATACAAATTGTCCATCTAAAATTTGTGACAGAAAAATATTCCGTCGCATTTGGAATTCATAGTATCTATGGGATCAACTGATCGCTAAATTATGGGAAATTATTGCCGTTATGATTTTTTTATTATCAATATGAAGTTGTTTTACAGGTGTTTTTCGATATCTGTCTCACTAGGATATACCTGTGTCGAGACAGACGTATTGGATTCTTAAATGAGTATTTACATATTATTTGATACATGCATACTATAACTAAAATACAAATTATAAAGTTGTGTAGGGTAAATTAAATTAAAAGTTTACATCTCCCGAAAATAATGACAACATTACTTTTACCTAAATTCATGTGAGACTGGTATCACTGTAAGCCTGCGCGCGGCAAATAATTATTCTGTTTCCAGCAGTCTAGCCGTTGGTTTAGCCCAGAGGTTCCCAAAGTGGTCTATATGGACCCCCAGGGGTCGATATTGGCTTGGTGGGGGTCTATGTTAGCAAGAAAAAAATTTGGGGGTCCACGAGATTCAAATGGGGGTACATACGAGCGGACCCCCATTTACCTCAAGTCAACATTTAAGAGTTCCGTAAATGACACAATCGACCTAACACAAATATAATAGATTGGGAAATTACTTATTCGATATTTGCATTTTTATATTTTTCTAAAGTTGTTAATTGAGGTATATAAATAGAGTCTACGTTCCTTTTCTCGTCAGAATTAATATATTGAAGCAAAACATTGCACATTGGAAGCCGCAAACTTTCCTAGTTCCCCAACTTGTTTTTGAAAAACGTCAGGGTAATAATGACGTTTAACATTTAAATGTACTTCACACAGACTTCAAAACTAAGTTTGAGGACATTTTGACTATCGAAATGGAACGTTGAAGAATCGGATATCATGTGACAAGAAGAACTGACCGGAATAAGCACTGACAAATAACTTAAGGGGCAGTTTTGTATGGCCAGCTACAGAAAGAAATTCCCGTTGCTTATCCTGCTTCATTCATGTGACAAGAAGAACTGACCGGAATAAGCACTGAAAAAGAACTTAAGGGGCAGGTCTGTAGGGCTAGCTACATAAAGAAATTCCCGTTGCTTATCCTGCTTCATTTTCATTTGGTGTAATACCTCACAAGGGTGCCCCTGTCGCACAGTGTAAAGACATAGGAACTGTACCGCCACCCGGTTGTTGGACAGCAAGGGAAGGGAATCTTTTCACTAAAAAGATAAATGATTATCACATGGGACGTTAATAGTTTTAGGAAAATTCAATATTCGGCAGGCAGGGGGTCTACGGAAAAAAAAGTATTTGGCAAGTGGTCTACGGGGCAAAAAGGTTTGGGAACCTCTGGTTTAGCCCTAAATCTCCTCTAGCGAACGCGATCTGTTTTGTTCATAAAATTATTGTAACGTGAGTTTGTTAAAATTAAAACTAAATTGAAAATATTCGAATTCTCATTATTACACACCGAGAGTAATCACTTCACCTTGGATTCTGCGGATTGGAGAACCACAGAATCAGTAAGCCAAAAATACATTTAAATTGGCGATAATCTCAATCCTCCAAAGTTTTATGAATTTTAAAGCGTTAAGACATAATAGAAGTGTAGGTTATCCTACAGGGATAACAATATTATAAATGTATATGGAATAGTTAAGATAGAAATGTATATGGAATAGTTAAGATATAGTTAGTTAAATAATAAATGGAAGTTAATATAAGCAGTATAACCTAAGATAACATATATAACAATATCAATAACATTAAATGACAGAGGTCAATCAGCATGTAGTTGCAGTACATACTTATGAAGAGGTTTTTATAAATTGTTTGATCTTAGATCTGTCTTGGCTGATGATCCAAGATTTGGTGTCTGTTTCACATTTAAAAAATATTGTGTTTAGTATAAAACAAGGAAAATGTTAATAATTATAATTTTTTTTTCTTTTATAAATTTATACTGTGTACGGAAAACCGTGGTGATGTAATACCTTTACCTAGAAACTAAAGATTATCGAGTAGTTTTGAACTAGGTAAAAGTTGATTACGAGCGAGTAATTCTTTGTAGTTGTCAATGCACCTAAAAAGGACGTTGAGAGAAATCTATAAATTTTATCGGAATCGGTAAAAGTCGCCAGGCACCCGGTATCTTTGGGAGAAAGATGGAACTGCGGGCGATACTATCGGGGTTCACAGAAACATTGAAACGTTTTGCACACTTGTCAATGATACCCCATTCAGACAGAGCGATTTTAGTTGATCAACTCTATGTTGAATGACACTTGAAAGTTAATCGACAAGTGTGAACACCCTTTCAACAGAGTTGATCAAGTTTTTAGTTGAGCGATGAATGTAAAAATCCCGTCTACTTTTGTTGTTCAGGTATGAGTCATCGTTCGATTTTCCGGCCGAATCGAATCGTGTGAACATATGTTTCAAGTCGCTTGCGATTTTTAGTTACAGTCGAAAGTAGACATTAGACGTTCCTAGTGAGTGGTTTAATTATGCGTACCTAGTACCTACCAACATGGCATCTACTTCAATGAAAGAATGTATTGAGTTACAAAGCCATCCCTGTCTTTGGGATCAGAAGCAAGAAATTTACAAAAATAATAATGGCCGTGAATCTGCAATTAATAATATTATTTTTGAAATGTTACTGTAACTTAGTAGTTATTATAATTAAATAACACGTCTCTGAATGTTAGAAAAAATATATTTTTTTTACTATTAAAAGGTCAGAAATCACAGGGACGCACGCAGCGACAACTTCACTTGACGCCATCTTGATTAACAATATCGGTTCGAGTTAAATTGAAACGTCTGAATGAAAATTTCTTCAAAATTTTTTGTCGTTCAATAAAAGTCGTTCAACTAAACTCGCTCTGTCTGAACGGGGCATTAGCTTGCAAATGTCTTTCAACAGAGAGTTGATCAACTAAAATCGCTATGTCTGAACAGGGTATTAAGAATAGTACAAAAAAGAAATTAAATTAGTCGAAGCAGAGCTATACTTGGACAGTTTATTTAATTATATTTGTTGTTCTACTTTCCGATATGAATTCTACTAGACCTGTTTATATTTAGTGATTGACAGCATCATCCTAATAATCATTACCGAAATTCTGTATACGGCGAATGGGAGTATAGGTACAATTGTGATTCCGTGTTGTAGTTGTCGCAATAATAAGTAAATATTGATGTTTGTTAGGTATACGGAAAGAAATAAAGTATAGGGTAGACCGAGGCTATTCGGATCATTTTTTATGTTTTATTGAAAAAAATTAAAACTAATGCATTTTCGAAAAAAAAAATTATATTATATTAAGCATTTGACATTTTTAATGATCATAACATAAAGTAACTTTAAAAAAACATATGACTATTACTGTAGACCTCTCCACTGATCCGAATCACCACATATATATGCTACTCGGCTACTCGGATCAAACCCGAAAAAATAGTTAAGTATGAAAAAAAAAACGAAAACCAAAAATACGTTTTAGAACCCATAACTTTTATGAAAGTATCATGACACTTATTACACTCTTATTGGCTTACCCACCGCACAACTAAAAACTTTATTAAAAACTTTCTTGTCGTAACATTTTTCGTGGCACCATTCTTCGCAAGAAGAACATTGAATCCAATCTTCCTTTGGAGGATGTACAAAAGCTTCATTGCAATAAATGCAAAACCACTTTCTTGAAGCCCCAGCCGATGAAGAAGCTGTTACGGAAGATTTTTTTAACTTTAAGTCCCGGGGTACCTTTTCCTTTGAACTATAATTTTGGGCGGTTTTTGGCGAGAGTTATTTTGATTTCCTTTGCGTTCGAGGCTTTTATTTTTTCTTCAGTAGTCTAATTTGGAAACGTTTACTGGAGATTTAATATGAAAAATTGGCACCTTTGCAACGCGGGAGTACTTTTTAGTTGGCACATCCTTTTCAGGAGGATATGCCAACTACAATTGTTGTGTATGGGATTCCGTAGCTCACAGCAGCACTGCGTAATCCCATTTCACCGGATTCTACTTTCCTAACGGTTTCATCCATTGCAATTTTCGAACATGATTGATTAGTCGTCTTTTTCACATAGTTGCTCACCATCTGTTTCAAATAAAAATATAAAACAATTAACGCATCGAATTTTAAAAGCATTAAAATATGATCCAAATAGCCCCCCCACCGTCGGCCCGTTTTACCTCACATTTATTAATATGATATTTACTCAAAGTAAAGTACAAAAACATACAAAATGCAATTTATTGCGCTTTAATTCTGTTTAATGTGCATTTGATTGATAAATATATAACATATGAGCATGACTAAATAGCTTACCTTTTCAGAAAAAAACACTAAGAACGCAGAGAACAATATTACATTAGGCATTTATTTGAGACGTAACTTGTACAATCTTCACACATATCGATTTTTAGCAGTCAACCCACGCAATCTGTAATATCGGTAATTTTACTATTATGACATATGGTAGATGGGGAAGCTATGTCCAAATTCTTTCATTGTCATTTGGTTACAATAGCCGAGATATATCCATATTGCTTAGCTTGATCCGAATAACTCACCCGATCCGAATAGCCTCGGTCTACCCTAACAGTTCAGCGTATATAATACTTATTATAATATATTTTGTCCAAAAGAAAGCTAGCTTAGCAGTCCATAATGGAGTTCTAATAGCAACCCCGATGTATATACCGTGGGCAGTGGAAAAAAAGTAGACTGTATGTATGCATATATAAGATCTCTAAGGCGTGGGTGTGGTACATCCGTATATTTATGAGAAGATCCAAAAAAAGCCAGGATTAAGAGCCCGATCTTAGATTTGGTTATGTGGAGCAGACGGATGGAGAAAGGAATGTCGGTATTTCGACTGGAGATGCAGTTTTTTACGTGAATATCACACAAAATCTCAACTATTCAGAGCCAGTGGAGCTAAGGCATCCCTAATTGGGATATGTTAAGGATATTCAAGGCTGAAGGAAGTGGGGATGTTAATGGTAAGGTTAGGAAGTACTAACCTGGCAATTTCAAGAAATGATTCGTTTTTAAAACTTGGTCTTTCACCGGAGCTGAAAGTACCCGCAACCTCCTGTACAACATAAAATACATCAATCAGTGCCAATTTTGGAAATGTCACACACGTACGCCACGAGGAAAATTTTATACTTTTTTAATCACAGATTAAAAAGCAAATTAAAATATTTATACAAAATAATAGTTAGATATCCCATTGTAGTACCTACTTGATGAAATGCAATGTGGTATACGTGTATTAATTTGCTTATTTCCTGGTAATTTTCCGCTAATCGCAAAATCCCGCACCAGATATTCCCAATGAAAGAAGATAGAATAATGGTAGGTACCTACATACTATTAGTGTTGTACTATAAATACAGATAGCGGTATTGCTGTATTGGTGTTGAAGTTTTACTAAGGAAACGACTCATGCCCGTTTCGACTCATTGGTAATGATACGAAGGAGGTAGCCACTTTTGAAAGGAGAATATAATTTTTAATTTATACATCGCCAACTTGTGCGATTGCATATATATAATTCTGTTTGTTGTTCTGCTTTTAGTGACTGACAAAAACATCCTAATAATAATTATCCGAAATTCTGTATACGATGAATGGGAGTATAGGTACAATTGTGATTCCGTGTTGGAGTTGTCGCAATAATACGGAAGATATTGCCTCGATGTTTGAGAGGTATACGGAAATAAATCAAGTATAATAAATAGTTCAGGGTAGAATAATTTTCTCGGTTTAACCGCGTAACGTGGTCCTTAAAAGGACTTTTAACTCCTGACGTTTCACTTAGGTTTTGATTTCTGGATCGAACAGACACGCGAAAGCGATCAGTTTGAGACAAAACTCAAGAAAACGCCTGTGAAGATGGACAGTGAGATCTGTCCGAAACGTCAGAAGTTAAAAAGTCATTTTAAGGACTACGCTTCGCGGGTAACCTCAACCATAACACATATATACAGAGTTCTCCAATAAGAAGTGTTATTTTGAATAGCCCGCTATTTCAGTAGATTTTACTTTTGAAGCTGTCATTTTTTGACATTTGACAAGTAGAAATTACGCCATTAATAAAAATGGAACGATAAACGCTTCAACAACGCATTGAAATTATTAAAATTCACTTGAGTGAATCAAATGCAAATCATCTTGAGTGATGAGGCCCAATTCCACCTGGGGCTCGGAAAACCCAAGAGATATTGTTGAAAAGCCTCTCTATCCTCAACGTGTGACTGTTTGGTGCGGTTTATGGTCCGGCAGAGTCATTGGACCTTACTTTTTCGAAAATAAGGCTGGAGCAACAGTTACGGTGAATGGATTGCGCTATCGAGAGATGATTAATGATTTTTTATAGCCGGAATTGGATGGTATTGATCTCGACAACTTTTACTTTCAACAAGACAGCGCTACGTGCCACACAAGTAACGAAACCATTGATCTTTTACGATTGAATATCAAAATAACACCTCTTATTAGAAAACCCTGTATATACCGTATATTTAATTGACACCATTCCTAAAATATTAATATGGAATTATATGAACTGCTTACTGCGTCTTAAACCCAATAAATCCACATTGATTTCGCCGTTCATCCCATATTTTTAGGTTTCATAAAAATGGCAAAATTTGAGTGATCGTTTGTCATAAAAATTATGACAAACGATCACTCAAAACGTTTTGCAAACTTGGCATTATATGCCAAGAATCGCTCCAATGGATATTGGTTTCATTACTCATTTTCTATCAGTTTCATAACTTTTATTTTTGAAGTGAAACTTCTTTACGCGCGTCATGCATTTTCGAGGACCGGAGTAAAACCGACTCATGACCGTCACGAAAAACCGTGATCATTTGGTGGTGGGGGTACGGGACCCCCACCACCGCTCACCGTTCACTGTCGCTCTCTCACTGTAGTCGCTTACTGAGGTGAGGGAGCCACTGACGAACGTTCTCTCTCTCTCTTCTCTCTTTTCCTCTCTCTCTAGCCAACGACGCCACGCCAGGCATCAGCTGCTTGCTTCGTGTACTGCGAGGTGAGTGTAATACGAGTGAAATACGTAATTGATTGTGGTTTATTCGATTTGGAACAGAGTTTTAGTGTCAAAAAAGAGAGAATGAAATGAAAAGAGAGAGAGAAGAATACTAAAAGTTTCACTTCCGTCGTGCGTAGGCTTGCCACACACTGTATTTTTTGTTATTAGTGTAAGATAGATGTTGTTGTATAGTGGTAGTTGCTAGTGACACGTTTTACCACAGATTAATTATTGGCTACGTCCAGCGCAACGCACAGAGCCGCTCCCAACTAGCAAATGAATAATTAAGTACTCAAAAGGTTTACATAAAGTGTATCTTAAGGCGGTGCACTACATCGTGTAATATTTTGAATCGAGCCGCCATCGATAACACTCCTTACGTAGATGGCGATAAGGTTTAAATTCCCGCTTAACACAATCCAGCTGTTTTGATTTAGGCGAGAAAAAAACATGGCAAAAGAGTGCCTTTTGTTTTATTTTGTGGATGTTCAGGCATAAATATTCAAATTTTTTCCGGTCATTTTATAAATAACTTACATTATTAATTATACAATAAAACCATAGCCGAAAATGGGTTCGTAAGTAGGAAATTTTGAACTTTAAAGCAGTTTTCATAGGCCTTATACATTATTTTTTTCTGGGCTTATAAAAAGACTAATCTAAAAAATACTCGATTGTTTCAAAGGCCAAGATGTATTCTACTCGCAGTATTTAATTAAAGCATCAGAAACATTTCGACTAAATTTTCAAACCAAAAACGCGTGACTTTGCATTCATTCGTAGTGCATCGCCTTAATCGTGCCTTCGCTTAAAAGGGATAAGTCATAACAAATACAAAATTTGTGTCGTTTGAGTCAACTCTAAGTGCGCGCTTATAACAATATTCCAATACAAAATGTAGTGAATGGTTTCTTCACAACAAAACCCCGTGTCTTTAGTTATAATAAATACTGTTACAATCAGGAACAAGTGTGTAGGACACCCTCTATACTGAAGTCTCTGTTGCTAGAACCATCTAGAATGCAACTACAAGCCCACCTCGGTTCTGAACATGAAGTGTGGAACCTAGTAAGCCCTAGACCAAGGCTGCCCAACCTTTTTAGCAGTTGGGCGAAATTGACGATTTTGAATCACTGGCGGGCCACTGAATACCTGACGGTTCCTATTTCCATGGGGGGGGGGGGGTTGTTAGAGAATTTCTATAAAACATAATTCCCCACAAAAAAAAATCTAAATATTTGAAATCCATGGGGGGGGGGTTGTTACGGAACTTCGCTGAAAAAAAATTCCGCACGCCCGAACATCATATGTGATACCCCACAGCAATTTTTCGAATTCCATGGGGGGGGGGTGGGTACAGGATTCCATTTCGACGCAAAAAATATTATGTCGAAAACCGGTGTATTTTTGTTTCAAAAGTAAGTTCAACAGGTTAGATTTTTTCGTCGCTGATTCTCGTTCTGAGTAGCCTAAATAGCGATAAATCGCCGTCGTTGGCAACACTGGTGACCGCGCGCAAGCTGCATTGTTTGTTTTACTGCGGGCCCGCGACACTTTTTCAAATTGGCGGATTGGCAGGTTTTTTGAAAATGTTTCACGCGGGCCACTTATAATTCGTTCGCGGGCCACATTGTGGCCCGCGGGCCTGGGGTTGGGCAGCCTTGCCCTAGACGGAACTATTGTAGAACAATTTGAAGCCGTATGTTGAGGGGAAGATGTTTTAAAACTGTGGAAGTGCTCCATTTTTTAATTGCAAGTCCCATTCCCTGTCTCATCAAATACCAAACAAATCGTAAGCCGTTATAATTGCATTAAAAATAGGAAATTAAATTAAAATGGTGACAATAATACCACTTCACACATTAATCGTTTCAAAAGTTTGTCATACAAGATGGCTGCTAGTCAATTTCCCCTCTCCATAGATTTGGCCTCAGTACCATTCATACGAAATCGCACTAATTCTCTGTCCAAGGCTTTTTATGTTTATGACATGGAGGGGCACATCTAAATACTACCGACATCTGTCGGTAAACTTAATAGTTTACTAAAACTAAGTTTAACTTAAAGACATTAAAATTCAATTCATACTTCAAATTGCTTTATATAGCTCATTATTTGGCTCAGGGAAACGGTTGCAAATAATTGACAAACATTTTAATGAGTGAGATCCCTTACATTCTTAAATCCGTATACTTCAGACGTAGGTTAGCTAATCTGGCACATGGCATTCCTCTGCTATTGACTTATAAACATATTTACCTTTCTAGGTATATCCACTTCAGTTCGCATATCAACACTATTGCAAACTTCTAACCATACAATTACATAGTAAGCACTGAAGCGCGGTATTATAGACTAGAGACTTGCTTTAGTAACGGCAATCGAAATAAAGTTTCTTAAAGAGATAGACGTGAAATCTATGATCGCTTCAAATTTAAAATTAGATGTTGTTTGCCGTCATAAGATAATCGTGTTTATTCAAGAAGTTAGTATTAAAACAGTGTGAAAACCAAATACAATAACAGTGCTTGTAAAACAGGAAATAATTCATTGTTTTAAAACATCTCTCCAGAACGAGTTGCTACGATATTTTACAGTGAGTTATTTTATGCTCTTCGTAATTTTTACCTGTGACGATTTTATGTTTGTATGTTTATTGTGTAGGATCTGTACAGCTAAAAGTATTTATAAAGGATCTCTTTTCAAAAACAAATATGTATTGTGCCAATTTTCTTTATAATAGGTATGCTCATTTTTTTGTTGAAAAAATAGAATTTAACACCGTTAGTAAAACCTTGAAAAATAACCAAATCTGTAAAAATATTTAAACAAAAGAAATACACATTTCAAATATAAATTTATTTTTTTCCTTCTATCGCTTGTATGAATTAACACAATCAGTTATATTTTTTGAATTTAAAAATAATTTCCACGCGGGAATATTTCACTATGTTTATGATTATTATATGTATGTATTATTATTTTATTAAAAATGTTTTTAAAAAGTTGTAGTTCAACATAATAATACTAGTTATAATTTGCAATGTGTGGTGTGTGCTACAAATTAACAATTTAAAATGTATTATTGGAAGTTGCAATAATTTTGAAAATTAATAACCCGAAACGTTTTCATAAAAATGGAAACTGGTGAATATACATCATATTACTTTGGACACGATTATGTAGTACAACTTATTGGGTAGTATAACTTATTTTGTAGTATAACTTATTTTGTAGAATAACTTTTTTTGTAGAATAACTTTTTTGTAGTATAAATTATTTTGTAGTACCTACCTATAACTTAGTTTGTAGTATAACTTATTCTGCACTATAACTTATTTTGTAGTATAACTTATTTTGTAGTATAAATTATTTTGTAGTAGGTACCTATAACTTATTTTGCAGCATAACTTATCTGCAGTATAACTTATTTTGTAGTATAACTTATTTGGTAGTATAACTTATTTTGCAGTATAACTTATTTTGTAGTATAACTTATTTTGTAGTTTAACTTATTTGGTAGTATAACTTATTTTGCAGTATAACTTATTTTGTAGTATAACTTATTTTGTAGTATAACTTATTTTGATTCGAGCTTTCGCTATCGAGTAAGTAGAGTGGGGACTTAAGTGGGGATTTTTTAATATAAAAAGCGAATAAATTTGAAAAGAAAAATCAAAACGTTAAAAAATATTACATTACATCTATTTTAAAATTAATTTTAAAAATTAAATAATTTTCGAAATAAAATACAAAAGAATTGTTTGATAAAATCAACAAAGTTTTTTTTTACAATTATATATTTTTAAATGTCTTTCAAATAAAAGAAAAAATGGTTTGATCGAAGAAATTGATTGAGAAGGAGTCGACAAGTCTACCAACCTCGCCAAATGCCGATCGGGTCGGACCGACATTTGTTTTGTATATTAACTGCTGTAATGTCATCAACTGTTTTTACGGGTTGTTGAACTTACCGGGAAGACTTTATGTAATTTAGCTCTCAATTTGTTTTAACTGACGCTGATGAACCGATGAACACCTGATGAAGCGCATCTGATATTAATTTTCCAGTCAGTCAGTATGTTTGTGTTTATTTTAATAGAAACCAATGTCAGTGTACCTTTTGGTTCTAGCCCATTTAGCACGCACACTCTCTCTTTCTCTCTTACACTTCCTGACCAGGTAATATCTAACCCATTTGAACTTCATGATGATGATAAAACACGGTTTTGTGTTTGAAATCTAAGCCTCGTTAGCCAGATTTTCTGATCACGAAACACGTCCTTCGCAATTTATTGTATCCTTTGTTCTATGATGTTTGGCATCTAAAAACTTTGTGTCTTTTTTTGCAGATAAATCGAAATACCCTGAACTTTAAAAATGGCCGATGAAGACAGGATCGTGTTCGAGGACTCCACAACGGTAGAGAGCACTCCCCCCGCCACCGAGGTGCAGCAGGAGCCCGACCAAGAAGCGGAAGTGTCGCTGACCACCAGGAACATGATAGACGCTCCGATAGGCGACTGTCCCCCAGGATACGCGAGGGACGCTAACGGGGAGTGCCGCCCCATATTCTAGTGAAAGGAGAACTCTTCAATAACCCTTCATACCAAATCCACATATTATCTTGGAAATCACATAATGAGGTTGTCTCCCAATAGTCACACGGAAAAAACGATCCTGCTTAAAAGTGATAGCATGCCGATTCCCTAACAAAACATTAGTCATTCAGAACATATCTAGAACACGTGATCTTTTAATAATAAATATCATAACGGAATGCACAATATCAGTATGTTAATATCAATATTTGTCTGAACACGTATTCCGCAGTCCTCATTAAACATTCGCTTTTCACTGATAGGTACTTTATTAGGTACTCTGTCAATTTATTCGTTAAAGGCCTGAAGTACCGTTTTTAACAGATTTTTTTTTCAATTAATTAACAGTGTTTAATATAAGTATGTTTTTGTGCCCATGCTAGTAATAATTGAAAAGCTGTAACGTCAGTAAAATCAGTTTTTCGATATCTACAAAATGACGAACCTTCAAAGTAAACTTGAGTAAAACCAATAATCATAGAGTATTAATTTTCTCTGATTATTTTCACTCATAAAAATACCATAATAAAGCCATTTTAATTTTTTTATTTATTCATTTTCGGTAAATCGACAGTTTACATTTAATCAGTTTGTACAAAAGTATTATATAGTAAAATAAAACCAATTATGGATTTCCTCCTTGTGACTTTAACTGAGATAGCATAATATGGAATAAGTTATTTAAATTTGTGAGAAAAGAATATGAATTAAAAAATTTATACAAAACAAAAGATTATATAAAACGAAAAATTTACAAAACAATTCATTTATAAACATGGAGAGAGGTTGTAGATATAAATCAAATCATAATAGAGATATAAACAGTAGAGACAAACATTATTTATGGACCTCTTGTATTTGGTAAATTCGCAACTGAAAATATCAACGTTGGATAATTCGCTATTGTAATTATCGCATAGTCTGTTCAGGCAAGAATTCTGTTTAGAGTTCGTTTTGCTTTGATCAACCCTGAACAGGACACAAGAGCGTGTTGAACGCGCAGACATTTTAACGATTTAAAATGTGTAATTTTTGATTTGCCGCGAAAAATCACATGTTCGTGTTTTTGTTTGTGAATATGGCGTTGTTGAAGTCACACCGGCCAATGTCGGTGACAGCCGTCTTCTAACAGCCAGTGAGAAGCGTTTTCTACGTCATAATGACCTTGCGGCCGGTTGTAACCGTTTCGGGGTGTGCGGTTTTACATCGTTTTTAAAATCACTAATAATCATTAATGAAAATGTTAAAATACACATGTTTTAATGCGATGGTCAGAATCGGAAACTAAACTTTAAATTACTCATTTTTAATGGTATTAAAAGTTTACGAAAATATCCCATTTAAATGGTATTACAGCATACTTAACATCAATTTTTTGACGGCTTGTATCTTCGGTACTACAAATTCGATATTTAAAAAAAATTCCGCGTGCTCTAAATATGATAAATTTGTAATAACATGACATATCATTGTAGGAGACAACCTCTTAATATAGAAATTTGATAAAAATCAAACAATAACAAATCATGGCCATGGATGGCATCATTGAGTGACACCGATTATTAAAAAAAAGTTAAACTTTGAGGTTATGATCGGAAAAAATTACATAACTCAACTTTTATTCACACCAACCGCACATAATCGACTTACGACAGTAGTAAGTTTACAATCAGACAATATAATACTTTAATTATTTAAATATGTATTACTTTACAAATAAATAAGCTACTTTTTATACTATTACTTATATTTATTTATTTACGATACAAGTACCTTTAACTACAGATTCTAATGTAACTATATAATCTATTTTTTAACAAAAAAGGAATTACAAAAAATGCTATAGGATACAAAATTTTAATTAATAACTATTTTAAAAAAATATGTGAAATGCTTTATAATAATAACTATTTTATAATAAATTTATGTAATGTATCTATTCTATTTTACGTTGCAAATAAAATTGTATGTGAAAAAGTTCGATGGATTAATATTAATAAATAAAAATGTTTGCTTTACGTTCATAAATATTTTTCTTCGTCATCTTTCTTTCTCACCTTAACATATTCCTTTCAGTTAGTCCCATCACTTTCCTTTAGGCTAGATCCTCTTACCGCATTCCTTTCAGTTAGTCCCATCACTTTCCTTTAGGCTAGATCTTCTTACCATATTCCTTTCAGTTAGTCCCATCACTTTCCTTTAGGCTAGATCCTCTAACCATATTCCTTTCAGTTAGTCCCATCACTTTCCTTTAGGCTAGATCTTCTTACCATATTCCTTTCAGTTAGTCCCATCACTTTCCTTTAGGCTAGATCCTCTTGCCACATTAATTTCAGTTGATTCTGCGTCCCATTGTTTTCATATTGGCTAAATCCTCAACATACCACTTTCCTTTCAATATTCCTCTAGTCTTTTCCTTTAAGTTAAGTTTTCGCCTCGTGCGTTTTGTCAGATGGTACTAGATACTTGATTGAACAAGTATATTTCTATAATAAAACAATATAAATTTCAGCATCCTACTTATTATTTTTGTCAAAAGAGTTGGGAAACAACTGGCATCTATCAAAACTCGAGAAAACAATGAACAACGAATATCCAATAATAATGTATGATAAATAATACATTTATATATTATACATCTCATTTCTATTGATAATTACCGAAATAACCATTTATTACGGAACCGCGATTATCGTACATAAAAGCATTTATTTTTTTCACCTGTAAGCAGTAATTGTTGATTGAGGTACTAGTACATATTGAATCATTTGGCGGGTTGGAAATAAGCCGACATAGCTCTGTGGATACAGAGCACCTGACCGGACATCAGAAGGCACGGGTTCAATTCCCGTTGGCGGCATTTATTTTTACTCGGGAGATATTTTCAATTTGTATTAGTATTTCGGATGACTAATTATTGCTTATATTTATTTAAAGTGAATCGTATATTGTGAGAAAAGTATTACCTTTTTAAATCAAATAATAAAAATCTCCGTCTTCTCAATTGCTAAGAGTTGGCAAAATACTGCCATCTATGAAGATGGTAAAAATTGGTATAAATAAGATTATTCAATATTCATTACCTGCAATCAAGTGATAGCCGTGTTTTACTGTGCTCCCTAAGGCTGGCCGCATACATACGTTTTTCGTATTCGATTTCCGAATTCGTTTTCCGTATTCGCACATCCGAATGCACGGAATCAGTAGAAAATACATTAACTGCCGCACACGTTCGTTTTAGTTCCGAACGGAACAAATTCCTTACGCACGTTCCGAATGCGAGCCGGCGCGTTCGGAGAAACCGAATGGAAAAAACCTAATGACGTCATGTGGAACGCAGCTATTGCATACAGTTTGTTTGTGCCGACGCAAACGTACGGAAATTTCATAACATAAGGTAGCGTAAAGTAGCCGAATTTGCTGTTAGGTGGGACATGTTAAAAATTGATGTTTTTACGTGAAAATAAAAATTTTGTGGGGGGGGGGTGGCTAGAGAATTTCAAAAAAATAAAATTTGTCACCAGAAAATAAAAAAAATTCATGGGGAGGGTGGCTAGAGAATTTCAAGAAAATATAAAATTTGTCCTTAGAAAAATAAATTTCATGGGGGGGGGGTGGCTAGAGAATTTCGGGACATCTGACGTTTATACATTCCGAATGAAGAAAAACGAACGTTTGCGCTAGTCTCACGGAATTCCGAATACGGAAAACGAATTCGGAAATCGAATACGAAAAACGTATGTATGCGGCCAGCCTAAATAAACTTAAAATAGGTATTATGTTATAGTGAACTTTTTGCACAAGACGACGCTTTCTGTTTGCTTGGAAGTAATTTAACAAATTTGAGAAGTGGTGAAGTTGAGTGTATTTAGAGTCATTACGTTGTAGATTTTGAAGTAATTAGGCATCATAGGGTTAATATTTTTGCCTCGTACTTTCGTTTATTCTGCAAGGTGTACACTGTACAATGTAAGGTTATTGTTCCGCTGAAATCCAAGATAAGAGAGATATAAAGTTTATATAAAAGATATAGATTCTTATAACGTCGTCATATGCGCCTATATGAGGCATAATGGACAACGTACGTCCTATTTATACTGCTGTTCATGCTGTCTCCCTCAGGCACGCGGTCTCTTCCACATTCGCAAACACACGATCACCACAGTGTTTAGTACTGCCGCTGTTCAGCTTCGTGTTTAGTTCAAGACAAACATTCCCGGGTTACGACCAACCTGACAATATTTGTTTTCCTCTCGATTCCATTAGTGGAAATTATTAATTTCGATGCTGTGCGTTGATGGAGTAAATGAGTAGGGGACCCAGAATTCTGAATTTCTACTGGCATAAAACATACTTCCCTTGAATGCTTTAAGTTTTTATGATCTTAAAAAATATCATGATTATTTTTGAAGATTTCTATTCAGATGCCGAGTTGATAAAATAATTTTATGAAATTTCCTCTATGGAAAAACCGCAAAGCATGTCAAGATAATTATAAAAAAATACATCTTCTCGTATTTAACATGTAGAGGAATTTAAAAAAATACTTTGTTTCTTTATGCTATATATATATAAATGTATGTTCTATTTATAATTTTTTTTTTTTTATTCTTTTTAATGGCCGCAAGCAGTTCGTCCTTCTTCCTTTTGGAGATGAATTTAGCCACCACGTTTCGAGGGCGGGCGTCATGGAGAGCTGCTGCTATCCGTCTTGAGAATGTTGGCGAGGTTTGGCTCGAGTAACAAATTCAATGTCCTCTTCTTTAATGATTTGTCCAATGATAGATGCGATTTTTATTAGACTGTCTGCTAGGTTTTCATCCTTATTTTCGGGGAGACCGAAGATTCCAATGTTATTGAGGAGCAGCTGCTGTTCTCTTTCATTGTTTGTTTTGTTCAGATAAGTTACGAACTTTTTTAGTTCGATTACTTCGGCTTCAAGCTTGTCCATTTTTTCAGCTTTTCTTCTAAAACCAAAATTTTGTTTTTGTAGTCTTCGATGGTGCTATTGTTATAAACGATCGTCTGTTCAACGGAAGCTAGTTTTGAGTTCATTGAGTGCATCTGGGAAGAGAGTTTCTTGATTTCGCTAAGAAGAATTGACAGTTCTCAAATCGACAGAGTTGAGATTGCTGGAGAGCGGTGATTGGCCTGTTTTGCATTTAGCGCACATCCATGACTCCCTGTTCTCCTCCGAAATCTTCTTAAAAAATGCAGAGGTAGTTTTGGCACAGCTGAGATGCATTTGGTCTTTACAACTTATATAACAACTTGATGTACAGTTGTCTAAAATTCAAGAAAAAATCCAAAACAGGACACAGTTATGCGTGCGGCTGTCCCGGCAAAAATTAAGTTACAAATTACGCTAAGATAATTGGCAAAAAGGGGGATTCTTTGTCAAGTCTGGCTTATATGTACAGAGTTCCAAAAAATACGATATCATTGTTTATAAAAGAAGTGTTCGTTGCAATAGTTGATGCCCTAAAATCTGTTACGAAGGAAAAAAAAAGATATTATTTTTTCTAACGTTCAGAGACGTGTTATTTAATAATAATAACTTATAATTAATAATATAATTAATTGCAGTGTCAAAGACATTATTATTTTTGTAAACTTCTTGCTTCTGATCTCAAAGACAGGGATGGCTTTTGGTATAGATCCTTAAATCTTTGGGGATCTAGTGAGAGGCACGAAATGAAAGACGGTGATGAAGGTCACAGTGTTCATTGAGTCAGTTTTCCGTGATGAGAGTTGACGTAGGACAGATGTAGTATTCTCCGGATGTAGGCTGTGATGGCTGGTCAAGCGCGGGTCAGTGAGTCGACGCCGGGCGCTGGTGACCGGACTCGTTGACTGTCAGGCACTGGCGATCTTGGCAATCAGTACTCCAGTGCTGACGGGAAGGCCGAAGGTGCGGTGGACCTTGTAGGCGGTTGAGCGGGAGCTGCGTAGACCAGTGAGGCGCTGGAACCAGGGCGTTGTAATCCGTTGTAGCGCTGGCCAGGGACGGTGGAAAAGGCCCTAGGATGATGTCCCGATGGAGTCCATAGTTGAAACAGGGCGGAGCCGGGAATATCTTCCTTCGCGTAAATAAGGTGCGCGGATTATCACTCGTGAGACTTGTAAATAGTTGGCGGCAGATTGATGACTGACTGACTGCTCGCTGCGTCGGGCTTATTTATACTGTACAGCCGACGGCAACAGTAGGTAGATGAATTGCAAATAAATCGGAGCCATTCACTCACTCTAGACGGGCTTTCTACTCTCATCGCTCAGCTAAAAACTTGATCAACTCTGTTGAAAGGGTGTTCACACTTGTCATTCAGCTTTCAAGTATCATACATCATAGAGTTAATCAACTAAAATCGCACTGTCTTAACGGGGTATCATCGACAAGTGTGAACACCTTGAGCTGGTACCAATCCTGGTGTAATTTATACTTGTTAAATAGGTACAGGCAAATCGTTAAGAAGATACGTTTGAATGTTTTTGTGAACCCCGTTAGTATTGCCTGCAGTCCCATTTTTCTCCCAAAGATACCGGTTGCGTTTTATATTCCGATTCCGATAAAATGAATAGACTCTTCTTTGAACGTCCTTATCAGTACGAAGTACGCCTTGTAATAAACGTGTTTGTAGAACTGAGGTGCATTGATGACTTTATAAAATAATTACCCACTCGTAAGTAACTTTTACCTACTTCAAAACTACTCTAGAATGAATTAATTTAAACGCACACATATAATCAAATATCACTAGTACCTAACTTATACACTCATAATTTCTTAAGGGGATGTTACCGCAAGCGCAGCATAATTGCGGTTTTTGGCGCAGCTTTTAGAAATTTCTATATTGTTTATCAGAAAATAATATTATGTTTTGAACAGAAAATTTATTCTTCTAAACAATGAGAAAACAAAACGTATTAAAATGTTTAAAACAATTGCGTTAAAAAAATTAACAGAACCTCTAAAAATAGCTTTAACTTCGATTATATCCTTTTATTCTAAATACAGGAGAATTTTAAATATATACATTATCACCACGTCAATGTCGTCTAAACGATTAGAGAATAAAATTATTTTAAAAAGTATTAAAACAAGGCTTAAATAAATAAAAACAGTTTTTCAATACTAAGATATTATTCCTTGTATCACCGCATTATATAAATCACAACATTTAATTTATTAGTAGTAAAATATAAAGAAATTAAAATTAAATTCACAAGGGATGTTGGAACGCCTATTTATTTATGTCTAAATTGCTTTCTAGTGATGTAGGTGCGTACATGACTACCTGTCAGATATATTATACGTTTCTCTAGCTTTTGTTATAATGTCTTAAAATGTGTCTGAAACACCGTGACTGGTATCTGGAGATGCGTTTTTTTTACGTGAACACCTCACAAAATCTCAACTATTCGGAGCCAGTGGAACTAAGGCATCCCTAATTGGGATATGTTTAGGATATTTTAGGCTGAAGGCAGTGGGGAAGGTAAGGGTAAGGTTAGGAAGTACCTACCTGGCAATTTCAAGAAATGATTCGTTTTTAAAAGTTGGTCTTTCACCGGAGCTGAAAGTACCCGCAACCTCCTGTACAACATAAAATACATCAATCAGTGCCAATTTTGGAAATGTCACACACGTACCCCACGAGGTAAGTTTTATATATTTGTAATCGCAGACTAAAACATAATAGTTAGATTTCCCATTTTAATTCTTGAAAAAATGCAATCGTATACGTAATCATTTGCTTATTTCCTGGTAATTTACCGGTTTCATTTAATTCAATATTATTGTTTTGCACCGAACGCATTAATTTCAAATAATTTGGTAATTGATGTTTATCAGCGCTTGTAGATCAGATAAATAATTTCACTTTGTAGATTGAGTAAAACTGTATTGATTTAGTACCGGAGTTTTAGATTAGGACACTTATTTTTTATTGATTATCACAATAATTAAAGAGACTCTTAAATATACCAGTCACCGATGTTTATCAACTGTCAAACGTTAGTAGGTAGTATTATATGAATTAGGTATATCAACTTCAGTTCGCATATCAACACTCTTGCGCATACGATTACATTGTAAGCACTAAAGCGCTGGATTATAGACTATTAGAGACAAAATATTGCTTTAGTAACGGCAATCGAAATATAGCTTCTTAGAGAGATAGACGTGAAATCTATGATCGCTTCAAATTTAAAATTAGATGTTGTTTGCCGTCATTGGATAATTGTGTTCAATTCAAGAAGTTAGTATTAAAACAGTGTGAAAACCAAATACAATAACAGTGCTTGTAAAACAGGAAATAATTCATTGGTTTAAAACTTCTCTCCAGAACGAGTTGCTACGATATTTTACAGTGAGTTATTTTTTGGTATTCGTGATTTTTACATGTGACGATTTTATGGGAAATATATATAATTAGCGCGGAGCCGTAAAACATCACCGGACATTATATGTATTATGTAGGATTTGTGAAGCTGAAAGTATTTATACAGGATCTCCTTTCAAAAACAAATACGTATATTACCTATTTTCTTTATAATATACTCAAAAATAACCAAATCTGTAAAAATATTTAAACAAAAGAAACACACATTTCGAATATAAACTTATTTATATACCTGCTATATAGCTTGTCTGAATTCTCACAATCAGTTCTATCTTTAAAATGCAAAGCAAATTTCACGCGGGTATATTTCATTTTACGCGCCGACAGCGAAATTAGTATTTTAATGATTATTATAATTTTAATTTCCGACATTATGTCCGGGTTAAATTTTTCCCCACAGTAAAAACTAAACCCTTCTACACACTTTTTCACAAATGATCATCTAGTCAATCCATATTATGCAAGTGCATTATATAAACATAATAAATACAAAACAATACAAGAACAACAAGTCAACTCAAAAGAGATCAATTGGTTAAATAATTCACCGACTCCAGATATTTTCATATCAGAGGGTTCGGCTCGGTAGTCCTAACTGGACCTATAAATCCTACTGATCCCTCAACATAAATATTTTAAAAATCTTTCGTAATCCTACATGTATTTAAAATTACTAATTTTTGCATTTTTATATATATAAATTCTTTGATAGATCTAATACGCCTAAATTTTTGATGAGAGATCTAGGTATAATGCCAGTAGTCGAAATAACAAATAGTAATATTTTTATTGTCTGAGAATGCCAAATTATTTTTATCTCATTTCGTAAATCTGTGCATTTTCTTATTTTTTCACTAACAGATTTTTTGAGATTACAAGAATTTGTAATAGCGACATCAATGATATAAGTTTTTTTTTTTTTTTAAATTTTCCCCTTCCATACACAAGCAAATGCTTTCAATGGAAGAGTAGTAAAAAGACCCAAGATGTAAAATGAATTATGTACCATATAAACATATTATTAAAAATAAAAAATAATTACTAAAAAAAAAAAAAAAAAATTGTAATGTAAAACTATATCGGGTCTATTATGACTAATCGTTCGGTCTGTTAGTATAGTTTTATCATAATATATTTTATAAAATTCATTTTCTAAAAATGAATTTGCTCGTATTCATAATATGGTACTATATTACTGCAGACAATCAAGTTATGTTTAATTGCCAAACTTTGGTGAATTATTTTTAAAACTTGATTGTGCCTATAATTTTTAGTATTAATGACTGAATGGAAAGCATAAATCTTTCTATTTCTGCGCTCAACTCTCCAATACTCAACCATTTGTTTGACGAAAATTTGTCAGCATACGTTTGGTTGAGATAATTGTAATTGTAATTATAATAAAAGTGTTTTGCGTGAATAATTTTATTTGACCAGGAATCTAATAATTCCTGGTTGGGATTTATAAAAAAATTGGCATTCTCGTCGTATAAATTTAAAGGTGTAATGTTTCTATCTGCCTTGCAAATTATTTTGAGCATTTCTGAGCTATAAGCTTTCCTATGGAAAAAAAGTTCTTCGCATTCCTACCTGATTATGTTTCAAAGAAGTTATTTTGACTATTCCTCTACCTCCTAAATTTCTAGGTAAATTTATTCGTTCTATAGCTAAATTTGGATGATGGTAATTAAACATTGTTAGCGTAGTTCAAATTAATCGTTCTAAGTTATCTAAATCTGTATTGGACCATTTAATTATGCCAAATGAGTACGTTAATAGAGGTATTGCCCAAGTATTTATTGCTTTTACAAAATTTTTAGCAGATGGATTGCATTTTAAAAAATTTCTGATCCTAGTTTGAAATTTAATCCTAATATCATTTTTAATACTAGTATGGTCTAATCTTTTTGTTTGTGGGTATCGTAAATATTTATAAACCTCATCCCTTTTTATACTAGTAATTTGGAAATTTCTAAATATACTCTCGTCCCCATCTTCAATTTTGCCTTTCTCTATATGGATCGTTCTACATTTATCTAAACCAAAAGTCATTTTAATATCATCTGAAAAGTTTTTAACCACCTTGATCATTTTTTCTAAATTTTGTTCAGAATTCGAAAATAATTTTACATCATCCATAAATAATAAATGCGAAATTGTACTACTCTCCCTTGTATTACTCTTAATTTTTATTCCAAACTTGCTTTTAATTAACATTTTAGATAGAGGATTCAATGCTAAGCAAAACCAAAGAGGACTCAATGAGTCTCCTTGAAAAATCCCTCTTTTATTTGAAATGCCCGGTATTACAATTTTCTTACCTTTAAAATTGATAATTAAATTGATATTCCAAAAGTATATAGTATTTTCCAAAAATCTAATAATAATGTGGTTAATTTTACAAATATTTAATACTTTGATCAGCCACGAGTGCGGGACACTATCGAAAGCCTTTTGGTACTCTATATAGCAAGTATGTAAATTACGCTTTCGAGTTTGAATCTATTTTAGAATTAAAGAATCATTAACTAATTGTTCTTTACCCCATATATCCCATATGTTTTCTGCGACAACCTTTTTGTTGTTCAGATAAAATATTTTTTTCATCTAAATGAATATATATTAAATCTGTCAAGTCACAACTGTTTTTACGGGTTGTCAAAGTTACCGGGAAGACTTTACTTTAGTTATTTAACTCACAATTTTATTTCACTGACACTAATGAACCGATTTGAATTTTCCTTTCAGTCGGTATTTCCGTGTTTATTTTAATAGAAACCAATGTCTCCACTGACTTAATACCTTTTGGTTCTAGCAACTCTCTTTCTATCTCTCTTACACTTCCTGACCAGGTAAATAGCTTACCTATTTGAACTTCATGATGATGATAAAACACGGTTTTGTGTTTGAAATCTAAGCCTCGATTAGCCAGATTTTCGGATCACGAAACACGCCCTTCGCAATGTATTGTGTCTTTTGTTCTATGGTATTTGGCATCTAAAAACTTTGTGTCTTTTTTTGCAGATAAATCGAAATACCCTAAACATTAAAAATGGCCGATGAAGACAGGATCGTATTCGAGGACTCCATTCCGGTAGAGAACACTCAGGTGCCGCAGGTGCCCGACCAAGAAGTGGAAGTGTCGCTGACCACCAGGAACATGATAGACGCTCCGTTAAATGACTGTCCCCCAGGATACGCGAGGGACGCCGGGGGGGAGTTCCGCCCCATATTCTAGTGAAAGGAGAAATCTTCAATAACCCCTTATACCAAATCCACATATTATTTTGGAAATCACATAATGAGGTTGCCTCTTAATAGTCACACGGAAAAAATTACCCTGTTATAAAACTGATTCTCCTAAAACATCAATTTTTTGACGGCTTATATCTTTGGTACTACATATTCGGTATTTTTTTAAATTCTGCGTGCTCTAAATATGATAAATTTGTAATACCATGAAGAATCGTTGTAGGAGATAACCTCGTTATCCAGAAATTTGATAAAAATCAAACAGTAACAAATCATGACCATGGCATCATCAAGCGTCACCCATTATTAAAAAAAATGGTTATTTTTTGAGGTTATGATCGGAAAAAAATTACATAACTCAACTTTTATCCACACCGACCGCACATAATCGACTTACAACAGTAGTGAGCTTACAAATAAATAATCTACGTGTTTATATTTATATATTTATTTACGGTACGAGTAACTTTAAGTACAGAATTCTATGTAACCATATAATTTAATTTTAAACAAAAATGGGATTAGAAAAAAATTATACAGTGTGAACAAACAAATATGACCACTAAAATGTACAACCATGCTATAGGATACAAAATGTTAATTAATGACTTTTTTTTAAATATGTGAAATGCTTTTATAATAATAACTATTTTTATACTAACTTTATTTAATGTGGGTATCTATTCGATTTTACGTTGCAAATAAAATTGTGTGAAAAGTTTAGATGGATTAATAAATAAAATTGTTCGCTTTACGTTCATAATTTTTTCTCTTCGACATCTTTCTTTCTCACCTTACCACATTCCTTTCAATTGGTCCCATCACTTTCCTTTAGGTTAGATTCTCTTACCACATTCCTTTCAGTTGGTCACATCACTTTTCTTTAGGCTCGATCCTCTTACCACATTCCTTTCAGTTGGTCCCATCACTTTCCTTTAGGCTAGATCCTCTTACCACATTCCTTTCAGTTGGTCCCATCACTTTCCTTTAGGCTAGATCCTCTTACCACATTCCTTTCAGTTGGTCCCATCACTTTCCTTTAGGTTCGATCCTCTTACCACATTCCTTTCAGTTGATCCCATAACTTTCATTTAGGCTAGATCTTCTTACCACATTCCTTTCAGTGGGTCCCATCACTTTCCTTTGTGCTAGATCCTCTTGCCACATTAATTTCAGTTGATTCTGCGTCCCATTGCTTTTCTATTGGCTAAATCCTGAACATACCACTTTCCTTTCAGATACCTCTAGTCTTTTTCTTTCAGTAAAATTTTCGCCTCCTGCGTTTTGTCAGTTGGTACTGGACACTTGATTGAACAAGTATATTTCTTTAATAAAACAATATAAATTTCCAAATATAATATATAATCAACCACCACAACACGGACATGTGTCTAGCTTGGTGGTCTTAACATACCCAAAAATTGTAATAACCAAAAAACACTGAATATACTGATATACTGATCGATAGAGTCCTGTTGGAAAAGTCAAAGGGTCTCAACCAGTGTCTCCGGATCTGGCCTGCAATGCAGTAGGTGAGCAGACGAATCCGCCGTCAGGACCTAGACAAACCTCACCCATGAACACGGGAACCCCTGCTAAGTCGCCAAACGTATCAAACCACCTGGGTTAACATATGGTAGAGGTGTTGGTTTTCCAATAAATGGTTCGCGAGGCGGCGGTACCCGCCTCCTAAATTGATCTGATCAACATCAATCAAATCAAATATATTATTGTATTGGTGATTTGTATGTCTTTCTTGGAAGAATTTAGTTTTTATATGGAAAAACTATTTATTTATTTTACGGGCGCAAAAAAAATCATCTTAATATTTTACAGCATAACTTTCAAATGGTTTTTTCCTAAAATAATTAAATTACCGCCATCTATGAATGAGCAGATTATAAATTATTTTATGTTTACCACTAAGACGAGACAATACCCTTAAGGTTAAACGCAACGCTTGTTATATTCTACGTGTTCATAGATGGCGTTAATTAAATAATTTTATTAAAATACGCTTTTGCAAAGTATTTCTTTACAATATTAAGAAAAATCATTTGTTTGCGCCCGTATATACGCAATATGAATATGAATCAATAGTTTTGTTCGTTTAAAAACTCAATTCTTTCGAGAAAGGCATACAAATACAATATTGTACCGATTATTCAATCCAATATTGTATTTGCATGCCTTTCTCGATAGAATTGAGTTTTTATATAGACAAAACTATTTATTCATATTCACATTGCGTATATGCGGGCGCAAACATATAATTTGTCTTAATACTGTAAAGCAATACCTTGCAAAAAGCGAATTTTGATCAAATTAATTAATTACGCCATCTATGAACACGTAGAATATTACGAGCGTTGCGTTTAACCTTAAATAAAGTCAGAATCATAAGGACATAAGTGAACCAGCCGTGCACAAAAAATTGTGACGCGTGGACCTGGTGTATTGAACAGACCTGCGGTTGAATTTGCCCTATCAAATCCCTAAAATAAAGTGGGAATCACGACATGAGTGATAATTTTGCATAAGGACATTATTCGATATGAAGGATCTACGGTTGACTGGCCTAGAAAGTTGAAATTTCCGTGGGTTTTATTTTGATTATTTCTGATAAACGTATTACTAAATTCTCAAATGTTTCTAGAGGGATCCCTCGGAAAGTTACTAATTCACCGTCTATAAAAATAAAATTTGCTGCTCACTGCTAATTTTATAGTTTTTAGCCACGCGGCGGGGCTCTCGCAGGCCGACCTCCGGGAAGCCCGATTACAGGTGAAGCCGCGCCCCCGGTCGGAGAGATTGACAAATTACACCATTTTAATTGCGGGCAGGGATCAAATCATTAATTATAAAAATAACTCTCAATCTTTAGTTATATTTTTCTTCTGGTGTCCTCTCTAATTGGAGGTTGGCTTTGTGTCCGACAAAACATAAGCAATAGACAGCTTACTCTTAGGTCAGCAGATCTAGAAGTTAGTAATCGTCTAATCGAACTTTCTAGATCAAATCGAGCCGTTTACTATGATCGCTCTTTTAGTGTAACAGGCCCGCTCATCTGGAATAGACTTCCCTCAGCTCTTACTAATCTCCAGAATTTGGCTGAATTTAAACGGGCTTTAAAAACAAAATTATTTAAAAAAATCTTACCATTCATAAATCTTAACTTCTTTTCAATATTTTATAATAAGCCATATTCTAAAACTTCCGGTAATTGTTTGGTTTCGGTTGCCTTCTCATTGTACCTTTTAACATATCTGCTTAAAAGATTCTCATTTCTGAGCACAAACTGCCTCCTGTTTTATATTATGTTTTAGTTTTAATATTCTTGTTTTGTTCTGTTCTGCTTTTATTGTTATTCTAAGTTTTGTCATCACTTTGTATAAACAGTATATTTAGTGTTATAATATTATTTCTTTATTTATTTATTCATTTTCGGTAAATCGACATTTTACATTTAAACAGTTTGTACATAAGTATTATATAGTAAAATAAAACCAATTATGGAATTCCTCCTTGTGACTTTAACTGAGACAGCATAATATGAAATGAAGTTATTTAAATTTGTGAGAAAGGAATATGAATTAAAAAATTTATACAAATCAAAGATTATATAAAACGAAAAATTTACAAAACAATACATTTATAGCCATGGAGAGAGGTTGTAGATATAAATCAAATCATAATATAGATATAAACAATAGAGACATAAACATTATTCACAAACCATCAGAGAAATATTCCTTTATGGACCTCTTGTATTTGGTAAGTTCACAACTGAAAATATCAACTTTGGATAATAAGCTATTGTAATTATTGAATAGTCTGTTCAGGCAAGAATTCTGCTTAGAGTTCGTTTTGCTTTGATCAACCCTGAACAGGACACAAGAGCGTGTTGAACGCACAGGTACATTGAATTAGATCTGTATTGAGTAAGGCACACTGTAGGAATAATTTTAAGAACATGACCACCTATACTGAATTACCGTTTTTAAGTTTGTTATAGTAGAGCGCACTTGAAGTGAAATGACAATAAACTAAGCCATATAAATGCCATGTTATTATTATTATTATCATACCATTATTCTTGCATACAACTTATATTACTTATTTGTTTAAAAAAATCATGCACTAAAAATCATTTCTATAATATTTCATTAAGATAATTAAATAAAAAATCATAAAGCGGCCTGTCAGCAGAATATGTAACTCTAGTGATAAACATGTTTAAAATTAGAAATGCAAACAAAATTATAATCACACTAATTTCAATTATTTATTTATTTATTATAAGTTGTCGATGTATCGGAGTTTGCATAAAGTAATTTGAAATATTCCTCAATATTCGTATTCCTGCGACAAATTATTCACGTTCAAATCTTCAAAATTGAAACTCCATTCTGACGAGCGATTAATTAGTTTATTAGTAATTAGGTAATTAGTATCTAATTGTGATTTACAATTACTAATGAGATAATTTATCATTGTGATTCAATTAGTAATTACCAAAAATATTTTCTTTTAACAATATTGCTGTATTTTTAAATGTTTATTTTTTTACAGATGTCACATCTTTTCAAGTAAATCGGTGTTCATTAGAAAGATAAATTTCTGACGTCTCTTTAATTTGTCAACCAAAAATTATAATTATAGAAAATTGATAGTAAATATTTGCATATTGACACACTACGCACAATATACTTTCATAGTAAGCACTGAAGCGTTGTATTCTAGACTAGATATGAAAACATAGCTTTAGTAACGTCAATCGAAATATAGCTTCTTAGAGAGATAGACGTGAATTCTATGATCGCTTCAAATTTAAAATTAGATGATAATTGTGTAAAATTCAAGAAGTTTGTATTAAAAGTGTAAAAACCACATACAATAACAGTGTTTGTATACTAGGAAATAATTCATTGGTTTAAAACTTCTCTCCAGAACGAGTTGCTACGATATTTTACAGTAAGTTATTTTTTGCTCTTAGTATTTTTACACGTAAAAATTTTATGGGAAATATATATTACTAGTGCGGACCAGTAAAAAATCACGGGACATTATATTATGTAGGCTTTGTGAAGCTAAAAGTATTTATAAAGGATCTCCTTTCAAAAACAAATATGTATATTGCCAATTTTCTTTATAATGTAATCATATTTTTATTGACAAATAGAATTATACCTTTCGAATGAACACCGTTAGTCAAACCTAGAAAAATATTAAAACAAAAGTAATACAGATATCAAATATAAATTTATTTCTATACCTACTCTATCGCTTGTCTGAATTCTCACAATCAGTTTTATTTTTAAAATTTCAAAGCAAATTTACGTTCATTGAACGTGACTAATTTCACTTTATAATTCGCTTTAGTGTTTTGATGATAATAACACCTTTTTATTAATAATGTTTTTAAAAAATCTTTTTTGTAGCACGACTTATTTTGATTTGAGCTTCCGTTATCGAGTAAATCGAGTCCGAATTGAGATTTTTTTGGGTTGAATAATTTTGGAAGTAATATATAAAAAAAATTGAAAACAACCCGTAAAAAGCAAAGTTTTTTTACAATGATAGATCTATTTTAAAATGTCTTTTGTAAGTTAAATTTTGTAAATAATATACTTTGACATTAAAACATGGTTTGACTGTGAATTAAAGAAATTGATTACCCAGGAGTCGTCAACTCTACCAACCTCGCCAAATTCCGATCGAGTAGGATTGACATTTGTTTCTTATATTAACTGATTTCAGTTGAAATGCAAATCTTGGATGCGGAAATTAAGCCACTTCCCGACATCCCATCAAGCTGAAACTCGGCGGATATACTCGTTGTCGATGATAAAACATTCTTTTAACTTTTGGCGGCAATCACATACGCAGACATATTCGCATTTCTCTGAAATCAGATAACATTGCAGCAGATAATTTACGAAATAAATGTCGGTCCTTTCCGATCTGCATTTGGCAAAGTTGCTAGAACTGTCAACTCCAGTTCCTAGAGAGGAAGGTACAATCCTCAGTCAAACAAAACAAAAACAAGATTTTTTTAAGACATTTTCAAATAGATGTATTATAGTAAAAAAACCTTTGTTTACCGATTGTTGAAGTTACCGGGAAAACTTAACTTCAGTTATTTAACTCACAACTGTTTTTACCTGAACGGTTGTGGAAGTTACCTGAAAGACTTTACTATAATAATAATTGCACAGTTTGTATAGCGCCGCTTTTGTGAGATACCACCTCAGGGACGCTATTTATTATAACTGTTTTTACGGGTTGTTGATTCAAGTCTCAAATTCAAGCCTCGATTTTCCAGACTTTTGGATCACGAAACTCACCCGTCGCAATTTATTTTGTCCTTTATTCTATGGTATTTGGCATCTAAAACTTTTGTGTCTTTTTTGCGCAGATAAATCGAAATATCCCAACCTTAAAAAATGGCCGATATAGACAGTATCATATACGAGGACTTCATTCCGGTAGAAAGCACTCCCTCCGCAACCGATGTTCCGCAGGTGCCCGACCAAGAAGTGACCACCAGGAACATGATAGGCGCTTTGACAAGCGACTGTCCCCCAGGAAACTCAAGGGACGCTACCGGGGAGTGCCGCCCCATATTCTAGTGAAGGGAGAACTCTTCAAGAACCCTTCATACCAAATCCACATATTATCTTTGAAATCACAAAATGAGTTTGTCTTCTAATAGTCACACGGAGAAAAATGATCCTGTTAAAAAAGTGATCACATGCCGATTTCCTAACAAAATATTAGTCATTTAGGATTTATCCAGAACACGTGTTCTTTTCTTAATAAATGTCACGAAGGAATGCGACAATATCAATACTTGTATGAACACGTGTTACAATACTTTGTTAGGAACTCATTCGTTAAAGGCCTGCAGTCCCGTTTTTAGCAGGAAAACGAAACATTTGACCATTTTTTAATAAATTAACAGTATTTTATATCAGAAAGTTTTCTCCGTGCAGTAAATTTTTCGATTTGTATAAAAAATTACGAACTTATAAGCCATCAAAGTAAACGTTAGTAAAACAAATATAAAGTAGATATTTGATAAATTTGTAATTACGTGAAATATCGTTGTAGGACAACCTCATTATCTAGAAATTTGATAAAAAACCAACAATAACAAATCATGACCATGAAAACATCGAGTGAACCGATTATTAAAAAAATAGGTTAAACATTGAGGTTATGGTCGGAAAAAAATCACATATCTCAACTTTTATTCACACCAACCGCATATAATCGACTTACAACAATAGTAAGATTACAATCAAACAATTTAAATGTGTAGTATTTAACAAATAACTAACAGACGTGTTTATACTTTTATTTATTTACGGTATAAGTACATTTAACTACAGAATCCAATGTGATTATACAATCTATTTTTTTGTTAAAATACTACATGTTAATTAATAACGATTTTTAAAAAATATGTGAAATGCTTTTAAAATTATTTTTATTTTTGTTTTATTGAGTTCTATGTTCCAATGGTATATTGAGTTTTATTGAGTTCTATGTTCCAATGGTATATTGAGTTTTATTGAGTTCTATGTTCCAATGGTATATTGAGTTTTATTGAGTTCTATGTTCCAATGGTATATTGAGTTTTATTGAGTTCTATGTTCCAATGGTATATTGAGTTTTATTGAGTTCTATGTTCCAATGGTATATTGAGTTTTATTGAGTTCTATGTTCCAATTGTATATTGAGTTTTATTGAGTTCTATGTTCCAATGGTATATGTGTTACTTAAATATTGTTTACTTTGCTACCGGTTTTGACATAACTAGCAATCTTAAAACATAGTTAATGACACGGTTGTGTTGAAAATTGTAGCAAAGTAAACAAAATTTAAGTAACACATATATTATTGGAAAATAAAACTAAATAAAACATTTGAAAATAAAATTATGTATGAAAAGTTTCGATGGATTAATATTAATAAATAAAAATATTCGCTTTACGTTCAAAAATATTTTTCTTCGTCATCTTTCTTTTTCACAGATTCCAGATTCCTTTCAGTTGATCCCATCACTTTCCTTTAGGCTAGATCCTCTTACCACATTCCTTTTAGTTGGTCCCATCACTTTCCTTTCGGCTAGATCCTCTTACCACATTAATTTCAGTTAGTTCCTCTCCCCATTACTTTCATTTGGGTCAAATTAACATCATACACTTTTCTTTCATTTGATATCACTCGTAGCATTGCTTTCCTGTTGGTTAAATCCTTATCATACTACTTTCCTTTCGGTTGATTCATCGTCCCATTACATTCCTGCTAGCTAAATCCTTATCGCGACACTTTCTTTTCAGTAGATTCTTCGTCCGATTGCTTTCCTGTTGGCTTAATCCTCATCAAACTACTTTCTTTTCAGTTGATTCTGCGTCCCATTGCTTTCCTATTGGATAAATCCTCAAATACCACTTTCCTTGCAGTCTTCCTCTCGTTCTTTCCTTTTAGTTAAATTTTCGCCTTATGCGTTTTTTCAGTCGATTCCTCATCATGTCTTCTTTACCCAAACTTTTCGAAAGCCTAGAACTAGACAAGTTGAAATCTCACTTTAAACGAGTAATCTCACCCTTTCAACATGAATTTATTAAAGGAAGATCAACGCTTTCCTATTTAATGATATCGATGATCTTTAATAATTGATACAAATCAATGATATCGTTAATGCCTTTAACGCATCATATCAAACTGAATCCATATATACTGACTTATATGTAAAGCATCTGATAAAGCACACCACAGAATCTTAATACGAAAATTAAAATTGTTAGGAGTGAGAGGGAGCATGTAAGAAAGGTTTAAAAGTTGGGTCTGTTGGGAAGGTACTTACCGGTAAAGGTGGATTCATTCACTTCTTACAAATTTGCGGCATCAAGCGAAGTACCGCAAGGATCTCATTTCGGCCCAATATTATTTTGTTTGTTCATCAATGATATATTTGTAGTAAATAATTTTAGCAAAGTCAAAGTTCTGTTGTTTGCCAATGATCTGAAGATCTACATAGTAATTAAAAATTAAAGTTGAACCAGAATAAACTATTTGCTTGGTGTTCAGAAAATTATTTGAAACTGAATATTAGTAAATGCCAGATTATTAGTTTTAGCAAAGGTAAAAATCCTCTTCATGTTTCTTATTTAATTAATGGCGCAAATCTTCTTAGAATTTCACAGATTCAAAATCTCGGTGTCTTATTCCACGAGAGTCTGCAGTTTAACTTAACATCGATGAAACTTGTAATGTATGCCAAATGTAGTTGGTGCCAATGTGGTGTAGAGGCTGAGTATTATTGTAGCGGGTGAAGGTAGTACTCAATAATGATACTTGATCTTGTACTGATATTTATTGGGGAGCTGCTTCAAACAAAAGAGGCACACAACTAACGTGCATCGCTTTTTATAAGATCTTGCAAGCATTCCATCTCGCTTGCACTCATCCACATTCGTACAGACATCACAAAACTGCAAGCGATGCGATGAGAATGCTCGATTATATTTTGAGAATGGAGGCACAGTTTAAAAATGTGTTAACTTTAAAACATCTATATTGCTCATTAGTACGAAGTAAATTAGAATATAATTCAACAGTATGGTCACCGTACTACATAGTCCATTCTCAAGCCTTAGCAAAGGTACAAAACAAATTCCTTCGATACATAAAAATATTTTAAAATGAACATTTCCATGGAATTTATAAATTATAATAACTTACTAGCTGAAACCAGATTTATTAAACTAGCACATAGAAGAGTTTTAACGGGTTTATTATTTTTATTCAAAATTATCAAATTTCTAATTGACAGCCCTGAATTATTGTAATTAATTTATATAAATGTACCTGCCAGACAAACTCGAAGCAAAGACACTTTTAAATGTAACAATAACCTCAATACTAACTACTCTATGTATTCACCAATTCCAAGAATTCATCACCTTGCAAATAAACACTAAGGCCAGGCTACACGAGCGGTTCTCCCGCCGCGGGAGAACCGCTTGTAAACCGCTACAGACGGGCCCAGGCTACACGAGCGGTTCTCCCGCCGCGGGAAACCGCTCGAGAAAGCGACCGCGGACATTATTTGGTTCATTCTTCAAAATGGATCCGCCAATGATCACTGCTCTTGCAGCGCTTATTTTAATAGAGTTATTAAAAAAAAAAAAAACGACGAAGTGTTTGGGTGGCACCAATATTAAGTAATCGTTTAAATTCCGGAATATTTCATTTAATGTTTAGTGTACACCGAGATAATCCTCAAAAGTTCTTCACATACTACAGAATGTCTGTGAACTCGTTTGATGAACTTCTATCAATTGTGAGCCATAGTATTAACAAACAAGATACAAACATGCGACGATCCATCAAACCTGCAGAACGCTTGGCTATCATACTCAGGTAAATAAAATCACATAATATTATTTATTATTTTATTTAAAAAAAATTATTAATAAAAAGTAGACCAGAGTAATTTATTGAAGAGGTAGGTAAGATATAATATTATAATAATCATCATTTTCTTGTGATGTGTCAGAAGCAGTCTCATTTTGTGGCGATGCTACTCTGCTTATTGGAGAAAATGCTTCAGAATATGTTCTTGAGCCTGAGCTCCCATCCTGGTTTCTGCGGTAAATAAATTCAGACAAGTTGCTGGGAATATCGGGATTTGTATTTTCATTATTTGCGTAGGTTGTTTGCTTTCTTTGTATATTTCTGAATAAACTGGTGATTTGATATCTGGTTTCCATAGCCAAATCTGGTGTCATCGAATTCATAATGGGTACAAACGACATAAGAAATGCACGATTTCCCTTTTCATCTTTATCCTTGTTATCTTTTTGCAATTGCAAACTTTCGTTCAAAATTTTGGTTATTTGAGGAATTGCATTTTTTTCTTTTTGGTTTTTCTTCATAGAAACTTGTCTTTCTTGAGGTGGTCTCATCAGAACATCTGCTTCTATCTCCTGATTTTGTGTTAAAACCACAGGAGAAATATTAGACTCACGTTCGTCTGAAGTACTGGCTGCAGTAGGGCGTAAAAAGGACAAGAGGTCAAAATAAATATATCTTTTTTTTTGTGCTGATTGTCCCGACACTGTGTTGGTTTCTGACTTTACTTCTTTCATATAACTGTCTTTGATGTTCTTCCACTTCTTCATGAGATCTTTTACTGTAAAAAAAAGAAATATATTATATTTATAATGCATCTATTATTTTTTAAGTTGTGGCGAGCTCTGAGACAGGCCTATGTTCAGCAGTAGACAATATTGGCTGATGATGACAATGATTTATTTTTTCAGATATTTGGCTTCAGGAGGAACATTCACAGATTTGGAATACGATTTTCAAATTTCACGAAAAACCATACCATTTATTGTAAAAGAAACATGTCAAGCTATTTGGGAAGAACTGGCACCTTTAGAAATGCCAAAACCAAATAAAGAAAAATGGATCAATATTGCTGAGAAATTTTACAAAGAAGCGAACTTCCCTAATTGCGTTGGCGCCATGGACGGCAAACATATTAGAATTATTTGCCCTCCGAAAGGTGGATCTAAATATTTTAATTACAAAAAATACCATTCTCTTATTTTATTTGGAGTGGTGGACGCAGACTACTGTTTTACATCCATTGATATTGGTGCTCCAGGTGGAGAAGCTGACTCATCAATCTTCAAAAGTTCAAATTTTGGGCAAAAGTTAATAAATTCTCAGTTAGATCTACCAGAGCCCGCTTATCTTCCTGACAATATAGGACAACCACCTGTGCCTTTTGTATTTGTAGGTGACGCTGCGTTTGGTCTAAACAAAAATGTTATGAGACCATTTTCTTTACGAAACATAACATTGCCCAAGAAAATTTATAACTATCGATTATCAAGAGCTCGCCGTTTTGTCGAATGTGCGTTTGGTATTCTCAGCGCAAAGTGGAGAATTTTTTATTCAAGCATCATGATCAATCGACCGAGTGCCATACCCATTATAAAAGCAGCTTGTGTGCTACACAACTTTGTAAGACGCAGAGATGGGTATCGATTTGAAGACACGATTGAATGTGATTTCGAAGAATACGATGTAGTTCAGGCAGTTGCAGGCCGATCTACTGGCATTACAGTAAGAGATTCGTTTATTCGATACTTCAATGGTCCTGGTGCCGTTCCTTGGCAAAACAGGATGATTCATTAAGACGCTGGTTACTAACATTAAATTTCAATTATTATAACATTATTATTTAGCGTTTATGATTTTTAAAAAACTGTATATTCGTAAATGCCATATGGTTACCCTGTGATCCCAAAAATATTGGTGAAACTTTTCAAGATGGAGAAGCGTTCATTATAATCGTCAAATTCGCGTACATTTATTCATACTCACGTTAACTGCATCGCAAAACCAAACAATTTCAAGCATATTTCAATTAATAGGAACTGATCTAGAATGTTCATTATCGATACAAAACCACCCTATAAAGTTTCTCTAACATTTTTGAGGTCACCCTGTATAAGAATAAAAAGTATACTCACTAGATCTGTTTTTATCTTCTGGTCCTAAATCATCCCAATGATCCATCATTTGTTGTCCTATCTCCATCCATAACTTTGCTTTTAATTCTCGATTGGCGTAATCATTTAACTTTACATCATATAAAGCAGGCCGATCTTGTATTTCTATTATGAATCGCTCCGTATCAAACATGTTGTAACATGAATCCTTCACGCGCACGACCGACCAACAACGCTCTCTCGCAGGGAATGATCAAAAGCGGGGAAACCGCTCGTGTACTATGAACGTGGCGGTTATCCGCTGCGGGAGAACCGTTGCATGCGGCGGCGGTCGAATTTCTCCCGCCCGTGAACCGCGAGCGGCCGCGGCGGGAGAACCGCTCGTGTAGCCTGGGCCATACAACGTTCATAGTAAATTGTGTCTGGAGCGGTTTACAGCGGTTCTCCCGCGGCGGGAGAACCGCTCGTGTAGCCTGGGCCTAAGCACTCTTTTCAGGGTGAAATGCCTAAAACCAAAAACAAAAAAAAACACTGTGAACTTATTGAGATATTTGGTGTTATCAATTTTGTGAGTTTCAAAAGGAAAAACTAATTTCAGACCTATTTGCTAGTTATTAACTTGTGTTATTTATTAGCTTTTTTAAAAAAAGTCTCGTCTCTATACCTTCCAACGTTTAAATCACATAGTACTCCTTAGTTTATTTGTTTTTTTTTATACGCATACTAATGACTGTATGCATGTACGGACATACTTGATATGTATATTATACTTTGATTTATTTACCATTTCAAGTATTACTATTTAAATTCGATATTAATTACAGCGTTGGTATTTTGCCATTACTTATTTTTTTTTCTATAGATACAACAGACATTATTTTTCTTCTTTTTTTTAAATTTCTATTTTATAATTCATGTCAGTATGTTATATTTTTACCGTTTTTTCTTTTATATGGACAAAACTATTAATATTCATATTGCGCATTTACGGGCCCGAAAAAATAGTTCATCTTAATATTTTACAGCATAACTTGCAAAGGGTTTTTTTTCCTAAAAACAATTAAATTACCGCCATCTATGAACGAGCCGATGCTAAATTATTTTAAGTTTGTTCGTTGGATGGCATTAATTAATTTATTTTATTTAAATACGCTTTTTTCAAAGTATTGCTGTACAATATTAAGACAAATTATTTGTTTCGATATTTCCTTAGGGTTTATTATAATTTTTTATGATGAACGTATTACTAAAATTTCAACTGTTTCTAGAAAAACGTTCTAGTGGTACGCAACTACTTCATTCGAACGAAATTCTTGAAGTCTCGATTGTTCCAAACAAGCTTCTTGGATGTTCTTTTATTTTTTATTTATTTGTTTGGAAAATTTTACATAGCAACCAAATTGTTCCAGAAGCTTCTTCACCTTTTAAAAGCGACAGCGTGAAGAAAGCAGTCAGTCAGTCGAATAGTCGAGTCAGTGTCGAGCGTGAAGGAACTAACGAGCCACAGTCGAACTTCAGTGTAAAAAAAAACCAGCAAACCAGAACTCAGGCCAGCCGAGTCAGTCGGAGTCATGAACCTGACACAAAACCTCGAGTCGCTACTGAATGACCTCCGCACCAAAAACCCACCTCTGGCAGTCATTCAAGCTTTTATTACCACTCTCCCACCAGCCACCACAGCCACGACCTCGCTTTCGACCACCACACCACCACCCAGGCTCCCGACTACAAACTACACTCCTCAGCTCCTGTCTTCCATAGTGTCGCCCGTAAAGGCCCCCGCCCCGCCGCAAACCAAGCTTGCTCCCAAGACCCAGCTAAACCTCACCACCATACTCCAACCGACCACCACCGCACAAATCCACGCCCCCCAGCCCACGGAAGATTTCCCCCCGCTGAACGGTGAATGGAGTGCCCCTGCCCGGAAGAAAAGGAGGGCCCCCGCCTCTTCCCCCCGCCCCTCTTCACCGATACCGACCCATAACAGCTTCACCATCCTGACCACCCCGGACTCCGACCCAACTGAAACCATCATCACCGACGTACCCGCTACCGCTGGCCCCTTCACCACCCCCACCGCACACTCTCACCGCACGGCCATTTTAATCAAATCTGCAACAAACTGGAACGCCCTCCGTACAAAACTGATGGCGGCGGGGGTAAACATCGCCCACGCAAAGGTCATCCCCCACGGCATCGCACTCACCACCTCCAACTCTTTCAGTTTCCGTCTTGCGACAAAGATGCTTGATGAGCAGCTGACCCCCTTCCACACTTTCGAGTTGTCCGAAGACAAAACGACAAAGGCAGTTCTCCGTGGCATCCCTACATCAATAACCACCGAAGAAATTAGAGTGGAGCTGGAAAACCAACAACTCCCGGTGATTTCAGTGACAAGAATGCGAGCTGGACCCGACCGCACCGACGCGACGTACCAATGGTGCTCGTCCAGCTCACCCACGGAGAAACAGGGAGGCAGATCTTCCAACTTACCTCCATATTCCACCTTATCATAAAGGTGGAATTCCTTGATCAGAAATCTGCCCCCTCCCAATGCCACCGATGCCAGTTCTTCGGACACTCCTCGAAGGGCTGCCACCTCCCCCCCCGCTGCGTCAAATGCGCGGGGCCTCACTTCACCGCTGAATGCCTGAAGCAGAGGGAAGACGGCCCCGGCAAATGCGCAAACTGCTCTGGACCCCACACCGCCAACTACTCTCTCTGCCCAAAGAGACCAGCACCATCCGCCCTCCGAACAAACTCACGTGCGCAGGTACCCTCCCAAACCACCTTCTCCTCCCGCCCATCTGACCCAACCATCTCCTACGCCAGGGCCTCAAACCCGAGCGCCCCCCCAACCCTTACCGCCCCCCTTAACATTAACGCCCCCCATACCGCCCCCCTCACAACCACCACCCCCCTTATCGCCCCCTTATCGCCCCCTCTATACCGCCCCCATATCTACCGCCCCCCTCTCTACCGCCCCCTCTCTACCGCCCCCTCTCTACCGCCCCCCTCTCTACCGCCCCCCCTTTCAGTTTTTTCGATTTTATCGCCAAAATAAATTTCTCCAAGATCGGAGAACTCTTCTTCGATCTCCTCCCAAAGTTCATGTCGGCGGGCTCACCGTCCGACTACGTCACCATCCTTCTAGCAGCAGTCCCCCAAATCTTTGGTCTTTTCTCCAACTAAAATGGCTAGCTCGACTACCCTGCCCTCCGCGCTACGCATTGCATTCTGGAATTCAAACGGTATCGGAAACAAACTCCCAGAGCTCCGTCTGTTCACCAACACTCACAAATTGGACATTTTATTAATCAACGAAACTCACCTCACCCCCGCTCACACACCAAAAATCGCAAACTACACGATGTACCGGAATGACCGCACACACTCTCGCGGAGGCGGCACCGCCATCTACGTGAGAACTAAACTCGCACACTTACACAACCCCACACCCACATTAACAACGCTCGAATGCACCACCATAACCATATACACGAAACACTCCGGCCCGCTGAGACTTAGCTCGATTTACAACCCCCCCCAGCAGCGGCTACGGGAGTCGGATCTCGAGCTACTTCTTGCCGGCGACGTACCTACTATCCTAGCGGGAGACTTTAACGCAAAGCACCCCGCCTGGAATAGTAGAGTCACCAACCCCAACGGCATCTTTTTACACAAATTTCTCGATACCCATCCAGACACCATAGCCGTCGCCCCCGTGGACCCCACCCATTTCTCCGACCTGGGCTACACCCCCGACGTACTCGACATAGCTCTATTCTACAAATCACCCTGGAATTACTGTATTGAATCCAACACCGACCTCAGCTCTGACCACAACCCCGTGTTGTTAACCCTCCAACGTTTCGCCCCCACGCCACCACCTACAATGAAAACCAAAACTGATTGGACATACTTTTCGCACAGAGTCGGCGAAAAAACCCAAATAAATTCATCCATCCAAAACACCGCGGACCTGGACCTCGCGGTTGACGAACTCACCGAAACCATCTCCTCAGCAATATCCGAAGCCTCAAAATCTCACCTCATGAAAAGCCCCCCCCCACTCCAAGATTCTCTCCCCTCTCCAATAAAATCACTCATCCAAACAAAAAACTCCCTTCGTCGCCAATGGCACAAATATCAAAACCCCAGAATCAAAACGGTCATCAACCGCCTTCAAGCCCAAATTAAAAAAGCACTAACACAGCACTCCAATTCAACCTGGAACGACAAGCTACAAAGCATCAACCTACAAGATGGCTCCTTATGGAAACTTGCAAAAGCCCTTCAAACCACCTCCACACCAAACCACCCCATCCAAACCTCATCCGGGCTCGTCTTCGATGACCCGGACAAAGCTGAGGCGTTCGCAGACAGCCTAGAAAAACAATTTAGCCCCAGCCTCAAACACGCCGACCCCATACACATTACTAACGTCAACCGCAAAGTAAACTCAATCTTCAACAACCTCCCCTCCACCAACATTCATTTCACCACACCCGCAGAAGTTCGCCGAACTATAAAAAGTCGGAAGAACAAAAAAGCTCCAGGTCCCGACGGCATCACAAATTTCGCACTAAAAGCCCTCCCCCGCAAAACAATTCTGGCCCTAGTAAACCTCTTCAACACCGCCCTTCGACTGCGCCACTTCCCCAAAAGCTGGAAGCACGCACACGTCATCGTTTTAGCCAAACCTGGCAAAGACCGGCTCCAGTGCGAAAACCACCGACCAATCAGCCTCCTCTCCAACATTGGAAAAATCTTCTAACAAATCCTCCTCACCAGGCTCCTCAAGCATTTACACGAAGTCTCTACACTTCCCGACGAGCAACACGGCTTCAGAGCTGAACATTCTACCCTTCATCAACTCCTAAGAGTCACCGAACTCATTCTCGGCGGCTTCAACTCCCAGCGGTCAACTGGCACCATATTCCTGGACATAGCCAAAGCTTTCGACAAAGTATGGCTCAACGGCCTACTTTTCAAACTCCACGACACAGGGATCGATCCCCAGCTACTCGGGACCCTAAAATCTTTCCTACATCGCCGCACCTTCCAAGTGAAGTACGGCAGTGCCCTCTCCACCACTCGCTTCATGACAACAGGCGTCCCCCAAGGATCCCTGCTGTCCCCCACCCTCTTCAATATCTACACACACGATATTCCCCTTCCAGAAAATTCAACCCCCCACTCCAAAAAAGCAATTTATGCCGACGACACGGCCCTTCTGGCGCAATACAGTTCTCCCAGGATGATAACTTACCGACTCCAACAAGACATCAACAAACTCCAAGACTGGTATGACAAGTGGCGCATCGATGTGAACCCCTCCAAAAGTGTAGCGGTTTTCTTCTCCCATAGAAAGAACCGTTGCACCCCTTGGAGGGCTGTAACTCTTCACGGCGAAGTCATACCATGGCACAACACCGCCAAATATCTTGGAGTGACCCTTGAAAAAAAACTTTCCTGGACCGCCCACATTTCAGAAACGCTTAACAAGGCCAGGAAAACCTCTAGTGCCCTCTACCCCCTCCTTCATGCAAACTCAAAAACCTCTCTTTACAATAAACTCACCATCTACCGCGCTAAAATCAGACCTATCATTACCTACGCCTCCCCCATCTGGGCCACGGGGAACACCAAACGTCTGGAACAATTCCAAAATGCAACGCTCAGACGATACACCAAAAGTCCATGGTTTGTCAGAAACTCGATAATAAATTCAGGCACGAAAATCCCCCCTCTTAGGAAACACATAGTCGATCTGGCCAAAACTTTCTTCAGCAACCTAGCATCAAACCCCAACCCCAGCATCTCTAGCCTGGGTAAACCCAATCCAAGCGACACCCTCTCCAAATACCCATACCCCATCTCCATTCTACTCCCCCCCTAATGTGCGGGCTTAAAACAATATATTTTTAAAAATAAATAAATAAATCACACATACCAAAATAAAAAATAAAACAATCTCACATCACTCAGTCGCCTAAAGGCAGCCCGCACATAGGGCACAAAACCCCCCCTCCAGGTACCTGCGCACTTCAGACAACGAGAAAAAAAGCTCCTAACAAGAGACTTTGCACCTCGGAAAAAAAAAATCCATTAGATATCAAGCAGTCAGTCAGTCATCAATCTGCCATCAGTTAACAAGGTGCTCAACGAGTGATAATCCGCGCACCTCACTTGCGCGAAGGACATTCTTCCCGGCTCTCATCATGGACTCCATCGGGACATCATCATAGCGCTTTGACCAGATCGCCGTTCCTGGCCAACGCTACGTGGATTACAGCGCCCTGGTTCCAGCGTCTCTGACCAGCGCTTCATCCACTCACCATGACCACCACGAGGACACGCAGCATCCTCACTGGTCTACCAGCTCCCGCTCAACCGCATACAAGGTCCACCGCACCTTCGGTATTCTCGTCAGCACTGGAGTACTGATTGCCAAGATCGCCAGTGCCTGACAGACACGAGTCCGGTCACCAGCGCCCGGCGTCGACTCACAGACCCGCGCTTGACCTGCCATCACCGCCTGCATCCGGAGAATACTACACCTGTCCTACGTCCACTCTCATCACGGCTACCTGACTCATCAAATATACACTCTGACCTTCACAACAACATCTTTCATTCCGTGCCTCCTCACCAGATCACCAAAACGTTTTGTAAAATTTTCGAAACAGTTTTACATAAAATATTTTAATGGTAAGGTGCTATTTGTGTTAATCTTAAATATAAATAACTTACATCCAAAGGCATCCCTTTATTTATTTCACGCCTATTAAGGCTTTTACATACATATATATAATATATATAAAAAATATTTACGAAATTATACATGAAAATAGTGCAGGCGACTATTTAAAACAATTGCAGAAAAATAACTATAAAGTCAAAATATCACTGAACTTTATCTACACAGTATGCAGGCACAAAACATAAAAAATCCTAAATATTTTTTTCTGTTTCAGTTGACAAAATTATTATGTGTAAAATTCCACTACTTGATGAAAAAACTTCAATAGGGTATTTTTTTTTTTTTTTTTACAGTGAATACCTCACAAGAGTCCCAACTGCTCCCGTCTGGAGCCAGTGAGACTATGGCATCCCCAATTGGGGGGTGTTGTGAGGCTGAAGGTAAGTGGGGAAGGGAAAGAGGAAGGTGGGGAAGTACCTGGCTATTCAGATCTAGTCACTAAACACGGCTAAAGCCATTTGGAGCAACGTTTCAATTCTGAATGGTGGTCTTACACCAGGGCGATACTGGTAGTATCTTCCACTCTGGAACGTGCCGCAAATATACTATATATTATTTTAATTAATTAATTGTGAAATAACACAAATTAATCAAATAAAATTTATTTGCGCACGCTGGGTTCGAACCCGCGACCTTCGGAATGGCAGTCCAATGCGTTACCACTGGACTATGCCGGCCGTCAAATATGCTATGTATGCTTATATATTGAAATTGATGTACTAAATATATGCTTGGATTTGTTCTTCGTAATGCGAGATCATTTACTTATGGAATTGCAATACGGAGAACATATGAAGCACTTGTCCGCAGCATCCTGGAATACAGCTCCATTATTTGGGCCCCTTCTAAACAAAACCATATCTTAGAAATAGAAAAAGTACAAAAAAGGTTTATGCGTTACCTGTATATGAGGGAATATACATACTATCCATTCCTGTATCCATCCTTGTTCTTAACAGGAATGCTCGATTTCAATACATTAAAAGCCCGCAGAAAAATATTTTTAGGTAAACACTTTTTTAAGTTAATCTCTGGTACTCACAATCCGCCTATGTTGAAAGAGGCTAACAATTATACTCGAGGGAGATGCCATGCACTCTTATATGCTCCGAAAGCGAGGACTTCTGCCTATCAGAACGCGCCAATAAACAGCGATTCTGCATTAGCCATCGACATTTTCAATGTCACCCACAGACAATTCAGTAAATATCTTTTAACACATGTCACAAAATAGTAAAACTGCCTCTGTAAACTTTTTAATTTGTAATCTTCTCCGTGATATATTGGTGTATAACCGTTTTATGGAGAACATGAAAAAATAAATAAATGTGTAATTTCACACAGATCTGAATAGTCAGGAACTTCTCCGTCTTCCTCTCCTACATCTTCTTACCCTCCCAACTACCTTCGGCCTAACAACTCATACTCAACATATCCCCCCATTAGGGATGCAACAGTCTCACTGGCTCCAGACGATTGGCAGCAGTTGGGATTCTTATGTATGGATTATTAAGTGCCTTCCATACTAATTTGAATGGAAACAAATATCGTGAAATGTGAATGAAAACAAATGGTCCAATAGCCCAGGGCACCTTCTTACTTACACGCGCCAGACATCGAAGATCTACATCCTATTAGAAATTCGTAAACACAGTTTTGTATTGGAATTTTAAGCCTCGCTTAGGCAAATATTTGTATCACGAAACACGCCCACAAGGCACTTTTGTGTTATTATTTATTCTTTATTCTATATTCTTGATTCTTTATTCTTGATTCTTGATTCTTTATTATTTATTCTTTATTCTTTATTATTTATACTTTATTCTATATTCTTTATTCTTTATTCTTTATTCTTTATTCTTTATTCTTTATTCTTTATTCTTTATTCTTTATTCTTTATTCTTTATTCTTTATTCTTTATTCTTTATTCTTTATTCTTTATTCTTTATTCTTTATTCTTTATTCTTTATTCTTTATTCTTTATTCTTTATTCTTTATTCTTTATTCTTTATTCTTTATTCTTTATTCTTTATTCTTTATTCTTTATTCTTTATTCTATATTATTTATTCTTTATTCTTTATTATTTATACTTTGTCTTTATTCTTTATTATTTAAACTCACTTTCACAGCAAATTTTGAATATGTGCTAAAGAAGGTATCAAAAAAGTCAATTTTGTTAAACTACAAAGCTCATTTATAAAACTATAGTTGTTCCACATTTAGATTATTGCTCTACTATGTTATATTTAGCCAGTGAAGGAAATTTGAACAAACTAGATGTTATACAGAATAGATCTATGAGATGTATACTGGGAAAAGGCAAATACGCAAGCATTAATCAAATGAGAGAGCAGTTAAATTGGATCCCAATAAAAAAGAGACTGTTATTTAATGTGTTAATTTTTGTGCATAAAGTCATGAGCAACTAAATGCCAAAATATTTTAAGGATGAAATTGTTTTTAATAGAGATGTTCATAATTATTAATTACGAAACCAGAAATGTAAATAGAATTAGATTTCCACATATGAAGAAATCAAAATCACAGAACTGCCTAATGTACAAAGGACTAAAGATGTATGATGAAATGCCTGAAAGTCTGAAGAATTAATGTATTTAAGGCGATGCCATACGTAGTAATGCAAAATCATGTGTTTTGATGAAAATTTGATCGCCTAGAAATGTTTCAGATGCTTTAATTAAATACTGCGAATAGAATACATCTTTGAAATAATCGAGTATTTTTTAGATAAGTTTTTTTATAAGAACAGAAAAAAAATGTATGAGGCCTATGAAAACTTCTTTAAAGTTCAAAATCTCCTACTTACGAACCCATTTTCGGTTATGATTTTATTTTATAATGTGGCAAATTAAGTTATTTATAAAATGAAAAATTAATATTTATGCCTTATTTATCCACAAAATAAAATAAAAGGCACTTTTTGGCCATGTTTTTTTCTTGTATAAATCAAAATAGGCGGATGGTGTTAAGCTGGAATTTAAACCTTATCGCCATCTACGTAAGGGTTATTATTGATAGCGGCTCAATTTAAAATATTACACGACGTAGTGCATCGCCTTAAAAAGAAATGTTGTGTTTATTGTAAAAATATTTAAAGATACAAAATGAAATATTATCTTGTTTATATTCAAATGTTGTATAAACTAACTCAATAAATAATAAATAAATAAAAAACTACTCGCATAAAAAAAAGTTCTCTCATTCTGTCGTTCTGTCATTCCGGCATAAGAGGAAGCTACAAGTCATAATTGTGTATATTCTTGGTATATTGTAGGTAATAGGCATTAAAATCGCTTGACAAACGGAGTCCATAAACGTTCGATTTCAAGCACAAAACTGGTTTTTATTTATTTTGTAAATAATTTTATAAGAAAGCAAAAAAGTTAATCAGGTCAAACTGTCACAGATAATCTTAGCTATAATACTGTATTTTTTAAAGTTGTTTCTTTTACGCGTTCATACATTTCTATTGAAATAATATTTTTTTAGTAGAAAAACCTTCAATTTATCTAAATCATATATTTTTTATATTCATAATGTACACCAATGCGTTATAAAGATTAATCAAAATAGTGATTTAGCATTAAGCTTCGCCTTAAAAAAAATGTATATTATAAGACGGCCCCGATTAGGGAGAAAATTAGTTTGCAGTTGTGCAAAAAGGCTGTAGTCGCCCCCGTCGCGTCCATGGCTAGCCCATCCGCCGACTAGTATTCGGAACCCCCGCACACGCGTTGGCCCTCCGCCCCCACCGAGCGGGCGGGTCGGTCCCGCGGGCCGGCGCCCCCCCCCGGCCGCGCTGCCCGACGCGGCCTGGGGGCACGGCGCGCCCGACCTCCAGTAGGTGCAGGCCGGGCGGCGACGGAGCGCGCGGGCGGGGGCCACGCGGCGGGGCTCCCGCAGCCCGACCTCCGGGAAGCCGGATTACAGGGGAAGCCGCGCCCCCGGTCGGAGAGAGCGACAAATTACCACTATTTCAATTGCGGGCAGGGATCAAATCCTGGTCAAAACATTCATTATGAAAAAAAAACTGTCCATCTTTAGATATATTTTTCTTCTGGTGTCCTCTCTAATTGGAGGTTGGTTAACATCAGACGATAATTATTATTTATATGTAGGTGGTACAATTTTAATGACAGACAGTTTTGAAACATGAGAAAGAAATAATAAAAATAAAATTACATTAAAAAATAATATATGCAAGAAAAAAAATTAAAAATAACAAGAACATAAATTAAAAAATACAGCGATTTCACTGGTTTACAAAAATATATTTTCCATTTAGGAATAGTGTTGAAATAAATCTTTTACGTAATCCACAAAATTCGCAAAGTTAATATTAAATATATCGACATCACCTAAGTACCTATTGGTTTCCTATAGTGTGAAACCGTTGTATTGGGGAGTTCGCAATGTAATTGCGCTTATGTTTGTTGCAGTGGAATAGTGTATTTTGTCGTGTTGTTATTGTAGGTATTCGTAAGTTTATGAGTTGCAGAACTAATTTCACAACAGTCGAATTTAGAGTTTAAAATCTTGAATAAAAAAGTTAAGTCGTTTATTTTACGCCTGTGTTCCAATGTGTGTATATAATAAGAAATTATATTGTAAGTCTTCTAGTGGGATATTTAATTATATTCTTACATACAAGTTATGTCTTAATTTTTTCAAAAATATTCTGCTATCCTCAAAGCAATTTTATTTTATTTTTGGAGAGAGGCATTGAAAAATCATTTCTATAATATTTTATTAAGATAATTAAATATAATTACAAAATTCCTAGTTCGGCCTATCAGAAGAATAAAAAACATTTTTTTAATTAGCAATGAAAACAAAATTATAATCATGCGAATGGTATGATTTTTTTTATTTTTTATTATAGGTTGTCAATGTATCGATGTTTGTGTGAAGTAATCTGAAGTATTCGTATTCCTGCGACAAATTATTCACGTTCAAATCTTTAAAATTGGAACTCCATTCTGACGAGCGATTAATTAGGTTATTAGTAATTAGGTAATTAGTATCTAATTGTGATTAACAATTACTAATTAGTAATTGTAATTTAATTATTAATTACCAAAATGACTTTCTTTTTATAATATTGCTGTATTTTAAATGTATATTTTTGACAGATGTCGCAATTTTAAGTTAAGTTAATCTGTGTTCATTTGAAGATAAATTTCTGGCGTCTCTCTAATTTGCTAACCAAAAATTTTAACTATAGAAAATGTATAATAAATATTCGTTTTTCAATGGCAGCGATCTAGATGCAAATATGTAATAAATAATTTCCGCTTCACAAATCCAACAATAATTATAAAATCCCATGATTTTTCACTGGTCTGCGTTCTCTATAATTTACAAAATAATCTTCAAACAATATCGTAATAATAAGCAATCTTGTTCCCAAAGTAAGGTCAATTTTATCTTACTTCGGGTGAAAATGGAAATATTTTCAAACATCGATATTCTTTCTTTTCCCCGTAGTTGAGGTGTAAATCTCCCGACTGCGAATCCGGAGGTCCCGGGTTCGAATTACTAGTGACGGCCTTATGAATCCATCCCTTCCGATGCGGTGCACCCGCCCCGAAGCCGGTGGGTAGACGAATCCACTGCCAAGACCTGTATAAACCATGAACCTGTGCACCCCTGCTAAGTCACGTCTTGGCGGTACCCATACCCGCCTCCCAAATAAGTAAGAATAAATGTATTAAAAAATTTATTATATTATTTTACTAAAGCAACGTCACTTTCGTCTAATTTCACAAACATGGGAAGATCAATGTGTATTTTTCGATATTGAAATATTCGTTGCTGTCGTCGAATTCTCATAGATGGCAGCACATATCGTCTTTTTCAGAAATGAGAAATTATTTCATTCCAATATTATTTTTGTTTTCGATAATTAATTAATGTAAATCTTGGAAGCGGAAAATAAACTGCTTTCCGATATCCGACCGAGCTAAAAGACTCGTTATCGATGACAATGCATTCAATCAATTTTTGTTGTCGTGTTCACACACGCAGTCATAAAGCATTTCTCTGATAAATGTCGGACCTACCCGCTCTGCATCTGGCAAGGTTGGTAGAGCGGTTGACTCTGGTCCCTGGGAATTAATGTTCATTCCTCAGCCAAATCAAATCTATTTTTATTTTTTATTTTTAGTTATTTAATTTTTATTTGACAAAAAAAGTTTTGTCAAAGAAAATGAGAAGTAATTAAATGGTTTGCCATTTATATATTGGGTTATAGTCATTGACTATATTTATATACATCGATGGTTATAGTAAGAAATATACATGATTATTTTGCACATCATACTATTATTCTGACGGCAGTGAAAAAATATTAGGTTGAATACGTGGTTAGGTTAGGTGTTGACATTAGTGGCTGCTCAACTGACTACATTTGTCGGCAGAAAACATTTTAGAGCTTGTAACCAAAACCTCAATATTGTGTATAATGCTAACCATTTAATGTTGGCCAAACATATTATTTAAACACACTTACAGTATATTTTCATTAGGTACAATAGGTACCTACGTGGTACCTACCTATATCATAGTATGTTGGCAGTGGCGGCTTGGAGTTGAAAAGTGGGGAGGCACAAACTTTTAGAGTCTATTTATTATATATTTATTTATTTATTCATTTTCGGAAAATCGGCAGCTTACATTTAATCATATATAAGTATTATATAGTAAAAAAACAATAATGGATTTCCTCCTTGTATCTTTACCTCTACTGAGACAGCATAATATGGAATACGTTATTTAAATTTGTGAGAAAGGAATATAAAATCAAAAATTTATACAAAACAAATGATTATATAACACGAAAAATTTACAAAACAATACATTTATAGCCATGGAGAGAGGTTGTAGATATAAATCAAATCATAAAAGAGATATAAACAATAGAGACATACACATTATTCACAAACCAGAGAAATATTCTTTTATGGACCTCTTGTATTTGGTAAGTTCGCAACTGAAAATATCAACCTTGATTCAGGCAAGAGTTAGTTTTGCTTTGATCAACCCTGAACAGGACACAAGAGCGTGTTGAACGCGCATGTACATTGAATGGAATCTTGTTTAGCAACTCTGGGCATTGAATATTATTTTTAACTACTTTATACAGGAATAGTGCATCCTTATGATGCCTCCGTACAGTCAGTGAATCAATTTTAAAGTATGAAGCTACCTCTGCATAATTATTAAATCTTACAAATGACTTGTAACAAAGATATTTTAGGAATTGCTTCGATTTTATTTTAAGTGGATTTTGTAAAATGGAGATCAAACAACTGATGCAAACTCCAAATGACTTCGTACATAGGCAAAGTAGAGTTGCAATGATATCGATGCTATTAAAAAGTTTCGTGTTTCTTATGATGAAGCCTAACATTTTAGCAGCTTTATTTGTGATTTGATGTATATGAAGGTTGTATTGTAGTTTACTATCAAGGGTTATTCCGAGATCACGAATATCTGAGACTGTTGCAATGTTGTTGTTTAAATAATATTTTATTTTTATTTATCGAAAAGACAATGTGACGACATTTTGAAACATTTAGATATAGTTGATTTTGTTGGCAATAGGTGGATATATTGTTTTAAATCATGTTGTAAATTGACACAATCGTTTAGACTTTTTATTGACTTGTATAGCTTAGCATCATCAGCAAATAATTCTATTTCAGAGTATTTTACAATCCTATCAAACAGAAAAAAATTGTAAAAAAACATTAATTTATTATGTATATATTACAGCCCTCGTGTAATTATATTTTTTGATTAGTAAATATGATGCAGTTTTAAAAATAATAATTACCGTTGTTACAAGCTTTGTTTTATAACAATTTTAAAGGTATGAACATAAAAAAACCACTCACGGTATAAACTTTTATTTTAAAATTTCAAACCTTTCAAACGCTTTGAAAACAATAATGAACTCAATGTTATAGCTAATTAGTGAAAAAATCACAGCCATCTTCTAAAATCCATAATATTTTGTTAAAAAATACCTATTTGTTGAGTTCCTGTTTATTTTGCAAATCTCTTTGAAATATAGGTTCCGAATAACTTAACAATATTATTTTGAATTCACTCTTCCATCATCATTAAAGTCCTCCAAGCTTAATTATATATATTTTTTATTATGTTACAATGTATTATTATAAGGTTTGAATTTTTATTTTCAATGAGTTCCGTTATTTTCAAATTTCTTTATTACATTCGTAAAAAAAGTTCGTACTTACTTGTTAACTTATTTTGTCTAATATAATTTTGAATTTTGCATTATGGCAGCACTACAAAACAGAACATAGCAGCTGTCAAAGTTATACCAAATGTTGTCTTTCGTCAGCTGATATTATTCATAGTGAATTAAATATATATTTATTTTAGTTAATAATGGAGAAAAGCAACGAAGAACTGTTGCAGGAAGTGGACAGAAAGATCCACTTTGGAGAAGAGTTGATAGAGAAGCTCACAGACGTGCTCAATGTCGACGGAGTTACGAAACTCCAGCGAAAAATCAAACAAGAAATCGTTTTTCTGAAGAAGGTTCGTCTACAAACTTTATTTTCTTTATTCTGGATGATTTATAAATCATCTGTGCGTGTAAATTAAAAGTTTAGCAAATATTGTGCTACGGTTTTTGATAGAAATTTGTTGATCAAAAATATGTTAGCTAGCACGTCTTGTAGCCTTGATAGTTTGTATAGCCCTTCACAATTCACGTCAATACCGGTTACCAATGTTGAATGGCAATTCAGTCCCTAACTCTTTATACTAGTCCTAATGCTAAACATATGAATTATTAAGACTTTTTATGTGTAATTTTCTATTGTTATTTTAACCTTTCCTGTGTTGTTAACCGAGTTGATATCATTTGTAATTTAAGTAAATATACTAAACACAAAGTTCATATTTTGTGTATTCCTCCGAAATAGATTTTTGACTACTAAGTTTAATATAAATATTATACCAAAAGCATATTGTAAGTCTTGTGATAAGTGATGTGATTTTTGGGGTATTATGCCTTGTTGCACATTCTCCTCCTTTAGCCTTCGTTTCAGACAGTGTTACAGTGCCCATCACATCTGCCCTGGTAACATACACAATAACACTGTCCGAAACATTGGCGAGAGGAGGAATCGCAACACGGCAGGCGTAATACCCCAAAAACACTATAATACTTTTGGCCGTAAGAATCTCAAATCATCTAAGGGCCAGTTGTTTCACCAATATTCAAATTTAACAATCACGGGTTCAACCCACTGCTAACTAAGTCCTCCATCATTGTTCAAGCAACATTTTCCTAGCAGAGAGACGTAAATATTTACTATTTAGACTACCCTTAATACGCACGCACACCAAAAAAACTTTGTTTCAAGTTTACTGTGAGAAAAAAATTATTTAAATTACCTGAAATGGAAAAATACCTAATAGTAATTTCGTTCAAATCTATAAGGATAGTTGTCTAGTTTGCGGCCATCTTGAATTTTGATGGAACTATTACCTATAAATACTATCAATGTGATATTTGCCAAATAGGACGAAATTAGAAAGAAAAGTCCAAAATATTGACATTATGTCAAATTTAGTAGTCCGCCGCGTATCTAGACATGTGCACCGACGGGTCGGGTCATTTTACTCTTAAACACTCAGTTACTATACCGCCGTCTGCTTTGCTAGAGATTACTATTTTACCAGTCACCAGGGTTCATTATTGTTGTTTTATGACATTTCGGTGTATTCTCACAACAGCTATCGCATAATATGTTTCTGTTCTTTTCGTTCTGCCACGTTTTTTGTTTGAATTAGTTTACAAAATGGACTCTTCTCCCAACGTAAATATGACGCTTTGACTTTAAACCATAAAATCAAAATTTAACGAAAGCTCAATAGCGATAGGTTGATCCCGCCGATATCACACCACTTACTGAAGCTCCAACATCAGATCCCACTGATAGCACACTACTTACTGAAGCTTTAACTACAGATCCCACCAATAGCACACCACCTAATGAAGCTCCAACAACAGATTCTTTACCGGCAACTGACAACACAATAATACTTTCTCCGCAGTTAGATAATCGGAAAATCGTTTCCATAGTCATTCTTGCGGCCTGTAGTTGTTTTATAGTTTTCACTGTTTTCCTGGCGTTTTTCTATTTTTCCCTAAGGCAAAAGTTAATTTTGCAAAGTAACACCAAAGTTACTGAACCCATTGATAGTATTCCTAGAGTGGTGCTAAGAAAACAAGAGGTAAAATCTACGATATGTGACATGCCAGTAGACCAAAAGTCAGTTACTAATTCCAGTAGCCAATAATGACCCAAACAGGTTAACATTTTATGATTTAGGATTCTCTTGTCTTGGGTTATCATGTTGATTGATACCTTTATACCCTCATACCTTTTTCCTTCCCAGATCTTTCTCTCCTTCTTCTCCATTCTTTTCTTTAAGTTTGTTTATTTTATCTAAACAATCTTATTTCCTTCCACAGCGTGTATTTCCATGTATCTAAACTATCTAATCTTCTTCCCACCAATTTCCTATCAATATGAAACATTGCACAGCATGTCTTTCCATGTATCTAAACTATTCTAATCTTATTCATACCAATATGAAACATTCCACAGCGTGTCTTTCCATATATCTAAACTATCTAATCTTCATCCCACCAAAATTAAACATTGGCACCATAGTCGAATCGAAGATTTATTTAAATCTATTTTTTATTGCATAATATAGTTAAAGAAATATAAATATTTCACTTTCTAACACACATAAAAATAATAATTTTACACAACATAACAATAGTACATAATACCTCATCTTAACAATCACTCTACATTCTGTTCGCTTATCTTAGGATCCAACAGTTTTTCTTAAATTTACTTATTCGATTCTCGGTTTTCAGGCTATCGGGAAGGACATTGTAAATATTTAAACCCTCATGGGCTACGCTTCTCTTAACCAATTTCAGTCTTTACTGTATTAGTGTACAATTTATTATGTTGTCTTGTATAGTTTTTGTGTACTTTTGACGTTTTTATAAATGTTGTGTTTGTACTTAATAATCCATTTTGTATTTTGTTGATTAAAAGACATATGCTATATTCGTACAATTTTCAATAAGTTCATTTCTTGGTATAGTTTTTTCATGGGGGTATCTAGGAAACGATTGCAGATTAAATGCCTACATTGAACAAATGTTTTTCTATTCTTACGAAATGTATAATTTTGCAGTTGCGTAGCTTGGGTGCGGTGAAGAAGGAGCAGCTATCCTGTTCCAACCTGCGTCACCTGGCCTGCGTGGTAGAGTGCTGCTTGCGGCCCGGGGTCCTCTCCGTCAGCAAGGGTATGCAGTGTCGGGGCGGTGGGAAGGTCAGCATCGATGTCATCAGCGACAACGGACGCGTCTGGACCAAAGGTGCTTTCAGCTATGAAGAATTAAATACTCTATTACTCTATTACGCTCTACTGCCACATTTATGATGATGCAGTACCGAATTGAAGAAACTGATGGCTCTGATATGCTAACTGTCTATCTAATATGACTTTTTTGTATTTTCCAGTGATAGCCAGGAACCCCAAATCTCTGTCAGCCCTCAGCGGGGGAAATGCATCGTACGGAGCCAGATCAGTTCTGGACCAGGCGCAGGACTATATGGAGTGTGCTATGGAGCATCCATCCTTCTACCAAACTCCACAGGTTGGTATAGAGAACAGATCTATCAATCTTAGGACATGTTGTTTCACAAAAATTCAAATGTAACATTGTCTTTTTTCTTTGACATTTGAAAGGTTTCAAAATCCATTTCGGCTTTGGATTCAATTTTTATATGTAAAAGAGGACACCAACTATCATGTTGTTGAGCTTGCCAGCTTATTACAATTTGATGGAAAGCTGAAACGCACCCAGCATCCGCTTTTAACAGGACCTTTCAAATGTCAATGAAACAATGAATGGCCATTTCATGACTTTATCATACGTGAATTTCTGTGAAACAACTGGGCCTAATTGACTTTGTCACAGTACTCACACAGATGTATAACTCTTACATACAGCGTGTTTCGTTCAGACTTGATGTCGGTTATATAAAATGTATTGTTTTATTTCATTGTTATTAAAATACAGTTTGTCTGAATGTAATAATCTTTAGGACTGAATTCAAATGAAAAATATACAATGACAAGTCACGCACTCTTAGAATATTCTAACACAGTGAACATAATATATTATAAACTTGCTGTCCCTTACCTGCTAGTCACAATAAGTAGGCTTATACGAAGAAAGAAAATTTTTGCATAAAAACTAACACAAATATAACGATGCGAACATGAAGTAATGAAAACTGAGATTATTTATTACCTGATCGAATTGGAACCTCATATTTAATTATTTATTTATGTATTCATGTTATCCGTAAAAACGGTTATGCACCAATATATTACGGAGAAGATTACAATTTTCAGGTACATGTAAGAATAAAAGGTCATGGAGACAATTTTACTATTTTGTAACATGCGTCAAAAGATAGTTGCTAAACTGTCTGTAAGTGACGTTAAAAATGTCGATGGTCGATGTAGAATCGTTAAGCAGTTGAGTCGCTCTGTTGATTGGCGAGTTCTGATAGGCAGCAGTCCTCGTTATCGGAGATTAAAAGAGTGCATGGGATCTCCCACGAGTATACTTTTATGGACATATTAATTAACCTCTTTCAATATAAGTGGATTGGAGTATAATTCCAGAGACTATTTTTTAAAAAATTTGCCCAATATATACGCTATGTTGTAGGCTTCGTAACTATATTATTTTACAAGCATCGTATCTTCCGATAGTGACAATAAGTAGGTGTAAACGAGACAAAGGGCTGTTCCTCGCCGGTGGAAGCGTATACCGATGCACAAATACAAGGGTAAGGTTAAAAATTTCCGGCCTCATCGACATGAAGTAACTGTAGGATAAAAATTCTATTGCCGTCCGATAGACGGCCTTAACATTTGTAAACTGTAAAAATTTCAAGTCATTCTGAGCATTACTTTGTCTATGGCACTCTTCCAAAGTTGTCAACTGACATTGTCTGTTAACAATAGAGAAAATTAAGTGTCGCGCAGTGATAAAATTCCTTTATTCGAAAGGTAAGAAGACTCAGGAAATAAAAGATAAGTTAGACTCTGTATATGGTGAAGCCTCCCCTTCATTTACTCGGTCAAACATTGGGTGGCCGAGTAGAAACGAGCATTTTAGACGAGAAACGTTGTGGTCGCCCGAAAACCGCTACAACTGACGAAGTGGTCAGTGGTCTGAGGCTCGTGGGATATCATCTGAACGGGTGCACAAGATTTTACATTAAGATTACATGGATATGAGAAAATTATTCGCGCGCTGGGGGACGCGCTTGTTGACGATCAACCAAAAGTGCATACAGACGGACATGTCACGCGAGTGTCTTAGCCAGCATCAAAAAAATCCAGCAGAATTTTTGCGACGAATGATAACCGTCGATGAAACCTGGGTACACCACCATCAAATCTTAGCTTTGAAAAATGTGTTTTTCTTAAAAAAGCCGGAAACTTTTCGAATGACCCTCGTATATTTAATGCCAAGCTTGTTTATTGCAGTCCATTCTCGCTGCGTTACCCATACTACTTTTCTAGGAGTCAGAATGTACATATGTGATGACTCCATACAACAGCCAACTGTATGCGTTTCACATTAGTTGGTTTCTAGTTATGTTGCGTTTCACATTAGTTGGTTTCTAATTATGTTGCGTTTCACATTAGTTGGTTTCTAGTTATGTATATTCAAGCATATTGTCGGTTGAATTGTGAAGCTGTTTAAGATTAACTAACTAACTAACTAACCATCACGCCTTTGCTGATTTTTCTATTGTTCTGACTCTTGACATGGCCCGACTCAAGTATCTGATTCACTTGGTCGTGCCATGTCTTCCTCGGGCGTCCCCGAATTCTGCTACCATTCACATTTGCATCGTATATTCTCCTTACACTCCTTTCTTCGCTCATTCGCTCTACATGCCCAAACCATCTAAGCGTCCCTTTCTTGATCTACTCATTACGCTTACATCAGCCTTGCACTCTTTGCGGATCTCCACATTCCTCACATTGTTTAAGATAATTACAAATTTAGTTGGTTTCTAGCTGTGTATATTCAAGCATATTTTCGGAACGCCTAATAACCGACGTGGCTAAGTCTAATGAACTCCCCGCATTCCCGTATGTACACATTATAGAATATTGCTAAGCACCGTCTGTTTTCAGGTTGTGTTTGAGTTTGTCAGTGGCATCGAGGATGCATTGGCCTCCAAACTCCAGGAACTGGGCATCACTGTGAAGGGAACCATCATCCCCACCTGCCACGGCTCCGACAGCGAGGAGTCCAGCTCCGACTGCAGCGGCAGTGGCTCCGAAGAAGACTATGAAGATGACACTTGCATTAGGTACGTTAATTCATTCTGTTGCACCACTCTAGACATATTAACCATCCATTTACAGTACAAGATTTTTTATTTTAAAATTGTTAACATTTGGGAAGATAGGTAAACAAAAAGGTTCAATACAAAGTGCCATGCCTCTTGTCATGCTATGCTTGGCCGTGTTACGACAAAACCATGCAATCCGGGGTGCATGTTTTGTTGTAACATCGCTTATTTGATTCCACTCATCTATATCCATCCACCCAAAATTCACAGATGTTTTTAATATGCTTTCCTTAAATAGATTTTCCTACTGAAATATATCACGGTTTGTTATATTTCAGTAGGAAAATCTCTAAATCTTCAAACGCGATTTACTTAATTGCCCCTTTTTTGGATTGCATGGTTTTCTCATAACACTGCAGTGCTGTGGTAGAACACTTTTTCTGTCGTGAAGTTTTGGGTTGCTTGGTTTTCTTATAACACTGCAGTGCTGTGGTAGAACACCTGTTCTGCCGTTAATTTTTGGGTTGCATGGTTTTCTCATAACACTGCAGTGCTGTGCTAGAACACCTTTTTTGCTGTGAAGTTTTGGGTTGCCTGGTTTTCTCATAACATTGCAGTGCTGTTGTAGAACACCAGTTCTGCCGTGAAGTTTTGGATTGCATGGTTTTCTCATAACACTGCAGTGTTGTGCTAGAACACCTGTTCTGCCATGAAGTTTTGGGTTGTATGATTTTCTTATAATACTGCAGTGCTGTGCTAGAACACCTGTTCTGCTGTGAAATTTTGGGTTGCATGGTTTTCTCATAACACTGCAGTGCTGTGCTAGAACACCTGTTATTAATGCCATCTATTAAAACTAAGTATTGCAAGATTTGCATAACATCTGGTTTCTAGGCTAAATCGTATTAGTCCATACGGTGCATGAACCTCGGATAAATTCCATGTATCCGAATTAGTGCTGCGTCAAAATATAACTAGCATTGAAAATAATACTGCACGTATTCCTTCAAAGCCCATCGCTGTTGAAAGTAATAGCTGCACATATTCATTCAGCAAAATTTGTGTCAACAGTTATAATATATCACCTATACGCGAATATTATTCAAGGAAGTCAACGATTCAACTGCCTATGTACCTATTGTTATTGTTTTGGTGAATAAGAACGCCTTACAGTTTGCACTTCGCGAATGATATTATACCTAATTTGGAATGGTCTTTTGGATATGTTCCTTCCTACTATTTTCTTTCTTCACTCTTTCTCTCTTTCTGGATTTCTTATTTTTCTTTTTGGATCCTCTCTTGGCCATTTCATTGATCCTCCAAACAGCATCCCCAAAGACAGAATCAATGTAAAAAAAATAATATATCGTCGTCAACGCGAAAATACCTCCCATGCGTCAAAAACGTAATTTTTCAGGAGGAGCTAAAGCTGATTTTAAGAGTTACAGATTACTGAACAATTACGTTTTTGACACATGAGAGGTATTTTCGCGTTGACGACTTTATGATCAACATTGGGTATTGGCCATGTCCTTCTGGAACATTCATGTTATATGTATAAATATTCTCGAAATTTGGTCTTGAAAGTTTGTGAAGATTAATAGATGAAATTTGTTTGCATCTTGTTCTAGTTCGGCGTCCCGTCTAGCCCCACGTCCGCCACCTCCCTCCCTCGGCCCCAACGACCTAACAGAGCTGGACACGCTGAACCTGGATGTGACCAGCATGATGGCTTATGTCAGTAACCTGACCAACGGCAGCCGCCACTTCCAGTTCCGCCAGCCACTGCTCAGCCAGCAGGCGGCCTGGGAAGCTCTGCGTCCCGTCAAGCCCGTGCTGGAGAGGCTGTTCGAAGGTGCGTACACGTCAAGCAATCAAATCATTATATCGAGCAATACTTCAACACCTGACCCGGCTGGACACGCTGAACCTGGTTGTGACCAGCATGATCACACTGTTGTGTGCATAATTACATCTTCTTCACAACAAAATACTGTCTTTTATTTAGATCAAAAACTCTTATAAAATAGGTTAGGTTTGGTTATTAGTCCGTAGAATAACATACATACTCTCTATTATGTTCTCAAAATGTCTGTGGTTAGAAACCTAACTGCTCGCCCATCTTGGTTCTGAACATGGACGAGCAAACCTGTATACTACCGACATCTGCACTAGAGCCATATATGTCTTGTAGCTCGAACTATCACATACACTATTCTGTCTCCAGGGAAGAAGTTGGTATGCTGTGAGGCCGCCTGGGATGACTTCCACAAGATAGTGGAGGTGTTGGGAGGTCCCCACGAGAAGGAGCGAGCCGCCCAACTGAGAACCCGGCTCACCGTCATGCAAGATGATGAAAATGGTAAGTTTTTCTTATAGAAAATGCTGCTTACAGTAACCAATGTAATATGTGATTGAATCACTAAACGGCACTGTATAAAGTTAACTATTCATTATAATTGAGGACACGCGGAAGAATGACTTAACATCCTTTAACCCTTACCAATCCTTTGTCGGATGCCAGCCGACATCACTATTTGTACGCTACAACTCAGTTGTCGGCTGGGGGCTGACAAGATAAGACGTGCGCGCTCGGTGTATTTTCGTTCGCAAAACTTTACACGTGACGTTATTTCTTGTGATTATTCAACAATAAAAACATTTAAATTCACGTTGCCATTAATTAAATTAGAGTTGGCTGACAAAAAATATTAAAAAATAATGGAGTGGTAAGGGTTAAGTCGTTTGTCCGGCCAATGCATGTTATTTAGTATAATGCATGTCTTAGCTGTCACTAAACAATAAATAGTCACTCTACATTGTTAACAGAGGTCTCTTCATGCAAGAATATCAACATATCAACAATAATGTAATAACAATTCTCACTTTTACTTCAGAACAGTAAACCCTAGTGAGGAGGACTGTGGAAAAAAAAAATATTTATACTCAAATTATACTTTATACCTACATCATGTACAAACTTTGCAATTGCAACTAATTTTACCGCCATTATCGCTATTTCTAACCTCACTTTCATCTGTCAGATTGCCATTCGTTAAAGGTTAGCATTTCGGTTTCAGCTCATAAGATTTGCTTCATTACTAGCTAAAGTCCCCGGCGTTGCCCGGGCACACTGAATTTTTCGAAATCAGACCTAGACTGTAGTGTTTTGAAGGTCAAGTGTGCCAAATTTCTTAAATTTCGAAATAAAACTGCAGATTTGTATAGAAATCAAACAAACGCCGCCCGCCCGCCACCTCTTCTTTATGTAAATAGATTATTTTTATTCAGTTGTATAGTGTAAAAGATGATGAAAAGTGAACACATTTTTTTATAATCCCATGTAGGCCAGTGCAATTAGCGCCAAAAAGGGGGTCGCGATCGAAGTAATTCCGGTAGTCCCAATTTTTTTTATATGTTATATAAACTGATTTCCTGATGTAAAATCTGATTTTCCGACCTTGGCGCACCTGTGCTCGCGCCGCCATTTTGAAAAAACTGGCCGAAATCGGGCCAAAATCTAGTTTTTCCCAAATATCTCATTTCCAATGCAAATTTTGGCTAAAGTATCTTAACAAGTATAATAGAACATAAAATAACCTACAACTTTTGTTAATTAAAATTTCTTCTATCTCTAATAGGTACCGAGGTAGAAAGTCGTAAAGGTGCGTATATTTTTGAAAAAACAAGTTTTTTGCGGGACTAAGTTTGGTTTTTTATAAATACCTCGTTTCCAGTGGAATTTCATGAAAATTTTATTGATACCAATTATGTAGAACATAAAATTTCAAAAAAAGCTGTGCCGTTTTTATGTTTATATAGTTTTTTTACCGATATAAAGAATAAACAAATCTAGGTAAGTACGCACAGAAAATCTATCACGGTTTATTATCACGTTATTAGATTTTTTTTGCATTTTTAAATACAAACATCTATAAATTTACTAGAGGGCACTTCGGTATGGGGGGGCTACCCCCCACCCTTCTACTCCTCCCCTCCGGTTCCCTTCAGTTGCCGCGTGTCACGTCTTGAGCCTGGAGCGGAGCTTCACAGCGTTAGTGTCACAGCAGCGTTCAGTTCGAAATGATTCAGTGCAAACGTGTATGAAAGATTTACAAAAGAGGGCTACTTTACGATCCGACGGTCTCATAAATTTTGGTCAGGGATTTGGTCTGACATGACCATCGAACAAACTCTGATGAGATCGATGAAAACATCTGGAGATTTGACCCAAGGACGAGGAATCACAGACAGTTCCATCCTTCGTTGGACTGCTGGATTCGTTTATCTGCATAACATTTGTGAGGGTATCGAGTCATTTTGTGGGATTGAATCAGGAACGTCAGAGCAACATGTAGAGATGAGGCCTGCAAGAATTAAGAGGGATGATCGAGACGTTCAAACTCTCATTGATTGGTTTGCTTGCCATGAACCATTTCCTAAAACAAACGTGATTATGTCTATTAGCAGTGGCACAATCGGGGATAGCAAATTCACTTGTCACATGGCTGAAAAGATGGGGAAATTAGCTATGTCTAAAGTTATCAACAAGAACTTTGGAAACCTACACTTAAAACGTAATGATGCAATAGTTTCTCTTGCGGCGGTGACCAGCAGTGTCAAAAATCAGGGTGTGACTATGTCAATAGATCCATTAATGCTATTCCATCGTATGTGTATTGCCAAAAAGTCTGAAAGTGAACTTAAATAATATTTTCAATATGAACTCTCTCCTGTACCATTGTCTCTTTTCTCAGAAGAAGGCATGCGCAAAAGAACGAAGTCTATATTTTATTCATCATTAAACCCTCTACCAAATAATACAGAACTGGGAAGCAGTAAAATACAGGTAATTGATGGAGGATATTTACTGCACAAAGTTGTATGGGGTCGTGCTCAACCTTTTTCAGTAATTTTCCAGCAATATGTCAGATATGTACAAAATCACTATGGATCCAATGCAGTAGTGGTATTCGATGGATACCCAGATTCTATGGAAAAGAAAAGCACTAAAGGGGTGGAAAGAGCACGGCGTGCCAGAGTTACAACTTCTGCTGAAGTTTTGTTTTTTGAAAGCATGCACCCACAAGTGCCACAGGAAAAGTTTCTGGGAAATGAGAAGAACAAGTCTCGTTTTATTTCCCTACTCAGAACCTCATTTGCACGATCCCACATAACGACAGTACAAGCTGAAGAGGATGCTGACGTTCTCATAGTGAACACAGCAAATTCGTTGTCATCTCAACATGATGTAGTCATAATCGTTGGTCAGGATATTGATCTGCTGGTACTCCTCACAGCTCTCTCACCTCTCAACGTATATTACCAAAAAGTTCTAACGCGTTGTACTCGAAAAAATGTTTTAAACACATTGAAATAGTTGAAAACATTTTATTACTTCATGCCATAAGTGGTTGCGATACAACTGGAGCTCCGTTCACTCAAGGCAAACACAAATTTTGTAATATTCTTCTCAAGAACCACTCAGTGAATGAACTTGTTCGTGTATTTCAAGACCCAAAAGCAAAGACAGAAACAATCACTTTGGCTGCCGAACAACTATTTGCACTTTTGTATGGCGGCAACGAGAAATCAAATTTGGAAAATTTAAGATACATCATTTTCGTCAAAGGAGTAAAAAAGAACAAATTCAATTTATCCAGGCTACCACCCACCAAAGATGCAGTCCAGCAACACGCTTCAAGAACATACTTGCAAGTGCAGACTTGGCTTGATCACGATAAAGATCCGACTGAATGGGGGTGGAAAAAGGATGCTGTTGGGTTACTTACTCCAGTAACAATGTTGAAGGAAGCTGCACCTCAGGCCTTGCTGAACTTCATATCATGTCAATGCAAAAAAGGTTGCGCTGGAAAGTGCACCTGCAGAAAGTCGGGTTTGAAATGTTCCCTACTCTGCATTCATTGCAATGGCAACTCCTGCGAGAATGCTGTAGAAGCCTTCGTTGATGACGATGACAGGAATATGATGACCCAGTCGCCACAAATTTGGGTGATAAGATAGATGAAGAAGCTATTCAGGGCCAGAAGTAAGAAACTATAGTCAAGGGCTCGTACTTCTGTCTAAATTGATCTACCGTTAATTTTATTTTTTGTTATGCTGACAACTTAACTAATAAAGAAAATAATGTCAATAAATGTTAATTTTACGAAAATGCCAATTTTTTATCTTTTTTATGTACCTTATCATCTTAATTGTATTAATAATCTTAAATGTATGTTGTGATTACGTTGATAGGCATGTCAGACCAAGCTGCGAGCACAAATGTAGTGGCTTGGCCTATTTTAGTGGTCTTCCCATTGGGAATGTATGGCGACCGATATGCTGAAATAGTCTATCTACTATATTTATAGCTAGGTCTGACACAGGCATGACGATTGTTGTCAACGTATATGTTCTTAGAACAATAATTGTTAAAGAAAAATAAAATCAAGGAATGCCATGCCAATTTGTGCCAATGCCAATTAAAACACCTAACCTCAGTTTCAATTTTTGGCCTGGTTTTGGTGGATTAGAGTTTGGATACGTAATAGAGATAAAAAATATAAATTGTATACCTATATCTTTAACGAAATTTTATTTTCTACAAAATTATTATCAATAAATTTTTCACAAAATTGTACTGGAAACGAGGTATTTATAAAAAACTAAACCTAGTCGCGCAAAAAACTTGTTTTTTCAAAAATATACGCACCTTTACGACTTTCTACCTCGGTACCTATTAGAGATAGAAGAAATTTTTATAAACAAACGTTGTAGGTTATTTTATGTTATATTATACTTGTTAAAATACTTCAGCCGAAATGTGCATTGGAAATGAGATATTTGGGAAAAACTAGATTTTGGCCCGATTTCGGCCAGTTTTTTCAAAATGGCGGCGCGAGCACAGGTGCGCCAAGGTCGGAAAATCAGATTTTACATCAGGGGATCAGTTTATATAACATATAAAAAAATTGGGACTACCGGAATTACTTCGATCGCGAATCGCTAATTGCACTGGCCTAATGATTTTGGTAAAGAAAATTCATACCTGCGCTCATTTTTACTTAAAAAATGTATTCAGATAACAATAAATAAAATAAAAAAACCTCTTTTAATAGCTAAATAACAAATTAAACTTTTATAGATAACAAAATATTTAACTTGTCAAGCGCCAAAAGTACCTATCGGATATTAAAAATTTGTATTCTTTGATTGTCAGCATATCGAAATGATAATCAGAAAATAATTATTTCTGTTTGTTAGATTTTTACTCTTTGGACACTACAGAGGTATTAAGCACATCAAAAATTTTTAATAAAAAATCCAAACGTATGTACAAAAATCCTTAAAAAATTTGAACAGAGATTTTCTCAAAACTTGTAGGTTTGGTTGTTAGTCCACCAGTGTCCTCAATTATTACTAACCATTGTTTGTTTGTGTCCAGGTCCCGATGAGTCGAAGCGGGGAGATCTGAGGGTCAGAGGAAGGATCCGGCTGCGCTCCAAAGTGGTCTTCAATTTCGGGCAGAGGATCAAAGCGCTGACTATATCCGCTAATGAGGGATTTGTGCGGGCTGCCCAACAGCAGGTTAATCTATATTTAAATATATAAACATCACGCACACCTTTGCCCTTCTTCCGATTTACTGATAAAATAATTGTGACAATAGATTTCATATTCTGTGGGGGTATTTTGAAGTCTGTTTTCCCCACATTAATGTTATCTCAATTGTTTAATAATGATTTAGCAGTTATTAATATAAATTTTAATTTAATATAACACATTTAAATAAATTAATAACAGTTATTAATTTTAATTTTAACTTAATGTAACACATTTAAATAAATTAATAACTGCTACATCGATACTACTAATATAAACACTTCCTTGCAAATAGAGTAGTAGAACAATGGAACAAACTTCCACAACATATCATTGATACTACTAATACAAACACTTCCTTGCAAATAGAGTAGTAGAAGCATGGAACAAACTTCCACAACATGTCATCGATACTACTAATATAAACACTTCCTTGCAAATAGAGTAGTAGAACAATGGAACAAACTTCCACAACATGTCATCGATACTACTAATATAAACACTTCCTTGCAAATAGACTTAGATATCAGCAAAATGCTGCCCTGCTCATTAAATAATGATAATAATAAATGGGATTGAACCAAAATGTATTAAGTCAGTGGCGACATTGATTTCCATTGAAATGTATATGAAAGGCATTTCTAGTGTATATTATGTAGTCGTTGGTCCAGAGTCATAGTATTAATGATAGGTATTTGATAAATAATTGATAATGATTTCAGGGTATCACATACGCGGCAATAATCCACGAATCCCGCGCCCTGACGGAGCAGAAAGAATCCACCGCCACCCCGTGTCTGCTGCCCACATCCTGACATCAGATCTCGCCGCCCTACTTCAATCTACGTACCGCCACAGCGGTCATCTCTCATTAGTTACGCCTTTAAAATGCTGATGTGTTACAAGTATAAAATATCAGCTAAGCTATTGTCCAAAATATGTAATCGAGTATTTCATACACTGAACGAAAAACGGTAACGATTTGAAAGGAAACTTCTGTCACCATTTTACATAAGATCTTTCGACTCCCAGACAGGCCAATGATGAAAGAATGTTCATATTTGTTCAATTTCAGCGGAAAATAAGCTTTTTTTAGGGCACACCATCGCTCCCACAATTCCCTTCGTTTATCTCTGGGGCTAAAAACTAGAAGTGCCCATGTCAAGTTTGTGAATCACTCGAGATTGAAGATTGTTAAACTAAATCAATATTTTGATGTCTACATTAGATGGTAACAATTTCCTGGATCTAGCGCAACAGGTATAGGTGTTAATAATATTCAAATAAGGGACGCTAAAAAATACTTTCTGGTACGAAAATACCAAAAAACTGGCACTTTTAGCGTTAACCCCTAGGTCTGTTTTCAGTGGTTTTATACTTACTCATCCCAAATTTTAAAAACATCAGTCAAAAATACGACGATTCATCAATTTTCTTCTAAATTGATCTAACGGCAAGTAAAAGCTCGAAGCAGATGGCGCTAGTGTTGTCAGCGTTCATTTACACGTTATGGTAGCTATGGATTTTATGGGTGTTGAGGAATTAAAGGCTTTTAAAAAAATGGTTGATTGGTTATTATTAGTTGGAGTTTCAAAGAGTTCAAAAATGAATTGAGAAATAGAAATGAAAAATTTGGGATTTAATAATTAATTATTTTATTAATCTATCTTAAATAGTCCTTTAAAAGTTAAAAAAAAAATGCTTCGACTTAGGATTGAACCTTCCTAACCAGGAACTGGAGTCGACAACTCTATCAACCTCTCCAAATGTCGATATTGCGGGACTGACATTTATTTTCTTTGTCTGCTGTAATGTCGTCAAATTTCAGAGAAATGCGTATATGTCTGCGTATGTGTTCGTGATTGCCACCAAAAGTTGAGAGAATGCATTGTCATCGACAACGAGTATATCTGCCGAGTTTCAGCTCAATCGGATGTCTGGAAGTGGGTTAAATTTGCTATCATTCATTACTGAAAAAAAAAGTGAAATTCAGATAGAAGTATTTAAAGAGGAAGACTTAGTTAGTTGTTTATAACCTCGTCTTATTTCCGATTGATTTCCTATTAACGTATTTATCTACACATACTTTTAACAGAATAAGATGAATTTATGCTGTTTAATTTCATATTGGCGGCGCACAATAGAAATATCAATCATCAGATAATTTTCTCAGAGACATAAAGTTGAAAAGTGAGGTTAATCAAGTTTTGAAAGTGGTGTACTTGTGCTTATTCATATGTATATTGCCATTCAACAGGGCCGGCCCTGAACCAAACGGCGCCTGGCGAGAGTTAAATGTTGGTGTCCCTTGTCAAAACCAGTAGACGTCGGTAGAGGTGATCACTATAATCAATAATATTTAGATGATTTGTATTTTTAAGTAGCGCCGTTTTTAAGAAAAAAAATTTCAAGGGCGATTTGTTTGGACTGTTAGGTGTTAGGTATTATCAGCGCCTTGGCAATTGGGCGCCCGGAGCGGACTGCTCCAATTGCGCCCTTAAAGGGCCGGCCCTGCCATAAAAATATCATTTTGCTCAAATTAGACTGTAGTTACTATTAGAACAGATTCCAGAGGCATCACATAGTCTGATTGAACAAAATGTTTGTTGCAAATATGAGAATTTTTTTTATCAGTTTATATTTATCCTTTTCGTAGCATAATCCACACTTTTCTTAACTTATCAACACTAACTTGGAAATCTACTTCCAGACGTTCTCGAGCAGCTCGAAGGCACAATACAACATTGAGAAATTTTAACCAAAATGAGGAATTGTAAAGGAACCTTGTAACTTTAATACCAGTATTTTGTTTTTTTAAATGTCATTTTCATTGTTAAAATAATTATCAAAGTTTGCATTTTTTCAAAGCCCGTCAAAATGATTGAAATCTGACTAATGTAACGTCATACATACCTCGGTTTTATCAGTTAACAGTAATATCAATCTCACTCGGTTCAGTATGAAAACAAAAAACCCAATTTAAATATTAAAATAGAAAATAAAACATTTTTTAAACTTATTTCCACTTTTTTTATTTGAATAAAATAATAATAATAATACTTTTTTTATTTTTATAACCCAATAATATGTACCTACCTTGACATTGTGTACCTAATTTTGTATAAATTCTGTAACAAAAGAATTTCAATTGCCAGCCTGAAGATGTCCATAATAGGATGAAACCGGTAGTGGTAAAATAAAAAAAGTGGAAATAAGTTTAAAAAATGTTTTATTTTCTATTTTAATAATATATAATTCCACCAAGTATAACAGTATAATAAATAAAGTCCAATTTAAATATATAGCAAAATTTTAAAAATACATGAATTCTTTTGAAATAATTTGTAGACCGCCATAGTGACCGTGTGCAAGTACACGCATCGTAACTCAACAAAAATTGTCCGTATTCTTAATGCACGTGGCCAGTCAACCTGTGAGGTAGCGGTTTAAGTGCTGGCAGAACCTGCCAATCAGTTCTAATTCTTTTTAAATGACAATTTATTCATTCTGCTTGTAATTATCTGTAATCAAACTTATGTACTCAGAATCAGCGTTTGTTGATCTTTGTGAATTAATGTTTTTTAAGCCATAATATTTTTCACAAGTTCCTATATAAACTTTAAAAAAAAAGCTTTTATCTCTGAATAAACAAAGATTGACAGCTAGCGTAACCCCCAGCTGACCAGCGCCAACGGCTAATTCCAGCATTCCAGATTACCTGTCATTATGCTCGGATGTTGTACATCGTAGTTATATGCATGCGTTTATAAATAATTGTTTAATGTAATAAAAAATGTAACATGAACTGTATTTATATTATCTATTTAATTAGCAGAATGATTACTTTGCAATTAACTGAGCTAATGCTTCACTAGCCTTGCAGTATTTTTTTGTGATACTCCACTAAAGACACAACTGCCCTGGAACCAGCAAGATTGGCATCCCCAATTTTTGGGGAGTGTTGTTGGCTGTAGGAAGGAAAGGAAAGAGAATGGTTAGGAAACGCCAACTGGTCTGTTCATATCTGCTCACTAAACATGTCAAAAGTCATTTTAACACATTGACAGACACTTGCCGAAAATCAGAGATTCGTGATATGATAAATGCTGTCACATGTCTTTTTGTGAACTCAATTAAAATCGGTAATAAAAAATGTTAAACTTGAGTGTGACCCTATCGAGTATATAAGTCGCACACCTAGATAAGGGTAGCACAACTCGAAATAATTCAAAATTGAGTTATTGCGATTTTCGGAATCTGCGCCGAAAACTACACAAACTACAAAGACACCTGTTTTAAAATCTCCATCAATAATAATGTGATGGCGATGTAAGTTAGTCTTTCTGAGTTGCTCCACGTACACCCACCACCAACAACAGTAACACATCACCAATTACGACATACCAGCTGTAGGGGAAGGTGCTGTCAATACGCACAAAGACTGGATTATTTCGACTTAGTTTTGTATTCGTGATTAACTGCAGTCATAAAGCGTGAATTATTTTAGTTGATTTGGTATTCGTGATTGAACCTGTCTTGTTTCTCGGGCGTTCTACATATCAACTCCACATACTCCGGTTTTGTTTACAAAAGTAAGTAATTTTAATTTTACTAATTCATAATAGTTGATTAATTTGAGTTGATAAAATTATTAAACAATGATTTAGTCACGAATACTAAAATAACACGAAGTTAATTAATAAACAAGTGATACGTGTATTTGATGATAAGTAATTGAGCAAATAAATATCCTAGTAAAATAAAATACAACATTATATAAAAATATTTTTAATCGGTCACATAAAAATCGAGTAAAATGTTTTTTGCTGTTCCTGAAAAAAGAGGTATTTTGAGTTGTACTACTCTTCATCTAGGTGTGCGAAGTGTTCACATTGTGACGCAAATGGACAAGCTGCATACTATTGGAATACAAAACTTGACTTCCCTGGCCGTTGTTTCGGATTGCGTCTCTGACTAAAAGACGTATTTATGTACATTGTGTCGTAAAACAACATCAATAGATGTTTTGTCTGTGAATGTGTTAAGCGTTTTTTCGATTCTGAATGATGATTCTTGCCTCGGTCTCTCAGTCTGAGATGCAAAAACACTACAAAAATGTGATCATACAAAAAAGTATTTATTAATTTTTTTTACATAATATATAAAGATCTGTGTAGAAACATCGTAACAACAAATAATATATATATATATCCAACAAAACACAACTACAATGTTTATTTTAATAATACCCTGAATATTTATTTTATTTTCCATTTTATAAATACATAATCCGTTAATCTAAGGGAAAATAATATATAACCTTCAATTCTTTTTATCCTTAGGAAACATCTGTCGGTTTCGAAGGAGGAATCAGTCGGTAACTGCTGTAGGATTTAAAGTCAAATCTCTCTAAAGCTAGCCCAGTTTTTTTAACACTGGCTTATCGACAATGCTGTCTGAACACTTCAAGGTAAATCGTCATATTTGGCCACGTGTCGGGAAAGACAAAATACATTTAAAATTTATACCTATGTATTACAAAATTATGGTAGAATCTAATTTCTTTTGTACAATGTTTAACTCCTTTACATAATAAATTTATAAAGTTGTACAAATGCATACAGAGTTTGTCAAAATGAAATGTTATATGAAATAAAGACATTGAAAAAATTTAAGAAAAACTACCAAGTTTTATAGCTCGTGCAGGTGACTGCTCAAACGCTCTTTAAAGCCTACTTTGTATTATCCACAGTCATAACGATAAAAAAGAGCATAATAATAAAGACAGCGGTAACGGCAAAGTCAATAGCAACAGTTTAAAATCAATAATAAAATATAGATAGTATATTTTAAAAATACATAAGCACCTGATAACACAACAGAAACTACTAAATGCTTTTTACAACCACAATTTATTTTTATTACAGACTAATAAAACCTTGTCATGTTTTCAAACCTTCCTTAATCTTTCCCTTATTGTGCTAAAAAAATCCACGCTTTCCGGTGTTGTGTAGTCAATACACATCTCAAAATAAGCGATTTAATATCGGAAAAATATTAATATTCATAGCTAATCGATTATGTTTATTATATTTTATATCAAAAGTGATAATAATTGTAATTTTATTGCTGAAAACATGAAAAAACCATCGGCAGATGCTAAAAAAAACGTGCAGGGCTGGCGGCTGGCACAAACACAGCTGTGCGGTCGTAGGTATCGATGGACTAAATCAAAATATAACTGCAGACGTGTAGATGTCTCGTGTTCCCGCATAGCGAATTAAAGCGGGACATCAATAGCGTGTCATTTCCTCACACACTCTTCGCGTGTTGGTATCACACGGTTGATTGTATTGGTGTATTTGTTCCCGATTTTTGACAAAAATCACCGATTTTTAATTGAATTTGAAAACTATGTAAAATATTATTTTTTAATTCAGTGCATAAATGTTTAGCGGAGAAATACTTAAAATCTGAACCCTGAATTTATTATATTTATAGAGTTATCAAAGTTATTAGAAGCAATGTGTAGTAAATACACACCACAGATAAGGAAAGGTTAACAACAATTTCATGGAACTCTTTGCTCGAGCCATGATGGAACATTTAAAATCACCACGCAAAATCATTCGCACATGCCTTCATAGAGCAGTGTTTAATAAATACATTACTAAAGAGATTTCAAATTATGGCGCTACTGTCTGCAACCTGATCTTGTCAATACCTAAAACTTAACAACTAAATACAATAATATCTTATTATTTTTAAGCAATAATTATAAGCCTGAAACATCTAAGTACATAAATAAGAAAAAAAATATCTAATAAGCAATAATTGTTTGATGATAAATACCAGTACATATTGAATAATTTGGCAGGTTTTGAATAAGCTGACGTAGCGCGATTAGTAGAGCACCTAACCAGCAATGAGAAGGCGGCAAGATTTTTTAAATTTATATAGGTGTTTCAAGCTAATAATTATTGCTTAAAAATAACATCTTATCATAAAAAAACCTTGTCCCTTAAACATTAGTTTATCATTAAAAATAACAATAATATCTATTCACCGGAAGACAAATGAATCTATTTTATTTTTCAAAAATGCACTATTTCTAATTCTAGTACCCTGCACCTAAACTAAGGAACGGATATAGAATGAAAACATAAATAATAATAATATAAGGCACTTCTTCTACAGGGAAACACAAGTATCCGATACTCAAGTATGTGTACTCACGTCGCAAACAACTTGCAGTCTGTGCACGTCGCTACTGAACTCAAAAGACTTACGTCGCCACCAATCATTATTGAATTCTTGAAACATCGAAACTAGAATGCTTTCATAATCACAATCTGGTTGTCAGTCTTTGTTGACTGTTTTGTTTCTAGTACATAATGATCTAAAGCAGTGATAAGCTAGTTAGGAGAGTTGGGACTGAAAAAAATTGACACGGATACCTATGCAGCCAGAGACATTGCGGCCATATACAGAGTGTTGAGGAATGTGCTTGACTTACTTTAACCAGTGATTCCTGGCATTATTTGGTGTAAAAAATATATTGAAATTTTGGATTCCGGTGACATTTTTTTGATGTTTTTTTTTTTTAACTTAAATCATAAAATTAGTAGGTAGAGTAAAGACGCCATTTACCGGGTAGTTGCTCAATTCCGGGTACCCCTTTATGTCGAAACTGGTGCCAACTGCGGAAACCAATCGACCGGTAAAACAGAGATCTTACCATCCGCCATCATAAGGCAAAGATCGACAACTGTCACTCGCACGTTCATTAAGTGGCAGGCATTTTTGCAAAAAATCTGATTAATAGTTTATCAAGGTAGTTTTAACACGGCATATTTTGAACACAAGGGTAAGTGTTTTTTAGAGTTATTATTATTTTTCTTTTAAACTATGTAGTTAAGTTCACACGACATGCATTCTTTGGACATTTTATCGCTCTGTTACATTTCTGTCATCATTTCATTGTTCAGATTTGTGATATCCGCAATACCAGGTACCCGGTAATGGCCAACTTCGGGTACCCGATAAAAAGCTTAATTTATTCAGCTAATATTTGTTTTAGATGGCAACTTCAACACGCAAAAAATGGGATCCTTCAGATATGAAAAGAGCTATAGAAGCTGTTCAAAACAAAACGATGGGATATATGAAAGCAGCCCGGGAGTTCCATGTCCCACAGACTACTTTGGAAGATTACGTGAGAAATAAGAAGCAAATAAGTTGCATCGACAAACTGATTTCCCAGAAGTCTGGAAGAAAGCCTACACTTTCAGCAGGATTTGAAAAACAGCTTGTGCGGTACTGTATTCAAATGGATGAACGGTTCTACGGACTCACTCTCGCTGATGTCAAAAGTTTAGCTTTTCAACTTGCCGATTTAAACAAAATACCACATCCGTTTAACGTCGAAAAAATGTCTGCTGGTGCGAAATGGCTTAAATCATTTTTAAAGAGACACCCTCATCTTGCCAAGAGGAAGCCCTAAGGCACGTCTTTGGCACGTATTAAAGGTTTCAACCCAGACAATGTTTCAAAAATTTTTGATATTTTGGAGGCACAACTAGACAGTGTTGATAATTCCCCAACTAGAATTTACAACGTAGATGAAACCGGTATCAGCGTTGTGCAAAGTAAATTGCCAAAAATATTATCGCTGAAAGGAAAGAAGCAAGTCGGAGCTATAACATCTGCAGAAAGAGGAGCCCCCATAACTGTTATAACATGTATGAGTGCATCTGGCAACTACGTACCTCCGATGCTCATATTTCCCCGTAAAAACATAAAAGCAGAACTCATGAATGGAGCTCCTCCAGGAGCTATATCGGCGTGCCATCCTTCAGGCTGGGTTCAGCAAAATATTTTTACTGATTGGTTTCGCCACTTTGTTAAATACACCAGGCCTTCTAAAGGGGATCAAATTATTCTTTTTCTTGATGGTCATTACTCGCATACACGAAATATTGACGTAATCAACATTGCCCGCGACAATGGCGTTATAATAATTTGTTTACCGCCACATTCAACTCATAAGATGCAACCGCTAGACCTAGCTTTTATGGGGCCATTTAAAACATATTATTCAAAAGCTGTAACTACGTGGTTGAGGAATAATGTCGGAAGAATAGTGACTCCATTACAAGTCGCAAGTTTTATGGGGCAAGCATACCAACGTAGTGCAACTGTTGAAGTGGCCATCAATGGTTTCCGCAAAAGTGGCATATTTCCTTGCAATCGTTTCATATTCAGAGACCACGATTTTGCTGCTCACGATGTTCCAGAACCGGAAGAATCACAAAATATTACGCTAGAAGAGTTACTTGATTCTGGCACACATCTCACTCAGGCGTTGGCAACTGTTGGCACTGTAGATACCCCTGCTGCATCTTCGAGCAATGATCCTATTAGATGTATTGACATTAAAAAACTACCCACTGTTAAACCTAACACAAGTAAAAGAACCGGATCTGCTTGTTTAATTTCAGGATCCCCATAAAAAAACAATTTAAGTGAGTCTTTAGCTAAACAAGATAAGAAAGGCGTCAGTAAATTAAATTTGGTTATAGGTAAACAACGCATTATGAAAAAACAGACGAAAACTGAAAATACAACGAAGATGAAACGGAAGCAAAAAAAAGTGGACACATCAGATTCCAGCAGTGGTGAGAGTAACGATGACTCTGTTATTTTCATGGATACCGACGATGATCCAGATACCGATGAAGAAGATGCAGCGTGCGTTTACTGTAACAAAGCATATTCATCTAATTTCAGAGGAGAAAAATGCATTGCATGTAAAAAATGGGCTCACAAAAAATGGGCTCATGTATAATGTTCCGGTAACGGGAATTTCGATTTCATATGTGATATTTGCCTTAACGGTTGAACTTAACAGTACGAAAATAAACAGCCTTTTTATAACTTAATTAACTGTGTTTTATTAAAAAAAAAAAAAATTTCAAAGCACCTGTAGAAATACTTTTTATGCGTATTACCGGGTACCCGATAAATGGTAGGCATCCTATCACCGGGTTCCCGATAAAAGGCAGGTATGGTACCCGATATAAGGACCTCTTTTTTTCAAAGACAAAATTTCTCCTTTCACATATTTTTCTTTTTGTGTTTTTAAATATGGCCGCTAAATTATTTTTATTGTACATACATGATAAAAGATTAATACAGTTATACACATACAAACTCATTTTCAGAAATTTCAATCATTTCTTCGTTTTATGGCTGATCAAAAAAAAGTACCCGGTAAATGGCATCCTTACTCTATTGGACAGTTATGATCAGGTTGAGGGGTTGGTCGGTTAATAGGCTGAGTGACCAGTGACGACATGTGAAAGAATTTTTTTTTTTAGTTTGGTTTTGAAAAACTAAAAAATAAAAACCAAAAAAAAAGTCGCTGGATTCCAAAATTGCAATTAGATTTTTTACTCCAAATAATGTCAGGAATCACTGGTTCGTCCCTTAACCGTTTGAGTGCCAAAAAATTTATACATTTGCTTGTAAAATGTCACCAAAAAAACATTCTTTTTTATGAAACTATATATTTTTTTAAAACCCCATAAATTCTTTGAATTTTCAAGGATTTCGATAAATCATAATATGATATTGGTTTAGAATCACGCGGAGGAGGATCCCGAAGTCCAGGCGTTTCGAAAAAATGAGAATTTTCCGTAGAAAAATTGGTTCCGGGAGGTACATTTGAAAATGAGTAATTTACGGTGTTACTCTCCATTTCTTGGTCACGATCCGAAGAATTACTGGAAATTCGCATCCTGCGGTTGGGAAACACAGGTATGACATCACTGACATCACTCTCATCAGAGCTACTCTTACTCGAACTTGAATTAGAGGAGTGGAAATCGTCGCTCCCGCTGTCAGACATTTCAGAGGACGCCCTCGACGTTATATTTTTTCAATTAACTAAAATAAAAAAAATAATAAATGAATCTGAAATTTAAACGGTTTACTACGATCTTACAACTATTAAGATAATATTAACACCCTGTTTATAGGGATTACAGTGCAAAAAATCAACTAATCTGTCGTAGAATAAAGAAGAACACGAGAAATGCGATGTGAGCGTGCTTTATGATCCAAGTCTGGGAGATTTACCCTAAATTTCGATCAAATGAGATGGCAATATACAATATCAGGCAAGTGTAATAGAGCCAGAGCGCGTGCTAGATGAGCTAGAACCCAAAGGTATTAAGTCAGTGGCAACATTGGTTTCCATTCAAATTTACAAAGAAGGCATTTCTAGTGTTTATTATCTACTACCGGCATTGCTGGGAGTTATCCTTAGGACATAGACATATTGACTTTTCTGTAAACCTTTTTGAAGTTATACAATTCCTTAAATGATTACTGTGGGTATCCTTATTAGATACACATATACCACTGTGGACTTTTCTGTAGGATTTTTCAAGATATACAATTCCGTAGTACATTATTTTGAGGTATCTCATAAGGTTTAGCTAGCGTTAGCGATGTAATCGCCTGAAAATATTTTTTTTACAACTTGATTACAAAACATTGACATTTCTATACTTTCTATAAATATAATATGCATGGATTATATATTTAAACCTTCCGGAAGAAATTCTCTAAATGATAGTGAAAATCTTATCAAAATCCATTGCGTTGTATGGAAGAACAAAGAGAAACTAATTTTATACTATTTAGAGATTCAGTGAATATTACATATTTCCATTGAACAGATGTGTAATGTACTTTTACTGATTTGAGGAAAAATTGCTGAGATGGCATCGCCCAGGCGTAGCATGTTCAATTCCTCGGCTGGTCAAGTCCTCCATCACAACACAAGTTCACATTTTCCGCTTACTGAGGAGTAGTAGGAGATTTTTAAATATTATCAGATTATTCGTAACCTGGGAATATTTGTCTTTCTTTTGAAAAAAAAAAAAATAATATATTAATCCGTTCCCTACTTGTAACAAATAACTCAATTAAAACAATCAAATTCTATTCTAATACCCCGTACCTAAAAACAAAGAGAAAGTCAATTTCTATGTCATGTAAATTTAGGAACTCCGGCAATATCCAAAAGGTGGCTGTTTGCTTCGACCAATTGCTGTGGCCCTTCCCCAACTTTAGTATGAATCAAATATTGCAAAAGATTCAGGTCTTGTTTATCTATGCTTGATCTAACATTCTCCGGTAACGGTTTCAAATCCACAGCGATACCTTTTAAAAATTCCACATCTTTGTTTAAATCTGTTGGAAAAGTTTCTTTAATCAGTGACAGAGCAAATGGTACTTGTTCCTCCAGCATGTACAAGCAAGCGTTCGGTCCTGCGTCAAACGTGTACGCAATTTTATTACCGCCGCAAGCGACGTTGTATTTGTGGACCATATCAACGATTGCGTGAGAAACTTCGTTCATATATACGCACGGTGGAAAAGTATCCAAACATATCGCGTGAAATTGATTACTGTCTTTCATTGTGATTTCGGCGAATTTTTCAAAGTCCTTTTTTAATATGGCTTCTTTGATTGCCGCTGTGCGTTCTGGTACGCATTTTTCGATGCGTAGTTTCAAGAGATCAGACGTGGCGACACTGTTCTTCATTCCGTTTGTAGAGCTCGTCTTTTTCTTTTTGTCGCTTACGACGATGATTAAAATTCTCATTTGAGGCCAATGGTCGGCTGGAGCGACTTGAGATGCGATCGAATCCGTTCCATCGTCTTTAATTCCCGCGTGCCATTGCACAAATCCGCCATAAACACTTCTGCAAGCACTACCTGATCCCAATCTTGCGATGCTGCTTATTTCTCCATCAACTTTATACAGTTTGGCCAGGGTAGCAACTAAGCAGGCGTAACCTGCGGCGGAAGAAGCGAGACCCGCAGCAGTGGGGAAGTTATTTTCGGAGCAAATATGCAAATTCCAAGAGAGTAGGTCAGAGGTTACTGTCGACTGCTCCGCCGCCCTTTTCTTTATCTCCTTCAAACAATTGAGCAATCTCGCATTGTCGAACGACTCTTCTTTTCCGTTGAGCCAAAGCTTGTTTTCTTTTAACGTGGCACTGGCTAAGATACTAGTTTTTGCGTGCATAACATCCGTAGACAAAGTTGCGCTTAATGAATCATTTAAAGGAATGATGAGAGATTCGTCCCTTTTCCCCCAGTATTTTATCACCGCGATGTTAACGGGGGCGATGCAAGTCACTAGACTCATGTTTAAGATAGTTTTATGCGAATATACTTGGAACACTTCACAACGCAACTTTCCGACAAATTCCGACCTACTGACACTGACAGAAAGTAACGGAATCAATGATCAATTTGACATTGACATTGACAGTTGAGTGTGGCAATAAAGAAAAAATACCTCAATTAATATAAATAGTACCTACATAAAATATTTTTATATGTTTATGATATAATGTTGTAAGTCGTCAGATTTTTTTAGAGAACTAGGGAAATAATTATTTTATTCGGTAAATATACAGAAAAGTGAGAAATGGTTAATAGTTCGTACACACTTTCCGGAAATATAAAATAATGAATTTTAATAGTTATTTCGTTGAAATTAAAATTGAATGTTCACTTGGCACCTATTATTATTGATGTAAAAGTTTAAAGGTTAGTTAAATTTCTTCTTCTATTTAACCCAAAATATGAACTTAGACACCTTAAATCGGTTCTTAGTTTTGGTTTAATTTTTAAAAATACATAAAACTAGCTTAAAAACTTTTTAATATGATTGTTTCAAAACGTATTAAAATAGTAGTGGCGTAAAGAAAGGATGCCAAAACAAAAAAAGCTTTTAAAGTGAAATTTATGAAAAAAAAATTAAAAATCGTTTTTCCATTTTCGGTCACTGAAAAAGTTTCTCATTGTTATTTACCGCATCCCACTTTTTGTGTATTTACCTTTTATTCGTATTCCGATTAACACACGTTTGCATGTACACGAATAAAATGCAAGAAACACACAGATTTTATTTACATATAAAACAATACTCCGAGTTTTGTTTTACGTTCCGCCCTTCCCTCAATTTTTTTATAATTTATTTTTTTGAATATTTCAATTTTTAAAAATAAAAAGAGTCGCTCCTTCGGCATCATGGTGGTACAGGTTGACATAATCAACTTTGGAGTAATTATTGCAAATTTTAGGTATGTATGCGAAAAATGATTCAAGTAAAAAATCGTTAGTTCCTACTTTAGCACACTGCACAAACAGATTTTGATAATCCATACACACTACTACGAATCTGGGAAAACTTTTGTACCTAGCCGAAGGGAAATTTTTTTTTGGGCATGACAACACTTCTGTTTTCTATTCTCTATGCTTCATATTTATTTGAATTTTAAAAGTTTGTTGAAAATCTTTGATCGCTGGTAAATTTTTGACATTTCGTTCGCGGAAAACAGAATAAACTAACATTTTCGAACAAAGATCATACAATTGACTGGCAGCGGTGTTTACAAACTCTAGTATTTTCGCTTAAAAGTTTATCAATATAAACTTGGAAATAAACATATTATTTCTCAACGGGCAAGGGTTATTTTGCCTTGAATCTAAAAATGAAGGAAAACTGCTCCCCATCTTACAATCAACAACCTAAAAAGCAAGTCCGCTTCAATACCTCACTGAAGATGGCCTCTTCGCCATCGGACCACCAGTTCCCGAGGCCTTTATCCGATATTCAAAACACAAACATCGAGAGAAAACAACACGAACAACATTTATTACTAAAGCAATGTGAAACACATGAACCGATATTCAATTCAAATGTCGTTATTAAAAATAAACCAAACCCGAGTGCGTATTTCGATAAGGACTGTGTTATAAACTTACCTTCGAAACAAATCTATCCCAAATCAAAATTACAAGCAACTGGACAAAATTTTGCATTGCCGAAGCCTTCTGATGATTTGGATTTGAGCATTCTAGATTCGTTTGGTGTTTTCAAAGGCAATGGACATGATAATAATGACAAAATGAATGGATTAAGCCGAAAGATGTATGAGAATGACACGCCATACTGTTTTTCACCTTCTAAAATGCCTTTACAAAGTGTCTACAATCAAACGCCATCTGAAAAACTGTTCAATCTTACTCCAGGTAACTATACCTATTTACTATATTATTTTATTTTATATATCGTGGTGGACAATTACCAATCTCCATAAATAAACAATACATTTAGATGAAATCAATTTAAAAAATGAATAGGCCTTTCCTGTGTTTGGTGACCAGATCTGTACTAATAGTCAGGTACTTTTTTAACGTTTATCTTCTCCTTCAGCTTCACAACATAGACTAGCTTCGGGCTGTTGGGACTCTTGTGCTGTGTTAAAAAAAATTAGCGCTTATAACTCCATTGTAACCTCTTTCTCATGAGTGACACATGCAACAAACATAAAGGTTACAGTGGAGCTCTAAGCGGCAGAAGTATAGGCTTACCCGGAACCAAATATCTGCAGTTGGGTTACCAGTAATGCTGTAGATACTCTCAGTATCCATTCAGAATCGAAACGTTGCTTGAAATGGCTTTAGCCGTGTTTTGGCTGAGGTTGGGTGACCAGATCTGAATAATCGTATACTTCTTAACCTTCCTCTTCCTCATCTCCTGGTGACCATCACGTTTGGTGTCCTTGTTCATGGGGTGAGGTATGCCCAGGTCTTGGTGGCGGATGTATCTGCCCACATACTGCGTGGCGGGAGAGGCCGGAGAGATGTATTCATACGTTGGTCACTCCTGGACTCACTGCACCCCAGGTTCCTACCCCTCGTACCTTTGTTGTTTTCCTCAAGTATGAAGTTGATGTAGAATTCTTTTCTCTTTTAGGTTTGATGAGTTCAGCTGCTCAATCTAAAAAAGATTTTCATGCTGACAAATCTGACTCCAATCCTGGTCTGGGTTTTTTCACCTTACCTAACTCCGCCGGATTATACCAAGATAAAAAATCTGCGGCAACACCCGGTGACAATGTTGCCGCCGCTAAAAATAACCTGATGAATCAGAAAACCAATCATTATGAACATAATTTTGGTAATAAACAAGATTTTAATGTCGATTCGCATAGTGCCGGTGTGTTGAGACAATTTGCTGCTGATAAAACTAATGTTGGTTTTATGTCTCAATCTCAAAATGGTAATGGATTCAACAAACAAGAACAAAATTCTAATGGATTCAACAAACAAGGACAAAATGCTAATGGATTTAGCTCCCAAGGACAAAGTGCTTATGGGTTTAGTTCACAAGCACAAAATGTTCATGGTTTTGGTCTGCAAGGAAAAAATGCTAATATATTTGGCTCACAACATCAAATTGTTCAAGGGTTTGGCGCAGAACGGCAAAATGCTGATGGATTTAGCACAAAAAGACAAAATTTTCAATGTTTTGGCTCAAAACAGCAAAATGTTAATGATTTTAACTCACATGGGCAAAATGTTCACGGTTTTGACTCACAAGGGCAGAATATTCATGGTTTTGGCTCACAAGGGCAGAATATTCATGGTTTTGGTTCAGATGAGCACATACAATCCCATGGTACTAATTCTCATGGTTCTAAGACAAACGGTGCACAAGTTCACTATAGAAAAGACAATGTACAATGTTCTAGAACCTCAACTGACCATAACCAACAAATCATAAACCAATCAGAATACGGTCAGAGCTATGAACAATGTTTGCATAGTGATCCAAATAATTACTTTTGTCCTCGCAATGTGAACACGAGACGTCCGTGTTGTAATCAGAGAGATTGCGATCCGCATTACGAAGAAACCATTACGAACAAAGCCGAAATTATTACAAATGGTTTAGAGATGAAACAAAAAGCTATAGAAGCTAGGGAAAAGCTTGCAAAAGGGGGTCAAAATATATTAAAAAACATTGGAAAATGTGATGATGATAAAGAAAATGTTTTAGTTTGTAGTCAAAATACAAACGAACCAACCGTTTCAGATTTGTATGAAATAATCAAATTACAAAATAAACAGTTGCAAATGTTGCAAAATAGAGTCGATAGATTGCTGACTGTTAACGAAGCGAAAAACAACGATCAATGCGAACTTCCCGAAGCTCGTAAAATGCAAGTATTAACTAATGGACAAAGCAATTGCAATTTGCCGCAAGCCGACGTAAATGTAAACTGTATCGAACATATATCAATTGGTGTAATGACGAGTTTTGAATTAGTAATGAGTTCGAATTATGTTAATAAACGAAACGTTACATTTAATCCTGAAGCCATCAATAATCAAGATAACCGTAGAGACGAATGCGTACAAACTACTCCAAGTAAGTCTAATAGCGTATTGTTACAACCTAATAATGGAAAATCTCCGATCTCAGAATATGGTGGTAATTTCTTGGATGGTATAACCCGTTGTAACAAGGCTTGCGCTCCAAATGATCCAGCATCGGAAACTCCCAAGAAACTTGGTGATGATGGAAGAAAGCTCGGCGTAATTGAAGATACCACGCAAATCGATGATCAGGTTACTCCGAAAATGAATGATTTGCACCGAAAAGCTAGGACTTGGGTTCAAAGGAGTGATACTTCACCGGTTGCAGAGAACGATGAGGAGTGCTTTGATGAGTAAGTGTGTTTTACCAATACTCTCAGTATCGCCCCTGTGAAAGACCACTGTTTAGCCTTGTAAAGTGTCCTTGAGGTGATATGGCGCTATATAAATTATCTAATATTATTTTCTTTGTTCAGCTTTTTATTAAATACAGCTATTTGAATTTTGATTTTGTTTTCGTGAATGAATGATTGCAAATCTAGAGTGTGGAAATTAACCCACTTCCCGACATCCGATCGAGCTTAAACTCGGCAGATAGTCTCGCTGTCGATGACAATGCATTCTATCAACTTTTGGTGGCACTCATGCAATCAAACACAGGTTGATTTTTTGGTAGACTGAAGGACTATCTTTGAATAAGGATTTTAATTTTACTATGTACAAACATATTTACTACTTTATTTAATATATTTTAGTTCATATTGGATTTATTACAATTTCTTATCATTGATTTTATTACTTCGTTTTGTTTCTCTAAATAGTATAAAATAAATTGGCTATGTGCGTCTATCTGTTTTTGCGCTTAGTTCCTCTAAACTACGCAATGGATTTCGATAGAATTTTTACTATCATTTAGATAATTTCTTCCGGAAGGTTTACATATACGATACATGCATATTATATTTATAATCAATCAAATATTTTTCCAACAACCGTAATTAAACTCATGATGAAAGAGAAAGGGGCCTTTTTGGCCCGCAGCTCTGTATGCCATTATTTATATCAAAAAGTCGAAAAATATTTATAATCAATTCGTAAAAATATATTTTCGGTCACTACATTGCTAAACGCTGGCTAACCCTTATGAGATACATCAAAATTAAGTACTAAGGAATTGTATATCTTAAAAAGGTCTACAGAAGTGTCCGCGACGGTATATCTCTTAAGGATAACCCCCAGCAACGCCGAGTACACGTCAGCTCGTATGTATTTAAGAAAGTCAAACATTGACAAGTTACAAATTACCTGACAATATTTTACTTGGAGCATTTTACGTGTGCAATAAATAAAAACTGAAATCAGAAGACCCGCGTCACCACCAATCAAGACTAGAATGCTTTCATAACCTCACTCAAAACCACTGTTGTAGCTGTCTTTATATTTTGTTGACACACATTGCCACAAAATGTCTGGCGCTAGTGACGTCATGTTTAAAGTCTCGACTACGTAAGTAGCAACATGTGGCTGTGTACAAACCTCCACGCAGATGTATGGTGGTAGTCAAGTATTATTTTTTGCAGATGACACACTTTTATATATTATAGCAAATAATATTGAAGATGCGTTGTCAAAAATACAATATGAACTTAATGAATTATCTAAGTGGTTAAACATAAATAAATTGAAATTAAATGTAACTAAAAGTAAATTTATGGTATTAGGGAAAAAACTAAACGTACATACTGTCCTAAATATAGACAATCAAAATATGGAAGAAGTAAAAGAAATTAAATACCTGGGAATCATAATAGATAACAAGTTAAAATTTAACACTAACTTTGAAATTTTAAATAAAAAAATGGCGAAAAAGGTTAATTTCTTAAGTAGGATAAAAGGAAAATTGGACATTAAAACAAGGATATTGGTCTACAATACCACTGTAGCATCCCATCTAAATTATTGTACAAGTGTAATATTTCTAACAAAACCCAAATTAAGAGAATGGAAGTAATCCAGAACAGAGGCATGAGGTCAATACTGTGTTGTAGCAGGTACACCAGAAGAAAAACCATGCAACGTCAACTCAATATTTTAAGTGTGTGGCAACGATTAGTTTATAATACCTTAGTGTTTATTTATAAGCTAAAAAATAAAATGTTACCTGACTATATGTCAAAGAATGTTAGAATTAATAGTGCAGTTCATTTATATCCTACGAGAAACTGCAACGATTTTAGGCTTCATAAAACACACTTATCAGAAACACAAAACAATATTTATTATAAAGGTTTTAAAATGTTCAATGAACTCCCGGTAATTGTTAAGGAAGCTAAAAGTCTTGCAGTTTTTCGTGGATTATGTCTCAATGTTGTGAAATCTAAATTTTAGTATGTAAGAAGTAAATAATATTGTAGTAGTCATAGAAAATAATATATTAGGTATAAGATGTAAACTCTTATAACTAAATAAAATATACATTAAAAAAAAAAAAAAAATTATAGTGGAGTATTGGATACTTGCTTATCCCTGTTGACGAAGGGCCTTATTAAAAATCCATTGTAGATTCCTGACCAAAATGCTCCTTGTGTACTGTGAATTAACTGGACTTAAATATGCATTTTTTAATTTACAGGACTGAACCAAATGAATGCTCACAGCCAAACGTGGGATGGACCTTCTACAATAATGTTATGGTTAGTATCATTATTGTATTCCCTGAATAAACATGCATTCTATAATCATTTTAACTAAAACTAATTACGCATTTTCGTCATCACAAGAAGCAAGCTGGAGTGTATGCTAGTGGTGTATGGACTCTGCACCAAACAGAATACATAAATAATTCTGGAACAAATCCTATGTGGAGGCATGGAACTTATCCGAGGTTCATGCACCAAAGGGACTTGAAGCAATCAATAGATTTATCCTAGAAACCAGAGCAATGCAAATCTTGCAATACTTAGTTTTAACATAGTGCATAACTCTTGATAGCCCATTTCCCTTAGAATTTTATAAAAACTTCAGACTTAGTTGTTCAAGTAACCTTACGGCAGAACAGACATTCTAGCACTGCATAGCACGACAAGAAGAATGGTGCTATTAAATGAAATGTCTAAAACATTTGAAGTATTTAATTACTCTTTTAATGATCTTAATGTTAGATTTCCGATGATTCGTACTGTTGGAAACTCTACCGGTAGTACAAGTTGTTCAAGAAACCTCACGGCAGAACAGACGTTCTAGCACTGCGTGCATGACAAGAGGAATGGTGCTATTGAATGAAATTTCTACAACATTAGACTATTTAATTACATACTATTTAGTACGAAGAGTAATTATAATTTAAAAAAAAAAAATTATGGGCGAACTCGGTTTACACATAGTTCCCGTGAGCACTTAGGCCATAGGCCCATTGTGCTATCTCCCTTTTTACCTCATTCCTTTAACCTTTCCTCATCTGTGGTGTGTATTTACTACACATTGCTTATAATATCTTTAATAACTCTATAAATATAATAAATTCTGGGTTCAGATTTTAGGTATTCCTCCGTTATACATTTATGCACTGAATTAAAAAATAATATTTAACATAGTTTTCAAATTCAATTAAAAATCAGAGATTTTTGTAAGAAATCGGGAACAAATACACCAATACAATCAACCGTGTGCCATTGCTACGTGAAGAGTGTGCGGGGAAATGACACGCTATTGATGTCCCGCTTTACTTCGCTATACGGGCACATGAGAAATCCACTTGTCCCCAGTTCTATTTAGACCATCGATACCTACGGCCGCATTGTGTAGCTTCGTCTCGTGACCAACTTGTGCAGGGGTACTAAAGTGAATCATTATTTCCGTTCGATAATTAAATTAATAATTTTTGGTAAGTACTTTTTCATTTATTTCCGAATACTGTGTTATACTATTACCTTATATTATAGTATTGAAAAGTGTGTATTACGTAACTATTTATCCGTGCGCTTTCGTCATTTAATCATTGATCTAAGATTTATTTTTGAATATTTATTTCAAATGTTACATTTTTTTTCTTTTTCGTTATAATATTCAGCTAAGCAATACTGCGTTTTACATTATTTACAAAAACACTTACATTTTCAGGAAGAATAATGACTGTCAGAAATTTAACAGAAGAAGAGATAGCGCAAGAACTTGATTATGATAGTGATATTGAGTTTGAAATGAACAATGACATATCAGATACTGAAGATTTGGTTGAACATTTAGAAGAATCGGACTCGGAATCGACTAGTGAAAATGAAGACGAGGGAGAAATACTAGTTTCAAAACATGGATTCGAATGGAGTGTATTACCACCATCATCATCGAGACGTCGGCAATGCAATATTGTCAATGAAACTTCCGGCCTGAAAAATGGTAGTTTATTAGCTAACACAATAAGAGAAATGTTTGCTTTATTTATAAGCGCAGATATGGTGACAGAAATATGCCAAGAAACGAATCGTCAATTGAGGCGTTTACCCGGGAATATGATTGAGCAATTATCCGAAGATGAATTATATGCATTCATCGGTATAATGCTTGCTTCCGGCAGAAATCGCACCCGAAAACTAAGTTTGAATGAGTTGTGGACAAGTGAAAGTCCATTTTGTCAGCCGTTTTTCACGGCAGCTATGTCTCGAGACAGGTTCATAAATATTTATAGTCAGATCCGTTTTGATAATAGAGATACAAGACGAGAGAGATTTGAAGCTTCTTCAGACAAGCTAGAGCCAATTAAGTCGATTTTCAGTAAATTGGTAGATGCGTGTAAATCAAATTACTCTCCATCGCTTGACATAACCGTGGATGAGCGTTTGGCGGCGTTTAGAGGTAAATGTCCTTTTCGGGTATATATGAAGTCAAAGCCAGCTAGGTATGGCATCAAAATATGGATCGCTGCAGATGCTAAAACCGCATATATATGTAACATGCAAATATACAGCGGTATGATAAATAATAAAAGAGAAATAAATCAAGGCAATCGTGTCGTTATGGAATTGGTGGAACCTCAATATGGCACCAATAGAGGCATAACCACAGATAATTTTTTTACGTCAGTACCACTGGCGGACAATCTTTTGTCTAAAAATCTGACCATAACTGGCACTCTTCGCAAAAATAAGAGGGAAATCCCTAAAGAGTTTTTGCCATCAAAAGAAAGGCCATTGTATAGTAGCCAGTTTGGTTTTACATCAAATAAAACACTTGTGTCATATGTGCCTCAGCAAAATAAAGCAGTTTTGCTGCTATCAACTCAATTCCTTGGAAATGAAATAAGCCAAACCGATACAAAAAAACCAGAGATTATTTTACATTACAATAAAACCAAAGGTGCCGTTGACACAGGGGACAAAATGACCTCCGAGTATTCGTGTGTAAGGTCGACAAGAAGATGGCCGTTTCGTTTATTCATGGAAATGTTAGACATTGCTGCACTGAACACATATTTATTATGGATTCAAAAGTATCCGGAGTGGAAAAAAAATAATAGAAGTAAAAGGAAATTATTCATAAGACAGCTAGGTTTAGAGTTGGCTAAGCCCAATGTAATGAAAAGAAAAAACAGCACGGTCAAATTTCACAAACAACAACAAGATGCTTTCGAGACAGTTTTGTCATATTATCAAGAAACACCACCCGCAACTGCTGTTACGAATGATATTACGAGTGATTCAAGAAATGTACTAGTGTCCCGAGCACCGTCGAAAACTTGCAGATTTTGCCCATACAACACAAAAAAAAGAAGCACCATAGTTTGTCATATTTGTCAAAAATCTGTATGCAAAAGCCACAGAAAAGAAAAAAAATATATTTCCTGCCACAATTGCGATGCAATTTAGATTAACAATTTTATATATTTGGTTTTAAATTTTTATTATTTTTAATTTCGCTGTATTGTTTTGTTCTTACATAATTTTGCTGTTATATTTAAATATAATGCATGTGGAATTTTTGATGTTTAGTTTCTCAATATAATATTTCTTTTTACACATTTGTTTATTTCATTTAAAAAAAAAAAATAAGTTTGAAACCCCTGCAAGACTGGCAGCGTAAACACGCGAAGCTGTGTGCGTATAGTCCAGCGCCCATCAGCGGAATCAGCCGCCATTCGGTCACGGACCGTCGTTAGATAAGCACTCCTCGCACGTTTTTTTAGCATCTGCCGATGGTTTTTTCATGTTTTCAGCTATTAAATTACAATTATTATCACTTTTGACATAAAATATAATAAAAATAAGCGATTGGCTATGAATATTCATATTTTTCCGATATAAAATCGCTTATTTTAAGATGTGTATTGACTACACAGCACCGTAACGCGTGTATTTTTTTAGGACAGTAAGGGAAAGGTTAACAACAACCCAGTTCCTTTAATAAAGTTCACCAGGGTTGTTATTGGGTATGTGGCTATGTCTTCTAGTTCTACTGTATGTCTCCCAAGGTATCTGAGCCTAGTTCCCACCAGAGCAGGACATTGGCACCATAGGTGAATTGGAGTCTCTTCATCCTCTTCACATTTCCTGCATCTGTTGGTGTTTTCCACTCTCAATATCTGCATGTGTCTCCTGAGATGGCAGTGTCCCATTAGTAGTCCTACCAGTTCCCTCAGCGAGTTTCTGGCCATATCTAATATCCATGTCCATTTGTCCATATAAAATAGGGAATTCTCTTCACACCAAAAAATCACTTATTATTAATTATTCACATGTAGAAACACTTCAGACACAAGAATACATAGTTTTTATAATTTAAAAAAATCATTTATTAAAGTTATAATGACTTTAAAAACAGGCGCGAACGAAATATTTCAATGCAGCTAAAAACGCCCGGTGATTGATCAAGCGTTCAAGGGCGAACGATGATGTCACTGTTGACCGGCCCGAGTAGATCCTGCAAACCGATGGCGGCAGCGGCGGCAAAGGTGTGACGTAGCACTTGTGACGTAGCGGTCAAAATGGCGCATGACCGTTTTCAGAGCCGAAATAGCACGCAATTTTTAAAACAACTACAAAAAATTGAAAATGCATTTTAAAAAAAAGAAAAAAAAGAGGCACATAATAAAATAATTATCTTTATTGAAATAAATTATAGTTGCGCGTTAGGTTTTAAAATTGAATAGCCTTAAATGTGTACCCTTCACCCCCCTTTGCCCCTTGTCCCCTTTCCGTGATCCGGGCCAGAGACAAGGAGTATTGTTATCAGTGTTATCGTTGCATCTTACCCGCGAACATTTCGTGTCATATTGAAACCCGCATATGTTGAACTCGGCTGTGATCATTTTGGAGCACAATCGTCCAGTGAAACGGTTTTACCCGCCGCAGTGAATTTCACTGTGTTTTTTGTTTTGTGTTAAGTGTTAATGTTAATTGTATGCAAACTGATAAGAGAGCAGAACCAGCGGCTTAAGGAGAACGAGACCAGGGTAAGACTTTGGCCTTTCCCACTCATTTTCCTCTTGCAAACACTAAGGCAATTCAATTCGTTTTTATTTGTCTTAGTCTATATCGCATCCGCAATACCGCAACCCCCCGCACAATTGCGTACGAAAGAGTTCCGCACAACCAAATTATTTACAAAATGCACGAGAATTCCCTATTAAATACTTCTAGTGTTTTAGAAATTTCATTCAATAGCACCATTACTCTTGTAATGCTATGCAGTGCTAGAAAGTCTGTTCAGCCGTGATATTTCTTGAACAACTCGTACTATAAATGATCTTAATGTTAGATTGCCTGATGATTCGTCCTGTTGGAAACTCTACCGGTAGTACGAGTTCTTGCGCAAAACGTCATGCTGGAAGACTACCGCGATCCTACTAGCAATACGTGTTTTGTATGGAAATATTTCCTTCTCCTTCCAGCAGTGCTCTTGAATGTGCCCGCCATGTCCAAACGTCTTGCGGAAGTGCGCAAGCTCTCCTCGTGTATACTAAACCTCCATAACGTTCCGACTGATGGTCCTTCGAGCTAGGCAACTGTTTTCTATGCAGTATGAAATAAATTCTCTTTGTTTTCTTTATTATTTTGTATATATTCGATTCTTTTTCTTTTTTATCTTACAATATATTTTTTTAACTTTATATTCCACCCCGAGATCTGGAATAAACAATGCTAAAAAAAATGTACTGTCTTATAATAATTTAAATAGATATAAAAGTATATTATAGATCTGCGCTGTTTTTGTTTTACTTTCAGAGCCGTGTGAATAATATGCTTAGTCCTCCCAACACAAACAACTCATCACCAAATGTTGTGTCCAGGAGACACGCCGCTTTGGAACAAAGTCAGCAAGGTGCCAGCACACAGAGGTAAATATATTTTTTTAATTCTATTGTATATGTGGTTGCCACCAAAAACAAACAAAAGTTCAGGCCTGTTTTTTTCTCGTGCTCTTCGGCGGTCAACGTACAACTGATGTCGTAGTTTATTCAAAGCATTATCGAACCCTCCTGGTGCCAAAAATATGGTCACCTGTTTTGTCTCTAGCTTGTCGGAATGATAACCTAGATTTTATATTACGGCGAGTCTATCAATCTTTATTCAGTGTTCCATGCCTCACTGCCATAAACGGAATTTCAAAATAATAATGTATAATTATAATGATATTTAGCATAAAGGGTACATTCAAACTTGTTCGTGTCACCTACAGAATTCCGAAATTTCCACTGCAGGTTTTGCAAGTCAACGACTCAGATTTTGAAAGAAGGGGGGGTGATTTTAGATAAGGCTCGATAGAAGAGAGGATGTTTGTTTAGAGAGGGACAACTCAAAAATGTATTATGTAGATCTAAAGTTACCACTTCTAGGCCAAAGAAAGTACAATGTTGTTTCACAGAATTACTTTTTAAAAATTCGGAGAAATATATGGCAAACTTTTAAATGCAAATACAAAGGATGGTGTTCTGTGTTTCTAAAACTATTTAAATTATGTATTTGATGACTTGCATGACTTTTTACGAGTCCGTGTCAGGCCGAGAGAAATATCTCACAAAAATGCTCTAGGGGTTGATTTAATGCAAGATCTTTAACTTTCAGAGTGATCTACGACACACCAAGAGATTTGGCAATTAACCAATTCTCTTGCCCCTCTTCAGAAGTGAGTCTCCACATGACACAGCTGGCTGCAAAGTACAACGTTGCCAGCAAAGCTGTGCTCCCCAAATCCTTCACTGCTCCTATCTTGGCACAGTCACCGCTGTACGCTAATGCTAATAGGGGCGACGCCAGGAATGAAATGTCGTTTGCGACCATGCAGTATATGCAGAGATATCAACTTCTATCTGGTATGTTTAATTTTTATATTAATTGTGGAAACGGTGTAGAGGGAGGAGAGAAAGTTCTGGGAAGGAAAAAGGTATGAGGGTTGGTTAGGAATCTGGCGGTCAGTGTGTCCAGGACTTATGGACGCATGAATCCATCCTTTCCGCTGTGATGCAAGGCGATGGGTCGAGAGACTCCATCTGGAGAGCTCAAAGGGTCTCCCTTAACCAGACTCTCTCGACCCGACTCGCCACGCGGCGAGACCTGAATAAACCTCGCCCCTGCTAAGTCACCAAAGGTAGCCAACCACTTGGGGTGACCTACGGTGGAGGCAAGTCAGGCGACGTTCCTGCATTACGAATAACCTGATAATAGATATGATTTGAGATTTGCCAAAATTATTATGGTGATTTATTTTTGGGGTTTTATGCCTTCTTTAGCCAACGTTTCGGAAAGCATTACAGTATCCGTCATCACTGCAGATGTGTAATCAAAGATTTTGTTGTAAGTAGATGTGATACTGTGCTGTCAGCTCAATCCTCTGAGAGCTGGTATTGCAGTATTTAAAATAGTTTTTTGCATTTAGTTTTGGTGTAATTACCGGATACCAAGAACTGTTGAACTTTATTAATATTTATGGGGTTTTTGTGAATTTCAATTGCCTCCGTAACTAGGCGTGCTTTATGCATTTTGGACTTCAATCTTCCCAGGACTTCAGGAACAAATTCAAAGTAATGACTGATTTCAATTAAATGCTTCGTAATTGCCGATTTGTCAGGATGGCCGAGTTTACATGCTTGAAAGTGTTTAGAATACAAATTCTAAGTTTTAAAATGGATATTCCAGCAATTTTGTTGAACTACAAGACTCTTTTAATTAATATTAATATGCTTATATTGTCAGATAGAAGAATTTTCAAGAAGAGTTATAATATAATTATAATGGTACTTCTATATAAAATTCTAAATTAAGCATTTGATAATCCAGAATTACTTGAATTGATAAACTTTCAGATTACACTAAGTAATACTCGAAGTCGGAATTTATTTCAGTTCAGAAATTCTGGAACTGACCTCCACTTATTTATTCCTCATTCCCAGAATACTAATGGAGATAAATATGATGCCAAATTGTGGACATCTTCAATTTATCTCAATAAATTCAATAGATTGTTGCTAGGGCAGTTCATGTAAAAAAATGTGTCTATTTTTTACTATTCCCGTGTAAAAGACTCTACAAAAGTTGATCGCAATTAATAATTACATAAATATTTTGATAGTGTTTAAATATGATTTGATATTACATTTTGTAATTTACCACTCATTATTTAAGGGTTTTGTTTATTATTACAGTGTCGAATGAGCAGCCGCAAGTGGCAGTGGATAGAGGAAATGCTAACTATGCCAACCATCGTCCTCGGACGCATTTGAATCCTGTTTACAATAATCCCTCGAGGATTCTGGACATCACTACACTGAAGCAACAATCCAAGTTGCTATAAAATAGAATATATTTTACAATCATCCCTTCCGAGTGACCTCCACAAATATTCTCAACGCTTTGCGGTCCAATTCGCCTCCAGTCCTCTGTACTTTCCGTTGTCCACTAACTTTCTTCCCACAGTCTGACCGCTAACCCATTCACTCATTCTTCTCCTCGAGTCAAGGCTCCTCCACTCCTCGGGGTTCTGCGTTGCATGAAGAGCTGCAGAAACTGACATACCGGACGCCAGTGATACAGCGCGTCGGTGACCTTTTTCTGCTTCTCCTGCTAAACACTATGTGTCTCTCCATGTTGAAGTCCTCAGTTTGGCGAACAACCTGTCTGAAGTATCTTAAAATGTGCTGTAGGCAAACAGTTTCAATTCAATTTATTATTTTAAAAACATTACGAAATTGTTCATTTTAATGCGTTTTTAAATACATCTTTAACCGTTTGGGTGCCAATCGTCGATTTTCGTCGATTCGTGTTTTAGCGAAGATTGCCGATCGTCGATTTCCGTCGATTGCGTCAGTCGTGTTCTGATTCGCGCGTACGTCTGTACGTAAAATTCTCATTTTTTCGAAACGCCTGGACTTCGGGATCCTCCTCCGCGTGATTCTAAACCAATATTCTTTAATAAAACACAGAAAATATCATCGAAATCCTTGAAAATTCAAAGAATTTATGGGGTTTTAAAAAAATATATAGTTTCATAAAAAATAATGTTTTTTTGGTGGCATTTTACAAGCAACTGTATGAATTTTTTTGGCACTCAAACGGTTAAAGAAGAATTACAGTAAATTATAATTGTAAATAATATATATTATAGATATACACAGTGCATATATTATCTCTACTATACTCGTACATAGTATCATATTGTTCCAATTCAATAACAATAGTGACGAGATGCTGACATTTTACAATGTGTTTTTCGGTTAAAGCGGTTTATTTGTAACGAGAAATATCAGTTATTTAATTACTAAATTTAGCCTGTCGAAAGTAAAAGTAAGTTCCTTGTGATGTCTCACAAACATTAAACAGATTTGGTGCGTTTTTTCGAGACTCGAAAAATTAAACTATAAACAAAATATACTGGTATTTAAGATATAAGTTTATTGATTAAAAAAAATTAAAAATGGACTGGAGTTCCTTATTATACATACAAAATATATTAAATAGTAATAAACACAAAATGTGAAGATTGGGTTTTGCCATTCGGTTATTATTATAAACGTTTATTGCTCAGTGACATTAGTCACGTTCCAGAGTGGAAGATACTCTCGGTATTGCCTTGGTGTGAGACCTCCATTCAGTTGCTTGAAATGGCTTTGGCTGTGTTTGGTGACCAGATCTGAATAGCCAGATACTTCCCCACCTTCCTCTCCCCCATCTCCTTCCCCTCCTCGCTACCTTCAGCCTCACGACATACCACAATTGTGGATGTCATATTCTCAATGGCTCCACATAGTTGGTACTAAAAAAAAAAACAGTTATTAAAAATCAAATAAAAAGGAAACATTCATATATTTTTTAATTTCCTGTGATTTTTTAATTTCCTGTGATTTTTCACAGGGTGAGCTAGTTTGTATATTATAATCCTACTTTTCGTAAGATTTGTTTTGTTATTTGATGTAGGTATGTTATTTTTAGAAATGTGTTAATATTGTAAAACTTACTGACAAATATAATGATACACTTGATAATAATATTAGCAAATATTTCATTATTCACATTTTACCAATGAATGGGAGTCACAAAGAGGTAATTATTAAAAAAACATATTTTTTTATCAATTTATTGACATTGGAAGACAAGTACCTACCTAATCTTGAAATATCAAAGGTAAATAAGCTCTAATGAAATATTGGTTCTACGGCAATACAGGACAGTGGCAATGGTGGCAATTCAATACACTTTAGAAATGTCATGATGAAAAAAAAATACTATAAACCAAACCTATAACATCGTTTTTTTTTTCAATACTTTCATGACTTTTAACACTTTCCAAGACAGTGTTGAATTGCCACTGTCCTGAGTTGCTCGGTTACTGAAATATCACTATGTTTCAACTACAAGAAACCATAATCTTTCAGCGTCGCTGGACGTGGTTAATACAAATATATTTTTATCTACTGTAAAATACAGCTATTTCCATCGGTGGAGATGGTAAATGATGCATTTTTGTCAATCTAAGTTTTAAAATTTCATTTGTTTTGATAGTTTCTCAACCAAGTTTTTTTTACATACGCGATTCTGAAAATTTCCCTAACATCGGGGGAGATGGTAAAAAATGCATTGGTTTTTTTTTTTCTAAATTTCCTGTGTTTTGACACATTGTGAAAGATAACCAGGCAACTCAGACAGTGGCAATTCAACACACTTTCGAAAAGTGATATAAAGTCATGAAAAAAGTATTACGTAAATATATTACGTTAGGTTTGGTTTATATGCCTTTTTTCATCACTTTGAATGACTATTTCAATTTTCAAAAGAGTTGCCATGGAACTGTTTTGAAGCCATGTTTGATTATTTATATGATGCAGTGACATTACAATATATATAGACGCGCTGTAGAAATCTCAAAGTAGCAAGCAAAAAGTATGTCAATTGTAGTGCTTTCGATTTCATAGTTTTAGTACTAAACTGACACGTCGCATTAGGTTGTGCGCTAGCTCTAATGACCTTAAAAATTCCAAAATGCCCCCAAATTAGCAGTATCAACGCAAATCGCCGTCATTTGCAAGCTGTCGTTGCTCTATTATGGCGCGGCACTGACTTATCACTTGACACCTCAAAATCTGTTATGCGCCAAGGCTTGTTACTCTAGTCGGCCACGAAGTGAATGGTTTACCTATGGCCTTGAGGTAGAATTCGATTCAGGTTACGAAAACGCCGCTCGGTCTTATCGTTATTTCGTTCATACACATTTTTTAATGTTTATCGTTGTTATACCCCCCACCACTGTAAATAGTTGTTTCTTGAAACGAATTTTGGGAGTGTTATTGTTAATTTACTAGTTAATTATTTAAGCAGAACCGAAGGGTTTTCGCATTAATTTGGGTTATTTAGAAGAATGCGGAGTACAGAAAGGTTATAAAATTAAATTATTACAAACTCCTTGCAAGAAAATGTGATTTATCTTCGAAAGTGACGTAAATAAATATTAATTGAAATCCCGCCAAAAGAAAGCTGTCAAATCAACCAGGGTACTTGGTTCCATCAGGCCTAGCAATGTCATGCGATAATGGGCTCTAAAATAAGGTACTTTTGACTTCATTATTCCATAACATTGCCATGTCAGATGTGACCTTGTAATTTTGGCTAATAGTTACTCATCAGATAGTTCGTTCGTACCACTTGAAAAAACAAGGTTTCATTTGACTCTGCAATGTTGTGCAATAAAGGGTTTTAAAAAAGTTACTCTAGAGTTTATTATCGCATAACATATCGTATCAAATGAAACCTTATTTTTCAAACTGTCAATAGTACATCAATAGGCCGCCAGAGAGAAACGCTAGCCCGAACGATGGTTTTGAGAAACGCGAGCTTAACGTTTTTACGACAAGATTTAGAACTATCGTGAAATTGTCATGGGAATTGTCCTTTGTGTTGTTAGTTAAAGTTTTTTTCGCTAGGTAAAAATAGTCGACTTTGACAAACATTTAGTAATATATTAGATTTGTCAAGAGTTTCCTAACATTACCAGCTGCTTTGTGTAAAATCACTAAACAGTTCTTCAGTCGGCCGCTAGAGTGAAACACTAGCCCGTGGATTTCATTCCGGGAAGAAATCGCCGCAGAGGGGGTACCACCCCAGCCCGCGGCCCGCGGCCCCCCCGTCTAGTTCTGCGCCACCCTCGCGGGAATCTGCCCATTCGAGGCACAGCCCTAACTGGCCCTAAACGAAATGGCCGCCAGCCCGAACGCATCGCGTCTACTCTGAAAAAACGCCAATAATTTCAATTACCTAATTGAGGCGGTTTTTTGTTGTTATTGTGTACCACCCGCTGTTTATTATCGTCCGTGGAGACATGGAAGAAGACTCATACATCGTTTCCAACTTCCACTCGATATGTCGGCTGTGCTTGCGGAAGAACGGGGTGATGAGCTCGCTATTCGAGTACGTGTTCGAGGATAGCGAGGTGCCCCTGTACGAGCGCATCTCCGAGTTGGCCGAACTGCAGGTATGTCTACCATTACCTCAACCGACTTGTAGTCTAGTCTAGTCTAATTGTAGTATTATTGTCTGGAAGGCGAGTTGTCGCTCGTTACGAGTGTATCTATCGATTGTCCGGCCCGTATCGTATTATGTTTGTTACGTTTCAATCAGTATCAGTGAATACAACAACAGATCTCTCATAACTGTCTGTAGTACTAGGATAGTACTAACTTGTAGTCTGTCTGTACTTAGTATTGTCTGGAAGGCGAGTTGTCGCTTTGAGTGTACCTATCGATTGTCCGGCCGGTCTGTCGTATGTTAGTTGCAATCAGTGAGCAAAACGTAAACATGAGTGAGATGATAGTTTGTTTAAACAGTGTGGTGTGAAACATTTCCAGATCCTGCCTAACGATGGCTTGCCGGGACGCATCTGCCACCGCTGTCTGTACAAGACGGAGAAGTGCGTCAAGTTCCGGTCGCGCTGCCTCGCCTCGGCAGCCAAGCTGCGGCGTCTGACACGCCAGGGGCCCGCCGAGGTGCTCGTGGTGGACCCCGGTCTCGACAGCCCCTCCAGCGAGCCCGAGGAACCCCTCGCTAGTCCTCCCGCCAGCCCCCCCGCTAGCCCCCCGTCATCCGTGTTCATGTGCCAGTACTGCGACCGCGCCTACACCGAGCGCGCGCGCTGCAGAGAGCACGAGCGCGCGGAGCACGACGAGAGCGCGCCCTACGGCTGCGGCGCGTGTGGCCTGGTGTTCGCCGAGCGCGCGGGGCAGGCCGCGCACGCGCGGGACGTGCACGCGTGCGCGCGGCCGTATCCTTGCGGACAGTGCGCGCGTGCGTTTAGCCGGCGCTCGGACCTGCGGAAACACGCCGTCGTGCACACGGGCGCGCGCCCCTTCCGCTGCAGGCACTGCGGGAAAGCTTTCAGCCGCAACACCAACCTCAGTAAGCACCTGAGGATACATGCCGGTCACCGCCCGCACGTCTGCCCCGCGTGCCCGCGCTCTTTCGTGTCCAAAGGAGACCTAGCTCGCCACGCACTCGTGCATTCGGGCGCGCGCCCCTTTCCCTGTCAGCACTGCCCCCTGGCCTTTGGAAGGCGCGATAAGCTAGCAAAGCATGAAGCGCATCACGCGCGCATACTCCAGGGAGACAGTAGGAGCCAGCACCCCTCCCCGGGAGACTTCACGCTGCCCAGCATCCCTGACCACATGACCGGAGAAAGCTTCTTCGACGCTAGTCAACTGCTGAAAGAAGAGGCGCGACAAGCCCACCTACTCAAACAAGAAGAAGAAGACATGGTCGTCAACGTCGATCCCTACAAACGGGAGGATGAAAATGATGAAGATCTTGAAGATAATGATGGGTTCCTCCCGAGCATCCCGGACCACATCTCCGGTGAAGGCTTCTTCGACGCCAGCCAACTCTTGAAAGAGGAACCGGAATCAAACGAAGATGAGGAAGACGAACTTGAAGAAGATGAAGTCCCAAATGGAGATACAACAGAAATAAAAACAGTGAAAAAACCTCCCATACCATCCCCTTTGGTGCAATGCCGAAACTGCCCGCTGAAATTCTCATCAATTGTCGCTTTTAACAAGCATTCTGTGATACACGACGGTACCAAAGATTTCCGCTGCAAAATCTGCGCCAAATCATTCGCGCGCAAACGTGAATTAGACCGTCATGCAGTTGTTCACACGGGGTACAAACCTTTCGAGTGTACGCGGTGCGATAAGAAGTTCGGACGCAAAGATAAACTAGTACGACACGAACGCATCCATGATGAGAGAAAAGAGTTTTCGTGCTTCGAGTGTGCCGCGTCCTTCACGCGGAAAGACTCTTTGATGTCGCATTTGAAGACCCACTTTCCTGATCTGCTGCGAGACAATAGTTTAAACTCTGAAGAAGAGGATGACGAGGTGTTGTCGAAAGACGACTGAGCCCGACGTTTGTATTGCTGAACCCTTTGACTGAAGTGAACTTTATCTACGATTAGAAGTTTAATTTAAATTGAACCATTTATTTAACAAAGATCATAAAAAATAAATTGATGGACATTTTTATCAAAGTCGAATCTTTTGATGTCTTAAAATGTGTGATTAAATGAACAACCTTCGCAATGATATGTGAAATTCAATAGTGACCGCGGAGTCGGCTCAATTTTTCCTCACTTCTGGGGTAAAATTCATCATTTTCAAATGTCAAAATTCTTTCTTGAACCGATGTTCGAAAATCGAACTTAATTGAATTGATTTCATTCGTCTGTGGGATGGTCTATCAGTAAAATCCTATATCAATACGATATCGACTAAATCCGCCGTCTATGGTTATTAGGCGATGTGTTTGAGCATTGTCAGCAATTGATAAGAAATATTCCAATACCACGGCGACTTGGCTGTCATTGATCTTCGGTTAATTATCAGTTGTGTTACTAATTGAATAATGTCTTCGTTATGTCAAAAAGTACATGCAGACTGCTAATGTTTATTAAAGCGAGTGTATTTCAATTTGACATTATTTGTTTGTACCCAGCCATTTGACGTTTAGGAATGTTGATCCATAGACAATACCCGCCAGTGTTGCTATCGTAAGGCGATTTCTTAAAATTGATTTTTTTGTCAATATCCAATATCGGCTTGGCTACAATACACCAACGAGCGCAACCGTGCTTAGGAAATCGTTGTCAGTTAAGTCTATGTATCTGCTATTGTTGTGACTATCTGTTTTATCCCCTTTGTGGGTAATCAAAAACTTAAAGCTAAATCAAACTCCTAGGTTAATGAAATTGATTATGTGTTCAAGAAAGAAAATTGACATTTCTTATATTTATAATGCACACTAACATGACTGCATTGTACGTCTATCAGTTTAAATATTCATATCTTCGAGTATGGGTTGCGCAAATAGAGGTGCTGTGAACAACATGTACTTAGGATTGTGTGTATCGGTGCTTATGAAAATCTACAAGCGAGAAAGGTATAACAAATCTATACGATGATTAAATTAGGTCAAATCGAAATGCTTTTTGTGAATTTTATTATCGTTAAAAATAAACGTGTTTTTTTTCTTTCTGAAGTTGAATTAGTTGTATGCAAGCAATGCATCTGTGTGAGTAGTGTGTTCATCTCAACTCTGGTTGCGACACCTATTTAACTATTGTGCTGTCTTTGCATGAATTGCGCTCTTTTGTGAAATAATATTTGGACAATTGTTAAAAGTGTATTTAAAACTAAAGACTTTTGTATTATTAAATTATATTAGTGTATATTATGTAATCTTTTTTGTATTTAAGCACGGTGTCAATATAATTTGATCCTTTTAAAAAAAATCTCAACTATATAATTCACTTGTGCGTACGCGCACATGTGTGATATTTTCAATATTGCAATTGATGTATGCATGTGGTAAGAAAATTAACACATTGTATAAAATTATATTTTCAAATCCAGACAAGCTGTAAATCACCGACTCGAACATGTTTTGAATTTAAGTTTTGCGTATTTTCAAATTTGGAACAGACTATTTGGAGAATTTAGACGAGTGATAAAGTAGCTACCTATAATATAATATTTTATTAGAAAATTATTTTAACTGGCATTTTTCAAGAATTCAGACAATTCTGTCATTCTTTACGTATATTTCTAAAACTGCAATCTTTTTCTTATTGAAAAATATAATTCAAACAATTTTATGTTTGTTTTAGTAGAATGAAAATTTCAAATTTCCGTAGCTCATATACTTGACACTGTAGATTGTTGCTTAGAATGAAAATAAAAAGCTGTGCAAATTTCATGACAATGCCAGGTCTTACTTTCTGAAAGATTTTCTTTCCTTTGTTTTCACAGTTGGATGGATATTTCAAAACTCCACAGCTAAACAGATTCAATGATTTATAATCAAAAATTTTGTTTTTGTGATCTGTTCAAGGAATCTCATTTAATTTATACTGACAGTTTCAAATTTCCTTTTGAATTTGGATTTTTATAAGGATCAATTTATGTTGTCATATAACATAGTAATCATTATTTATAATTATAACTAAGTTATAATGTATTATAATTTCACTGAATATACTCTCTTTAGAAAATTTCTAAATCTAGTCTTTTAAAATTATTTTTTTGTGTAAATGTTTTTTACCATGTAAAATGTTTAAATCCTCTGTCTGAAACTATACAACATTTTAAACATTGTTAATAAGAAAAAATTATGTATTATACGCAACAAGAGTTGAAGCAAAAACCATAACTTAGGATTGTATGTACAGGTGCATATTGTATACAATTCAAATGTCACTAAGATCACACTTGTAGGGATTTTGTTTATGTTCAGTATAACTACTAACTACTACTGTGAAAGGGTTGTTAATTTGTTTTTCACACTTATTTGCAAATTTTTAGAAAATATCAATACATTGTTAATTTATGATTATTAACCATGTTACATGCACAACCAACTTGTACCATAAATGTAATATGTAATTATTTATTCATTATCATCATCAGCACCAGCTATCTGTCTTTCTGCTGGATGAAGACTTTAAAAACCTCGCTTTCTTATATCTATCTATTCGGTTATTATCTGTGGTGTCGTCCTATTTTATTTAATATCAATTTTCAGACGAGTTCGGTAGATATTCTCTGTACCGTGTTTGGTGACCAGATCTGAAGAAGCAGGTACTCCATCTCCTCCGCACTACATCCAGTGGATGACCGTTGAGAATTTTTAAGAAATCTTTTCTCACCAATTTTCCATTACCAATGTGTAGCTCTAAAATTGATTTATGAAACAAATAATTTAAGAAAAGTTTCTGGAAACCTACTAGATAACAGTCCAAAGCCTGTGAGACTATGGCATCCCCAATTGGGGGGTACATTTTGAGGTTAAAGGAAGTGGTAGGGGAAGATGAGGAAAAGGAAGGTTGCGAAGTACCTGCCTATTCAGATCTGGTCATCCAACAATGCTCCGATGGTCTGAATGGTGGTCTTTCACACCGAAAGACCACCATTACCACTCTGTATGACATCACAGCCGGCAAAAATATTTCTTTCGTACTTAAATAACAACATTACTTGTTAAAAAGACATTATTTTTTCACTTACACTATAATTTATAAGTATGTATTATTACCTTCAGCCAAAACTTTATTATTTATATTTATGCTAGGATTTTTTTTTACATTAAAGTTTACTTTCTCGGAGCAGATGATCACATTAATAATTATTTATTTTTATTTGTTCAGTATTCACATTTATTTTTGTTTTCACATGTAATATATTATCAATGAACGTAATATTTAAAAGATGGCTTAACCAATCGCAAACATGGCCTATGTGTTTTTGAGTTATAATTTGTAACTTGACGATTTCTTCGAACTGAATGCAATGAAGAATTACAATACATACATGTTTCCATTCTGTTTATAACTCGCTCACTGCCGTGAATAGATGGTTTTGGCTAATTTTTTTTTATTAAATTTAATGCCCTTGTGGTGATATTTATCTATTTAAATAAATAAACTATACTTAGAAAGCTACCTTTTAAATTTTGTTTTATTTTAAATTAACGCTGTAGGAATGAGAGTCCTGATGTGTGTGGTGAAACCATGTTTGACCGTTTTACAAATACATTATTAGGGATCGAAATGATTGCCGAAGTAATCTTCTATTGATATGGTTTGATGGAACTACAAAACCCACGTGTAACTCTAAGTGACCAGCTCAGATAACGCTCCATCGAAGCCAGAGTTAAGTTAGCCTCTCATAAGCTGGGCATACTGTACGGGTTCCGCAGATACTGCAAGTAGTACACAACTCCCGACCCTGTACAATTCGCAGCCCCCAATATATCTGAAAAAACCCCTCGACTCTGCTGAAACGGGTGGTCCATTTGATAGATTCTCCTATGTTAGCAATCTTTAGAGCACAGGCGTCAGGTGGGAATGCTGTCCTTGTTCTACCGGTATTACAATGGAAGATGCTCCGAGGAACTAGTGTCATTGATGCGTCCACAAAGATGAAATAGGCCCTGGGGGAAATTATTTTCCTCAAGGCCTCCTGTGTGGAATTGATGTAAAAATAAAAAAAAAATATGTGGAGTTCTGGAAAGACTGAAAGGCTGATGTAAGCGTAATGAGCAAGATTAAGAAAGGGATATTTAGAGAGGATGAACGAAGAAAGGAATGTGTTGCGAAATTGAATGGTAGAAGAAGTGGAGGACAACATAGCGCTATCAAGTGAATCAAATATTTTAATCGGGCCATTTTTTTTGTATGTTGCTGATTTCTCTATCCATTGACAATATTTAATATTTATGAGCAAGAGCCTGCTGTGGATGATGTATTGAAATGGCTCTAGCTATGTTTGGTGGCCAGATCTGAATAGCCAAGTACTTTCTAACCTTGCTCTTCCCTATCTCCTTCCACTTCTTTTATCCTTACAACATACCTACATTTGAGATGTATTTGTCTCGCTGACTCCGAACAGGTGGGACTCTTGTGCGGTATTCAGATAAAAACAAACTTGTGATTCCTTGAATTTACGAATAAATGTTCAGGGGATGGTATTGGCTGCTTCAAGTAACTGATTTTCGCCATGAACAGTCAAAATAATAAATAAAAAAAATGATTAATATATATGGTTTTATTTATCATTTTTACATAATAAACTAATTATTCTAATAAATATTTTACAAAAATATAGAATTTTAGCTGCCAAAGTTGCTATAATTTAGCTAAGACTTTTAAATACACTTCGAAGCATCTGTTCTAAAAACATTCGCTAAATGAAATTTATTAAAAATTATAAATTGAATAATATTGAAAAAATTATATTGCCCTATGAATTATGTACATACTTCCAACTAAAATCATTGCTGTTAAAGCAACTACTATCAACTAAATAAAATCATTGCTGTTAAAGCAACTACTATCAACTAAATAAAATCATTGCCTCTAGATTAGCTACTGTCATCTGAACAAAATGATTGCTTCTAAAGTATGTACAGTAAAATTATTGCTGCTAAAGTAGACTGTCAACTAAATAAAATCATTGTTACTAAATTAGCATCACAAAATCATTGCTTCTAGAGTATATAAAATTAAATCATTGCCACTAAAGTAGCTACAGTCAACTAAGGCCACGTCCGCACAGGCAGGCGGCTTGCTTAGCGCCTAGAGCCTAGTGGCTTGCATTCTGGCTACTTGCTAGGATACACGGTGTCCGCACTGAAGGTGGTTTGCGTGGTGGGTCGCTAGGTGTCTTGGTCATTTGCTTGTCGTCACGTTGACGAGATGTCACTTTCAAAAATAGCTCTAAAACTGCTACTTACAGAAAATTCATCTTTAAATACCATTTCACGACCTTTTCTATCATGTTGGGTTCATGACATAAATAAGTCACGGGCAAGTCATGGGGAGTTTAATGTTCTGTATAAACAATTGCGTAATTTTGACGAAAAATTTTACCAGTCCAGCCCAGAGAATCATTTGATCTACTTCTTAGTATACATAATCCAACGCTATAACTATAATTAACGTCTCATTGTAAAAAAAAAATATGACATAATTATTATTTTTTTTAAGACAACTACATTTTTATGTAGTTCATTAGCTGGATCCCACAGAGGTTCTCTTTTAAAAACAGATGCAATTAATATTTCGTCCATTTTTCTCTTCAAAAATGCCTCGCGCCTAGTGACAAAAAACCAACACGTTCGTTCACTTCGATACCCGCAAGGCGACTATCATAGCGACTAGCTAGACGCCAAGCGCGCAGTGCGGCCAGTCGCGAGTATTCTAGAACGTTTGTTTTACTAAGCTACTCGCTAGGTGACTCGCTAGACTCTAGGCGCTAAGCAAGCCGCCTGCCTGTGCGGACGTGGCCTAAATAATCATTGATGCTAAAGTAGGTACAGCTGTCAACATTCTTTTTATTTATTTTAATAAGAAAATTTATGAAATATGTAAACTTTGACTGTCCGACAAGGAAATTCCCGTTTTAGGACAGTGAAAATGAATTTATTATATGCGTAGGTACATGGAAAATAATTTTCGCAAATACAACAGGAATAGTAATAAATATATCATAGAACTGTCTCGAAAGCTAATCAATTTTTTTTATCAATGATACACAGCTACGTAATTGTTAAAAAATCATAGTTTTATAAATAATAAAAAAAGAAAAGAAAAAATATATTAAGCAATAGAATGTTTAATGAATATGAAGATATTCACTGTTGGGGAGGAAGCTTGCAGGCTGGCCTTCCACACACCGGAGCTTGGGCGCTTTTAACTTCCTTGGTGCATTTGCCATCTTTGTCGCACTTGACATCCTTTCCGCATTTTCCATCTTTGTCGCATTTAACTTCCTTGGAGCATTTTCCATCTTTGTCGCACTTGACATCCTTTCCGCATTGTCCATCTTTGTCGCATTTAACTTCCTTAGTGCATTTGCCATCTTTGTCGCACTTAGCTTCCTTGGTGCATTTGCCATCTTTGTCGCACTTGACATCCTTTCCGCATTTTCCATCTTTGTCGCATTTGACTTCCTTGGTGCATTTTCCATCTTTATCGCACTCGGCTTCTTTGGTACATTTGCCATCTTTGTCGCACTTAGCATCCTTGGTGCATTTGCCATCTTTGTCGCACTTGATATCCTTTCCGCATTTTCCATCTTTGTCGCATTTGACTTCCTTGGTGCATTTTCCGTCTTTGTCGCACTTGACATCCTTGCCGCATTTGCCATCTTTGTCACACTTGACTTCCTTTGTGCACTTGGCAGTATCTGCGTCACATTTGCAGTCGTCTCCACACTTGCAGACGCAGAGACACTTGCCTCCCTTGCTCCCTTCACATTTGCAATCTCCGGTGCAGTTGCATCCAGAGGCACACTTGCAACCTCCCTCGCACTTGCAGTTGTCTCCGCACTTGCAGACGCAGACACACTTGCCTCCCTTGCTGCCTTCACATTTGCAATCTCCGGTGCAGTTGCATCCAGAGGCACACTTGCAACCTCCCTCGCACTTGCAGTTGTCTCCGCACTTGCAGACGCAGACACACTTGCCTCCCTTGCTGCCTTCACACTTGCAATCTCCGGTGCAGTTGCATCCAGAGGCACACTTGCAACCTCCCTCGCACTTGCAGTTGTCTCCGCACTTGCAGACGCAGACACACTTGCCTCCCTTGCTGCCTTCACACTTGCAATCTCCGGTGCAGTTGCATCCAGAGGCACACTTGCAACCTCCCTCGCACTTGCAGTTGTCTCCGCACTTGCAGACGCAGACACACTTGCCTCCCTTGCTCCCTTCACATTTGCAATCTCCGGTGCAGTTGCATCCAGAGGCACACTTGCAACCTCCCTCGCACTTGCAGTTGTCTCCGCACTTGCAGACGCAGACACACTTGCCTCCCTTGCTGCCTTCACACTTGCAATCTCCGGTGCAGTTGCATCCAGAGGCACACTTGCAACCTCCCTCGCACTTGCAGTTGTCTCCGCACTTGCAGACGCAGACACACTTGCCTCCCTTGCTGCCTTCACATTTGCAATCTCCGGTGCAGTTGCATCCAGAGGCACACTTGCAACCTCCCTCGCACTTGCAGTTGTCTCCGCACTTGCAGACGCAGACACACTTGCCTCCCTTGCTGCCTTCACACTTGCAATCTCCGGTGCAGTTGCATCCAGAGGCACACTTGCAACCTCCCTCGCACTTGCAGTTGTCTCCGCACTTGCAGACGCAGACACACTTGCCTCCCTTGCTGCCTTCACACTTGCAATCTCCGGTGCAGTTGCATCCAGAGGCACACTTGCAACCTCCCTCGCACTTGCAGTTGTCTCCGCACTTGCAGACGCAGACACACTTGCCTCCCTTGCTGCCTTCACACTTGCAATCTCCGGTGCAGTTGCATCCAGAGGCACACTTGCAACCTCCCTCGCACTTGCAGTTGTCTCCGCACTTGCAGACGCAGACACACTTGCCTCCCTTGCTCCCTTCACATTTGCAATCTCCGGTGCAGTTGCAACCGGAGGCACATTTGCAGTCGCAGTTACAAGTTCCCTGGGCTGTGCTCAAACACTTGCAGTTTCCTCCACAGTTGCAGGCCATGATTGTCTTCGGTATTAATCCTCAGTCTTGAATTTGAATATGTAGAAATAGTTCTGAAACAAAGAAAAACACATTATTAGTAGGTACCTACATGAAGTTTGTTCAACAATATGAAATTTACATGCAAGAGATGACATTATTGTTTTATATTATATTGGTGCAACTAGAAAAGTTTGACAGGGAATATAGCAAAGTACAAATATAAAAAAGTCGGGGGGGGGCAGTTTTTCTGTTTTGTGATAAAAGTTTTGTTAAAAGACAGTCGCTAAACTGTCTGTAAGTGACGATTTCAATGGTAAATGTCAGATATTATATGGGAGTTTTTCACATCAGCCGATTGCCACTTCGAACTGTATTCTGGAGTGAGAGGTGACTAGAGGAGGCTCTCTCCTACCCGAATAGAAGTAAACAGGAGGCAGATCGTGAAGGAGTGACATGGAAGAAGATTGGAGCAGGAAGGGGTGAAGAGATGAATGGCCAGAAACTGGAACCGGTGAAGAACATTTGTGGATTAGCTCAAATCTCTCTGGGATATAGCACCATATTGATAAGGAGAAAAATAACTGCACACAAATAAGTAGATTAAAGCATGAATGAAGTATTATTTTTTTGCATTAGCACCACACAGGAGGCTCTGAGGAAAAGTATTTTCCAGGAAGGTCCATATCTTCTTTGGAGATGCTGTGCGGTGTTATTTTTAAGGTAAGGAAAGAGAGGAAGTTCTGGGGAAAAAAAGGCATGACGAGTGGTTAGGAATCTGGGGTGACCTATTGCAGAGGTGTTGGTTATCCAATAAATAGCTCTCTGAGCGGTACCCATAACCGCCTCCCAATATCAAAAAGACTTACAAGCATATACCTATATGAACTGAATTTAATTATAAATTAAAATTCATGTAAACTGTGAGAAAAGTGTATTTATTTATGTCAGGAGAACGGAGCTGAATCTTCGTTTTTTAATGGTTTAAGATAGATAGGTTAGTTTTGGTTATGCTTTTACAATAATTTGTCGTCTTGTAAAGAATGCATCTGCTAATGCGCAGAATTCACACACGTCCGCTGTCCGTCAGAAGCCGATCCGTTTGTGAATGTACGCAACGGATCGGCTCGCCGATGACCTCATTCACAGTCGATGTGTTGTCATTCAATGATGGTATAACTAATAACTACTAACCTATCAATTTTGGCCTGAGAATTTTGATTACAAAATTTGAAAATTATAGATTTGTGCTTTTTCCCTTTTCGCCAAAAAGTTTTTTTTCCCTTCCTCTAGGGAAATTTCTCTAGGCATACATATGTAGTAATGTGAGATGCTCGCCATTCGAGTTCGAATGTCCAAATGTCCGGGCGTCCGTCGGCGGATTTGCTCGGCGGACAGATCCGTGAGTGAATTCTGCGTATTTGATTGATGACGACGTACAAAATTAAATGGCGCATCAAAAACCTGTTATCTTTGTAGACATAGAATGCTTCCGAGTTTATTATTAATATTTGTGTTGGTAATCTGATAAAGACAAGTACCTAGATACATTTTTTTTTGAAGGTAGATAAAATAGATAAAATTTTACATTGCAGTCGTTGTACCGTGTAACTGTCATAAATAAAGTAAACTACATAGATAAGTACTGATATTATTTTGATCTTATCGAAGGAGGCGGGTGCAATACGAAATACACACGCCACCAGGGCGATACTGCAAGCATCCGTGTGAATTCTTGTGAATAACATCGCGCACACGCGTGTGCATAAGCCTGGAAACTTCAATTGAACAATTTGAATGATTTATGAAATGTAGTGTTGTGCAATTATTGTCGGCGATATTAAATTAATTATAATCGATTCACAAATCAATAATGCGTGTTCATTGTAAAACATTATTTTCATTGCAACACAATAATGTTGATTGCACACGATTAAAAGAAAGAGGTTTATCTTATTTAATTGACATGAATAGCAAACAAGGTACAGACATAAAGGCTGAGCAAATTTCATGATTACCAGGCTACATGTTCGATAGTTTTTTTTAAACTTTATTATTAGTTAAGATACATATTCTACTATAAGCTTACGTTTTTCTATAGCGACATTCACACGAAAAAAACAACATCCTAGACTTAATGAACCTTGAAAACTATGAACTGAAATCCAAATTCAATTTATGTTAATCCACTAAACTGACAAATAATAATTAAAACAAGAAACCGTAAATATTGCGTGTTCCATATTATTTTAAAATAATTTAAAATATCGAATCAAAAGTTTCCAGAATTTTAAACACTATTGCAAAACTGTTCCAAATATTTTTTTCTTATCTTATTGTGGTTCCATGAATAGATTAGTACAATAGCTTTATCTATACACTATCAAATAATAATTAAATTTTCGATATCAGACGATACGACCAGCCTTGACTACGCGTACAATGACTAACTTACCATTTTGCGGTTTATAATGGTCAATGGTTATTGGTTTTGAAAAAAATTGAATACAGAGAATTCGATTATCGAGTCATAATAAAATTTAATGAGGTTAGGTTACTGATTTGTTACACCATCGGTCGTAAACTGCGGCTCGCAAACCACCCGCGGCTCTTCGACGAATGACTTGTTTAAAATACATTTTATTAAATACAATTTTCTATAAGTTAATCATTTTAAAATTAAATAAATACAATTTTTTCTCTTAACATAATTATAGATAATTATGTCCCCGAGTGTGTACGTGTTTGCCTTAAAAAGTTCGTAGAATGCATTGTCATCGACAACGAGTGTATCTGCCGAGTTTCAGCTCGATCGAATGCAGGAAAGTGAAATTAAATAGAAGTATATAAAAATGTATCAATAAATAAGGTTTTCACAAATTATCAAACAAACCTTTACCGACTTTTAAAAACAGGGTCCTTGTAGAGAAATTTAGCCCTCAAAATAAATCAAAATCCTTATACTGCTGATATTTGGTGATTTTGACTAATAAGTTTGCCGACCTCTAAGCTACAAATATTACAAGAATACAAGTCACCTGATTGAAATATTTTTGAAAAAAAAAAACTGTGGTAGTCGCTACTAAAGGCTGTCAAATGACGCGAGGCTGGCAGTTCACAGTGGAATTCTGATACCAACCCTGATATACAGCAGTGTGGAGTGAGAGATCCCTGAGGCAAATCTGAGTCAATTCCGAACATCGCAAAAATGTGGATATCCGGAAAGTATGAGAGATCGATCTAATCGCAATGAAAAATATTAGGAAAGCGAGGATTAGATGGTTTGGTTATGAACTAACAAAATTTATATTATGACACGAAAGTGAATGTTAAGTTTCAGTAGCCCGAGAAAGACATGGCACGATCAAGTGAGTTATATGCTTGAGTCGGGTCATGTCAGGTCAGGAGTCAGAATAACAGAATCGTATTTTAGTATGAGATGATGTATAACTATCAGATCTATGTGATGTTAGATATCCATAAATATACCCAATTATAGACGTTAAATGCATTGAAGAATTTCAATCGTTTACTCTATTAGAAATAAATCTTTCAAATAATTGTAATGATTCAGAAATAAGACATTTAAAACTCTTTCAATTCTATTTATATTAGATATTCGAATGAATTTCAAATCAGAAATAGAACATTTTAAACTATTTCAATTCTAGTTATATTAGATATTCGAATGAATTTCAAATCAGAAATAGGACATTTAAAACTATTTCAATTCTAGTTATATTAGATATTCGAATGAATTTCAAATCAGAAATGAGACACTAAGGACGGGTTGTTTCACAGAATTTGAACAATTCATCAAATTTCAGTGTTGATTTTCTAGTTCTGTTATTTTATCAATATTGGCCAGTTGTTTCACAAAACTGAAATAATAACAGAACTTGAATAGAACCTTCACAGAACTTAAAAATCAACTTTGAAATTTTATGAATTGTTCAAATTATCATAACCCGTCCTTAAAATAATTAATTCAATGTGTTCTAATGAGTTAATGAATTTTAATTTTGTTCCAATAAGGAATAAAGATTTCAAAAGCCTAAATCAGATATTGGTCAATGGATAATTTATTTTAAAGACATTTCAAATGTAAGCAATAAGGATCTACGTTAATATTTTAAATGAATTTCGTTTAATTATATATATAAAAATAAGGCATTCAAAAGAATTTAAATGTTTTTTTATCAAAAATAAGGTGTTTCAAATTATTTAAAACTCTAATAATACTATAATTGAATTATTTTAAATGTGTTTCAATCAAGAATAGAAATTTTACAACGATTTCAAATTTCAACGTCGTATAATGCGATATTTAATGAATTTCAAATTGTTTCAATAAATACATTTAAAACTATTTCGAAGTGTTCCAAATCAAATAAAAGACATTTAAAACTATTTGAAAGTGTTCCAAATCAAAAATAAGACATAACAAATTATTTCAAAGTGTTCCAAAAAAGAAATTTACAATTATTATTATTTTAAAGTGTTCAAATGAGATTTAAGTGAATTTTCAAACCACCTATTAGAACGACTTGATAAAACTGTGACTATGTAACAAAGAACAATATTTTTTTAAATGATTAAAAAATATTTACCTTGTTTTCCGCTAGGAACGCTGCTGTTCACTTTGAATGACGTTGTCGGCAGTTTGCTCTGTTGCTTGTGTTAGTGGCTCGTAGCAATGCTGATAACGACTTGTAGTATTAGTAGACTGGTAATAATGAATGGAAACTGCGCAGTGCGTAGGTATTATAGCGGAATTTTGCCTTTGCGCACGGCCATACGGACATTGCACACGTGAGTTCTGTCAGTGGAAGGGAGTTTGTTCTAGCAGGGTTGGCACATAGTCGAGAACTTTCGAGAATTCTCTAAAAAATTAAAACGAAGGTTTGTTTAATTATTTTTTATTTATGCGAATGCCGCCAAAAATTTCCTACTGTTTGCAGCCAGCGTGACTATGGCTTTCGGGTATGTTGTGAGGCTGAAAAGAGTGGGGAAGAGAAGGATACGGGAAAGAGGAAAGTTGGGTTAGGTTAAGTTAGAAGTAAAAAAAACCTTTTTTCAAAATTACATTTTTTTTCCATACAAAGAATCCAATTTTTGAAATTTCTGAGAGCTCCATTCAAACGTTGGAATTTTGAAAAAAGTTATTAGTAATATTTACTTAACCGCCCCAATTTTATGCACAGATTGAGGAAATTACACTTCATTTCGACAATTACTACAATAAACAACTATTTAAATGCATAAACCAGGGTATTTGGTTCTTAGTTTAGTTTATTTACGTAATTTTTGCGTATTAGGTTGAAATGAAACTTTTGCGAAATTCAAAATGGCGGCACAAGATCGTTCTATAAGGGAAATTTTGACTGTATAAAAATGGAACTTTAATGCATCTTTTACCATCCCTCCCGATGTAGATTTAAGTTTCTCGTAGCAATTAAGTTGAAACGAAGTGTAATTTCCACAATCTGGGCATATTAAAAGTGCGGCGGTTAGGTAAATATTTACGTATGCGCCGTAATGGGGCAACTTTTTAATAATTTATATTATTATATTTCTTTATAATAATATTTTTTGGGCAACGTGGATACAATGACACTTCGAAAAGTGTCTGGGGGTAAAGTGCACAAACTTCGAGAGGTGATTCTACATAATAGTAGAAGTTAAAAAGAATAATATAATAATAACTTGTTTGGAATTCCGCTGCGTTTTTCCCCTCTATAATGTATTTTCCAAATGAAAATATTAGTTTCTCCATACGAACAATTCAACTTTTGTACATGAAAACTACCTTTAAATGATAAAGTTTAGAAAAGTTATATTTTTTACTTCATTGTAGAATCACTTCTCGAAGTTTATACCAAAAAATTACTTACTAAAGTAAGTAGTTGGAAAGAACATTGGGTAAAAATATTAGCGCAGCACCCTTGGGGTTATTTTTCACAAAACGACGCCGTACAAATTATTATATATATTTTTTTTAATTTGTGGCAACCCTGCTGAGTATTGCACCCGCAGTTTTGTACACATTATCCCTACCACAACGATGTGTATATATTTGCACCCGACTGTTAACGGTAACCCCGTACGCAGTGCGCAGTGCGCGCCGCTACACCCGGGTTAAACAGTTGCACACCTCCTATGACTCACAGTGATAACCAGTCACGCTGTAGATAACCCAAGGGCCTGTGAGTGTGCATTGTGCACACGAATTACCAAACCGGGCGATACGCAATAAATTTGGTATGCAGATATCCTGGAATCATTCATTGGATAACCAAAACCTCTCTCACAGATGCTTCGTTACGTTTGGTGACTTAGCAAGCGTTCCTGGGTTCATGGGGTGAGGTTTATCCAGGTCTTGGTGGCTGATACGTTTGCACACCAGTTGCGTGGCGGGCCGGATCGGGGAGGACGGTTGATGGAGGTCCTTTGACCTCTCCAGCCGAACTCTCGACCCATTGCTGTAGGTAGCATAATATTTTATGTAGCAAAATATTATTATAAAATAGTCAGGCACCTCTGCTACGAATCCGAAGGTCGCGGGTTCAGATAATATGTATATAATAATAAATATTTATCTTGAGTTATTTCATATTATAATATGTAGTATAAGTATTTGTGGCACGCATTCTAGTTCTAGTGTAAATCGAAACGTTGTTGTTTGAAACGGCATTAGCCGTGTTTGGTGATTAGATCGGAATAGCCAGATTCTTCCCGATCGTCCTATTCCCATCTCCTTCCCTTCCCACTCAGTTTAGCCTTACAATATACACCAGTGGGGAAGCCATTGTCTGCGGAAATGTAAAATAAATCTGCATTTATTCTAATTTTATTTAATACTAGCGCAGACCGGTGAAAATACACGCGATATTACATATTTATTTCGTTAACTAATTGCTGTTTATTTTTTATTTATTAAATATAATGTCATCCGATTTCAGAAAAAAATGCGTGTGGGTGCTTTAAATAATAATAATAATAATTGGATGACTTGTATAGCGCCGTTTTTGTTAAAAATCACCTCAAGGGCGCTGTACAAACTTATAATACATCTCTACAGTGATCTATGTTATTACTTAACTATTTATGGAGATAATATACAGTACCATACTTACCTGGTAGGTCACTTGAGATTAACACTTAATTAACATTATATAATTGTTTATTAGCGAAATTTAGATACAAGATTTAGGACATAATTGGAAAATTGAATATAACTGTACTTTCTCTTAGGAATGGTATATTTAATTTAAGGGTACGACAGCTTAAAAAGGTAAGTTTTTAGTTTAGACCTGAATTCTGTTGGACTTGTTATGGAGGAAGTTTATTCCAAGCCTTCGGCCCAGATACTCCGAAAGCGCGATCACCAAACTTAGTATTTGGCTTGCGCTTAGGTTCTATCAGTCTGCCTACAGCTGGTGATGTAGCTGATCTAAGAGTTGATGCCCCAGACCAGTGTTTTCCGGGACGCATAGTTCAGAGATGTAGGGTGGGGCCATTTCATTGATGGATGTAAACACCATCCAGCACAGTTTGTACTGGATTCTTTCAGGGCACTTGAGCCAGTGAAGGTTAAGCGGCCGCTACACTACTCGCTTCGACGCTTCGACGAAGTCCTCGACGAAGTTAGCCGAAGTTCGAAGTGCGTGCCCACACACTCGTGCAACTTCGCGTAGTAACTCAGTCCAACCAGTCAGTGATTGGTTTATTTATGCCGTGACGCTTCGAGTCCTTCGACTCGGGCGCATTTACCGACAACAATCGGAAGTCGGGCGAAGCGAAGCGAAGTTTCCCGAAGCGAAGCGAAGTTCGTGCCCACACTATCGTATTCGGTCAACTTCGATCAACTTCGCGAGTAGTGTAGCTGGGCTATTACGAAGGTGTTCTGAAATGTGCGAATATTTTGAAACCCCGGTTATGAGCCGTGCTGCTGCATTAAACACTGATTGAAGTTTGTCAATTTGATATTTTGGAAGGCTGGCATAAATGCCGTTGCAGTAGTGTCAAAAGTTAATAGAATGCATTGTCATCGACAACGAGTATAATTTTCAAGTTTCAGCTCGTTCGGATGTCGGGAAGTGGGTTAATTTCCACTTCCAAGATTACATTTAATTCATCTATACATTCATTTATGTATTTATTCATTCAGGAAAACAAAATGGAAATTCAGGTAAATGTATTTAAATTAAAAAAACATATTAAATAAACAAAATTTAATAATCTTATTAATTATTAACCTTATACTTTCGTATGGACAAAACCTCAAATTGTAATATTTAATCATTGAAGACAATATTAGCGATTATCAAATGAAAATTTAAAACAGAAAAATCAGAAAAGATACGGTCGCTTCTAGGAATTGAACCCAGAACTTTAACCTTTGCCGGGGGGAGGCAACACTTAGGGGCTGTTTTTGTTTCAATTTTTTTGTTTAAGAATATATTTTATATCATTTTTTTTTATATAATGTGAATTTTTGTTGGAGAATATTTTCGAATATATTTTGATTTTTTGTTTGGGAATATTTATGAATATATTCTATAGATATTTTTGAATATATTTTGAATTTTTCTTTGATAATAGCTAAAATTTTCTTCTATGATTAAATATCAAAAGTGCTATATTTAGAATTTTTGTTTAAGAATATTTGAATATATTGGTAATATATTTTAATATATTTTATATTTTTGAATATATTTTATATATTTTATTTATTTTTTAATATATTTTGAATTTTTCTTTGAGAATCGCCAATATTGTCTTCAATGGTCAAATATTAAAGGCGCCAGATTTTGCCTAAGGCGGCTTGCTACCCAGACACAATTGGCAATTGCATCAGCTGAAGCTAGCTGATTGGTACTGGCAGTAGTTGCAGTTTACAGTGAACTAGTTCAGGATGACTGTTTGGTTGTTTGGTTTTTTCGCTATGCTATCTGCCATGATGTGATAATGTGTGACGTCGGTGTTTGATGTTGGTTATGGAATGAAGCGGAGTTTCCTAAGTAAACAACACTTATCGTGTTTATTAGCGCCATGGTCAAGAAATATCTACAAAAGTAGTGCGACATTGGCAAACGTTCGCGAAATTAGACTCACATACGTTGATCACAATAAGCTCTTTCTTCAATAAATTCCATTAAAATCAGATCTTAAAAGAAAAATGTAATATATCATTGAAGAAGATACTTAATATAAATAAATCTAACCAAAACATGAACCAGAACAAGATAAAGAAACATAAAAGATAATGGTCCGAACTAGGAATTGAACCCACGCTCTCTTTGTCTTCAATAAAATAATTGATGGTTCAATGTTGGAATCTTTTAAATCAAATCAGTCGCCACTTTCAGCTGTTTATTGTATTCTATATCTTTACGTGATCAGTTTCTCACTTTTACCACTGATTTCCGGACACTGTGTACAATTTTAGGCTTTACAAGGTTGTGTCGATTTGGAAAAATAATGTTTTTTTTTACGAAAATGGTCAATTGGCATCTTCAATAAATTGTATAACAACATTCAGTAATCTCTAAATAGTATAAAATGAAGTCGCTATCCGCGTCTGTCTGTTTGTGCGCTTAGTTCTTCTAAACTACGAAACTGATTTTGATAGGGTTTTCATTATCATTTACAGATTTTTTTCCAGAAGGCTTACATATACAGGGTGTATCGGCACTAACCCGACAAACTTTAACCAGCTATTCCTTAGCACATTTGGAGTAAAAAATGTTATTAGCACTTTGCTGTCCGGTAGCATTTTTTTTTTTCAATTAAAAACAAAAAAATTAAAAATTTCCACACTACATCACTGTCATTGGCATTGCTTTTCGTGTTGAACAGCTGTTATAAGCAAGTATGTCGAAAAGCGTCTTCGCTCTTTCGCACACACTAAATAATAATAGTTAAAAATGAGACGAATGGTGCCGTGCCATTTCGTTGTGATTGTAAAAGTGCGCCAATGTAGGTACACACGTGCATTATTCAACGGAATTCGAATAAAATATTGTCAGATGGGTTTTCAAACTTTGACAAAGGATAAAACAGTGGTGACATGTGGTGTAAATATAAATAGTAAATTTTTTATTAAAAAAAACGTTACCGGACAGCAAAGTGCACCTAAGATTTTTTACTCCAAATGTGCTAAGGAATAGCTGGTTAAAGTTTGTCGGGTACGTGCCGATACACCCTGTATAATACATGCATATTATGTTTATAGAAAGTAGAGAAAAGTCGATGTTTTCTAATCAAGTCGTAAAAATATATTTTCGGGCACTACATTGCTAACGCTGGCTAAACCTTATGAGATACATCAAAATAATGTACTACGAAATTGTATATCTTAAAAGTCCCAACTGCTCTCAACTGTTTGAAGCCATTTGGACTATGGCATCCCCAAGTATTGGGGTGTGTTGTTGGGCTGAAGATATAAGGAGATTGGGAAGCCTCACCTTGCCCTTTCTCATATCCCCGTCCTCACTTCAGTCAGCCTTACAACATACCCAAATCGGAGATGCCACAGTCCCACTGGCTCCAGGCAGTTGGGATTCTAGTGCGGTAATGACATCCAGCCAACAAATCGGAGATGCCACAGTCCCACTGGCTCCAGGCAGTTGGGATTCTAGTGCGGTAATGACATCCAGCCAACAAATCGGAGATGCCACAGTCCCACTGGCTCCAGGCAGTTGGGATTCTAGTCCGGTAATGACATCCAGCGTCAAAAGTTTGTCTTTGGTCTGTGTTCGTCACTCGCCACTAATTGTTTGAGAGTGATATAGGGGCTTTGCTCCCGGCATTCCGCGGTTTGTGTTCGTGTCATTGATAATGATAATCTACTGCGGCTAGTAGTATTATGCTACGTATCCACACGCGCCAAACTGCAGCCGAACTGCCGAACTGAAACTCAGCTTATGGGAAAGGAACGAAGCAATCCAAATAACGCGAAACGCCGCGCCGCTTCCAGTTTCCTCGATTTTTTCTCGTAATTCGTGGCTCGGTTCGCAAATGTACATGTACCATGAGCTATCAATACTCCTGACTAATAAACTAAACCGATTTATATCGACATTTTTTTATTTAAGAAACTAGCCGAACTTCCCGGCGTTGCACGGTTTTTACACAGAGTTTTTCGTAATCAGACGAATATAAAAGCCTTGCAGCTTTTCGTGGGTTATGATTAAATGCAATAAAAAAGTTTAAGATATTTATAAAGGTTTATACTAGATAAAAAATACAGTGTGTGGCAAGCCTACGCACGACGGAAGTGAAACTTCTAGTACTCTTCTCTCTCTCTTTTCATTTCATTCTCTCTTTTTTTCTGTCTATTGACATATTTATAAGTAGCATGTGATAAAAAAAATTAAAAGTTATAAAAATATGGGATTCGAACCCGGGTCCTGCATAACGAGTGTCGAACGCTCTGCCTCTAGACCGCGAGGAGAGATATTTCGCTCGACGCGGCGTTATCGGCCTTGATTAGTAATTTTAATGATTCAAAATAAAAATAATTAATCAAAATACCGAGCGACTCTACCGGCTCGATTTGTAAGCTATATTTCGACCAAAATATTATATAGGTACCGTAAATTAAAGTAAAGGTAAATTAACAAATTTATGTAATTTTTTACTACATTATTACAAATCGTTGATAAATAAAAATAATTAATCAAAATACCGAGCGACTCTACCGGCTCAATTTGTAAGCTATATTTCGACCAAAATATCATATAGGTACCGTAAAGTAAAGTAAAGGTAAATTAACAAATTTATGTAATTTTTTACTACATTATTACAAATCGTTGATAAAAAAAAATTAAAAGTTATAAAAATATGGGATTCGAACCCGGGTCCTGCATAACGAGTGTCGAACGCTCTGTGTCTAGACCGCGGTTATTACGTATTCGACCAAAATATCATATAGTCAAAATATCTAAAAGTCGCAGCACGAGAGCATTAATTTTATCACTTTTCCTCGTATTAAAAAATCACAAAAAGAAAAGTCGCAGCACGAGAGCATTAATTTTATCACTTTTCCTCGTATTAAAAAATCACAAAAAGAAAAGTCGCAGCACGAGAGCATTTTATCACTTTAAAAAAAATTATTATTAAAAAAATCACAAAAAGAAAAAATTAGTTAAAGCGGGGATCGAGCCTTGGTTCTTCACGACGACAATCGGGCGCCCTGCCTCTAGACCGCGAAGCTGAATTTGGAGAGTGACCTAAACTAGGTATATAATATTGGCTAGGCTCCTATAGCGAAATGATCACGGTTTTTCATGACGGTCATGAGTTGGTTTTACTCCGGTCCTCGAAATTGCATAACGCGCGTAAAGAAGTTTCACTTCAAAAAACATTAAATCTAAAAAATAAATTTTAAAAAGACGTGGACAGTAATTTTCTTCTTATTGTTTGAACGTGAAGTGTGCAAAATTTTGTCACAAATCATTAAAATTCTGCTTTAAGGAGTGGGAAAAGAGGATAGGGGTGATTCAAAAAAAAATAATTTACATAGTGACCTTCCTCTTTTTTGGTCAGGTGTGCAAAATTTCACCAATCTCGGAATAAAAGTGTAGATTTGTGTACAAAACAAAGCCAGCCCTCTCGCCCGCCACAGACACTCCTCTTTATGTATATAGATGGTGACCGGATAAATCATCAAAATGATAATTCATCACATCTTTAAAAAGTTATATAAAGTCATGGAAAGTAATGAAACAAAAACTTTATTAACTGGGTTAAGTAGGTTAGGTTAGGTTAATTTTTTTTTCATCGTCTTTAATTACTTTATATCACTTTTTAAAAGTGTGTTGAATAGTCACTGTGTTGATTTAGCATGGAACCATATAGATATATGTATAGAAGATAGATACCTACATTTACTGGGATACGTGTCGGAAATACCTATAATATTATCCACAAGAATTATAATTCAACGACTTGTATAAAAAAATCATATGTATGACTTACAGGAAATTTATAATAACCGATAACAGTGATAACTCATCAGAATTCGTAGAATTACTTTGAACTTGTCATGTCATTATTTACAGTGGCGTAGCAACCGCAAACGACTGATCATTTTGGGCAATCTCCCATGCCCACAACATAAACTATATTTATTTTTATATATTACTATTATAAGTCATTTTTTATCGTTTGCATTATTCTTTTTATTATAAAGATAAAAACATGATCCGAGAATGACGACGCTTGAGGTAGGTTTAAATAGTAATTTATAAACACATTTTTTTAAAAATTTAATACTTCACCGGAGCTTGCGAAATATTCTAGCTCGGGAAAGGTAATTATTTTAACTTTTTCGCTTTAACGCTGTGTCAAAATTTGAAAGCAATCGGTGAAGATTTTGAACAAACGAACATTTACATTATTATTTATATACATTGAATGGCTTTACCACATACATGGTACTTTTCTGGAGTATTCAGTCTACTATTTACTTGTCCCACATTGCATTTGTATAAAATTAATTGATTGAGTTGTCGTTGACTTTGGGGTTCCTTATCAAAATATTATATTGTTTTTCAAAATTATCATTGCTGTCAGAAATACCAAGCCAACAATAATGCGTTTTCAATAATTATTCTTATCGGTACATAATAAAATGAATAATTTTCTAGAGTTATGAACTACACTGAAACATTTAAATGAATTATTGTGTTCCGTGGTTTAAGGTCTACCTTCGATAAATAGGTAGAATTATTGTGTTCCGTGGTTTAAGGTCTACCTTCGATAAATAGGTAGAATTATTGTGTTCCGTGGTTTAAGGTCTACCTTCGATAAATAGGTAGAATTATTCTGTTCCGTGGTTTAAGGTCTACCTTCGATAAATAGGTAGAATTATTGTGTTCCGTGGTTTAAGGTCTACCTTCGATAAATAGGTAGAATTATTGTGTTCCGTGGTTTAAGGTCTACCTTCGATAAATAGGTAGAATTATTGTGTTCCGTGGTTTAAGGTCTACCTTCGATAAATAGGTAGAATTATTGTGTTCCGTGGTTTAAGGTCTACCTTCGATAAATAGGTAGAATTTTTTTCCATTATTATCGTATATATAGTTCATACGTAGGTACAGTTTGACATCGATAACTTTGCAGTTTGCAGGCAAAAGAGGAACTAGCGTACCAACTACTTGTTTTTTGATTCCCAAGATTTTTATGTCTGTACCATACATAGTAACTAATACCTGCAATATATTAAAATGGTAACTTATATCTGCAGTATATTATCAATGGTAACTAATATCTGCAATATATTACAATGGTAACTAATACCTCAAATATACTAAAATGGTAACTTATTTCTACAATATATTACAATGGTAACTTATATCTGCAGTATATTGCCAATGGTAACTTATGTCTGGAATATATTACAATGGTAACTAATACCTCCAATATATTAAGTTTACATATATGTATTTTTTTAAATGATATAATTGTAAAGCTGCACATCTTGATACAGGAATGCCCTAGTGAGATGTGCAGAGTGTGTTTTTTATGTTAAAAACTGTTTTTTTTAATAAATAAATAAATTTTAAATGATAACTTATATCTGCAATATATTACAATGGTAACTTATATTTGCAGTATATTACCAATGGTAACTAATATCTGGAATATATTACAATGGTAACTAATACCTCCAACCTCCAATATATTAAAATGATAACTTATATCTACAATGTATTACAATGGTAACTTATATCTGCAGTATATTACCAATGGTAACTAATATCTGGAATATATTACAATGGTAACTAATACCTCCAATATATTAAGTTTACATATATCGCACACCTAGATGAAGAGTAGTACAACTCAAAATACCTCTTTTTTCAGGAACAGCAAAAAACATTTTACTCGATTTTTATGTGACCGATTAAAAATATTTTTATATAATGTTGTATGTTATTTTACTAGGATATTTATTTGCTCAATTACTTATCATCAAATACACGTATCACTTGTTTATTAATTAATTTCGTGTTATTTTAGTATTCGTGACTAAATCATTGTTTAATAATTTTATCAACTCAAATTAATCAACTATTATGAATTAGTAAAATTAAAATTACTTACTTTTGTAAACAAAACCGGAGTATGTGGAGTTGATATGTAGAACGCCCGAGAAACAAGACAGGTCCAATCACGAATACCAAATCAACTAAAATAATTCACGCTTTATGACTGCAGTTAATCACGAATACAAAACTAAGTCGAAATAATCCAGTCTTTGTGCGTATTGACAGCACCTTCCCCTACGGCTGGTATGTCGTAATTGGTGATGTGTTACTGTTGTTGGTGGTGGGTGTACGTGGAGCAACTCAGAAAGACTAACTTACATCGCCATCACATTATTATTGATGGAGATTTTAAAACAGGTGTCTTTGTAGTTTGTGTAGTTTTCGACGCAGATTCCGAAAATCGCAATAACTCAATTTTGAATTATTTCGAGTTGTGCTACACTTTATCATAATAAATAAATTTTATAATAAAAACACATAAATTTGTTTTTGACCACTATTGTTTTATTTTCACTCTACCGGTTTCGGAAGAACCCTTCCTTCGTCAGGAGAATATTAAAAACTGTTACAAATTTATGTGTTTTTATTATAAATTATGATGAGCCACAAAGTGAATGCTTTTTACAATTACGAAATAAATTTTAAATGATAACTTATATCTGCAATATATTACAATGGTAACTTATATCTACAGTAGGTATATTACCTATGGTAACTTATATGTACAATATATACATTTTTAATTATTATTTCTCTAAAGTAGGAAATAACCTCGCTGAAAAAATATCTAAGCCTCTAAACATGCCTAAACCCGCAACCAGTAATACACAAAACCGAAATACACTATCCGTTTTTTTTAACTACTGAATCCGAAATACAACATATAATAGAAAACACGAAAAGCGGCTCTTCTCCAGGTTTTGACCATATCCCTGTAAAAATACTCAAAACGATGAAAATGTACTTACACCTCTTAGCCACTTTATTAATCTCAGTCTGACCAAAGGCATATTTCCCACAAATTATAAAAAATCTCTAAAATCGCCTAGCTTTAAAACTGGTGACCCACAAAATGTCTCAAATTATAAACCGATATCTCTTATATTGAATATACCAAAAAAATTTGAAAAGATTGTGAAAAAACAAATTGTAGATTTTCTGGAGGAAAATAAAATATTACAATGCAATCAACACGGCTTCATAAAAAACAAAAAGCACGCAAGATGCGATATCAAATGTTACATCACTTATATACTCAGCACTTGATGAAGGCAATAAATGCGCAGGAATTTTTATAGACCTAAGAAAGGCTTTTGTATCTCTCACGTAAAGCTTATTGAAAAACCAAAATCTAATAACTTCAACGATAAAGCCGTTCAATGGATAGAAAGTTATTTGAAAAATCGCCCACAATAGGTTAAAATTAATGACACGATTAGCGACCAAGAAACGTAAAATTTTGGTATTCCACAAGGCACAGTTCTGGGACCGGTACTTTTCATTTTGTATGTAAATGACATACTTGTTCAACCATTACATGGGAAAATTGTCTCTTATTCTGATGACACAGTCCCTATAGTTAAAGAAAAAACATGGGAAAAAATTAATTTAAAAGCCACAGAAGATATAAATAATATAAAAATTTGGTTTGACGATAACCTTCTGTCGTTAAATAGTGAAAAAACATATATCATCCCCTTTGAAATAAATACCAACAGTATACCTCCAAATCTTCAAATCATCCTACATAATATTATCTCACTCAAAACGACGATAATCACTGTCGACAAACATGCTCATTTCTTAAAACAGCTGATAAAATTACATACCTACAAATAATCATTGATATAAACCTAAAATGGAAAGATAACATCTGCTATACAATAAAGAAAATTAGGAAATTAATTTGTATATTCTTACGAATCAGAAATTTCTTATCAATGAAAAATCTATACTCAATATATTATGCATTAGTACAGTCTGTTCTGCAATATGCCATTATCGGTTGGGGAGCAGCTTACAAAACTAGCCTGGCCCCCATAGAAATTGTTCAAAAACTCGTAATAAAAATAACACTAAAAAACCTCCAGACTTCCCCACTGAACGCGTATTCGAAGAATTCAAAGTTCCTACATTTGATCACATTTACGAAAAATTCAAAGTTCCTACATTTGATCACATTTACGAAAAATTCAATTATTCAAATTATAAAAGAAAAAGATAAATACTCATTCATAACTGAAAATCGAACTTGACATAAATATATATTCGCGTGCCCTAAACTGCACACTTCTTTTGCCCAGCACCATTATACCTACCAAGGAAAACATTGGTTCAATAATTATATAATTATTAATAAATTAAAACGGTATGACTTGTAAACATTCAATATTTATTGTAAAAAACACAATATTAAACAATAAATATCCTCATTATACGGACAAAACTATTTATTCATATTCATATTGAGTGTGTACGAGCGCAAAACAAAAAAAAGTCTATTGTAAAGCACAACTTGCAAAAAGCGTAGTTTAATGATATAATTAAATTAACGCCATCTATGAACACGTAGATTATTCACGTTTTGCAGAAAGCAATGCCGAAAATAATAAATTCCTGTATATTATCCTCTGTATTCTCAAGTCTAGTTGGTGATAAATTACATAGATGGCAGTACGCAGTTTTTTTTCTTCATACAAATTAGTTACAATTTTCCTCAATAGAGTTTTAAGGTTAAACGTGTAGTGGTACGCCACTACTTCATTCGAACGCAATTCTAGAAGTCTCGATTTTTCCAAACAAGCTTCTTGGATGTTCTTTTATTTATTTGTTTGAAAAATTCTACATAGCAACCAAATTGTTCCAGAAGCTTCTTCACCTTTTAAAAGCGACAGCGTGAAGAAAGCAGTCAGTCAGTCATCAATCCGCCATCAGTTAACAAGGTGCTCAACAAGTGATAATCCGCGCACTTCACTTGCGCGAAGGACATTCTTCCCGGCTCTGCGCATGGACTCCATCGGGACATCATCATAGCGCTTTGACCAGATCGCCGTTCCTGGCCAACGCTACGTGGATTACAGCGCCCTGGTTCCAGCGTCTCTGACCAGCGCTTCATCCACTCACCATGACCATCACGAGGACACGCAGCATCCTCACTGGTCTCTTCAGCTCCCGTTCAACCGTCTACAAGGTCCACCGCACCTTCGGCCTTCCCGTCAGCACTGGAGTACTGATTGCCAAGATCGCCAGTGCCTGACAGTCAACGAGTCCGGTCACCAGCGTCCGGCGTCGACTCACAGACCCACGCTTGACCTGCCATCACAGCCAGCATCCGGAGAATACTACATCTGTCCAACGTCATCTCATCACGGCTACCTGACTCATCAAATATACACTCTGACCTTCACGACACATCTTTCATTCCGTGCCTCCTCACCAGATCACCAAAAACGCAACGCTCGTTGTATTCTACGTGTTCACAGATGGTGTTAATTGATTAATTGTGTTTAAGGTTAAACGCAACGCTCGTTGTATTCTACGTGTTCACAGATGGCGTTAATTAATTAATTTTGTCTAAATACGCTTTTGCAAGGTATTGCTTTACAATATTAAGACAAATCATTTGTTTGCGCCCGTATATACGCAATATGAATATGAATCAATAGTTTTGTTCGTTTAAAGACTTAATTCTTTCGAGAAAGGCACACAAGTACAATATTTTACCGATGATTCAATCCAATATTGTATTTGTATGCCTTTCTCGATAGAATTGAGTTTTTATATGGACAAAACTATTTATTCATATTCATATTGCGTGTATGAGGGCGCAAACAAATAATTTGTCTTAATACTGTAAAGCAATACCTTGCAAAAGCGTATTTAAACAAAATTAATTAATTAACGCCATCTGTGAACACGTAGAATACAACGAGCGTTGCGTTTAACCTTAAATACGCTTTTGCAAGGTATTGCTTTACTGTATGAAGACAAATTATTTGTTTGCGTTTGTTTATGGTATTGTTGTTTGTTTCAGACCACGAGCGCCGAACGCAACATTATCAAAAATCAAACAAACCACGAAATTGTCTACCTTTCTTCAGTTTTTGACGATTTTAACCCTGAAGAACTAGTTTTCGATTATAACCATCTTACGTTTTCAAAGTAAACTAAATTTGCCACAATTTGAGTCTAAAATTGTCTCTATAGACCCAATAATTTCCAAAATACAGTTTTTCAAAATTTATCAATATTTTATAACTCGGATTTTTTTGTAATATTTTGTTGTCCTGCGGGAATTTGACAATCTAGCATCAATCAATCAATCTGGCATCTTTATTATTTTAGGCAGTGGTACACCGGTCACGTGGTAGTTTTGTGTTTTTTTTTTAAATTTTTGACACTGTTTGAAACTTGGATTATTGATTGGGCAAACATCATAAATAACTCATCAAAAAATCAGAACTAGCAGTTCTGACGCAAGGTGACCCACCTTTCAGGCGACAGGGTTACTGGACTATTGATAATTTCTCACAAAATGAAACTAAATTGTTTTATTTTCTAATGGCCAACATAAGTTGTCATGGATGGTAACAATGCATTTAGAAAATGATTGCGAAGATGCCAGGAAACTCAGTATTAAGCATGGAGAAATACGGAAATATTTCGGAAAAACAAATGCATCTACTAAATTATAAATATCATCGATATTTTGTATTATTATTATAGCGCAGACCCGCGAAAAATCATGGGTTATCTTCACCTAAGTTGCACAAGGTTCTACTCGTAACTTACCTTTTTTTAAATGACATCTAAATGCAAAAGCTATTGAAGTCTTTTGCTCATTTCTGTAACCAAAATAACTTTCAGAATCATCTTCTGTGTTGTATTTCCATTGATATTATTGTAAGAAGAAATTATAACATGACGTTTTTAAAGCCTCCTTTTATCTTACAAGGTTCTAACATCACTTTGAATCTACAATTGCCATTTTGACAGTTGATCGTTTTCACGATGCGTATATGAAGCGAGAATTCGTCACTTTAGTTGGATAGGGTTCTATCTTCGACTTACCATGTTCAATCTATTTAACATTTTCTGATTTTGTGGTTCAATCTTTCGTAAAGTATAAATATTTAATTAGAACGTGTCCCTATCATACAATGGGATTAGGAAAATTTAGTTCGAACCTTTTGCATTGAATTATTATGCCTTAGTTGATTGCATATGTTTCTAGTATCTGCACGTTTAGGTATAATATTTTCCTTTAAAACAAGATTCCACTTCAAAATCTGAAATCGTCTTAGCAAAATTTGACAGCTCATATCTCGGAATAAGGTAAAGTGCGGCTGGCCAAAGAAGGATGTAGCGCAACACGGCATAATAACCCAAAAATAAATATGTATAATATTTTTAGCGTAGAATCAAAATTTGTTAGTTCTCATATTGAATTCCCATATAACTAATATTCCAATACCAGTTGCGTGGAAGATACTGTCAGTATCCCCCTGGCTAAAGACCATCATTCAGAATCAAACTGTTGCTTGGAATAAATTTACTGACCAGATCTGAATAGTTAGGTGCAATTTGGGAGAAGGATATGGGTACCGCCGCCCCGGGAACCATTTATTGGATAACCTCTGCCATAGGTCACCCCAAGTCGTTCGCTAGGTTTGATTACTTAGCAGGGGTACCTGGGTTCTTGGGGGGTGAGGTTTTTCTAGGTTTTGGCGGCGAATGCTTCTCTCTTTCAGCAGGACTCTCTTTTCCTTCTCAGAACTTCCTTTTATTATAAAGACCCTCCACACAGCATCCCCAAATATGACATAGGCCCTGAGGGAAATTATTTTTCTCAGGCCTCCTGTGTGGATCTTCATCTTTTGGTGACAATCAAACATACACAAGTGAACATTTCTCTGAAATGGTACGACATAACAGCAGTTAATATAAGTCAATAAAATATGGTCCTACCTAGTCGGAATTTGGCTAGGTTGTTAGCGCGGTTAACTCTAGTCCCTCGGGAGGAAGGTTGAATCCTCAGTCAAACCCCAAAAAATATCTCTGAAATTGGCTTCTAGCCGGCCCAAGAAATGACGCAACTAAGTCGAACATTAAAAATAGATGTATTACTTTAAAAAAACTTTGTTTTTTACGACTTTATTTTTTTTAATATCATACTATGATGAGCTTCCTAGCTTACTTCTATGAAGATTTCTAACAAAACAAAATTATTAAAAAGTTTAATACTTTCCAACATTTCTCTTTTACATCTCCATCCTCTCCTCTCCTCACTCCGCAATCCACACTTCCTTTAAACTCACAACATACTCCAATTGAGGATGCCCACTGGTTCCAGATAGTTCGGAGCAGTTGGGACTCTTGTGCGGTATTCACAAGGTCAAAATAATGTGTGTCAATCTGGTTTTATATCATTATAATAGTGATTAATACATACTGTAAAATTTTTTGTTTTTATTTTCGTATTTTGTCAACAATAAGACAGACGCCAAAGTTCAAGGTAAATAACACCATTTACGTCAATTTACAAAAAATACGTAACCTTAACTAAAATATCAGGTTTTTGCAGTTACTTTTACATCATTGTCAAATATATTAAGTCGCAGGAAAACATAATATAAGTAATAATTTATTAATAATTCTTATATATTGTTCGTCTAAATATTTGTTGACAGTTGATCATTATCGTTTATGATAATGTTTCGATTATCGTTAAAAAGATTAATTAGCGTACCTCCGATTTGCGCAGTAAATTATTTTCAACATCCGTAATTAACCCTACATATGCCGCGGAACACTATTTATTTATTTATTAAACTTAAAATAGATCCATTTCACGTGGTCAATCATTTTTTTAACATTTTAATTAAACTTTGTTCCTTGCTAATGTACATAAATCGAGTTCTTTCTCATAAATAACCTCACTAGAACTAAGCCTGTATCGAGGTTAACAATTTAAATTACGTTTGAGTGAAGCAAACATAGAGTAATCACAAACATAAAGTAATACTACACACAAACAGTGTTGCCAAGTTAGCATATTATATGCTAAATTTGACATAATTACTCCATGTTTAGCATAACTATTATGCTTTTAGCATATAGCATATTTATTTGGCTTATTTTTACAGAAACATGAAAATAATAAAAACCAATTTTTTAACTAACAAAAATGATATCGATTGAAAAACTGGTGTCTCAATGGAGAAACATAGTTCACATTAAATGGGAATCCTCGACTTCCACTGAAGAGTTTTCGAATGAAGTCATGCAATATAAAGATGCAGCTAATAATAACCCCTTCGGTGATTTATGTCAGTTTGCAATGTCTATTTTAACATTGCCGCATTCAAATGCCGACATTGAACGTGTATTTAGCCAAATGAGTCTGGTCAAAACAAAACTCCGAAATCGTTTGGCGGTGAGAACCCTGAATGCCATTTTGTACGTGAGATTTGGCCTAAAGAGAGCAGGAAAGTGCTGTTATTCTTACACTGGGACCGCATTTGCAGTCTTGGCCGCCCTAGGCCCCAGACCATGTAGCCGCCCCTTTCTCAGTACCCATCATATTGACCAGGAGTATCCAAACTTTTCAGTAAGTTCCTAGGGTCAAAACCGTTTTAATTTTCCTGCCATTATCATTCATGGTTCATGGGGTGAGATTTGTCCAGGTCTTGGCGGCGGATACGTCTGCCCACCTGCTGCGTGGCGGGCCGGATCGAGAGAGACTGGGTGAGGGAGGCCTTTTGACCTTGTGGCGAGGGCGGCTGCGGGGCGTGGGGGCGCGCTGTGTGCTGTGTGTGAACACGCTCTTGCATATCGCTATTTCGTACGTAGAATATTTAGGTACTTAGGAAGTAATTTCTTCTTATCATCTGTGACTTTTTTGTCACGATTGGCCGCCCCTAATATCTGGCCGCCCTAGGCCCGGGCCTACATAGGCCTAAGGGCAAATCCGCCTTTGGCTGCTGTTAATGAAGAAGATGAAGATGAAGGCATTGATATTTTATTTCACTGATTTTATTTCTAAGTTAAATTTATGTTGGCTTTTTTTTGGCATTTTTTAAAGGAATTTAGCATATTTCTGGAATATTTTTCCCATCACTATAGCATATTTTGAAGTAGTTGAGTTGGCAACACTGCACACAAACACTAAATATTTCAAAAAGAAAGAATTAAATATGTATTTGATGTGATACCAGATGGGTAATTTGAGAGTATATTATTATAACAATATTTGAACCATCACTACTCATTAATCATTATCCCCAAGATAAAACAAGTAGATAATAAAGACAGCTAGGGTGACAAACAGTTTTTCAAAACGTCAAACGACTCAGATAAAATCTTATTGTTTAAGAAAGGACAAGGATGAAAAAAATATTAAGACAATCGTGTGTCAACACAAAAATATTAAGGCGATGCACTACGTCGTGTAATATTTTAAATCAAGCCGCCATCAATAACAACCCTTACGTAGATGGCAATAAGGTTTAAATTCCCGCTTAACACCTACCGCCTGTTTTGATTTATGCAAGAAAAAAACATGGCCAAAAAGTCCCTTTTATTTTATTTTGTAAATGTTCTGGCATAAATATTTAATTTTTTACGATCATTTTATAAATAACTTAATTTGCTACATTATACAATAAAATCATAACTGAAAATGGGTCCGCAAGTAGGAGATTTTGAACTTTAAAGCAGTTTTCATAGGAGTTATACATTATTTTTTTCTGTGCTTATAAAAAGACTTCTTATCTAAAAAATACTCGATTATTTCAAAGGCCAAGATGTATTCTACTCGCAGTATTTAATTAAAGCATCTGAAACATTTCTAGGCGACCAAATTTTCAAACCAAAAACACATGATTTTGCATTACTACGTATGGCATCGTCTTAATTAACTGATTTTAAATTAAATGATTAGATAAATAATCTTACACTAAACATTATTGTTCTACCAGCTTCAGAATGGGTGGGTACCTGCAAATTAATTGCATACATTGGCGTTTTTATAATATTCACTACGTATTATTAATATGTATTAACATTTCAAATTCTTTTTTTTCAATTGACCTTCCACTTTTGGACCTCTGGTGCCCGGGTTCATCTGGTGAAGTGTGTTCAGGACGTGCCATCCCACCAGCTGCGTGGCGTGCCAGATCTGGAGATGCTGGTTTGGTGAGACCAATTGACCTCTCCAACTAGACTCTCAACATATCGCCTTGCACCTTAGTGCAAAGAATATTTTCATATGTCCATCACTCCTGGACACACTGATCCTAAGATTCTTACCCAACCCTCATACTTTTTTCCTTACCAGAACTTCCTCTCCTTCCTTACAAGATGACCCTCTACACCAGGGGTCACCAAATGGCGGACCGCGGTCCGGATCCCCACCGCCGCACAGTGGGCTGAAAATCGCCTTTCAAGGCATAGAGACTTGAATTTTCAAGGGTATTTTTTTTGGCTAGAAATGGATTCTGCTGATCATTACTATGCTATAAAATTTCGTACGAAGCAATTGCATGTACAAATGAAGGAGTTATCATTTTTTTAAGAAAAAATTGTATGGCACTGACATTAAAAATGAGGCTATCTCCGGAATCATAAGGTTGGCCATTCTATCCTTACACATAGATATACTACCATTTATTTGTATTTTTTTGACATACTTCGTATTTTGGCGCAACTTGCGATTATTTTTTTTTTAAATCCTCCAAGTTGAAAAAAACACTTTTTAATGTTGATAATTAATTCATTTTAAAGCTTAAATGCTTTTAGGCTTGCAGTGTAAATAAAATATTGTAAACTAGACAAAGCATACTCATATGTAAGTCTTTTTATAAGCCCAGAAAAAAATAATGTATAAGTCCTATGAAAACTGCTTTAAATTTCAAAATCTCCTATTTACGAACCCATTTTCAGTTATGATTTTATTGTATAATGTGTCAAATTAAGTTATTTATAAAATGATCGAAAAAAAATTGACAAAAAGCATGGCCAAAAAGGGACTTTTTGGCCATGTTTTTTTCTTGCATAAATCAAAACAGTCGGAAGGTGTTAAGCGGGAATTTAAACCTTATCGCCATCTACGTAAGGGTTGTTATTGATGGCGGCTTGATTTAAAATATTACACGACGTAGTGCATCGCCTTAATGTAAAAATAAAACATTCCAGATACTAACCTAACTAACCTAGAACCTAACCTAACCCAATCCTCATACCCTTTACCTTCCTGGAACTTTCTCTTCTTTCTTTCCTTAAAAAAGACCCTCCACACAGTATATCAAAAGATGACATAAGCCCCGAGGGAGATTATTTTCCTCGGAGCTTTCTGTGTGGGGTTAATGTAAAAAAATAAATAAACCATAAATTGTGTTTTTGATTTCTTCAATGTTTTCTTTCTGTTTTGTATGGGGAGTGTGGAAGTCTTTATTATACTACCGTAAACTGTCTGTAAACTAAGTTGATAGTAAGATAAAAAAATTAAAACGTTTTAGAAAATTATTAAATTAACACTCATTAAATCTAATTCCTTAACCCTCCAGGCCTCGGAAGGACATTACTAGCCACCAACATCATGTTCCATTATAGACTCAGGACAGATCTGACCGGTGCGTCAATACATACAATACAATACAATAAAATTATTTTTAAATTTTTTCTACAGGGTTTTCCAATAATAGGTGTTATTTTGAATAGCCCGCTATTTCGGTAGATGTTACTTTTGAAGCTGTCATTTTTTTAACATTTGACAAGTAAAAACCACGCCATTAATAAAAATGGAACGATACACGCTTCAACAACGCATTGAAATTATTAAAATTCACTTGAGTGAATCAAATGCAAATCATCTTGAGTGATGAGGCCCATTTCCACCTCGGTGGCTTCGTCAACAAGCAAAATTCTCGCATCTGGGGCTCGGAAAACCCAAGAGTTATTGTTGAAAAGCCTCTCTATCCTCAACGTCTGTTCCCCTGTATCCTCACGACTGTTTGGTGCGGTTTATGGTGCGGCGGAGTCATTGGACCTTACTTTTTCGAAAATGAGGCTGGAGCAACAGTTACGGTGAATGGATTGCGCTATCGAGAGATGATTAATGATTTTTTATGGCTGGAATTGGATGGTATTGGTCTGGACCACGTTTACTTTCAACAAGACGACGCTACGTGCCACACAAGCAACGAAACCATTGATCTTTTACGATTGAATATCAAAATAACACCTTTTATTGGAAAACCCTGTATAAGCGGTATAAAAAGTGAAGTGTCAGTTTTATTACTCATTACCTACACAAAAAAAAATGATTTATGAGAGTCAAAATATCTTGTTATGTTTCTTTGTTAACATTTTCGTGTTTGATATTAAAAATTTATTGTTTAGAAAGATCAATGTTTTTTTTCAAATGCAAATATTTCAAAGATAATTTAATCTAATTTCTGAAATAGTATTTCTTTAAACGACAACTTGAAGGGTTAAGCAATTTCCGTATTGATTTATTTTTATTACACTTGTCACAAAATTTGTCTCACTGCTCTATTCTAAGGACGAGTTATTTCACAGAATTTAAATTATTCATCCAATTTCAATGTTAAAAATGCATGTTCTGTGAAAGTTCTATTAAAGTTATGTTTTGTTATTATTTCACAAGGGGCCATGGTTGTTTCACAATAAAAAGAACTTGAAATAAAATTCGACGAATTGTTCAAATTCTGTGAATCAACCCCATTCTTAGATAGAGAATGCTAGAACAGTTATCCATATCCATATCCATTATACATATCCGTCTGTATTATTTTTTTTATGATAAACTAATGTTTATAAGGCAAGGTTTTTTATACATAGCACAAAGGATAACAAATTATTATAACCAATAATTATTCGCCCGAAATATCCATACAAAATTAAAAATATCTCCCGAGTAAAAATAAATGCCGCTGACGGGAATTGAACCCGCACCTTCTGATGTCCGGTCAGACGCTCTGGACCACTGAGCTACGTCGAATTATTCCCAACACGCCAAATAATTCAATATGAAGGGTTCAATTCCCGTCGGCGGCATTTATTTTTACTCGGGAGATATTTTTAATTTTTTATGGATATTTCGGGCGAATAATTATTGCTTATACTAATTTGATATCCGTTTGTGTTTGTCCAAACATATCTGGCCAAAAGAATCGCAGGTATCTACTAACTTCCTCTTGGTAAGTACAGTCCTTGGTAAGCAAATAAACTCATTGTAATGGGTGGCCAAAAACATCGCCAATAATTATTATTGCATTTTAATTCTTTAACTTAACGAGTTCATTGTCCATTCGCTACTTGTGGGATTAATTAACACTTTTATTGCTCCTATCGATACTTCATTGATCTCAACTATAAAAAAATATTCCGTTTCCTGATGCGACGAAAACATTTTGAAATTTTGTAGCGCAACTCTTTTTTATTCGCAACTTTGTTTCAATCGTAATGTATAGAGCTTTTAAATCTTCAATTTACTATAAAAAAATAATAAGTGTCGCCATATTGCTTTCACAATAACATTCTATTGACCAAATAGTATTACAAAGTACCCGTGTTGGCTTATCAGCCACAACCCTAAAACTGGGCAGTACGTTTAAAGTCGGCAACAATAACATTATACTGACCAAATAGTATTACCAAGTACCCGTGTTGGCTTATCAGCCACAACCCTAAAACTGGGCAGTACGTTTAAAGTCGGCAACAATAACATTCTATTGACCAAATAGTATTACAAAGTACCCGTGTTGGCTTATCAGTCACAACCCTAAAACTGGGCAGTACGTTTAAAGTCGGCAACAATAACATTATACTGACCAAATAGTATTACAAAGTACCCGTGTTGGCTTATCAGTCACAACCCTAAAACTGGGCAGTACGTTTAAAGTCGGCAACAATAACATTCTATTGACCAAATAGTATTACAAAGTACCCGTGTTGGCTTATCAGTCACAACCCTAAAACTGGGCAGTACGTTTAAAGTCGGCAACAATAACATTATACTGACCAAATAGTATTACAAAGTACCCGTGTTGGCTTATCAGTCACAACCCTAAAACTGGGCAGTACGTTTAAAGTCGGCAACAATAACATTCTATTGACCAAATAGTATTACAAAGTACCCGTGTTGGCTTATCAGTCACAACCCTAAAACTGGGCAGTACGTTTAAAGTCGGCAACAATAACATTATACTGACCAAATAGTATTACAAAGTACCCGTGTTGGCTTATCAGTCACAACCCTAAAACTGGGCAGTACGTTTAAAGTCGGCAACAATAACATTCTATTGACCAAATAGTATTACAAAGTACCCGTGTTGGCTTATCAGTCACAACCCTAAAACTGGGCAGTACGTTTAAAGTCGGCAACAATAACATTATACTGACCAAATAGTATTACAAAGTACCAGTGTTGGCTTATCAGTCACAACCCTAAAACTGGGCAGTACGTTTAAAGTCGGCAACAATAACATTCTTTTGACCAAATAGTTTTACAAAGTACCCGTGTTGGCTTATCAGCCAAAACCCTAAAACTGGGCAGTACGATTAAAGTCGGCAACAATAACATTATACTGACCAAATAGTATTACAAAGTACCCGTGTTGGCTTATCAGTCACAACCCTAAAACTGGGCAGTACGATTAAAGTCGGCAACAATAACATTATACTGACCAAATAGTATTACAAAGTACCCGTGTTGGTTTATCAGCCACAACCCTAAAACTGGGCAGTACGTTTAAAGTCGGCAACAATAACATTATACTGACCAAATAGTATTACAAAGTACCCGTGTTGGCTTATCAGCCACAACCCTAAAACTGGGCAGTACGTTTAAAGTCGGCACCAATAACATTATACTGACCAAATAGTATTACAAAGTACTTATGTTGGCTTATCAGCCACAATCATAGGACCACTCTGTCAATGACAAGAGGGATAGTAGGAATAATTAAAAGGGTATTTAAATTCTAGGGTAGGCGGTTTTTTTTTTAATAAGGTAAATTAAATGAAAGTTAAAAGATTAAAGAAAAATAAGAATATAATGCTTTTAATGTAAGTACCGCACAAGTGTCCCAACTTTCACTTGGGGTGTAAATGGTTACCAAATTGAAAAATCACATCAAGGGTGCAGTATTTTTTTTACTTTAGCTCCACACAGGAGACTCTGAGGTCATCTTTTGGGATGCTGTGTGGAGTGTCTTTGTAAGCAACATGTAATAATCAACATTTTTTAGTTCTTTTATGTCATTGTTATTATTATTTCATGTATAACTACCACAACACGGGCATTAGCCTAGTATGGTAGTTAAAAAAAATGTCTAAAAATGTAACTTGTAAACATTTATTAAATAATAAAAAAAAAAAAAAAAAAACAAGTGTCTTCCGATCCGGCCCGCCACGTAGTAGGTGGGCAAACACATCACCGCAAAGACCTGGGATCCAAGACCTAATACCTCACCACATGAACCCGGGCACCCCTGCTAAGTCATCAAACGTAGTAAACCACTTAGGGTTACCAATGGCAGGGATGTCGTTTACCCAATAAATGGTTACCGGGGCGGCGGTATTCACACCCTCCTCTAGAATTAAAAATTATAATAATATTATGTTTTTTATGTGACACCTCACAAGAACAGTGTAAAGGTAGGAGAGCCATGTCGCCACACAGTTGGGCAGCCTTGTGAGGCGGGTTTTTTTTTTTTTTTTACTTTATTTATTTTCATTTCTTTACACATATTATACATATTAATAGATAGTATAAAATAACATAATATATAATACCAAATAGTTTACAAAAGAAATGAAAACCCACTAAGGCACTGACTGCCTGAGTGTGGGTAATATAAAACGATTACTATATTTCAAGTACCTAAAGTATAATAAACATTAGTAGAAAAAGTTTTTTTTTGTTTATAGTTATTATAAAAAGTAAAGAGAAAAACATTATGTACAATAATTTATAAAGTTTCAGCAAGTGAGTTGTAGAAAGGATAAATAAATTTATAGTAAAAGCGTTTCAATATCTGCGTCAATCAGCCATAATTTTACCTCTTTAATATATTCTATCTTTTTATTTATCATTTGATTTTGTAGTGGTAGAAGGTTAAATGTACGAGTAAAGTTCTAAAGTTCTACGAGTACGAGTTAAAGTAGGTTTTCGGAGCGGGAGATACTCTCAGTATGGCCCTGGTGCAAGACCACCATTTTTACCATTGAACATTTGCTTGAAATGGCTTTAGCCGTGTTTAGTGACTTGTGACATGGTTTTGCTACTACCCATCTCCTTCCCACCCACTACCAACAGCCTTTCAGCTTACCTCAATTGGGGATACCATAGTCTCATTCAGAGGCGGTCCCTGCCTTAGTGCATTTGTGCACTGCACTGCCAAACATAGATATATACGTTAGAAATGTAAATTCGTATATCCACTCACGAAGAATTCACGCCAGATCATTATAATATTCTTACCAATCAAAGTTTGTACTAGACTCCCGCGCATGCGAAAAACAGTGTAATATATCAACCCGTGCATTTTCGGCTTTGCCCGAGACATGCCATGTACCTTCTGTAGGCACTGTCTCTAGAGGTCGGAACCGTGAAATGAGCGAGACAGGTAGAAACCCATAACGGCTGTTGATGTGTTAGAGCAGTGGAGATAGAAGCTGGTCGGTGCATTATCGGCGCATGCGCCGAAACATCCTGATATATGAGTAGTTGAAAATCAAAAGGTACTTAACCACCATTTTGACTTTTTTTTAGATTTAAATGCCAACACGTTCTCCTGGATCATAGCCATGTTTGAAATATTATTTCAGTGCCAAAACATGGTTAAATCCTTAGTTATAGCTTGTTAAAAATCGTCTTCAATTTCAAAACGTACTTAAATCCAAAATCGTTTGTTTTCAAAACGTACTCAAATCCAATAACCAATAAGGGCCATTGAATTGGCAGCCATATTGGTTTTTTAACCAATCAATGGGCTGCTTTCTGTGCAATGGACACCATAACAAGAAACACGTTTTTTGTGAGTGGTTTTGAAGTTGATTTGGTCGTGATTTTTTGAGTTATTAACGGTAATTTTGAAAATTAAACAAAAATGAGTGAATCAATTTGTTCTCCAGTTGTACCAGCATGCACTGGAAAAGGCAGAAAGCGTTTTAGGCGACCGGAAGAGTAGACAATCAATAAACAAAAAGTTATAAGATGAGTTCCATCATGCTACTAAGACATCAGTGGTGTATTCAAAATTTTATGGTTTTTGTCAAAAAAAAAATTGTTTATATAATAATTACCTATCTTTTCTATATTTTATACTTCAGTGGAGTATTTTTATACTACCGAAGTGGGAATATTTCCTGTAGGAATATTTTCCGTGCCATATATACTTTCCTTCATTTGTGTAACTTGAAAGTACTAGTTTTTTTGGCGGTATTTTTATTATAAGCTTGAAAATCAGTAAATATGTTTATAATGATCCATTTATTCCATAGTGTTATCATAATGTAAATACATTAGTGGATGTTTGATCATTACAAAAGGGCAATTATCTATCTACAACACTTGAATTAGGATCTAATGTCAATGATTTATTTACTTATTTGAAATTTATGCAGAGTTTCTTTTCTCTTAGGACCATATATTGGGTTCAAACAAACATTTTCTGCACACATATTTCTAAATAATATCCTTCTCTTATTTTTATATATTCTGCTACTGAGCCTCCTAGATATCCGTTACCCTGCAATCATCAGACAAAAGCACTCAACTGTAGCGCTTTGAGAATGGTTGACATAGAATCATTAGAAGATATTCTGCTACTGAGCCTCCTAGATATCCGTTACCCTGCAATCATCAGACAAAAGCACTCAACTGTCGCGCTTTGAGAATGGTTGACATAGAATCATTAGAAGATATTCTGCTACTGAGCCTCCTAGATATCCGTTACCCTGCAATCATCAGACAAAAGCACTCAACTGTCGCGCTTTGAGAATGGTGAATCTCAAGTAGAAGTATCAGGATTAAATTAGTATCAGGATTTAATGTATGAATCAATCATTTTGCATGAAAGAATTTCTGCATTGCATTGTTATTTTTTAAATAAAGTGTTTTCCATTTCATAGAATCTAAAATTTGTTTTTGTTTTTTGTTTAATGTATACACGTTAATCTAACCTTTACAATATTATCATTTATTAAACCTATTTGCAAAAGTTTTTTACCCACGTATTTAAGGTATTCGCTTGCAAGGATTTCTGCATTGCGTTTTTTTTTATGTAGTGGTCTCCATTATACATGGTGTCCGGAAACTCGTAGTACAAGCTGGAAACTGGTGAATCTTCATCACATTTGGAGTCGATTTTGTAGTATTTTTTTTTTTGATTTGAGCTTTCGTTTTCGAGTAAATCGAGTCAGAAGTTGATTTTTTTTTGATCAAATTCTTATAAATTATTACTGAAGATCAAAGTACCCAACTAATTAAAATTATTTAAAAATTTAAAAGTAAAACAAATAATGACGAAAAAATTTGAACCCTGAAATAGCCGAAAAATATATTTTTTTGGTTTTTTTTTTTTTAATAAAAATGCTCAAATCAAAAAACTTTGTTTATTTGGGTTCCCCGTGTGGTATACATTCTCCAGTTTCCGGCTTGTACTACGAGTTTCCGGACACCATGTATAGAATCTAAAAATTGGGATATTATCTTTTTCTATTTTCCTGTGTCTTGTTCTCTTTCATATTTTCGTTTAGATTATTATTATTATCTTCTTCTTCAATGATAGACAAATTGGTCTATTTTTATTATCCGCAGGTAATACTGTATTTTAAAATAAATAATGTTTGGCTTTAAAAAGACTTTTATTTTTTTGTTAATATGAATTATGTTTCATCTATGCATATACAAATGATGTAATTTCTTCACTACACCCCTGGCAGAGAAGTATTATCAAACACAGTTTATGAGTTTCAAAATGTGACTAAATCCAAAGACTTCACTTTCAAAATGTATCTAAATCCATGGTTCAATATCAAAATGTATCTAAGTCCATTTTTAAATATTAAATAACTAATTAATTATCTATCAGATTTTTATTTCAAAAACGCATTTAAAATGTTTTATTTTACCTTCATTTTTACAAAACATTTAATTTTACTTTATTATACTTAAATGCTATGAAACAGTTTTCTTGCTTTTGCCAAAAATTTGGTTCGTGGAGATAAGTACGTTTTGATATTAGACTACTCATATATCAAAAACCTTAAACATGCGTAAAACGTTGGGATGTTGAAACGGAATGCAGTAGTTAGGATTGACAGATTTCGAACTAATTACCAATGTTATAATATTCTAGCGTTACCGGCGCGATCTACATATCTGCAAACTTGACAGTATTCATTATTGGCGATTGACGCGACGTTTTAACGGTTTTTACGAGTTTTGCTCTGCAAAAAGCTTTTTAAAAATGAGTGCTAATGAAAACATTGCGGTTAACATTGATTTTATCAAAAGTAACCGAAGTTCATTTAATCCCAACAAACTAGAGATGATTTTGCGAATGCTGACGGAGCAATATCAATTTTACAATTATTTTACAAGTGTAACTTGGTGGAGTGTTTTAGTGAAATAGTGAAACTGTTAAACATAATTTGTACTATTCCGATGACAACTGTCGAGTGCGAAAGGTGTTTTTCTACGTTGAAACGTGTAAAAACATTTCTGAGGAATACTATGTCCCAAGATCGTCTCAATGCTTTATCAATGATGATCATCGAAAAAAGTTTGATCTCGTCTATACCTTTAATAATCTTGTAATTGAAGAATTTTCTCAAATGAAAGAGCGACGAATGGATTTTCTCTACAAATGAATTATTTGTACTGGGTATGTAGTTCCCTTTAAATCACTTTATTTTCCTATTTTACATGTTACCATTATTTGTGAAATGCACTGCTGGCAAATTCTGTCACGAGCCGCCTCTGGTCTCATTGGCTCTTAACGGATCAGTTGTGACTCTTGCGCGGTTTCACATTTAAAATAAAAAGTTGGGGCTATAGGAAGTGATTTATTAATGCGGATCTTGCAGAGGCACGGATTATATGAAGGAGGAAAAGCAGATTCCGGTAGCTCGTTCCACATATGAGCGGTATTACAAAAAACCAAGTCGAAGAAGCAACCCGTTCTAATGCAGCCAACATCAACTGTTCCTTCAACCCTTCAATTTATCTAAAGCATATTTTTTGGTATTCATAATGAACACCAATTCGTTATAAAAATTAATCAAAATGGTGATTTGACATTAAGCTCCGCCTTAACGGGTATTCCGCTATAGAGCGGGCTCCACTAAAATACCTGTATAACAGTCTCAGCATGCTTGCATTGCGTCTGTGAATTAGAGATGACAATCAGCATTGTATTGTCAATCAGGCGGATTGCCCTCCTTAAGTTAACCTTACACCAGTTACTTTCAACTAAGACTTAGGTATAAGGCTAGCATTACACTTGTAAGTTTTTTCGTAAATTTACGACTTCTAGCCAATGGGCGCATTGGATTTTCAAAATGCAAGATGCCCATTGGCTAGAAGTCGTAAATTTACGAAAAAACTTACAAGTGTAATGCTAGCCTAACTAGTGATTTAAAATGAATACATATTTATGACCACACGTGTTAATAAATAAATAAGGAATCAATAATTATTAAGGTTTACAGCACAATATGCGTTTGTAGGAAATTGGCAAAGTCACCGTTGATTTAAAATGTGTTATCTGAAATGCAATGCAAATCTACATTATTTTATTTGATTTCAAGCGAATGATTCGATACCCCGCTCGTCAAGTTAAATTCGTAGATAACATTATCAAATAATACGGTTAAAGGCGTAAGGATAATTCATACTGAAATGTTCCGCAAACACCGTTTATTTATTTATTCTGGGTTTTTAAAGATATTCTCACTTACGTGAGAACATAAATGTACAATCTGTTCACACATCTAAATAAAAATTTAAAAAGAAAAACATATAAAAATACAAAATTATATAAAAGCTCAATCATTTGAAAAATAATACAAAGAGATGCAAGACACGAATAGAGACACAAGATACATAATACAGGGTTTTTCAATAAGAGGTGTTATTTTGATATTCAATCGTAAAAGATCAATGGTTTCGTTGCTTGTGTGGCACGTAGCGCCGTCTTGTTGAAATTAAACGTTGTCCAGATCAATACCATCCAATTTCGGCCATAAAAAATCATTAATCATCTCTCGATAGCGATCCATTCACCGTAACTGTTGCTCCAGCCTCATTTTCGAAAAAGTAAGGTCCAACGACTCCGCCGGACCATAAACCGCACCAAACAGTCACACGTTGATTATAGAGAGGCTTTTCAACAATAATTCTTGGTTTTTCCGAGCCCCAGATGCGACAATTTTGCTTGTTGACGAAGCCACCGAGGTGGAAATGGGCCTCATCACTCAAGATTATTTGCATTTGATTCACTCAAGTGAATTTGAATAATTTCAATACGTTGTTGAAGCGTGTATCGTTCCATTTTTATTAATGGCGTAGTTTCTACTTGTCAAATGTCAAAAATAGACAGCTTCAAAAGTAACATCTACCGAAATAGCGAGCTATTCAATATAACACCTCTTATTGGAAAACCCTTTATAATACATATATAATAAAGAATGCATAATATAATTAGCGCAACATATTTTTTAGGAACAGCAGAACATTTTTTTCTGAATCAGGGTCAGAGGGCTAAAATATGCGATATTATTTTGAAATTGGGAACATTTATTTCAATAATACAATAAGTGTCTATCAATCTGAAACGTGCGCAAATATACGATATATTATTTAAAATTAATAAATTTTAAAACAACACAAATTAAATTTTCTTGCAACATTTGAACCCGCAACCTCCGTATTCGTAGCAAAGGATTAAACCACTCAACAACATAGGCCGCCAAGCAGCGCATTGCGAGACTACTTCGCTTGCGACTCTTCCCCTAGGTAATACCGCTAATATCAATGTCATCCAGAGAGTTAGGTTACAACATTAACTTCTCAAAACAATACACATTTTCCTAAACATATGAAACACATATAAAATAAAACAATTGAAAACATAGACTGATGTCATGTATTAGTAGTTTTTTTAGTATTACCTTTAAGATCGTTTTCTGTGCGGTTTCTATGTAATTGATAGCCGAGTTTGTTGCTCCTCCCCAAGCAATAATTCCATATTCTATTATTGATTGGCAAAGTGCAAAATATATTGTTTTCAACTAAGGCAAAATAGACAGTTTTTAATTTCTCTTTGTCCAATATGAGTCGAAGTTCTTTAAAAATAAATGAAAATCTCCTTATATTCTTTGTTAACATATCGATATGGTAATTCCATCTTTAATAATATCAACCTTTACACCTACATAGATACATGATGTAGTCTATACTTTCCAAGGGGTGGCAATTACAAATTCTGCAGACAATTTTGTATAATTATATTATGAGTGTCAGAAGGTTGACTTTTTGATGATTTAATAAATGTCACATATTTAGTTTTTATTGCATTCAAAGATAAGATGTTATTTATTCAGTTAACTCTTTACCGCTCTTAATCCTAAGTCACATTTGTTGAAAGCATCTCTCCAGGTTTTACCCACAATTATTAAAGCAGTATCGTAATTCTAAAAGTCGGGATTTATTTCATTAATAATAATCAATAATAATTGGATGATTTGTATAGCGCCGTTTTTGTGCAAAATCACCTCAAGGGCGCTGTATAAATATATAATACATTTCTACAATGATATATGTTATTAATAACTATAAATGGAGATATTATACAGTACCATACTTACCTGGTAGGTCACTTGAGATTAACACTTAATTAACATTGACTAATTTAGGACATAATTGGAAAATTGGATATAACTGGTCTTTCTCTCAGGAACGATATATTTAATTTAAGGGTATAACAGCTTAAAAAGTTAAGTTTTAGTTTAGACCTGAATTCTGTTGGACTTGTTATGAATCTTAGTTCCTGAGGAATTGTAGAAATTCTGGGACTAACTAATAATGCATTATTGTGTGTTCTTCATTGCTCAGAAAATAATGGAGGGAAATAATTATATTGAGTCAGTAGACATCTTTAATTTATCACTAAACAAATACAAAATATTGTTTTTACTAAGGCAGTTCAGATCTGTTCAATTTTTACTATTCATATTATATAAAGGCCCCTAAGCGTTAATAAATACATAAATAATGTATTATTAATAATTATTTTATCAAATATGACGTAAATGTTTAATGGAATTCGTATGTTTTGGAAATCTTGTTAATTATTTAAATTGATTTTTTTGTTTCATACCCACCCGAGTGGGATTGACCTTACTGTTAACCGACAGAAACGAGGTACATGTGACGTCACGCGTACCCTTCAGATTTCGATCGTTTTGGCAGGCTTAGAAAGTTTTAAGTTAGAAGTTTCATTTAAAAAACAGGAACATTCATGAAACGAACGTCGATCGGTAAATGCACCCCAGATATTTTCAACGGAATTCTCAGAAACTCTAAAGGCAAGTGTTTTGCTAAGCCCAGGATAATTTATTATCCCGACCGTCGCTTTTTATTGCGGGCAGAATGCACCACTTCAACAATCACCAGGAACAGGATTACATGGAGATGAATGATGGACTTGCCGAACGTCACAGCAGTGCTGCCAGGGTCTCTTATCTATGTGAGGTATCAGCGCTTTATTAGCAGCAGACACATACCTGGACGGATGACGAACCTCGTGCTGGCACTGTTGGTGGATGCAGTGGACTCTTTCGCTGCAGCAGCTGGTCCAGTTTCTTTACCACCAAAGATTCTTGCTGCAGAGTCTCCATTTTCTATCTTCGTCGAACGTCACAGCGGTGCTGCCAAGGTCTGGTATCTGTGAGAGGATATTGTTTCAGCGCTTTGTTAGCAGCAGACAGATACCTGTAAGGATGACGAACCTCGTGCTGGCACTGTTGGTGGACGCGGTGGACTCTTTCGCTGCAGCAGCTGGACCAGTTTCCTCACCACCTAGGATTCTTGCTGCAGAGTCTCCATCTTCTATCTTCGTGTCACCTGTTCCTGTACTTCATTTTACTTAACTTAACGTCACTTTTTTTGTAATATTTATATTTTTTATCAACTGTAAAGCGCCCCTGAGGTGATATCTCACAAAAGCGGCGCTATACAAATTGTCCAATAAATAAATAAATAAATTAGGAAATAATTCCTTATTCAGTTGCTGTCACATTAAATTAATTTACCCCTGACATGGTTCAAAGTTCACGCGGTCACCCTAACTACAAGTTAGTTTCTGTAATGAGTTCAATTTTTCCCTATATCGATTGCTATAACGGAAATATGACTGTACGGGGTGGCTGCATTAATACAGTACTGTCTTGTGTTCGTGTGGTGGGTGTCTTTGTGTGCGTTTTGTGTTGGGACAGCCGGTACTGCCCCCTCCACTTTTCTCCTTCCCTAAAAACATGTGCGCGCGAGACTACATTGGAGGACAATCTTTGGCACGCGTACCTGTGAAAGACCACATAAAAAAGGTTTTGATGCAATAAAAAACAATAATAAATTTCTTATTTGTATTAACTTCGAAGAAACAACAATAGACTTGAGGTGACCAATTCAAAATTTGGATTGTGTGTATTGTTGCGGTTAATATTATAACTCAACACCATGACAATGACGCAAACCTTTGAAAAGTGATATATAAAGTCATATATATAGCGACGGAAAAAAACTGACGTATAAACCTAACCTACGTAACCTGTTTTACCTATTTTTTGTTTCATAACTTTTCATGACTTTATATCACTTTTTAAAGGTGTGTTGAATTGTCATTTTGATGCGTTATCCGGTTATAATGGTTCCATGATAACTCAACACAGTGATAATTCAACACACTTTTACAAAGTGATATAAAGTCATTAAAAGAAGTGAAATAAAACTATACTTTTTATAACATATTAAGTCCTTATTATTAGTGATGAATCTATAGTCTTAGCTTTAAACAGCTAACTCTGTTGTGTGGCGTTTACTGGCAGTTTTCTTCTTTATCTTATGGGATAATGTACTAACGCCGTTGAGGTGATTTTTCAAGAAAATGGCGCTATATAAATTAGCCAAATATTATGAATAGTTTTTACAGTAAATCCTTTCAGCCCCAGTGTTAATTCAAATTAACATGAACTTTGTGATTTTTTTTACATTAACGGTAGCGAATTAGAAAAGCCATGTTTTCGTTTTCTTATAGCTTGTTGTCTTTTCTGTTTCGTCTATTTTTTCCGCTCGGTTTAAATCCATATTCCCGCCAGAACACCGATAAATATTTTGGCATCGGCTGATTGTGAGTTTCATTGAATTTCTGCCGTCATTGATCACTTAATTTAAGGTGAGATATCAATATTTTATACTCGAATTACAAATATTTTAACGCATCGAAATGTGTTCTATAATAATAATATCAGTTCAATTCACTGTTCACAGTCATTTTCCAGAATATTGTAAATGAATTTCAATGTTCATTCAAATTAACACTGGTAGTGACGGATATGTTTTCTACTAGTATGGCGAATTTTTAAAGATTTACTATCCTAGATTATTTCTTTATTATGAATGAATTATTTTTAAAATGTTATTTATTTGTACCTTAGAGATTATCACTACATTGTAAATGTGCGTTTTTGACATGAAACAGTTATTTGTATTACTTTTGTGTTATGTTTATTTTAATTTACTATTTGAAAAATACCCTCAGACGACCAATGTTAATCCAAATTAACAGAGTTAAATTTCTAAACAAAAAAAAAATTAAATACCAAAAATTTTCAAATAATTTTCTGAGGTATTATCAAGCATTACATATTTTATATATGTGGAAACAATAATGCGGGTGTGAAAGGGTTAATAAGTTTTACAATCTGTACTTTTCATTATACTTAAACGAACTTTTCTTCAATTTCACAGCAATTTTCTCTTCTAAAATCTAATGGTTTTTTAAAAACTTGCTGTACCTATGCAGGCTAAGCACTTTTTTGACGACTGTGTTCGCAGCATCTCTCACTGCGATATCTGGTCTAATCTAGGCCGTATCTAGATTGATAATCAATAAATTAATATACTAATTATATTCAACATATACAAACATCACACGCTTCCTCTTTTCCATCTCCTTCCCTTGCCTATTCCCTTCCCTTCTATATTCCATCTCATATTCCTTACTCTTTCCTATTCTTTTAACTATTTCCCTTCCTTATTCTTTACATATTCTACCCTAACTGGGATGTGGTAGTTCTACTTGCCTCGGAAAGTTGTGAGTAGTTTTTATGACATTTTTTCATCCGAACATTATTGAAAAGTTTCAGAACTCCTGCATCACTGTCTGGCCGGGGATACAGTCCACCCAACGAAATAATATTACTCCGCACGCGTACAGTAGTCAACATCCAGTAGCACGCCAGCGGGCGACTCGCGAACTAGCAATACAACTCGGCAAACCGATTCGCAATCATTTACCTACCGCTTGTTAAATTGCTTTGTGGTCTAATGTTTTCTTTAAAACCACACGTGCGTTTATCAAATGGACATTTGAAAATACAATATTCTATCCTATACTACTCTATAATGTGCACAGAACAGTTTTTGCAAAATAATTTGACAGATCTCTTTGTCGTTTGCATTTAGAATATTCTGTTGTACTACACAAGGCAGAATAGCAATTTTTGAGAAATAATTTGACGGTTTAGTGTAGTTTGAATGTAGAATATTCTATTCTATAGTACTACAGTTTTCGCGGAATAATTTGATGTTAGTTTGACAGAATACTTGTCTCACTGTGATGGATTATTGTGCGCCGGTTTCGCGGATTTATTTTTGACAATTTCGTGTGATTTTAACTCTGCTTTGGAATATTACACATATTATTGATCAGGTAAATAAAACTATTTTATCCTTATCATACTACTAAAGGGATAATCGCGATTTTCGTGGAATAAGTTGACATTTGACAGATAATTATGTTTTCTCTGTGTGGTTTTTTGGGATAATTCTGCGCTGGTTCCGCTGAATAATGTGACAGTAGTAGTTATTGTTGACAGTTACGAGTGAAATTTTTGGAATAACTGGGGTTTTTTTGACCAAGTAAATTTATAGAACCAGGAATCAATTGATGAAAATTAATATTAACTTCTCTAAGGAAAATAATTTCCCTGGAGAGTCTTTATGAGGAAAGGAAGGAGTGAACATGAGTCTTGAAGAAACCCATGTTTTGGTTGTAACTCAAGAATAAACCCATGATACATGTTGTAGGAACAAATGAAGGGCACGCATTTGGCGTGTTTTTCGACTGTCCCCCGGTGCCGAAGGGATGAATGACGCTAATTACTCAGAGCATCTCCAATTAAAATACTGGTAGAACAAGGACAGCATGACAGCTGACGCCTGTGCTCTCAAGATTGCAAGGTATGGGATCCATCAAACGGCCCTGGAAAAAAATCTGCAAAATTAAAAAAAAAAATCTGTGAGCGAATATTAGAAGTCTGTTGATTTCTATATTTTATAAAACAAATATAAATACATTTAAGCAGCAATAGATATAACACCTATACATTATTATTTAAAAAAGATCATCCGGTTTGAATGGATATTTTACCTCAAATCCAAAAATAAGTTTGGTATGAAAAAAGCAGCGTAGACGTTCCTAAAAGATGAAAAACTGAACTTTTATTTCACCGGCTGTATGTAACAATGCTCGCTGTATATAAAATTAGATATTATGTTTAAACATCTTACGTTTCTTATTTACTTAACTACTTTTATATGATATTGATTTTGTACAGAAGGGAAGTGTATATTATAAACTATATTTGATATCTCTAAATAGTATAAAAAAAGGCGCTATCCGTGTTTGTCTGTTTGTGCGCTTATTTCTTCTGAACTACTCAACGGATTTTGATAAGGTTTTCACTATCATTTAGAGAATTTCTTCCGAAAGGTTTATGTATATAATACATGCATATTAAATGTATATAAAGTAGAGAAAAGTCGATGTTTTGTAATCAAGTCGTAGATAAAATATTTTCGGACGCTTTCATTGCTAACGCTGGCTAAACCTTATGAAATACATCAACATAATCACTACGGAATTGTATATCTTAAAAAGGCCTACAGAAAAGTCTGCGATGGTATATGTCTATAACGGAAACGCGCTCTTTTCCAAATAAACTTAATTTTGGGTTTGAGGCCAAAATATCCAAACAAACTGATTAATTGACTGAGCGTAGCGAAATCCTCTTTTAACTTGACCATTCGGCATTTCATCTGTCTAAAAAATTGTTTGTTACGTTCCGGTTCCGGTTCAAGATGGCGGCATTGTTGGATGCTACCTTTTTATCCCTCACGATCGTACTTCCTATTGCGAGCTGTCAAATAAAAATAATCAATATTACAGCACCCACTGGCTTGAAGAAAGTTTGAAAAAAGACTTGTCATTGAGATGGTGACATTTTTTTGGACAAATTGTATAATTGCTTATTTATTTATTAACGGCTTTTTTAGGGGATTTTACATATGAATAGTAATTATACATAGGGAATAATTATACATAGTTATAAGCGTTTTTTTATTTAGTCATTGGTTATAAGCGTTAATAAATACATAAATAATGTATTATTAATAATTATTTTATCAAATATGACGTAAATGTTTAATGGAATTCGTATGTTTTGGAAATCTTGTTAATTATTTAAATTGATTTTTTTGTTTCATACCCACCCGAGTGGGATTGACCTTACTGTTAACCGACAGAAACGAGGTACATGTGACGTCACGCGTACCCTTCAGATTTCGATCGTTTTGGCAGGCTTAGAAAGTTTTAAGTTAGAAGTTTCATTTAAAAAACAGGAACATTCATGAAACGAACGTCGATCGGTAAATGCACCCCAGATATTTTCAACGGAATTCTCAGAAACTCTAAAGGCAAGTGTTTTGCTAAGCCCAGGATAATTTTTGAAATAACTGGGGTTTTTTTGACCAAGTAAATTTATAGAACCAGGAATCAATTGATGAAAATTAATATTAACTTCTCTAAGGAAAATAATTTCCCTGGAGAGTCTTTATGAGGAAAGGAAGGAGTGAACATGAGTCTTGAAGAAACCCATGTTTTGGTTGTAACTCAAGAATAAACCCATGATACATGTTGTAGGAACAAATGAAGGGCACGCATTTGGCGTGTTTTTCGACTGTCCCCCGGTGCCGAAGGGATGAATGACGCTAATTACTCAGAGCATCTCCAATTAAAATACTGGTAGAACAAGGACAGCATGACAGCTGACGCCTGTGCTCTCAAGATTGCAAGGTATGGGATCCATCAAACGGCCCTGGAAAAAAATCTGCAAAATTAAAAAAAAAAATCTGTGAGCGAATATTAGAAGTCTGTTGATTTCTATATTTTATAAAACAAATATAAATACATTTAAGCAGCAATAGATATAACACCTATACATTATTATTTAAAAAAGATCATCCGGTTTGAATGGATATTTTACCTCAAATCCAAAAATAAGTTTGGTATGAAAAAAGCAGCGTAGACGTTCCTAAAAGATGAAAAACTGAACTTTTATTTCACCGGCTGTATGTAACAATGCTCGCTGTATATAAAATTAGATATTATGTTTAAACATCTTACGTTTCTTATTTACTTAACTACTTTTATATGATATTGATTTTGTACAGAAGGGAAGTGTATATTATAAACTATATTTGATATCTCTAAATAGTATAAAAAAAGGCGCTATCCGTGTTTGTCTGTTTGTGCGCTTATTTCTTCTGAACTACTCAACGGATTTTGATAAGGTTTTCACTATCATTTAGAGAATTTCTTCCGAAAGGTTTATGTATATAATACATGCATATTAAATGTATATAAAGTAGAGAAAAGTCGATGTTTTGTAATCAAGTCGTAGATAAAATATTTTCGGACGCTTTCATTGCTAACGCTGGCTAAACCTTATGAAATACATCAACATAATCACTACGGAATTGTATATCTTAAAAAGGCCTACAGAAAAGTCTGCGATGGTATATGTCTATAACGGAAACGCGCTCTTTTCCAAATAAACTTAATTTTGGGTTTGAGGCCAAAATATCCAAACAAACTGATTAATTGACTGAGCGTAGCGAAATCCTCTTTTAACTTGACCATTCGGCATTTCATCTGTCTAAAAAATTGTTTGTTACGTTCCGGTTCCGGTTCAAGATGGCGGCATTGTTGGATGCTACCTTTTTATCCCTCACGATCGTACTTCCTATTGCGAGCTGTCAAATAAAAATAATCAATATTACAGCACCCACTGGCTTGAAGAAAGTTTGAAAAAAGACTTGTCATTGAGATGGTGACATTTTTTTGGACAAATTGTATAATTGCTTATTTATTTATTAACGGCTTTTTTAGGGGATTTTACATATGAATAGTAATTATACATAGGGAATAATTATACATAGTTATAAGCGTTTTTTTATTTAGTCATTGGTTATATACATAACTAAAATGCCTCAGTAATAACATTTTGTACTATTTGTTTAGTGATAAATCGAAAATATCCCCCGACTCCGTATAATTATTTGCCTCCATTATTTTTCTGGGCAGATAGGAATATATAAATATGGTAGTTAGTCCCAGAATTTATTTTTTTTAACTGAAATAAATAACAAAATACTTATGGATACATCATTATTTCTATCAATATTACTTCTTCAAAAACAGAAAACCATTTCAATTAAACGTTATCAACACTTATTTTGTTAGTTTTAACATTTATCAAGGCTCACTTCTTCCCTCTCCCTCTCATCCTTTTACATCTTTAAATGTAGACCCCGTACTGTCACATCGGGCCCAGACATTTAGTCTCAAGTAAGCGAACTTTGAGGTAGGTAGAAAATAGCATTTATTTAGCTCTTTTATGTGTACAACATATTGCATTTATTGGAGTTATCTCGAATGTGTTTATGTGTACAACATATTGCATTTATTGGAATTCTCTCGAATGTGTTTATGTGTACATACAACACATTGTATTTATTGGAATTCTCTCGAATGTGTTTATGTGTACAACATATTGCATTTATTGGAATTCTCTCGAATGTGTTTATGTGTACATACAACACATTGCATTTATTGGAATTCTCTCGAATGTGTTTATGTGTACAACATATTGCATTTATTGGAATTCTCTCGATTGTGTTTATGTGTACATAAAACACATTGCATTTATTGGAATTCTCTCGAATGTGTTTATGTGTACAACATATTGCATTTATTGGAATTCTCTCGAATGTGTTTATGTGTACATACAACACATTGCATTTATTGGAATTCTCTCGAATGTGTTTATGTGTACAACATATTGCATTTATTGGAATTCTCTCGAATGTGTTTATGTGTACATACAACACATTGCATTTATTGGAATTCTCTCGAATGTGTTTATGTGTACAACATATTGCATTTATTGGAATTCTCTCGAATGTGTTTATGTGTACATACAACACATTGCATTTATTGGAATTCTCTCGAATGTGTTTATGTGTACAACATATTGCATTTATTGGAATTCTCTCGAATGTGTTTATGTGTACATCATATTGCATTTATTGGAGTTCTCTCGAATGTGTTTATGTGTACAACATATTGCATTTATTGGAGTTCTCTCGAATGTGTTTATGTGTACAACATATTTCATTTATTGGAATTCTCTCAAATGTGTTTTTCAGTACAACATATTGCATTTATTGGAGTTCTCTCGAATGTGTTTATGTGTACAACATATTGCATGTATTGGAATTCTCTCGAATGTGTTTATGTGTACAACACATTGCATTTATTGGAATTCTCTCGAATGTGTTTATGTGTACAACATATTGCATTTATTGGAATTCTCTCAAATGTGTTTTTCCGTACAACATATTGCATTTATTGGAGTTCTCTCGAATGTGTTTTTAAACTTTAATAATTTTTGAAAAATATTTAATTACAGAAAAATATTGTCTAAATACGTATGAATGTGAAAAAATAAAATAATCAAAGATAAGTACAAATATTAAAAAAAACTCACGAACAAACAATCCAAACAACGCATTCTTAATTGACTTAACTTGACGACGAACATCCAGCGATGATAAAGCGAGCGAAAATCTACCAAATTCTTAATTCAAATTCGTTTACTGATATATATTATTATGTTTTCCGTGGTTTTCATATAATAAAACTAGTTTCTTTACTTGGTTTGTGTTGCTTGGGTTTTGGCCCAAATAACCGGCTGTCCCTATAAAGCGGTTTACCATTTAAGCGGAATCGACTGTATTTGTCATTTAGTTTTCCTTAAGGCCCCGTAGTAAGCGTTCAAAGATGGTTTGAAAGGGAGATATGTGCATACGAATGTTAGAGAGAGCGCAGTAATATTAAAAACGATGGCGAAAATGGTGAAAATATTTAATAAAACACGACTCATTTGAAATTGAGCAAAAATATCTCGACAAATGCTTTAGTTGCATTTAAAGATACACTGTTCATTTTTTCATGCCTATAACATATTAAATAACAGAATAAAACGTGATTTTTATAATTTTCGGAGCTTACTTTGCGATTTTTTTCTATCGAAGGAATTTCATATAATTAACGTTTCGGCATTACAAATGTATAGATTATCTTCGAAAATAACTTATTTTTTTGGAGCTTAAAAACATAGACTTACGATAAATTGTAGAAATTTGTAGGATTTTAACGCTGAAAGGTGATCATTGCTTACGAAACATGTCGGGCTGATTACTTTCAACCAATATTATTTGTTCAAAGATTTGTTCCGTGGGTCCAACAGTGTTTAAATGATTTACGACGACATCCTAGTCTTTGAGACTTAAGGAAGGAAGTGTCCAATTAAAGCAATTGTCTCTCAGTATTATATTATACAGACCCACTGGACAATATTATTATATCTTATACACATGCACTTTCCCGGCCATTTCTTGGCTTTTGAAATAATAAATAAATAAGTATTTTTATAAAGCTCAGAAAAATAAATAAAGTATCAGGCATATAAAAACTGCTTTAAGGTTCCAAATCTCCCTCTTAAGAATCCATTTTCTGTTTTCGTTTTATTTTATAATGTGGAAAATTAAGTTATTTAGAAAATGATCGTAAAACAATTAAACATTTATGCATGAACTTCGCAAAATAAAATAAAACACGCTTTTTTGCGATGTTGTTTTTTTTTCTTTTCTGGAGTGTTATTGTTAATGGCCCGATTCCAAATATTACACGACGTGGTGCATCGCCTTAACCTAAAAACAAATACAATCAGGTAACAATAAGAATAAAACAAGTATATGTATAAAATAACAACGACAACAAAACAAGAGACAATAAAGTTTGGGTGAAGTGTAAACAAGAAATTCGAGATACAGTTAGAGAGACGAGAGACGAGTTACGAGACCCAGTTTTTACACATAAAATGGCCCAACACTGACTTAAAGGCGAAGCTTAAATGCCAAATCACTATTTTGATTAATCTTTATAACGAATTGGTGTATATTATGAATACCAAAAAATATGCTTTAGATAAATTAAAGGTTTTTCTATCGTTTCGCTTGAGTAGAATAAAAATAAAAAAATAAATTACTCAATATAAAATATAAATGTAAACTACTAAAAAAAACATTTTTTTCAATAGAAATGTATGAACGCGTAAAGGAAACAACTTTGAATACAGTTTTATAGCTAAGATTATCTGTGACAGTTTCACTTGATTAACTTTTTTGCTTTCTTATAAAATTATTTACAAAATAAATAAAAATCAGTATTGTGCTTGAAATCGAACGTTTCTAGACTCCGTTTGTTTGTCAAGCGATTTTAATGCCTATTACCTACAATATAAGGTATAACAAGAATATACACATTTTTGGCCTGTAGCTTCCTCTTAAGTAAAGTTCTAGCGGCTGTTACTAAATATGTCCGGAATCTTAAGCCGGGAATACACATGCCTGTAGCTGGCACACTTGCATGCCAGCTCCTTGCACATGCCAGCTACTATCATGTGTATACGCGAACTTGCATGCCTGTACCTGCCTTGCAAGTAGATTGCACAACATTTGATTTACTGGCATGCAAGTTGAGGGAGGGGACGAGGGGGGCTATGAAACCGGCATGTGTGAACGTCGTGACAAGTACGGGCATGCCAGTAGCTGACCTGTTGTTCGCCGCGGCCTTTTCTCTCATTAAATTAGCCACACATTGTACTGCCAATTGCAATACGATGATATTTAATTCACTTCGAATGTTTTCCATTGCCAAAAAGCTTGAGACTACTCAGTCTCAGAGTGATTTGAGACACGTACTGTCTAGTGACTGGCATGTGTATACGTCTTGCAAATACAGGCATGCAAGGACGCAACTGGCATGCAAGTTTAACTTGCATGTGTATTCTCATTGCGCCAGTAGCTTGCACATGCCAGTAGCTTGCATGCAAGCTACTGGTCCACTTTACAGGCATGTGTATCGCCGCCTTTAGCCACTACAGATGACGTTAATGTAGTCGAAACATTCGCACAAGAGGTTAGGAGAAAGTTAACTTGGTTCTTTAAAAAGGAATATGGAAAGTTTCCGGGTTTCTTAGTAGACGGTGATTGATATTGATTTTGATTGTGGTTAGGTTAGGTTAGGTTAGGGGGGAAGATTCTATATTTATAAAAATCTAAAGAAATTTGATGTAATTTTTGTGATGGCGTTCATTTCTAATTTCTAATTTGGAATATTCTAGGATGTTCTTATATTATTTGAAATGTAATGTCAATATGACTCGAACACAGAACAGATTAATCGCTTGCATACAGCATGTTTCGAATTTGTTATTCGAAAATGTTATTTTTTTAAATAATTTAAAAAAACATACTGTTTGATGATCGTCATCCCTTTTTCGCAAACAACAACATGTAGCAACAACAACACTTAAGCAAAACAAAAAGCTGTTTCTCAGTAACGCTTCGCTATGATACCGCTGCCGAAAGTGTAGATATATATATATAAGGTTACACCAATACAAAACCTTAAGTATCTGCTTTTCGCGTCAACTATAATTACGCCAATTTGTGTTTTTTCATTTCTAATTCCTTCCTGAAGCGAAAAAATTGTAGTGCTAGTTGCTAATTATTTTAAGTCAGATATTCCATAGAATAAAGATTAACACAAAAATTGCCTTGTAGGCATGTTTCGTGATTCAAATATATGCCTAATCGAGGCTTAAATTCCGATGTATGAGTAAATAAGACAGAGCACTGGGCTGTTGGGCTAAATGGAATATTATTTCCATTCAAGTTTGTATGGAAAGCACTTCTAGATTTATTCTTTATTCTATGCAATGTACATAAATATAATGTTATCTGCTGATATAATTTTACATTTTCACAGCCAAAAATGTTATCGTGATTATTTTTTGGGTTATTTTGCCGTGTTGCGCTTCCTTATTCTTCAGCCAATATTTCGGGCGGCGTTACGCTATCCGAAACATTGGCTAAAGAAGGGTGAAGCGCAACACAACATAGTAACCCAAAAAATAATCAGAGTGATATTTATCTTCTTCGTTTTACAAACGCGAAATAATACTTACATTTTTCGTTATCCTATTTGCTAAACTGATTTTATCTCTCTAGAATTCTATTCAAACATTATTCATTCTACTTATACTATAGCACACGTGTAAAGTGATTATCTACTCGTACGTTCATGGGTACAACTCCATTAAGTAAATAAAAATGTCTGATTACACATGTAATGCAAACGAACTTGTAAGTGGTACCCTAAAAATAAAATATAACAAAGTATTTAACCCCCGTCGGCTAACGTTCGTCAAAATGACGAGCATGAAATGCAAATCTACCTGTCTCTTTTGAATGCTTCTACCGAGAGTATTCGTCTCGTGTCAGATTATTTGCGAAGGAGTTTGTGTTTAGTCGGTTCTAGTCTTAATTTCTTTTGTTTATGATATATCTAGTGATACGTTATATGTTGACTGGTTAGTTCAGTTGTCATCGTTGGTTTATATATTTTCTGTTCACTATGTCAAAGGCAAATGAAGGTGAAATTATGTTAAAAGATTAAATTTATCTAAAAAATGTATTGTTTTTAGATTGATTGAGCCTAGCAAAGCTGTAAATTTGTTTGCACTTTCCATTTTTGTTTCAAGATGGTGGTAAAGATTATTGTTTAGTTTTCATTTATTATTAAGAGAAAATTAGTATTAATGACACTTTTGGATGCCATTTAGTACTTAACTTGATTACGTACAAGTTTTTGCTATTATTTGTTTTTAAATTATAACCTCATAATTCTCTATTTTCCTACTAAAAAAAAGGATAAAAAAAATTGGACTTCAAAAAAATGTTCGTCAAATAGTCGAATGGTTAGCTTATTGAGATAGAATAACAACGTTAGCTATTTGGGTTTAAAAAATAAATAAATAAATGGGGCGTGTCCTTATGTTCAAAGAACGTGAATTTAGTTCTTAATTCTGGAGAAATAATTGATTTTGAAATATCGAAATGTTCTCTTGTACTAATTGATCTTTAATTTATTTGGTTTTCTTGGACCGAGAATTTGAAAGGTCGAAAAAATCGGTATAGACCAACTTCTAGTTATTTTCTGTTCAGTATAGGAAACAGATTAGACCCGAATTCTGCATGTATTTTTGTACTTGCCCACGAGAGGTCCAACAATTACTATCGCGGTATGTTGCGACACTGACGGGAGTTGGGAGGTTAAGGGGGTGGGGAAGAGCTGCCCGCTATTCAGATCTGGTCATCGAACACGGTTAAGTAATCAGTTAGCCAATTCAACATTCCGATTGTGAATCCTCCCCTCCCCATGGTGTTAAGCGGGAATTTAAACCTTATCGCCATCTACGCAAGGGTTGTTATTGATAGCGGCTCAATTTAAAATATTACACGACGTAGTGCATCGCCTTAAGGGCCATCTCAAAACATTTTTCGAAACTTTACGCCGATAGATGGTGTTATTTTCAATATCGTCTAATAAAACACTTTTAACACGTTATGCTTTATAATATTGAGATGAATTATTGGTTTGCGAACGTATATAAGTAATATTAATCTGTATAAATTTTTTATGGTACCTATAATTACATAATCGTAGAAAACGGCTGAAAAATGCACAATTTCATTGCAAAAAATACGTGCAAAAGACATTTCACGCAGCTCCGCGCGCGTTGGTACAGGAAATTTTTATTTACCCAACCAAAACCATTTGCGAAAAAGACTCCATTTCAAAAAATTTACGATGTTTCGCATGAGTATGAAAGAGACACGAGATAGAGGTTTGTTCAATTCACTAAACTAAATCAATGCCTGGGAAGATTAAATAATTTATAAAAGGAGCCGGCTAGGAACAACGGTATGTGTGCCGGGAGCTGGCGTTAACTGGACCTTTTTTTTAAAGGCTGCTTTTGCTAAATGGACATAATCATACCAAGCGATGTAGGTATATACCTACATAGTAACCATGTATTCGCGCGGTTACTTGCTCACAAATATTTCGCGAATAAGTCAAAAGGTTACACTTTTTCTTACATTTCTATGGGGCGCATTCATCAAACCAACGAAGTGGTTAGAATTGCCAGACGGAGAAACAAATTTGTCATATGCACAAGCTCTCGTAACATCATCTCGCATATAAATAATATTATAGGCATTGTTTTGAAATCAGCTCGCCACGTGCGTCGTAATATTATGAGTGTCCACAAAGACGATGCCTACAGTGTGCATATGAAGTCGCCTTTTCACATTAAAAAACTTTTTGTATTTTGTAAATGGGTATATTTTATTTTCACAAATGACAAACATGTCATGTTAATAATAGTAAATCCTTTATAGGGCAGAAAGGTGATTGAAAAAAAAAAAACTTTTTGTACAAATATCTTATACACGGTGTCCATAAACTAGTTGTAAAACTGCCATCACAGTAAGCGGAAAGCGTTGCCTGGGTCGTGATGGAGGAATTAGCCAGCTGTGGAATTGAACTCACGATGCCTGGCGGGAACGACGATAGTAAAAGATTTTTTATTTACTTATTTATTTATTTTTTATTCTTTTCACATATTCTGTCCATATTTCTTTTTTTTTGTAAGATCCTTTTTCTTTCAATGTTTGTTTTAATATTTTGTCCGATAGCTTGAATTGGTCTACTTTGTCCAATTAATTCATCATCTTTCTCACAGAGAAGCAGTCCTGGATTTATCAATAGGCCTTATAGGCCGCGGCCTAGGGGCGGCAGAGTTCAGGGGGCGGCACTCGCTCGCTTTGGTAAGCCGTGTATGCGATTATAAACAAAAAAAGTCCCTGTGGATAGACAGAGTTTTATAACTATTAGATGATAAATATTATTTTTTAGAGGCGCTAATTCTTAGTACTTTAGTTAGATAGTTACTTATATTTATGCTACTGCCCGGGCGGCAAGGGTAAAGGGTGGCGGTGGATCGGGGGTGGGTGATGTAACAGTCACCCCCGCTACCCGCCCGTACGAACACATAATATATCAAAAAATTTATAAAAATCCCTACATAAGTATGTACTCTAACTAGATGCTGATTAACAAATGTATCATTTATTATTATTATTTATTATTTTCTATCTTCTTTTTCTTTTCTATCCATGGTCAAAAATTTTATAAAAATCCCTACATAAGTATGTACTCTAACTAGATGCTGATTAACAAATGTATCATTTATTATTATTATTTATTATTTTCTATCTTTTTCACAATGTCATTTAATGTAATGAAATATTTAATGTATCGAAAAATATGTAAACATTTTTAATGTATCAAATACGTCTGTCTCGACACAGGTTTATCCTAGTGAGACAGACATCGAAAAAAAAAACCTGTAAAAAAACTTTATATTGATAATAAAAAAAAAAATAAAAATACCGTATCACGCGCGCGCCGGGCCGGCCGGCAGTGCAAAGCGGCAGTTTCGTGTGTATACTTGTGTCAATTTCGGAAACATCGCACTTGTCGCAACTCGAAACGTTTTCTTCGATTTGATATCCTACCAGATTGTAACGAGTCCGAATACATTTTACTTCTTGTACATTGTTTGTTGCAAATTTTAAGTTAAGTGGAAGTGCGTTCTTGATTACGCTCCAGTTTCTGTTCACAGGGGTGTGAAAGGTGAGTATGTTAACACAATAATAAATAATACTATTACATATTCTGGTTCTGCTGGGCTAGATAGATAACACTAAATAAATGATTTCGGCTCGCTAACAAAAAAAAGATTACTCAAGTTACAAGTTTCAAAAACATTAAAATTCAGAGTGTCTATGACCTTTATTACAGCGTCATCTAGTCCAGAACCTTTAAAAGTCGGCATTTTACATATATTTTTTTCTTTTAACAGATTTTTCAAAAAACTTCATATTCATACTGACGAAAAATGAGTGATGGAAGGAAGCGACTGAGTGGTGCTGAGTACAGAAAGATATCAAAATTAAAAAAGATGAACAACAACATGCTTTTCAGAAAATCAGGAAAATAGAAACTTTTTTAAAAAGTGAAAACAGCAACGATTCATTAAATATTTCACAAGAGAACTCGGGGAGTGGGAGTAGTAGTAATAAGGAAGATCAAGGTACTGGTATTCCAATTGAGCTCCGTATTCTGCGGACCCTGTTTGGCATTTGGATCTATTGAGAACAGGACCCAATTTGACCAGCAAGGTTTCAATGATTGGAAAAATGCAGAAATTCGAGTAGCTCAACACGAAAACTATCCAAATCATAAGTCCTGTATTCTCGCTTTAAGATCTAGAGGTTTGATTCACGGTTGTATTCAATCTTCACTAACTGCCCAACTAAACGAGGAAATTGCTTATTGGAAGAACATTTTAAAGAGGATCGTTGCTGTAATGAAAGGATTGGCATTAAGAGGTCTCGTTTTCAGAGGAAGTAATGAAAAATTTGGTGACCCGCACAGTGGGAATTACATTATGCTACTTGAACTAATAGCAGAGTTTGATCCATTTTTAGTCAAGTATATTGAAAGACATGCAAACCAAGGATCTGGAACTACTAGCTACCTATCAAAAACTGTCTGCGACGAAAAAAAAAACTGTCTGCGACGAGTTCATTTGCTTAATGGCTGAGAAAGTACTGAAATGCATTAGTGATGAGATAGAAGAAGCGAAATACTTTTCTTTAATTGTAGACTCTACACCGAATGCAGCACACGTAGATCAACTGACACTTGTGATTAGATATGTTTTAAATAATGGAGAGCCATGTGAGAGATTTCTTAAATATCTTACCTTCTTATTTCTTACCTTCTGTAGGAAACAAGGCTCAAGATATGTTTGATGCCATTATTTTAGAGCTAGAAAAGATGAACATAAATCTAGAAGACTGCCGGGGTCAGTCATATGATAATGCCTCGAACATGTCAGGAATTTATAATGGTTTACAAGCCAAAATTCAAGAACAAGCACCACTTGCCATGTTCGTCCCTTGTGCAGCTCATTCATTAAATTTGCTGGGAACCTCGGCCGCTGAGTCTTGCACAGAAGCCTGTCACTTCTTCATGTTGACGGAAGAGGTATATACTTTCTTTGTGAAGTCAACCGATCGTTGGAAAAAATTGGCTAATGAAATAGGAAAACGAAAGACGCTGAAGAGAGTAAACCTCACACGTTGGTCAGCAAGAGCAGATGCCTGTCAAAGTGTAAGAGATTCCTGGGATGAAGTACTTACGGTTTTAAAAATGATTGAAAATGACGCTACACAGAAACCCATCCCACGAATTGAAGCATAGGGAATTCGCCTTAAATTGGAAAAACTGGAAACGGCATTTATGATCGTATTTTGGAATGCTATTTTGGACAGATTAAATAAAGTGAGTGCTCAGATTCAGAACTCATCTGTTGATGTACTGACGGTATCTGATATTTATGGATCTCTTCTCGAATTTACAATAGCAGAGCGAGAAAACGTGCAAAATTTTTTTCGAAAAAAGTGCAATTGAAATGAGCGCACTTAAGCAATATCAGGGCGACAAGAGTAAGAGGAACCCTAAGAGAAAAAACTTCATAGATGAAGCATCAAATGAGGAAATTGAAACAACCTCCAGAGACTCTTTCAGAGTCAACACCTTTTTGGTAATTCTGGACAGACTGAAACCTGAATTAGAGAGAAGACATGGTGCATATGTAATCTTTAAAGAAAATTTTTCATTTTTAACAAGAATGAGTGAACTTTCAACACAAAGAGTCTCAGAAAAAGCTCAGTCTCTTGTGCAATATTACTGTAATGATTTAGAAGACGTATTAGTTCAGGAATGTGTACACTTTTGTAGTCACATTTCCTCCAATAAGACGGCAGAGAAACCTGAATCGACATCATTACTGAATCTTTTTAAGTTTTTGAGGAAACAATCTCTGTGTAATGTTTATCCAAACTTGGATATAGCTCTCCGCATTGCACTTTGCACCCCGGCCACAAATTGTTCTGGAGAAAGGAGTTTTTTCTGTTTGACCACTGGAAAGAAATCGGTCCGTTTTTGGACCGATTTTATTTTTCTAGGTTTGAAATCGGTCCATTTTTGGACCGATTTTCCTACCATTCGTAGAACATTTTTTTAAATTTTTTCAAATATTCCCGCGTTCCACAGTTAGCTTTGTTTGAAAAATGAAAGTATAGTTCTCATTACGGCCAAGAGATGTCACTGTTCCTATTTGTATTTAATAAATGATTTTGATTTTAAAACAGTTTGGAGAAATTTTATTGGTGAAATGTCAGCTGTCAAAGTCTTGCCGTTTTAAAATGTTGAATTTAAGTGTTTTTGTTGGTTTTTCTAATATATTTGTATACCAGTGTAATAATGATTGAAATATCAATGCTTTTAATGTATTTACTTGTCCAAATATTCAAAACTCAAGTTAATGTGATCAAATTAGTGATTAGTGGACGGTAACTGCGTAAATGACAGATCGAAATGGTGCGCTATTTGTTTCCTTTTGTCTTCTTCTCGTTAATGGCATTTAAGATTTGTGGTGGATCTAGGCAAATGTATCCTGCGGTATATCTGCCTAACACCAATTCCGGCAGGACGCAACTTCGGTAGAAGGAGATTAGTTTCTGCATCATGACATCGATGAAAGGCTCGTCTGCTTCTACTTCTACCACACAGATGTCCTCTGAGGCTTCAGATTGCGCCACATAGTAGCACTTATGAAAACGTGTTACGCGTAATTGTCCTTGAACCTGTTGGTTGAATATGTCATTGTAACAGAAAATAATAAAGAAGTTAATCGTATTACTGATTTAGTCATTTATATTGCAGACTGCACAGTACGCACCTGATAATAGTGATGGTGTTTTTTATTAAGTCGAAGAGTACCCATTTCATCCAACTTTATTGGAAAATCCTTCTTCTCTCTGATGGCGTGCTGCATGATATTAGAGGATATTTTACATTTTTCCGCCCATCTCTTTAATGATGGAAAACATTTTATTTCTACCAGTGAAGATTCTCCCTGCACTACGCCTGAAATAATAATGATAAAATAACACATAAAATAATACAACAATACGCCCCTTCCATGATCATGGTACATATAAGATAAAATAAAATAAAAATGTTAAAATAATAATATGATTATTTTTTTTAATAATAATACCATATTTTTATATAAAATATAATAATACCATCAGGACTTGCTGCTAAAAAGCCGTATTCCTGGTCAATGAAAAGGCCCGATTTCCTAACTTCCTTGCCGATTTTTTTTTCAAATAAATTTCTAATCACCGGCTCTTGCTTTTTCCCTTCAATGGTATCTTTTGTCGCAAAATCACGACCGTACAAAATGGTTTTAACGTGATTGTGGCATGGTGTTGTTGGTTTTCTTTTACATATCTGTAAGAATTAGAAATTCACCAGTGAAATATTACTTATATAATACGTAGATTATATTATATATACTTGAAAATAATGATCAAATGACCCTAAGTTAGCTACCATTCCAAATAGTGAAGCTGTAAGACGATTCGACCGCAGTGTTTTGTAAAGTTCACTGTCGAATTGCTCTCTTGTATTTGATTCGACAGAAAGTATTTCTTCTGCACTTAGCTGAAAAAAAATTATATATATATATATAAAAGTAAATTTATAATTTGAGCAACAAACCCCTTATCTCGGACCATCATTTTTACGTGTGCTTTTTTTGAAAATATAATAATGGGATAAAACGTATGTTTATTATAATGATAAAATACTTCCAGACCTAGTTTTGACCAAATTTAATGATTTACTAGTGCTAAATACCCGGAAATAAAATATATAAATAATAGTAATAATTACCCGGAATGTATTCAACTTTGCTTCGCACTCTTCTTTTAATTCTGCCTCGTTCATTTGAGGAGGAGGGTTTGTCGCTTTTGGACCGTAATCCTTGTCAGCATTTGCAACAGGTTTTTTAAATAACCTTCGACGAACATAGCCTTTCTGCCGAATTTGAGATTTTTCTAACCGCTGCAGATGTTTTTTAAAATTTAAACCAGGGCTACGTAAGGTGGCTTTTTTCCAAGCCTGTGTTTGCCACTTGCTTCCGCAGGATTGTGCAAGGCCTGTAATAATAAAGTGAACTATTTAGTAATAACATGTTTGCAATGGATTTTCATTTATAAAGATACAAGTGCATAAATACCTGCAAGTTGAGCTCTGCGTTGGAAAGATCCGCTTTTCGTCAAACAAATTCTCTTCCCACAATTGAATTTCGCCAGCAGACTCATCAAATTTTCGGCAACGTTAGTTGTTTCGGTCGATAGCCTATCCGATTTCATTATTATGGCCTCATTGGCTGCGCAAATTTGACTCCAGACTACGGCCTCTTTTTTTATCACCGGCAAAAGATTTGTGTCTTCCATGATACTTGCAGTATTGCCCTCTTCCTTTGCCTTTTGCCACCTACAGTAATAAGAAGCACAGTCACTATGTTCGCCAAAGATGTGAACAACACCATTTCTGAGATCTTTTCGCATCATTTGCGGGTTTTGGTGATTCTTTATTATGATCTTTCTTGCTAACATACTTAACTTACAAAGCCGAGGTTTCAATAATTTCCTTCCCGTTAATGGAAGTTTAGTATTAGCTAGAATCTAAAAAGAAAAACACATTATTATTCAAATTATTATATCGTAATAGAAATGGGTCTCGAAATTATCTTTGTGGTTTTTAGTTACCTTGTACAGAGCCTTTGTATAGTTCTTCACCACATGATTTTTACATTCAATTTTTTTTATTTTATCGCCGTAAGATACATTTTTACGCAGATTTGCATATACAGAGGAATCACCATCCCCAATATATGACAAATATTGCACACCATGCAATTCTTGACTGCGCCGGAAGCCTTCGACAACTATGTCGGTTTCCATTGCGGTAGAAGCCCCCGAGTAGTTACGGTAACAGTCGTGCTCTTTTGGAGTGATATTTTTTTTGTCATAGTAATGACACATGGAACAGTATTTATTTCTTATACCTAAGTAAAGGCACTTTTTTGTCTCCTTCCCGATGATACACGCCTGTAAAAAGTTAAAAGCAATCATTTCACGCAAGTAAATAAGTAGTGATAGGTTGATAGGTAATATTATGTATCGAAATTACAGAAAAATGTAATGCTCACCATTCCGGATGCAGCATTATAGTTATGGCCATACGACCTTTTGGACCAGCCTCCATCAACGTACACTGTGATGGATGGTATCCCGTCTGCATTGAAATTTCCTTTTTTAATAGCAATTTCCTTCTCCATTTTGCCAGCTTCACGCATTTGTTCTGCGAGATGCCCCTCCCATAATTTGCCCAAATTTCTCTCTATTTTACTAAATGTGTACCCGGACATTACTGGGACATCCATGGCACTAAGAATTTGAGCAGCTTGGGTGTAATAGCTGCCACTTGTAAGCGTACCCCACACAAAAGACTTATTGATAAGTTTTTCCGGTTCGGGTTCTGAGGTTTGCTTCCATGTGGTGTCACACATATTACATTGAAAAAAAAAAATAGAATGAAACCCAGTACGCAATTCTTTCACCAATTCAATTTTGGAGAACGTGCATTTCAAGTAATGCTGTGACATAGCGAACGCCCACTTCAGGACGTGCTGAATGTCCACAATTCTATTGCCTTTTATTGAATGTTCATTATCATCACTGTACGCCATCACCTCTTTAATAAGATTATGGTTTTCTAAATCGGGGTCCAGAGCAGGCCAGTTTACATCTATCGTGGCCGCTGTTTCGATTGTGGTATTTGGCTGGTCGGATATACTCGTAGATGGAAATGTAGCTTCAACACGCAACAGTTTTGAACAGCTTTTATACGTTTTCACTCCACGTTCCCCAGACGTAATGTTCGAGGATGGGATTTCTCCACAAAAATTAATTTTAGGGGTCTCGTCATTCGAACACTTGTTTTCTTTATTTCCGCGCCAGTGTTTGTGGGAACTAAAAGATATAATATAAAGGCATTAAAGGAGTATAATTTTTGAGCAACATTAAATATGAATCACCCTATACCAAACGAGCGACATGGGTCATAAAATAACAAGCGTGATGGTTAGTTAGTTAGGTAGGTACCGAGAAAATATTTAAAAAATAATAAAATATTTTGAAATAATTTCATAATACTTACCTGTATTCCGATTCGCCGTGCTGACGTTTCATCCCGTTCGCACTTAGTCTTGGATTCACTCTTTTCCCGGAATACTGATGATTCTTATAAAGGGCACGCCTCATTTTTATGGAATGCTGTACAAAATCGAAAAAAGTCACTTCAAACCGCGGCAGACAATGACTGTAGAATGAATGAATGAGAGAATGTGAATTGGCGGGCGTCTAGCTAGTGATAGTTACAGATTTAAGAAAGTTCTAAATAATTACAACCGCTCTCACTATAATTATTATACAGTTAATTTTGCCTTTTTTACTGCGTGCCAAAACCGCAAATGTTCCTTGCGACGAGTAATACTGGAACATTCGTAAAAAAGCAAAACGAACATTCTATCAGAATAACAAATCAAGCCGCGCAAATTGACATTTTTACTACAAATTTACTGACCACTTTAACACCGTAGGAATGGGCTAATAGCGTGCACGTGAAACATATGGCTCGCACATATGTTTGTCTCCTTCTAACACGGATTCGAGCATTTCGGTTGGCGGTGCCCGCATAAAATAATTACTTTTGTTAATTTAATTACTTGGTTATTATAAGTGATAGAACAGTGAAATTTTCGTTCGCGATAAACTCATTACGAGTATTATTTTTCGGTACTAAAATAAATAAAATATTATCTGTAGTTTTCAAATGTGGCTGAAAAATAGATTGTATGGGAATTGTCACATCTGTTTCACCTTAAGGAGTTTCACTGTCACGTGAAAACTGCCACCTCATTTTTCAACTCGTTCAAAAAAAATTATTTAAAAAAATTGCTTTTGATTGCCTGGAAACAACATTAAAAAAATAAATGTTTAACGCATTGCTTGCACATTTTAGAACGTTTATTTCTTCGATACATAGTTCCCAACACGTGCATTAGGCATTTATGTTATAAAAAAAAACTTTAAAAAGTTCTTGTAAAATATAGACTATAAAATTCAATTTGAATAACCGTTTTACCCAACTTTACGACATAACAAGAAAGTACTTGCCTAAAACTGACTAAAAATATCACAAATATGTTGAATTACACGAATATTGACCATTTTATGAACAAATCACGATCTGTCAAGATATTTCAGGAAAACATAAAACAGCTGTCAACCGGGGCGTTCGTGGTACACAATATATTGCGAATGCGTGAAGTCACAAAAAACATCGCTGTTAATGTATACAGAATACAAAGTATTCAAGTATATAGAAAGTACAAAGTGTGTAGCTTATAGGCACATCCTATTTCTTACAGCTAACCCAATTCACAAGAAGTAGAGTACATATTATAATATTGGAATATATCGTGTATTAGTTAGACTGGTTAGTCAGTTGTTCCAGTTGTTACCTCCGCTAACTTAGTTTTCTATCATTGCACAACATAGGGAGGACTAAAAATAAATATTGTCAGGTCATTCGTAACTGTTCGTAACCTGGAAATGTTTGTCTTTCTAAGAAAAAAGATTATCTGACCTTTTCCGCACATTTTTAATGATGTAAACATTTACTAAATGCGTACCAGTCAATTTACTATTTATAGATAATTTTAGCGCAAGTATAACGTCTCTCTCGGTCAGTTTCGCGTAAAATCTTAAAAAGTAAAGCATAATAATTTGGCTAACCCAGTGATCGACAAACCTTGACTTTGGAGCAATAATTGACTGAGCATAGCGGAGTCCTATTTTAACGCAACCGTTTTGCATTTCGTCTGTCTGTAAATCTGTTTGTGCGTCCCGAATCCTCATTATTATTCAAGCAAGCATTATTTTGACTAGATGGCTAACTTTGTTCAGTAAAGATTATTTTTTTAAATGTAAAATTGACTTTCTTTTTCGCACTTTTTCAATTTATTATGGTACCAACCCAAGGGTCGCCGAAAATGTATTACATTGGAAACAACCCACCTGAAGAAAGTTTGAAAAAAAAATGACATGAGATTTTTTTTGGACATATTGTATTGTTCCTTACAGGGTTTTCCAATAAGAGGTGATATTTTGATATTCAATCGTAAAATATCAATGGTTTCGTTGCTTGTGTGGCACGTAGCGCCGTCTTGTTGAAAGTAAACGTTGTCCAGATCAATACCATCCAATTCCGGCCATAAAAAATCATTAATCATCTCTCGATAGCGCAATCCATTCACCGTAACTGTTGCTCCAGCCTCATTTTCGAAAAAGTAAGGTCCAATGACTCCGCCGGACCATAAACCGCACCAAACAGTCACACGTTGAGGATAGAGAGGCTTTTCAACAATAACTCTTGGGTTTTCCGAGCCCCAGATGCGACAATTTTGCTTGTTGACGAAGCCACCGAGGTGGAAATGGGCCTCATCACTCAAGATGATTTTTCGATGGAATTTTTTTTTCGATCATTTTCACGCATTTCAAGGACCCAACCAGCAAAGACACGACGTTGTTAATGATCGGCCGCCTTGAGTTCTTGTGTTAACTGAACTTTATAAGCCAAAAGACACAAATCTTAATGCAAAATACGGTGTAATGACGTTTGTGGAATGCCTAATTCCAAAGAACGACGAGGAATGGACAAACCTGGGTTTTCTTCAACACTTTCGGCTACAGCAGCAATATTCTCGGCTGTTCTTGAGCGACGTGCACGGGTTTTATTCTTCACATCACTAAGTTGTCCCAACAGCTCGCATTTTTCCACCAATTTCTGTATTGCGGTCCGACAAGGTGCTTCACGACGACCCAAAAATGTTCGAGTTTTACGAACCGTCTCTGCCAAATTTTCACCATTTTTATAGTGAATTTTAATAATTTCAATGCGTTGTTGAAGCGTGTATCGTTCCATTTTTATTAATGGCGTAGTTTCTACTTGTCAAATGTCAAAAAATGACAGCTTCAAAAGTAACATCTACCGAAATAGCGGGCTATTCAAAATAACACCTATTATTGGAAAACCCTGTAGCTTATAAAAAATTGTAAGTAGGTAATTTATTAAATCATAAACTGTATATTTGGACGAGAGGTCTATTTTTTGTTCACGGGACTACTAGTTTATTTGCGGTAAAGAGTCGTAGATATTTTCAGTATCGCCCTGGTGTACGACTATGAATTCAGAATAGAAACATTGCTTTAAATGGTTTTAGCCGTGTCTGGTGACCAGATCTGAATAGCCAGGTACTTCCCCTCCCTCCACCTTCAGCCTCACAACATACCCCACTTGTGTATGCCATAGTCTCACTGGCTCCACACGATTGGGATCGTTTGGGAATATTGTAACGTACATAAAATAATGAATCTCGGATATCATAGTAATAATTTGATCGCTAGCGTCGATAACTGATAAATGACTGAGCAATCTTAATCCTTAATTTTATTACTTAAGATAATAATTATTTAAAGCTGATGAAATAAAAATTAAAGCAAGATAAATATCAAATCACTTGATTTTTATTTAAAAAAGATAATGCAGGGTTTTCCAATAAGAGGTTTTATTTTGAATAGCCCGCTATTTCGATAGATGTTACTTTTGAAGCTGTCATTTTTTGACATTTGACAAGTAGAAACTACGCCATTAATAAAAATGGAACGATACAAGCTTCAACAACGCATTGAAATTATTAAAATTCACTTGAGTGAATCAAATGCAAATCATTTTGAGTGATGAGGCCCATTTCCACCTCGGTGGCTTCGTCAACAAGCAAAATTGTCGCATCTGGGGCTCGGAAAACCCGAGAGTTATTGTTGAAAAGCCTCTCTATCCTCAACGGGTGACTGTTTGGTGCGGTTTATGGTCCGGCGAAGTCATTGGACCTTACTTTTTCGAAAATGAGGCTGGAGCAACAGTTACGGTGAATGGATGATCGAGAGATGATTAATGATTTTTTATGGCCGGAATTGGATGGTATTGATCTGGACAACGTTTACTTTCATATTTATTTAGATTATTGTGATTAAATGTATGCAATCTCAACACAATGAGTCAATAATAAGCATCAGACATTTTAATTTTGGTTAATGCGTGCAGTGTATTCCTATTGCTTAAATAAAAGGAATGTGTTTTTTTTTTAATTTTTTGACGTTTTTAGTAAAAATATTTGTGGAAAGCTTTTTGCAAAACAATATCCATGTTTGAAATTAAAATATTACAATTTTGAAATATTAAAGTTTATGTCAAATAGGTAATTTTATCTAGTTTCTAAAATGGCTTCTGTTTTTATGACAGCTTCAAAATGAACACATTTACAGATAATTAAAAATAACTTTGATAAATTCTAAAATTCTATGATAATTTTTTATTATTTCAAGTTTACACCAAAGATAAACGACTCTCTTTGGCTTGATAAACAATGTAATTATATGTATATCTTTCCACGATCTATTTTATCTGTCAGTTTCTATATTAGTAAGCCTTAAAAACTATTGAATAAAACCATAATTTAAAAAAAAAACTTTTATTATTATCCTCAAATGGACATTTAAAATTGCAACCACAAAATACCCATTATATCAAAAGAATCAGTTTGTTAGTGAATTTTTACTCTACGGGGACGATTTGTGTTTATGGTAAATATACAGAAAAGTGGATTAAGGTTACTACATGCTTATAAAAACCCACTTTGTATCTGTTAGGCGAATCTAGCAGTCCATAATGGAGTGCTAGTACTTACCCTGATAAAATGCAGTGAGGCATGGAACTGGCAGAGAAAGGGTAAAAGTAGACTGAATTATGTAGAAATGAGTTCCCTGAGGCGTATGTGGATCCGCAAAGAATGCAAGGGTGATCTCAGCGTAATGAGTAAGATTAAGAAAGGGATGCTCGGATGGTTTGGGCATGTACAGCGAATGAATGAAGAAAGAAGTGTAAGGAGAATATATGACATAAATTTGAATGATACAAGAAGTCAAGGACGCCGGAGGAAGACATGGAGTCGGACCATGTCAAGAGTCAGAATAATAGAAGAGTACGTATGAGACGATGTATGAATGTGAATGAGGCAAGGAGTGTGTGCCAAAACCGAGTTGTTTGGCGGTCCGTCCTCTCTGCCTACCCCTGCGAGGAAACGACGTGATGGTTAGTTAGTTAAGAATTTCTTTGGGAAATGGTTGTTTCGCACAGACATATGAATATCAATAGACGAGAAGTTAAAGGCGAGGGGTTAAATCAAGAGTTGCGGGACGAAGAGAAGAAAGCCGACAATAAATTCGTCAATAAATCAATCTAACAGTAAATAGGCATCTCGCATTATGATATCACCATTTAGTTCTTAAAAGTAAAATCTGCTTTTGAATGAATAGACATTTTTACATGGGAGCGCAAATTACTCGCCACGTTATGAACAAATTTGCTAAGTCCAAATTCGGCAAAAAAAAATTCTTCTATTTTCAGAGTCGAATATTTTGTTTCCTTATTGATTCAAGACACTTTTACAAATGTTCATAATTTACTTACCCTGTTACTATGTTGTTTCGTTAAAATAAAAATCGATTATGTACTTGGCGGCCATTGTTATTGATGTGAAAGTTTGAAAAAAAAACTGGCCTAAATTAAAAAATATATATTATTATGTCAAAAAATGGCATGAAGAAAAGACGTCAAATTATCAGTTTTTTCTCAATGTTATCTAACTGGTATAGTGTTTTTTTAAAAATAAAATTTGCATATTAACCGTGTCCCAATATTCTATGTATCTATTGTCAGTAAATTGTAAATAAAACGTTGTTTGAAATGATATATTAATCGTGTATGGTCATCAGATCTGAATTGCCAGGTACTTTCTCATATCCTTTCCTTCCCTACTCCCTTCGCATTAACAATTGTGGATTCCGTTGTCCCACTTGCTGTGAACAGTTGGGCCTCTTGTGCGTAATTTTTATTATTATTTAAATTTCAAATAGTTAGTTTCGCAATCGGATATTTTTTCGACAATGCCTCATCGCTAATCAGAATACTTTAAGGAATGTATGCCATGTCCTTTTTTCGGTCATCGAATTCTCTGATAGTATGCGACATGCATTCATAATTCACGAGCAGACAATACATTAGGTTCTGCCACACGTACACTTTGGAGCGGCGGTACCGCGCGCCACTCCAGGCCGCCGCGCAGAAAAGTAAAGTCATAAAGTAAGGTAACGGTTTACAATGCAGCCCATTGTGAGACTTTTCTGTTATAATGCTTATGCTGCAGTCATAGGACATCCAAATTCATAGACTTGCTCTAAAGTGAAATTGGGGTATCATTTCGACGAGCTAGAACAAACCACGTGACCATATTTTCGGCATCAAGAGGGCACATTGAAATAATCCGACCCTTTGCAGAAAAGTAAAGTTCTCTAAAGTAAAGCAATCATTTGCACCGCCGTGCACTTGTGGAACTTTTCTTCGCAGAACTGTATGTCCGTTTTTAAACGAACCGCCTGGCTTAGCGACGGTAAATTTGAGTTAGGTGGGTAAATTATAACACATTTGTAAAAGTGTCTAACTAAATAGTGTAACAAAATATTAAATTTTGTAAACAAGCCCGGACTTATGTTTACCCGATTTGGGATTTGTAGTAAAGTTTTTTAAGCAGCCAGCAATTTGTAAGCAGATTTTATTTTCGAGGATTGAATAGTGATATTACTGTGCGAGGTGCCTGTATTTGAATTTTATTTTTTTTATTTTTTAACGAGATTTTTTTCCTGAAAGTACTATAATGTGTAGCGGCTAGGATCGGAAGACCCTCTGTCCGCTCCATCTGAACTCTCTCGACCCACTCCTCGCACTGTCCCCCAGATTCCTACCCGCCTTTTTCCTTCCCAGAACTTCCTCTTCTTCCTATATTTAATAAGAATCATTTAGATGTATGATACCTATTACTTTGTTGTTTAAAAATACTAGAAAATCCACGTGACAAACAAGAAACTTTGCGTTATATGCCCGAATGTCGAATTTCGCGTTATTCTTATGAAAATGGCAACATCCGTGTTTTCACGTAAAAATAATAAAATATTTCGTCAAAAAATTCCCGTTATCACAAATACATAAAATGTTGTAGGTATATGTTTTATATCTTAATTGTTAATCAATACATTATTTATGCAGTTATTTTACGCGAGATTGTTATCTAAAAGTATGATTAACTTTCACACTCCTTTCCGAGATTCGAGCGAGTCAGCGAGCACGCGGGTTGAACATATGCCTTTTTAAATTTATTTATAACGAAGATGCAGTAATACAGGATTTTCCAATAAGAGGTGTTATTTTGATATTCAACCGTAAAATATCAATGGTTTCGTTGCTTGTGTAGCACGTAGCGCCGTCTTGTTGAAAGTAAACGTTGTCCAGATCAATACCATCAGCCATAAAAAATCATTAATCATCTCTCGATAGCGCAATCCATTCACCGTAACTGTTGCTCCAGCCTCATTTTCGAAAAAGTAAGGTCCAATGTTTCCGCCGGACCATAAACCGCACCAAATACTATTTGGAAAATAGTCACACGTTGAGGATAGAGAGGCTTTTCAACAATAACTCTTGGATTTTCCGAGCCCCAGATGCGACAATTTTGCTTGTTGACGAAGCCACCGAGGTGGAAATGGGCCTCATCACTAAAGATGATTTGCATTTGATTCACTCAAGTGAATTTTAATAATTTCAATGCGTTGTTGAAGCGTGTATCGTTCCATTTTTATTAATCGCGTAGGTTCTACTTGTCAAATGTCAAAAAATGACAGCTTCAAAAGTAAATCTACCGAAATAGCGAGCTATTCAAAATAACACCTGTTATTGGAAAACCCTGTATAATAATTCTGTGAAAATATAAAACGCAATAATTCATATCTGGAGATGTCAAGTAATAAATCAAAGCCCCCGTCGAGAGTCCGAGCCCTACCTATTATGCTTATTAACACTATTGTGACAGTGAGACGACTATAGTCTGAGCATTGACTAATCGACTAATCGGACACTTTTAAGCAACTGTTTGTATTGTTTACTCGTGTTAGCAGGTATGCCTTTACTGCCGAAATCTCGGTAGATCTACCGATTCTCTTTGTGGTCCACCTAACCTCAGCAATATTTTAATTTGGCCCTCTAAACGGTTTAGGTTGAGCATCCCTGGTCTAGAGATTTGTTATTAATTACATAGGGGTATATATGGATACAAACTAGATGAAGCTACCGAACTAAACATTGATTTGGACTTATTTGCTATTTTATAATCTTTCAGGAGGAATTCATCGCAATATAAATTATCCAAATACAATTATTATCGATATCGACGCATATTTTAACTATGTTTTTAATTTTGTTTCAGATGTCCTGAATTCGAGTTCCTGAAAAAATCTGCAAAGATCTCTACAACAATTGTTTTTTTTTAAATAACCCACAAAATATTTGAATAATTTTAAAAAAAACTTGTGATAATATGTTATATTTATTATCATTGATACGTCAATAAGTTTCTAAATAAATACCAAAAATATCAATCAATTAATTAATAATAATTTACAGTCATAACGTGTAATAATTAAATATTATCTATAAATCAGTCAATACGATAAGCACTACCTCATTCCTGTATTAATTTATTTTATAAATTGATCTCAAATAATACTTATTTAAAGTACATAGTAATATCGCTGCACTGTGAACGCAATATTTTTCATAAGTGGTCAAAAAATTATTTTTAAATTGTGTAAACAAAAATCATACTAAGAAAACAGTGCACGGTGGAGGCAACATTTGCCGAAGTGGTCAAAATTATTATATTTTTTTTAAATTGTGACAAAATTGTTTACAAAACGACATCTAACTAAGAATTTCAGTATTATAGGCTTAATAATAATAGTGTTTCATGTTAATTAAGTCGTGTTTTTGAGATTCCAAAATGGTTTCGCTCTGCACGGTGTTGTACGCGGGATTGGTGTTGCTTTTTGCCTATATCATAAAGCAGTTACTGTCCAAAGAGAATAATGCCATCAAGTTTCAGTCAAAGTTCTTCATCTTCTACTTTCTATCGTCGTGTTTGGCCGTTGTATGCATTCCATTCTTCGCACTGAGGCCCAAAAGTGTGAAAAACTGCCTGTGAGTATATTTTATTTTACTAAGTAACTTAACTGTAGGATTTGTGAAGCTGGAGGTTTATGTAAAGGACACATCAGAACAAGGACAATTGATGAAAAATGTTTAAGAAAAAATATTAACGACTAAACGAAATCTGACTTCTTTTTCTGAAATCTTTACTTGTCTTTCACATTTCGAATACATATACAGGTGTATCGGCACGTACGCAACAAACTTTAACCAGCGATTCCTGAGCATATATGGAGTAAAAAATGTTATGGCCACTTTGCTGTTCGGTAACGTTTTTTTTGTAATAAAAAAAATATTTTTCATATTTCCACCATATGTCACCACTGTTTTATCATTTGTCAAACTCAACACGCGTACCTACATTGGCGCGCTTTCACTACGCTCATTTTTAACCACTATTATTTAGTGTGTAGGAAAGAGCGAAGGCGATTTTCGACACACTTGATAATAACAACAGCTGTTGAACACGAGAAACAATGTCGACGGGTATTGGCACAATTTGTTTCATTTTTAACTATTGTGATTAGTGTGTAGAAAACAGCGAAGACGCTTTTCGACACAATTGCTAATAACAGCTGTTGAACACGAGAAACAATGCCGACAGGCATTGGGTACATTGAACATAACACACTTCGCACGGGCAAAAATAACGTTTTGAAAAATAACCATTTGAGAAAATGTATTTTGTTTTAACCGCTGTATCTTTGAAAACAATTTGAATGATTTTTTTTTACATAGTACTCACCAGGATTATTACTCATTCTACGTATTTGATTCTATCTAGTTTGATATTAGATTCGAGTTAGGTTATTTATATAAAATATTGTTTCACACAAAAGACACGAATATAAGAAGATGGTTAAGACTTGAATAATAGTTCTTTTACACATACACATTGGACCATTACAAAGAGATTGATGTATACTATTCATATAAAATAATAGGATAGCAATGCCTTTCCCGCCATTCGAGTAGGATCGGCGTAAAGGGTAGAAATGCCCTTCACGAACAAAGTGTGAATTTTGAGAATTTTACCAATAAATAATAAATGAAAATGCGGACACTTAGGTTATGTTATAATATTTTTTTATTGGAGCATTTGTTCGAAATGACTGCTATTTGTATCAATGCAGGCCTGTAGTATTGTAATATTTTGAGTTCGCAGGATTTGCTCTCATTTCTGCAGCGGCTCCCATCAGGCATGATGACAGGCGAACTCTGATCGCTGACACTTTCCGGACAGCAAAGTGCTCATAACATTATTTACTCCAAATGTGCTAACGAATAGCTGGTTAAAGTTTGTCGGATACGTGCTGATACACCCTGTATGATATAATTACTTTGTGGCTTCTCTGAATTCTTGACACATCAGTTCCAATTTTGAAAAAGACAATAAAATAATTTTCTGTTAAAGTATTTTATTATATTACCTTATCGCGCTCGTCTGAATTCTTGAAAATGACACTTGAATTCAAAACAAATCCGAATTTATTGGACTAGAGTTAAATTCACTCACAGACAGACCCACAACAAAAATGATTGAGTTTGATTAAACAGCTTAAGACGAATAAAGATTTGATAGGTGAAATGAGACTTTAGAAGGAGGGAACACTGAAAAAGTAAATCAAGTAAAGTGTGTATAAAGTAAGCTAATTTTTGAGAAATTGATCCAAAATTTTCAAATATCGAAAATCTTTCTTGAACAGATCATCAATCCATTCATTGGTCTTTCAGGCCTATGAGTCGAAATTTCATATTATGTTTGCTTGCGACATCAGTTTTCTTTCTAATTCGCTATAGATCACACTTCGAGATTATCTCTTCAGTGTATTAGAATAAAGAATTTTTTGACTGGGCGTAGCGAAGTCCTGTTTTCCTCGAATTTTCAATATCAGATATTTTTAAAGCCAACAATAATTAGGTTGTGCGACGGTTGTGTAAGTAGGTAATTCCTGGTGCTGTTTTATTTATGTCCCAATTAATTGCATCATTCGACCAATTATTATCTCAAATCACAATTATTTACAATATGTCAGTATTTTCCGTGTACTTAAACCTTGGAAATCAAAGATAAATTAAAACAATCAAGATATTCACGGAGACGTTGGAACCGTTCAATATTCATTTAATAGATCTGATAAGAACACGTCAAACATCATTTTAAATAGTTTATACAATTAATAACCTGGTCCGTTAAGATCTTCGACTTCGGAACCAGAGGTTCTGGGTCCATATCCCGGCGTACGCAAATACATTTTATTTTTTCTGCCGATATATCCTTGTTCTAATTTATACTGTATAAAGTTTCGATTCTGGATGGTGGTCTTTCTCCAGGGCAATACTTACACAGTCTTACTTAAAAAGATTCCCTGATACGCCACGGCAGCATTGATATTGAAACGAGAAAGAGGGCCGTAATATTCGTGCCAGATTTGTTTAGACTGGTATCACTTTGTTACAAACCTCAAAAACACGGTCATTTTAGCATTTTGCGTTTTATTTTTGCCAATTTCACGTTTCTGCAGATGACATTTTCAATATCATTGACCCGATCTGTCATTATTTTTCACATTTGTAAAAGCATTACATTGTGGCTCGCCATAATTTATAATATAATTTTTTTATATTGTTGATTCGATTATGCGTCTCGTATTTGCTTAGATAAATCGATATTTCTATTTTTAAAGATCCCTCAGATAGTGCTGCAAATGGGTTTACTGCTTTTTACATTTTCATTACGCGACAGATTGATATTTGCGAAACTTCGCGAAAAAACTATCCTGACGCTATACTAAGGGGCCAGCCGATATAAATTTGACAGTATATCTCGGTATAAAGACGGACAGTATCTACCATTCTAGGCATTGATGTATTATACTAGATTAGCCCTGTCTAGTTAAATTCATTTTAAAAATGACACCACATAGCGTACGTCACAAATATGGAGATGAACTTAACAACCCAACTCTGTTTAAACTTCTTGTACACGCGTTCAAACTCGTAAACGAAACCAAGGAACAGCGTTTATTTTGTTACCGAGGTGTTGTTGTAATTTGAATACAAAGCCGTCACCAAACCAACATTTTTTTGCTAAACCAGGTCTGAATCAGGTAAAGGACCAATAAATAACACAAAATGATTTTCGCTAAATTATTATCGTTTTTTAATATTAGCTCGCTCCCTCTAACATTCATATTTACATATCTCATTTTCAAACCATATTTGAACGCTTACTACGGGGCCTTTAATGTTTTAAACCCAAAAATGCGTATCAGAGCACCACACTTCTAGTCAGGAAGTAGTAGCAGGTCAAAGTAAGTAAGGACGGGCATCACTTTAATTGACCGCATTATGACAGCATTGTGACCGCATTATAACCGCGTGCGAGGTAGCGTGCGGTCACATACCGCACTACATAATAATACAACTATGTTACCCTAACAAGTACAGTAAACTTTACAATGCAAATCATGTGTTTTTGATTTGAAAATTTGATCGTGCATAAATTTAATACGTACGAGAGATGCTCGATTACAACACGATGCGTTCTATTCACAGTATTTTAAAAATCAACCAAATTGGTTTGTTTGACTGAGAACTGAACCTTCGTACCTAGGAACTGGAGTCAACAACTCTACCAACTGAGCCAAATGCCGATCGGGTAGTACCGACATTTATTTCGAGTATTTACTGCTGTAATGTCATCCGATTTCAGAGAAATGGGTATATGCGTGATTGCCACCAAAAGATGATAGAATGCATTGTCATCGACAGCGAGTTTCAGCTCAATCATCCGATCGGGAAGTTGGTTAAATACCACTTTCAAGATTTACATTTATTCATTCACGAAAACAAAATCCAAATCTAAATAGATGCTATTTTTAAGCAATTAGCCTGAAACGCCTATATACAGGGTTTTCCAATAAGAGGTGTTATTTTGAATAGCCCGCTATTTCGGTAGATGTTACTTTTAAAGCTGTATTTTTTGACATTTGACAAGTAGAAACTACGCCATTCATAAAAATGGAACGATACACGCTTCAACAATGCATTGAAATTATTAAAATTCACTTGAGTGAATCAAATGCAAATCATCTTAAGTGATGAGGCCCATTTCCACCTCGGTGGCTTCGTCAACAAGCAAAATTGTCGCATCTGGGGCTCGGAAAACCCAAGACTTTTTATTTTATTTATTTATTCGAGACACAAACAGGATATTTATAAAAACATTAATTATGGTTTACAAAATAAAAAAGTACAATTATAAATATCCCTAGACTAATGTGTCTGCAGCATCACATTTGCACATTCACATAAGCAAACATGTAAAACAATAACAGTATTTATTATACAAAACATAAAACTTAATTACAAAGATTGAAGCACATAATAAGGGCGGCTTGCACCATAAGTTAAATTTGATTTAAATATAATTTTAAACACATTATTTGATTTAAGTCGACTTGGCGTCTTGCACCACAAAATTTAATTCGTTAAATGCGTTTAAAGAACTGTCAAAGTTAAATACCCAAAAGCGGCTGTTTAACTGAGTTAAACGTGTTTAGCCCTACTCGTAAAGCAGTACTGTCAAAAATATTTAGGTTATCTCTTCGATTTCTGATTGTGTTTAAAATCTATCTCATTTTAATTTGTATTCACAATGAACATTTGGGATATGTATTCTGACGATCATGAAGAAATTATGTTATTGAAATTATAAACAACTTAAATAAATTATAATATAGTCAGAAAAGTAAACAAGAGAACAAATTTATTTGAAACACTCAGTGCCAAGAAGTTTCAAAGAATATTTCGTCTCAGTAAAGAAATGACATCAAAATGAGGTGCTCGTCACTTGGAGCTAACCAGAGCTAACACTCCTTATCGAGGAGTACTTTGCAAGGTTGTAAACTTCTAATCATACCTACAGCATTCTTATAATACTTTAAAACAATATAATATGTAAAAGAAATAAAAAAAAAAAAACAAAATTACTCGGATAATTGTATTTTTAATTCCAACAACAGAAGCTCTTTTTGTATTATTTCATCATTATGTCTATTTGCTTTAACTTTTTCTTCATAAAATAAATGAACACACTATTAAACCACACACACAATCACAAAATATTTTGACACTTCAAGTAAAATGAAACATCGTAGCTGTTTTATTTACGCGTAAATGGCGGTAAACACGCGGTAACTGTTTTACCGACGCGTTAAACGCGTTTAACTAAAATTGCCACCGAACTGCGTGGTGCAAGACGCAACTAAACGCATTTAAGTTAAATGTATTTAGGGTCTTAAATACGTTTAGTTAAATACAATTTAAGATAAAATTTGCGATAGTTGGTGCAAGTCGCCCTAAGTAGAAAAATTTAAAGAGTACATATTAAAAAAAAATTCTAAACCACTAAACAAGTTTTTTTTATTTTTTTTAAGTACAGAAATCGTGGAGATATTTCTTGAAACACGTTATATTATTTGCAAAAATATCTATGACAGTGTGTATTTTAGCAAGATCACTTATTGTTGAAAAGCCTCTCTATCCTCAACGTGTGACTGTTTGGTGCGGTTTATGGTCCGGCGGAGTCATTGACCCTTCCTTTTTCGAAAATGAGGCTGGAGCAACAGTTACGGTGAATGGATTGCGCTATCGAGAGATGATTAATGTTTTTTTATGGCCGGAATTGGATGGTATTGATCTGGACAACGTTTACTTTCAACAAGACGGTGCTACGGGCCACACAAGCAACGAAACCATTGATCTTTTACGATTGAATATCAAAATAACACCTCTTATTGGAAAAAACTGTATTTATAATAATTCCCGTCGGCGGCATGTATTTTTTCCCGAAAGATTTTTTCAATTTATAAAGATGTATCAGGCTAATAATTCTTGCTTAAAAATAATATGTTATCCTTTGTGCTATATATAAAAAAGCTCGCCGCTTAAACGTTAGTTTATCACTAGCAGATAAAAATAGCTCGGTAAACTTTCAAAATACTTTTTTCGACATCATAAGTTTAGCAAATTTATATATTAGTGGCAAATTTTCCATGTTAAGAAAATGTTCAGTTTTCTGGAAAAAAAAACTTTCGGGAAAATTGGAAAAAATCAAACATTTTTAGAGAAAAAAATGGCTTGGAATGGGTAGTGTAATTGTGTAAAGTTTTTGAAACTGCGAAATTCAAAGTTTTTAAATTTTATTTTTATCATTTTCTCATCGGGATATTGTTTTAAAATGATTCTGTTAGAAAATAACAGAGTGCGTCACTTCCGTTTGCAACAATCAAACCTGTTAATCTGATAGCATTAGTATCCAGATACGAATGCTATCAGATTAAAAATAATTAAATTAAATAGATGGATTTAAAAAGCATCTATATTTCTAGGAGATCAAATTTTCAAACTAAATCACATAATTTTGAATTACTTCGCATTGCATCGCCGTAAGTGACAATTTCAACCTTATCGCCACCCGCGTAAGGTGTCCGTGAAACTTTTGTTACGTCAATTTATTTATTTGCACATCATTATTGACAGATTCACAATAATAATAATAATAATGATTGTATTCAAAAATCTGTTAACGAAAAAATAAGAAAATACACAGATTTAGGAAATGAGATAAAAACACAGACATAGGAATTAATAGACGAGAAGATAATGGCGAGGGGTAAAATCAACTGTTGAAGAACGAAGGGGGTGAAGCTGACTGTGATTCGTCAATAAATCAATCTGACAGTAAATAGGCATCTCGCATTATAATATCACCATTTACTTCTTAAAAGTAAAATCTGCTTTTGAATGAATAGACATTTTTACATGGGAGCGCAAATTACTCGCCACGTTATGAACAAATTTGCGAAGTCCAAATTAGGCAAAAAAATTCGGTTCTATTTTCAGAGTCGAATATTTCGTTTAAGTATTTAGTTAAGACACTTTTATAAATGTTCATAATTTACTTCCCAGCAACCAACCAGCTTTGTGTTTCGCGTCCAGACGTTTCTCGATGTGATAGTATATTATGTTTCTACAACTGATCCATATTATACGATGTGAATATGCTTAAAATAAAGTAAAATAATGCTTATATATGGAATGTAATACGACAATTGGGTTTATTCTCTTTTTCACATCTATTTTTACAAGTTTTCATAGCACAAGTCAACATTTTGCTGAGTTATTTCGTAAAATGAACCGATGATGCCTCGACCATAGTTCGCACAAGAATGATGACGTCACGTTTTCAAATTTCACTTGAGGCCATACGCGAGCACAGCCGGCTCCAACGGAACCGGTATGGGGAGTGGGGATAATACGCTTTTAATCACTTAGGGCAGGTCTACTAATATTCATATGTCTATGGATAAAAAGAATTTGGCATTCTCAGACTATAAAAATATTACCATTTGTTATTTCGGCTACTGGCATTATACCTAGCTCTCTCATTCAAAATTTAGGCGTATTAGATCTATAAAAAAATTATATATAAAGATGCAAAAGTCGGTCATTTTGAATACATGTAGGATAACGAAAGATTTTTTTAATATTTATGTTGAGGGATCAGTAGGATTTATAGGCCCTGTTAGAAGTTCTACCGAGCCGAACCCTCTGATATGAAAATATCTGGAGTCGAATTATTTTCCCATTTGATCTCTGGTGAGTTGACGTGTTGTTCTTGTATTGTTTTGTATTTATTTTACTTATATAATGCAATTGCATAATGTTGATTGACTAGATGATCATTTGTGGAAAAGTGTGTGGAAGGGTTTAGTTTTTCCTATGGGGAAGATTTAACCCGGACATAAAATCGGAAGTTATAAAAAAAAAATATATTGCGCCGTTTTCGTGAGAAAATCACCTATATTCGTCGCTGTATATATATAATTCAAATAAAGAATTTAATCTATTCCAGCGTTTTTAGATTGTTTTTTTATCTATCTAACACATCTCCGTGAATATCTTGATTACTTTATATAACTATCTGTGATGTGATATGATTCACACATTGTGGGCAATTTACACAAATATTATGCATAAATAACCGTGATTTGCGAAGATGTAACTAATTGATTAATTTTATCTAATCATAAAATCCCTACAAGAATTTAATTTTTTACATTACGCCAATCGAATACGGAGATTTATTTAATTAACATCCACGTTATAAATATACCATACACAATAATTACATGTCACAAAATACAATCATAATCAAACGCTAGTAATCATTTAAACAAAAATAACAATTAAGGCGAAGCTTAATGCCAAATCACTATTTTGATTATAACGAATTGGTGTACATTATGAATACCTAAAAAATATACTTTAGATAAATTGAAGGTTTTTCTATCGTTTCGCTTGAGTAGAATACAAAAAAAAGTGGGTGTGTCAAGCCTACGCAAGACAGAAGTGAAACTTCTAGTATTCCTCTCTCTCTATTTTCATTTCATCATCTCTATTTTCTCTCTTAGGTTAGTTTGAAAATTAGAGGTTAAATAATTCAACGACGAAGCATGGATTTGCTTTTTCTAATATTTTCTTATAGATGAATGACGTTCGATTAATGTATAGTTCCAAAAATTTTCAATTTATTCACAAGTATACAATATTACATAAATAACAATATTACAATTAAAAATTACAAAGAAATTACAATGACAATTTACCAATCATGTGCCATTTTCATTGTCAATTTCATGAATATCATTTCCTAATGTCGTGATAATTGGGTTATGGTAACTAAAGTGCGAGATATATACATGAGCACTTAAATCCTTAATGAATCGTGCAAAAACTGCATCGATTGTTGTCCCGTGTCGGGAGAGAACGTTCGTGAGCGGCTCCCCCACCTCAACAAGCGCATATGGTGAGAGAGGGACAGTGAACGGTGAGCGGTGGTGGGGGTACCCGCATTTTCGTGTCGATCCTGACTCGGTTTTACTCCGTCCCCGAAAATCCATTACGCGCCTAAAGAAGTTTCACTTCAATAAAAAAATAAATTACTCAATAAAAAATATGAATGTAAACTACTATAAAAATATTTTTTCAATAGAAATGTATGAACGCGTAAAGGAAACAACTTTAAAAAATACAGTATTATAGCTAAGATTATCTGTGAGAGTTTCACTTGATTAACTTTTTTGCTTTCTTATAAAATTATTTACAAAATAAATAAAAACCAGTTTTGTGCTTGAAATTGAACGTTTCTAGACTCTGTTTGTCAAGCGATTGTAATGCACATTACCTACAATATAAGGGATACCAAGAATATACACATTTTTTGGCTTGTAGCTTCGTCTTAACTGTGGTATATTAACGTACAATCTATGTGACTGTAATGCAACCTCGGGTAGCCCAACGATGCGCTACTCTTTAATGCGATGCACTACGTCGTGTAATATTTTAAATTGAGTCTATCAATAACAACCCTTACGTAGATGGCGATAAGTTTTAAATTCCCGCTTAACACCATCCGCCTGTTTTCATTTATGCAAGAAAAAAACATGGCCAAAAAGTGCCTTTTATTTTATTTTGTGGATGTTCAGGCATAAATATTTAATTTTCTTTCATAATTTTTTTCGATCATTTTATAAATAACTTAATTTGCCACATTATACAATAAAATCATAACCGAAAATGGGTTCGTAAGTAGGAGATTTTGAACTTTAAAGCAGTTTTCATAGGCCTTTACATTATTTTTTTCTGGGCTTATAAAAAGTCTTATCTAAAAAAATACTCGATTATTTCAAAGGCCAACATGTATTCTACTCACAGTATTTAATTAAAGCATCTGAAACATTTCTAGGCGACCAAATTTTCAAACCAAAAACACATGATTTTGCATTACTACGTATGGCATCGCCTTAATGCTGTTTTCCGTACAAGGCCTTACCAGAAATGCAATTTTCACATGCAGTCGTCAGGTTAATACTAGTGACTAGCGGCGAAGACAATTATTGTTAATTATTGAAGACAATATTAGCGATTTCTAAACGAAAATCTAATTCTAACTTTTAACTGTATCCTTCAAATAAGAACTACCAACATTGTCTTCATTTTTTCACCGCACATTTTTACTGGCAACTATCTTTATGTATTCATTCTAGACTTGCAGAAAAGTCAATAGATGTCGCACATTAAAAATAAAAAATAAGATAGGTTTATCTAAAAAAGACGCTGTCTAGATTGCATTTACTTCCGGTTGAATCTTGCGATCATACATAAAGATAGTTGCCAGTAAAAATGTGCGGTGAAAAAATGAAGACAATGTTGGTAGTTCTTATTCGAAGTATGATACAGTTAAATATGACCGAGGGGGATAGGGTCCCATTAGCTCAGTGGTAGAGCGGTGTCCCGGAAAGACAAGAGTTCTGGGTTCGAGTCCTAGATGTGACCGTATCCTTTTCTGATTTTTCTGTTTCAGATTATCGTTTAGAAATCGCTAATATTGTCTTCAATAATTAAATATTACAATTTGAGGTTTTACTCAATAAAATTATTCCTAAAAATAACAAAAAAACAATTATTGTTCTTATTTATATTTACAAGCTTAAAAAACGATCTAAAAGAAGATTTTGGGTTCACCCACACAACGAAATAAATGTTAATTTTAGGGAATGAGAATGATATCAAACGGACTTTTCGCTCCAACCTCCACTCATTCTCCATTAAATACTTTCTTACGTATTCCGGTAAATTATAGTTATACATATAAACATGTATGTTTTCTCACCTCCGTGACAAAATTTTAATTCAAATCATGTTCGGAAGTCATTTCTGTCATACGATTGCAACTCGCATAGCGTGCTACCTGCACTGTCAGTATCGTGCAACTTGCGTCAAACCCGTAGTCGACGCATAGCGTCGTGTACAAACACAAGCAAAATATCTGTACGGGTACACGAGCGGCGAAAGTCGAGTCGCTTGTGAGTATCTCCATGTACGAATGAACTCCACACAAGAACTCCCTATTCGGTACCTCACGCTGTGGTGGACAGATGCATCCGTCGCCAAGACCTGAATAAACCTTACCCATAACTCATACTCATAACTAGGGAATGCAATCCCGCAAGAAAATGTTAATCCAGGTACTTGCGGGACTGAACAATCTTAGTCCCGCTGGATCCAGGTATTTGCGGGATCCAGCAGAGTGGACTTAGATATCTAATCAATCGTATAATAAAGACCTCGATCTACCAACCTTGTTTTTAGAATTTTAAATTTATACCTATAATAAAACAAGTTCTTTGGGACATTTTAAATGATTTATTAATAGGTATACCTTTAGTTAGACATGGCAAAGAATAAGATAAGACATAAATTTACATAACATACCCGCCTCGGAACAGACTTTGTCTAGTGAGGTGGGTAAAAGAAATCTATGTACACAAATGAAAATAAACTAAAACTGAACTGAAACATAAATTTAAATAATAACGTTCACACGATAAACAATATTCTTGTACAATGAGCATCATAAGTTTAATTAAACATTATTTTGCTTCGTAAAAAAGTTAAAGTATTAATTGTGTCATCTGATAAACGGCTTCTGATATTGGACGCAAGGTAGCCAGCGGCTGAAAAAGCTCCTTCAGCTTCAACGCTGGTTGGCACAATAGTCATTAGCGCATTGTAAGTGAATTGAAGGTATGTGCCTTTTAATCCACCGGACTCGAAGTAATTCAGAGTAAGTGAGGGTAAATCTGTAGTTGCTCTCTTTCAGCTTTAAAAGATCTTGAATAACCATCATTTTTAGTTTCTTGCCGTAATTATAACCATTAATTTGGTTATAATTAAGTCCTCTCGCAATGTCTCTAATTTGACCCATCTGCTCCATCTTCATCAGACCTCCAACACCCATCTTGTAATACAGAATAATGTAACATTTATTGTATTTTCTTGCAGATACGTATCGGCAGTGTTGAAGCACATCACGAAGCTGATTGGACTGGAGTGGGAACTTCGTAATCCACACATACTGGCCGAGGACAAGGGCTTTGTCATCGTAGCTAACCACCAATCCATGATCGACGTCCTTGGTAAGTCCTAACCTAACCTAGCCCAGGGTTCGGCAAACTTTCTAGTGAGAAGAGCCGAATATTAAGTAAACAGAATACCAACATTCAAAATATTAATTTTCAATTTGTTCTGGCGCTAAGACTGCCAAAACAATATCTTATAATCACAGGCGGCCCTTGACAGAAATTGCCAGACCTAGCATGTAATGTAGGTGTAGAAAAATTATTTGTATTTCTTTGGCATTCACTATGTAACAATTTCTAGACATTTTTTGTTTTTAATGAGTTTTTATTATTCACAATGCACATTTGTTACGTATAAATTACAAATTATAATTAAATTATATTTTATACTTAACAAATGTACATTGTGAATAATAAAAACTCATTAAAAACAAAAAATGTGTAGAAAAATTAATTAATGGGGGTACTGCAATTCCACTAAGTTACATTTCTAAAATAATTGAATAAATAATACTACTCCATCAGCGTTCGGAAAATCATCTCCAGAGTAAAGGACACGCATTTCATAGCTAAATCTCTTGCGAAACCGTTTAAATTCACCGTGCACGAGTGCCAACGTTTGAATGTTGTAAGGCTAACATTGTAAATTAGTATTCCGTGATTGGTGTAAAATTCACTTGCCTTCACATGCTTCGATACTGCACGGGATGAGTTATATATCTGCATTGCTCCAACATGTGATTTGTTATTATTGGCATAATCTGTCTCACTCACATCACCGTCGAGTTTTGTGCACATCGGAATATGCACAATTTGTTTGCGCTTGCGCGGGAATCTTGTAATAGAAGATACCTCAAATAATGGGCTGGGGGAATTATGACTGAAGCGTACCTTTGATATCATTGTAAGCTATGTGAAGACTGAATACATACAAGTAGTGCGATGCATTACTGCACGTACTGAGGAACCACATCTTGTATTTTGTGTTGAATAATATTCTTTCTAATATTTTTAAATAAATCCATCATTGGACATTGATGGCATCTAGCTATTTTTTATATATTTATATTTTTTTAAAAGAAAGACAAACATTCCCGGGTTACGAATAACCCAACAATGTTTGAAAATCTCCTACTACCACCACAGAAAGCCGAAAATGTTGCTTGTGTTGTGATGGAGGACTTAGCCAGTCGAGGAATCGAACACGCGACGCTCGGGTGAGACCCAAACGCTATGCCCACTCAACCACTGACCGGTCTATTTCCTTATTTTCTATTTTCTTATTTCCAATATCTAGTTATATTTTGATACATTACTAGTTCGAGCATGCGAATAGATAATATGTATTGCAATCATGCCGTTTGCCATGCACTTCTAATGAGTGGAGGTGAAGCTAGAATTGAAGAGCCACAAATGCCTACGAAAAGAACCGCAGTCTTCTGATCTCTGATCTAGCCTAGCCTAACCTAACAACAATCGATAACTACCACATGAAAAACTTGCAATTTTTGTCCCATTTCGTTGTCGTTCAGGCAAAAGTCACCAAACATTCTCAAGATATCACACGCATTCTTAAGATATTGCAAATTTGAAAACTAAATAATTTTAGACAAACTTTTATCTACTCGCGTGATGATAGAAAAAACTAAAATCATCCAAATTATATATGATCATTTCTCTAACATTCAAATTCAGATATCTCAAAACTTGTGCATGTAGATTGGTGACTTTTACATGAGAGAACTTTTACATCTTTGGATAACATACTCTCCAAGAGGAAGGATTATTGATCTTGAAAACAGTGGCAGTTTTCTCTGTGTTCCGTGGTTGAGGGGTAAGGCTCTCGACTTCGAGTCCGGAGGTCTCGGATTCAAATCACGGCGTGCGCAGGTAAATTGATTGTGTCTCTAAGTGCCTTTGTGCAGTGAACTCCCATAAAAAAGAAAAGAAAATAAGACAAACTTGTGTTATATTACAAGTAATATTAATATACACCTTAAACAGTGTGCTATTCAAAATCCACTTGTCGAATCCACAAGTGCGAGTCCAAAATGCGTCCAGGGTAAATTACATATGTGTAATTGTGGAAATGACCAACATACTATTTATAGATGAGGGAATTTTTTCTCCCTATAACTCCCAATAAGAGGTCACGAGGCCACTCTTGAAAGGCCTCCGCTTTTCAAAGAGGCCACTCCTTGGATACAAGCACCCTTCTGAGAACCGTACAATTATTTCTACAAGTCTCAAAGGATATTCTAGACAACTTATCAAGGGGCAACATGACATGACCATCATGGCTATGCGGGCGCAATTAAAGCAATCTGCTCCGGGCACCGAATTGGCAAGGTGCTGATAATACCTAACAGATCGCCCTGGAGATTATTTTTCACTAAAACATACAAATCTTCCAAATATAATTAATTACAGTGATCACTCATGGCACTAACAGACGCCTAGGTAGGCAAAAGGTATTAGGTTTTTAGAATATTTTGGTGTTTAAACTGGTTTTGACAAGGGGTGCCAAAATCTTTTTTGCACCAGGCACCGTTGGACTCGGGGCCGGCCCTGCATGGCTCCTTACGATTTTTGAAAGTTTTCTAAACCATATTTTCATGTCATCTACATGTAATTGTTTTGTTTGTTTGCAGGCATGTTCAACATCTGGCACGTGATGGACAAGTGCGCCAGCATCGCCAAGAAGGAAGTGTTCTACGTGTGGCCATTTGGTATCGCGGCCTACCTGGCCGGGGTGGTGTTCATCGACCGCAATAATCCCAAGGAGTCATACCGCCAGCTGGAGGCCACCTCCGAATTGATGGTCAAGAATAAGGTAATAATAACCGACTCTCTCCACATTTTTTATTTATTCAACCTTTGCTATGGGCAACAATAACATTTGGCTGTCATCAGTTGTTTTGTTTTGCTCTATCTAAAATTAATTTTTTACCATTCTTTTGTTTTCTGGCAAAAAAAAAGTGTAGTGTGTTGTGCCTTGAGGTTTCTTCTCCCTCCTGATCTTCCAGGAGTCACTTTTCGCTGCTGATTTCCAGATATTTATAAACTTTTTTACTTCTGTCATTTTTCATACTATTATTGTAGTTGTTTACTGTTGTGAATAATGGAGGAAGATTTCCCTCCTGGACCCCCTACAAAGCCCCCAGATCCCTCTCCAGACCCCCCAGACGGGGAAAATGTAGAAATTTCTGACAGTGATTCTGTCATATTGACTTCTACCAAAAAAAGGAAATTTACTCCTTCTTCCCCAATAAAACTTGACTCGCCTTCGACTTCACTGTCCCCACCAGCACTTTCTCAACTTCCTCCAACAAACTTTTATTCTCCTCATTCCCGTGGCCCATTCATAGCATACGCCCAAAAAACTGAGCAAGGAAAAACCATCCACCCTCTTGAATTTGGCAAATTCCTATCAAATAGCAAGAATCTTTCAATCAAACCTGGAGGTGTAAAAGCCGAGGGTCGCTTCCGAATCTCCGTCGAATTCCTCTCAGGGCCAGCTGCCAACAGTTTCATCAAAAATATCTTCATTTCATCTAATTCAAAGTTCAAGGCATATATCCCTACTTTCAATGTCACTCGCATGGGCCTGGTCAGAGGTATCTCGACCGATCTGTCCATCGAAGAAATTCTGTCTTCACTTTCAACCCCCCAACACATTGGCAATCCCATAAAAGCCAGGAGGCTAAATTACAAGGACTCCTCTGAGGGTATAATTACCTGGAAGCCCTCCCAATCTGTTGTTATCACCTTTGAAGGTCAATCTCTTCCCTCCCATATATATTTATTCTTCAACTCATTACCAGTTGAAATGTATACATATCCCACCACTCAATGTTTCAATTGCTGCCGTTTTGGTCATACCAAAGCTGCATGCAGATCTCAACCCAGATGTTTTAAATGTGGAGAAAACCACGCAGCTGACCAATGTCCTTCTTCCTCCTCACCTAAATGTTTTAACTGCTCAGGCTCACATACAGCTATCAACACATCTTGCCCAGAACAATCTCGCCAAAAAAATATTAAAATTTCTATGGCCTCTCAGAACTTGTCTTTTCTGCAGGCTTCTAAATTATTCCCGCCTGTCAAAAAATCATTTGCTGAGGCTTTATCCAGCAACTCCTCATCCAACCCTCTTCCCTCCACTACAACAACTTCTTCTCGTTCAACTAAATTCACATACAAAAACGCTATCTCTAAACCGGCTCCTGGATACGATCAGCAACAACACAACTCACTGCTCTTAAATCCCAATGGTTCACCTCTTTCAAATGCCACAAATGGGTGTGCAAATAATTATAATCCGTCCTCAATGAACTCTCTTAAACTTTCTGAAAAACTCTCCCAAGACAATTCTTCATTTATCCAAACTCTTATTATTCTTCTAATTGACCTTATTTCTTCTCAAACTAATCTACCGTCCAACGCTGCTACTATTATTTCCACATTAAAATCATTTATTCAAAATGGCTCTTCAGGATGTCAGAATACTTCAGTGGAATAGCCGAAGTGCTATTTCTAACAAATCTGATCTCCTTAACCTATTAAATTCCAACTTTATTTCTTTGGCTGCTATCTCGGAGACTTGGTTTACTCCATCCACCCACTTTAATGTGGGAGGGTATTCCTGTCTCCGCGACGATCGCCCGGAAGGTTCGGGCGGCGGTGCTGCCCTTTTTATTAAAAAATCCATATCATTTTCCCCAATAAATAATATCAAACCCCCCAATGCTGACTTCCAAATGGTTGCAGCTAAAATAAAGGACACATCCTTTATTTCAGTCTATCTTCCCCCAACAGCCCACTTCAATAAACAAACTTGGTTGCAAATTGTAAGTCAACTAAGCCCTCCTTTCTTTATATTAGGCGATTTTAATGCCCATTCCCCCGTCTGGGGTTCTGCTTTCTCCGACCGAGATGGTCGAAGTGTGATGGATTTCCTAGATCAATCCAACCTTTTCCTTTTGAATGACGGATCTCCTACTAGGATCTCACGCCCCAGCACAAACCCCAGTGCAGTGGATCTCTCGATATGTTCTACTAGTCTGGCTTCTCTCTCCTCGTGGGTGGTGTCCCCCGACCCTTGCTCCAGTGATCATTTCCCGATCATCATTACTTATCAAACTTCTTTCCAATCGGACAAGTCTCATATTTCGACAAAGATTAAAACGAAACACACCAAATGGGATGAATTTAACTCTCATATGGACAAGTTCCTACTAAATTCACCCGCCACCGATATATTTTCCGTCAAAGATGATTATAATAACTTCAAATCAATGCTCATAACTGCAATAAATAAATCAAATCCTCCCCCTAAAACTAAATCTCTCAAAAAACTCCCTCCAACTCCCTGGTGGGATGAGGAATGTTCCAAAGTAGTAAGAATTCGGAAAGCTAAATCTCTTTCCTATCGTTACAATATGACTATGGAGAACTATCTTATATACAAAAACGCTGAATCCAATGCCAAAAGGGTATTGAGGTCAAAAAAAAGATCCGGGTGGTACAACTTTTGCAGTTCAGTATCTCCGAACACTCCAATTTCGGAAGTTTGGTCTATGATCCGAAGATTTCGATCCTCCTTCAGTTCACCATCTCCTCGAGCGTCCCATTCTAAATGGATAGATGAATTCTTGGACAAAATTGCCCCCCCTTCTGTTCCTAACTTAGATGAAATAACGCCCATCTATAATACTCCCATGTCTAATCATTGGCTAGACTCTCCATTCACCTTAATTGAGCTAAAAAATGGTTTATCAACAGTCAAGGACTCATCTCCAGGCAGAGATGGTATACCTTACAGCATAATCAAAAATAGTAATGATAATGTTCTAAACCACTTCTTAAGCATCTTAAATAAAATCTTCCAGACTGGTATAATGCCTGATGACTGGAGTTCTCAAATAATCATCCCTATTTTAAAAACAAACAAATCTCCAAATTTTGGATCCAACTACAGGCCAATCGCTCTTTCATCCACCCTCAGTAAACTTTATGAAAAATTAATTAAAAACCGATTAGAATTTTTTGTCGAGAGTAAACAGCTTCTCTCTCCATCTCAATTTGGATTTAGGAAAAAAAAATCCACTCAGGATAACCTTGCCATCATCAGCACTGATATTAATTTATCAATTTCTAAACAGGAAGTTTGTCTTGCCGTCTTTATAGATATAGAAGGCGCCTTTGACAATGTTTCCATCCCAATCCTGAAAAAAAAACTTCTAGGCCTTGCCCTTCCCCCCAATCAATTATTAATCTATTTCTAGATAGAAAAATTTTCATTGAACTTCCAGATATTTCTCCTCAAAGTAGGTCTATTTGGAAGGGTTTACCACAAGGCGATGTATTGTCCCCCTTACTGTATAATATATACACATATGATATGCATGTCACTATTCCCCCACAAATAAAAATTATCGAGTTCGCAGATGACATAGCTTTCTTCTTATCATCCAAAATCATCCCTCTTGCCGTCAAATATCTTAACGAAGCCATGAATGCCTTTTGCACATGGCTCACGTTACATGGTCTTGAACTTTCAATCCAAAAGACTCAGTGTGTCACCTTCTCAAACCGCCATAAAAACCCCACCGTTCAAATTTTATTTAAAAATTCTCCAATCTCCAACGCTTCTGAAGTAAAATTTTTGGGAGTAACATTTGATAGGAAACTTAAATGGTCTTCCCATATTAATAATTTAGTTACTAAATGCGAAAAAAATTTAAATATCATCAGATCATTATCTGGTGTTTGGTGGGGAGCTCACCCTACTTGCATTAAGTTGCTTTACAATGCACTTATTCGAAGCCATCTCGACTATGCCTGCCCACTTTTTAGTACTGCCTCAAAAAATGTACTTAATAAATTAGACAAAATTCAATCTAAATCTTTGCGAATAATAACTGGAGCGATGCAATCGTCACCCATCAATTCCCTTCAAGTAGAATGTTCCGATCCTCCTCTTTATTTAAGGCGTCAACTATTTGCTGACAAATTTGTTCTTAAATGTTTAAATTCTAAATGTCATCAGGTTATCCCCAGCGTCTCGTTGTTCATTGACTCAAACCATTCATCTACAATCAGAGCTTCAACTAAACCTATTCCTGACATCTGTAAAAATTTTAAGTCTCTCTCAGAGCTCCACATCATCCAAAATGATCTACTTCCCTTATACAAACTAAAATATAGTCACGTCACCCTATCCCCAACAATATTAGAAGGGATCGGAATCTTTAAAAATCATTCCAATCTCCCGGCCCGAACTGTCAATAATATGTTCAATTTTCTCTTTTATTTACCAAATCTCCCGACTCTCCTAACTGTGGTATAGGTATTAATGTTTACCACAATAATTCTAATGATAGAATATTTCATTCAATTTCAAATCAATTTTCAATATTTTCAGCTGAGTGCATTGCAATAATAGAATCTCTCAAATATATAATCAAAAATAATTTTGAACATTCCCTCGTTCTCTCTGACTCTCTCAGTTCCCTCCAAAAACTTAAATCCAGTCCTCTTCTTCATCCTGATGATCATTTTGTATGCCTTATTCGAGTGATGATAGCATCCATTCAAAGCTCTGGTAAATCTGTAACTCTGATTTGGATTCCTGTACATGTTGGTATCATGGGTAATGATATTGCGGATGCCTTGGCAAAACAAGGAGCGTCCAACCCTGTTGTTACCCTCGTAAACCACATTCCCTTATCTGACATTTTTTCCATCATCAAAGAAAGATCCCGCAATGTTTTGTCAGAGTATTGGCACATTGCTAGTCAATCCAAGGGAGCCTGCTATGCCTCAATACAAAGGACTATACCATCAAAACCGTGGTTTCAGCAATTCCCTCATTTTTCCAAAAAAGAAATTTCTTCACTCATTCGAATGAGGATCGGTCATTGTTCCGTTCCTTCCCATCTTTTTAAAATTCACGTCCTTGACTCCCCAGATTGTACATTCTGTGGTCTAGAAGTGGGAACTTTAGATCACATATTTTTTGGTTGTCCCTCTCTAAACAAATATCCTCTCTTCTATCAAGCCTTAACTAAAATTGCCTCCCCTCCATTCAACATTTCATCTCTTTTAAGTCTGAACTCGACTCCAATTTTCATTATAATTTTGAAATTTGCCTATTTAAATAAAATTAATATTTAAATTCACCTTTCAATACACCTTTCTCAATAATTTTAAATGATGGCCAAGAACACCCTTGAAGGGTGAAAGCCAGAAATAATGGAAAAAAAAAAAAAAAAACCTTTGCTATGCCAAGATGCAAAACAAAACTTGGTTGCCATGAGGGGTGATGTTGACGGTAACGTCATGCGGCAATTCATTTCTTTAATACGTGTAGGGGAGATGTACGATAATGATTGTACTTCTCCTTTGGGGGAAGCAGATATATGTACATCGGTTATCTCATTTTCAACAGTTCTTTCTTACACACTATTTATTATTCAATGTGTAAGAAAGAGTTGCAGCTTTATTATGATAAAGAACATACGTTTTGTGCCGTCTCCGCGCTTTACCATGGGAATTATAAAAGCGCCCTTTCCATTAATTCATAAATTTTAATGCAAATTAGAGTGCCATTATAGAACAATCTAATTTTATATTTGTGTTTGTCTTTGTGAATGTGCAAATATGATTGCTACAGACACACTATTCTAGGGCCATTTATATTGGAATAATTTTTATATTATCTACAAAGATGATTTATAAATGCCATGTTTGTGTCTAAAATAAATAAATCCATGGCGTGTTTTCAGACAAAGATCTGGCTGTTCCCAGAAGGGACCCGCAACAAGAAGAGGGGTCTGCTCAGCTTCCGTCGCGGGGCTTTCAAGATGGCCGTGGCTGCCCAGGTACCCGTGGTGCCGCTGGTCTATTCGCCCTATTATTTCATCAACCGCGAGAAGCAGTACTTTGGACCAGGTCAGTACACAGTACAATCCACTAACGTCAGAAGAGATAGACATGCCCTAACGCAAAATCGGGTTATCATTTTGACAAGCTGAAGGCAAATCACATGACAGACATGTCTTTACAGCGCATCATTTGTACATTGACCACTGACGAGCGGTCATCGAAATAACTAGTCCTTGCGCAGAAAAGTGATGTTCGCTAAAGTAAGGTAACGGTTTGCAGCGCAGTCCACTGTGGGACTTTTCTGCGCAGGGTCTGAATGTTCGTTTCTGTTAACCGGACAGTCAGGCGTTAACTAACCATTCACTAGTTATTTTACTATGGTGAGTAAATTATGTCTAACTGAAACTAAATACTACAAGAAAATATTCGATTTTGGAAACAGCTGAACTTTTTCCATCTAGTTTGCTATTCGCAGTTAAGGTCACTTATGAAACAGAGAATTCAAGTACCATTTCAGATTTCATTTTCGAAGACTATATAGTAATAGTACTATACGGGTTGCCTGTAGACTGTCAGATTCATTTATTGACAAATCACTGAAAGGGACATGCCCACACCACCTCCCTGCTCCGCGCACTTTGTTCGCCTCGCCCTTACGGCCAGGTCTGTCTCTTACCTACTCTGTGGTACCATCCATTCTGTTTCTCTGCCAAAGATCTGGCTACCATGGTCACACTGGTTTTGGGAAGTTGGGACTCTAATAGACTCTCTCTCGTTAATCGTCCAAGTCAACATAATTTTATTATATTCCAGGTCATGTGATCATAACCTGCCTCGACCCCATCCCTACCAAGGGTCTGAGTGAGGATGACATCCCCGACCTGATCGCCAGGACGCGTGAGGCCATGCTGAAGGTTTACAACGAGGTCAGCAAGGAGGTGCTCACAGCCTTGCCCGCTGACTACCCCCTCACTCCGGAATAGGTGACCCAAACACCGTGCAACAGGTTGTGTCGTCCTTACCTATCTCACAGACGATCCAACCAACTCTCAAACATAATCAAACTACAGGCAGAAGGTCTGTAATTAGATCAGTCCTAACCCTCATATCCACTGAATGGGCACACAATCTACTTCCCAATGAATAGACATCATAATAAACCCTGTGCAGGTTCAGGTGGACCAGTCTGCTCCGGGTGAAGCCGTCAAAGAGCTAAGGCGAGGATAATACATAACACCTAACTCAGCGCCATTGAGGTTTTCACTAGCGTCATGCGCCATTTGGCTCAAGGCCAGCCCTGGACATGCACGCCCGCCTACTACCGAATAGTTGACCTAGACGCCATACAGCGTATTGCGTTATCCTAACCCTCGTTGTCAAATTATGTTTTTTACAATAAATAAAATGGTTACTGTTGTACTAAAGTCAAACAAAGTTACAATAAATAAAAATTGTGGTTGTTGTCCTTAAGTCAAAAAAGGTCGACCATCTTTCCAAAGACGTCCATTGTCAAATGAAGTATTTTTTTAAATCATTAATTAGTGGATCCCGCAGTCTCCGACTTCTCCCTCCATTCACTACTGTATACCACTGTTACCAAAAAACTACGTGACATCGAATTTAATTCGACTCTTCTGAATTTTTATTAACCTCTCAGACAAAGGCATTTGTATGCTATGTGTTCCTTTGAGAACTGTCAAAACGCGGAAATTTTTGTGTTATTCACGACTTTTGCTAAAAGCATCATAACTCACGTCTTGGGAAACGTAGCTTCATTCTAAAAAATGTTTTGGAAAGATTATGAAATTCACTATCGCATTGTTTTGTTATACGTAAATATTTGCGTTTCTAAATATACATTTTCTGAAAACGTCAAAAATATGTAAAAATCGCTGACCATTATTTCAAAGCTGTGAAAAATGTACTTTTTTCTGAGTATCATAAAGAAATAACACTTTATATATTGAAGAAATATAATTAAAAACTATTGGTCACCTCAAAATATTAACCGTCCAAACTAAAATATTTTTAATAAATTATTTAAAAACGCAATAAATTACGAACGAACAAGCTGACAGATTCAATCGACTCAGATAATGCACCTCAAGATTCCATAGATATTTTTGAATGCAGACGCGTAGCGTTATTCATTATCGATACTCTGTTTTTTAAATCATGGCAATCCGTATACTAGTGATGGAAATAAATCGATTTTTGTAAAATCTCGCGCGCTTACGTGAAAAGACGTACTAATGTCTTGACCGCTATTATCATATTTACGTCTTTTGACGTTCTAATGTTCCGAGTGGTTAAGATTGAATACTGTCCTCAAATACCTAGGTTTTTGTCACCTTTCAACTAACATCTGCTTTATAATTATAAAAAATTAAATGGTGACTGTTGTCCTCAAATGAAACAAAGTTCCAATGACGTGTGTTACAAAAACAATGTTATTTGGTCTGATTTTGAACACAGATTAGCTCACTAAAAATCTTACATATTTTTTTAAATTCTCTAATATCAAAAGTATTTCTTAATTTGAACATAAGAGATTTGTGATTTGACATTAGTTGAATAGTCATAAGTGGTTATTTTTATTGTACCAAGCTTACCAAATAAATGCCAGTCAGAAGTATTTTTATTAAGTAGTATTGCAGTAAATATTCGCTTCTAGTTTAAGGACATAGAATTAATTAACATTAAAACTATTTCATTTTGCTACTAAGGGAAGAATCTTCACGTTTATTTACATATATGCGTATGTATATATATACATACAATTCTAAAAACTATCCATGAAAATGTATTTCCCTTCCCTTAATACAATGATTGTTTTGTCTATAAGCAGTGCTGTCATCCAGCGGCTTTCTGGAAATCAGTTTAAAAATATTAAAAAAAAAAAAAAATGGAAACCTGTTTTTGTAATGTTTTCATGTACAAAGTTTGTTTCAGCAGATGATGGTTAAACACATCCATCAAAACATTTTTTGGAAACCCTTTTTTGCGGAAACCTGTTGTTACGGTAACCCATTTTTATAAATAAAAAAACTGTATGACAACAGTGTACTTTAAGGGCAATTTAATATTTTCTTGCTTAGTCGTTCAATAAATGTTTTGTGCAAATTGTATGAGAAAAACGTAAGAATGACATAATATTTATATTATAACTGTTATGTAAATCTATGCTTTATTTTAAATACAATTAATTTTCTAGGTGATTATTATTTTTTTATAAAAACATTGTATTATTTTTTTATGCATTACAATTTTTAAGCTGTAAAAAAATACAACTTTTATTCCTATTAGTTTTTTAATTGTTTAGTCGCTTGATACCAATTATTTTATTTTTACATTGTAACTGTGCTTTCTCTGCCAAAAGACAAAATATTATTAAAAATGTATTTTTAATATTAGTCATTGATTTATTTATGCCTTTTCAATTTTTTACCACTGAACAGAAAATCTCTAGAAGTGTGATCTGTACCGATTTGAAAGAATACTGACGTCGCCAAATAACGTAAAACCTTTCGACTGCAGACAAGCCATGATATTATTGTAATCTGTTAAAAAAAATTCTAAATTTTAAAATGTTTTTACAATTTCACCTGAAGTATGTAAGGTAAAATTGAACTTATTCGGGCGCACACACGGCGCTACAACGTACTTCTATTGATTTATCTTTTCTGTGTTTTTTTACCTTAAGAGTATTATTCACACAATGTTTTTTTCTTATTTATTGCATTTTATTCTAACGGACACAGAGTAAATATTACTTACGGTTAAGACATAATTATTTGTTATGTTTTATAATATTTTTTAAGGTATTACCTATCAATACTAACCGTATATATTATTGTAAATATATTCATTAGTCAATATAATATTAAAATTTTATGTATTATTTTATAAAAATGACCTAGTGAAAGAATAGTCAACATTTTAATATCAATGTTTTTTTCAGAGTAAAGTATTTTATGGGTGTTTTGGTCTTGGTGTTGTCAATGTTACTTACCGACAGGTGAACCTTACAAAACAGACACGTAAGGGATATTTAATAAAAAAATTTAAATAAATGATATTTATTGCATATTGTTGACTGTGTAGGGACAAAAATCGAAACAATTTTGTGATTTATTTTTTATTCCAAAATTGAAATAAGAGTTTTTGTTGTTGTTGGAAACCCATTTTTGTGGAAGCCCGTTTTTACGGAAACCTGTTTTTTGTTCGGAAACCCATTTTTACAGAAACCATTTTAAAAACTGGATGATAGCACCGAACTATGAGGGTTATTTAACATTTACCCATGTATTAAAAATATAATAATTAATGAATGCCCTTGCACAGTCCAAAACAATTATGTAATATTAATACTTTTACTCTAGAGAAAGTCTGTGTTGCCATGCGAACAATTTAGGCAATATTAATAAATTAAATTACAATTATTGTGCCATCTTTTATTTATTTTTATAGTTTATTCATTTCGCAGTATGTGCTTTACATTTTTTAACCAAAAGTCAATAAACACTTCACAAAAGACATATCTTATCTATAAATTCACCAAAATGACAGAATTCCTAATCACAATTGTTTAATAAATAAATGTTGTCCATAATCTAGCGCCGATTATTATCTAGTGTTTTTCATTAAAAAAACTCAAGCATCAATCTTTGCATAAAATCACGGAATGAATTAAAAATTGTTGAAAGCTGTAGGTATCAAAACCAGAGTTGAGTCAAACACAGTACTTGTACAGATGCATTTCTTGAATACAGCATGTTTCAAATTTGTTATTAAGAACATTAACAGTGAAGACTTGTTTGGCAAGGACATTAATGTGGGAAGGACATACATATTTTGCACCAATATGTCAACTCTTATTTTGTGACCTGTTATGATGGCATTACGAGTAACTCTGTATGTACATATTATGATGATATATGTTTTCTCCATTGATTTTTGTAACAAAAACATCACTTTCTGTGTAGTATGACTTTCATCAATAAAAACATTCCATATGGAGAGTAAACTTGTTTTTATTATACTTTATGTGAATACCGTACAAGAATCCCAACTGATCGCAGAGCCGGTGGAACTATGGCATCTCCAATTGTGTTTATTGATGAAAGTCATACTATACAAAGACATAACTTTCTGTGTAGTATTATTTTCATCAATAAACACATTCAATATGGAGAATAAACTTGTTTTTATTATTTATTTATTTAACGCCCAGAGGGCTTTTACATGTAGGTAGTACAATTTTAATGACAGTTTTGAAACATGAGAAAGAAATAATAAAAATAAAATTACATTAAAAAATAATATATGCAAGAAACAAAATTAAAAATAACAAAAACATAAATAAAAAAAAATACAGTGATTTGACTGGTCTACAAAAATATAACTTCCATTTAGGAATAGTGTTGAAATAAGTCTTTTACGTAATCCACAAAATTCGCAAAGTTAATATTAAATATATCGACATCACCTAAGTACCTATTGGTTTCCTATAGTGTGAAACCGTTGTATTGGGGAGTTCGCAATGTAATTGCGCTTATGTGTGTTGCAGTGGAATAGTGTATTTTGTCGTGTTGTTATTGTAGGTATTCGTAAGTTTATGAGTTGCAGAAGTTCGCAACAGTCGAATTTAGAGTTTAGAATCTTGAAATAAAAAGTTAAGTCTTTATTTTTCTTTTTTTATTTCATTTATTATACTTTACTACGCACGGGTGAAATGCATTAATGTGGCATCATAAGAGTCCGAGCGACACATGTACAATCCGTTCCAATTTTAGCGCTTTGACATTAACAGTTCCAAAAAGTGGGTTTAACAATAATTTTACTTGAAGTAATGTGCTTTATTTTTTATTAAAATTTTATTGGAAATCTATCTCTTCGCGAAGAATTACTTTTTCTGCTATTTGACCGACGGATTTCTTCTTCGTTTTCGTTCTTTTAACAAAACGCATTCTTTTTGCATTCCTTGTACTATGACCTATATTCAAACTACTACGTTTTCGAGACATTATTTAAATACAAAAGTGTGATCAGGAAAATAAACGACAAATAACAAAAGAACTAATATTCACAAAATAACAACACTAAAATAAGATTAACTTGTGTTTCATCCTTGAAAACCAAATAATATTGTCAATAAGTTCTGCTATTTGCTGACGACTTAAAAATATATAAAAGAATACGAAATGTATACGATTGTCAAATTTTACAGAGTAATTTAGAACAACTTCATCAATGGTGTGAACAAAATGCTTTATTTTTGAACATTCAGAAATGTCAAGTAATACGATTTTCTAAAACTCGTTATAATATATTACATGAATATACATTAAATAATATTAAATTAATACCAGTATCACATATTCGTGACTTGGGTGTAATATTCGTTGAAAACTTGTCATTCATTGAACACATCAACTATATAACTAATAAGGCTTTAAAGATGCTTGGCTTCCTTTGCAGAACTTTAACTGATTTTAAGTCCATAGATTGTATGAGAACCCTCTATATTTCATTAGTCAGAAGTCAATTGGAGTATAATTCACCTATTTGGTCCCCTTTATATAAAGTTCACTCCAATAATATAGAAAGAGTTCAGCACAAATTTCTTAAGTACGTAAATTTTAAGCTCGGAATTCCTATTGATTACATTAATTATGTCAGTTTGATGAATCAATTGCATCTAATAACACTGTCTGACAGGAGAATTATTTCAGACCTGGTTGTGTTACACAGAGTCATTAACAACTTAATTGATAGTCCTGCCATCCTTGCCACTATTAAACTACATGTGCCGACTAGGAATACAAGACAAAATATAACATTCTTCTGTAATACATACTCGACCAACTATCAGACACACTCACTGACCAATAGGATGCATGATCTGGGCAACAAGTATGGGGGTGTTATTGATTTATTTATTGACTCCATACATAGAATTAAGCATAATCTACACCAACACTTTGTTGAACCCTACAAATTAGAGTAGCTATGGTAAATTAGTTTTAATGATTTGTTTTACATGTAGTGTTGTTATAATTTCTTTTTTACTTCATGTTACTCTTACGTTTTACTAATATTGCTTCATATTTTTTAATATTTTCTCATTATACTTGTTCCGTAACGCCGATTGCTTTTGACAGGCTGTGTAATGACCAATCATATCGTCAGAATTTAAACTGTATAGTTTAAGTTCGCACAAGTCAGCTAAAACGACGGATAGCCGTGAGCCGAGCCAGTTGCACAAAAACGGTTCGTCCTGTCAACTCTCGATCGCTGGTTGTCTAATCGGAATAATCATAAGACGTATTTTTATCGCAATTTAATCTAAAATAACGAGTGCTAACAACCACGCTAAACGTCCCAGTGCTGACAGATGATGCTCACTATGCAGATTTCACCATCTCCTCCCGGTAAGTTGATTGTGAATTAACGTTATGTATTGTGTTTTTGCATCGCCTGTCACAAGCCATATAATTCATTTATACTTTATCTGTGTGGAATAGCCCTTTAAAGTGCGGCTATTCCAACCCCTGTTCGTTCTTCAAACATTTTTGGTGCCGAAACTAGGGAACTTTAAGATTATAATCTATCTATGCCAAAACGGATAATGCTGTGGAATGTTTCTTAAATTTCGAATAATAATCAATTCGAACAGTAATTAGGTAGGTACCTAGCGCTTGAGTATTTACGACCTACCACGCATATAATTATAATAGATTAAATTATTATCATTTATTTTGTTTCGTTTTTGGGTACGTTTCCAATCGTGTTTATTCAACATGGCCCCAGCCATTCAAACATTGCGCCGGAAACGGACATTAGCGAATAATAGGTTAGTCAAGACACATGAAATAGCAAAAAGCGCTTTGCACGATGCAACTAAGTGCAACTTACTGTTAGCGCATTATACTACTCTGGAAAAGATAGTTCTTGAATTTGAAACGTCTCACGCGGAAATATTAGCTTTAGATGACACAAACGAAATTGATGAGGATAAAATTCGCGAAACCTTTGACGAGATGTATTATCAAATTGTCGAAATTTACCAGGAGTTAACGAGTCAGCCTCTCGATTGTAAGAGCCCGAATGCGTGCACAAACGTTAAATTACCAAAAATAAACATTCCAATATTTTCTGGAAATGTCAAGCAATGGCCCGAATTTTACGACATGTTTAACGCTCTGATTCATGAAAACAAATCTTTATCCAACATCGAACGCATGCAGTATTTGTTCTCATGTTTATCTGGAGAAGCTTTAGGGTTAATTCGGACATTTCCAGTACAAGGAGCTCACTACGTTGAAGCATTTCAAAGATTAATCGCGCGCTATCGTAACGCGCGTGAACTCGCATTTACGTGTTGGCGGGAAATGCTAAATTTAAATTTTCCGCCTACCGATCCTTTTGAATTTCGTTGCGTGTTCGATGTATTTAATGAGGATTTAACAATTTTAAAAGAATTGGATCTCCCAATAGATAATTGGGACTTCGTGCTTTGTTATTTAATTCTGTCGAAATTAGATTCACCTACAAGATGCACATTCGAACAACTGCAGTCTCCTACCGACCTGCCTTCATATTTGAAACTCAAAGAGTTTCTTTATAACAAATGCGAAGCTCTTGTACGAGACTTACATTTTTCGACTCGCGATAGCAGTACTATTGACAAACCTCTTGCACGGAACTTTAATCAGGCTGCCAAAAAACGCACTTCAGCGCTTCTTTGCGATCTTAAGAAAGGACAGCCTAAAACAAATAGGTCCTCGAACTCCACCACTTACCTGAAATGCTCCTGTTGCGGGGAAGACCACTCCATTTCCAAGTGCAAGGTATTTGCACTCAAGTCAGTTCAGGATCGCCTACAGTTTGTTCAATCACACCGTTGGTATTTCAATTGTCTTCATTCTTCTCATTATCTTAAAGATTGTAAATCTTTGTTTACATGTCAAAAATGTCAGCGAAAACATCATACTTTGCTCCATCGAGACGAAAACGCTTCTTTGGAAGATCAGTATCAACACTCCACGACGTCTACGGACCAGGAGCCTTCTTCCGACTCTAAAATTCAGGTCCTCACCAACTTAGGAGACAAGTCCATAGTACTATTGTCAACCGCCAATGTTGGCATTCACGATTCATCCGGCCGTTTCCAAACCTTTCGCGCATTGATCGATTCGGGCAGTCAAGCTCACTTCATCACCGATCGTGCTGCGGAGCTCGTAGGCGTCAGGAATCATTCAATTAGAGATCGGTGTTAAGGGACGGGTTCTCTTCAACATCAAGGCACTTACGCTGCCTAGTATCTGTGGCAACTTGCCAACTGTTCGTCTAGATAAGTCATCGTGGCATCAGTTGAGAGACTTGCCTCTTGCCGATCCTGACTGTCACAAACCGGGACCGATTGATCTTCTTTTGGGTGCTGAGGTTTTCTCTTCTCTTCTGAGACCTGGTATTTTGAATGGTGGTCCACGTCAGCCATCAGCTTTCAATTCTGCATTTGGTTGGCTTCTTCTAGGTTCAGTTGGTTCGAACACTGCTCATGAAACGAATTCTTTCATCGTTACTAACGAAGACCGGCTCCACGAAGAGGTCCAGCCACTGTGGGAGTTAGACACCATTCCCCAGTCTTCACACCTCACTCCTGAGAAACAACTTTGTGAACAAATGTACTACACTGACCACTCACGGGACACTTCGGGAAGATACATCGTATCCTTGCCTTTCCGAGAAAGGGGAAGGGATATCTCTTTTCCAGGGTCGCGTGAGATCGCTTTACGTAGATTCCATTCCCTCGAGCGCGAACTCATAGCAAATCCAACCTTACGTGAACAATATTCTGCTTTCATGACTGATTATTTACACAGTGGTCCCATGACTCGTGTTCCTGGAAAAGATTTGCACAAGGGAAAGTATCACATACCTCATCATTGCACTCTTCGTCCAAGCAGCGCTAGCACTAAGTTAAGAGTGGTTTTCGACGCCTCAGCGACGGATGTGAACGGATCCTCGTTAAATGATACCTTGCTTATCGGTCCAAAGCTTCAAAAGAACCTGCTGGAGCTTTTGCTAAAATTCCGTATACCATCGGTAGTGTTTACTGTTGATGTACGACAAATGTATCGCCAAATATTGGTTCAAGAACCAGATCGTGCTTTCCAAAGAATATTTTGGCGTTTTCATTCGTCGGAACCCATCCAAGAGTACCAACTAAACACTGTAACCTATGGTGTCTCCTCCGCCCCATTTTTAGCCTGTCGTACTGTCAAACAGTTGACCAAATATGAAGGTTATGATTTACTGCTAGCGCGTCGTGTGCTAACTTCGGATATTTACATAGATGACATCGTCACCGGTTGTAACAGCTTGGAACAAGCTCAACAAACGAAAACCGAAGTTATCGAGCTGTTCAAACGAGGTCAATTCGAATTGCGGAAGTGGGCTAGTAACAAACCAGAATTACTCGCCGATCTGCCTCCGGAATACTGCCTCAATGACTTGGTGTCCATGGATGTTGATAACTCTCACATTCTCAAGGTATTGGGATTAAAGTGGGAGCCACGACATGATACATTTTCATTCGAAGTCCTATGCCTCGATCGCGAGTTTACTAAACGCACTATCCTCAGTGAAGTCGCTCGGGTTTTTGACCCTCTCGTTTTTCTATGCCCTTTGACGTTTTTCGCCAAATCCCTAGTACCAAAGTTGTGGGTTCTAAAGGTTGGGTGGGATGACACCCCCTCTGTTGACATTGTTCGTCAATGGGATCGTTATACTAAACAATTACCGCTCTTGAAGTCGTTCAAAATCCCTCGATGGGTGTCATTCCCTCACATGGAGTCGTCTCAACTTCATGGCTTCTCAGATAGTTCGGAACTTGGATATGGCGCGGTAGTTTACTTGCGAATCATGGATGTTGACGATAAAGTCCAAATATATTTGGTTTGCGCCAAGTCTCGAGTCGCCCCCACAAAAAAGATTTCATTGCCTCGCCTTGAACTGCGTGCGGCAGTTCTTCTAGCAGATCTATTAAAATTCGTCAAAGATTTATACGTACCATTGCTTCCGATCTCCAATACCTTTGCGTGGTCGGATTCAACCATCGTGCTCGCCTGGTTACGTTCTCTTTCGTGTCGCTGGAAGACTTTCGTGGCTAACCGAGTCAGTCACATTCAAGATGCTCTCGAAGGGACTTCCTGGCATCACGTGTCATCTGGAGATAATCCAGCGGATGTCGCTTCTTGTGGTCAATCCCCAGCCGATCTGATCGATCACACCTTATGGTGGGCGGGGCCTTCGTGGCGGATCTAGTCATTCGATTCTTGGCCGTCTTTCGATGGCAATGTCGACGAAATTGAACTTTACTCTGAGGAACGAGTTCGATCGTTATTTGTCCAACAGGACGAAAATCTGGTGGACCTATTACTAATTAAATTTTCTTCGATTCAGAAGATCCAACGCATTCTCGGTTACTGTCTTAGATTCATCTACAACCTACAGAATAAAGAATCTCGTCGTTTGTATCTTCCATTAAACCGTGCCGAAATTCACACTTCACTTTTGACAGTAGTTAAACGCACTCAACATGTACATTTTAATGATGATATCACGCGCTTGAAAGAGGGCAACCTTATGTCGAAACAAATGCGGAAGCTTAATCCCTTCATTGACGACCACGGTGTGCTCAGGGTGGGTGGCAGGTTATCTCGATCTGGGCTCGAATTCGAGTATAAACATCCTGCCCTACTTCCTCGCGAATCTAAGCTTACTTCTCTTGTGATAGACGCTCTACATCGCTCTACATTAACCAAATTATGTCCATTGCCTAGTCAATGTGACTAATCATCTTCGCTTCCGCGGCGCATTCTTTCTTATCATTTTCATTATTATTATTAATATATATATTTTTTTTCTTTTTCTTCTCTCTTTTCACTGTTTCTTCGTTCACGCAACGTTCCACAGCATTGCCCGTTTTGTATTCTAAATTTTTTTTTAAATACACGTTGTATTTTGGTGGGCGGAATGTTCCGTAACGCCGATTGCTTTTGACAGGCTGTGTAATGACCAATCATATCGTCAGAATTTAAACTGTATAGTTTAAGTTCGCACAAGTCAGCTAAAACGACGGATAGCCGTGAGCCGAGCCAGTTGCACAAAAACGGTTCGTCCTGTCAACTCTCGATCGCCGGTTGTCTAATCGGAATAATCATAAGACGTATTTTTATCGCAATTTAATCTAAAATAACGAGTGCTAACAACCACGCTAAACGTCCCAGTGCTGACAGATGATGCTCACTAGGGTGGATCGCCATTGTATGGAATTTTTTTTTTTTATAAATTAGTTTTCGCGGGGTGCGGAATAGATGCTCTAGGTACATACAATTAAGCAAACAAAATATCAATTTAAAATTTCGATAGCAAGTACTGCCCCAAAGCAGTTGAATAATTTAAAATCTTGTAAAAAATTGTCCCTTTATAAAACAGTTTTGTGTCAATATTAATACTTTAATTTTTACTTTTACATTTCATAATGAATAAAAATTGCCGCGCCTTAAATAATAATACTAAAAAAAATTGATAATATTTATTTTTCCGCGAAAATTTGACAAATTGCCGAGTCCACTTTCTCGCGCCTCGCTCGCGCACCGCGCATCTTTAGATCTACCGTCCATATCTCGCAGTACAGTTTCAAGTTTTACTAACGTTGATCTTCCAACTGACCAACATTACTTTGCTTCATCTACTCCTTCTTCTTATGTAATAAATCCAACAGATAGTGGACTATCTGTTGTATCCAGAACATTGGATCGATACAGTATTTCTGATCAGGCAGGTGCTGCCATCGTCTGCGCTACATTGCAAGATATTGAATTAGTGACAACAGACAATCTTACAAACGTGATTTATTGTACTAAGATTCGACGTGCTCATGCCAAAACTAGGACCACACTGACTGCCATCAACCAGCCCCATTTTGATTTGTGCATTTGCATTTCGTCTGACGGTCAAAGGATAAAACATTAATCATGGAGGATGGACGCAGAAAAGTTGTGATAGAAGAACATGTCAGTCTTTTGAAAGAACCTAGCTCACAATACATTGGTCACATGGGCGTTAAGTTCGGCGATGCTAAAACAATAGCATATTTTGTGGCAAAATCCATTGATTTAGCGTGCATCGTTGCTATCGGAAGTGACGGAACAGCAGTTAATACTGGAACTAAGTCTGGCATTATTCGACTTCTTGAAGGAAAGCTCCATCATCCACTTCAGTTGTTGGTCTGTCAGTTACATTCTAAAGAGTTAAATTTGAGACACCTTTTCGAATACCTTGATGGATTGACAACAGGTCCTAGAAGCTTTAGCGGCCAACTAGGAAAGTTACTCAAAAACTGTGAACATCTTCCTATGATAGAATTTCAAGCAATAGAATGCAACTTACCTATGAACCTTACTTATGAAATTACAAAATCCCGTGACGACCTTAGCACAGACCAGCTTTATTTATTGGAAATGTGCCGAGCAATCGCCGAAGGACAATGTAATGAAAACTTAGCGAAAAGAAACCCGGGTAAAATCTGTCATTCGCGTTGGTTAACAACAGCCAATACTATTCTCCGACTTTACACTTCAACCAAGAATCCGACAGAAATCAGGTGATATTGACTAAATTTGTGCTAAGAGTGTATGCTCCGATGTGGTTTAAAATTTTTTTTTTTTTTTTTTTTTTTATTTAAAGAAAGCAAGACAAAAAATACATATTACAGTAAATAATAAAATAAAATACAGAAAAAAATAGAAAAGTTCCAATAAACTACTTTTCAGTAGTTTGTCGATGGAATGAAATGAATGAATGAAAACACAACCTTCGAGACAACCAAGAGCAGACTTCAACCGGCGAGACACCTCCACGAAACCATAAAATTGTCTCGTTACCTTCCAGAGCATTTGAAAAAGGTGGTAGATCCCGTAATTCAACGCAACGGGTATTTTGGCCAAGCAAAAATATACTTATTAGTATGTTAAACGACGAACGAAGACAGAATAGAGAGTTGGCTCTCAGACGGATTCTAAGTATCCGAGAACTTACGTTGGGGTTCTCTCCAATAAGAGTATTTAAGCTACCTACTTTTAATTTCAACGCAGAAGACTATATTGACTTGATCTACTGGGAAAAACCATCAGAAGCACCTCTTACAAAACTGATATCTAGCGAGACAATAATTGATGCCATTGCAAACCACGAAATTATCGAATCCAACATTTTGTGTATGTTCCGATTGATGCCCTGTCACACGCAAGCCACGGAAAGATGCATCAAAGTGGTAACGGCATCATGCTCTGCTGTTTACGGCCCTGAAAGACGTGAAGGGTGGATACAAAACAAGCTAGAATCTTGTCGTATAATGCCAGTATTGAATTCGAAGAAGGACTATAAAATACAATAACTTTCACGATTTTTAACTATATTTTTTAACAGTGTTTGTGATTTTTTTGTGTAGCAATGGTACTTTTATTGTTTCTTGATTAGTAGATAATATTATTAGTAAATGAAAAGTTATTTTTTTTTATATTTTAACTACTTTTATTGAGCAAAGATTAAACCCTTCTTTTTCTAGTTTCACGCTGTTTTTTATAAATTTGAATTGACTTGGGGCAGTACTTGCACTCGAAATATCTTAATGCTGTCATAATGACTTTTAAAAGTATCCCCATAGAGCATCCATTCCACACCCCGCTGCTAAGAAAAACATAAAAACAAAAAATCGATCCACCCTAATGCTCACTATGCAGATTTCACCATCTCCTCCCGGTAAGTTGATTGTGAATTAACGTTATGTATTGTGTTTTTGCATCGCCTGTCACAAGCCATATAATTCATTTATACTTTATCTGTGTGGAATAGCCCTTTAAAGTGCGGCTATTCCAACCCCTGTTCGTTCTTCGAACAATACTTGTAATCACAATTTTACAAGTGTGTATTTTTTACCTTCTTTAAAATGGATTACATCTATTTTCTGTCAATATCACCTGTATAATACATATTCTCTTATTGTACTGCATCATGTATCACTTCTATGTAAAAGCCTTTTTAGGCGTATATATATATATATATAAATAAATAAATAAATAAACAACCCAACACGGAGAGCTCCTTTATACTTGTTATCGCGGAAAGATAACTACTCGCCGCGGCGGCTTTTGCGTGTGTGGCAAATTTTTTATTTATTTTTTTTTTTTTTATTTATTAAAAGTATACAATACAGAATATAGTATATTATATAAAGCATCGTACTCCCAGGAGTTAATAAACTCATTGCGGGAATGATACGCATTACATGAAACATATAGTTGTATGTATTAAATGGACATATGATGGGACATACACAACATTATTATTTCAGATAGTCATTAATAAGTTGAAGTTTGAGCATGTTAGTTTGGATCTTTTTACATTGACTTGCACATTTGATCTCGTTGGGTAGTTGATTATATTTTGTGTGAGCTATGTATTCTAGGGATCTTAGTCCATATTTTGTTGATTTGATTTTTGGTATATGAAGTTTGTTGTGATTTCTTGTGTTGTGTTGGTGTACGTCGCAATTGTAATAGAGTGTAGTGTTGGAATGTGCCGAGTGTTGAATTACTTGTAATATAGTTTTCGTTATTTCAAAAGTGGGAATGGTATTAAAAGGAAGTATTTGGGTGTTTCTGTAGATGTCTTTGACATGTGTGTCCCAAGGTAGACTGAAAATATTTCGCAGGGCTCTATTTTGGACGACTTGGATTTCTGAAATCATTTTTTTTGTAGCAAATCCCCAGATTCCGGCGAGATATATTAGATGTGAGTGAATCATAGCATGGTAAATCGATTTTAATAGAGAGGGAGGAAGTAACCCGCGAAGTCTATATAAAACACCAGTTATAGGAGTAATTTTGGATAGAACATGTTTAAATTGGTGATTCCATGTGAGTTGTGAATCAATGAAAAGGCCAAGATATTTTGTAACATCAACCCTTTCAAGGCGGTTATTATCAAGACTTATATTAAGACTTACATTTTTTTTATTTGCAAACAGTATGTAATGTGTTTTTTTTATGTTTAGGCTAAGTTTGTTTAATCGCAGCCAGTTTGCCAGGCAAGCTATATCCCTTTCCATTTCCTTTTCAAGTTCGTTTAAATCATTATTGTGATAAAGAATCACTGTGTCATCTGCATAGAGTTGTATTGTACCCTTAAGTCCCCATTTAGCAATATCATTAATGTATATTAAAAATAGCAATGGTCCAAGTACGGAGCCCTGAGGCACGCCACATTTTATCGTTCCCATGTTGCTTGTCCCTTTTCCAACAAAGGTCTGACAGTGTCGATTAGAGAGGTAGCTACACAGTAACTTCAGGGGAGTGCCTACTATGCCTAGGTGTTCTAGCTTCTTTAGTAGTATCCCATGGTCAACCGTATCGAATGCCTTTTTTAAATCTATAAATAAGCCTGCAGCATGCTTACCCTGGTCTATATGCTTTTGGAGGGCGTATACAAAATCGAAGGCAGCACATTTTGTGTTAGATTGGTTTCTGAATCCATACTGTTGGGATGCGAGTAAATTGTTTGATAAGAGATATTTAGTGAGCCTAAGCTTAATATCCTTTTCAAAAACTTTAGAGACGACAGATAGGATGGATATAGGACGATAATTAGAAGGATTTTTTTTGCAATCATCTTTGTAAATCGGAATTATTTTTGCTATCTTTAGTTGATCTGGGAAGATTCCACTATCCAGGGATTGATTAATAAGAAAAACAAGGTGGTCAGCTAATATATCTTTGCAAAAGTTCAGGTACACTGGTGTAATTCCATCTAAACCTGGAGATGCATTAGACTTTAGTTGAGAGATGATACTGAGAACTTCTGTTTTATTTGTTTTGGCCATGTATAAGGACTGGATTGCTTTTTGATCCGTGTTTATAGTGATAGAATCATCTGGATATGATGCAATTGTGGCTGCTAAGTTTTCCCCAACTGATATAAAGAAGTTGTTAAAAGTTGAAGCTATCTGTGTTGGGCATGTTATTTCTTCATTCTTAATGAGAAGACATTCAATTTCATCTTTCTGGGGTGTCGAGCTATTTGTTAGAATTGCATTTATTATTTTCCATGTCTGTCGCGGATTACGCAGGTTTTCTTTAAATATAGTCGTGTAGTATTTGGTTTTAGCATATCTTCTATAGTTGGTAACTTGATTTCTTGTTTTATTTCTCAGTGCTGTGAATATATCACTTTGCTGATTTTTTTTCCAGAGTTTAAACGCATTGTTGCGCTGTTTGATAAGTGCATTTAATTTTGCATCAAACCATGGAGTATTACCCCTCCGTTGGTCTCCTATGCGTAACTCAGATTTATGTTGGGATGATTTTATTGCTGTTTTGATGTATTCATTAAAATTATTATAGTTTTCATTGGCATTACTGGTGGTTTCGTGTGGAAAGTTGTGGGATTCTAAATATGTTTTTAACATGTTTTTATCGGTTTTGGTGTTGTTTGAAAAAGAATGTATTCTATTATTAGTGTGATGTTTCAAGCTGTTTTGGTAATCTAATATCAAAATGTTATGATCACTTAGGTAGGCATCTATATTTGCAGTAGTTGAGGAAATATTTTGTCTGTTTGAGATGATATGGTCTATTAGAGAAGTAGAGGTATCTGTTACTCGTGTAGGATAGGATGTGTTACATATGAAACAGTTGTATGAGTCTAGCGTGTTGATGTACTTAAGAGATGTATTATTTTTTTGAAGAATGTCAATGTTGAAGTCACCAAAGATAAGGGTATCATTTCTACAGTTATTTAAAATAGATTCAAGATACATTAAGAATTCGTTAATGTTTGAGGTAGGCTTTCTGTATATAACATAAATATTTAACGGTTTAAAATTTCTATTACGGATATTAATTCCTAAGAAAGAATTTTCACTACAATGTTTTTCGATAGTTGTAGCATTTAGTGAATGGTGTGTGTAGAGAATCACCCCTCCTCCTCTTTCATTGGTGCGAGACGCGAATGTACTTTGGTAGCCGTCGATGTTGAAGAAGCACTCCTCACCATCTTCCAACCAGGTTTCGGATATTGCAAGTACGTGTACAGTGGGTTTGATGCTCTTTAAAGTTTCTTCAATCTCGTCAATTTTATTTCTGATACTTCTCGCGTTAAGATACATTATTCGAAGGCTATTTTTTATTGGCTTATAGTCTTCAATTTTCTCATATTTGTATTCATTTATACTGGCCTGGGTCCCGGATGCTGTAGTTACAGTTGAGTTAGCCATAGTCAACTCTCTCCATTGTGCGTGACATCATTATGGCACGGTAGGGGCAGTCCCTATCGTTTGATCTGTGTTTTGGTGCCTCAATTTTGCCTTTGGCCATTTTAAAGCAGTTCCAGCAACGGAATTCTTCTTTTTGTTCCTTTTTTGAGCATTCAGATGATTTGTGTTCACCAGCACAGTGTAGACAACGATCTTTTGATTCAGTACATCTCGCGGCGGAGTGACCGTATCCCATGCATTTATAGCACTGCATGATTGGGCAGCTGTCTTCGACTCGGACTCGTTGGAAACCTATATTTATTCTTTCTTGTTTTAACATAGCTGAGTGTACTTCTTTTTTGACGATCAGAATAACGTTTCGTAGCCTATCATTTTTCCTGTTGTTTGTGAATCTTAGAATTTTAATAGCTTCCTTATCATTTCCAGTGGCTTCGTAGATAGTATCATTTTGTTGCACAATCATGTCTAATATTTCGGAATCTTGTGTTTCTTTTTCGATCCCCTTCAAGATAACATTAGGTCTAAGACGTTTGCCCTCATGAGCAACCAAGTTACCATTGGTCAGCCCTGGAATTGCTGTTAGGATCTTCTGTGCATCTGACTTTTTAGGGCAGGTAATTATGACCTTGTTATTTTTGGCCTTTGACATACCACTGACACCCACTCTGAGGTCGGCTGGCTTGATAGTATCCTTTATTGTTGAGGTGATGGATTCTGACGTCGCTTCTTGGTCTGATGACGACACTATTACGGCATGTCTGGTGCGATCTCCTCGATTCCCTACTGCCGAGGCGTAACTGAGTACGGGCTCTTTTTGAGAGTTGGCGCAGAAAGCTGACATTTCCCTACAGTGTCTTTCTTCCATCTTCAGTTGACATTCTGCATTCTGCACCTTGGTTTCAAGTAATTCGACTTCCAGAGCATGAAGTTGTTTTCCCAGTGTGGCTCCTTTCTCAATTATCTCCAGCAAAGATGAGATTATTGTGTCGCGGACTTCTTTGGTTATGTTATTTTTGAGAGGCTCGGCTGCTTTCAGTGCCAGAGTGGCAATTTGAACAATATTCATGGCTGTCTCGGACTGTTTCGTTTTCTGGAGAGAAATATATTGGGGGATTTTAACAGAAGGCAGAATCGGTTTGGTTTTGAGAGGAGGAATTTTGTCTTCGTTGATAGATGGAAGCGCTGGACTGGACTCGTGTGTTATTGGTGAGGATCTTGTAGTAGAGGAGAATGTTGTTGCGGTGGTGGTAGAAAGAGCAGAGTTGGTGTTAGTGGGGATTGACGCTTGTTTATTAGTCTTAATTTCCTTCTTTTGTCGTTTGTCCATAACTTTTCTGCTTTCGGCTCGGGTTTGTCTTGGGGACTTAACTAGTTCTGGACTGCTAATGCTCCGGATTATCGGTGACCTCGGCGTGGTTCCCGATTTTTTAAATGGATCTTTAGCCCCTGGGGGGGTACACGGGGGATCTGCCATTTAAAGTTTATTTTAATGTTTACATGTCACTAAGAGTTGTATTGTATTTATTGTAATGTCCTGTTTTTTTTTTTCACTTGTATATTTATTTTTATATTTACTAATATTTATGGAGAAAAAAATAGATATAAAACGGTAATTATTTATTTGGAATAAATGGGGTTCGAACTGTCGTTCTTCGAAACTCGGCTGTTATAGTTTTGCTGCAAGTGATTTTTCAAATTGCGATATCTTCTAGGATATTGATTTAAATTATATGTTATAAAGGGCAATAATAACTAAAGTTAGTAATGTTTCATATTACCCCGGGTAAATTGCAGTCAGTTCATTATAATATACTGGCTATGTACAGTTTCATCTTTTCTCCGGGAATAGTTTAAGATTTGAACTACAGAGGGTTATTGGTCGTTCAGGTCACTTTTTGGGAACGCGCCGACAGGCCATGGCACGTTACCGACTGGTCATTAAAATGTGGATTATTTATTAATAAAGTGTAACGGATCGGTGTGCTATTTAACATTGTAAGTTTACAGCCGGTCGAGGAGCGACCGCGCTGATTTAATTGTCTTATCGGGAAATTCAAGTTCGGAATTCCGGTTATAATGGCGGGCGGTGATACCGTCCATGTAACATTGTAACGTCAAAGAAAGTTTGGATTGCCAGGGTAGTGCCCGATTATTATTTTGTTGAGAGTTTTTTCGGGTGGCTGCCCTGCGATCGGTTGGACGGGCGAGCAAAAATAACGCGGGTAGGTAGATCGGGACAATACGGGAGAGGACGATTCCGCGGTGTGCGTGGTGTTTTGCGAGAAAAAATGGATATTGAAAATAATGAAAAAGATCACGCGGATACCATGAACCGATTCTTTGGAGTCTTTCCGTGTAAATTAACAAAACATAAAAGAGACGTTTTGACTCCTGAGCGAGATCAGCCGGTTCTTAGTTCAAGTGTGGTTGTTCGGTGAGATTGAAATGTTGAAGGATACAGCCTTTCCGTGTAGACTAACCAAACATTAAACAAACGTTCTGGGTTCCAGTTGCGAATAAGTTGTTATTTTTAACTTGGACATCGAAGTTTGTAAACATAAATAGAAGTTGATCTTAGACAAAAGCATCTTAGACCGGAGAAAAGGGCCCAAGTCTAAGTGATTAATATTAACGGTATCTCTGGAGAGATACTGTTTGAATACCTATAGCGCTATATTACAATTGGCGCAGCCTAGTCAGGGGACAGTGGAGCTAAGTCACACTGTGACTTGTAATTTCTGGGCTACCTACAGCCAGAAAGAAGGAAGTTTGTCTTTTTTAGCTCGCAGTAGCTGAGAGGATTTTCATTGTGAACTATCCTTGGGGCTATCCGTGCACGATAGTCGAGTTGGGGATTGCAGGAGCAGTTTTGCCTAAGGAAGCCAGATGACAAGAAGGAAGGAAGCGTTTGTATCTCAAGAAATCAATCATTACAGACGACATCAGTGCAGCTGGGCGATCGTCAGTGGCATATGTTACTGAGATAAGTACTGCTATTACTTTTGGAGGTGCTGTGAATTTTTGCGCGTTGTTATTGTTGTGTGGTTTTTTCTTTCAGTGATTATTTTTTTCTCGTTGGCCATGGAACCGGGAAGGATTCCACGGTTTGACCATCTGAGCGGTGACTGGGGGTTGTTCCGCCTCAGATTGGAACAAAGCTTCATCTTGTGTGATGATTCACCGAGCAATGTAAAAAAAATGCGCTTTACTCTTAAACTTGCTGGAGACAGACACGTTGGCCATATTGATCAACCTTTGTTTTTCATCGAAAGTCACGTTTGCTAAATTAATTGAATTGCTAGAGAAAGATTGTGTGGAGATGCGTTCACTTTTCCGCAAAACCCAATGAGGGGATCAAAGAATTTGCTGTGAGAGAGGTAGAAACAAAAAACAAAGCTTGAGCAAATTCGAAGTGTTTTAAATAAAAACAAAACCGGGCATATAAGTAAATATACGGTAAATCCAATCATTGTAGGTTCAGGGGAGAAGTTAAATGTAGCTTTTGTTATATTCTTAATTTTACTCTGGCAGGCATTGAAACAGACGGCCCTAAATTCTATTTGATGCAAATATCTAATTTGATAAAATGTCTTCCAAACTCGTTGCTTGTAGGTAGAAACAAAAACAAGTGCCACCGCTCTAACACCAACTCTGACAAAGGGCAGGAAGAAGAAAATAAAACAAAAAGAGCTTACCGAGAGCCTTCGAGCCGAAGTTTGAATATGATTACGGACTTAGAAAAATATTGAATATGTTTTATAGTGCAAAACCCAATGAGCGAATCAAAGAATTTGCTGTGAGATAGTTAGAAACAAAAACAAGTGCCATCGCTCCAACACCAACTCTGACACGGGGCAGAAAGAAGAAGTTACAACAAAAAGAGCTTACCGAGAGCCTTCGAGCCGAAGTTTGAATATGATTACGGACTTAGAAAAATATCGGATATGTTTGATAGTGCAAAACCCAATGAGGGGATCAAAGAATTTGCTGTGAGAGAGGTAGAAACAAAAACAAGTGCTATCGCTCCAACACCACTGTAGCGTCGATAAAAATCTACATTAAATAATTAATAATAAACCGCTCGACCTACTTAGTACCTACTCCCGAATTATGTACCTGCATCGCATCGTAAACAAAGTAATCTACGTACTACAAGACCTACTTGTCTAACGACAACAATAATATCGCAAGTCGGTCTTAAACATTACGAGAACTCGCCAGAAGGTTCGAGTCTACGGCCTAGGCATAATTGCCACGCCGTCGAAAGTTCGCGAAAGGTCCAGATCGAGCGAGTGGCTTCGATTTGGTTGCCATTTAACTACCTGCTGTCGCCACCGGCCGAACAATATAAATAAGCCCGACGCAGCGAGCATATTATCAGTGTTCAGTAATTACTATCGTCGGCTGCACCTACTTACTACGGCCTAGTTTCGCGAGCGTTCATAGTATTTGTGCATAATAAACGTGAAATACTTTGATTGTAAAATCAGCTTTCAACTTATCAATAAACGCTATACCTGAGTGAGAGATCTTTTCATTTATACACCACAATAACCACAGTGGTGACCCCGACGTGATGAAGTCGCCTCTTCGTAACTGACCGGGCAACTCGCATCCAGTTTTTCGTGGACACCGGCGCGGATCTCTGCGTTTACCCACGACGCCTAGTCCAAGGCCGTCCAACCAAGCAGCCTTACGAATTAGCGGCCGCAAATGGAAGCACCATCGCGACGTATGGAAGCCTGACGCTCAACCTGGACCTAGGCCTGCGTCGTGATTTTACTTGGAGTTTCGTCATTGCTGACGTCTCCAGGCCCATCATAGAAGCGGATTTTCTAGCACGATTCGAGATCCTAGTTGATGTCCACAACAGGCGATTGCTGGATCAGGTGACGAACCTGACAACTACAGGCAGGCGCAGTAACAACATGACCGCTTCCATTAAGACTGTCACAGGGACATCCCCCTACCACAAACTTTTACAACAGTACCCGGACCTTACGCGCCCTGACGGCGCCATGAAGGAAGTTCGCCATACTACCCTTCACCACATTAGAACTACTCCAGGTCCTCCAGTCGCAGAACGTCCTCGCCGCCTCGCCCCTGACAAGCTCAAACGGGCCAAGAAAGAGTTTGAGACCATGGTCCGATTAGGAATTGCCCGGCCTTCTGAGAGCTGTTGGGCATCCCCACTTCACATGGTCCCTAAGAAGGACGACCAATGGCGACCATGCGGTGATTACCGCGGATTGAACGCCAGAACTATACCTGACCGGTACCCAGTCCGACACATCCAAGATTTCGCCCAGTCGCTGAGGGATACCAACATATTCTCCACAATAGACCTGGTACGAGCTTACAACCAGATTCCTGTAGCTCCTGAAGACATCCCGAAGACGGCAATATCCACGCCGTTCGGACTCTTCGAATTTCCAGTGATGTCCTTCGGCCTCCGTAACGCAGCCCAGACGTTTCAACGTTTTATCGATGAGGTCACCAGAGGATTGGACTTTTGCTACGCATACATCGACGACATCCTCATTGCCTCATCATCAGAAGAGGAACACATGAACCACCTCAAGACCTTGTTCCAGCGCCTGCAGGAATATGGGGTGGTCGTCAACGCCAGCAAATGCCATTTTGGATTGCCTGAAGTAAAATTCTTGGGGTACCTGGTGTCTGGTGAAGGCACTACACCCCTGCCAGAGAAAGTCGACGCAATAAAAAATTACAGTCGGCCTGAAACGGTGAAGGATTTACGACGCTTTTTGGGAGCTCTCAACTTTTATAGGAGGTTTCTCCCCAATGCAGCAGAGACGCAAGCACCGCTCAATGATTTCCTCACTGGAAAACAGAAAGGCAAGCAGCCCATTTCCTGGACAGCAGCGACCTTGGAAGCCTTTGACAAGTGCAAGGAAGCCCTTGCTCAGGCGACCTTACTAGCTCACCCAAAGTGTGAAGCCCCACTATCCATAGTCAGCGACGCTTCTGACACCACAGCTGGCGCCGCACTCCAGCAGCTCATCGCAGGTCACTGGGAACCGCTGGGTTTCTTTTCAAAGAAATTTAGCGCGGCTGAAAGAAAATACGGCGCTTATGACAGAGAACTCCTGGCCATCTACCTCGCTGTGAAACACTTCAGACACATGGTAGAGGGCAGCACGTTCACCATATTTACGGATCACAAACCCATCACTTTCGCCTTTCACCAGAAGGCTGATAAATGCTCCCCAAGGCAGTTCCGACACCTTGACTTCATTAGCCAGTTCACCACGGACATTCGCCACGTAGCGGGCAAGGATAATATCGTCGCAGATGCCCTCTCCAGGGTCGAGTCAGTCGACGCTCCCCTGGACTATGCAGCACTGGCAGCTGATCAGGTGGACGACACGGAAAATTACTGGCAAGAAAATCCGAAGACTCTCCAATATTTGAAATAAAGAATCATTACGACCTCAAAAATAAAATCATGTAAACAAACAATAAATTCCATAACCATCTATAATATATTGAACACTTATACCAAAAATGGATCCATTAACTGAGATTGAATTCGATTACCCTTCTCCCGAAACCACCACAACTTCAACAATACGAGAAATTAATGACTACATACAAAACAAAAAAACAAAAACATTAAAAATACTCCACCAGAATATTAGAAGCATCAAAAAAAATTTCGTAGAGTTGACAGTGATGCTAGAGCAACTTGATGAGGAAATCGACATTATCATACTCACAGAATGTCGTATAAAAAAAGAAACATATTCACCAAAACATCTGGACAAATATAAGGTATATAACTCCACGCAACATAAAAGTCAGAATGACGGAGTGATAATTTATCTTAAAAATGAGATCCAAGGAATTGTAAGGGAAATTCAACTCAGAGACGCAAACTGTCTACTGATAAACATTAATAATGACATCTCAATATTCGGGATATACAGATCACCGTCAACAAGAGACATATACCCTAAAAGTGAATTCTCTCCCTTGCACAATTTTTTACCAAAATGTACGGGGATTAAGATCCAAAACCGATGATTTCCTACAAAGTGTAATAATACAGAACAACGATCTTATATTACTATCAGAGACATGGCTTAACGACAGCATTTACAATAGTCAACTCTTCGATCAACGGTATGACGTGTTCAGAAAGGACAGAACCTCGGGACATTCAAGGGGAGGAGGAGTACTGCTAGCCGCGAGACGTGACCGTGCAACTCAAACCCAGAGACTTACCTATCTGGAAAGTAAAGACGAGAATATGTGGATAAAGACATGCCTAAATGATTTTGGTGTTATTTACATATGTGTTGTGTACATTCCACCGGCATCGCCAAATAAAACATATACCGATTTTTTTGATAAGGTTACTGAGAATTTTAATTTTTTAATCAATAAAAAGATTATTATAATAGGCGACTTCAATCTAAAATCTAGTAACAAAGGCACCGAAATGGATCTCATATATTTTATGAATCTTTTCCAAATGGAACAAAGCAACTCTATTACAAATGTGAAGGGAAGCACGCTGGACATTGTTATCAGCAACATTGATTTAAAAGTATATAAATCCTTATACTCACTAGTTAAAGAAGACGCTTATCATCCATCGTTGTGTATAGAGATTTCGCCGAACAAAAACACAACCAATTGTCAAACACGAAACTTGTGGAATAATATTGATAATAGTGTTAGGCGAGGATGGAACTTCGAACATGGCGATTTTAAAGCTCTTTATTGCCATTTACAATCTCATGACTGGCAACCTTTGAAGGACATAAATGATGTTAATTTAGCGACACACTTTTTCTATTCCATAATTTATAAATATTTTGATATGTGTTTCAAAATTAAGCGCACTCCGAGGAATGGTAGAAAATATCCTAAATGGTTTTCTAGTGAGATTGTTAGCGACATAAAACTCAAATTCAAACATTACAAAAAATGGAAGAAAACTGGAATGGTGAGTGACCGGGAAATGTTTTGTCTACTTAGAACAAAAATAAAACGCAGTATTCGATTAGCACATGTGCAATATATTAATTCTATTGAAAAAAATATCAAATGCGATCCCAAATCTTTCTGGAAGTATATCTCGTCCAGAAGAAGTGATGGCGGGTTTGTTGACCATGTTACTTGGAATAATCAGTCTTTCTCAGGAGCAGATATTCCAGAAGCATTTGCAGACTATTTTAAATCAACTTATAGTAAGGAAGCTGCGGACTTGAAATCTTTTATACCTGGAAAAAATACGCCAACAAAAGCACAGAATGTTGATATTCAAAATATTACAAACACTGACATCACCGCTGCTGTTAAAAAATTAAAATCCAAAACTTCTTTTGGACCGGATCTTATTCCGTCATTCGTGTTAAAGGGATGCTTTGAGCCCTTATTAACACCTCTCGCGTATATTTATAATCTCTCACTTAACTCCGGAATATTCCCAGACCTGTGGAAAATCTCTAAAGTTACACCGTTACATAAAACTGGTGATAAGGCTTCAGTCTCTAATTATAGACCAGTGGCGATCCTATCCTCTCCAGCCAAGTTGTTTGAACTAATAATTCATAAATGCATTTATACCCAAGTTGAACCCTTTATAATTGACCAGCAACACGGTTTTAGGTCTGGCAGATCTACTGTGTCTAATCTAATGGTTTTTACGGAGTACATATCTCAAGCTCTTGATAGTAACAATCAAGTAGATGTATCATACAATGACTTCGCAAAAGCCTTTGACTCAGTAGATCCGCTTATTCTCCTAAATAAACTCGACCAATTTGGATTTTCAGCGAAACTTCTATGTCTATTTGTAAGTTATTTCTCAAATAGACAACAATACGTAACTTATGGTATTTTCCACTCTTCCAACTTCATCACAAACTCTGGAGTTCCACAGGGGTCGAATCTTGGACCCTTACTTTTCTCGCTATTTATCAATGACATTTACCATTGCATAAAATTTTCCAAGTTTCTCTTATTCGCGGATGACATGAAACTATTCCTTTTAATAAAATCTTTGGAAAATTGCTTGCAGCTACAAAGTGATATAAATTCTATCGTCGAATGGAGTCATACCAATAAATTAGGGTTTAATATTAAGAAATGCTCCATTATGTGCTACACCAAGGCAAACAAAACGATTTACTATAACTACAAAATGTCTTATTCATCTCTTCAGCACATTGTTATTTCAAGAGATTTGGGAATCGCATTTGATACGCACTTAACATTTCACGTCCACATAGAAACGATATGCAACAAAGCTTTAAGAATGCTAGGATTTGTGCTAAGCAACTCCAGACATTTTTGCAGCTCGGCCGCGATTCGTGTGCTATACTATAGTTTAGTACGTAGCATTTTGGAAAGTGGTTCTGTAATATGGGGACCAATGGATTTAACTTACTCTCAAATGATAGAGAAAGTACAAAAGAAGTTTCTGAGATATTTATATCTTAGAGACTTCGGATATTATCCCTGGTTATATCCATCAGCCTTTTTGTCCGGCATGCTGGGTATTAATAGCCTCACCGATAGAAGGAAAACTGCTTTGCTGATAACAGCATATAAACTTCTAAATGGTAACGTCTGTATTCCCGATATTATAGAAAAATTTGAGTTTTATGTCCCCGACAATTATACAAGAGCGCGCAGGCACAGAACCTTTGTCGTTCCAAAATGCAGAACCAACTTACCATTAGTAATGCCGCTCGGAAAAATGATTATGTTACTAAATTACCTGTCCCCTGATATAGATATTTTCCAACTTAATATTCACCAGTTCAAAAACGCTATTATTACTTAATAAATTAAAATAAAATGTATGTTTATTATTGGTTATGTATAACTGTAAGTCCAGCGATAACTCGACAACTGCATAATATAATATATATAACATATGTATATATATAAATAATGATTTCATGAATAGTTTTTTTTTTTTTAACTTATTATTTTTTGTACTGTATATTTAATCAACCACCATAACACGGGCATGTGCCTAGCTTGGTGGTTTTAACACACCTAAAAACTGTAAAAACCAATAAAAACACTGAATAAAGATAAAAAAAATTTACAATAGCTCATCTCAATAGTCATTTTTTAGGATGCTGTATGGATGGTCTTTTCAAGGAAAGGAAGGAGAGGAAGTTCAGGTAAGGAAAAGGGTATGCGGGGTGGGTAGGAATCAAGGAGTCCATTATGACTCCATTCCTCTCACTGCGGTGATCCGGTCTAAAAAAACCTGACTCCATGAAACTGGGCAACCCTGCTAGGTCACTAAACGGAATGAACCACTTGGCGCGATTTATTGCAGAGGTGTTATCCAATGATTCCTAGGGAGACGGTACCCATACCAGCCTCCCAAATTACACAGACTCTAGAAAAATAAATATGATTTACAATAATAATTAGTTATTATTGTAAATCAAATTTATTTTTCCTCCCGTATAGAACCACGCTTATAGAAGTGAGGAACTTTATCAAAAATCAGCCCACGTAAAAACAGCGGTCGATGATATTTTGAAACATTGTGATGGCAGTAAATGTAATTTGGTTTTGCAAAGAAAAAAGAAACACATTCCTTTATCAAAATGTGTAATGTTGGTGATATCTATGCTTACGACTTATATATGGATTTATTTGCTATCTAGCATCTACATTAAGGCCACGTCCGCACAGGCAGGCGGCTTGCTTAGCGCCTAGAGTCTAGCGAGTCACCTAGCGAGTAGCTTAGTAAAACAAACGTACTAGAACACTCGCGACTGGCCGCACTGCGCGCTTGGCGTCTAGCTAGTCGCTATGCTAGTCGCTTTGCGGGTATCGAAGTGAACGAACGTGTTGGTTTTTTGTCACTAGGCGCGAGGCATTTTTGAAGAGAAAAATGGACGAAATATTAATTGCATCTGTTTTTAAAAGAGAACCTCTGTGGAATCCAGCTAATGAACTACATAAAAATGTAGTTGTCTTAAAAAAAAAAAAATAATTATGTCATAATTTTTTTTACAATGCGACGTTAATTATGGTTATGGCGTTGGATTATGTATACTAAGAAGTATATCAAATGATTCTCGGGGCTGGACTGGTAAAATTTTTCGTCAAAATTACGCAATTATTTATACAGAACATTAAACTGCCCATGACTTGACCGTGACTTATTTATGTCATGAACCCAACATGATGGATAAGGCCGTGAAATGGTATATTTTAAAGATAAATTTTCTGTAAGTAGCAGTTTTAGAGCTATTTTTGAAAGTGACATCTCGTCAACTAGACGACAAGCAAATGACCAAGACACCTAGCGACCCACCACGCAAACCACCTTCAGTGCGGACACCGTGTATCCTAGCAAGTAGCCAGAATGCAAGCCACTAGGCTCTAGGCGCTAAGCAAGCCGCCTGCCTGTGCGGACGTGGCCTAAAGGTTCCGGAAAGCATTTAACTCTCAAATGTTAACTCCAAAATCCAGTTGTTTCTTAACCTTTTCCACTCTGTAGGCCACACATTCTGGCCCATACGATTTCGGTAGACAGCTCCGTCGGCCAGAGGGTCTGGCCCGGTGCAGGTATAAGTTTAATCACCAATTTCTATGTACCTAAGTACATTCTACAAACTATTATTTCCGATAAGTACAAAGAATGCACCAACCAACATTTATTCATTTAAATTTACCGTTAATTAGATATATTCTTGGAAAAATAGATGCATTATTTTAACATACTTAATGCTTGTTTTATTCCAATATTTTCGGAACAGTCAGTTGTTGTCCTGCGTTTACGACGGTTCTCCGCGATTACTCCCACTTTTTGTGACCATATTTTTTCGTTTTGTGGAACTATTATATTTCTATATAATTTACGTATTTAAAGAATATATTTATTTAACCGTCATGGAAAATAATGATAGTTTTACTGCGCAGTTCAGTTATAATGAGGAATGTGATTGTATCGCTAGTAGTGATGATGAGGACCTTCTTACATTTAATAATATTGATTGCAATGACAATGGTAATGTGATAGTAAGTGATAGTGAAGAAGTGGGTAACAACCAGAGATGTGCAAAATGAGTACCCAAAACCATTTGAAATGCAAAATGGAAATAGGTCAAAACTTTTCCATTTGAAAATGCAAAATGCAAAATGGTTTTTAGAAAAGCATTTAAAATGCAAAATGCAAAATACCTATTTTCAAAATGCATTGAAAATGCAAAATGGTTTCTCAGATCAAACCATTAAAATAATTATTGAATTTTTAAACTATTTTGTCATTTAATAATGGACATCAATGTAGAACAAATATATTACATGATGGTAAATCCAAAAACACCACGACTACTGATCATAAATATACCACCTACTGATTATGAAACCACAAAAAATTTGCGCGGGACTAATGTTGCCAACGTAAAAACATAGAAACTGCTATATATCATTTAATATTAGAGCGTCACACAGTGGGGTAAAAATCGCCTTTCATAGACATAGAGACTTGAATTTTCAAGGGTATTTTTTTGGCTAGAAATGGATTCTGCTGATCATTACTATGCTTTAAAATTTCGTACGAAGCAATTGCGTGTACAAATGAAGGAGTTATTATTTTTTAAGAAAAAATTGTATGGCACTGACATTAAAAACGAGGCTATCTCTGGAATCATAAGGTTGGCCATTCTATCCTTACACACAGATATACTACTATTTATTTGTATTTTTTGACATACTTCGTATTGTGGCGCAATTGCGATTTTTTTTTTTTTAAATTCTCAAAGTTGAAAAAAAATCTTTTTATGTTGATGATTCATTTTAATGCTAAAATGCTTTACATATTAGTATGCTTTGTCTAGTTTACAATATTTTATTTACACTGCAAGCCTACTTAAGAATTAAAATGAATCATCAACATTAAAAAGTGTTTTTTTCAATTTTGATGTTTTAAAAAAAAATCGCAAGTTGTACCACAATACGAAGTCTGTCAAAAAATACAAATAAATAGTAGTACATCTGTGTGTAAGGATATAATGGCCAACCTTATGATTCCAGAGATAGCCTCATTTTTAATGTCAGTGCCATACAAATTTTTCTTAAAAAAATGATAACTCAATAAGGTTGAGGACCGACTGATATTTGGGGCTTATGAAAAAAAGATGAATGGAGATAGTAGGAAGAATGTTACAAAAAAGCATTTAAAATGGAAAATGCATTGAGAAAAGCATTTAAAATGCAAAATGGTTTTTAGAAAAGCATTTAAAATGGATTTATTTGAAATAAAGCACATCTCTGGTAACAACCCAAGTGATACAGATAGTGGAAGTGATATTATGCCGCCCAAAAGAAAGAGATGTGCTTATTTCAGTGAAGATAGTGATGAAGAGAATATTGAGATTCCGCAACAACCTTCTATACTGCTTCCTAGGGAAAACAATCTCTTTTTTTGGGGCTTAGAAGTTTCGGTGGTAAATGCTTACATTTTGTACAAGGAAAAAAAGTTTAAAAACAATGAAAAGCCGATGAGTCATCTTCAATTTGTGGATAGGCTAATAATTCAACTGGTTGGAAAATATAGAGAAGGTGTAAAAACAAGGAAAGGAAGACATTCGGTCTTAGATCCAGAACAGCGGTTAAATCACGTGAATCTACATGTAATACCTAATACTTAATGCGCAGAAAAAGTACAGGGATTGCGTCGTTTGCGGTTCTAATAGAGAGGGAGGGCAGAGAAAACAAACAATGTATCACTGTAAAAATTGTGATAACAAACCGGCACTTCATGTGGGAGAATGCTTCGAAAAATATCATACTTTAAAAAACTATAAGTGATGGTGATTTAGTAATAATATAATAAGTAAGAAAGATAAATTTATAATGACTGTAACGGTGTAAAATGTTGGGGCGCCAAATGTAACGTAAGATATATTGGATGCCAAATGTAATGTAGAAACATTCCAATGTTTACATGTAATAGAGAGTACAAAAACGGTAGAGCAAAGATCTCAATCTCATGATTGTGGGGTTAATTTTCTGTCAAGTAAAGGTGGGAAATCAGAAATAATAAGAGTAAATACTTAATCGAAATTATATTGAAACCTTCAAAATTACAACAAGGGAATACAAAAGATACCAATGTAAACATAGGAATAAAAGTAGACACATACCAGATGACTCCTGAACCAAACTAAGCTAACTTTACGTGGCCGAGAAACGAAGGAATAACAACGGGTGGCGAACAAAAACTTGACTCCGGTAGAGGGGAACAGACCCGTGGCGGAAGCCAGGACATCCTTCATTTAGTGGAGACAGGAGGGCGCAACTCCTTCAACGCGCGCCTGTAGGATCTTCAGGTCCGCAGCACGTGGTAACCAACCAGACTCGTCTTACAGACTTCGGGAACAGCAATCCGTCCCTTCGCGACGCGGGGATAATCAGCCATCAACTTCTAGCCACAGCTAGGACCAATCTATTTGCGGTTTCAAGTCCGAAACACGAGTACTACAAACATGACCACCGGCCAACACTCGATAAAAAGCGGGGTTTCATAACCTCCACTAAAAAATAATAACCAACACGAACTATTCGTGTTAGGAAAAACACCCGGCGCCCTTTTTAAAAGATAAGAATAACTTCTAATCACATGATTAACTCAGATTAAAACACCTTAAATGGCGAGTGACTGGATCACCGAACCGCTGGCCAAACAGCCCGGGGAGGAAGTGCCCATAAACAAAACTCTCTCTTCTTCCTTAAAAAATATTGCCAAACTTCAAAAAAAACACCATAGACAAAATAACCCCAATTAGGGAAGAACTACACTTGTCACAAAATATTTATGTGACATGACATTGGACCGAATCGCGAGTTTTTTATTGTGATAAATACACTTCTGGATTCCCAACACGCCTCGTTCTTAAAACAGTTACAGAAAATGAAGTTTTGATAGCAATAAAGTCTCTCAAAAATTCCTCATCTTCCGGCATAGATGAAATACCCAATACTGTTCTAAAAAAAATTTCCCCCGATATAACTCAACCACTAACTCATCTTCTTAATATTAGCATCCGCCAAGGCCTTTTCCCAACTATTCTAAAACAAGGTCTTATTATCCCTATTTTCAAAACAGGCTGCAAACTTGACGTCAGTAATTATCGCCCTATTACTTTGCTTAATTCCCTTACGAAAGAGTTTGAAAAGATCGTTATTACTAGTCTGATGGAATATTTGGAAACCAACAAACTATTATCGCCACGTCGATTTGGCTTCAGAAGACACAAAAGCACTAACGATGCCATAGCCACGGTTACTGACTATATCTCTGGCCATCTGGATAAGGGCTCGAAATGTCTGTCGGTATTCCTCGACCTTTGCAAAGCATTTGATACAATCTCACATATCAAATTAGAACGCAAACTGTTCAATATTAAGGTATTATAAATAAGGAATTAGACCTTCTCTATAGCTTCTTATCTGGCAGATCACAATGCGTTAAAATCAGAACAACAAAGAGTCATAATCTGCCAATTAGTTACGGTGTCCCACAAGGCAGAGTTTTAGGTCTAACCCTCTTCCTGATATATATCAATGAGTTATGTAACCTTGATATCGATGCCACTATTGTCAGTTTCGCCGATGACACAGTCCTACTATTCCAATCGAAAGAATGGACTACCGTATACGCCAAAGCGGAGGAAGGAATTCAAAAGGTAAAACAGTGGCTCGACTCTAATTCACTAACTCTGAATGTACCTAAAACAAAATACTTACGGCCGTTCTTCCCAATCCTACTGATCAACTACTGAGCCGAAATTTTGGCTCAACACTGCTCAAACGCACAACTATGCTCTTTCCAACGGAAAAGTGACAACTGAGTGATCAACCAATTTAAGGAAGCCAAACTACTGGATTAAGCTTGCCTCAGTAAATGACTACTTACAAAAAGTGTCAACAGAGTGAAACATATTTGCGAGGCCAAGGCACGGTGACATTAAAGTCAAGCTAATACTTTATTTTTAACATATTTCATACGCTTAAATATTAAATATCAGTTTACGAATTACAGTACTTAAAAAAATATATGCATTAATAATAAATACAATAATTAATTCTTCTTATGTTAATTTAGCATTGAAAGTTTTAACTTTGATGTCATTTTATTGTCTATGAAAGTGGGCATGGCCACTTAAGATAATCAACAGTAAAGATGTTTGGAAACAGGCGAATCGAACGTTACTGAATAAATCACTTGGCTGATCGGACCCTGAGATTGATCGTTCGAAATGTTGGGAACAACGGCGGTTACTGTTTAGTCTCACCAATATCCCAATGTCAAACCTAACTCTAAAAATACACGTTGGCAAAAATTCTCCCCTTGACCAGAATTGTGACTGCCCATGCCTAGAACAAGCAACCAATATCAAATATCTAGGACTACCCTTTGACACACACCTAAATTGGAAACAACATATCTATAACATTACATTTCTGACGGCCGGCGTGGTCTAGTGGTATACGCTTTTGACTACAGATCCGAAGGTCGCGGGTTCGAACCCGGCGTGCGCAAATAAATTTTATTTGATTAATTTGTGTTATTTCACAATTAATTAATCTAAAATAATATATAGTATATTTGCGGCACGTTCCAGAGTGGAAGATACTCTCAGTATCGCCCTGGTGTAAGACCACCATTCAGAATTGAAACGTTGCTTGAAATGGCTTTAACCGTGTTTGGTGACCAGATCTGAATAGCCAGGTACTTCCCCACCTTCCTCTTCCCCATCTCCCTCCCCTCCCCAATACCCTCAGCCTCACAACATACCCCAATTGGGGATGCCATAGTCTCACTGGCTCCAGACGGGAGCAGTTGGGACTCTTGTGCGGTATTACTGTAAAAAAAAAAAAAAAAAAAAAAAAAAAAAAAAAAAAAAAAAAAAAAAAAAAAAAAAAAAAAAAAAAAAAAAAAAAAAAAAAAAAAAAACAAAATTCGTAAATCTATTTACTTTTTCAAACCAACACGTAATTTCCTTGACCTTAAACTTTTAAAATCAGTATATTTCTCACTATGCCAATCACACATAGAATACGGAATTTTAGCTTGGGGTAATACTTCTTCTAATGCCCTCGACCCCATTATTAAAGCACAAAAATTAATCATAAAAATAATTCTCAAACTTCCTCTTTCTACCAACACTGATACTATCTTCAATACTATCAACGTTATGGACATAAAACAGCTCTTTGCAAGATCCATCTTGATTAATTTACACCAAAACAGCAAAACACTAAACAAACCAACTCAACGATACCCAATACCCGAGCCAAAAATAAAGAACTTCTCCAAACTCCTTTTGCTAGAACCACTTTTGGGCAAAGACATTTTAAATACACAGCTTGTAATCTATACAATACACTACCAGCCACGATTAGACAAACAGAGTCAATAACCAAATTCAAACATGAAATAAAGAAATGGATAACAAGTACTGGGCGTCCCATTATCGCAAACATCTGTAAACCAAATTACACGTAAACAATAACAACAATTCAAATACTAAATAAAATAGTAGAATCAATAATTGTATAAAAACCCATTTGTAACTACGTTCTCCAACTAAATGCATTTATTTTTCATATATATTTATAATATTGCCGTACCTGTACCTACTCTTTCAATTGACTCCATAGTTTAAAGTGCATACAAATTTGTATTTTGATTTAGTTATGCATGTAAATATTCTATAAGTATCTGAATACGTCTGTCTCGACACAGGTGTACCCTAGTGAGACAGATGTCGATAAATACACGTAAAAAACTTTATGTTGATAGATAAATAAATAAATAAATGAAAAAAAACTTAAAATGTGACATTGTTATATTATGCATAGTTATTTATATATAAGTCTTAGATGTAAGTCACTAGTGATAATTGTAAAAAATTGTTGTAAGCCAGTAATATAAGTCGTAGATGTAAGTTACTAGTTATAATTATAGTATGTACAAAACTATAACTTGTAATCACCGTGTAGAATTTTTGTCAAATTTATTATCTATTTATGTGTTGTGGGCTGGTCTATCTTTTGTTTCCTGAATGAGGGTCAGAATCTAAAATAATATAACCAATGCAAAATAAGAAACCATGTACTAGCCATAAAACTTAAGCCAATCGGGTCCAGGTAGTCACCGGTCAACCCCTGTGCGGTACAGGAAAATTAGAAAGGGATTTCTACAAGGACTTACATTGGATTATTTATATATTATTCCCATACTTTACATAATTATCGCTACGCAATAAAAGAAATTATGTAAATAAAACATATTGAAATCAAACGTATTATCTTTTAGTTACTTAAGTTGTGATTTAACAACTATTTTATGCAAAATGTACCAAACATTTGATGGTCACACGAATTACCAGAGAGGGTGCCACGTAAATATTGAACTAAAAATTTCACTTTTAAATCAAAAATATAAAATTAATTTTTAATCAGAGTAGCCAATTGGTTCTGAGAAAAAATGGTCAGAGTGGAAAAGGTTAAAGATGCCAGTAATCCCAAAATTCGTTAAACTGAACAGGCTCGGTTTTTAATTGTTCGGATATAGAGGCTGTACTGTCTAGACTTGCGGGGAATTACTGCCGTCGAATCTACTCCGCTCTAGTATGTCCTCTATCACGGGGGCCCCCCGCTCCAGTTGTGCATCCACCGCCCGCAGCCAGGCAGCCTCCTGCCTTCGCCGCAGTGAAAGCAGACTGCTCACCGCGCCCGTCAGCGAGGAGATGTCTTTCGCCAGTTGGGAGAGGTCGGGACGCTGCAAGAGGAAAGCTGCGTGCTCCGCGAGTAGGGGTGCTTCACAATTCGAGGTTCTTTTCGAACGCCTGGAATAAATCAAATAACATTAAAATCAGTTTAGACCTACCTACAGTAAGAAGATTTGTGTATATACATGTTTACAAAATAGGTCGAGCGAGCTATTGTTTACTATGTTTTCATTGGTGCTAAATGGAATGAGACCACTCCCATGTCAAAAGTATCAATGTTTGGTGAGATTATGACAGGTTTTTAGTAAAGAAATATGAAAATAACAATATTGATACTGTCAACTTGGGAGTCTCTGGGAATCTCATTCGATTCAGCACGAATGAAAACAGTATATTCTCCTTACAATCCTTTGTTCTTTCATTCACTGGACCTAGTTTGCAAACTGTATTTTCAAAAATCCTCCCTAGAGGGGTGTTCCTAAAAATTTTTTTTTAGGGCACAATGATCAGAATCAGAAAAACAAACTTACCCCATATTTACGCTTCATACTTCTAAAACATTTGTTTGCATTGCAGTCATACAGTCATGGGCAGATTTATTCACAGAAGTGAATCGATTCAGTCTGATTCCCCTGACCTTGTGAATTGATTAGTTTTATTTGTTTCTTTAATTCACAAAAGAAAGAAATTTTTTTGAATTGCAAATTGTGTTGTATCGCACTTTTCGTATATCCGGCACAGACTTTATTGTAAAATAATGTCATTGCATACATACAAATTACGTCATAATAGCTGTTATTTTATCTTCATGTTAGGTTAGGTTATTTAGTGTAAATCGCAAACTGAATCTTAACAAAGCTGCGCTCAAAGAGACATTCATAAATTTCTTTCTGAAAGACTGTATTCTAAACGACGCGCGACGGGGGTATTTTAATTTATTAATATTATGATAATTCCACAAATTTTTTTTTAATAAATTGTGATATAAGTGTATATTACAACACGCAAAAAGTTTTTTGTTTCACCCGTAAAGTTAAGTAAAATAAATTTTATTTTATTGATTAAACTTCAAATAATTCCACTTCATGTGGTCTAATATAAGCATATATTTTTACATTTTAATGTGAATATTTTATAACCAGACAATCTGCAAATCTTCATGTTATATCTACCCAAGACCTAGGTTTGAAAGTAGGTAGGTACGTAGAATAAAATAATAATATAATCATCGTATCGGGCCTTTTCTCGCTACAGTTAATGTTTGAAGTCGAAAGTGGAAGTCTATGTGGGCACGGCGCCTGGGGGAATGAAGGGTCTGCTGAACAGATTTGCAGCCGGCATTGAGGAATAAATTAATAACTTTTGACTAGTGTTTTGTGTCTTGTCTTGCGACGACTGGATTTACTAGCGAGCAGGTAAGGAGTAAGGACTATACTGTGTTCATCGAAATATACTGGAATAATGCATTGCGGACAAACTGGGTCCTCTCAGACCTGTGACGTCAGAACTGAAAAAGACATAAATGGTTTGTTTCCTTAAAAAGGTGAAATAAAAATTGAGATTTGAATTTGAGTGCTCGGGATAAACTCGATAGCGACAGACACATGTGAGACATGTGACTGGGACCTGTTAGGACTAGAGGTGAGGCGTATTTATCGTACCTAGTAAAAGTACCGGGTATTTTCATGCGATACTTTGTACTTGTGACAAGTCTCCAAAATACTTACAAGTATTTTATACAGGGACTAAATATTTTTAATAGGTACTTTTACCAGGTATTTTTGATGGGTATTTTTTAGTAGGTATTTTTGACTGGTATCTGATGGGTAATTTTGACTGGTACTTTTCATGATTTTTGTGATCGGAACTTTTCTACAGGGAATTCCGTAGCTACCCCCCTCCCCATGGATTTGGAAAAAGTAAAAATATCTTGTGGGGAGGTACACATTTGAAATTTTTTGGGGAATTATGTTTTACAGAAATTCTCTAACAACCCCTCCCCCCCCAATGGATTTCGAATAATTAATGGGGGAATCAAGCTTGTAGGAAAATTTGTGCAGAATATGTGGGCAGAATTCAGGACTTATTCTGAATCAATCCTCAGGTAGGTATTAAATACTTTTGAGTATTTTGTCACCGGTATTTTTACCAGTTATTTCTTTGTACCTGTACTCATTGTACCCAGTAACGAAAATTACTCATAGGACCCACCAAGTTAGGATGTCACATCTGAATACGGAATAAATTACTTCAATAAGCGAAGATTGCTCAGAAGTACTTGGCTGCGCGGCTTGTCGCGTATATTCAGTTAAAAGTTAAATATTCAGTTTTGGAAACAAGCCCAAAATTTTCTACACCCGATTTGGGATTTGAAGTTAAGTTTTTATGCAGCCAGTAAATTTCGTGCTATTATAAAAAGGTCTAGTAATTCGTGGGCACATTTTATTTTCGAGGACTAAATGGTGATATTACAATGCGAGTCGCTTGTATACATTCAGATTCATTTATTGAAAAATTACAGAAAGCGAGACCGTCACACCCCCTCCGTGCGGTTTGTTCCCCTTTCCCTGATGGGTTAGTCCATCAATTTGGATGTCTGTGCTATAAAGATATAATGTAAGATAAATGGAACTAACTGTTTGCTTTCTTTGTATGAAGTCTTGTATGTTCTGTAACAGTCCTCCCAAGCTGACTTTTCTGTATTCAAGCGCTCCGTGTACCTGTCAAACAAATAAAATAATTATTAATTGTCTATAATATGTATGAAAATAAGTTGAAAGTCGGCTGATTTGCCAGTAAAGTAAGCTGAAAAATGGAAGCTCTGTATTTTTTCCTCTGTTTAATCCGTTTCTGAGGGCCTGACGAATATGGATTCTGACCGAACAGTTTTTCTCAAAAACAAACTGAAATATGAATGAGTAGAGAAGTGGTAGAATCGTAACGAAAACAACTACTTAAGACAAGGGAAATGGAAAAAACATGCACAAAAAAGGTTATTAGGTTCTTAGTTTGGGTTATTTAAGTGTGTATGTATTTAGATTGAAGCGGAACCTTTCATCAAAATTCACTTCATACTAATAAAATCCAGCATGTTGGCACAACATCTTTTGACACGGGAAATTTTGAACTTTAATGCAACTTTTACCTTCCCCCCCAAAGTAAATATTTATTTCTTGTACACTCATGATGTTATAATTTGGACGTATTTAGCAGTAAGTTATTTATTTATTTAAACGCCATAAAATGGCTTTTACAATAGAGTGATACAATAAAGTGATTACAGAACAAGTAATGTGTACACAAAAATATTGTTGCAAGTGATACAGTTGTTAATAGAAGTGCAGTTAAACAATACATAATTAAAAGAAATATCTACTAGTATGGAAATAGTTGAATGAATACTAGGTTTGTATAAAACCTGACATAAATCGAGGTATGAGGTGTTTATGATAATGAATAGTAATTAATATAAAGTAAATTCTATTAAAGCCTAGAATGTTATAATAACAGAGAATATTTTATTTGAACAGAATATTAATATGTATAAAAAAGTGACCTTTTCACATGTATAATCTAGCAAAATATTATAATAGAGTAATTAGTAGTGAGTTTATTGTTGCCTTCAAAATTAATTCTACTTGGAATAGCTGGGCAAGTATTGCAATTTGGCTTTAGTAAAACAGGGCTGTCAACGATTTTATAATATTATTTGATAAGAAATAATATATTGTTTAGTTTCCCGACTATGATGCTAATTCCTTACTAGTAGAACAAGTATGGCATTTCTACATGACGCCTGTAATCTAAAATGTAGTCTTCCAAAGGGCCACCCATTTCTGCACAGCATTGAGTCAGGATTTTCAAATTATTTTGGGGCACCAGATCATAGGTGACTACTAATGCAAGTGACTTGCGATTGGTTCAGGGTCAGCACTTGTTCACTACATATTGCAGTTGTGTATTATCATGTATTTCATATATATATAAGCGTGATTCGTTTTTTAGATTTTTTTTTCTGATTGGCGTGTCATTGTAATAAGTTTATAAATTGTATGTAAAAGTCAACCCTCTCCGAAAGGTGACTTTGACCACTATTTTTTCTATTTTTTCGTGTCTGCTTTTTCATTACCATGCAATTATCTATCTATATAAATAAAAATGTTTGTTTGTTCAAAATGTTAAATCTCGGCAAGTTCTTCACAGATTGCTTTGAAATTTTGACACAACGCAACGTTGCATTCGAATATGTGTGTTTTTGTTTACCAATTTATTTATTTATTTCTACACTTACGTGAGAACTATCCAGTTATAAAAACTCAGTTAAATAATATAAATGTCACCTGTGACAGGTGACATATCTATATTACTAGTTTTTACAGCGCCATTTGTTGGATGTAAAAGCAACACGCACTATTGTTTCTCTATCTACACAGACAGACCACAGCAGCGCGTGGCGGGGTACAGCTAGTTGATAATAAAGGTTTTTTAAAACCTTCCTGATGTAGTCAATCATATTACCGTTGAATGCATTTATTAACATTTTTGACTATGCAGCCTTAAAAAAAATATATATATATTTGTAGCTTGACTTACAATTCAATGTTTTTCTGCTTCAATTCTTCCTCCTGCTTGGCCAAGTCAACGTTTGAAGCAACATCGGAAATAACAGGCATAACTAAAATATAAAACAAATAACATAGCATTAAAATTGGCTGAGTTTTCACTAAACTTTTATTAATAGTCGATTAGAATTCGTAAGCTTCATGTAATTATTGATTTAAAAATTCTCTTCATCTCTCCACACAAATTCTTCCCATTTAGCATTTTTTGTTAATATTACTCATACCTACAACGTTAGCAAGAATTAAGAAAAATAATTTTCATACTAACAATTGACTAAATTACCAAAACGTTTTAAGGATATACGTAAGAGGTACATTAACTGTGTATAATTTAATATTTAGTACCTTATAACTTCAAGTAAAATATACAGGGTGTATCGGCACGTACCCGACAAACTTTAACCAGCTATTCCTTAGCATATTTGGAGTAAAAAATCTTATGTGCACTTTGCTGTCCGGTAACGTTTTTTTTAATAAAAAAATTATTATTCATATTTTCACCACATGTCACCACTGTTTTATCCTTTGTCAAAGTTTGAAAACCCATCTGGCAATATTTTATTCGAATTCCGTTGAATAATGCACGTGTGTACCTATATTGGCGCACTTTTACAATCACAACGAAATGGCACGGCATCATTCGTCTCATTTTTAACTATTATTATTTAGTGTGTGCGAAAGAGCGAAGACGCTTTTCGACATACTTGCTTATAACAGCTGTTGAACCCGAAAAGCAATGCCAATGACAGTGATGTAGTGTGGAAATTTTTAATTTTTTTATTTTTAATTGAAAAAAAAATGCTACCGGACAGCAAAGTGACCATAACATTTTTTACTCCAAATGTGCTAAGGAATAGCTGGTTAAAGTTTGTCGGGTTAGTGCCGATACACCCTGTATACAGGGTGTATCGGCATGCTTTTCGTGTTCAACAACTGTTATTTATGTAAGAATAAATATAATTATGGAGGTTATATAAAATATTTAAACCACATTTACCAGAATATGTAAGTAAGGATTTAGCGGAGAAGGCGGCAACGAATGCCCTTCATTTAATATTTCTTTTAACCCGTTCATTTCAACCGTTGTATGGCAGAACCCAAAATCTACAGTAATTTTTACCTAACCGTCGCAATTTTAAGCATAGATTATGGAAATTACACTTTGTTTCAACAATTACTACAAGAAACAACTATTTACATTAAAAAAAATAGGTTGTTAGGTTCTTAGTTTTGGGTTAATTATGAGTTTTTTCGAATGAAACTAACACTAAACTTTCACAAACGTCAATCCATACTAAAATTTTTTTTATTTATTTATTGCATCTCACTATACATAAAACACTTTTTTTCTCATAAAAATCAACCTCACTAGGACTAAGCCTGTATCGAGGCTAACAATTTACATTTGAGTGAAGCAAACATAAGAGTATCACAAACATAAAGTAATTCTACACACAAACAGAAAATATTTCAAAATTAAAGAAAAAATGAGTATTAGATGTGTTACCAGATGGGTAATTTGACAGTATATTGTAACAATATTTGAACCATAACTAATCATTAATCATTATTCAAAAGAAGAAGCAAAGTAGATAATAAAGACAGATAGGGTGACATTCAGTTTTTAGTAAATGGGACTTATATAAAATCTTATTATTTAAGAAAGGACAAGGATGAAAAAATATTCAATCGTCTGTCAATACAAAAACCTTAATTAACTTTTTAAATTTAACTAAGGAATTGGTAGACTTAATAATATGATTTGGAAGAATATTAAACATAAGTGGTGCCTGATATAAATAATTTCTTTGAACAAAAGAAGTTTTAGTATGTACCGCCACAAAGTTCAATGTAGAGCTAATTCTAGTTGTCCGCATTTGTTGTGTTCTTTCAGCAAATTTAATATTGATAAAAAATCGACAAAGTATTTGAGTGATATATAGCTGTTTTATACACATAACATTACATTCCTTATAAAGTAGGTTGGATGGATAACAGAATTAAATGGAGCAAGGAGATTGTTTTCTAAAAAAAGTAAATTTTGAACTTTGAATAAAATGGAATTTGAATGCATCTTTAACTCTTTGCACGCGGCCGTATCAACTGTTGTTGCGGCAAAAAGTCTATACTCACACATGGCTGTATCAACAGTTGATAAGGAAACTTTGACGGCCGATATTCCAGCGCTCTTTCGTCATAAATGTATTTCTTGCTCACTCGGACATTCGTAGAACTATCACGATGCTGAAATCTACAAGAATTTCTCAAAAATAAAATTGTATTTCATAAAAAAAGATCGATAATCAAGTGCGCCTCTTCGAGCCTTTTTGTCCATTAGTTTACATTTTTGTCAACGGATGGCGTTAGTACTAGTATGTCATTTATAACTTTTCGTAACTAAAAATGATAAGTGCTCATGGTGTCCCACTTGTGTCTATCAACGCAGTGGCCTAAGTACACACACGCCGAGTGAATGGCGGGACCACATTCAAAAGATACGGTACGTCTTTGTGTGAAATTTTATGTTTTTGTTTTTATAAACATCTAAGAGTGTTGACACACGAAGATTTGTTTTCATATTGTGGAGAGTAATCTGTTCTGTCTATATAGTCCAATAAATCATGCCAGAATGCTATAATTTGACATTTAATTGCGTGCATAGATATTTGAAAATATGTACCGCGTACGGGTAAAGATAAAACGGAGCAAATTAACGCGTTCAAAAGGTTAATCATCTCCTCCGACGCAAATAGTTGTTTTTTGTAGTAATTACGTTGAAACAAAGTGTAATTTCCATAATATGTGTGTATTACAAATGCAGCGGTTAGGTAAATATTAACTAAATCTTCTTTTAGATCGTTATTTATGCTTATAATAAAAAGAAAGAAGTATATTGGATAAATATCTCCAATTCCGCAGTCCGCTTAATACACAAAATAAATAAATAGTGCTTGATTTCAACAATTACTATAAAAAATAACTATATTATTTTTCTCTTATTCCGCTTCACTCTTAATACGCAATATTTAACTTTCAAATAAATGGATTTAGCTTTATTAATTCAAAACATGATTTATTATGTCGGGGGAGACGGAAAAATACGCACTTTTAATTTTAATTTCGTTAATTAAGTCACTTACGCGATATGTCAATTAGTATGCGGCGCCGTTATAGTCGCAGCCGACGGCGACTATGTTCATATCAAGAGTTGGATTATATTCATAATATCGTATTAGAATTAAATCACAAACCAGTCTATACAAACCTAGCGTAGCCCACAAACTACTTGAAAACTGGGATATAACTCTAAAGGGGACGCGAGCAGGCGTTATTAAAGGTTCCCCAACATTTATAGTAACTTTTAGTAATAATACAACTAAATTCAAGTATTAATTCAAGTAAACATTCCATATTTACCGTGAAGCGGAATTCGTAACCTTTACCATAACTATTTATGTCGTGGGAGATGGAAAAAGAGACATTAAAGTTCCATTTTTTTCAATCATAGTTAGGTTTGTAATAACCCATTCTAATACCCTAAAAACCTATTTTTGCATGTTTACTTAAACTTATACCACCGACTTGAATACTTGTCTCTGTTAGATATTGAAGTTGAAATCAAGTATTTTTATTTTTAACCGCTTCTGTGCCAAGAGCGAGTTAACTCGCATTCTTGGCCTGCTGTGCACAGCTACACTTCTACCTACTGGCATTTAAAAGGTTAAGAGCCTTTTCGTGCAGCGGAATTCGAAAAGTTTACTGAATATTATTTTCGTCTGGTTGTGAAACGTCTGCAAGTTCAGTATTATTGCTCAGTAAACTGTATGCATTGGGAGTGAGAGGCAAGTTTCTGGATTGGTTCTTGAGTTATTTGTCTAACAGAATTTTATTTATCAAAATTAAATATTCCAAATCTAAGTTATTTCATGCAACTACTGGCCTACCGCAAGGGAGTCACCTCGGCCCCATTCTCTTTCTTATATTTATAAATGATATCATAAATTGTTTTGACGATGTAGAAGTTCTGCTTTTTGCCGATGACATCAAATTATACAAAAGAATATCTAATATAAGCGATTGCCTAATCTTAAAGTCAAACATCGGAAAATTACATAATTGGTGTATAGCTAACAACTTATTCCTCAATATTGATAAATGTAAGACATTAACATTTTGTCGAACAAAGACCCCACTATTATTCACATACACAATAGCAAGCGAAGTCTTAGAAAAAGTCAACAAAATTCGGGACCTTGGAGTTATGTTTGACACTCCATTAAATTTTGTAAATCACATACAACAAATAACTAACAAAGGTATGAAGACACTGGGATTTATAATCAGAACAAGACTTGTTGGAGGTTATAAAAATCGTGTATCTGTCGCTAGTACGCAGCTTGTTAGAATACAATCAAAGTGTGGTCCCCATACTACCAGATTCATATAAAAAATATTAAATGTGTGCAGCACAAATTTTTACGATTTATTAACTTCAAATTACACATACATATTCAACACATAAACTATACATTCTTACTAAATACACTTAAAATACATTCCCTAGAAAACAGAAGACAAATAAATGACTTAACTTTTTTATTTAATATTATTTACTCCAAACTAGACTGTTGTGAACTCCTGCAACTCATAGATTTCAGAGTACCTACTCGAGCAACTAGGCAAAATATATTATTCTGCAACAATAATGGTGCTGCCACACGCAAAGCTCACATCAACAGATAATATAAAGCACAATAGCGCTCGCCATACAATCCCATACAGACCCGACACACGTAAAAAGATAACGCGCTATAAGTGTGGTTCTGAACTTCGCTAACCGAATTTATTTTACGTAACCGCTCCCGACGCGATATTTGAAAAGTTATGCGTCCCCCTCTCCACCGTAAAAAGGAGAGGGGGTCATTTTAATTACGGAGCTACCAACTAAGTTCCGTGTTCCCTTTGACAGCCATGACATAAGCAGCCTAATAATGCATTTCTTATTTATTATGTTAGCTCATATCGTCTCATGTGTGCTAGTACATTTAGAAACATAAAAAAAAAACTTTATTTGGCAAACATACTTAACATATATTTAAAATATAAATATAATCAATATTTGAATTTGAAGTAAACAAATTTTCGCCCTTTCAAAGTTAATCATATTTTTAATCTCAGTATGTTTATATGGTAATATCATTCGGTTTTTTGATAAAAGTTGGACGGCTTGGACGAAAGTTTATTTTACAATAATTTATTATATGTCGCTTTCGTCGATCGGCGTGCGAACTGCGAATTTCCTGATTCGACGGAGAGGTTATGTCAGGTTATGTGAAAATGCGCTATTTATGCGCAGATTGTTTAAAATCTAAAAAGTTTATAAATAGCATTTATAATTATATAGTTGGCGGCATCATCATCTGAGGATGAGCTGTCCAACAGATCCAGCAATAGGCGACAAGTATCATCCATTTCGAAAACGTGCTCAAGCTGTCAGTAAGTAAAGTTGTCACTTTGACAGATGAAATTATGTTCCTCGGCCGCTCTCGAATTCAACTGACCCCCTCTCCTACCATAGGAAGAAATATTTGATAGCGTCGTGTGTCGGTAGAAAAGATGATGCGCTGTACATTAACTTTTGATGTGAGCTTTGCGTGTGGCAGCAGCCTAACTTTAGTACCAACTATCACATACATGCACCTATTTCTCGCTTTCACACACTTGGAAACAAATTCACCTCAAATATCGACATATTTAATATAAGTTTGCCTGTGCTCAAGAGATACCTGAATGACATTTTTATGTAGCATATTTAAAGAGCGATTGCGTATATTTGTTGTTTTCTTGTAGATATGTTGTGAACGTAAAAAAATTGATATATTTGTGTTGATGTTTTAAGAATAAAAACCTTCTGTTGTCACTATATTATGCAGTAAATTATGTAAAATATGTATAATGTAAAAGCCCATCAGGGCGTTTAAATTAATAAATAAATAATACAGGTAGCGTCGTGTACGGAAAACAACTTTAAAGAGTAGCATATAAGAAGGTGATTGTGGTTGCATCAGTCACGTAGCTTGTATGTATCTCTACGTAGGATGGGTCTTGGTGCATTTACAAGCCGAAGTTCGGATATGATTATGTCGAATAGTAAAAAAATAACTTACTGGCTGACGTCCTCCTTTCGAAGAAGGAAGACCTTCTCCTCCCTTTAGGCGTTACAGGTAAAAAGTCGTCCATGTTTAAATCCATATTATTTTTGATACTAAAAACTTTTTCAATCCTTCAAAATACTACGTATTTAACTATTGCAGAACTGTAATAAAGATTTACGAGTATCAAAATGGTTTGAATATTCGATTTGTTAGTGTGAAACACAAGTTTGCGTAAATCGTATAAACAAATTAAGAAAATACGGAAGGATAACAACTTGTAACAACTCCTTTTGCACTATTTTTCAGTTTCTGACGTTTGATTTGAAATCTGAAAGCGAAAATTAAATGGCCGTTAAAATGCTGCCAGTGTCAAAAGAAAACATTAATGCAATTTTTTTTCTGACCGTAGGTACCTTTCACGTGCATGGAATAAAAAAATATTATTATTATTGGTTTACAGTTGTTGTTTTCTCAATATTATTTTGATCAGGGCCGGCCGCGGCCTTAGCCAAACGACGCCTGGCGTGAGTATAATTTTGACGATTTTGTCAAAGCCAGTGGATACCTAGGTAGGTGATCACTGTAGACAATAATAATAGGGTGATTTGCATTTTTGTGTAGAGCCGTTTTGGCGGTTCAGATATTTCGATTTTAGATCAGCTCTTGAAAGAGACACTTGAAAGCTTAACGACATGTTTAGTGGTGATAGATTTATTTACCTATGTTTTAATGTGAACACCCTATCAACATAGTTGATCAATTTTTTAGCTGAGCAACTAATGTTGAAAGCCATTAGTAGGGTCATCGTACGAGTTAATATTTGCAGTAAACCCGTGAATTGGTTGGTTTAATTAACAGCGTTAGTGAGGAGAAAGGCATTTTTTCCATCGAATAATCGCGTCTGCCACAGTGTTCTCCTCAATATTATGTCGGCTGAACGATATATTCTTAAAGATGAGATATTTTACTGCCTCTGGAAGGTTGTCTGCCAGGTGCTTCTTCCCCATAAATAAACCACTCTCATCTTCCCATACAAATGTTGGCTGAACGCAATTTTTTTCATACCTAATAAGCGGTCAACTTTTGCTATTAGTTTTAGAAAAAGTGCTTGTCAGATACTTTCGCCCCAAAAAAATAAATAAATATCTGTAGCATTATAACATTAGCAAGGTGTGAGCTACTATTATGGATTTTCATAACTCTTGTGGGTCATCTTCCATAGCATATCATGGGTTTCATAAGCCTCTATAAATGACGGTAGGACGTTTTCCTTTCGAGGCGGAGGTGCGACAACAGCATAAATAAACCATTCACAACAGGGTCCGGCATAACTGGTAGCATTGGAGCACTGCGCTCTGCATACAAGGCAGCACCGTCTTCATTGGCTGAAATAATGAAATACTGACATACCGATGCGGCAAGGGCACACAGGCGTCAGTATACGCATCACTATCCCCACCACTTTTAGGCCACGCCCCAATACTGATAGGCCGATCCAACTATCTAGACGCGCATCACTAATGTTATCAGTACCAGTATTTGCCATTACATGTGTAGCGTCGAGAAGAATCCAGTTTGAATAATTAATAATAAACCGCTCGGCCTACTTAGTACCTACTCCCGAGCTACGCAGCCGGGATCGAAATCAAAACAAAGCAACCTACTTGCTAAAAGCACCTACTTGTCTATCGGCGACAATACTATCGCAAGTCAGTCTGGAATATTACGAGAACTCGCCAGAAGGTTCGAGTCTACCGCCTAGGCATAATTGCCGCGCCGCCGAAACTTCGCGAAAGGCCCAGACTGAGTGAGTGGCTTCGATTTAGTTGCCATTCATCTACCTACTGTTGTCACCGGCCGAACAGTATAAATAAGCCCGACGCAGCCAGTCATCAATCTGCCGTCAACGATTTACTAATCTCACGAGTGATAATTCGCGCACCTTTGCGCGAAGGACAATTTACCCGGCTTCGCCCGTACAATCATGGACTCTATCGGGACATCATCTTAGCGCCTTGGCCCAGATCGCCGTCCCTGGCCAGCGCTACACGGATTACAAGCGCCCTGGTTCCAGCGTCTCTGACCAGTGCTTCATCCACGCCACCATGACCACCACGAGGACACGCAGCATCCTCACTGGTCTACGCAGCTCCCGCTCAGCCGCCTACAAGGTCCGCCGCACCTTCGGCCTTCCCGTCAGCACTGGAGTATTGATTCCCCAGATCGCCTGTGCCTGACAGTCATCGAGTTCCGGTCAACAGCGCCCGGCGTCGACTCACTGACCCGCGCTTGACCTGCCAAGACAGCCAGCATCCGGTGAATACATCCGTCCAGCGTCAACTCTCGTTACACTGACTCATCAATAAAACACAGTGACCTTCACGACACGCCTTTTCATTTCGTGCCTCTCACCTGATCCCCAAACATAAGACATAACAAAATCTTATTAACCCAGACTGAGTGCTTGTAGAGATGGCGATGGAATATGCTTATAGGAAAGATGGGATTATTACTTCCGAACACACTTAAAAGTTAAATTACTTTTAAACCATACCAGTAGTGAACATGATAAATAGGACGGGATGGTTCACCACTACTGAGGAGTTTGAGGCTTCTCTTGCGAGTTTCGAAGCCTACTGTGCTTAGAGTAAAGCAAGCATCGAGAGGACTGAAAAATGATAAAGCACCAAGAAAAATCTTTATAGCAAATTATTATAAGCAATAATTAGACGCCTGTAATATCAATACAAAATGAAAGTATGTCCCGAAAGGAATTGAACCCGCGCCTTCTGATGTCCGGTCAGACGCTCTGGACCACTGAGCCACGTTGGCTTATTTCCAAAACGCCAAATAATTCAATATGTACTAGTACTTCAATCAACAATTACTGCTTATTATTATTTTTTTCACCTGTAAACAACCAACATTATTATTGTAGGAAAGGTTTTGTTATTGCTAAATTTCCCACTAGATGGCGTCGAGACGTATTATATCTAACCTAGTCTACCTATAAGTTTTGCATGTACTTGTATCTCTAACTTTTTATATCCATCTAGAGTTTCTGTTAATTGTATATTTTCTGATGTCACTCTTTATAATTTACTGTAAATGGTATATTTTATACCGTTGATATTAAAAAAAATATATATATACATTTGTTGGTGAAATATTTTGACTTGAAATATTATTATGTATTTTTTTAATGATAAACTAATGTTTATAAGACAATATTTGTAGGCATTAGCACAAAGGATAATAAATTATTATAAGGAATAATTATTTTTACTTTTATAAAAACACTACCCCACCAATGGTTTACCCCGCCACGCCTTGCTGTGGCTCAGTCTGAACAAACGAACATTTACATTTGTATTTATATGTAAATGTTTTTTTAATATTATGTGAAATTTGGAAATTATCAATGTTGAGAAACTGTACTTTTCTAAAAAAAAGAAAATTGGGTTGGAAGATGGATCGGGAAATTTTTAAAAAACATAATTTGCTTGGAAGATGGGTCAGGAAATTGTTATAAAAATATATTTTGCTTGGAAGATGGGTCGGGAAATTGTTATAAAAATATATTTTGCTTGGAAGATGGGTCGGGAAATTTTTATAAAAACATAATTTGCTTGGAAGATGGGTCGGGAAATTGTTATAAAAATATATTTTGCTTGGAAGATGGGTCGGGAAATTTTTATAAAAACATAATTTGCTTGGAAGATGGGTCGGGAAATTGTTATAAAAATATATTTTGCTTGGAAGATGGGTCGGGAAATTTTTATAAACACAAATTTGATAGTTTGGCAACTATCCATGTTGGCAAATCTTTATTTTTCTGAAAACATTCTTCTGGGTCAAACTGTGTAAAAGTTTCTGAAACTGAGAAATTCCAAGTGTTTGAAAATTTTCTTTTTGACGTTTTCTCATCTGGTATGTTTTTTGAAAACTTCAATAGTTCTTTTTGAAGATAACTGAGAGCGCCAATTCAGTTTAAAACAATCCAAAACTGTACAGACATTAGAGTAATATGTAATACTCAATCAGATGGTTACTATGTACAAGTTGGCGGTCTATGTGGGCATTTCCATTCTGTTTAGGAACTCCCTGGCCTGCCGGACTGCCGCGTGGTTCTTATTTTCGGACGCAAGCGAGCGGAGGGATTCCATGTATTGTTCAATGTTCTGCTTGGAGGCTCCATTAAGCCCACCTGTGAAAAATAAGAGAAATTAATAAGAAAACATTCCTCGAAATCAAAGGATTTTAGCTGGTTTAGAATTTAAACATTAACTAGACAGAGAGGATAGACTGCCGACCAACTCTGTCTCGGAACATACTCCTTGCTTCATTCATATAGACTGTTATGTTATTCTGAATCTTGACATGACCCGACTCAAGTATTTGGTTCACTTCATCGTGCCGTGTCTTGTTCGAGTGTCCCTGACTTTTTCAATAATTAACTTCCACGTCATATATTTTCTTTATACTACATACTTTCTTCACTCTTCCGCCCAAACCTGTGTGTTTTTGTTTTCAAATGTTTTTTATATGAATATTATATACCAATCTCTTTGTAAAGATCCCAACTATATGCACATAATTATCGATTCGTAATGCAAGTCTTCTTTTATGTTTATCTTCGTGCCTTTCGTTTACATCGGTATTTCAACAAAAGGATAGTACCTATATCATTTGTTATTGTAATAATTCAACAACTGGAATGAGGGTTTTTATGACAGTGAAACCCGATTCAAATCTCTATCTCTATTCTGCACCCACTCGACTCCTATGTGCAAGCGAGCGAGAGATGTCGGGCGTATTTAAATAAAGCAGATATGGGTAAATAACGATAGGCGGACCGTAATAAACATATTACAAATTTAATTGAGTTGCATTTCAAATAATATTCGATTTTCATTTAGTACTTTTATAGCTTGGTTATGCTGAGTTACTATGTAGATTTTTTTATTAAAATATTTTAATTATTTTCGAAGATTTAAGAAGAAATTCGAGCAGGACCTTTATTTTTAATTAACCATTACACTTACATCACAGATCTCCGGATCTCCTCATTTTTAACACGGCCATAAAAAATTACATACATACATACACGCTGCCTTACGGATCTCATTTCTAGAGCATTCAGTCTACAAAAAAAACATTTTTGTCGGGGAATTCCAGTTCTGTAAATTTCTGCACTTTCTTGACAGTGTTTATAGTGATGGCCTCACCAGGTAGCGGCACACTGCTGAGTCCCCGCACCAGCGTGTCTACCATGGCCCCGAGGTGCCCCCGCAGCGTGGTGGTGCGCGCTCGCTGCGTGGCGGAGTCACTCCTCGCGCGATCCACGGCCCCACGCATATTCTCTATGTGCTTCTGCAGGATGGCGTTCTGAAAGAGATATCATTATATTTATGTATATAATAACAGGAGACATATCAATAAGTTCCTAGACAAAGCAGGACACGAACAAATAAAAACTCTTTTATCATGTTCTGTTTCGTCATTGTCTATATCTCCTTCTCTCTCCAATCCCTTCAACCTCATAACATGCCCCAATTGGGGATACCAGTCCCACTGACTTGGGTTAGTGAGGAGCAGTTGGGACCAGTGCCCAAATATAAAAACCTCCGGAAAGATTTGCCCACTGCAGCCATTCCCAGAATGGGGTATTTTGAGTTTTTTTATTGTAGAAAAAAATAACATTAATAATTTTATTTTTATATTGACGAGTAAATTTTCTAAATTGATTTAAATTATTCCACTCTTGATTTGCCACCAAAATGATATTGTGATCTCTTCTAATGTTATTTTGATGGAAATATATTATATAACCAGTAGAACGATGGGGTCACTGGATAACTCCACATAATGACAATTCAAGACACTTTTAAAAAGTAATATAAAGTCACGAAAAGTGATGAAATAAAAACTAGGTTAAATAGGTTACGTAGGTCAGATATTTTGTTTTTATTGATTTTAATGATTTTACATGACTTTATTATTATTTACTTTATTGTTATTGTGTTGAGTTATCATAGAACCAACAAAGGCTACCCATATTTAGGTCTTGAGTGATGACTGCCTAAATTTAGGTAGACGATTTATACAAATTTATTTCGAAATTATAAAACCTACAAATATGGGATAAACAATGAAATATGTGTGGATTCTTTCACTTTAAACATTCCATTCATATTCAGAGGTATGATTTTTTTTAATGAGCTGAATCCAAAACTAAATGCCCGGAAATCACCATCTCTCAAGTGGATTGTAGTGGTACACCACTACTCGAGTCGGACGGTGTCAATAAATAAGTACGCAGTGCCAAGCGCTAAGGTACCTAGGCCATCATAGAACATACTGGAAATTTTGGCTGTTGCTCAGCGTTACGGGTGGCAATTACTTAAGTAATCTTAAAGTAATATTAAACATTCCCTTGAAAAACGATAGAAAATGTTTCACTGCTCACTGTATCTCATTGACCAGCAAAAAGAGTATTTGTTTTTTACCTGTTGCTCGTAATCTGTGTTGGCTTTTCTCATCTGCCTTAGCTCTGTCTCCCTCAGTTTATTGTGCTTGAGGAACTGCTCTGTGAAGATGGGTATGTCTGTCTCCCTCTGACTGGGGTCTGCCCCTCCGCGGGTGGGATCCGGGGGGACGGAACTCACCGGGGGCGTCACAGTAGGCTTAGCAAGAATCATTTTTAAACAATATTAATAATGATTCTGAAATATCGGCACGACACTTTACACCGCTTGATTGCGGCATGCCGATGCACAGCTTGGTACCAAATTTGGTCACCGCTCATTCCACTTTGTAAATATGTATTGGCAATACCTTTTTTGATTTAACACAACTTTATTTCAATTGTCATTTTCAAAATTGGAATCCTGTGAATTTTCACATGTCTGCCCTAGTAATAACTAATAACATTATTAATATGAGAGTATGGAATGTATCGGCAGCATCTCCTATCCTCTTCCTATTTTCCTCTTCCTCTCCCCTTCCTTTAACACCAAATTAATTTTAAGATACTAAAACTTCATTTCTAATGCACTTTAACATAAGAAACTTCTGTGGCTTGACTTCAGTTAACTTGTATATTTATATCTATCATTGTATATTATATAAAAGCTGTTTTTTTCTTACAAAATAAATAAATATATCAAAGGATTATCGACATTTCTCATAAAACTTTTAACATTAAGGCTGGCCGCATACATACATTTTCCGTATTCGATTTCCGAATTCGTTTTCCGTATTCGGACATCCGAATGCAAAGAATCAGTAGAAAATACATTAACTGCCGCACACGTTCGTTTTAGTTCCGAACGGAACAAATTCCTTACGCACGTTCCGAATGCAACCGGCGAGTTCGGAGAAACCGAATGGAAAAAACCTAATGACGTCATGTGGAACGCAGCTCTTGCATACATTTTGTTTGTGCCGACGCAAACGTTCGGAAATTTCCGTTCAGTAATTCAGTGTTGCCAATGGATCTTGACCTAATATCGCCGTTTCTCATACATAAGGTAGCGTAAAGTAGCCGAATTTGCTGTTAGGTGGGACATGTTTAAAATTGATGTTTTTACGTGAAAATAAAAATTTCGTGGGGGGGGGGTGGCTAGAGAATTTCAAAAAAATAAAATTTGTCCCCAGAAAATAAAAAAATTCATGGGGGGGGGTGGCTAGAGAATTTCGGGACATGTTTAAAATTGATAACACTGGTTCTGACGTTTATACATTCCGAATGAAGAAAAACGAACGTTTGCACTAGTCTCACGGAATTCCGAATACGGAAAACGAATTTGGAAATCGAATACGGAAAACGTATGTATGCGGCCAGCCTATTTGTTGTGCTGAAGATTAATAATCTACATATTTTGATGGGCAGATGCATACTCCACCAAGACCAACATTACTAGTAGAATGAGATATACATACAGCTGGTATGATAGATTTGGGTCTGTTGGCGGCCATTGGCAGTATTGAACCCACTCCAAGAGTCACCGCATTGTGTTGGACAGGGGGGGGCGCTCCGCCATTTGCAAGCCCCACGGGAATAGACTCCGTCGGCACATTTTCTGTTAATATAAATACCAATAAATCAGGAATGGCCATTTAATAACAGAAACAAGGGAGAAGGTCTATGAACCACTATTAGCAAGAAACTGTATGCACAATGCGTCTCCCTAAGGTGGATCTCCGCCTTTGTTTCAAATGCATAATTTTTATTGCAAAGCCGTTTTGATAGTCCTTGTTGTTTAGTCATACCATTACATATCTATGATCCATGTTATGAATATGTACTTGTAAAAGAATTTGCTCACCAACATTTTTAATGGTGCTCGCAGAGTGTTAAAGTCAAGCATTCCAGTCAAGAATAGGAGGCATAGACATATGAATATTAGTAGACCTGCCCTAAGTGATTAAAAGCGTATTATTCCCCACTCCCCATACCGGTTCCATTGGAGCCGGCTGTGCTCGCTTATGGCCTCAAGTGAATTTGGAAAACGTGACGTCATCATTCTTGTGCGAACTATGGTCGAGGCATCATCGGTTCATTTTACGAAATAACACGGCAAAATGGTGGCTTGTGGTTTGAAAACTTGTAAAAATGGATGTGAAAAAGAGAATAAACCCAATTGTCGTATTACATTCCATATATAAGCATTATTTTACTTTATTTTAAGCATATTCACATCGTATAATATGGACATCGAGATACGTCTGGACGCGAAACACAAAGCTGGTTGGTTGCTGGGAAGTAAATTATGAACATTTATAAAAGTGTCTTAACTAAATACGTAAACGAAATATTCGACTCTGAAAATAGAAGAAATTTATTATGCCGAATTTGGACTTCGCAAATTCGTTCATAACGTGGCGAGTAATTTGCGCTCCCATGTAAAAATGTCTATTCATTCAAAAGCAGATTTTACTTTTAAGAACTAAATGGTGATATTATAGTGCGAGATGCCTATTTACTGTCAGATTGATTTATTGACGAATCGCAGTCAGCTTTACCCCCTTTGTTCTTCAACAGTTGATTTTACCCCTCATCTTTAATTTCTAGTCTATATATTTATATGTCTGTGATAGGAGGATAGTATCTGTACTTTGTCTTAAAAGCACAAATATAATAGACGGACCACTCTTTATTGTAGAAGCTACCGTAATTAATCACAAAGAAAAAGAAAGGATATTATTGAAATTAAGATAATAAGAAAACTCTTCGTAGCAGTGGCGTGCAATCCATAAAGGTTTAAAACTGCCGGTATAACCAAAAAGTTAGCTAAGAATTTGCAAGTCACAATTTGTTGTCTTTTTGCTTATCATGACAGAAAAGCTGTGCCTTTTTCTATTAATTTGGTAATTTGCCACAACAATCAAGAAGAAGACAACAAAATGGTATGATGGGAGCCTTTAGGCGTGAAGAACTGATGTGATCCAGCATAAGGGTTACAACACTGATTACGATGATTATTGACTCACCCTTGACTCTGGTCATGGCAGCAGGACGCTGGCGCTTCGAAGGCGGCGCACTCCCGCCAGCTTCCTTGCGCTCGAGCTGCTGCTGGCGAAAAGCGCGGTAGGCGTCTGTTTCCTTGTAAAGAGACCACTCCTTGATATACCTGTAGAAGGAAAAATACTATTACACCGATTGATCACTGAAAGTCTGTTAGTAGTAGTAACAACTACTGTTTGTAATTTTTAAAGAAAGCCAAATATTGTACAAATAACCTGACAATATCTCAAAAACTGCTTTAATAGGGGAGGAAGACTTAGCTAGCAGAAGGCCCGGGTGATAACTGGTCTACTTTACCCTTCAAGGGTGTTCTGTTGCACTGTGCCTAAACAGAACTTGATAGAGTACCGTTGTTCAAAATTGTTGTCACAAATTTTGTAAACTTGCACTGAAGGCGCATCAGATGTTGGCCTGCTTCCCCGAGATTCATCAATCAATTAAAAATCCCCGAGACCCTAAGAACAACCAAAGTTTTCGATACGCCTCATCACAAATAACACCAAACTCAATTCAGTTATAACGCATACACTTAATGTAGGTGTATAACAAAAAAGCAGAGCGGTTTATGTTCAGAGCGGATGTTTGTTTCGCATATCGCTCCAGGATTTTATTTTTTACATAATTCTCTGAGTCGAAACCTTAGCCCTTTACAACCGGCTTCACACGAGAGTGAGTTTGTGTTTGAAGACAGAAAATAAATTTGTTTTTGTGAACGGAACCGGTGTCGATTGAACGTGCGGGAGCTGCTTATTTAGGGTATTTTCAAGCGCCCATGTTTCAACCAGTAAGTCGCCCAGACCTATGAGATCATAACTAAGAGCTTTAACAATGTGGCACATCACAATTTTAAAATTTTTTGCCGGTTGCAAAGGGTTAGGTAGGTATAATGTTTTGCAAATATTACCGCAGAAGTAACAGAATTCCAAATTTTTCAACCACATCAAAAGGAACAGCATGTTAAACGGAGACGCATTTGTGTCATATTATTGTTAATATTGGATATTTAATTTAAATTCTACTCTTTTTCATTCAATATTCCGCTCAGCATAGGCAATATAAACAATGCAGACATATTGTGACAGGTCAATATATCATATGCGTAAGCGTGAAGAAGAGTTAAAAATGAGTTCTGTTATTAATGTTGAGTTTAGTTTTGAAAACATAAAAAAAAGTTAACAATTAAAAACAGTGGACCACTTAATTTTTTTTTTTTTTTTTTTAAAAGAAAGACAAACATTCCCGGGTTACGAATAACCCAACAATGTTTGAAAATGTCCTACTACCACCACAGAAAGCCGAAAATGTTGCTTGTGTTGTGATGGAGGACTTAGCCAGCCGAGGAATCGAACACGCGACGCTCGGGTGAGACCCAAGCGCTATGCCCACTCAACCACTGACCGGTCGATAAACCCATTCTATGTATTAAACAGGAGTGCAAGACAAAAACAAAAACTAATAACCATAGTTTTATAATAAAGCAGATTGAATCACGGTTTACATAATTACACTATTCTAGAATACCTCTATGACATAGCCTAGAACAAATGAGATGTACCTCTCCCTGTCCTGCTCTGCGGCATCGAGGTATTGCTGCTTTTCTGGCACCGGCAGCCGCCCCCACTCGCTGGCGAGGCGGCGGGTGACCTCGGCAAAGCCAAGGCGAGGGTTGGCTGCCCGGAGAGTCTCTCGGCGCTCATTCAGGTACCTTACATAACCTGAAAAATTAGAGAATTTTATATTATTGTGATCGATTTGTATCGCTTCTACATACATAAACACCCACTTAACTACAATCTGCCCTGATGATGGATACAAAATTTAAGAAAGAAAAAGAATCATAATGTATAATGCTCTAAGTTTTTTTTTTTTTATAGGTTCAATTGTAATCGTACTGGTTACAATCGATGTCTCTGTATTTTATGTGGATAGAAATTCAATTCCATCCCACATGTAACATTAGTAGTTTTTTGTTACAAATTCCTATGAATTCGACTCTAATTTTCAAAAACTCTTTTCTCGAAATGGAGGAAGGGAATGGCAATGTATACAACATGTTTTTTCTTGATGCTGGTTCAAAATTCTCGATCTTTGTCGATTATCGGATTAAAGCAAGGCTGCCCAACCTTTTTAACAGTTGGGCCAAATTGACGATTTTGAATCACTGGCGGGCCACTGAATACCTGACGGTTCCTATTTCCATGGGGGGGGGGGGTTGTTAGAGAATTTCTATAAAACATAATTCTCCACAAAAAAAATTCAAAATGAGTGCTCCACACAAAATATTTGAAATCCATGGGGGGGGGGGTTGTTACGGAACTTGGCTGAGAAAAAAAATTCCGCGCACCCAAAAACATCATATGTGGGGGGGGGGGGTGGCTACAAGATTCCATTTCGGACGCAAAAAATATTATATCAAAACCCGGTGTATTTTTGTTTAAAAAAGTAAGTTCAACAGGTTGGATTTTTTCGTCGCTGATTCTCGTTCTGAGTAGCCTAAATAGCGATAAATCGCCTTTGTTAGCAACACTGGTGACCGCGCGCAAGCTGCAATATTTGTTTTACCGCGGGCCCGCGACACTTTTTCAAATTGGCGGGTTTTTTGAAAATGGTTCACGCGGGCCACTTATAATTCGTTCGGGCCTGGGGTTGGGCAGCCTTGGATTAAAGGATCAAAATTTTAAATATTCCACTCAGTTTTCAATTCCATTCCTTTTGTAATAATTAAAACATGAGGACACTTGGGTCGCAAGCTGTTTATTGTAGAGTTTGAAAATTTGAAGTAGAAATGAGTCGTTTGCAAACGACTCGCTTTAGTGAACCGGTTCTCCATACAGATCAGTAAGATACGGTTCACAAATAACGATCTTCACCGTTCGCGGATCACCGGCTCTGGTGACCCGCGGCGGACCGGGTGACTCGGTGAACGGAGATCGTGTAATTGTTCAACGGCTCTTATGGTTTGTAGTTCACTACTGCTTCGGGTTGATAATATAGGGATTCATAGTACGCATGCACATTTCCAATTTTGGAATTTATCTTCTATGTAAATAAAAATGTAAATGTTAGTTTGTTAAAAATCTTAAATCTCCGAATATTCTTCACCGATTGCTTTGAAATTTTGACACAGCGTTACATTATAATACCTGGGTGTTTTTTATATATCTATATTATATATGTGTCACCTGTGACAGGTAAAAACATTTTTTTTTTTAAAAACAGTGTTGGAGAAACATGCTTTTTTTTAAATAAGCAACACGCCTTGCTGTAGCTCAGTCTTTGAGCCGGTTCAGAGAGCTGGAACTGGTGGTGATCCTGCTCACTAAACTGAGCCACTTCGCCCACTGCTAATTTGAAGAGAAAAATGCATCAGAAAAACAAAAAAATAATGGTTACTGTGGTCCTATGGTAAAGGCGAAATCTACAATTCTTGCCATGGTGACAAATAGAAGAAACTAGTTACTATGGTAAGGGAGGAATCTACTATTATTGTTCTAATGTTTATTTATTTATACGCCCATTGGGCTTTTACATACATAGTTCATAAAAAATAATATTCTGAAGATTGTAAGTTCAAGGAATTAAAGTTGAAGGGACATTATTATACAGTCGAACTTGGTTATAACGATCACAGCAATGCGATTTCACGACTATAATGAGCAATTACAAAACGATATTTTAGTTCAGGCTTATCTTCATATAATTGTTGACTGTTATAACGAGATCGATTCACTGATATACTGAACAAATAATTTTGTCTACACTATTTCTGAATACATGAATGGGTCTGAAAAATAGTTATTCAAGAATTATTATCGAAGTAAGTAGTTACAAACAGAGGGGCGGGAATTTCCTATCTCGTTAGGTACGGATTCATATTTGTATGGCTCTACCTGTGTAAGATTGTTGGCTATGTGAACCATTGCCATCCATCGGGAACAATGTAAAACTGTCATAAAATCTGCGAAATTTGTGCTTCGAAAATTTGTTCCCTTTTACATCTTCTTTTGTATTACAACTTATCGTCAATATTGCTTTAAAAACCAATAAAAATGTTTATGAAGGTACCTAGTTACGAGTACCTATATCCCTGCACGGGGTAAATTTATGATTTTTCAGCAGAGGGGCCACTTTGCCTATTTTTTCAAACAGACCGCTATCTACAAGCGAATTTTGTTGAGCAGGAGGTTGACAGTGAAATTCAAGAGCTAAGGTTTCTGTTGAATTTTGTGTTATGCAAACCGGTTCTTCAAATTTGGTTCCATTTAGGAAATGCAGTGTAAATTAACCAAAACTCTATAAAAAAATGTTCTCAGCTAGGGTTTTCAAGAATTACCCTAAACATTTAGATTTTTTGTATAGCCAAGTGCGCCGTATGAAATTGACATACGGGACGCAAGAATGGGCCCGCGGGTTGTGCACAACTAGTTTGTGACAAGTAAATTTTTGCAGCAGAAAACCAAAACAATCCCGCAAGCTAGGTATTTATGACATGTGCGATTTTACAAGCGGAAGGTACAGTACGCACAAGCTAATGATAAAAAGATGGACAATTTAGTGATCATTTTCTTGGAAGCCTTGAACCTGGTGATAATAGTTATAATCCGTTGATTGTTTTGAAGAGGAAATTGAGAAACATGAAAGGGAAATCTTTAAAATAATCATTGATAGTAAATTTGAGTTATATAAGAGTATTTTTCTAACTTATTTTTTTAATAGGTAATCCTTATCGTATTTTGAAAATATACCGTACTTTTGCAAATATATTGATAGTAGATACAGGTAAGTAGGTATACACCTATTAAAAAATCTAGTTTTTAACGGTTATAAGGAGCAAATTTAATCGGTCCCCTCGTGCTCGTTATAACCAATTTTGACTGTATATACCTTATCAAAATCAGATATTGTTCAAAAGTTATAAGGATACAGACCCTCTTAAAAAAAACTACTTACAGTATGGCCAAATAATTATGCATATATTAATTCTACGGATTAGGAATTCAAATGCATTATTTTGCCCTGCTGATGTACATTTTTCTTACGTATTGTAATACTGTTGAAACGAAGTGTTATTTCATCAATCTATGTATATGAAGAATGAGTCTGAAAAGCGTATTGTTTATATAAAATTGTGTTCCATTTCGCTCCCTTATTCAACCTAGAACCTAGAAAACATTTTCCTACAATAGCATTCCTTTAAACTAACTTGCTGGTCGCGTAAATTTCGTTCGGTTTACAGATAAACAAAAACAAATTAATCAACGGTTAGTATAATAAAGTTAAAGCATTTTACCCGTTAAGGGTTGTCGAGGGGCCGTCACATCCCTTGGAGCTTTTGACTTTCTTTTCTTTCCTTTAGGTTTGGGTACAGGCGGCTTTGTTTGATCATTAAGGGCTTCCACAACTGCAGTTGGGGCAGCTACCGGAATTTCTGACTCCGTGGGGGGAGCCGGAGCTTCAACAGCATTTATAATTGGGTTTTCTGGTTCGGCCGCCATTCAGAAACAGTTTAATTTTAGTATAAATATTGTAAATCGATGAACACTAATTGAAAACAATGTTTCCATAAACATTTGTCAAATATTTGGTTATCGGTTTATCTATGGTGGTGTCCATAAATCATAAATAAACCACACACGTCGTGGTCGATAATCCTGTTTCCGTTACTTGGTCCCGGTGACTTTGCTGTCACTGGAACACCCAATAAATATTGTTATGTATTGTTATGAGTCGTTCATGAAAGATCCGCACAATTGAGCTAGCTCTTTTTGATGAGCCACATTCGCACGACTTTCGGTAAACCGTATCACGGCTCAATTGAACGGTTAATCTTTTTATCAGGAGATATTTTAGAAACATAGCGCCATTCAAATCATCCAAGTATTGTTATAACATCGGTATTCAGAGACGTGAACGGCGTCTGACAGTCCGAAATTTGTTTTTAGACATATGTTTTTTTACATATTATTATTCCCGGCAATTGTACGACCATTCATACGCTTACGCTGGGAACCGTATCGGGCGAGTCATATCGGGTGAGCACGCTCTGAGCTCAATGCTCCGGCTCAATCGAGCCGTCACGTCGTTCAATTGAAACGACTCTTTGAGTCGTACGAAAGTATTGAGCTGGTACCATGGCTCCGGCTCTTAATAAAATTAGTCATGGCCCATCGCTATTTTTTGAGAAGGTAAAAAATAATTGTAGACAATTTGCAAAAATGTTGAAATTGAGTTATACCTATATGCCACCACAAAATCGATGGCCCTTAATCTATTCGTGTATTCAGTTTTTAAAACCTACTAAATATCTATTTAAAAATAATACCTACTTCTACTTTGGAAGTAAAACTAGATTGAGAATGATGTCATGAATCATGATGCTGATTTCAGGATTATTTGGTTTGAAAATATTGAGTATAATTCATACACAATTTAGGAACACAGTCTCACCACACCCAGCAGTGAACATTTAATTCATTTTATATCATTATTATTTTGAAATCGCATTTAAGTGAGATTTACAATACAAATTGATATAAAATTTCATCACTCATCGTGACACAATTTCACACTATAGAAACTCTAATAGATTTTATTAATTGTGGTTGCCGCACGAGAGTTCCAACTGCTCTTAACCATCTGGAACCAGTGAGAATATGGCATCCCAAATTGGAATATGTCGTGAGGCTGAAGGTAGTGGGCAGGGGAAGGAGAAGGGAAAGAGGAAGGTAAAGGAGTACCTGGCTATTCAGATCTGATCACAAAACACGTCTAAAGCCATTTTAAACAACGTTTCAATTCCGAATGGTGGTCTTACACCAGAGCGATACTGAGAGTGTCTTCCACTCTGGAATGTGCCCCAAGTGTACTATTTATTATTTTAAAAGAATACATTGTGAAATAACACAAATTAATCAAATAATTTTTTTTTGTGCATACCGGGGTTTGAACCCGCGACCTTTGGCTTGCTAGTCAAGAGCTTCTTACCCCTCAACTACTGAGGCCGTCGATGGATAAAGCAATAAATGAATAAAATACTGTATTCTAAGCTAAAGGATAAAAATAAATGTATGCGCCTACAATCATAAATGCGATAAAATGGATTAATCTGTACAAAAAAGAAAAAAACAAATATTTAAATACAGTTGTAAATTATCTAAAATCTAAATTAATGTTAACGTGGACCAATAACCCCTAGTGTATTTTATTTTTATTTATTTCTAAGAAACAAACAGCTTACACAATATCAAAATATCAACTCATATAAAATTACATAAATATGAGATTAAAAAGGTTACGCCAAAAAAGTTTCATACGCTATGTTAGTAAGAGATGGGAGTTTTAAGTGAGTTAAAATAATAAGTAGATAAAGGGGAGAGGAAAGAAATAAGGATAAAGATAGGAGATGCTCCCGATACATTTTACACTCATGCATTAATTTATGATCGTACCCGTTACTGCGCCTAGATATTTCTGAAGGTTATTGGTAAGACTGTCTACATTGTGAAATTTTGTGATCGTTTTTTTACGAAAAGTGTCTGAGCGAATCTTGTAGTAGTGGGTCGATAAGTAATCGACATAAACTTATGAACCATCCTGTCTTCGAGAACCGGTTAAGAAATCGCCTTTTGGCAAATGGAACCGCAGGCGATTTTAGTTCTACTCCGAAACGAAAAATTAATACCCGTTTTTCAGTGTTTCTTATTTGTGGTATTGATCAATTGTTGATTGTTGATACGACACGGAAGTCTCTAAATATACAATATGTTATTGTTGATTATTATAATGTACACAAAAAATCGCAGGTCCTACGATTAAAAAAAAACATTTTATAGTTAAAACACTATTCAAATCGAAACAAATATGCTTTTTAATTGAGGTTCTTAAGTTTTTACCACGTACATATATCGTTTTATTTTATTTTGATGTAAGTTTTGCAAGATTATAACAAATATATATAATAAGTTGCGACACTTGGAATCTTCTAGCCACGCGTTCAGAGAAGTGGCGTAATCAAACGTTTTCTATGGCGAGTTTTGAAGGCTACGGAAAGCTGTAAATAAATTCTGCGCCCACAGAAGACGAAAACGTCGAAAACTAGTATCCCGTTTTCAAGATGTCGAACAAGTCGATAGGGAGCAAAATTCAAGGATTGGAAGAGAAATTGAGGGCGGAAAACGAATCGAGAAACAGAGATGAGCCTTCACTTAACAATGCAGGCGGGACAGGCCCCCCAAGGCCTGCGGGGCCGAGGCGTCCCAGACCAAGTAAGTTAATGTTTTCCGTCAAATCGCCATATCTATGACAGCCCATTTGCACAAATCCATTTTTGATCATATCATTGTTTTGATGTTTTTAACGCGCAGATCTTATCCGATATTTGAAACAATAGTTTATAACAATTTTATTGCAATTATTTGAGAAGTTATAGGTCACCTTGACTTTATTTGGAACGTTTCTCTTGCTTCGATGTGTTATTACTTTGTGGAAAATTCACGTTATATTCCCTATATGGTGGTCTAATCGCATGTTTATCGCTATGTTTCTACCCCCGTGTGTGGGCGTGTTAGGTGTTTATTGGCAAGATGGTCATCTGTTGTCACATCCAAATGTCGTTGATATTTTGACAAGATTCTTATTTTAAAATTCCTTGTCGATTCTATTTGCCAGCTGTCAAATCTAGTACAAGCAATAAGAATTCTCCTAAATACATTGTTTTTGCCATCAAAGATAATGGTTGCTTATTAATTTTACCTAGGCTAAATATTTGTATGTTTATCTGTTGGCATTTTCTTTTCTTTGTTATGTTTTTGAAATATTTATTGTATTATCTATGACGCTAGCGGTGAAATGCTGTCTTTAAAGTTATATGTGCACACAAACATGTTAAAAATATGCTGTAGAGGCAGTCACAGTAGCCATGTACGCTTAATGACGAGTGCACTTGAAGTGAAATAACACAAAACTGCGTTATTCAAATGTTATCATTAATATTATTTATGACCCTTTCCTTCACACTATCCATATTCCCAAGGACCCAAATAATAACAGCATGTTTTTTATATTGTTATGTACACTTACCTTAAAGAAAGGGTTTGCTGATTAAATTTATGCTAAAATATAAATGTATCTTTTATAATACTGGGCTTAGGTTCACAGGGGCCTAACTACAAATACTGGTGTTTTGAGTTAAGCTTGGTTTACATACAGCCGTTTAAGAAATGCTGTCGGGTATATCAGTTGGGTACATGAGCATTCCAATCTTTATTTGCATTTATCTCAAAACAATGTTTTTGTAGATAGGCCCCTGTGATCCTAAACCCCCGAATATAAACCAAGCACCTTGCGAAAATGACACAATAGCTGCTCTCATAAGCGAAATTGAAAAGGTGCAAGCGTCAGGGTTCTTATTTTAAATGATATTGATTGACCTATGGATTAATACTCACACAAGGTTTGCAGAAAATGTATTTAACAAGGTTGGCCCATACAGGCACTTTTCGGAAAAAAACGCATTGGGCCGCTCGTAAGCTCGTGACGTAGCTCCAAGTCCAGTTGGAGTCCGTAAGGAATGATCTCTTTCACTTTTCACCATGTATATAATATTATTTTTTATAAATCTACCTTAATTTCCTCGCACTTGTGTTTGGATGCCCATGCAAGACTGAACGCATTATCTATGTACTCAAATGATAAACGGAGTCAAATTAAAGACGATATTATGTAGTTTTTTCCACAGTAGATAACTGTGGTGTACAGCAGTAAATGGAAGAAAATGTCGGGGACGCCTGAGGAAATCGGTTCCATGATATTTCATTAAAATGACAATTCAACAAATCTTTAAAAGGTGATATAGAGTCATTAAAAGTGATGAAACAAAAACTATATATGTAACCCATTTAACCTAGTTTTTGTTTCATCACTTTTCATAACTTTATAACACTTTTTATAAGTGTGTTGAATTGTCATTTTGAGCTGTTATCCGGTCACCCCTTCTCATGATAGTTTGCTAAATGCAATATGTACAAGACGCTAATAAATAACCTCGATTCTACATCATGAAAGCATAAGTAACACTGTAAATATTCCTGGGATTTTTCCCTTTCATTCCAAACATTAATTTTAATATAATAATTAGTATAATATTACCAACATATAAAAATAAATCATTGCAAATGCATTCTGAATCGATTGACGCCACTTGTATTGCTGTAAATTAAAATCTCCCAGTGGAAAATGGGCTTCTAGCTATGTCACAACTTTCTAGACAATCACCTCTCTACCCCCTGGATAAGCTATCCTTGTTAAATACATTTTCTACAAACCTTGGTACCTACCCAAGACTAATAATTATATTCTAAAGTTCCTACCCATTTTCTTAAAATTGTTTATTGTTTTATTATAGTGAATACAGCCATGTCAAACAGAACGCGCCCAATGCATATGGACATTCCCGCCTTTCCTGCAGTCTCACAAGACTCCATAGAAACGGAGAACAGATTGCAGGAGATCAAAATGAGCGGCAACTTAACCATAGACGGCAAAAAGTACCCACCTGACATTAGAGACCTGGAACAACTGGGGGAGTTGGGAAATGGCACATGCGGACATGTTGTCAAGATGTTGCACACACCTTCGCAAGCTGTTATTGCAGTTAAAGTAAGGATTATTTATAAATATATTTCAATCATCTCACAAGCATTCTTATTATTATTTATTGATTATATAAAATAGTTATAATCAATACGCCCAGAGTGCTTTTACATGTAGGTAGTACAACATTAAGATGACAGATAATTTAGAAACAAGAATAAATAAAATACGTAAAACATACAACAAACAAAAATAAATATACAGTGATCAAATAGATTTACAAAAATCCAACAGAAGATTTAAGAGTGGTGTTGGAATACATATTTTATATGATCCACAAAATTCGCCAAGTTAACATTAAATACGTAAGTATAACCTAAGATTTAATTTTCCATAGAATGTTTTCTTTTGATCAATAGTATGAATGTAAAAAAATGTATTTATTTTCCACTTGGATTCTGCTAGTTCTCCATCTTGAATATTTATTTAATAGATCTTGTCACTTGGTCTAATATGAATATAGGTACATTTTTACATTTTAATCTACACTTCTAAAATATATTACATAAATAATTTTTACATTTTTCTTTGAATTCCTTAATTTAGGTACATTTTCAATTTCATTAGATTGCTTTAAATATAAATATAGATGACAAAATCCTTTTTGCAAAACTTTCAAAAATTGGTATGTCAAATTCAACTCTAAACTTACTAAAAAGTTTTATGATGGAGCGTACACAGAGAGTTCAAATTAACAAGATAAAAAGCAAACCTCTCCTAATTAACCATGGAGTACCGCAAGGAAGCGTACTAGGACCGATATTATTTCTAATATAAATAAAATGATATCTCCAACCTAGGAACGCGGGGAAAAATCATTTATTTTGCTGACGACACAAAAAAAAAAACATTCATACTTTATCTAGTTATTTGTGTGTAGTTATTTTTCTCCTTATCAATATGGTGCTATATTCCAGAGAGATTTGACCTCCTACACAAATGTTCTTCACCGGTTCCAGTTTCTGGCCATTCATCTCCAGTCCTGAGGCTCAAATCTTCTTCCATGTCACTTCTCCTCTTTCTCCATCTGTCTCTTGGTCTCTTGTATTGGGGTAGGAGAGAGGCTCCTCCAGTTACCTCTCACCCCAAATACATTAATAAATAAATTACAGGTGATAATCGGCTGAAGTGAGAAACGCCCATCTCATATGTGACCTCAATGAGCGATGCCGCATTTACCATTGACATCTTCAACATTACTTACAGACAGTATAGCAACTATGCTCTGTATATTTCCTATCAACCTTTTCTAGTTTAACCAACTAACATCACAATAATGTCTGTTGTCTGTTGCGTAACCTCGAAAATAAGATTTTGTTACCATTTGGTATTAAAATTAGTCCCGCTTCGAACAGTAAAACTAGTAAATTAGTTCAAAGATCCACTTTGTTTTAAACACAAATTAGTAAAATGTCCATGGCCATTTTGCAGAATTAAGTAACCTAACCTAACTCCGTTTTAAAATAGAAAGCATTAAATTACAAATGTTTAATGATTGAAAATAAATACAGAAAAATATGGTATTTTCTGAACATAAATAAAAATAATAACCTGTCTTATTTTTTTTTTCACCGCAAGTTTTTTTGCGTCTCCTGTAAAATTTGACAAATGGTAGTTACACATTACGAAGATATGTATACACATTTTATTTGTTCACATTTACTATTTGTTATTACTACTTGTTTTTATATATTTCTCAAATTAGACCCGAGTCACACGAGGCTAGTATTTCAAGTCAGGACAGCAAGATAATGCTAGTGATTTTGCAAGCTAGAAACTCAAGCTATATGTAAACAGAACTAGCTTTGTTTTTAACCTCACTAAGCCAGGATAGTTTAATAGGATGGAGTTCCATTATTTGAACTAGCAGCGCCCCCTACCACCGAAGTTATTATCCTGGCTTTGTGTCTAGCTTACGGCAAAGCTAGTGCACGATCGGTTAGTGTAGTATTTTTTTCCCTAAGGATGTGTTGTAACTTTAATAATAATAAATATTTATTTATTAATTTCTTACACAATTACAAATTAGGTTTTAATGCATATAAGAAATTAGGTTATATAAATTTTTTACAAAAGATTGTTTTCAAGTATTTATACATAAAAAAAGAAATTTCAAGAAATGTGGTACTTCCAAAAAAATCTCAGGCAGTGGTGAAAGATCTCCTCAATGTGGAGAGACTCTTTCAAGAATCAGAAGAATTTCCCTTCTGAATCTCTCCTCACTGACGCCAAATATATCAATCTCGGAGGAGATTTGGTTCAGGAGCAATATACTCCTCCCTACCGGGAGAACCATTGGCAGGTTAGTTCTGCAGGCAGGAATATAGAATAATCTATGATGACGTTGTCTAAGATAGTCATCTGGAACATAGAGACTCACGCGCTCCAAAATGGCTGAGTTCTCAATATAGCCTCGCAGCAGTCTGAATAAGTGGGTAGCTCCATACCCCTTCCTTCTGAGCTGCAGGGAGTGAAGTCCCAGCATGCCCAGAAGAAAGTTCGTCGGGTAGAGCCATGGATAGTGGCCGTACTCCCTCATGTAGATCTTAGAAATTTTTTTTTAAACCTCTCCAACATGAGGGAGCACCCCACCTCATGAGAATTCCAGATAAGCGAACCACTCTCCAGCCTACTGCGGACCAGGGAGAAGTATAAAATACTGTCATGTCTGTATAATTAGTCACCGCAATGATACTGGCATCATATAAACCGCTGTGCCAAGCCAGGATCTTGCTAGGATAGGATGCCAGCATAGTAGCTTGCTATCCTGGCTTGAAATACTAGCCTCTTGTTGCTCGGGTATTAATGTAATATATTGTTGTACGTAATGTACTGGTACACTGTACAGTACTTTGTGATATGAAATATACTTGAGATCGGGAGCATTAAATAAATGACAACACTACAGTGTATAACCGTTTTATGGAGACTATGAAAAATAAATAAATAATAATTTGTTGTTTTGCAGCAAATGCGTCGCTCCGGCAACTCGGAGGAGAACAAGCGCATCCTCATGGACCTGGACGTGGTGCGACGCTCTCACGGCTGCCCGTACATTGTGCGCTGCCTCGGCTGCTTCATCACCGAGGCCGATGTGTGGATCTGCATGGAGCTGATGGCCAGCTGCTTTGACAAGATACTCAAGCGGCTGGGCGGGCCCGTGCCCGAGGACATCCTGGGAAAGGTCACCGTTGCGGTATGTCTATTTATAGATCATCAATTCAATGCAAGATGCTCCGAAGAACTAGTGTCATTGATCCCTTCGGCACTGGTGCATAGTCAGGAAACACGCCAAATGCGCGCCCTTTTGTACACGGACATGCGACTAAGACAATGGAGATGGGGCAGAGGAATGTAGGGAAGTACCTGGCTATTAAGATCTGGTCATCAAACACGCCTAAAGCCATTTCAAGCAAAGTATCAATTAAAATGGTGGTCTTACACCAGGGGGATACTGAGAGTATCTTCCACTATGGAACGTGCTGCAAATATATTATTTTTAATTTAATAAATTGTGAAATAATACAAATTAATGCACGGCACACGCCAGGATTTGAACCCGTCACCTACGGTTTGTTAGTTGAGAGCCTTACCCTTTGGACCACGGGGCCGTCTGATAGTGCGTGCAGTTTGGTTATAGCTCGGCGATAGTCTGCAGTCTTCCAAGTCATATCTCTTCAAGAGCTCTTCTAGTATTTTGTATAAGAAATATTATATGCATTTGTAACATTTGTTGTTTGCAGACCGTAAAAGCCCTCTCCTACCTGAAAGATGTGCATGGTGTCATGCACCGTGACGTGAAGCCGTCCAACATCCTGGTGGACGTCCACGGCAGCATCAAGTTGTGCGACTTCGGCATCAGCGGCCGCCTCGTGGACTCCAAGGCCAAGACGCGGAGTGCGGGCTGTGCGGCTTACATGGCGGTGAGTTGTCAATTGTTATTCAATCACTCCACCAGACAGGCCTATATCCCCTCAGTCGACTGACTGAAGGGGTTATACTTATTTATTTATTTATTATTCATTAACGCCCTATCGGGCTTCTACAGACTAAATTGACAGTTTATGTATGTTAGTGTAACATAATACATGGATAATAGCATAACTAAATACAAAAAAGATAAATCTCAAATGCTTATACTAAGATTAACATAAAATCCAAATAAAATAATATTGTAAAAAAAGAAAAGTTTCAAGTATGAAGTAATTATGTACATTGTATATTCATATATGTATTTAATTATTCATGTTTGTTGCAAAACCAGTAAGACTGAAAACAGTAAAATAATTTACTTGTCAGGTAAATAGAAAATAAATATATGTATATGTATTATAAAACAAATGTTTAAAAAAAGAAGAAAAATTATGTCTGTTGTATCTATAGAAAAAAAAATGTAATGGTAAAATACCGACGCCGTAATTAATATCGAATTTAAATAATAGTACTTGAAATGGTAAAGTAAATCAAAGTATAATATACTTATCAAGTATGACCGTACATGCATACAGTCATTAATATGCGTCCAAAAAAATAAATAACAAATAAACTAAGGAGTATGTGAATTAAACGTTGGAAGGTATAGAGAAAAGACTTTTTTTTTTTTTTTAAAAGCTAATAAATACTACAGTAATAAATAGCAAATAGGTCTGAAATTAGTTGCCTTTTGAAACTCACAAAATTATGAACACCAAATAAATCAATAAGTTCACAGTATTTGTTTGCAAGGTGATGAATTCTTGGAATTTGTGAATACATAGAGTAATTAGTATTGAGGTTATTGTTACATTTAAAAGTGTCTTTGCTTCGAGTTTGTCTGACAGGTACATTCATATAAATTAATTCCAATAATTCAGGGCTGTCAATTAGAGATTTGATAATTTTGAATAAAAATAAAATATCAGTTAAAACTCTTCTATCTTATAGTTTGAGAAGAATTCGATGGAAATATTCATTTTAAAATTGATGTACCGAAGAAATTTATTTTGTACCTTTTCTAATGCTTGAGAATGGAGAATTAGAACGGTGACCATACTGTTGAATTATATTCTAATTTACTTCGTACTAATGAGCAATATAGATGTTTTAAAGTTGAAACATTTTTAAACTTTGCCCCCATTCTCAAAATAAAACCAAGCATTCTCATTGCATCGCTTGTAGTTTCATCGATGTGTAAGTTAAACTGCAGACTTTCGTGGAATAAGACACCGAGATCTAGAATCTGTGAAACTCGAAGAAGATTAGCGCCATTAATGAAATAAGAAAAATGAAGACGATTTTTACCTTTGTAAAAACTAATAATCTGGCATTTACTAATATTTAGTTGCAAATCATTTTCTGAACACCAAGCAAATAGTTTATTCAGGTTCAACTGCAAAATAGCGCGATCATTATCATCTTTAATTATTCTGTAGATCTTCAGATCTTCGGCAAATAACAGAATTTTGACTTTGCTAAAAATATTTACTGTGTCATTGATGAACAAACAAAATAATATTGGGCCCAAATGAGATCCTTGCGGTACTCCACTTGATGCCGCAAATTTCTAAGAAGTGAATGAATCCACCTTTACCGCTAAATACCTTCCCAACAGATAACTCTTAAACCATTCAAACATGCTCACTCCCAACAATTTTAATTTACGTATTAAGATTCTGTGGTTTACTTTATCAAATGCTTCACTGAAGTCACTATATATGGAGGGAGGGATGGATTCATACGTTCATACTCCTGGACATACTGACCCTCAGATAACTACTCACCCCTCATATACCTTTTTCCTTCCCAGAACTTCCTCCCCTTCCTTTCCTAAAAAGATTCTCCACACAGCATCCCCAAAGATGACATAGGCCTTGAGGGGAATTATTTTTCTCGGGGCCTCCTGTGTGGAGGAAATTTAAAAAAAAATATTTCAATATTTCCGCGTTTCTCCATGTTTAACTTTATTGGAATTCCCCGTGCACCACCAAGTCACGTTGTTATGTGTTTCGAACATATTTTCAAAATTCATTGCTCCCGGGTATGGTGGAAATCTTCCCACCAATGAAGACAACTGTTGGCCATTAGAAAAAAAACTACTTTGTTTCACATTGTGAACAATTATGATTTGCACATTCAGTAACAGCAGCCCTAGAGAGATACTTTTCATCCTTTGGCTCGGTCCAGTTCAAAAGGCTGGAAAACTGATATACCTTGAATGAATGAATTGTATTTGGGAGGCACTTGTTACAAATACTAATAAAGATTCCTTGTCTGTGATTGTATTCAAATAGTTGATAGTACAGAATTCTCTCAGTATTCCGCTGCTCGATTATTGGACAACTGCAATAATCTGCTGTTATTTCTTACAAGTTGAAAGCACAAAATCAAGCTCTATAATTTACCGGTATTTGTATATCAAATTCAGCAGTCCAAGCTCTATAGTTTGCCTGTATTCGTATGTCAAATTCAGTAGTCCAAGCTCTATAGTTTGCCGGTATTCGTATGTCAAATTCAGTAGTTCAAGCTTTATAATTTGCCGGTATTCGTATGTCAAATTCAGTAGTCCAAGCTCTACAATTTGCCGGTATTCGTATGTCAAATTCAGTAGTCCAAGCTCTATAATTTGCCGGTATTCGTATGTCACTCACTTTATTTACCCAATTTCGGATTTGTAGTTGAGTTTTTATGCAGCCAGCAATTTGTGCCCCATTTTAAAAAGAATTAGTGATTTGTTGATTTGTAAGAAGATTTTATTTTTGAGTACTGAATGATGATGGCAGGTCCATCAATTTGGATGTCTATGATTAGATATTTATATAAATATTGAAATGAATATATGTTCCGTTACAGCCAGAGAGGATAGACCCACCGGACCCGCAGAAGCCGGACTACGACATCCGGGCTGATGTGTGGTCGCTGGGCATCTCACTGGTGGAGCTGGCCACGGGCATCTTCCCCTACCGCGACTGCCAGAACGACTTCGAGGTCCTGTCCAAGGTCATCGGCGAGGAGCCGCCCGTGCTGCCCGAGAATCTGCCCTTTTCCACCGAGTTCAAGTCCTTTGTGGGGCAGTGGTGAGTTATCAGAATCTTATTCTATGTTATTCCACAGGGTTCAGCAATCCAAAGCAGATTTACTAGGAACTCATCGCACTTGCCGCAATGTTATTGTATTTTGAATTTTTTTAAATGCTAGCATACTACAATAGGAAAGGAAATACTGTATCTTAGAATTATTCGAGCTTATCGTTTCGTTTCATGCAAACATTATTTTTTATCTATATAAAAGCTCTTCGCAAATTCCATATCGAATGTCATATTTTTTCATTTTCAATCTGAGCATTTTGACATTAAAAAATAATGAAAAATTCCATTTTTTCGGTCCCTTTGGTCTATGCTTCGACTCATTTTAAAACAGCTGATATTTTTCCCTCTGGCGACTGATTTTTAAAAACTTTGACTTAAATAATTTCAGCTTCGGACTCAATTTACTCGAAAACAAAAGCTCAAAGTTATACCACAAAATCGACTCCAAATGTTTCCCACTTGTACTACGAGTTTCTAGACATTCAGCAGGTCCATACGTGACCTGTGTTAAGAGTCACAGAACCGACTTAATTTGAATTATTTTAATTTCAGCTTAACAAAGAACTATCATAACCGACCGAAGTACGGACGCCTATTGCAGCACGCCTTCCTGCAGAAGGCCGAGTGCTCAGGTGTGCGCGTGGACAGCTGGCTCGCCACCGTGCTGCCCCCGCCGCAGCGGTAGGTATGCATGCCGCCCTCCCACTATTCCCCCTGCACAACACACACCACACGTCTCTACCTTACTCTAGTTGTACATCTCTTGCCATGCGCCAGAAAGGGTGCGATTTACTACTAGTTCTCTAGCATTTGTAGGTGGCTTGCCAAAAGAAGGCTTGCAAATGAAGGTACACATATGCACTTCTCTTGATAACCGTAGAAAGGGCATGATTTATTAGTAGTTGGCATTCCTTGGTGCTTGCCAAAATAAGGTTAGAAGGCGCACTTCTCCTGACATACGTAGAAAAGGCGTGATTTATTAGTAGTTCACTAACCTTCGTTGGTGGCTTGCCAAAACACGTGCAGAAGTGTGCGATTTATATGGAAGGCTTGACAAAAGAAGGTGCACATATGCTCTTCTCTTTGTGCAGAAAGGGCGTGATTTATTAGTAGTTCCACCCGCACCGCCCTTCATTCCAGACGACGCTAACAAACAGTTTTTTGTTTTCATTTAAACAATAAAGAATATCCTATTAACTTGATGGGCATCTGCAAACTTTATCATGTGGATAAAAATGGAATACGCTTTGAATTCAACCATTAAATAATTGTATTTGGTGTTAAAACGTTATAATCCACAGTATAGCCAAATTACATTTTATTTGATTTTTTCCAAGAACGAACTTAAGTTTATGTTTGCATTCCAATTGACCTTAGGAAACAATTGTTGGATGCCTTCCAGCAATCTAGATAACCCCAAATCCCCCAGTTAAATAAATAATAGATGAATGTAATACAAATATGCAGATAAATATCGACTAGTCAGCAGTTGGGATGTAAGAGAAGTTGAACTAACTACCTACAAGACTATTTATACTGTATTCTATTTGACTCACTCTGTATTGCCAGAGTCAACCTCACTATATATTATTAGTATATACTATTATATACTTAGTCCATAACTCAACCACTAGATATCGCTTGCAGCAGCAAATAAGCAATACCAAACAACCGACATCGGTGATATTTTTAATGAAATACCGCCTCAATACTCTCGACACAACGAAGTTTTGACGTACCACGGAAAGTTGAACTTTTGACTCCTACACAATTAGATTTTTGGCAATTGTTCGTCGACGTTGTGCTAAGTTTTGCTGATAACGAATATCGATTTGATTGCCAAGGGTTTTGACCATGTATATGTAGTTGACCATCGGTATGGATCGTGCCGAATTTCGCTGAATACGACCAAACTGCATGAACTATCAAAGCGGCTGTGCAATGAAAATTATGCATTTGGAGTATAGATAGAAATGAAGGCGGGGAGCTACTGTAGGTGGATGCAATTTACAATAGTATGGGCGAACTATATAATCACAATTTATTAGTATTGTTGGAAAGTCTCCCGTAAAGAGTTCAAAATTAATCTTGTTCATCCTCTGTTGTGTTGAGAAGTTTTGTTTGTAAAGTTAACCAGACATAAGTATTTTGCCTACATAACATTTTATTTCTGGTTTTGTATTAGTGTTATGTTGTGTGTTTATGATGCGTAGTTAAGTGATTGTTTTGTGTTTTTGATCTTAGTAAAAGTAGTAGAATAATTTGATAGATTTTTAATCATCATTTTTTGTTATGGATTTTTTAAATGTTAATCTAACACTTATATTTCAAAGTTAATGATAATTTGTACAGGGTTTTCCAATAAGAGGTGTTATTTTGAATAGCCCGCTATTTCGGTAGATGTTACTTTTGAAGCTGTCATTATTTGACATTTGACAAGTAGAAACTACGCCATTAATAAAAATGGAACGATACACGCTTCAACAACGCATTGAAATTATTAAAATTCACTTGAGTGAATCAAATGAAAATCATCTTGAGTGATGAGGCCCATTTCCACCTCGGTGGCTTCGTCAACAAGCAAAATTGTCACATCTGGGGCTCGGAAAACCCAAGAGTTATTGTTGAAAAGCCTCTCTATCCTCAACGTGTGACTGTTTGGTGCAGTTTATGGTCCGGCGGAGTCATTGGACCTTACTTTTTTGAAAATGAGGCTGAAGCAACAGTTACGGTGAATGGATTGCGCTATTGAGAGATGATTAATGATTTTTTATGGCCGGAATTGGATGGTACTGATCTGAACAACGTTTACTTTCAACAAGACGGCGCTACGTGCCACACAAGCAACGAAACCATTGATCTTTTACGATTGAATATCAAAATAACACCTCTTATTGGAAAATCCTGTATGTATATTTTTATGAGATTTATAAATTAATGAGAAGTAGCCCATCGTCAAAGAAAAATGTTAAAACATGAAGTGCTGAAGACTTTTACAATCTCCAAGTCAGGGTAAAGAGGTAAAAGAGAGTGACAGTTTGACACAGTAAAAAGATATGCTTTTTTCCCCTTAACCAGTAGCTAATTTCAACCAGTTTCATTACAAGAACTCTTTGTTCTCCTTTCAAGAGTTTTTGGATTCAGTGAACAGATTTTCTACTAGTAAGATTGACCCTCCTCATAGCAGACATTGTATACAGTAGAACCCCGTTAATTCGAACCCCGATAATTCGAAAAAACGCGTAATTCGAAATTTTCGCTAAAAAAATTTCCTCAGAAAAATTTTTTCATACAAAATTTTTTTTAATTCGAAATTCGTTAATTCGTAATTCGAAATTTATTTTTGTCCGCGCACGAAAATTTGTTCGTGTAATTCGAAAAAATTTGATTTTTGCGAAAATAAATCATAATATTTCGTAAATCTGAATCTAAAAGTCAGCCGTGGCGGTAAAACGCCGAAAAATGTATTTTTACGTGGTTATACATCGTCCTAATTAGTATTATTATTTTGTAAATCTGAATCGATTTCAATGTCGTACTTTTTCAAATTTATTTCGAATATCCGAGTTTGAAGGGCCGAGAAAATACGTTTTACGCGGATATATGTCGTAGTTTTACGAGTTTACACCAAATATCTGAATTCAAAGGGTCGGCCGCGACGAAACTCGGCCGCGAAATTTCGATTTACGCGTAAATGTATCGTATATTTACGAATTTATTTCGAATATTTGAATTTAAATGGCCCGCTGCGACGGAAATCGGCCGCGAAATCTCGATTTACGCGTAGATATATCGTATTTTTACGAATTTATTTCGAACATTTGAATTTTAAAGGGCCCGCCGCGACGGAAATAGGACGCTAAATTTCAATTTACGCGGAAATATATCGTATTTTTACTAACTTTACTTCGAATATCCGAGTTAAAAAATACGACGCGACGGAAATCGGCCGAAAAATTTCGATTCACGCCAAATATGACATATTTTTACGAATTTACTTCAAATATCTGAACTTAAAAAGCCGGCCGCGACGAAAAACTGCCGATAAAATTCTATTTACGCGGAAATATATCATATTTTTACGAATTTACATCATATATCTGAATTTAAAGGGTCGGCCGCGACGGAAATCGGCCGCGCATTCTCGATTTATACGGAAATATATCCTATTTTTGCGAATTTATTTCGAATATCTGAATTTAAAGAGCCGGCCGCGACGGAATACAGCCGCGAATTCTCATTTTACGCGGAAATATATCGTATTTTTACGAATTTAAATTCAGATATTTGAAATAAAGGGCAGGCAAGCGACGGAAAATTACCGCGAAATCTCGATTTACGCGGAAATATAACGTATTTTTACGAATATCTCAATTTAAAGGGTAGGCCGCGACCGAAATCGGCAGCGAAATCTCGATTTACGCGTTAATATATAGCATTTTTACGAATTTATTGCGAATATCTGAATTTAAAGGGCCTGCCGCTACGGTAATCGTCCGCGAAAATAAAGAAATAATTGGTATTAATACAAATTTACAACTAAAATACCACCCGAATTTGAAGAGGCGGCCGAGAAAATCGATTTTCGGCGTTTTTTTTTTCATAAAATTTCGAATTACGTGGGAATTCGTTAATTCGAAATTTGATTTTTGATGTCCCTTGGATTTCGAATTAACGAGGTTCTACTGTAGTAAAGCGATTAACAAAAATATTGAATGATTTAGTACAGAAAGGATTAAAATGTCAATTTTTCAAAAGGGTCTCATAATATAATGAACTTAAATAATTGTATAGGGGATAATTATTCCGCAGACTGGAGACTCCACCCGTCACTCGCCGCATCACCCACCCCGAGGACAGCAGCCCCCTCAGTCACCATCCCCCGCACACCATCCTGCCTCCGGCCATGTTCAACGGCTCCAGCCACCAGCCCCCAGCCCTCAGCAGCCCCCTTCACCCTCCCACCAGCAACGGACTCAGTCTACCCATAGGAACTAATCACCCCGTTGGACTGAATCTCCCCATCGGAATAAATCACCCCATTGGACTAAATCTACCAATCGGCCTGAATTTACCCGTTGGCTTGAATGTTCCCATCAGCCCAAGCCGCTCGGTTGGTTTAAGCCTCCCGATCGGCGCGAATCTCCCAATCAACCCCGTCGACAACGAAGCGAAAAACTTTTTTAAAAGTAACGAATCCCCAAAACTATCGCCCGAGTCAGAGCACTCCTCCAGCTTTCGCGACTCGAAGAAATCCAGCCAAGAGTCACCCGACCAGAGCTTGTCCGAATCCAGCAAAGCTTCATGCATCTCTACGTCCGCTCGCGATCCTAATTTAGTTCTAAGAGATAGTAGTTTAGTTAATAGGATATCTTCACCGATCGACGATTGCGAAAGCAGTTCTTTCAGCTCTATGACCGTCGAAGGAGACTCTGTAAGGGATGTCTCTATGATGTCCATCGAGAATCTCAACTTTGTCCTGCCTAAACAAATTCAAGACATTGAAAACACGAGAATCCAAAGCCCGCCGCTCGAAAAAACCGTCTTGAGAATACAGAGAAACGCAACTCCAGAGTACTACACGTCAAACGGTTCTAGCGCCAATGGTCCTGTGAGAGGACAGAATTATAATTACAGCAATACTCCCGCATCGGATAATGAATATAACCTCCAACACCGCGTGCGATCCTTGAGTAACACAATGGTATATGGAAACAATGGCGGCGAACGAAACCCTCCGCCGAGATTCGTGACCGGTTCACCCAACTCGAAAAACTATTTCGCAAACCTCGAGATCAGGAATCAGCCGTTCTCCGGCGGAGGGCCGTCGAGCTTCGACAGTTATACCAATCAATCACACGGCCACCGCAGCCACGATTCCGGCGACTATCAATCGGGGTCGTATCACGACCAGGGTTCTCCAGACATGGCCAGACGGCAAGCGTTCTTCTCGCCGAGCCGAACTAACAAACCTCCGCCTCCGATGCCGCAGAACTACGAGTATGTGAACCATCCGAGAGACACGCACGCTAATGTCGCGTCGCCGCCAAACTTCGTGCTCGGACGAGACGGTTACGACAATCTCCCGGGAGACGGTTGTAATAGAGAAAATCAACAGCAACAGAGATTCTCACCAAATTTTAGAACAGATGCTCCGACGAATTACTTCACGTCTACGTCTGTTTGTACAATGTCGAGATTTGGACCTGTCCCCGTGCAGCAGAGGATGGCCCCCATGGGAGGGGGGTACCATCAGAATCCCGGCGGCAGCTGTTCGCAGCCGGCGAGTCTTGAAGCATACGGAGAGACGAGACACTACCCCGCCTACGTACATGCGAGGTACTTTACTTCTCTTTTTTACTTGCTAAGTTTTTGTTTTCTAGTTTTATTTCCAGGAATTTATTTTTGAGGAATATTCCTGAAGCGGGATATACCACGGGAATTTTCATCTAAATGGTGATGAAAGAATCCCTTTGAGGTGTCCTACGATGAAATTTCATATTAATTAGTGTGCTTTTGAATTGGATTTAAGACAAGCTGTCAAAATGTTGATACAGCCGATAAGCATGCATTGTCCAGGTACATCAAATGCAGCAGTAATGCAACGCTACATTCGAATTATGAATTATTGTTAATTAATTATTTGTTTGTGTACGTTTTACCCGACGGTTTTATTTAACGTTCGGTGTTGTGATTTCAGACCGCCGGAGAAGAGCTACAACCCGGCGCTGCGGTCGCCGCAGCCGGTGGCCAGGAGATCCGCCGTGGCCAACCGGGAGCGGGACGAGAGAGACCGCGAGCGATGGAGGACCGGCGATCCTCAACACCACCACACGCAGGTAATGTAGACTGGTGAAAGAAGCTGTCTCACATTAGTGTTAAAAGAGTCCCAACTGCTCTCAACTGTCTGGATTCAGTGAGATTATGGTACCCCAATTCGGTTATGTCGTGAAAAATTAAATTTTACTGCGCATGCCCGGATCCGAACCCACAACCTCCTTATTCGTAGCCGAGAATTGTAACTACTCAACCATGTAGAGCGGATGAATGGAAAAAGCAGTGTGAGGTGAATATATGACGCAAAAATGAATGAAATAAGAAATCCAGGATGTGCGAGGAAAACATGGCATGATAAAGTGAATCAATTACTTGATGTCAATAGTTAGAACAACAGATGAGTATGTATGAGATGATGCATGACCATGAAGCAAGGAGCGTGTGCCAAAATGTGCTGTGTGGGGATCTGTCTTTTCTGCTACCCCTGCGGAAAAGCAATGCGATGTTTAAATGGTAATGGATCTGCAGTAGCCATTCCAAGCCACCGAGAAACAGGGTTGCAACTTGGGAGTATTTAGCCCTTGCCACTGTAGGATCCTCCTGGGGACCTGTACACGGGAAAACAGGGAAATGCGGTGAAATGGCAGATAGCGCAATAGGCCATTGGCCTGAGTGCTTACGGGAACTATCTGTGTTGCTTTAATAAAGATGATAATGAAGTGTGTTTGTTGTTGATAATGTCCAGGTACAAGGGAACACGAGCCCCATTGTGCTGCAGAGATTCTACCACCAGCAGAGCCAACGTAGGAGCAGAAGGGACCTGAGGGACGGCAGTCCGAGACAGAGAACGTAATTACATCTAACACTATTTTTATATAACTCGGGTCAATGCTGCTATTCCTAAACGCTTGATTCATCAAAGTGTTTTTTAACGGAACGTTTTTCCACTTTGACAATTTTTTAATCTTTCTCGAAGATTATGCACTTTTCCCGGTTCATTTTAAAGGTGAAAAACGCTTAAAAAATGGAAAGAAATTAATTCGGGACTCGAAAAAGAAAAAGATTATTCTATTGATATGTATGTATTATGTTAACAATAATAAGTATTCAAAAAAGCTTTCCTTAGTACTTTGAAGGCTTGAATGGAACTAAACGAAATTTGTTTATACCTGTTTTTTCCTAACGGTAAAGAGAGACCTTTCAAATGCATTCTTGAAGAAGTAACTGCGATTCCTTAGCACATTCTCAGAATATGACCCGGCGAGCTGACCGTTGCATTTTCGCAACATCAGCGTAATATGGGTTAAACGGCATATTCATAGAATATCACTTAAAGGGTGCTGTACTAAACTAGAAAATAAATTTAATTTAATTAAAATCATATATTATAAATATATGTAAAATTTCACATTTAGCCAACATATTTAAACATATTCCCCTCCCCTCCACCTTCTTTCACCCCTACCTCCCCCTTGTCCCCCCACTAATGTTGATGTTCTCTCTTCCTCTTCTATCTTACATAATATAAATAGACAGTAACTCTGTTATTGATTTAATATGTTTTTATATAACCCTGATGAAGGTTAGTGTGAACCGAAACCAGTTGGTTTTATATATTAACCTGTTAACCGGGGAATTACGCAGCATATAACGGGCGCGAACTCCTTCACTAGGACGTATCAGTATGTCACGCCCGGAGGACGTAATTTCATATTATTTTTTTTTTCATTAATGCATTATAAAAATGAAAACATCGAATTAAAAAAATAGAAATTTTACAAACAATTATAAAGATTACAAAAAATATAAAAAAGGTTATAATTACAGAACAATAAACAAAAGCACACAGATAAAAGAGAATCATTGAGTTTAACCTCTCAGACAAAGGCATTTGTATGCTATGTGTTCCTTTGAGAACTGTCAAAACGCGGAAATTTTTGTGTTATTCACGACTTTTGCTAAAAGCATCATAACTCACGTCTTGGGAAACGTAGCTTCATTCTAAAAAATGTTTTGGAAAGATTATGAAATTCACTATCGCATTGTTTTGTTATACGTAAATATTTGCGTTTCTAAATATACATTTTCTGAAAACGTCAAAAATATGTAAAAATCGCTGACCATTATTTCAAAGCTGTGAAAAATGTACTTTTTTCTGAGTATCATAAAGAAATAACACTTTATATATTGAAGAAATATAATTAAAAACTATTGGTCACCTCAAAATATTAACCGTCCAAACTAAAATATTTTTAATAAATTATTTAAAAACGCAATAAATTACGAACGAACAAGCTGACAGATTCAATCGACTCAGATAATGCACCTCAAGATTCCATAGATATTTTTGAATGCAGACGCGTAGCGTTATTCATTATCGATACTCTGTTTTTTAAATCATGGCAATCCGTATACTAGTGATGGAAATAAATCGATTTTTGTAAAATCTCGCGCGCTTACGTGAAAAGACGTACTAATGTCTTGACCGCTATTATCATATTTACGTCTTTTGACGTTCTAATGTTCCGAGTGGTTAAAAAATTAAAGTATGTAAAAATTCAAAACTCAATTTCCGTGTGATATGCTCGGAAATATACATCCCGCTCGTTCCAGGGCGCAACATATATTTCAAGGATGTATACATATGTCCTACCCGTACCCGATACTGTTTACGTTTGACATATTTATACATCCCGCCCGGTTAACAGGTTAAACATAAAAGTGGTATTAAAACAAAGTTATTTTATTTTTATTATTATTTTTTTATTATTGAATTTTTTTTTGATACTTACGTTTAAAGTTACATAAAATATTGAAAACTGTATAAAAAATATTGTAATAAATGTACGTAATTAAAAAAAAAAACATCCACAAAGGCGAAGCCTGAGTGTGGTGGGTATTATATGTATTTTTATCTTATTTCCATGGTTTAAGTGGAGATACAATATCAAATATAAATTTTAAGTTATTTTCAAAAAGTTACTATACAGATGCAATGCACAAAACTAAAGCATGAAATATGTAAGAGTTTTAAAATAACACAAAAAATCAGGTAAATACTAGTTTTTAAAGAAGACATTTTAAAAAGTGAATTAGCAGACTATAATAATAATAATAATACTGGACAATTTTTATAGCGCCGCTTTTGTGAGTTATCATAACTAACCATAAAATATATCCACTGTTTTGTATGTAAAATAATAAAAAAAAAATATATATATACTTCGCCATTCCCTGATGATAATGAATAATGACTATTTGATATCCTTGTTCCTAAGTTGGTGTGTATTATTGCATTCCAGTAGCGTCAGCAGAGAAGCGAGTGTGGGTCGCTCCCCAGAGCCGCCCCGGAGAGCGCACCGGGATCCTAGTAACGGTAGAACAGACGGTTCACGTAAGCATACAACTTTACATTCCTTCAAATCTTCCATCAATTCCAAAAAAATCTTTTCTCCGAGTATAAGTGCTATTCTGGGGAAACTACTTACGGTAGATTATATTTGTACAATTTTTATAAATATGTAAACACATTATATGGCAAGACGATACACTTTACAAAAACATACTTTTGCAGAAAACAAGCAAGATATTACAAAAATAGAACCATGGTGAAAATTTTTGTGTTGGCACACTGAGAATTGAGGTTGCGGTATATGAGGAATGAAAAGTGCCCTATTGAGATGTTTTTAAGTGTAAATATAATTTATTCTGTTTAGCTCACCGAGATCAACAGTCTCTTCGGGAGCGTCTCGAACGAGAGAGAATACCCACGGAATCACATTTGCCAGAGAGGGACGGCCGCCAGACCTTCATGGATAGAGACAGACAACCGGACCTCATTAGACCCCACCACAGGTATGAGCGGGAGGCCAGACACTCCCAAGACCCGAGAGAAAGCGACAATCCAAACAGAGAAAGATTCGATCCGCGGACAAACCAGAATCAAAATCCTCGGAGAGAGAGAAGAGAAGAACAGAACGGAACGGAAAAAGACGATCAAAGCGATAATCTCTGCAGTCCACGAGAGAGATTCGAAAATCGCATGCAAGAAAGGAAGAATAATAAGGAAGTATATCACCATTCAAGAGATAGGGAGAGAAGAGACGATCAGGCGCCCCCGTCCAATGGGGATGTGCACAGGAGTAAGGAGGATGACAGCGTGCGGCTCAGTCCTCAGGTGCTGAGGAAGCATGGAAAGAGTCACAAGGATAAAGATGACCAAGGTATTGTGGCCCTTATTTCATCATTATTGTCATCCTTCATTATGGAAATATTTCGCTTGACACCACCAACACCATCTTCTTTCATGTATAATGGATATTAAAAGCTTTTCAAATTGAATTAAATACTTTTGGGGTGGTTTGGCTAAGACCAAACGGTTGCCTAAAGGTTGTAGGCGACAAAAACTTACTGAGTTTTATTTTGTCTTTATTGAAAACTTGTGATATATGGGTTTTGTCGCTTACAATGTTATTTTTCGCACAAAACTTCTGTTGATAGTGATATTACACACTATGCACAATGAATAAACTAATAATTAGAACATCTTTCAAACTGTATCACATTCATTTTATGTTTGTTGCTTCCTAAAGACATTTAGAGTCAAGTCCCCAAAAAGATTCTCTCACTGTACTAAATGTATATACCGTGGAACCCCGTTAATTCATGTTCCCATAATTCGAAAAAATGTGTAATATGAAATTTTCTTTAACCACTCAGAACATTAGAACGTCAAAAGACGTAAATATGATAATAGCGGTCAAGACATTAGAACGTTTTTTCACGTAAACGCGCGAGATTTTACAAAAATTGATTTATTTCCATCACTAGTATACGGATTCCCATGATTTAAAAAACAGAGTATCGATAATGAATAACGCTACGCGTCTGTATTCAAGAATATCTATGGAACGTAGAGGTGCATTATCTAAGCCGATTGAAACTGTCATCTTGTTCGTTAATAATTTATTGCGTTTCTAAATAATTTATTAAAAATATTTTTGATTGGACGGTTAATATTTTGAGGTGACTAATAGTTTTAAAATATATTTCTTCAATATATAAAGCGTTATTTCTTTATGCTACTCAGAAAAAAGTTCATTTTCAAGGCTTTGAAATAATGGTAAGCGATTTTTACATATTTTTGACGTTTTCATAAAATGTATATTTAGAAACGCAAATATTTATGTATAACAACACAATGCGATAGTGGATTTCATAATCTTTCCAAAATATTTTTTAGAATGAGGCTACGCTTCCCAAAACGTGAGTTATGAAGCTTTTAGTAAAACTCGTAAATAACACAAAAATTATCACGTTCTGACAGTTCTCAAAGGGACACATAATAAATAAAATTCTATGTCTGAGAGGTTAATTCGAAATTCAATTCATTATTCCAAATTTATTTTGGTCTGCGAATGTAAATTTGTCCATTGTTAAATGAAAAAATTCGATTTCTTCAAAAATATATCATATTATCTCATAAATCTGAATCTGAGAGGCCGGCCGCGCCAGTTATCGGCCCCGATTTTTCGTGAATAGTTCATGTATTTACGAATTTGTTTTGAACATCTGAATTTGAAGGTTCGGCCTAAACGGTGATCATATTTATACGGGAATGAGTCAAGTATTATTACGAATTTACTTCAAATACATACCTGAATTTGAAGGGGCGGCTGGAAAAAAGCAGCGAAAAAAAAGGTTTTATTTTCTTAAAATTTAGATATAAGTGGGAATTTGTCAATTTGAAAATTATATTTTCCGTGTCCCGTGGATTTCGAATTAACAGGGTTCGACTGTATTTGCATCATCTAATCGCAAATTCCTCCCTTTCTTTAAGTTTTGGATTTTTTCTAACGGCCCTCAACAGTAGATTTTTTTTTAGAATTCCAAAAAATGGTAATACATCATTTTAAATTTTTTACATGCGCAGCAATAGTACGCAGTTTTCACCTATTTTATGAAGGTCATGGGCTAATACAGCATCTACCGCCAGCGTATTGAAAATTACACAACGATATTGCGAATTGTGAAAATGTTACGATTGTAGACAACATTGGTCTTTTAAAGGCCACCTCTTAAAGCCGACTGAAGTAATTCGCTACTTCGAGGGTCGTTAATGAACTCTGAACACAAATGTTGCAAAGTAAAGGGATATTGCTTTTAGGTTATGTATTTATGGTTACCATCAATTATTTGTCTCATTAAATCACCATTAGAAAACTACAAAGTGATGCTGTGTAAATATTTCAATTGAAATGGGTTAATTATTGTACAATAATTACAAAGGCTCCTAGTTGTGTATTGGCGAAGGAAATGTAGATGTTGCGCACTTAACACCTTATGCCTCTTAGATGAATATACTCTGCTTAGCTTTTGTACATAACACCTTTTGCTTCTATGACTACTTTTAAGACTTCACAAGATGATTTTATAAATTTGTCTGCGAGAAATATCATATTACTTTTATCTCGGTGACTCGGTGATGTTTTGGAAAGGACGTCGCTGTACAAAGTGTACATTTGTACCAATACACACAGTGTGTTGTTTGGGTCAACTCTTATTGCGCCACAGTTGCCAGTGGCTGCGCGAATAATGGGCTGTCCATGATTCAGGATTCGCTCTCAAGCGTAATGTTTTCTTTCTTTCTTTTTTCCTTACAAATTGAGAGAGTAATATCTCCAAAAAAAAGTGTTGAAACTCGGACGATAGTAACTACTAGTTAAACAGAACAAGTGGCGGGTGATGAGTAAGTGATGAGAGACTCTACAAGGACTCTCTCATCCCATCGCCTTGCAGCACAGTGTGAGGGATTAATTCAAACGCCCGTCACTCCCAGACACACTGACCACCAGATTCCTACCAACTCCTCGTACGTTTTTCCTTCCCAAATCTTTCTCTCCTTCATCTCCTTCCTTTCCTTAAAAAAACCCTCCACAGCATCCCCAAAGATGACACAGGCCCTGAGGGAAATTATTTTCCCCAGGGCCTCCTGTGTGGAACTAATGTAAAAAAAAGTGAAAAATATCAACATTTGAAGCCAAAACACGGAAACCTAGGAATGTACAGGTAAATTATTTCAAAGAGACCCCTTGCTCGTATAGTGGTGTACTTGATGGATCAAACAAATAATTTAATTTATCAATCATTTTGTTTTGTAAGCTGATATTATCGAATTGAATCGGGAGTCTAAATTTAAGGCGATGCGCCATGTCATTTAGCATTTGGAATCGGGCCGTTAGCAATAACACTCCTTACGTAGATGGCGATAAGGTTTTAATTCCCGTTAAACACCAGCCGCCTGTTTTGATTTATGCGAGAAAAAAACATAGCCAAAAAGTGTTTTATTTTACGAATCAGGCACAACTATTTAAATGTTTTACGATAATTTTCTAAAGAATTTAATTTGCCACATTATACAATAAAATCTTAACCGGAAATTTTGAGTCATTAGTAGGAGATTTTGAACTTTCGAGTATTTTTTATAGGCCTGATACTTTATTTTTTACTGGGCTTTTAAAAAGACTGATTAAAAAATGCTCGATTGATTCAAAGATCGCATCTAGAATATTTTAAGCGACCAAATTTCAAACCAAAACACATGATTTTGCATCACTTTGTAGTGCTTCGCCTTAAGGCGATGCCATACGTAGTAATGCAAAATTATGTGTTTTTGGTTTGAAAATTTGGTCGCCTAGAAATGTTTCAGATGCTTCAATTAAATACTGCGAGTAGAATACATCTTGGCCTTTGAAATAATCAAGTATTTTTTAGATAAATCTTTTTATAAGCCCAGAAAAAATTAATGTATAAGGCCTATGAAAACTGCTTTAAAGTTCAAAATCTCCTACTTACGAACACATTTTCGGTTATAATTTTATTGTATAATGTGGCAAATTAAGTTATTTATAAAATGATCGAAAAAAAATTTAATATTTATGCCTAACATCCACAAAATAAAATAAAAGGCACTTTTTGGCGATGTTTTTTTCTTGCATGAATCAAAACAGGCGGATGGTGGTTAAGCGGGAATTTAAACCGTATTGCCATCTACTTAGGGGTTAATATTGATAGCGGCTCAATTTAAAATATTACACGACGTAGTGCATCGCCTTAAACGAAATTGATGTCGCTACGACCCCATTTTTTGGGCATTTGCGAGGCAAGCATGGGTGAACTAGTTTGATAGACTTTATTGAAACTTTTGATACTATCGGCTAGCACAAAACATACAAACGTGTCCTCTTTAAAATGGGTTGCCTGTACATATTTATATAAAAACACATTATTATGAAAACATTTTCACAGTTGTATCTTGTAGAATCACCTCATCTTGTATAATGCTCTTCACGGTATAGGCTTCCAAAGGAAATGTGACTCCAACGCGCAATACTATATCTCTCCCATTATCTATTACAATCATAGGTAAATAAAAACAAGGAAGTAACAATGAACCATTATTGGTATGAAATCGCCTGTACAATGTGTCGCCAAAATTATTCACCCATACTGCTGCAAATTGCATCTGCTGCAGGTGAACATTACCTACATTACATCTACTGCATTCTACCTGGACACCAAACGCATAACTTTCTTGTAAAGCCACTTTGATAGTTCGTGCAGTTTGGTGAGCGACAATCTGTTTCCTTATGTGCCATATCTCTACTTGTTTCTCGTGGAAGTCTGCAAGATGGCAGCTAGTAGCCAGCAGCCACCAGGACCAGTAAGAATGCTCCCAGACAACCTTGGTGTTTTCAGATCTCATTTAGCCAGCTTCTAGTTAGATCGACTTTGTATCTTGTAGACACCATTTTAAATTGTTTTCTAAAAATTGAACATCCGTTTACATTTTGAAATTAGCATTTTTTTTAAATGTCTGACTAGTCATTTCCAATAGACCATAATGATAATATTCAATATTGCTCCAAATAAGTATAAGGTCGCGCAATGTTGGTAACTAACAAGCAGAATTAAGGTATTTTAAATTATTATAATTTTTTTTTTTAAACCGAAAAATATGAAATAAACAGTGAAATATAGGTGGATTCTTCGGCTTTGAACCACAGTAAGCAGTTTATATGTATCCTTTTTAATATTCGTAGGTATAATTTTAGGAATGAGCGTAGTCAAATCCCAAACTGAATAGTACAATTTAAAAATCAATTATGCGGGACAATCCTTGTATGTACCTATAAAGTGGGAAGAAGATAAAGTATTAAGTTTTGGGATGGCAATTCTGATGAAGGCCGCCTTTGCACCCGCAGTTATGTCTGTATACCTAACATGAGTTTTTGTTTGCAAACCCCCGTCTAAATGCCATATCACGCACACCTGTTCACTACTTCAACAAAATGGCCGCCCACACGCACGGACCGTGCCACAATAATACACTCGCTATATACGTGGCTACTCTATGGGACACTGCCACTCTACACGGGCCTGCTTGTCTATGGATTTGTATCACCTTTTCTTCTTATTTGCTATCCGATGGTTTTCAATCAATCTTTTTACTAAAATAATGTACAATATTATATCTATTATCATTATTGCTGCACTTTTCCAAAAATATGGCACCCCCACAACTGCCTTATTATATATTATGAATGCTTGCCATCATTTATACGTTCACTTATTGCTTGCTTTAATTGTTTGGTCCACTTGTTGTTTGTTTGCATGCATCTTTTTTATCATAAAAAAAAATAAATAATAATTTGTCGTTACAAATTTTGCACCAATATGAATGCGTACCTCTTTTTTACGATTCAATAATTTTTTTTTTCTTTGTGTGTTTGTAATTTGTTTTGTTTAAAATTATTTAAATCATTTGCCACATCTTATTATCTCGATGCACAACCGTAAAAATCACAAATTTGTTATGAATTCATCAATATTTATGAAATGATTTCCATGCTGCCGATGTTCATATTCGATATCATCATAATTTAAAACAAAACAAATTGCGACGGCAAAAAAAAATACAGGCTGGCTAAATTCAATAGCCGGCATCGTGAAAAGGAGGTTCACATCCTATGTGAAATTGCATTTGGGTGGGTCAGGCAGCCACTTGGAGCGGAGCGGCGGGCTTCCTGGCGGGAGCGGGACGGGGCCGGCACGGGACCATTCGGCGTCTCAGCGGGACCACAGCGGCGGCGGACAGTCGCGCGGCTCCCGCTTCGGCGGGATCCCACGTCGAGTTGCGGACTGCGACGACGGGCAGGACGGAAAGCGGGACGCGCATTATGCGTCAGGATTAAGGTGAATATTAATTCATATTACTGGCCATTTATTTAACTGTCCCGATGGTCTGGAGCCAAGGGAACTATTTATTTATTTATTCAATCATTGCCAATTTTTTCACTGTCTAATTTTTTTCTTGACTTTGACTGTCCAACTAGGAAGATCCTAAAGGTTTTAGGACAAATTGGATGGCTAAAGGCAATTTTAAGCGATGATTTAATTCTGAAAGGTGGTCTTTTATGGTGGTATTCATGCTTCGATTGTTTACCAGAGTGGAAGATACTCTCAGTATCTCCCTGGTGAAATACCACCATTCAGAATCGAAATTTTGCTTGAAATGTCTTTAACTGTGTTCACTGACCGGATCTGATTAGCCGGGTACTTCCCCACCATCCTCTTCTCCATCTCCTTTTCCTCCTCATTCCCTCAAGCATTGCAACAAAGGCCAAATGGGAATGTTTTAGTCTCACTGGCTCCGGTTAGCAGGGATCAGTTGGGACTCTTGTGCGGTATTTATTGAATCGGTTGCTTCGAATACATCCATCATCTTCGATAATTGAACTTTCTGCCAAGCTGACTTCAATTACTAGGTAGGTAGGTAGGGGCCGTTCAAGTACTATGTAAGCACTATAGGGGGGCAGGGGGGTCTTTGATTTGCTTATTTTTGATGACATGGGGGGGTGGGGGGGTCGAGATAGTGATTACGTCAGCACTGCTCAGCAGTACTGCTTTCTTCGGTACCTAATTTACTTTGACGAAAGACATAGTGCTCTCGTTTATACTTTGGCGCGCATAGGGACAGAAGATGCCAAAGGGGACATTCTTTAAATTGACCCAGCGACTTGTGAGGACTTGTGAATGAAAGTTTCTATTAGAGACAACAGATGTCACTACTCGTCCCTCGCCGCCGCCGCTCGCTGCCCTGCTATTTCGCGGTACATTGCAAATAAATTAAGAATAACACCAGTTGTTTTGATTACACCAATTAACCTAAGGGAAGAGCCGCCCCTGGTACATAGTTACTTTGTTCCGAATATTATTTCAATGATGTATTAAAATTAACAAATTATTACGTATTTTCTTATAGATATGGCGTACCGCAGCCCCCGCCTCGCCGCGCCACCGAGTCGTGGAGCCTTCCCGCTTCCCCGCTGCCTTCGCGCCCCTCCTAACCCCCCCGGGAGGTGGCCCCCGTGCGCCCCCTCATACTTGTGTCCACCTGAGCAGCCACCGATATCCTATATACACATCTAACAGAAACCAGGAAGATGGACCACGAACCATTCAGTATGAAACCACACCAACGCAAGTGTCGCCAGCATCGTTCACCCAGCGGAGAAACCACTCTGGACAGCCATCCACAGAACAGAACAGACAATGACATCTAATAGAAACAAAGAAGATAGGACATGAGTCTTAATCAACGTGCCCTAGGCGTATCGCCAACATCCACATTGTGCCTTCTTTCTAACTTCTCACCAAACACACAACTTTATTGCATAGCCGCTTTGATGGTTCGTTTGACATGCAATTGGGTCGTTTGGCGAAGGTCAGCATACGTCCACGCTATAATTCCCTCTGTTTTTACAGTGTTGATAGTGACATCTAATTATCACACCTATTAATAACCTGATTAAAAGCGATTGGACATGACACTAATGGTTGCAACACGACACCTTTCCTTGGTATTGGTCTTTCATATTGGTATTGTAACTTTGCAAGGGCTGCTTGAATTGACCATCTGAGCAAATACACATTTAAATTAATAATTAAAATTTGTGCACAGACATGTAACTTCTCAAAAAGCTTTTAAATAATTTTAAAAAAGTGAACAGACAATTAAAATAAATAATATTGTGGAATAAAAAAATATGTGCTGCACTTAATAATTATTATTGTTACTAGTGAAAAATTTTTAAGCTTTGCGCGTAATGTAAAAAGTTAATTTGTACGCATCAACTGTACGAGGTATTCGGGGGGTAAAGTGTAGTAAATTTGCGACATGGTTCTATGTGAGAGTTACAAGTAAAAAAAATAATTAAAAATCAACACTTGGTTTTAACCACTTTTATTGTTCAAATACAACCGACATGCTTTTTAAGCAATGCTCACTTTTTCAGCGTTTACTTAAAAATGTAGGACTCTCTCAATAATCCGCCACCCCAAAACAGAGTAAGTGTTCAATTAGTGATAGCGGCAGATGGGTTTCATGATATTTCATCAAGATGACAATTAAACACACCATTAAAAAGTGATGAAAAAAAAACTAAGTTAAATAGTTACATATACAGGGCGTCCGGAAACTCGTAGTACAAGCGGGAAACTGGTGAATGTACATCACATTTGGAGTCGATTTTGTAGTATATTTTTTTTTGATTTGAGTTTCGTTATCGAGTAAATCGAGTTAGAAGTTGATTTTTTTTTTTTTTTTTTTTAATCAAATTCTTATAAATTATTACTGAAGATCAAAGTACCCAACTAATTAAAACTATTTGAAAGTAAAACAAATGAAGAAACTCGGATTTGAAGCATTATTTTGAAATCACCCTTCATTTAATCCGGTGTAATCATAAAATATTTCTGTTCTGCAGGGTTAAAACATCTGTTGTTCAACCCTAAACACCAAAAAAAACTTTAACCCTAAAATAGCCAAAAAAAAAATATTTTTTTTTTTGTGAAAATGCTCAAATCAAAAAACTTTATGTTTATTTGGGTTCCCCATGTGGTGTAGATTCTCCAGTTTCCCGCTTGTACTACGAGTTTCCGGACACCGTGTATAACCTATTTAACCTAGTTTTCACTTTTCATGACTTTATATCACTTTTTGTAGGTGTGTTTAACTGTCATTTTGATGAGATAACCGGTCACCCGGCAGATGATAGTGCATATGTAAAAATATGCTAAATATTAAAACGGGTATTTTATAAAAACAAACAAGCAGCGCTATCGATCTTTCCATAGAATTTCCTTTTTTTTGGTTTAAAAGGTGTCATGTTTAAGCTTGTGCAGAAGACTCCATTTTAAAAACTAAAAACAGATTGTAGAAACAATCTAAAACAGATTGACAGAAATGTCCTAAAACAACGGTAATAAAAAATGGTCAGCTCTAGCAAGCTAGACGGCGGTTTAGTAACTGAGTGTAAGAGTAAGGACGGGTTGTTTCGGAGAATTTGAACAATTCATCAAATTTCAACATTCATTTCTGGGATCTGTGAAAGTTCAATTCAAGTTCTGTTATTATATCATTGTAGGCTAGTTGCTTGACAAAACTGAAATAAAAACAGAACTTGAAAAAATCTTTCACAGAACTTGAAAATGAACGTTGAAATTTGATGAATTGTTCAAATACTCCGAAACAACCCGTCCTAAGAAAACCCAACCTCTCGGTGTACAAAGCTTTGCCCAAGTCTAGGCTCGCGGCCGACTACTGAATTTTACGTACTAGTAACGGTGAATTGTGGAGCTTGATTTTGTTCTTTTAACTAGTTAAAGTAACGGAAGTAGCTTAACCTTTAGGATATGACCAACTACAGTAGCAGTTCAGTGAAATCATGACTACCTTCAGGTGCACTGCAATGTGCAGTGTATAGAGTTTTGAACACATTTCAATATTGTACATGAAAATTACCAAGTAAAACGTTGGTATTGTAGATGCCTGTCAATTATTTCAAAAATAATTTTAAATATTATATTTGCTTTGAGATATTTACAAAATATTAGCCGTCTTCTAAGGGTTAAGGTCGAACTTAGAGGAGTGAAGAGTGGCAGCGTCGCTCATCTAGGTCTGATCTGCGTATCCTTAGAAAGTGCACACAAAATATACCCTTTAAGTGCCTTAAAAATGAACCTTAAAATGTCGGGATTTCGTTTTTTATCTTTTATGCTTGTAGAAGCTTAGGATCACCTTCCGAAGTTACTGTAGTTTACCCCTGGACACCTTGTATGATATAGAATACTTAAGATAGTCTGATATGTGTGTTAACCTGCCGGCCCTGAGGCTGTATTAGGCGTTAGCTATTATCAGCAACTTGTGTGGAGTGCTCCAACTGTGCCTGCCAGGGCCGGCCGTGTAACCAGACTCCAGCATTACCATGTTCTTGGCGTGCCAGCTTTATAGTGCTGACGCCATTATGTCATTTAAAAATAATTGCCTTTGTGTGTAGTTAATTGAAGTCATCAATATTATGATTATTCAACATCGAAACGGTAAAGTTTAATTATTACGGTGTCCAAAATATATATTTATATATCAGTTGGCCCATTTTTTAAATTATTATAGAAGGATGTGTAGTGTGTTCTATATCGATGCTGTGTTAGATTTTAGATTGAAGTTTTGCGCCAGAATTTAATTATGCGAAAGTACTGACATCACGATTACTGATTATGATTACACAATTATCCATAATTATAATTTCCCATCTTCTCCCAGGATGGGGGATATCGTTTACTATATCTGATTATTGAGTATTTATTGACTGTTGATTGATTAACTGTAATCGTATGATTATAGGATAATGACTTGTGTGATTGATTATTGAATGATTTTGTAATTGTATGGTTATTATTACATATGATTGATCCAATGATTTTTGACTAATCGTAACCGTACAATTAATGATTAACTGTAATCGTACGGTTATTGATTGATTTATTACGATTGTGTGATTAAGGATTGATTCATTATAATTATGCGATTACAGATTGATGTATCATAATATGTAATTATTTGATTATGGATTGATAAATTGTATGATTTCATATTAACTGTTGAATCATGTGATCATGTATGATTACATATTAACAGTTGAATCATGTGATTATAGTAATTGTGAATTGATTAATCGTATTAGCGCGATTATTGATTAAATAATCATAATCGTCAAAGCAAGAATGAGTGGCTTTTGTTTTTCTGTCCCCCTAAATCCCATCTGATCTATTAAAATATGATCAATTTCATAGAATCTATGAAATAGATCAGTGATAACGGGTTTTCTATGCGATAGAAACCCATAGTTGAATGGCCTTCAACTTTGGTTGTATGAAATTGAGCATAGAATAGATAAGGTGGGAACTCAGTATAAGTTGCCATAAGATACCCCAAGTTATCTCGGATTGTGTTGCCATATGAATGAATCTATATATTAATTATTTTAAGAAGACAGTAGAGCACCTACTATCTGGGCTAATTGAATCAATAATTGGTCGATGATTCACCCGATATTGGTCCTTTCACCGCATTTAGCGTTTAACCCCTCGGGCCAATTCTGTCAGAAGGTTGGATTATCTCCGCTTTGCAATTAAATCTAAATAATTGTCAAACTAAAATTAAAAACTGTTTTTGAAGTTTGATGAAATATGCTTTCAATTTTTTTTATTAGAAATAAACATAATTTTTTTAAATATTAAAATTTTTAATTCAAAAATACAAGCTCACGCTCACCTTACGTTTTTTTCTGAACTGAACTAAAATTACCGATCGTGAAAAAACACATTTTATTATATAAATGTTTTTTGAAAATTATTGTCACCTCAACTCATAAAAAATTCACAAACATAAATTTTTCTCAAATTGCGGTCAGAACCTTCAGTTTCGTAGTGGTTTACATTTTAATTATTTTGTGTTTTAACACCGTTTAGATCATATTTTTAACCATGACAGTAACGGAGGCATGGATTTCTGTGAGACCAAATGATCTGTTCCACCCTCAACATTATCAATACGGGCCATGCTGTAGAAACTGCACTGACAGTACTGGGTTTAGTATTAAGGCGATGCACTACGTCGTGTAATATTTTAAATTGAGCCGCTATCAATAACAACCCTTACGTAGATGGCGATAAGGTTTAAATTCCCGCTTAACACCATCCGCCTGTTTTGATTTATGCAAGAAAAAAACATGGCCTAAAAGTGCCTTTTATTTTATTTTGTGGATGTTCAGGCATAAATATTTAATTTTTTTCAATCATTTTATAGATAACTTAATTTTCCACATTATACAATAAAATCATAACCGAAAATGGGTTCGTAAGTAGGAGATTTTGAACTTTAAAGCAGTTTTCATAGCCTTTATACATTATTTTTTTCTGGGCTTATAAAAAGACTTATCTAAAAAATACTCGATTCTTTCAAAGGCCAAGATGTATTCTACTCGCAGTATTTAATTAAAGCATCTGAAACATTTCTAGGCTACCAAATTTTCAAACCAAAAACACATGATTTTGCATTACTACGTATGGCATCGCCTTAAAATGTGATGAAGAAGCCCGAAATTAGCTTGGGGGGTTAAGTTATATTTAAAATAAGTTGGCAGATATAAGGCGTTCTACTGTGCATAGATTCTTATTGTTTAGTTAGATTAAAATGTACGCATGACTCTGTCAAGTCATTCGGAGTCAACGCTCGATTATTTAGTGCAATAGTATTACAGAATATTATTTATGAACGAAACTTGTGACAATGTGATTGTAATTTTAGTTATACAGTTTTCTTTAATTATTTTACCTAAGCGAATTGTATCTTAAATATGTATTATTGTGTAATGAAGCAAGACTTAATTTTTTTATACACATTCAAATCTTTATATTGAATATTATTTATTTTACTATTAAGAAATGCAATCTTTGGGCCAATATCCAAACTGGAATAAACTTCGAAAATACAAATGTTACGACTTGATTACAAAACATTGACTTTTCTATAATTATAATATGCATGCATTATATATATGTAAACCTTCCGGAAGAAATTCTCTAAATGATAGTGAAAACCCTATCGAAATCCGTCGTCTAGTTTAGAAGAACTAAGTCCACAAACAAACAGACGTGGATAATAAAGTCATTATCCACGTCTGTTTGTTTGTGGACATAGTTCTTCTAAACAAAATCCGCTGTCTAGTTTAGAAGAACTAAGTCCACAAACAAACAGACGTGGATAATAAAGTCATTATCCACGTCTGTTTGTTTGTGGACATAGTTCTTCTAAACAAAATCCGTTGTTTAGTTTAGAAGAACTAAGTCCACAAACAAACAGACGTGGATAATAAAGTCACTATCCACGTCTGTTTGTTTGTGGACATAGTTCTTCTAAACAAAATCCGTTGTCTAGTTTAAAAGAACTAAGTCCGCAAACAAACAGACGTGGATAATGACTTTATTTCAAATGATTTAAAGATATTGTACTATCATTTTGGATATTGGCTTTCTCGTTGTTTTGTAGCATAAATGCAATGTAAATTTATGATTTGAATGCCCCTGTGTTGAGTTCTGTTATTTTTCCCAATCTTTTTGTTCCTTGAAAAAATTGAGTGAAAATTAATGAATCTATTGCACTTTGGCCATGTAAGACTAAAGGCTCAATATTAACTCTGTAAAATTAATTATTTTTCTCTTATTAACAAAAATATCAGAAATAAATAAAAATAACACTTATTTTTAATTTGTGAATGCTTTTGGATGTCACATATTTTTATATTTCCAACATAGAATCTTTGACTAAAAAATTAGGTGGAATTTCTTTATTTACACTTCCTTAAAAGGACATTTTATTTATGTTAAACACAATTTTTATAAAAATTATTGCAATTTTAATAAAATGTAAAAATTTCATAAATTAATATTCACATTTTGGCACAATCTTTTTGATAAAAGCAGAAATGACACGTCATAAACTTGAGGCTTGCCTAATGTAACTAATAATTTTTTAACTATAATACAAGGTGTATTTAAAAATATCACAATATACTCACAACTTTTAACAAATAATATCTTTGGTGTTAAATTCTTAATACATAATATAAATAAAGTTTACAATATGGTAATCCAAGTATCACCTCTGTCAGAGTAGAAAATTAATATAATATTATTAAAAACATATAATACATACATTTGTCTTGTTTGCAAAAATATTAAATCACCAATATAAGATTACTAGGTAGGCCATTTTCTACTATAAAGTGTCTAATTCAAATTATGTAGTTTAGTGAAGGCCTGTCTCGTAAAAGTATATACAAATTGACACTTAACTTTGCAGTCGGTGGTCCTTTATGGTAGCTGTACAATAATGTAAAATGCGATAGTCAATATAGCTAGTCCACATAATGTATATCTGAAGCCAACGCTAATCACATAATATATAACTAATTAATTAACCGACACACAGCGATGATTGACTGCCTAATAAGTCAGTATTCGCACACACTCCTTGATTCATTATAACAAGGAGCCAGATTTGAATTTTAATTTGGGTCTCGCCTGTGGAATAAAATAATCAGGGTCCTAATTATAACACTTTGTTGAAGCTTGTAATAATTGATAAATTAAGTTTATATTTATCTGAATTCTGCGCTGTGTAAAATGAGTAAAAAAAACTTTTGTAAACTTACTACAAATGGCAACATTAGAAAAATGTTGTTTTCTATGGCCACCAAATTTTGAGGTTATGGCGGTTAAATTTGACACAAAAAGCTACTAACAAATTATTTATTATCATCACATATTTTATAATCCCGAGCAATACCTATAGAAATTGTTTATTCATCTCCCGATTGTAAATATTAATATATATATATATAGAGAAATTCACCTAATGTAATGCTCAAACTATGATTTGAAAGAAAATTTTATTGTATAAAAGCAAAATGTTTTTTCAAATCTTGACTTGATAATTATTATGAAACTGTGAAATAAATGAAGCCTGAATGAGTGTGACTCTTTTATTTTGTATTTTATTTCCCTCCAACTATTTTTGAATAAACTGAATAACTGTTATTCTCACAAAACATTAATTATTATAATTTTTTTTAATGATAAACTAATGTTTATAAGACAAGGTTTTTTATGCATAGCACAAAGGATAACAAATTATTGTAAGCAATAATTTGTCGCTTGAAATATCCATACAAATTGAAAATATCTCCCGAGTAACAATAAATGCCGCCGACGGGAATTGAACCCGAGCCAGGGCCAGTTATAGTTAAAGTTCTATTCAAGTTCTGTTAAACAACTGGCCCATCATGGAATAATAACAGAATCTGAGTAGAACTTTCATATTGTTATTAGATTGATAGCAATGTGGGCATGCTGAGTCCGTACGTCAGGTATTTTAATGGAGTCTACTCTAAGGAGCTACTGGCATTGATCCCCGGTGCACGTGTTTGAAACTCGACAGACACGAGCGGAACACTTGTTCACAGTGGATTTTGGCTTCATGAGAATGTGTCGTTTCTGTATATATCGGCTCAAGCTACAAACTACCGCATTTGTTTTCCTCTTTATAATCCGGGTCTCTTCAAGACTCGCATTAATAAATCCCTTCCTACACCCTTTACTCTACCCGCCTCACAACGCTGCACAACCAGGTGGCGAGATATTTCCCCTGTCTTCACACTGCGCAGACAGGGGCGCTCTTGTTGGGTGTACAAGAATTTGAAAGTTTAATGAATTGTTTAAGTTCTGTGAAACAACTGGCCCTTAGTCTACTTATTTTTCGATTCAATACACAAAGCCCGTAGTCCCACTGGCTCAGTATCGGTACCGAATCGACAAAATCCGAAGACCCTGTGCAGAAAAATTCTACTATGGCTGCGCTGCAAACTGTAATGAACCTTACTTTTCGGTCTCCGGTTTTTGTCGATTCGGTATCGACACCTAACCCGTGGGACGACAGGATTAATTTCACGTTTTTCAACTGCCTGCACTACTGAAACTTGATACCCCGCATAAAATAGTTTTTGAATTTTTTAAACCGTATATTTTAAGTACTTACACAGTTTAGAATCATTGCACAGCCGTAAATTATTAAAAAAAATAACTGATCCTCAACAACCAAGGGAACATTATTAAATCGGTTAAAATATAACCACTTCATAACAAATTCACGTTACAAGTGAAAACCTTTTCAAGCGACTGTTTTGAATGGTACTAACTTTAAAATAACCCTTTTTACAGAACTCCAATATTTAACGGAACGCCGTCAAAACTGCACATGTGAAACAAAACGTCAAATTTAAGAAATCAAGTGAACTTGAACTCGACGCAAGGCAACTCTTTACCGTAAGTGAATTTTGTAGGTTATTTTATAAGACATAATATTTACTCAGGTCAGCGTTTCATAACAGTTAAATTAGACACATTATATCACGAGAGAATTGATTTGCCTTTGATTCTGAACAGTGTCAGTTCTTGACAGTTTTAAGTTCATTGGCATTAATACATGATTGTATAAATACGTCTGAATAATAAACGGTATACTTTGTATTCCGATACAAGCTGAACGAAATCGATCGCCCTGTGATTGACTGCATTTTCTGAATTAACGTATTCGCAATTCGGCTGGTAAACCATCAATACCTCAAGGAAGGATCTGATTGTGTGCTCAATTTAGTCAGCAGTTTTCAGAAACGTACGTAAAATTAGATGTTTGAATTAGTTTCAATAAAACAGTGATGACTTAATACTGATAGACAATATGAATATTCGTGGAAATAATGTCTCTTTTATTCTGTGCATTTAATGGTAGCTGTGCAATTTTTAGTTTTAAATTAAATCGTTATTAGTCTGCAGAATTGATATTCGTATAATTTCCAAATTGATTAATGGAAAATATTTTTCTGATAAATAGTATTTATCATTTGCTTACAAGTGAGATAGTTTGTGGTTTATTTGCTATCATTATTAGTGATTCTTATCCTACAACTGTTTTAGGTATAAGTGTTTTTAACCCTTAGGACATAACCAACTATAATAGCAGTTCAGTAAAATCATGACTACCTTCAGGTGCACTGCAATGTGTATAGAGCTAGGTTTTACAAGTTTTGAACGCATTTCAATATTGTCCATGAAAATTCCTAAGTAAAACGTTGACATTGTAGATGCCTGTCAATTATTTCAAATATAATTTTCAATATTATATTTGGCTTTAAGATATTTACAAAATATTAGCCGTCTTCTAAGGCTTAAGTCTATGCACCTCGGCGTGTAACATTCGGAATCAGGCACTAGAGTAATGCAAAAAAACATAGCAAAAATCAGGCACAAAAATTAAAATGTATACATTACAATATGATCATTGTCTAAAGAACTTCATTTGTCACATTATTATAAATGCTATGTTAGCTAATATTTTTAATATGCATCTATTGAAGTATAAATCTGTACTAATAAAAAAAAATTGCAGTGCTTATTTTAACAGGTTTTTTGTTTGTGTTTCTTCTTCGTTTCTTTCATTAACTTTGTACTAGTGTGTATTCTTTTTTCCTCCGTCTTGTTAAATCTTATGATTGATTATTCTTTTCTTTCTGTATTGTCAATAACCATCACATATGTAAATGACACTTGTGCCATTAATTCTAAACAAATAAATAATACAATAAAACCAAATCCGAAAAGGGTGAGCAGGAGATTTTGCACATAAGGCCCCGTAGTAACCATTCAAAGATGGTTTGAAAGGGAGATATGAATGAAATTAAAAAAAATAATTATAATAATTAAGCGAAAATGGTGAAAATATTTAATAAAACACAACTCGTTTGAAATAGAGCAAAAACCTCTCGAAAAATGCTTTAGTTACAGTGAATCTTTTCATGCCTGTGGCATATTCTAGAGCTACTCGTTCTAAAACCCTCTTTAATTGTAACAATTCTAAGACTGAACATTTCAAACACTCGCTTGTACCTAATCTACATGAAATTAGTAATAGGTACGCAGATGTAGCGGATCTGTTTAACTGCTCAGAAGCTAGGTACAAAAAGGCTTTAATATCATATCTTTTAAATCATGACCAATAAAATGTAAGTCTACTCATACTTACGTAAAAAGTCAAATAAATATGTATATAAAATGAACTGCCTGGGGCAACTGAGGAAACTTGGGCCAATAATAATATTCAATTCGGTGAACCAACAGCTTGATTGGCACTTACCTACTTTCAACCAAAACCTGAAAATAAATGCATTCATTTTAGCTATTGTAATATATTATATCATGTATCTATACTATCATATATTTTAATCAATACTAATCTAACCTAGTCTACCTATAAGTTTTGCATGTACTTGTATCTCTAACTTTTTATATCCATCTAGAGTTTTTGTTAATTGTATATTTTCTGATGTCACTGTTTATAATTTATTGTATATGGTATATTTTATACTGCTGATATTAAAATAAATAAATATTAAATAACAGAACAAAATGTGTAATTTAATGTAATTTTCGGAGATTACTTTGCGATTTTTTTCTATCGAGCTAATATCACATAATTAACGCTTCGGCATAACAAATGTGTAGATATTATCTTCAAACTTAAAATTTTAACGAGAAACTTTATATTAAATTTTAAACTAATATTTCTAAGCTATTAAAATTTCTTATCAAAAACCCATGATTTTGCATTAGTCAGCAGTGCATCGCCGTAAGTTATACAGAACAGCAAACCAAATTACATAATAAAACATGCTGATTTGAGTTATTGATATAAAGATAAGCTGAACCTTAATGTGTTCACTATCACCTTTTCCCATTATATTGCCGATATGAACACAAGAATTATAATTTTGTTCTGCGTCATATCCATCATAGCGTGAACAATGATTTTATGAAGTAAAGTGAGAATAAAAAAATTTCACTTAATTGATTATTCACTAGCAGATATTTATTTATTTACACATATTTATTTATTTATTTTATTTAACGCCCAGAGGGTTTTTACATTTTTGGTAGTATAATTTTAATTTGACAGATACTTTGAAACATAAAAAAAAGAATAAAATTACATTTGATAAAAGCTATGCAACAAGTCATACAAACACAAGAAACAAAAACAGAAAATTACAGCTATTTGTAGGTTTACATGATGTGTTTAGGAGTATTGTTGAAATAAATGTTTTAAATGATCCACAAAACTTTGCCAAGTTGGTATTGAATATGTCAACATCACCCAAGTAATGATTTCCCATGGTGTGAAGTCGTTGTATCGGAGAGTGGGCAATGTAGTTACGCTTATGTGTGCTGCTGTAGAATATTGTATTTTGTCGTGTTGTTAAGTATGTTTTAAATATGTTTTTTTATTTTTATTTTTCACATATGTTTTAGAGCCGCCCCCTCCTCTATAGTTTTTGAACTCATAAGTTCAAAGTGTCCTCATTCCAAACTGTACGGAAATATGGGTAAATATACAGAAAATAAGAAACACACATTTTATTTTAATGACACTTTTTGTCAGTTTATAATAAGAATGAGAAGTAAATATTTCAGTTTCCGGAAATTGAAGATAATGTATTTTAATTGTAGTTCTTTTATAAAATTAAAATCGATTGTTCACTCGGCGGCCATTGTTATTGATGCAAAAGTTTTAAGGTTAGTTTTTACTTCTCTTATTTATTATTTTTTAATGATTAACTAATGTTTATAAGACAAGGTTTTATGCATAGCACAAAGGATAACAAATAATTATAAGCAATAATTAGTCGCCTGAGATATCAATACAAATTGAAAATATATCCCGAGTAAAAATAAATGTCGCCAACGGGAATTGAACCTGTGCCTTCTAACATGCGTAATTGGTAACTGGTCTTTCTCTCAGGAATGATATATTTAATTTAAGGGTATGAAAGCTTAAAAAGGTGAGTTTTAGTTTAGACCTGAATTCTGTTCTGGACTTGTTATGGATCTTAGTTCCGGAGGGAGTTTATTCCAAGCCACCAAACTATTTGTGGCTTGGAATTAGTATTTGGCATGCGCTTAGGTTCCATCAGTCTGCCTACAGCTGCTGATCTTCTAATTATTTCACTATGCGCTCTCCAAAAGCTTACGTGTATATATCTTTGTTTACAATTTTGATATAACACGGCCAACAAAGTGTAATGCTAATATCCATTCTTATTACAATTGTAGATTTTTCAACTCAATAATAGTGTAGAAATAACAGTACAATAATCTATCACTGATTTGCCATTCCATAAACCAGGCCAATGTCCAATTAGTGACAGTGGCGGATTATAGTACTAAATATTAAAAGAATTAAAACAGAACTATTTCTTAAAAACAGACAAACATCACTATCGTTCTTTTGTAAAATTTCCATACTTTGGTTTAAAGTTAAGTTGTCGTGTTTACGTTTGTCGGAAGACTCTATTTTGTAAACTTATTCACATGCGACAATTGCCAGAATACACCAAACCAGAACTAACTGAAATGTCCTAAAATAACAATAATGAACCCTAGTGATTGGTAAAATGGTCAGCTAGACGGCGGTATAGTAACCGAATGTGTAAGAGTAAGGTAACCCAACCCGCCAGTGTACTTGGCTTGGCGCCTTGGAGTCTAGGCACGCAACGGATTAATGAATTTGACATACGAAAACCGGCCAAAACCAAAACCGGCCCAAAGAGTGCTGTATAAGGGTTAAATAACGGCAGATAACAGTTGTTGTCGGATAATAGAGCGGCAGATTACTGAGAGAGTGCTGTATAAGGGTTAAATAACGGCAGATAACAGTTGTTGTCGGATAATAGAGCGGCAGATTACTGAGAGAGTGCTGTATAAGGGTTAAATAACGGCAGATAACAGTTGTTGTCGGATAATAAAGCTGCAGATTACTGATAGAGTGCTGTATAAGGGTTAAATAACGGCAGATAACAGTTGTTGTCGGATAATAGAGCGGCAGATTACTGAGAGAGTGCTGTATAAGGGTTAAATAACGGCAGATAACGGTTATTGTCGGATAATAGAGCGGCAGATTACTGAGAGAGTGCTGTATAAGGGTTAAATAACGGCAGATAACAGTTGTTGTCGGATAATAGAGCGGCAGATTACTGAGAGAGTGCTGTATAAGGTTTAAATAACGGCAGATAACGGTAGGGGTTAAAACAAATTTTCCTCTTAAAATTTTTTCATTTAAATAAATGTTCTTGAAGAAGAAGATAATACTAATAAATCTAAACAAAACATGAACCAGAACAAGACATAACAAATAAAAAGATAACGGTCACAACTAGGAATTGAACTCACTCATCTCTCACGATTACGTTTGCAATGACGCAATCACAAACTAGCGCTAACGAACGACGACTAAGCGTCGCTGTGTTACATTGTCACGCGCATGCATGTGTCTATAGCTTGTGCTATCGCCGCAAGCATTTTGCTATGCCCGCTCCTCTCGCAGCAAAGCGCCTCGCTCGCATAACACATTGCTTGCGTTCCACACCAATTAAACAATACCTGTGCCGCGGCACACACTTTGTCGAACACTGACATAGATAGTGTCTCTGTTAAACATATCTGATTTTTAAAAATTTATTATTTTGTTATGTAGATGGCTCAGAAGTTCAAAGCGTCCAACATACTGCAGAGTGGCTACTTCCACTCCACCCTGCGCCTCTGGCAGCAGAGGGATGTCGGCATTCAGCCCCACAATCTTATGCTGCCCATCTTCATCATGTAAGTAAGACTTCATCCAAACTTCACTTGTTTGCTTTTTAACCTCACTTTTCTATCCATTCATTCTTGTCACGCTCGGATCCTCACCAATTTTAACTAAGTTTCAAGATTAATGTTGGGAAGTACAGTGCAATCTCTATATTCATCAGATTCAAAATTCTTTTTTAATGACAAAAGCTTGCGTATTCATCAGTATTTTCTTTATTCGTCACATCCACCGCCCGGTATTGTGCTGCAAACGCTAGAATCAGATACAAGAACTGTTGTAGATTCATAAAGAACAAGCAGCCGAAACAATGGAGAAACTTAACAATAATAATTCCACTTTTTTTTAGAAGTTCCCTCGATATTCATATTTTAAATTGTTATCTGATATTTAATGATTCCCCTCGGCCGGGAGATCTGTCTGTCTTCGACCTCATGTGTAGCGACATATTTAGTAGTGAGAGTCCTACTTATTACAGACACACAACTGTTGCATGCGGCAGTTGGTGCACTACTATAAATTCTGTACCACTACACGAAAGATGAATAAAAACGGAGGAAATTTCATTTGTTGCGGAAGGGTCAAGTAAAGGCTCCATACTTAACACTGGCATTAAAGATGAAAATGATGTCTACTTGAACCAATACAAATACAACGGCGTCCATGGTCGAGGGGTAAGGCTCTCGACAAGTCATTTTTATTTGTTTAATTTCACTATTTATTAATTAAAAATAATATACAGGGTTTTCCAATAAGAGGTGTTATCTTGAATAGCCCGCTATTTCGGTAGATGTTACTTTTGAAGCTGTCATTTTTTGACATTTGACAAGTAGAAACTACGTCATTAATAAAAATGGAACGTTACACGCTTCAACAACGCATTGGAATTATTAAAATACACTTGAGTGAATCAAATGCAAATCATCTTGAGTGATGAGGCCCATTTCCACCTCGGTGGCTTCGTCAACAAGCAAAATTGTCGCATCTGGGGCTCGGAAAACCCAAGAGTTATTGTTGAAAAGCCTCTCTATCCTCAACGTGTGACTGACAGGGGGTGCGGTTTATGGTCCGGCGGAGTCATTGGACCTTACTTTTTCGAAAATGAGGCTGGAGCAACAGTTACGGTGAATGGATTGCGCTATAGAGAGATGATTAATGATTTTTTATGACCGGAATTGGATGGTATTGATCTGGACAACATTTACTTTCAAAAAGACGGCGCTACGTGCCACACAAGCAACGAAACCATTGATCTTTTACGATTGAATATCAAAATAACACCTCTTATTGGAAAACCCTGTACAATATATTTGCGGCACTTTTCAGAGTGAAAGATACTCTCAGTATCGCCCTGGTGTAAGACCATTCAGAATTGAAACTTTACTTGAAATGGCTACATTACAGTTGGGAGCAGTTGGAACTCTTGTGCGGTATTCACCTTAGTAAAAAATATGATTGAAAAGTGGCATACAAATGTTGCCACAGTCAACATAAACATAAATGCGTTTGACGATAATGTGTTGATTATTATTTAAAAAAAATATAATTATATAAAAAAAATAAAAAATAAAATGTGTTTGATTACTTCGGGAAAGTTTTAAAAAGTAAACAGAAACAGACAAAATTAGACAACAGTTATTTCTTAAATCGAGTATTACTGAATCATCAGAGATGTACGAAGATACTAACAATAATAGTTACTCCAAGGAGTAAGACAGACATAATTGCGTATTAATAATGTTTGTTTCTATTCAGTGACAGAGACATACTCAGTTATTAATGTTGTCCCTGATAGAGATGAGGACGACACCATGGAGCTGATTCCGAGCATGCCCAATGTGTACCGCTATGGCATAAACCAGCTGGTGGAGGCGCTGCGACTCCTCGTAGACATGGGGCTCATGTCAGTGCTCCTCTTCTGCACACCCGTCAACATTGAAAAGGTAAATATAATTGTCAACGTTTCCATTTGATAGATTGTTCAGAACCTTCATCGTTCGTAAGCATTTCTCAAATTAAAACAGGACTGCTAATCTCAGTCGATAATAGAAACAAGTGAGATGTGCCATGATTCATTATTAGTTATAAACCATTCACACAATTGGTGTCACCTACATCCTTCATCCATGCTACTGCAAATCACAATTACGCACAGTAGTGTCCGATTTGTTTCCAAGTGCACACCAAAAGCATAACTTTCTTTGGTTCTGCAGCTTTGTTAGTTTGCACAGTATGGTCGTAGCTTGGCGATAGTCGGCACGCTTCCACGCCATAATCTCTCTTTATTTCTATTTAAGTTTGAACCAAGGATCAAAGAAAAATCGGCAGAATCATTTTGTCTGAAGTTGAGACAATTTTTTTTTTTCGTAGGACGATCGTGGATCGTTTGCGGACCACCCTGACAACCCCGTGATGCGTGCACTGCCCCTGCTGCGAGAGAAGTTCCCCCACCTGGTAATCGCCTGCGACGTATGCCTGTGTGCGTACACCTCGCACGGCCACTGCGGCATACTCAAGGCTGACGGCTCCATCGACCACCCGCCCTCCACGAGGAGGATCGCCGAGGTTGCCACCGCCTACGGGAGAGCGGGTGAGGACTTATACTACTTGTCTTTATGTGAAATTCCCTCTTTTGAAGATCAGCAATGAGGTAAAGATTCGAGAAGAAAGATTCATTAATTATCATTCATTTTACTGAGCAGAAGTTTTATCTTGTAAATACTATACTGCGTCAGAATTGCAGCATTTATATATTTCTTTATTAATCTTAATCCTTACCACTTATTTGTCAGTTGCCAGCCGACTTCACTATTTGTACGCTACAACTCAGTTGTCGGCTGGCGGCCGACAAGACAAGTCGTGCGCACGCAGTGTATTTTCGTGGGCAAAACTTGACAAGTGACGTTGTTTGTTGTGATTATTCGATAAAAAAACATTTAAATTCACGTTTTTATAAGATTTTGACTGTTTTCCGTTTTTATTTTACTATAAAATAACCTTTGCAAATTCACATAACCTAAAATGGCGGGAACTTTGCGTGATATGGCATCTGAATACTCAGTGTTTTCGGAAGATGAATGTTATGAAAGTGACAGTGAGATGCAGAGGAGCGATTAGAGAACAATTAGAAAAACAATTTTATTTTTTATTTTATTTTATTATAAGAACTTGTTGAACATTTATACATATTTGTGATAATTCATCCGCCATGCTAGGGATGTCCCTGTGTCCATTGATGTATTATACTAGATTAGCCCTGTGTAGTTAAATTAATTTAAAAAATAACGCCACGTAGCGTACGTCACAAATATGGAGATGAACTTAACAACCCAACTCTGTTTAAACTCCTTGTACAAGCGTTCAAACTCGAAAGAGAAACCATGGAGAATTTGTTGTCAAAGGTGTTGTAATATGGACATAATTCAAATTTAAATATTTGGAACTGCGTTATTTTTGTGATTGAAAAAATGAACCTGCCCAGCATAGCTGGGAAGCAAAATAGCTTACTCTAGACCAAAAAAAGGTAAAACGCAATGCACAGTGCCCATTTCGCATTGCGACACAGTGCGTAGGCCTTTTCATAAATGTGCACGTGAACCAAACCAAAATTGTGTTGGGGTTATTTTTAAATGAATATGCCGTGTCTAGTCTAATTTAGTCTATGCCTGTGGCCAATTAAATTAAATTGCCAAACTGGACAAAGGTTCTAAAGACTGTACTGTATGCAGTGACAGAACGATTCCAGGGAGAAGACGCGAAATAGTTTGCTTTTGTGAGACCTGGTCCAGAAAACCTGGTCTCCATCCTGGAGAATGTTTTAAAAAGTACCATACTATGCACAAATATAAGAATTCCATAATGTTTTCTGTAAACTGTTTTTTATTTGAAGGATAAATTATAACGAATGAATTTTTAACGATTTTTTTTGTAACTGCCTATCAATAAATTAATATTTTGCCATTATGTATTTAAATTAGAGTTGGCTGACAAAAAATAATGGAGTGGTAAGGGTTAATAAGATACAATTATCCTCTTGTTCGCCAAACTATCCTTAATGATTCTGTTTAAAAAATAATTTCTCTGAATATAACTAGCTATTCTGGGGAAACTACTTATCGCGGATTATATTTTAATTATATTATAATTTCACATAAATTCCTAAGACACATTAATTTTAAACTCGGTATTCCCATTGAAAATATAAATTATAATTACTTGATGAAAAATCTAAATTTATTAAAACTCTCAGATCGAAGAATTATATCCGACTTAATATTTATGTTTAAAATTGTAAATGGTAGTATAGACAGTCCTGATTTAATTAACCTCATTGAATTTCATATACCCACGAGAGCTACTCGTTCTAAAATTTTGTTTAAATGCAACAATATCAGGACTGAGTATTCCAAACACTCGCTTGTACCTAGGTTGCATGAAGTTAGTAATAGATACGCAGATGCGGCAGATCTATTTAACTGCACGCAAGGTAGGTACAAGAGGGCTATGCTATCAAATCTTTTCAATCAATATTAATTTAATCTAATTCTACCTTATTTGCACTATAGAAACTTATGTACTTGTATCTCTTGTTTACTTACTTTCTAATGTCATTTCACATTCAAATGCCACATATATTTGTAATTCTTTTTTTAAAATATTTCTACGATTTTAACTGTGACATGTTATCATTGTTTATGGTATATTTATACCGTTGATATTAAATAAATAAATTATATACAGTTTTTATAAAAATGTAAACACATTTTCTGGTAAGACCTCGATTAGAAATTACTAATTGGACTTATTACACGTATGTATTATATAATATTATATTTTTCAGGTGCCCACATTGTAGCTCCGTCGGACATGATGGATAATAGAATAAGTGCCATCAAAACTATGTTCCTGGAGCACAACCTGCATACTCAGGTAAACCATGTTAATAGCTACAAACTTCCCATCTCCTAGAACAATGGCTCTCATCACTAAATACATAGATAATATATACACTATAGTTGAAAATTATGCCACAGGAGAAGGGTTCAGACCAATTTACAGAGCTCCGTAATTACGCGACTGTCATCTGTCAAAGTGACAGCTCCCATACAAAGAAATGATATTCCGCGGCAGTCCCCCAATTGATCTGACCCCCCTCTCCTCATGAAAATCATAGTGTGTCAGCCCAACAAATAATACTCACAGCCATGCCCAATTTATGCACGCATAAAATAGCGTAATGTGTCTAATGCTTAAATCATGAACCTCAATGTCCTGGATGGAGCTATTTGAGAACAATTTGAAGCCGCGGGGTGAGGGGGAAGACAAGACAAAAATAAAATTATTATAGTTCATTATGCACCACCTTGCATACAAATCATGTCATACAAGATGGCTGCCATACAATTTTCTCTCATCCTAAATTTAGCGTAAATGCCATTCATACAGAATCGCACTAATGCTCTGTCCAGGGCTTTTTAGGTCCATGGCATTAATGGACTAATATTTTTTCATGTTAGCCAACTTAATTATTAATCAGAACCTAAACAAATATAAATAAAAGATAAATTAAATACAATATTTGTCTTAACTCTAACATTGACATTTTTTCGGATTCACTGCCCAAATTCAAACGTGACATCATGTCAATAATTTAAACTATTCAATGGGCATACATACATTACACATGTCACACACACACCTATAAACTACACAAGTCACCTGGTAATTAATGAATAAACATACCACTTAGTAGACATTACAAGGAAACATATCATAGGTACACAACATGAAGTATCTTATTCCTGTATATTGTTTCAACTCTGTAAATCATGTACTGTTTGTTTCTATAATATAAAATAAAATAAAAAATAAATAAAATTATGCAGAAACATACAGTAATTTATTAATAATAAAAAATTATTCCTAAAATAGCAATTAGATTGTACTTCTGAAAACATCTAAACAAAAAAATTTATTTTATTTTTTGGAATAACTTTATTGAGTAAAACCTCAACTTGTAAATTTAATTATTGAAGACAATATTAGCGATTTCTAAATGAAAATCTGATACAGAAAAATCAGAAAAGGATACGGTCACATCTAGGACTCGAACCCAGGACCCTTGTCTTTCCGGGACACCGCTCTACCACTGAGCTAATGGGACCCTATCCCCTTCGGTCACTTTTAACTGTATCATACTTCGAATAAGAACTACCAATGATGTCTTCATTTTTTCACCGGATATTATTTATTGTTGTAATCGAGAACGACGACAAGTCACCGACATTATCGATAAAACCTTCATCAATGAGTTGGTATTGCTTTAGAGTTACTTTCCCCGAATACCCTATAATATTAATTATACATCCAACTCCAGTGAAATAGTGGTAATATCAACAACTCCAGCCGTTAGAGGGAGCTAGTGTAACTTATTGACTTTGACATTATTTTCAATGGCGGCAAATAGAATTTATTTAGTACTTGGTGGTGGTGTTTTGTGCTTTCTAATTTGCATTTTGATCAATATTGATAAAAAATAAAAATAAAGTTCTAAAATTTAGGTTCCCTGGTTCAGTTTATGAACAAATAACAAAAACACTCCCAAGGCTTTTTACAAGATGCCAAAAAACTTCGACAGATTATAGTTGGTGAAACGATTTCGTTAAATCATAGCAAATCAAATATTCTTGATTACGTAAAATATGGATTACACCATGAAAATATAATTATAAAATTTTTAAAGATTCAGTAAAACTCTGTTAGGTTCATGTAGCATTCTGTGTTCATATTGAAGTTATAAATCATTGTCAAAGTTGATGTTCAAAACACATAATTTTATTTTATTTTTATGTGATACCTCACAAGAGCGCCCCTGTCTGTACAGTGTAAAGGCTGGGAGGTATGCCGTCACCCGGCTGGGCAGCGTTGTGAGGCGGGCAGAGTAGGGGATGTAGGGAGGGATTCATTAATGCGGGTCTTGATGAGACCCGGATTATAGAAAGGAAAACAAATGCCGGTAGCTTGTTCCACATACGAGCCGACATACACAGAAGAGTCAAAGAAACGACCCATTCTCGTGAACCTAAAATACACTGTGAACAAGTGTTCCGCTAGTGTCTGTCGAGTTTCATGCACGTGCACCGGTATCAATGCTGCTAGCTCCTTAGAGTAGACTCCATTAAAATACCTGAAGAACGGACTCAGCATGCCCTATTAACTCAGCATGATCTATTAACAATATGAAAGTTGTGCTCAAATTTTATGCCAAACGCGATGCCATCTCGGCCACTGACCGGTCTATATATTATTTATCTTTTCCGATTTTATGTCCGGGTTAAATCTTCCCCATAGGAAAAACTAAACCCTTCCACACACTTTTCCACAAATGATCATCTAGTCAATCAACATTATGCAAGTGCATTATATAAGCAAAATAAATACAAAACAATACAAGAACAACACGTCAACTCACCAGAGATCAAATGGGAAAATAATTCACCGACTCCAGATATTTTCATATCAGAGGGTTCGGCTTGGTAGATCTCCTAACAGGGCCTATAAATCCTACTGATCCCAAATATTTAAAAAATCTTTCGTTATCCTACATGTATTTAAAATGACTGATTTTTGCATTTTTATATATAAATTTTTTGATAGATCTAATACGCCCAAATTTTGAATGAGAGAGCTAGGTATAATGCCAGTAGCCGAAATAACGAATGGTAATATTTTTATAGTTTGAGAATGCCAAATTCTTTTTATCTCATTTTATATATAAATATTTATACATATATTTCATATTAATATATGCATTATATATATTTTTTAATATTTTAATATTATTAAATACTAGCTGATATGTACCCGGTGTTGCTGGGGTTATCCTTAGGAGATAGTCATATACCATCATGGACTTTCCTGTAGGCCTTTATAAGATGTACAATTCCATAGTACATTATTTTGATGTATTTCATAAGGTTTAGTCAGCGTTAGCAATGTAGGCCCCCGAAATTTTTTTTTTTTTTTACGATTACAAAACGTCGACCTTCTCTACTTTCTATAAGTATAATATGCATGTGTTATACATATAAACCTTCCGGAAGAAATTCTCTAAATGATTGTGAAATACCTATCAAAATCCGTTGGGTAGTTTAGCAAAACTAAGCGCACAAACTGACAGACGCGGATAGCGACTTTATTTTATACTATATCACGATTATCATTCTAAACCATCAAAGATAAAGTTAATAGCCGCTAATATTAATATTTTTTTAATGTATGGGCAAAAAAAGCAGTAAGGTCGTACGTGGGTTATTGATTTCTATAATTTATTTATGTAAAATAAAGAAAAATTCATTAAAACGTATGATAGAAAACCAAGGCGCACAACTCAGGCGGTAGTGTAGCAGGTTGCCATCAGAAATGTATGTGAAACGTCAAAAGTTAGAGTTGTACCCTGCAATATTATTAATATTATATGCTTTCCCCAACTTTTGCAGAAAATATGTACATTTTATTTTTGTTTCCCTTGTGTTAGGTGTCGGTGCTGTCCTACTCGTGCAAGTTTGCCTCGGCGCTTTACGGACCCTTCCGGGAGGCGGCCAATGCAGCCCCCGTATTCGGGAATAGGAAGTGCTATCAGTTGCCCCCCGGCAGTTCGGGACTGGCTGCCAGAGCTGCTGTAAGTTACTGCAGGATTTACTTCCATCAATCATTTTCACCACATTTTTTCTACCTAAACACCAAATGCATAACTTTAATTGCATAACCTCTTTGATAATCCGTGTAGTTTGGTCGTAGCTCAGCAAAAGTCACTTTTACTAACCCTCTCGTAAGTACGCCAAAATTATTGAAATAGGGCGTGAAAATCCCACTGACTCCGGGCAGTATATGTAATCACACTAAAAAATCATGATCATTCTCGAGGGTGGCTCGGTAATATGGGGACCCAAAGCTGCCCTATACTCTAATGATGAAGAGAAGGTGCAAAAAAGTTTATGCGAAACCTTCATATGTGAGAGTTTGTGTACTACCTTCTGTTGTATCCCCCGTACTTTCTCGCTGCAATGCTGGGACTATATCGTCAGAGATACAAGCTGCTCAACCGACACATTTAAAATCCTGATTTTCTGGAACATTACACTTCATGTCCCCGATAACTTCACCGGAGCTAGGCAGCACAGGTTTTTATATTTTTCCAAGAGGGAGGACCAACCTACCAATGATCATGCTTTTGGGAAGAATGACTACACTCTTGAACCAGCTTTCTTCTGAGATAAGACATTTTTCAGTTAAACTTCAGTGACTTATTTTTTAACACAAGGCGTATGTTATAAATAGTAGCAAAATGTAATTGGATGCACTGTTTATAGAATAAATATAAATTAAATACTTAAAACAATCAGTACTCAATTTAAATATTTAATTATGTATTCAAATGAATTTAATATTTACATTTTATTATTTAATATTCAGTGAGAAAACACAAAAAAATTACTCCTTATTAAATTATTATTCATTGCCAATAGTGATGGTATAATCTTTATAGAAATCCTTCAAAATTTTGGATGTTATCTCATGGTCAGCCCTTCCATATCCCGTAGATTCTCCATAAACTAGAATCTTCTTTTCAGCAGGATCGTGGTTCATCTTCCCTCCTCCTAAGCAAGCACATTTAAACGGAAAAAGCGTATTCTGGACTTCCTCGAAGATATCTGTATGCCATTTAGCCCGCTGATAACCTCTGACGATTGTAATATTCGGTTCTTCACCATTTCCCTCATCTTTTTCTTGTACTTTTATCAGAATGTATTTGAATACTCCATTATTGTCAATGTCTACAAGAGGGATCTTTTTTAATTCTAGTCCCATTGTTAAAACAGTGTTAAATAGTCTACGGATAATTTTGATTTCTTTAAATGTCTTGTTTGTGAAGAGAATGTAGCTTTATTTATTGTTCTTGTAATGGCAGTATCTAGTACAGAAAATTTTCTAATTTGACAGTTCTATTTGTAGGTTAAGTATGTCAACAAGAAGACAACTTGAAACTATTTAATAAAAGAATTATTAATTTGGCAGGTACCTGCCAACATAATTTTAAAACTTAGATAGCTGGCAACCCATGGATTATAATATTATGTTTTTAAAAATAACATTATGCATGTCACATGCACTTATTTTTTATAATTCGTGATTTGTATTTCGAATAATAATGGAAACAACAATGTAATATCAAATCATATCTAAAATATAATAAAATGTGAAATAGTATAAATAGTAAATATTCTCTTATCAATCAATTTTAATTGGCAATAATGATTCTTCTTTTGAGTAGTTGACACATGATTATATATTTTTTTAAATTATTTTTATTTATTGACTAAGCGTTGCTAAATCCTGTTTTACCTCAACCGTTCTGCATTTCTTCTCTCTGAAAATGTGTTTGTACGTTCCGTTTCAAGATGGTGACCATTTTAATGGTTCATGTAGAAATTTTGAAAAAAGAATTGTCTTTTAGATAGGAACATTTCTTTGGACAAATTTGTATAATTCCTTATTTGAAATTTAAAATGTTACATAAAATGAAATGGTTTATAATGAAGTAGGTAGGTATAAGCAGGTACCTACTTACAAATATTATGATTGTAGATTAATTAGATAATTTGGATTTGATTTAAGGCTCGAGATGTGGAAGAAGGAGCTGACATGCTGATGGTGAAGCCAGGTCTCCCGTATCTGGACATCATCCGCCAGACCAAAGACAATCATCCCAACTATCCACTCTTCGCTTACCAGGTCATCATTGCTTATTCATTGACTTGTAGCAAAGTTGTTCTAATTAGAAGCTAGCAATCCACAATGTAGTGAGGCATGGAACTGGCAGAGGAAAGATGAAAGTAATCTGAATGCTGTGCAAATGAGATCCCTGAGGTGTTTGCGTGGTAAAACCATGTGTACATATAAGCCACACATACATATATTATGTATTGTGGCATATAAAGGTATGGTTTTGTGTGTAACTCAAAAACTCTAATTTCGGTGTTACCTAGTTGTAGTAATTACTCTGCAATGTTATGTATGGATTTGAAATTATATTTACATAATACACGGTGTATGGAAACTCATTGTACAAGCGGGAAATGTCAAGTTTGGAGTCTATTTTGCGGTATAACTTTTGTGTACTTTCGTTTTGTGTAAATCAAGTCCGAAGTTAGAATTATTTAGGTCAAATTTGAAAAAAAATCAAATCTAGACTGAGCTCCAAATTGTTTTTTAACCCTTTGCTGAAAAAAAAGAAAAAAATTGAAAAAAAAAAAAGTTATTATGGGTACACATAAAAATTTCACATAGGTGATGTAGATTCAGTTTGACACTGTATGTTAAAATTATCAATGTTCTGTTTTTCTTATTGATTGCGTGTACGCACATATTTCGTAAATGTTTGTGAATTTGTTTATTCCAAAGAGAATGTACAAATCAAATAACGTGACATAAATTTGCCACATTTAAATTTACATATAATTACGCCCGTTGGCATGGACTTTGTGGACTTTGTGGACTTTATGGACTGTGCCACTGCACTGGAATGTGATTTGCTAATAATAATAATAATAATTGGATAATTTGTAGAGCGCCGTTTTTGTGAAAAATCACCTCAAGGGCGCTGTACAATTTATTTCCTAGGATCTACATTTGTTATTTAGAAAAGATACCAAAACATACTTACCTGGCAAGTCACTTCCGACAAACACACTTATATTAAAAAGTTTATGCTTATAAAAGATAGAACTGTACCCAGAGGACACTATATCAAAAAACACTGGTCGTCGCATGATCTTAAGTCTGCTATAGTTTTTATTTTAATTTAAATGTATTTTAACTGTCTTAAAATCCTACAAATTGTTAGTTGTTATCATTTTTATTTATTTATTTTTAATCATTATTTTTATTTATTTTATTTTATTTTTAGTATTTTTTACATTTTTAATTTAAATTGCCGTCAACTGTGAAAGTGGAGGTTTCTGAAATTATGGATACGACTGTCTGAAAAGGTGCGTTTTAAGTTTAGACCTAAATTCTGTCGAGTCTGCGATCATTCTCAAATCATGTGGCAGTCCATTCCAGGCTTTAGGTCCTGACACGGCAAAAGCACGCTCACCGAACTTAGTATCTACTATCTAGGTGTGCGCTTTGGTTCCTTCAACCTTCCGACAGCTGATGACGTTGCTGACCTAAGGGTTGACTGTCGGGAATTGGAATCTTCTGGAATACACAATTCTGATAAATAAGCCGGAGCCATTCTGTTAAGTGACTTAAATACCATCCAGCATACCTTGAACTGGATTCTTTCAGGACATTTGAGCCATTGCAGATTTTTGAGATGCTCTGAAATGTGGGAGTATTTATATACTCCGGTGATAAGCCTTGCCGCGGCGTTGAAAACGGATTGTAATTTGTTGATTTGACATTTGGGGAGACTTGCATATATAAATTAACTGGAATGTAGTAGAATATTTTAGAATGCATTGTGTGTTTTATTATGTTTAATTTTGACACGTTTGTTTTGCAGGTGTCGGGAGAGTACACCATGCTGCAAAGAGCTCAGGAGGAAGGAGATCTTAGAGTTGTTCTGAATGAAATCCTTATGTCCTTTAGACGAGCGGGTAATTAATACATTATATTATCTATGTAATATCATTTTTTTATTTTCAAACAATTTAATGATTTTTTTCTGTTAATTTCTGGTTAAATTGACGGGAAAAGTAGTTAATTTATTCATTTCTATTCTCTTACACACAGTTTACATAATAAGTATAACTTGTACAAAATTTATTAGAAGTGTTTTGTGAACACCTCACTCAGAGAGCCTTTACTGAGGTGTTCGCTTGTCTTAGATAAAGTGTTATTATGCCGTCATAAGTGCAAACACAGCAACCTGAGATTCTCAAGGAGGATACTGTGGTTCCACCCTTGTAGTTCCAGTAGACTGTGTTCGGAATTTGAATGTAACTTAGAGAATCAGCTCCATTTCATCTTTTTTTTTAATATTTGAAAGGTCCCATAGTCGGGAAACATGCCAAACGCACACCCAACATTTGTACACAGTTTACATTTGTGTGGGTTACAGTTTACATGGGTCTTTTCTACGACTCTTTCTTGAGTTCAACAGCTCGGCTGTGGAATGATTTGCCTGCCTCTGTGTTTCTTAGGTCTCTTCAAGACCCATGTTCACTCCTTCCTCTTCGCAAAAAGACCCTCCACACAGCATCCCCAAAAATGACATATGCCCTGAAAGAAATTATTTTCCTCAAGACCTCCTGTGGAGTTAATGTATAAGACAAAAATTGAGATGGCAGTGTTTCAATTTATAAATTACATTTATTTCTTAACTTGGAGGGAATTACATTTATGTCACAGGTTTGTTTTTCAGTATCATTACAATGTTTCAGGGCCATAATTATTTGCTAAACTGTTGAATTTAATACAAAACCGAATAGTTTTTGTCTATTGTGTGTGCAGCAGTTATAGTCGACTAGTAATTCTATTGACTCGGTACATTTTGGATTAGTCAACATTGCGACATGTGTATTATAATATAATATGTTCAACTTTCAAAAAATCATTTACAAATATTGATTTGCTGACATTGATAACGTGGTTCCAACAAATTTGAATAAATAACCACGTTGAGTCAATAAATGATTGTACGTACACTCATAAATAAGTTCATTGTCACCCTCATGAAAGAAAGACTTCTGTTTAGAATCGAAAAGTTTCTTGAAATAGATTCAGCCGTGTTTGGTGAACAGATCTGAATAGCCAGGTACTTCTCCTCTCTTTCTCTTCCCCATCTCCTTTCCCTCCCCACTCCCTTCAGCTCCACAACATACCCCAATTGGGGATGCCATATTTCCACTGGCTCCAGAAGGTCGAGAGCAGTTGAGAATCGTGGGCAGTATTCAAATAGAAAAATTTCCATATTTAAATCAAAAATCAATGCTTGTTTAAAAAAACAACGACATATTGAGCTTTACATACCTGAAGGTAAAAATCATGTTGATACATAACCCCCAGAGGGGGGTTACTAGGGTCCGCCGTATACCGCGGTGCGACCATGTCTCTTAACACCTCGACTCCGGTGATGTGTCTGATTTGACCCAGTGTTTTTTAAATAAAAGATTTTGCCGCAAATATCTCGTTTAGGCTAATTTCCTTTTGTCTATTCTTTCATCAAATATTTACCCACATTTCGACTCAAAAATGATTAAAATCGGACCCGTTTTAAAAAAGTTATTAGAATAATTGTGTATAAAAACACGCAAAAATTCCATTTCTTCTCACTTGAATTCGAGCAGCCGACGAAACAGCATATCTCTTGCTCTGTCCTTCCGTCTTTGTCTCTCACAGTCCCGCGCAGATGTTGTCAACCATTCGGGCACATTTCTAATATTGTGATTTTTGTTTGTGACTTTGTTTAAAAAGCCTTTTAATTTCATCATTTCAGCCGGGTCAATCTGCTGAAATCCCACCATCGCCGCATGTGTTTTATTTTGAACCTCCGGGTATTACGTTTTAATACTCTTTTAATCCTTTCCAGTTACATGCTGATATTTTTTACCATTTTAACCAGACATCGTCCGTCTTTGCCTAGCAGTTAATCATTAAGTTATGCAAAATGGTAATATCTAGCCCTTTCCAGTAAAATGCACTTTTTAGGTCCGTTCTTACAACTTGTTTGCGGTGAGGAGTTCTTAAAAATTAATGGGGAGAGTAATTTTGTCGAAATAGGATAGATATTATTTAATTTCTTACAAGATTGTAACGGGATTATTTTTTTTAATGCAGATCGATATTCGAATACTTTTTCTAGGATTACCTAAATTATAGAGCATGTTGGGTAAAAAATAACTTCGATTTCATTTGGGGGATGTATGTTACCCACTCTGGTGTTGGAGGGTTAATAATACAGTTGCCTTAATCTCTCGTTCGCCAGCGTATTCTTAACTCTTGGTGTGCCGCTTCAAAATTTTCGCCGTGCTCCATCTGAATCTATTTTTGTCATAACTTACTAGTTTTTTGCAAAATTGTCTTTTTGTCAATTGTACCATATTATGTACCAGATAATATGTAGTTTCCCAGAATACTAAATGTAGTTTCCTCAGAAAGCTACTTATATTCAGTGAAATGGTTTTTTAAACCTATCCCTAATGAAACGCTGACATTTAAGAGGTTAAGGATATTATTATAAATACATAAACACATTCACAATTCACAAAAACATCATTTTGCAAAAAACTTATTATTCAAAAAGAATTAGCTGGTGCACGGCTAAAATTTTGCACCGACGATCAAGTTAATAATGTAACTTATTTTTTCTTGGTATATTTGGAGGGTTAATTGTGGCTTTATAAGGATCATAGATCATGTATGTAATAGAGACAATGGAGATAGGCCATAAGCCCTTATTAGTATAGAACCGCGAGTGTCGCCAACATCGTTCATGGTTCACCCATTGTTAATGAAATGAATGTTATTTTTGTTTTTCTTTCAGGGGCTGACTGCATAATCACCTATTATACCCCGCAAATACTGGAATGGATGTTCAATGACATTAATGAATAAGAAAACAACTTACAATTTATATTCGGGCTTACGAGAGAAACACATCAATGTACGCTTCCCACACCTACATATACAATTTGTAATAAAATTTTTAATATTTATTTTTCGGAATAACTTTATTGAGTAAAACCTCAAATTGTAATATTTAATTATTGAAGACAATATTAGCGATTTCTAAATGAAAATCTGAAACAGAAAAATCAGAAAAGGATACGGTCACATCTAGGACTCGAACCCAGGACCCTTGTCTTTCCGGGACACCGCTCTACCAACTGAGCTAATGGGACCGTATCTCCTTCGGTCACTTTTAACTGTATCATACTTCGAATAAGAACTACCAACATTGTCTTCATTTTTTCACCGCAAAAAAATGAAGACAACGTTGGTAGTTCTTATTCGAAGTATGATACAGTTAAAAGTGACCGAGGGGGATAGGGTCCCATTAGCTCAGTGGTAGAGCGGTGTCCCGGAAAGACAAGGGTCCTGGGTTCGAGTCCTAGATGTGACCGTATCCTTTTCTGATTTTTCTGTTTCAGATTTTCATTTAGAAATCGCTAATATTGTCTTCAATAATTAAATTTTTAATAATTGACGGTATCTTTTGGATCAATTTAGTTTCAGCAGAATAAGAAGAAAAAAATTGTGGCATCATGTGCCCATTGCCACATTTTGTATTTTTGTTAAAATATGAAACAATTATTGATTTTACTTGTGGCTTGACATACCCAAGACCATACGTTGTTATTTTTAACATTTAACAATTAAAAAATTATGGTCGTAACAACAATTACAATTAACAATTCGATCTAATTGTGGCATGACATGTCCAATGCCACATTTTATTACTTTTGGTAAAATATTGAATAATTGGCCCAATTTGTGGCATAACAGGCACGGTCAATCGATAAAGGTTTTATCGATATTGTCATCGTTCCCAAGCACAACTGCAGATTGCCAACGAACACAAGATTTCACAACAATTAAGTGTTCTTAATTTATTCGATATGATCTGTTGTTTATACGTTATAGATCTGCAGTAGTGCTCGGAAACGATGACAAGTTATCGACATTATCAAATGAAGGAATTGATATTTTTATTTTGTATTATTTGCAGAGGTAATTCTTTAGGTAGCTCGAGTATATTGCGTATATGTTTTCAAAATAAATGTCTATATTATGTGCTATTTTGATGTACCAACATTATAAATGCCGTTTGTGGCTTGTTACTTTAATCTTAACCATGTATCGTATTATTACGATGTGTTTTTTTCTAACACTGATGGAACTGCAGAGGACACTTTATATCAATTTATATTTATAAAAAAAATAACATCAAGGGTCAAAATATACCAGCAAAATGGAGCCGAAATCTTTAAGATTTACACAAAAACTTGATTTTTTTGTTGCCAAAGTGCCTCTCAATTCCAAAGCGAGAGAAAATCTCACAAAATATGATTGTAAGGCTATTCGTACACGGTGATTTTTACAAGTGACTCAAGTTTTGTGCGCTATACAATTTTGCTAATGTTCGTAAACGACACTACGGGTTCAACGTCAGTTAAACGCTAAGCGAGTTGCATTCGCATCTATGTATTACTCCCATGACAGAAATGACGTCCGAATATAATTTGAATGTTAAATTTTGTTCTGGAGGTAGGAAAATATCCATGTTTATACATATAACCTATAATTTAACAGAATACGTTAGAAAGGTTTTAGCGAAATGGCTTGGATTGTGGTTGGACAGAAAAGTCAATGTAGTTTCTCGTCGGTGACGAATGCCTTACAATTAACATTTATTTCATTGTACGGGTTTTTATGCTTGTAAATATAAATATCTTCGCCGCTAGAGTCACTCGACATCATATTATTTCCACGGCTGCACTTGAAAAATGATCAAGTTCAGTATAATTGGGGTAGCGCCGTGTACGGAAACCAGCTTTAAAGAGTAGCATATCGGTAGGCTACTTGTGTTTGCGTCACAGTCAGCTGTAAGTATCTCTTGTGTACGAAGGACCTATCTTTAAAATATGTATCAAATTACATACTATTCATTCTTCGTAAGTAAAAAAAACTATTTTGTATAAATGTATTTGTTTTAAAATGGTGTAGGATATAATAATTATGATTCAGGGTGGCCGGTATTCTGCAATGAAAGAAAAATAAAATACAATCAAAAGGTTTTTTAAACTTTTTTTTCGCTTCTTTCGATTATTTCGTATCAAGTACCTACTGGTGGTTCTGTATCATGTTTGTCGAATATTAATAATTTTAAGTATTTAATGTTTCATTCCTTTAGTGTGAGAGAATTCTCTCAATTGGTTTGAAATTAGTTAATATCTGGTGCTTTCCTCTTAATCCTTTTTAATTTGAGTTAATTAACTTATTTTCGTAAAAATAAATATACAGTCTCTCAAGTAAAGGTAGAAAATGGGAAGTGCTGATATTGTTAAAAGTGGTTTAAATGGCAATACCAAGACTGGTAAAAGGATGTAATTTAACCTCTGGAAAACTCTTTTTCCCGCCGATAAACTGTTCATGCGCTGCTGGCATTGGAATTTCGCCCTAGCTGGAAATTTTTGATATGCAATTTAAACCTGTATGCCATGAGAAAGTGCATAAATTTTTTTAACAGAATCGCTTTGACTTGAAACACTTTAGAGTTCATTTTTGATTCCATTATTGATTTCGCTCAAAAAGTGTCTGGTATTCAATAAATGGATGCATATCTTGGATTAACCCACTTCTCGACATCCGTTCGAGCTGAAACTCGGCAGTGATGACAATGCATTCTATCAACTTTTGGTGTCAATCGCATACATGTGTATACATTTGCATGTGCGGAACATATCCGCATTTCTCTGAATCGGATGACATTACAGAAGTATGAAATAAATATCTGTCCTACCCGATCGGCATCTCGCAAGGCGGGTGGCGCGGTTGACTCTGGTCCCTGGGATGATATACTAGATGTATTATAGTAAATAAAATGTATTCTTGAAATATATATGTCAACTTCCAAATTCTTACTGCATAAAATAAAACCTTGAAAAGTGAGTTTGTCATAACAAATGTCTGACTGTCAATTTCGTTTCTTAACCCCACATTTATAATTTGTTCCAAAATCTGTGTTGCCATAGTGATGAAAAAAATAATAGTTCCACTTTACAAAATTTTTACATTTTATTATCAAACTGTGTATTTTAATAAATGATTAATTTTAAAACCATTGTTCTGTAAATCAATTTAGGCCTTATGCCTTGCTTAGCAAATTTGTAAATATTAATATTTATTTTTCCGACTTTATTTCCGGGTTAAATCTTCCCATATATATATTTAACCCGGACATAAAGTTGGAAAAATATATATATATTTTAGTTAGGTACTTTTTTATTATTACTGTTTTGTGTTTTTATAAACCTTTTGTTTACTTTTTAGCTATTTAATATTTTTGGTAGCTATGCTCATAGTAAAAAAAATTAAATTTTATAGTTTAAAATTTCCTATTTTTATTTATTTATTGAATTTTTTACTTAATTACGTACGTACAGCGATCAAAATTTAATTAAATTTTATATTTCCACAATTTTTTGTTGAAATCTGTCGATGTAATATTATGTAGATATTAAGGTTTTTTTTTAACCATATTGATGTTATTTCCTCCTTTAATTTATTAAATAAGCAGAAATACCTCATTATTTCACAATAAAGTATTGTTTTTCTAATATGTTATACATATTTATCTGGAAAATAACACCTCCAATAAAATTGGACCCACTGCTATATTTTTCGAAAATTTACACTAATTAAATTTTGTTAAACTCTTTTCGAATATATTTTACATAACTAATCTAGTAAAAATGAGGAGGGATCCATTGTAACTTATGAGCGTCTTATGTCGCAGTTTGATTCGATTATTACATTACTAGTGCAATCCCTTGAAAAATCACGGAAAAATTGATATTATTTTAAAATATGGATGGTTTCCTCGTTGTGAGATTTTTAACAACTACTGTCACTGAGCAATAAATGTATATAAAAATAACCAAATGGTAATACTCTTATCATTTCTGTGCTCTTGGTATTTTGTTCTTGTCGGCAGGTTCACGTTTTTGACGTTTATTACCACAGATAATCTGAATTCTCCACAAATCAGTTCCAATGTGGGATTTAAAATAATTTCCTGTTAAAAATAGAAGTAGGTACTTTGTCGCTTGATGACACAATTATTATTAAAAACAATCGTTCTTTAGTTCATTGAACCGAAGTTACAGATGGACAGTCACAACCGAAAGTAGTACATATTTTTAAATACATTTAATTGAATTTCACTTTTGTTTACGGGAATTAATGAATTCAAATCTTGGAAGCGGAAATAAAACCACTTCTCGACATCCGATTGAGCTGACACTCGGCAGAGAGACTCGTTATTTGACGATGAATTCTATCAACTTTTGGTGGTAATCACATACACACTCAAGGACATGTACATATTTCTCTGAATTTGGATGACAGTTAATATATACGAAATAAATGTCGGTCTGTCAATTTATGTACTTATTTGTTACATTTTCATACAAAATGTGAGAGGAGGATAATTATGGAAGAATTTAGCATGATAAATACATGACCATAGAATAAGGAAGAAACCATAGAATCCAAATTGATAGACTAGCCAATCAGGGAAAGAGGAACAAACCAAGTTTCGTGAAGTGTGGAGGGAGTGTGTCCGTCCCTGTCTATAATTTGTCAATAAATGAATCTGACAGTAAACAGGCGACTCGCACTGTAATACATATCACCATTTAGGAATTACAAGTCCTTTTTGCAATTGCTGAATTCGTAAAAAACTTAATCCCAAATAGGTGAACAAAAGTTCAGGCTTGATTCAAAAACTGAATATTTTGTCACACCATTTAGTTAAACACTTTTACAAATGTGTTATAATTTACCCACCCCACTCATTTTGCTATGCAAACCGATTTAACGGAGGTTCGGTTTTACCATTTTTACAAACATTCTGAACCTGTGTAGAAAAGTCCATCAATGGATTGCGATGCAAACCGTTACCTTACTTTAGCAAACTTTAATTTTCTACATAGGGTCTGGTTATTTTATTGTCTGCTATTTGGCGTTCAATGAACGACTGAAGTCATAGATTATACAAAGTATTCTCGAACCCTCCTGGTGCCAAAAATATTGTTTGCCTCCAGCCAGTGTTGCCAACTCAGATCCTTTAGAGCTAGACTTAGCTTTAAATTGAGTCTGTCAGCTCCAAAAATGTGGTTGGCTCATTTTTTCAGATAGTGTAGCCACTTTTTTTAATATGGGAGAAAAATATTTTTTAAGGAAAAGCACAAAAATCTAGGGAAATTCTGAAAACGTTGACGAAATTAGTTAACTGTGGGGAATAATTTGTTAAGCGCCCTTGAGGTGATTTTCTCACGAAAACGGCGCTATACAAATAATCCAATCATTATTATTATTATTATTTTCCTAGTCACCCCCTCTTCCCATGGATTTCAAATAATGTGGAGAATCATTTTTCCTTGAAATTCTCTAGTAACCCCACACATGAATTAAAAAAAAAATTGTGGAAAATCATCCTTCGAAATTCGCTTTGAAAATATTGTGGGGAATAATATATTCCTGAAATTCACTAGACACCCTTCCCCCCCCCATGGCTATTGTGGTGAATCAAGAAAATTTTAGGCTGTACAAGGTTTTAGCTCATTTTCGGGAGACGGCTGGCTTTGTTTTGAAAATCGAGTTGGTAACACTGCCTCCAGCTTGTCGAAATGATACCTGGATTTCATGTTCGGGCAAGTCTATCAATTTGCATGTCTATGCACAAAACCCCTTTCTGGTTTTAATACGAGTATACTAGACTAGTGTCGTGCTTTTATAACTTTATACTAACTATCATACCACAAGGTATTAATTATGTAATGTCATTATGGCACAACTAATTGTTTAATTGCTACAGTTAATTATCTCCAAAGATTTTTTTTAAAGCAGAAACTAATTGATTAATCCGTGTGCCAACAAGTATTACTTTTTACAGTTAACCGTGCTCTTTGTGACGAAGCTAATTATTGTGTGCCGTTCTTTAACTACATTATACTTCATATTTACTTTGGTAAATATTTACCTAACCGCCATAATTTTTATAAGCACAGTTTTTTGAAATTACACTTCGTTTCGACTTAATTACTACAAGGAAAAAATTATTTATGTCGGAAGAGATGGTAAAAGATGCATTAAAATTGAATTTTTATTTAAGCAAACTCCAAAATTTCCCTTTTAAAATGTTCCCTTTGCGGCCATTTTGGACTTTTTAGTAAGAATGAATGATGCTTGTGAAAATTTGGTTTCAATGTAAATACGCATAAATTACTCGATTAACACAAACTAAGAACCTTATAATCTATTTTGTGCATGTGAATAGTTGTTTCTTATAGTATTTGATGAAACAAAGTGTAATTTCCATAATTTGTGCCTAAAAGTGCAGCGGTTAGGTAAATAATTATCTTTACTAATTTAAAGTCATTCCTAATTTTGATTTGGCATTATTCATTATTGATAGTAAAATTTCCAATGCCAAACTTTTTGGTGTACATGTTTTATTTTGAGAAATAATATAATTTCTTTGGAAAAAATTTCATAACCTCATTTTTTAGAGCAGTGATGCACAACCCACAAGCACATTACGTGGAGTCTGAAATCGACTATAGTATAAAAAAGTCTAAATGTTTGCAATAATTCCTGAAAACCCTGGCTTAGAGAACTTTGGCAGAGAATTTTATTTTTATTTTAAATGATTTTTTATTAACCCATTTCCTACGAGCCGCCACAATTTATGTCATCTTAGAAGGCCTTTCCTTCGGACTGCCATAGTTTATGGCATCTTAAAAGGCCTTTCCTTCGGACTGCCATAATTTATGGCATCTTAGAAGGCCTTTCCTTCAGACTGCCGTAATTTATGGCATCTTAGAAGGTCTTTCCTTCAGACTGCCATAATTTATGGCATCTTAGAAGGCCTTTCCTTCGGACTGCCATAATTTATGGCATCTTAGAAGGCCTTTCCTTCGGACTGCCATAATTTATGGCATCTTAGAAGGCCTTTCCTTCGGACTGCCATAATTTATGGCATCTTAGAAGGCCTTTCCTTCGGACTACCATAATTTATGGCATCTTAGAAGGCCTTTCCTTCGGACTGCCATAATTTATGCCTCTTGACAAAATGTTTATTTTTACGCAAATAGTAGAATGCATTGCCATCTTACGGTATTTTTTTAAAAGTTGTTTTATATTAAAAAATAAAATTTGTATTAAATAAATACAAAAACAAAAAGTTATGGCATTGAGCCCTTGAGGTGATTTTCTCACTAAAACCGCGCTATACAAATAATCTAATCATTATTATTATTATTTTTACAACATCAGGAAAAATAACTTCAGATGGGATGGGCTAATCCAAAATTAAAAATTCCATTTGCGCTTTATGTGGCTCGTAAATGTTTGAAAAATTGTTAAGTAGACCTTCTGCTAAAAAGGTTGTGCATCACTGTTTTGGAAGCTTTGTACCAATTGACAAACTCATACTAAATTATGAGTTAATTAAATAACTAAATATTTTGTTCCTATTAATTTATTCCTGTGTTGTTTCTGTCTTATTTTCAAAATGGATTTGATCAGGTTTTATGTTATGTCATTTTCTTTTCACAAATAAAGAAAAATTTTTAAAATCTGTTTTTTTTTTCCTTCATCTGTTCATAAAGCATAAGAACTTTTTTCATATGAAGCAGATACTTAGTGATGTGACATTATAATTTAAAATAAAACAATAAATTAGTAAACACCATTTCCCAATCCTTCTCCTACTTCCTGGTACGCTGGAGCTGAGCTCAATGTGAAAGCTTAATATCGGACATTGCCATTTTTTTGTACCCCCGCTGCTTAGCGTTGTCCATTGACTGCGAATAATTGTTTTATATCTTAAAAGTATCTTATTTTATTGAAATGATTATAGATCTTAGAAATATATTTAATTTGTAATTAATAAAAACAATCTTTTGGTAATTTACTTAACTTTATTGTGCATTTAAAAAACATTTAAATATTTGTCTTTTTTTAGTTAATAGTAAAATATGTGTCCCAATTTGAATACACTGATTGCGATCTTCCTATTTTTCATTAACCACTTAATACTCGGTTTTTTTTAACAAAAATTAAACTAAAAACATTAGGTTATTTTATTTTTTATAAAGAGTTAACATAATTTAAAATTGACCAGTTCAAAAAAAAACAAAACAGAAGCAATAAAAAATATAAAAAAACTTAACTATATTCAAAAAAATAAAACAAGACTAACTATAATAAAAAAAAATAATAATAAAAAAATCTGGCGAGTGCAGTTCGTTTGTTTATCTTGTATAACGCGAAAAAGTCAAAAGACGCGAGCAGTGTTAGGGTTGTCGCGGTACGATACACGCGCCGTCCGCGAACTCGGCTCGTTCAAAAGCATTAAGTGGTTAAAACAATCCTTAGGTATCAAACGCTGTAATTTTGTGAAGCGCAAATAATGACACATTTAATTTTAATTAGAGTCAATCTGTTTAGTACATAATTTAAAGAAATATAAACATTTTTATTACGTGCTAGAATAAGTTTCAATTTATTGTTCAGTTTTGTAACGCATTTTTGCAACTAGTACAAATACTTTTTGTAAGAAAGGTTTTTGGTGGTACGCCTGCTTGTTGAATGCGTAAGAGCGAGATGACTGATAGGGGTATAAAAGATGACGGATGCATCTGCTCGCTCTCTTTACCCAAACCGACAGCTCAGAAATAAGACGTAGACAATCCGCACTTAATTGTAAATAAATCATTATATTGGAACACGCGTTATAATTATTGTGTTCCACCAAGTCTGTAAATAACAGTATAACAGTTATTTAACAGTGGCGCAGCCGGTAGGATAATGGTACGTGTTTTTGTTCTGAGGATTTTGAAAATTTTTGTAAGAAAAATGGTATGAAACATATTACTAGTCCAGTTAACCACCCGAGTAGCAATGGGCAAGCTGAGAATGCTGTTAAAACCTGTAAAAATTTTCTTAAAAAAATTTGTAAAAATAATAGATTTCCTTCAGATTATAAAGAAAAGTTAGGTCACTTTTTAACTGACTATAGAAATACCTTTCATGCAACAACAGGGTGTGAACCATCTGTATTATTAATGGGAAGAAAAATTAGAACAGTATTTGACTCTCTGATTCCTAGGAAGGTTGAGGAAAGAACGAATACTTCAAGTTCTACTCGTCAACAAAAAGTAATAAGAAAGGTTATTCAGAGTCAAGTCAATCAGAAAAGACAATATAAGGGTAGGAATAAGTCAGATTTGAATATAGGTCAGAAAGTGATGACTAGAGATTTCAGAGCTCAGGGTAATAGGTTATGGGTCCCTGGGGTTATTGTTGAAAAAAAAGGTAGAAAAATATATATCATAAAAATTAACAAGTCTAATATGGTGTGGAAAAGACATTTAGACCAGATAAAGAAATTACACGTTTCATGGCAGGAGGGAGATAAGCCGGAAGTCGGTACGTCTGACACTAGGGAACTGTCGACGGATGAAGTTAATCTCTCAGGTATGTTACGTAATAGAAGTGACTCTAATACTGTTTCTCCATGCTTCAGGTCTAACCCATGGCAGGGAAGACTTCGGCCAAGATGAGGACCTCGCAGTCCAGGAGGAGGAGTGGACGGGCGACGAGACAAGAGAAGGGAAGCAGAAAGAAACGCGGCATATGATAGTTAATTTTATAAAAAAAAAAATGTTGTGTTAATTGTTTAGTAAATGAAATATGTAAAATAAAATTGTAAATGAAATATGTAGTAATAGGGTATGATATATATAGATAGGGGCATTCAATTTTAGTAGGGGAGGATGTAAGAAAGGTTTTTGGTGGTACGCCTGCTTGTTGAATGCGTAAGAGCGAGATGACTGATAGGGGTATAAAAGATGACGGATGCATCTGCTCGCTCTCTTTACCCAAACCGACAGCTCAGAAATAAGACGTAGACAATCCGCACTTAATTGTAAATAAATCATTATATTGGAACACGCGTTATAATTATTGTGTTCCACCAAGTCTGTAAATAACAGTATAACAGTTATTTAACACTTTTCTTATTAAATTCACTTTTATCCTCAGTTCACCAAATTACAAGGCGAAAATGTAACCTTTTCAAAATGGGAAGTCATGTTTTTATAATTTTCAGCTGTTACATTTAGACGGAAAGTGTGTGTTAGAAAACGGACTTTTCTAAAGGAACCTAATTTCCGATTTGCATACTTTGCATTTTTAAATTTTGTTGCATCATTTTTTATTATTTTACACAATTTTACGAAATTATGCAAAAAAAATCTAACGAAATCTGCAGTTATGATTTAAGATTTTCACGGCCAAAAGTATTTTTGTTATTTGTTTTTGGAGTGTTATGCAGTTTTGTGCTAACTCCTTCTTAAGCCAACGTTTGCACTGTAACGTTGTCCAAAATGTTGGCTAAAGAAGGAGTTAGCGCAACACGACATAACACCCCAAAAACAAATAACAAAAATATCTGCAGTTGTTCACATTGATGGATACTAGGCACATGCTTAATATGCACTTTATTTGAAGTTAGATAATAATGAGAAGTAAGTATTTCAGTTTCCGGAAATGGAGAACAAAGCATTTTTATAGTCATTTAGCCACAATTGTCCACTTGGCGGCCATTGTTAGAAGGAGCTACGGTTGTAGTGAAACCCAGTCGGCAAAGTATAAAAAAATAGAAATAAAAGTGGTGTTTACTAAGTTATTGTTTTATTTTGCCTAAAGTAGCAAGATTTCTGGAATTGTAGGTTCGGGCATCATGAAATTTGCACAGCCATTTCTCTCTGGAATTTATAGGTCTTTCAGCTACCAACGCAATCATAAGCTATAGAGCTTTGCAACATTAATTTAAGGTTTTTTTTATTTGTTAAATATATAAAAGTACCTAATACAACGTGTTTAAATAAATTATGACCTCCGTGAGAGAGTGATAAGCTCCTAGGTTAACTAATTAACTAACTAACCATCACGCCATTTCCACGCAGGGGTAGGAAGAGAGGACGGACCGCCAAACAACTCAGTCTTGGCACACACTCCTTGCCTCATTCACATTCATACATCGTCAAATATAAGTATGTAAAATAATGTACGGTAGTGAGGTATGTAACTGGCAGAAGAAGGATGAAAGTAGACTCAATGCTGTAGAAATGAGATTCCTGATACTTGTGTGTTGTAAAATCATGTATGATTGTTTGAGAAATGTGAAGATTTGCAAAAAAAGGCGAATGAGTGAGATTAAGATAGGGGCGCATAAATGGTTTGGGTATGTAAAGCGATTGACTGAAGAAAGGGGAATTCATGACGTGAATATAAAGGGTAGAGGTCGAGGACGCCCCAGGAAGACATTTATTTATTTCTCTTTATCCGCCCTTGGGGCTTTTATATTGGGTACATTGAAATGTTTACAATTTTATTTATTTATTTAAATACAAACGGCACAACATGTGCCATTAACATAAAATTGAAATATAGTTAAAAGTACAAGGTAAAATTTATTATACAGCATAAAATTAAAAGTATAATATAAGGTATAAAGTGTAGAGTTTAAATATAAAGTTAAGTAAAAAGTATAATTTACGGTGTAAAGTGTGAAGTTAAATATAAAGTTAAATTAATTATAATAATAAAATATAAAAAACAAATACGGAAGGTAAGAAAAATAAAATATTGTTGAAAATGACTTATTTGTCAAACATAAATGATTATAAATTAACAAGTAACGATAATGTAAACAAAATGTATGCTTAATTACTATTCCTGCATACGTAAAAAAATATTTTTTTATGCATCTTTTATATGATAACAGACTTCCTTCATCATTGATATCAAAGTATTCATTTCCTAATCTATGCAGGCGATATATTAGAGAATTTTGTTCTGCATTAGTGACAATATTGTTACCTTGATATGGTGATATGAATTGACATTGTACTTTATGGGTTATAAACAGTGGATGCACAAAATTATTTCTACATTACAGTGGTTTACTATTGGATAAAATAAAAACAATATTAATAATAAACTGAAATTATTAGAAATAATGTCTTGACATAAAAAAATTGTTCAAGTATGTTTAAATATAAAATCTGTTAATTATATTAGAAATGTCGATATCATTGGGATATTCATTTGCTAAGTATGTAGGCAGAGAATCAGCGAGTTTGTTACGTAATTTTGTGAATGGTGACATCGACATGGGTCCTTATGTGTCGAGTAGGCACTCTTAAATTGACCAGACTCACAACAGTCAAGCTCTGGTTAAACAATTTTAAAAAAGCATATGTCGCTCATCCTTCGCCGATTGTCAAGTGTGTTTATTTTTAAGGTATTTAACAAAAAAAAACGTGTAGTTAATTTATTCTAAGGGGATATTTTACTTGAATGAAATTAAAATTAATCGTACCAACTTTCGACGACATTTTTATCGTGATTTTTATGGTGAGGTGACCAAATAAAGGAATTATAGGTACTCTAATTGGCTATGAACTAAGACATGGAACTATCAAGTGAGAAACGAAACATATACTTTAGTAGGGCCATGTCAAGAGTCAGAATAACATAAATGTATGAAACACCGTGTGAAAGTGAATGGAGCAAGAAGTGTTTGCCAAGATCGAGTTGTTTGGCAGTTTATCCTCTTTGTTTACACACGCGGGAAAACGGCACGATGTAACCATTAATGGTTAGTTACTTACGTAGATACATGGCATATTTACGGTGGTTAGTTACTCTCAATATCACCCTGGTTAGAGACCACCATTTAGAATTACAATGTTGCATGAAATGGCTTAAATTAGTCATGTTTTTCATCTTTACCATTGTTCTTCCTACTGCCACCTTCTTCAGCATTGTAACATTCTACAAATTGGAGATGAAATTCTACGATTCTACCATTGGCTTCGGGCAATAAATAATAAATTTAGATTCGCATGGTAATCACATAAAACAAACAACAAAATGTTAAATTTTTAACGTAAAATTCTTTCAAAATGCCCAGAAATTTGTAAGTACTTACCTATATATTGTTAATTTTTATAAAATACGATTCAATTTAAAGCGAAGCTTAATGCTAAATCACTATTTTGATTAATCTTTACAACGAATTGGTGTACATTATGAATACCAAAAAATATGCTTTAGATAAATTGAAGGTTTTCCTATCGTTTCGCTCGAGTAGAAACAAATAAAAAATAAATTACTCAATAAAAAATATAAATGAAAACTATAAAAAATATATTTTTTCAGTAGAAATGCACGAACACGTAAAGGAAACAACTTTAAAAAAATACAATCTTATGGTTAAGATTATCTGTGACTGTTTCTAGGCAACGTGTTTCAAGCGATTTTAATGCCTATTACCTACAATATAATGTACCTATACTAAGTATATACACATTTTTGTAGCTTCCTTATTTACAATTAAAATTACATCACATTCTTTACGAGATACCTTATTCTAATTTGTCGGTTCAATGACCTTACGTAATAATACAGACACAGCTATGTTAAAAAAACAGATAAATGAAAGTGTAATAAATCATTATCGATCAATGAAAACCATGGCTAATTTACGAGATGGTCAGGAAATGCTTTCAGGTAAAATTAAAGGTATTTTAGAATATTGCGCGAATGTTAACGACAAAGCTTTCACGTAGATTCTTGGATTTGAACAATGTGAATAAATTGTGAATGTGTCAGCCGCTTGTAACGGGACCAACCTATTTACGGGTTTGGTGAGCTGGTGATTTGAAATTCCCGTTATTCGCGGGCAAGGCAAGGTGCTCGATTCTTTAGCTTTACGCAACTTTACGTGCATGTTCGATCTCAAGCAGCGCCAAGAAATTAGGGTATGTGTCAATTATTTTATCACAGAATTGTACTTATTAATGACTAATTAAAAGACAGTTGGATTCTAGTAAAATATCGTAATTGCATTACAATTTCATGATGCAAAATTCGTAAATCTAACAAGATTCGGGAAAAGGCCACAGCTTGCGAGAAATGTCGAGAGAATCGAACGTGGGCCAATCGCGTTAAGCCAAGTCAAGGAATGTGGACCAATCGAATCGTTTTATTCGAAACGTCACGTTTTAACGCGCCAATCAGATCACTCCACGAAGTTCACTAGCGCTAAATAATGGCCGGCGGTCGCGACTAGCACCTCAGTCTTCTTTCAATAGTCGTAAAAATTAGTCCATTTGTATAGTGGCTCGGGAAAGTGAATCAATCTGTGATTTACACATCCATTCTCAGGTAAATGTCAAAAACACATTAACTTCATCCCTTATTTACATTCCGAAAATAGTTTAACAGCATTTTGAAACGTATTGTGTGAGATATTTGCGTTTTTTGACAGCGTGGTATCTGATCTATGGTGGGCAGTATGCCGGATTCACCGAGTGCCATGTCATCGAATTGTTACACGTATAATGTCAATTCATCCGAATTAACTTATTTCATCGATATCGTTCCGTAATACTGTGTGTTCAATTCACATCATACCACAAAAACTGCGGTTTTATTAATAAATTTGATCAAAGTGCGTACGTCATCAGCGGCGTAGGACACGAAACATCAATGGTGTCTGAAGTCTACGCACATCTGTCGTTTCGTTTTGACGATTATTTCGGCATTATATTAACTTGTATTTATGTTTATTGCAGGGATATTTTATTTGAGAAGTTATTAGAATCCTGTCCAAAATGAGATTGTGCATCCTCGGGGCGTTATGCCTGATGGCAGCAGTGGCGGTATTCGCCGAAGAGAAGAAAGATAAGGACAAGCCGGACATCGGAACTGTCGTAGGAATCGATCTGGGAACCACATATTCATGGTGAGTCTATATTCCCTTCCAAAAAAACACTTCTAACATATTTCACGTGGAAATTACAATTCAAACTTCGTGAATGTCAAGACATGACGTGACAATCACCTTTTGTTCAATGCCGCTTGCTTTTTGTCAGTCCAAATTAATTATTTCTGGCGTACGAAATTGATTTGTTTTAATTGCAATTTCTCAATCGGGAATGTGATAAGCTTTCTTTGCCCAGCTGTTGTCATACCAAGTAGTCACTATAACGGTTATGAACTATTTAATAATAATTTGAGATGGGAAACTAAATCTTTCACAGTTAGTCATCATCAGAGAAAGTTTTCGTTGGATGCCTTGATGCAAAAAAAAAATAGTGACACATTGCTGTCTTGACAAATTTAGCAATCGCTTATTCAAACTTGTCAATGCATTCTACTTTTTGCATTATACTCTATTACAGTATAATATATACTTTTATAACCACCTTATCTTTACAATCCAAATTTTTCTACCATTTTTAATCCCTCCTTGAACTTTCTGGTTCTTCCAAAAAACCTTCTACTACCTTCGTAATTTCAATATAATATCAACTGTGTTTTGGTAAAACCCTTTAAGCTACATTTTTTGGGAAGTGATTCTTGCTGATTGGCGTTTTTAATATTAAAAACTAAATTTGTGTGAAATTATTTTTAGGTTATTTTGAGAAAACTTTCAATGAAAATACTAAACCTTCAAATTTCTTTTCATCATAAATAAAAATGCAATATTTTATATATCGAAAACTACTTATCATAATTTTTTTTTCCTCACAAGAGTACCAACATTTTACCGTACTTATGTGATTATTTCAATCAATAAATTTTCCCTCATTTAAGATACTTATAAAAAAACACCTTGACCCTTGTGTTTGTTTCCTGTTCAATAATTTTACAGCCAAAACTGCCTTGATTTTATTTTCTTAATTTCATTTGTCCTTTTTTGTTGCATTTTATATCACCTTGATCTACTTTCACATAATTGAATATTTTTTATAATGTATTATACTAAAAAAAGTTTTGTCTTAGTCATAAAAATGTTTAATTAAAAGTTTCAATTAAAATCAAAACTCTTCTATTATTCTGACGCTTGATATGGGCCGGCTCAAGTATCTGGTTCACTTGATCGTACCTTGTCTTCCTCGGGTGTTCCCGACTTCTTCTATCATTCACATTTGTATATTCTTCATACACTCCTTTCTTCGTTCATTCGCTCTACATGCCCAAACGTCTGAGCGTCCCTTAATCTTACATTTTTTTATTTCTATTTCAATCAACACTTTTGGTTTTAATTTTTCGTTTTAAATCTTTATTAATGTTCAATTATTGGTTAATACTTACTTTCATTTGTTTTTCTCAAAACTCGTTTCTTGTGAATTAAGTTGTATTGCCTCCATGATGTAATGATGGTTGTTTGTTTCCAGTGTGGGAGTGTACAAGAACGGGCGCGTAGAGATCATCGCCAATGACCAGGGTAACAGGATCACCCCCTCGTACGTGGCCTTCACGGCTGAGGGCGAGCGCCTCATTGGAGACGCTGCCAAGAACCAGCTGACCACCAACCCCGAGAACACTGTTTTCGACGCCAAGCGGCTCATTGGCCGCGAGTGGTCCGACTCTGCTGTGCAGCACGACGTCAAGTTCTTCCCCTTCAAGGTGAGCCGCTTTCATTCATTCTTATGATATCCCATACTCGTAGGTTTCAAAGACATGAAGTCGACATTGCTTGAAATAACTTGAATCATGTTGGTGACCAGATCTGAATCGCCTGGTACTCTGCAACTTTTCTCTTCCCCATCTTCCACTCTTCACTCCCTTCAGTCTAATAACATTTGAGGTTGATATAGTTCCACTGGCTCCAACCTGATTGGTAGCAGTTGGAACTCTTGAGTGGTAAAATTTTTCTTTGTCTTCCAATTATCTTTCTTCCCTTGGATTATCATTTGAGTTATCTTAAGACAAAGATGTTGTTTTTTCGCTTTTGTACCCAGTTCAGTTTTACTTTTTTTTGACTATTCAATGAAAAGCTTATCAATTTGTTACCCTGCCAGTCCAGGGTATTTTGATGATTTAATAAATGAGCCAAATCGCACTATATTCTAATAATTTACTAATTTCCTTGGTACATAATTAGTAATTTTTATCTCATCATATGAGCTTAAAGTTGTACCAGTGTTTATAACATATTGTTAATTTTGCAGGTGGTTGAGAAGAACAGCAAGCCCCATGTGGAGGTGGCCACCAGTCAGGGAGACAAGATCTTCGCCCCCGAAGAGATCTCCGCTATGGTCCTCCAGAAGATGAAGGAAACCGCCGAAGCCTACCTCGGCAAGAAGGTCACCCACGCCGTCGTCACTGTGCCCGCCTACTTCAACGATGCTCAGCGCCAGGCCACCAAGGACGCCGGAGTCATCGCTGGCCTCAACGTCATGAGGATCATCAACGAGCCCACCGCCGCGGCTATCGCTTACGGCCTGGACAAGAAAGACGGAGAGAAGAACGTGCTGGTATTCGATCTCGGAGGCGGCACCTTCGACGTGTCTCTCTTGACCATCGACAATGGAGTATTCGAGGTGGTGGCTACCAACGGAGACACCCATCTGGGAGGAGAGGACTTTGACCAGCGTGTGATGGACCACTTCATCAAGCTGTACAAGAAGAAGAAGGGAAAGGACATCAGGAAAGATAACCGCGCCGTCCAGAAGCTGAGGAGAGAGGTGGAGAAAGCCAAGAGGGCGCTGTCTGCCAGTCACCAGGTCAGGATCGAGATCGAGTCCTTCTTCGAGGGAGACGACTTCTCTGAGACCCTCACCCGCGCCAAGTTCGAGGAGTTGAACATGGATCTTTTCCGATCAACAATGAAGCCAGTGCAGAAGGTAATATTATAACAATTGATAATTTGGAAAAGATTTCTACATAAAATCTGCTCTGCATTAAATCTATATGTGATGATTCCATACGATATGCACAATATTACATTACTTGCTGTTCTGTTATAATGTGTATAATTTGCTCTGATAAGCTATTAGCATTTCAAATGTATGTTTTTATTATCATACGCAGTTATGACTCACAGTTGTATGCCTTACTTTATATTATTCAGAATATACTGTTACAAACGTACCATAGCAACAAGTAATAATTACAACACACTGTGAGGAAGTTGCAATTTTCTTGTAATATCTTGTCTCATACAGTTGTTCAACAGTTGTTGTACAGTTGTTCAACAGTTGTTGTACAGTTGTTCATCTTGATTTAAGAGTATTAAAATCAAACCTTCCACTCAAAAGTGTCTGGACCAGAGACTACCACATTATAGTGATAACCCCGGCCTTGATTATAGTTCAATAAGAATTTTTTATTGAGTGATTGGTAATTTTGCAGGTGTTGGAAGACGCAGATATGAACAAGAAGGACGTGGATGAGATCGTTCTTGTCGGAGGATCCACCCGTATCCCCAAGGTCCAGCAGCTGGTTAAGGAACTGTTTGGAGGCAAGGAACCATCCCGAGGAATCAACCCCGATGAGGCCGTCGCCTACGGAGCCGCCGTCCAGGCTGGAGTGCTCAGCGGAGAGCAGGACACAGACGCCATCGTGCTCCTTGACGTCAACCCTCTGACCATGGGTATCGAGACCGTGGGAGGAGTCATGACCAAGCTGATCCCCAGGAACACCGTCATCCCCACCAAGAAGTCACAGATCTTCTCCACTGCTAGCGACAACCAGCACACTGTCACCATCCAGGTTTACGAGGGAGAGCGCCCCATGACCAAGGACAACCACCTCCTCGGCAAGTTCGACCTCACCGGCATCCCCCCTGCGCCCCGAGGCATCCCCCAGATCGAGGTCACCTTCGAGATTGACGCCAACGGCATCCTGCAAGTATCCGCCGAAGACAAGGGCACTGGCAACCGAGAGAAGATTGTCATCACCAACGACCAGAACAGGCTCACCCCCGATGACATTGAGCGTATGATCAAGGATGCCGAACGCTTCTCCGAAGACGATAAGAAACTCAAGGAGCGCGTGGAGGCCAGGAACGAACTGGAAAGCTATGCATACTCACTAAAGAACCAGCTCCAGGACAAGGAAAAGCTCGGTTCCAAGGTAATTATCTTCATATATTTTATTATCACTCTTGAAATTTCTATATAACGAATCCATTAGAAAGTAAACATTATCCTTCTGATTTTATTCTCGTTAACGTTAGCTTCACACAGGAGGCTCTAAGAAAAATAATTACCCTCAGAACCTGTTAAGTCAACAAATGTAGCGATCCACTCGGGGGATGTCCTATGGCAGAGGTATTGGTTATCCAGAGAGTTCCAGGGCAGCGGCACCCGTACTCTCCTCCCAAAATATGACTAATAATTATTGCCATTTCTTCATAATTTACATCAACACAACTGTTTGGCATAGTTAGTTGTTACCTTGAACTGTTAAAGTAAACACATTTTGTATTGATTTATCTCTAGCCTGCTTCATGGCAACACCCCCCTGTTGATGAAATGTAAAAGTCGGTCAGAAACTTTGCTCTGTATTCCTTCCTGTGTAGATTTTTCATTAGGTCCCTGATATCTGCTATCAAATACATAGTTTACTATATTAGATTGTCCTTAACATTACTGCAGAACATCATCTCGCCTTTTGGAGTTTGACTCTAAATTAATTTTATTAGTGCCTGAAAATTGAACAAATCATCAAATTATCTCAGATATACGTAACCCCATTTTGATATTAGGCTTGTAAAATAAATAAATCAAGGTCTACTAATAATAATCATATTGTAGTACATAATGTAATGTTTTTAAAGTAGGTTGAAATATATACTGTTAGATGTGCTAGATTCATTATAGAATATATTATTATTCGCTATTTAAATACGTAAATAATAACTGTTAGTATGTATTTTGCCAAGAAATATCTCGGCGTACATGGGTAGAACTCTGTCGTCTTTATTCCAATATATTAGTGTAAAAATTGTAATTTGTGATGCATAATATTATGTTTTGTTCATTAAGTATTGCATCCTCTTTGGTTTAATATGCCCATGATAACAACAACAGTAAAATGGGATGACTTTGATCAATTTTCAACTTTGAAGCTAAATAACTTTTTTATAAAATCATAATGTGTTGAAAATTTTGTCATATTTATTGCACATGTTTAAAATTTCGAAATATATGTAAAAAAAAATTGCTTATGCATTTGGGGAGTCGAAAAAAAAAACATGATGCTCAAAGTCACCTTTCCTAGTGGGGCAACTTGATATACCATTTTTAGCCAATCCCATAATTGTTGCAAAAAAATGCTTTTAAAATGTTCAAGCTCGAATATTCAAGTAAATGACACAAAACTATTTTAATCATTGAGGAATTTAAAAAATGTAGTAACATTTTACTAAAAATATCTTCACAATTTAACCGTCGATATGTTTGACTGAAAAAAAATATATAAAAAAGAACGTAATTTCTGATTTTCACGATTATTAAGTCACCCCATATTATGTATAGTTCTGCTGTTGAGAGCAGTGGGCGGTTCGTGACTTTTAGGTGTGATAGAGTGCTATGTTTGAATTTTTAAATTAATCCAAAAAGATTTTTTAATGTTTTTTCTACAATTTGATTTTTTTTTTAAATTTTTTGAAAATTTAAGTTTGGCCGTGCACCGCAGATATCCTGTAAATCTTCATAAAAAAAACCGAACTTTCGAAAAAAAAAAAATATTTTCAGCTTTCAACAACACCAATAATGCCATTTTTAGTCGTATTACCACTCCACTACACCCAAAAGTCACAAGCCGCCACTGGCTGAGATCTCTATTGTAACCTCTATTTCTGTTACTTGTATGGTTACATCGAATCTTACATCAGTATGCTTTTATGCAGAAACGGTCCATTGAAATTTAAAGTAATGTTTCAAATTGTTTTCGTAACCAAAATCGTAATTACACTGTATTATTACATGTATTTGACATTGTTCTCAGTTATTAATGTGTTATTTCCATTTGTACAGGTGACTGAAGAAGACAAGACCAAGATGGAAGAGGCCATCGATGGCTCCATCAAGTGGCTGGAAGAGAACCAGGACACAGACGCCGAGGAGTACAAGAAGCAGAAGAAGCAGCTGGAAGAGGTGGTTCAGCCCATCATCTCCAAGCTCTACGCCGGACAGGGCGGAGCTCCCCCACCATCCGCCTCAGAAGAAGACGATGAAATGAAGGACGAGCTTTAAATAACTCGCCCAGCTATCATCTGAAGTTAACCAGTTTCAAAGCGTTCCTCTCTTCATCAGCTAAACTTGGATCCAACCATCCACTCTGACTACACAATCGTTAAACAGTCAAATACACTTATCTGCATTGTTATACAATGTGGATAGCAATATTTGTAATTTAATGTGTGTTTTTAGTTTTGGCTGGTTTTTCACGATCTCAGTGCGGTGATTAAAGTACAGTGCTGCTGATGAATTCCCGAACGTTTTCATAAAAGACTTAAATATCTCTACAGGAAGTTTGGCGAGCCGTGTGTGCGCGGTTGTTTGTGACCGAGGACAATTTAGTGCGTTGTTTTCCAAGCAGCATCGGGAGAGCGTCGAGTGTTTGTAGAAGTAATTGTATAGCTTACAATACACATATATTTATTCCCAATCAATCCATTTGTCATTCATTACTGCACAAGACGTTTCATGAATTTTAATGTGTTTATTATGCATTTAATACATTTACAAGTTGATTCTTTCTTTAAATCTCTTCGACTAACAATGCAATATTCAACTGCTTTTCGTTTGTTGTCGAGATTTGAAGAAATAATACCAAATATGTACACTATTCTGTCGTCACAGTGCATCCCTACTAAGTGAATGATACATTCGTCTCAAGTCGGGGATGCTGTGGAAATGGTTGTCTCCTAATCAGTTCATCAGAAATTAAATTTGATTGTAAACTTTATCGATTTCAGTCTAGATGGAACATTGATTGTTTGCGCATTTGAGTTTGCATAGGAGATTGTGTGAACGGAGATGTATGTAGTATTTATTGCCCCGTTCTGAACTTTGAGAGTTTGGCTAGAATCCCACCCGTTGAAATCATTAAAGTTTGGTTGGTTTACCAGTCTGTCGAGATTTTGTTAATTAATTTATGATTTGTTTTGTGTTTTATAAACAAAGTACTATTTTCCAATCGCTACTATTATGATTCCCGTTGTTTTCTAATTATATTGCTGTATATTATTATAACACTGTCGGTTAGCAAAACCTCGTGGAGAAAAATTTCAATTACTGAGACTGCCCTCTTAGAATATTTTTTATGTATTTGTATAAGCCTAGGTAATCAATAATATTTGTCCAATTATGATGTCGATGAGAGGAAAATTGTGGAAAAAATAAAAAAAAAACTTTTTTTCATGACAATGATTGTTTTTCTGTTCTGATGATTTATGCTCGTTGGCCTCGTCCTGACATTACACACAAACACAAAACACACATTTACAACTAGCAAATCTGATAGTATTATTGTCCTAGCGTCTGGACGATGTAGGCCCTCTGATTGGTCAAATTTAAATTGTTTGTTTCGGTTAAATTCCGCTAACTTCAAAATTATGACCCGATTTAATACTAAAATAGGATCCGCAGATTTCTTCAAAAGCATCTTTTCTGCTCAAATAATTTTTAGATAATATCGAAGAAAATATGTTTTAGAAAGTTCACAATGCATTGGATTAATTACATTACAGTAAAAATTATCCACAATTACGTTTTATATATTTGACGTCTGTCAAGAATCAGACATTCCAGGGTTCCTTAAAAATGTCAATCCCTCCTTTACCGGCCGCTGGAGTAGTTTTGCTATTGGCCGACAGAGCGCATAAGAGCGATATACAAATACGTACAATTTCATTTATTCAAACAACGGTAATTATTTACGTGAAACTACAGTTTTAATACGCATTTACAAATAAAACAAACATTTGATTCAACTTAATGACAATAAACAACAAGTCTTTGCATGTACGATTTTGAAAAATATTGATATTTAATATTATTTACGTAAATAATAATTTCGCACTATTTGACAGAACACCGACATGAAGTTAACAATACGCGGAAGTATAGGCACTGCCAACTCAATAAAATAACATGAAAGACAATCGGAAGATAGAAACGCTTCGTTGATTGTAAAATTAGTCAACAAATCTCTAATCTGACATGTACTTATATGTTTAATAAAACAATCATTTTGCCAGGTATATAATATACATTATATTAAGGTATTATTCGGAATCGCTGGACATAATTCTTCGGATTTACCTTAATTAATATAAAAGGAATCTGAATGCATTTGGGAATTTTTTAATTTTAGCATTTTAATTTTTAATTACTAAAATTAAAATTCGCTTTCGTTGTATTGGATGACAGCCGGAATAATTTCTATTGATGATATTTTCTTTTTTTGGTATTCCTGATATGAGTGGCTAGAATTTTTACCATTTACTCTATGCAAATACTAGGTAGGTGGTACTATTTTAGCCAAGCTCGAAAAATAAAATAAAGGTATTTTGGTTTCTTTTACAAGTAAGGAAATATTTAAAAAAAGGTTATTATAGGTTAGGATAGGTTAGGTTGGGTTATGCTAGGTTAGGTTAGGTTAGGTTGGATTAGTATAGTTCAAGTTAGTTTATAGGTTAGGTTAGATTAAGTTGGATTATTATAGGTTAGGATTAGTCAGGTTATGTTAGGTTAGGTAACGTTAGTTAGGTTATTACGGGTTAGGTTAGGTTGGGTTATTATAGGTCAGGTTGGATTTTTATAGGTTAGGCTGGATTATTGTAGGTTAGGTTAGGTTATTATAGGTGAGGTTAAATAAAATAATAATGATAATAATAGCGAAATAAATCATTTGTGTTTTTTAAGTAGGCACTATTTTGCCGGAATATTGTATTACATTATAACTTTTTAATTTACGTTTTTCAATTGTCTCTAGCCGTTCATTTCAGGAATACCGACAAAAGAAAATGTTATCAACATAAATTATTCAGGCTGTTATCCCATACAGCGAAAGCGAATTTTCATTTTACGTAATTAAAAATTAAAAAGCTAAAATTAAAAATTTCCCAAATGCTGTTCGATTCCTTTTATAGTAATTAAGGTAAATCAGAAGGTATTATTTAAAAATATGTCGTATTTTTCCGTGTCCAGCGATTCCGAATAATTACCTATATTAATTTACATTTAGCCATTTAGGCAATTATTCGGGAAAGGTAAAGTTTTAGCCGAACAACTGTCATTCTTATATGCCTAAACTCCTTCCTGTTCCGTGTTTTAACAATATATACTCACCCTCTCTCTGTGAATGACCTAATATCTACCTATTAAATATAATTGTTGTTAGTATCACTTAAACTGGGCGAAGCCCAACCAACTGCCGCCCGAAGGGCCTAGCAGAAAAAAACCCGCGGAGCGGGTTTTTAACTGCTAGTAAATAATTAATCTGTCAATATGGAAAGAGGGAGGTGGCTAGGGAATTAAAGAAGAAAATTAATGTAGTGCAGATATACAAGCACTTCCACCACCTCAAATTATTTAACCCTCGACTGTTATATTTCTTAACCGTTTTAGTGCTCATCAATTTTTGCAAAAATAAATGTAAATTACTATTAACATATTGATTAATTTAGAGGAAAAAATAATGGTGTCAAATAAAAACACTCTAATTTAGACAAATATCAATCAATTTTATTAATTCTTTTTGCATTATAAAGAAAAAATGTTTATTGATATGAATCTGAAAAAATAAGCATAAAATATCAATTTTATTTCTTTTTGAAATTGAAATTGATCATTTGTTGCTTTAGAAAACACGGATGTTCATATGGGTTGACATATGGGTTGTTCAGGAAAGTGAACAAATTGACTATACGGTGTACTGTTTGTTCCCAAAACCAAACAAATTAGTTGGAAGAGTTAATGTAGCAATACAGAACAAAAACATAAATTGTGACCTTGGAAAATATTGGAAAATTCTAAAATATTGACAAAATTAACTAAAGGTTATCCCCATAATTAGGGATTTTTAAAATATTCTAAGGAAATTTTTAAATATTCTGCGAAAAGTTACAAAATGACAACTGTGTAGAAAATCAAGTCAAATTCAGGGGGAATTTAAAATTTTCTAAGGAAGTTTTTAAATATTCTGGTCTAAGTCCGATATATTCTGGGGAAAATTTTGTTCTAAATTCTATATCCCCCTCCCATGGATTCGAAAATATTGCAGGAAATTCTGTACTGATTACTCAAGTACCTCATTCAAACTCACTCTGAAATAAGGAAAATGTAGGAAAATTTCGGTCTGAAATCTGGGGAAATAAAAATTTTGAGCAAACCATTCCTACCTTGCGCCATGGTAATAATGACAAATAAGTATCCTCCGAGGTTCGAAGGATATATATATCTAGGATATCGTCGTTGCGCTTGCAAAAACGGGTATGTGCCAGATTTTAATAAAACATTTTTTTATGGAAAAAAATTTAAAAAAACCAAGGAGTCAGGCCGAATCTCAGCTATTTGCATAAGTTTAACCGTTACCACACAATGTTCATTAAAACATTGGAATTTTTTAGCTTTCCCTTTAAAATTTGGTAAAACTCATATTTATAATATCACTGTATTGTTATATTTGTTGGCGATTATATCATCAACAATTTTGTAGATGTCTTTGTGGTTCAGCACCATAATATTTATTCATTTAAGTTCTTGTTAGTGTATTAATTATAAAATTGCATTATATTTTTAAATGTTATTTGTGTTTCATGCCTCTATGTATTTGAAGGACACCAATATGTTTAGTCCTTGTTGAAGCACACAATAGATGGCATTGCAGTGTCCCTTAGGATGAAGAAATTCAAAATCATGATTGTTTCATGTATTTTTGAATTAAAAAATATGCTATTTATTGTGAATTTGGTTTCCATTGGGTCTAATTCAAGATCAGAATTTACTTTAAGAAACCAATAAATTGAAAAAGGTGGCTTTGGTGGGTTGATCTGCTAGATGCATGGGATTACAGAGCCTTACATTTTTTATATGTGAAACTGCACAAGAGTCCCAACTGCTCCCAACCGTCTGGAGCCAATGAGACTATGGTATCCCCAATTGGGGTATGTTGTGAGGCTAGAAGTAGTGGAGAAGGGAAGAGGAAGGTGGGGAAGTACCTGGCTATTCAGATCTGGTCACCAAACACGGCTAAAGCTTATTCACGTTTCAATTCCGAATGGTGGTCCTACACCAGGGCAATACTGAGAGTAACTTCCAATGTCGAACGTGCCGCAAATTTACTATTATTAATGAGTAAATTGTGAAATGACACAAATTAATCCCTTGAATTTGAACCCGCGACCTCCAGCTTGCTAGTCGAGAGCCTTACCCCTCGACCACGGAGGCTGTAATCGCTATTCAGGTGAGCATCTTTCCATATACGTTTAGGCCATTTTTATTATAATCTTTGAGGTAGAAAGTAGTAGAAATCTGGTCGCTAAAGAATATCCAATGGAACAAGTTCAATGAAACCACTCTCAACAATATCAGTAATGTATTTTCACTCTATTTATCTATTTAGTATGGCAGAAATCTCTGTCCATCGAAGACATCAGTTTTCCATTAAAAAACAAAAATTGTTCACTTTGGGAACAATAAATTATTAACTGCTTATGGGCAGCAACAGCAATTTTAATTCAGAGAGTTACTTTTCATCCTCATGTATTTAATTGGCACATTTAACATTTATTTCCCAATGGAAAATAAATACTTACACCGCTTTTTCATTTTTAATATTTTGAAACTCTGATATCCTCCACTCCATAGATAATATAAACAAAGAGAGATATGGAATGAAAGCATGCTGATAGTCAGCGAGGTACGCCAAAACTGCACGGACTATAAAAGCAGCGGAGCCTATGAAGGTTTGTTGTGTCGGTAGAAGCAAAGGCGGGGTGCCGCTTTGTATGCGATTTGCAGAAGTATGGGTGAAACATGTTAGCGATTCGCTTTGTGCATGCGGTTTCATACTAATAATGGTTCATCATCCATCTTCATTGTTTTTATTATGTTGAAACTAGATTGATGTGAAAAGGAAGGAACAAAATGCAATGATATAAATAATAATCAAAAATGTTTCACATAATTTTTATTCTACTTTTTACAGAACATTAATAATATTGTTCACAACATTCGAAGAGGAAAATAAATACCTCTCCCTCTAAAATAATTCTAATTTTCATAAAGTCAAGTACCTAATATCTAAGCTACATAATCAAAAAATATTTTAAAAATCCTCTGTGAAGATAAAAGTGGTTGGGAGGGGAAGGAGATTGGAAAGGGAGGGGTTGGGTAATATTACAAGTATATTTGAAATAATATGTTTTTTCGTAGAGGATGGATGAAATACTTAAAAGTAATATAAATATTTATTTATATGAATGATTATTATTTATTAGTGAAGATGTGACTTTTTGCATGATTATTTACAACGCGAAGATTCCTCCCTCTTCTTGTAATCTATTATTATTATAAGCTTAATATTTGATTTATAAATAAACGCATAAATAATATTTTAGTTCCGCGTTTTGAACAGTTGAAAATATCCCACAAACGAACCAATTTTACCGTATTTCATATAAGAAAAGCAGGCATTTGTGTCTTGAATATGTAAAAATCTATTGAATATATGTAAGCTGTATCTAAAATCTAGAAATTTAATAAAATCAAGCTAAAAACTTTTATGGCAACACCGATTTCAAATGTGATGTTATTTCCGTTGACTTGGCGGGAAAATGTCTTAACTTTTCTGTACGTTTTTTCTAACTGCACGCTTCTTCCACAGTTTTTATTTTGATTTAACATGTTATATGCTTATGATTTAACATGTTATAGGCTTATTTGATTTTAATATTATGTACTTTCCAATAATAGAAAAGATACTCTTACAAGCAATATCTTGAAAAGTGTAAAAAATAACAACAATTTCATCAAAATTTGATGTATTTTCATCGATTTTCCGGTATTACCATTCATTTCTGATCGCTGTTTGAGATTGAAGTGAAAAACAATATTAATTTAAACTATGGTGTTGTTTTAAGAGGAAACGCGGACGTAGTTTTGTCCATACCTATTCCCGCATTATCCTATTTCCTCTCTGGATTTTGATACTAGTGCAAACATGTTTTTAATGTAATAATAGATATCGACCACTCTACGTTTAACTTCTTGTAGGAGTTAGATTAGGTTATATTTTCCAAAAATACTGAAAATCGCTTAGTTTGAACGCCATTAACAGACATTCAGTATAGAAATTCGGCAATTATTTTTTAAAAACAGACATATAATATTTTCGTCCAATAAGTTGGTGAAAAAAATTTCATAATCGGTCCAGTTTTGGAAGAGAAAATAGGGAAATATAAAAATCCCGATTTTAATTAGGTATTTTCTTATTTTATCCTTGTTTCCTCATTTTTCCTTTCAACTAGTTTCGGTGTTGCCATTATTTCGAAATTTCGTACCACTCAACGATCGCAGCGCCCTCCATTTTTGTACATTAATTGGCCAAAGAAATAACAAATAATTATTTTAGTTCTTACTCAAATATTTTTTGAATTTGGAACAAAATCATTTTTAAAAGGCACTTTTTACAAACAATTAGAAACGAAAGGCAAAAGCTTTCACTTTAATTTGGTATTTCATATTTTCCATAACAAACAGGTAGTAATAATAAAGTTATTAAAATAAAATAAAATCTCGTGATATAGTGCCCACCTAAGTTCAATGATGATAAAAAAGAAGCCATTTGCTTGTTCGAATTTATATAAAAAATGGCCTCTTTCTTAAATTAGAAGACATTTAAAACATAAAGTGAATGCAGGACTTTAATATTAATATTAATGTAATTATCTGCTGTATGTTTGTATATAATAAAAACATAATATTGCAACATTTGATTGACACGAACATAAGATGTGACCTTTCTGCAGACATTAACTTTTCCTTGCCAAGGAATAAAATTGCACAAGGCAAAAGTTGTAACAACTTGTTACAACAATGCTAAAGAGGTGTGACCATTGTAAAAAAACTAAAATCATCAAACATTAATGTGAACGAACAAATTAATCAAATGTCGGTCGTGTTAGATAATTAACATAATTAAATAAACACAAAAACATTTGAATTGATCACATTCCCTGTATTATTATTTTCTGTTTAGAGACGTTAGGTTGACTATATCAACTGGGGTCTTCTTATAAATTAACCAATCATTGGAGACCTGTGACTTGGCGCAACTGAATACAGTTTTAATCAACCTAAAAGTAATTGGTTGACATTTGAATTGGTCACGTCCCCTGTTCTATTATTTTTTGTTTGCAGACGTTAGGTTGGCTTAGGTTACTCAAATATTTTTAGACGTTAGGTTACTCAAATATTTTTTGAATTTGGAACAAAATCATTTTTAAAAGGCACTTTTTACAAACAATTAGAAACGAAAGGCAAAAGCTTTCACTTTAATTTGGTATTTCATATTTTCCATAACAAACAGGTAGTAATAATAAAGTTATTAAAATAAAATAAAATCTCGTGATATAGTGCCCACCTAAGTTCAATGATGATAAAAAAGAAGCCATTTGCTTGTTCGAATTTATATAAAAAATGGCCTCTTTCTTAAATTAGAAGACATTTAAAACATAAAGTGAATGCAGGACTTTAATATTAATATTAATGTAATTATCTGCTGTATGTTTGTATATAATAAAAACATAATATTGCAACATTTGATTGACACGAACATAAGATGTGACCTTTCTGCAGACATTAACTTTTCCTTGCCAAGGAATAAAATTGCACAAGGTAAAAGTTGTAACAACTTGTTACAACAATGCTAAAGAGGTGTGACCATTGTAAAAAAACTAAAATCATCAAACATTAATGTGAACGAACAAATTAATCAAATGTCGGTCGTGTTAGATAATTAACATAATTAAATAAACACAAAAACATTTGAATTGATCACATTCCCTGTATTATTATTTTCTGTTTAGAGACGTTAGGTTGACTATATCAACTGGGGTCTTCTTATAAATTAACCAATCATTGGAGACCTGTGACTTGGCGCAACTGAATACAGTTTTAATCAACCTAAAAGTAATTGGTTGACATTTGAATTGGTCACGTCCCCTGTTCTATTATTTTTTGTTTGCAGACGTTAGGTTGGCTATATCAGCTGGGGTCAGATGGGGCCACTCTTCGGACGTTCGCCCTCCGGTCTCAGAAGTCGTAGGACGTTTCCTCGGGGTCCCTCTTGCCGATCTTGAAGATGATCCTGTACACGGCGCCAGCTAGGGCTCCGCCTACAATGGGGCCCACCCAGTACACCTGAAATAAAATATTAAAATTACAGATATTTTCACGGCCAAAAGTATCATCGAATTTTTTTTAGGTTATTATGACGTGTTGCGCTTTCTTTTTCTTCAACAACGTTTCTTACAGGCTTGCAGCGTTCATCATCACTTCTGCCGTAATGATCAACACGCTAATTATTCAAATTGTAATCAAAATGCTGTGTTCCACAGGGCTCGTCTTTGGAGCCAGCTTTAAAGATATATTTATTCAATAGTATTTCCTTTCATATCTACCTAAACCTCAAGGGTATCTTTATTTTATTTTTAGATAAATATATTTATTGAAAAGATAGAAGGGTGACGAGAACCCGGATTTTCAGGAGTGTGAGATTGTGACGTGTTGTGTGCGAGGGAAAGGAGTTACAGGAAGGTTGGGAAGTCATCAGATATTGTCATTAAGAACTGTTAAAGCCATTTTGAGCAATGTTTCCACTCTAAATGGTCGTCTATTGCTAACCCGTAGATTATTGGAATTGTGCCTGTCCCTTTGCAGGCACAAATGGAGTAGTCCTCTGAAAGGCGCTGGCTTGTAAAGGTGCCAAGGAGCCAAGGCGCTGATAACATATAATACAGCACCCTTCAGGGTTTTATTAGCGCCAAGCGCCGCATAAATCAGGACCGGCCCTGATTATTTGAGGACCATTTTGTGCTTACCCAGTGGTACTGCCAGTCTCCAAGCACGGCTGCCGGGCCAAAGCTTCGAGCGGGGTTCATACTCGATCCGGTGAATGCAATCTAAACAACATTAATATGTAAATTAATAATACATTAACAAGTAAAGTTAATTATCAAGTTGGAGTTACTTTAGAGTTCAATATCGTATAACATTGCCGTGTAAGTTAATAACTATATCAAGTTTATAACTATATAATATCAGGGGCTCAATACAGACAGAAAACATCATAGATAAATTTGAACAGTTGCGCATGAATATACGCAATATACATGACACTAGGTTGTCATGTTTGCATTTTGTGGAGCCGTACAATATTGTTTAGAAGTTTTATAAATAGAGTTTCAACTAATGTCACATAAGTCATAGATAATAGAAACAGAGGGAGGAAAAGGTAAGGAAGCGCGCCGACTGTTTCATGTTTCAACTACGTAAGACTGATCAGGAAACTCACGGCGGCGCAGTGGCATGCAGTAATGGACAGCCCGATAGCCAGGGGTGCAGAACCCTTGACGTCAGAGCGGATGGCGTCGCAAACCCCCTGCACCACGAGCACCAGCACGAAAGTAATGAGGCCTTCGATCAAGAGAGCCTGGAATTCACAAAACAAAATGAGATATTTTTCACATTACTGATGGGAGTCACGTCTTGTGCTGTTAAATATACATTTAGTAAAAAAAACTAATATGTACATTACCTGAAGTTCTGTAGTTTCTGGTCCTGGCTTTGTAACTCCCAGGGTTTTAATGGAGTCCGGGAGACAGCTCTGAAATAAAGAAAAACCATAATAATTATTAATCGTGGTACATAATCTACATTTACAAATGAAGGGTGTGTATTATTTAAAAAAATCTACAGTTTTGTTTTTGGAATGATGAAATTTTGTACGCTTGACCTTAAAAATAAGAGAAAGGTCACTGTGTACTTGATGTTACAAAAAACACCCTAATCCCCTTGATGAAATTTTGCACACTTGACGTTGAAAATAGAAGGAAAATAACTGTCTACATTATAATAATAAAACATTTATTTGTCAATAGATTATTGGTTTTTTTACACATTTGGTTTTGATAATATTGACGAGGTTTAGTGTTCACAAAATCAACATCTGATTTCAAAAAACTATGCATAAAGTCCAATTTCAAATGAAACCAACTTTACATACCTATCTACGATATTTTTAGATCCAAGGCGAAAGGGAAAAGTTTTAAAATAATGTATTTTTATTATATTAAAAATGCGCTGTTTTTCCATAATTTTCAATGAAATTTTCTTTTTTTGAAATCTTATAATAAATTTGAAAATGCTGCATGCAAAAGTACATTTGTAAGAATCATAAAATGCGATGATGTGGGAATGTTTCGTGATCAAAAGTCTGGCCAATCGGGCCTTAAATTTAAAATACAGAACTTTTTCATCATCATCATCAATATGAAATTTAAATTAAATTTCTTTCCCTTATTGCACACATGTAATATTTTCCCCTATTGAATCCGTGAAGCCGGTCTGGACGTTAATTAAAAAGTAACACAAAGTTATAAAGGTGTAATCCTAACAAATGAAAGGTTTCAAAATTAGAAATAATTTCGAGTCAAAATATCACAAAACAATAAAGCGATTGGCAAATCCCTCGTTAACGCTGTTTGAAAAATTCAACGGTTCTTTTATAAAATAACAGAGGGCGCCACTTCTGTTTACAACAATCCTAAACTATAAAAACACTATCAGATGATTAAAAAGAACTATTTTCGTATCACAATCAAATCATTAGGAATAAGCATTCACGTATTATTATAATGTCCCATTATGTCCAGATAGTAGGTTACATTATGTTATTTGATTGAATAGCGAGTCATCTTATTTCTGCTCCCGGTTGACACAAATGGGTACATTAATCTCTAGACAATGTGATAAGCGCTCATTTATATAATGAAAGGAGAACGGACAACGACTGTCAGCGATAATTGTGTTATGGCATCTTTACTACATGCGATATCAGTGCTGCAAGCTGGAATGGCGTCCAGTGAAAAAGTGTGAAAATATGGAAAAAAAATACAAATATAATATAAACATTTACAAATATCATGGCGCCTAAATATAGGCAATCTCTATTACACGTTAATTTTTAAAATTATTATTTTTGCGCCTAATTGACTGGGCGTACACGGAGAAGAGTGAGTAAGGCTGTTAAAATCGTGATGGTAATCCATTTCCTGATTATCATCGTCCATTGAGAATATATCGGAACACGTGTTCTTTTCTTGATAAATATAATGACAAAATACGACAATATTAGAATGTTTATAAACATAACACATTCACGTTTTGCTGATATTTTGTTCGGAAATCTGTCAATTCATTCGTTAAAGGCATGCAGTCCCGTTTTTAATGGGAATACGAATTATTTGACTAGATTTTCAATAAGTTAGCAAAGTTATACATCAGTAAGTTTTCTCCGTATAGCGAAGTACTGCATTAACTCGACTGTTTTGAATTTCCTATGTATATAAATTATTTGTATATTATGTCTCCGTTTCAAGATGGTGTCCATTTTATTGGTTCAGTAAAGATATTTTTTTAAAATTTGGAATCGTCGTGTTAATTTGGACTTTCTTTTGTTCGCATTTTTTCAATATTGTAGTACCTACCTGCAAGATTTGAAAAAAATAATTGTCATTAAGATACGTTTTCTTGGACAAATTGTATAATTCCTTATTTCAAAAAAATTACACAATAATAAATGGAGGTTGGAAAATTTATTAGAAAGTTTTTTGGGACCTCTACTTACAACAACTGATTATTTGTGTCATTGATAAAAGAGATAATAAAATAATATTAATATTTGGATGATTTATATAGCACTGTTTTTGTGCAAAATCACCTCAAGGGCGCTGAAGGTGCAAATAATATTGTTTTATTTTCCAGGAATGTAATCTACTATTTTTTTTACCATACAATACTGTAGCCGATGGGGGAGGGTAGGGGTTTCAACCCTCTAAAACCCTCCTTATATACCCTCTTTTAATAACACAGGTTTTTCCAATAAACGTTGTTATTTTGAATAGCCCGCTATTTCGGTAGATGTTACTTTTGAAGCTGTCATTTTTTGACATTTGACAAGTAGAAACTACGCCATTAATAAAAACGGAACGATACACGCTTCAACAATGCATTGAAATTATTAAAATTCACTTGTGTGAATCAAATGCAAATCATCTTGAGTGATGAGGCCCATTTTCACCTCGGTGGCTTTGTCAACAAGCAAAATTGTCGCATCTGGGGCTCGGAAAACCCAAGAGTTATTGTTGAAAAGTCTCTCTATTCTCAACGTGTGACTGTTTGGTGCGGTTTATGGTCCAGCGGAGTCATTGGACCTTACTTTTTCGAAAATGAGTCTGGATCAACAGTTACGGTGAATGGATTGCGCTATCGAGAGATGATTAATATTTTTTTACGGCTGGAATTGGATGGTATTGATCTGGACAACGTTTACTTTTAACAAGACGGTGCTAAGGGCCACACAAGCAACGAAACCATTGATCTTTTACGATTGAATATTAAAATAACACCTCTTATTGGAAAACCCTGTAGTTTAATAGTTTGAGCTATTCATAATTTATTCATGTATATTTCTTAAAACCAACTATGTGATTAATTCAAAATTAACAAAGATAAAAAATGGCGAGTACGAAGATTTATACAAAAATTTTAATGAAAATTAAATAGATAATTTAATGTCAATTATCAAGCTAAAAAAAATACTTTAAAAATAAAGGCATTCGTCAGGATTTGTACCCGCGATATCCGGACTCGTAATCGAGAACCTTACCCCTAAGGAGGGGAGTAAGGTTATTTTATTTTTATTTATTAGATTCAGAGGGCCCTTGACAGAGGAGACCGTAAGGATGCAAGGATGCAGGTACGCTCGGTTAATATTTAATCTTTATTGTAAGTAATATAACGTGCTATTGAGTTTACCCATATTTAGGCGCTAAGGTAGACATTTTGTGTACTATATCTACGTTATAACGTGCTAAAGAGATTGCCTATATTTAGGCGCATTTAATTTTTATTTAAATCAATATATTTAAAATACAAAGTAAAGTAGTCTACTAGGTATTGTAGATATTATAGTTCTCCTCACTAGGTATTGCTATTCCGAGGCGGACTGCAAGATCTAGTGTGGATGATAATGAATTAATCAATTATTACGTGATAATTTACGTGTAATTTATCTACGAAGTTTCATAAAATGACACCTGCAAATCGATTTGATAGTAAGAAATAAGGCAATATAGCATTAAATTATTTTCAGAATTTTCTAGAAATTTAGAATTTAATATTAGGAAATTCAGGAAAAGTGGGGCACGGAACTAACTAGTCATCCTCCACTACGTCTTCCATCAAACTTCTCCGGAATGATCAGTTAACCTCTCAGTGTAACTTCTTATGGCGTGATCAAGCATTAATATTTGAATGCTGAACATTCTATCGTTTAAATGACGAAGCTTTACAATTGTAAAGTGTTTTGAGGCTGCGCCAATGCATTCACATTTAAAAAGGTTCTATATTCCGTGTCAATGCTTTTTTTATGCTGGATTCTCACCGTATCTATTCTATAAGAATCTATGGCTTATTCATCGAACGAAGTTGAAGTCAATCCATAAAAAGCCTGTCCTCACTGATCTATTTAATAATTTTTTAAAATAGATCATATCGTGGATCTGGTGGGATCCCAACTTTAGTGTCAAAGACCCTCATCATTGGTATCGTGATGATCTCAATTGATATCATCACGAAACTTGTTTATTATGACGTCAACCGGAGCACATGTCACATCTTGATTATGAGTAAATAGCTGAAACACCTTTTCAAAAAATGATTTCATTCAAGCAGGTACCTATTACGTTGATCTTACTGGATGGTTTGGTATACTAAATTAGTCGTAATGGCAACCTTGGTTTGGTTAGATTTTTATCAGTTTCTTCTTATCGGATATTACCAAAAAATCTGCGTATGCGCGTATGTTCATCGCGACGACATCTCAAGGCTAACAGAGAGGCAGCCTAGGGCCGTAGGTCACTTCATTATCGCGGTAATATTTAAATAATAATAATTCAGTTGCTCCACATAAATATGTCTCAGACGGCCATGACACGAGTCACTTCGCTTCTTTTGACGCGTGTATCTCTTTAATAATAAATACATATTCCAGAAGGTTTGCAGTGTAATATTATACATACGATGTACACAGGGCGACTTCTGAGGCCCTAGACTGGCTTACAAATCTAGATGTCTCCCCTGACCCCCCACCATATGAAAGAAGAAGAACATATATATAGGCAATAGCGGTGATTCCTTTATTTAACTCAATTACTGAGCTAGATCTTTTTGAGGAGCCGAACAGGCAAAATTGAACGGTAACTTTTTTTATGGAGATATTTTAGAAAAATATTACCATTAAAATTATCTAAGTATTGATTGCTTTTATCATGAACAATCACTTGTAGGTAACCTGCAATTGTCTCGCTTTCAAAGCAAGCAAAGCAATTTTTCTTAAGCAAGATAATAAATAAATATCCATTTAACGACTCGGCATAAGCATAATTGACATCACCTGATTCTGACAGGAGATGAGATGAGATGGTAAAGGTGACCTCGTGACCCGAATGGAGATTTAGTAAATGGAGTAGGTAATGTAATGGCTGCCTTCGAATGATGTCGGCTCGACTGTCTTTAGAGCTAATTGCCGCTGTGACATTGTCAGAGATGGACTTGAAGGTTTTTTAAAATAAAACTGCCCATAAACAATAAGCCGTAATTGACCTGTGCCTCAGTTGGTGGAGATAGTAATATTTTATAGGTAGGTACCGACTTGAATGGAACTCTGTACTTATTTATATAATAGTCTGTCAAGAATAAATAGAAGTAAAGGTTTCCATTTCTATTGCAACACTGAGAAAAAACGATTTTCGAACAAAATTATTATGGATTCAAATGTGAGGTTATGTTTGACTTACGAATGGGTTTGAAAATATGTATTTCTGTTGTGAATGGTCGTTGAAATGAGAAAAACTCCTTCTTCAAGCAAAAAGTTTTGTCTTTATTTAGACAGAAACTCTTATTTTTTATTACGAATATACGCTTTTTGAAGGCTTTTAACTGTACCTACATTGTTATAGGGAAGTTGTTCAGGAGTAGGTACAACAATAAGTGTATAATTGGGAAGGAGTGTGTAAGACGGTTTGGAGGACACTGTCCTCTCTGTTTTGCTCTTAAAATCTCTCTGTTTAGCGAAATCTTAGGTACTGCTAGCTGACTTTGGTTCTGAACTGGAGGGGCGAACCCATATACTTGAGACCTCTCTTGGAGTACCGTACAAAATTAACAAACTACAAGCAATAGAGCAGTTTATGCTACGTAGCCAGAAGTGTAACAATTTTTTTAATACATTATTTTAAACTTCAAATCACATAATTCGGTCCTGTCAGAGAGACAAGCAGCAAAAAGTGAACGTCTTTCTTCTGCCGGTGTCGTAATGGGCCGTGAAATACTGAACCGTATCATAATGTATTATAATTTGTCTTGACTTCAATGAAAGTACTTGCACATATTATGTAAGTCATTATTTATATTTCACAAATGTGTGCAAAATACAGTTTTCTGGATGATCATTGCGCTGAATGAAGTGAATTCTGATATCTTCTATTGACTAAATCACGTCAGCGTCCCACAATGATCTTGATCAATAATTCCTTAGACCATTCTAACACAATTTGTATTCTTTCAACAATACTTAAAATTTTGAGTCTTTGGTATTAGTCAATTTAATAAATCGCGTTAATTCTTTTATTGTACTTAACCAATACGTGTTTATCACTGCCAAATCAATTATTACTTATCTAAGCATTTATCACAACTATATCCGAGTCACTAGAAACTAAAAATCAAATTGACTCAATACATACTCGTACATAGATTTTGATAGTAAAACATTAGATAAAGTGCCACACTCCATTCTGATAATGAAACCCAAGAAATAGGTATTAAGTGGAACCTTCTTAAATGGATAATTAGCTATATTGAAAACAGAACACCTACAGCCAAAATTAAACCTACCCTATCGTATCATTTTATTGCCACAAGTGGTGTCCTACAAGGATCACGCCTTGGCCCAATTTTACATAATTACTATATTTATTTTACTTTTTTGAAATAACTTAATGAGTAAAACCTCAAATTGTAATATTTAATTATTGAAGACAATATTAGCTATTCCTAAACGAAAATTTGAAACAGAAAAATCAGAAAAAGATACGGCCACATCTAGGACTCGAACCCAGGACTCTTGGGGAAGAGGATGGTGAAGAAGTACCTGGCTATTCCGATCTGATCATCAAACACGGCCAAAGCCATTTCAATTTCATTCCTCAAAATATTAATGTGGAAATACATTAACAGCTTACTGCGGTTTAAAACCAATAAATCCACCTAGATTTCTCCGCTTTTCCCATATTTTTGGTTCTATAAATTTGGCCAGCGATCGCTCAAAACCTTTTTGAAAACTAGTCTTTATATGTCAAAAATCGCTCGAGTGGTTATTCTATGACTACAGATAATCGAATTGCAATACCTACCTACCATAAAACATTACAAGCAACATGACTAGGCAGATAAGTTATTCAGTAAAACAATGATTGAAAAGTAAGGCAGAAGCGAGATAGTACCTAGTACATATATGTGACAGTCCATCTGACCATGTACATAAATAATACAAAAGAAACCAGGAGGCGAGGCTCTGACAGACACGCCAACATAACAACAGTATAGGCAAACCGCAATACCTTTATCAATAATTTTGATGGATTTGATTGACGTAATTGACAATTTACGATTGCCTAATCTGCTCTTTCGGCGTTTAGGTATATCGCTCTATTACCAAACAACGTGCCCCGCATCTGCACACTGATTTGTCTATGGAATTATGGGGAAATTCGCACGACATGCGTGTCTGAGCATTAACATTATCTATGCACCGACACAGAGAAAGAACCGATACATATATATATTTTGCAATAGCGAATCTTCGAAAATTACCGCTTTGTTTTAGACCATTTGAAATTTCGCGTACGTTTGTTGTGTAACAGCGTGAAATTTATCTACACTGTGACCGTAAATGAGTTAGTCTTCTTATTTTTATTAATGTATAAATTGTGGATTCGTGTTGTAATTCGATTGCAATATTATTATGAAATGGAAAAACTTTATGAGAAAGGAATCGCAGGAGACCGGCAAGCGAAAGATTTTCTTAGAGTGAGACTACAAAATATGTATACATAATATATTCATTATATTTTTAACTTTGTTATTACCTGCTTTGTTTCTTTGGAACCATTTTCAGTTCGGTTCTTTTCCAAAGACGATCGACGAAATGCCATGTTTTTAAACTTCAATTACAAAAATTTCAGAGAAAAGTCCTAGAAGTCATCTATGGAGGTCTAGTAAGTTCTTTGTGAATTAATAAATAGATATTCGAAATGCAACATGAGATAGATAGGTATGTGGGTAAATAGCATAAATTCGAAATGTATTACATAGTGCATAAAATACGTTACTGATATATTATGATAGCATGGAAACAAAGCCAAAACACATAGCTGTTCAGACATTTTACTTGGTTTAATTTTAATTTTTGTTAGCGCCAACGGCGTTCAGTCCTATGTATGAAGATAGGAGTGTAAGGAGGATATATGATGCAAATGCGAATGGTAGCAGAAGTCGGGGACGCCCGAGAAAGACATGGCACGATCAAGTGAATCAGATACTCGAGTCGGGCCATGTCAAGAGTCAGAATAATAGAAGAGTATGTATGAGACGATGTATGAATGTGAATGAGGCAAGAAGTGTGTGCCAAGACCGAGTTGTTTGGCGGTCCGTCCTCTCTGCCTACCCCTGCGGGGAAACGGCGTGATGGTTAGTTAGTTAGTTAGTTAGTTAATTTTAATTTGATGAGATTGTTTAAATTTTAATTTCACTTCATTTAAGAAGAAGAGACAGATCGTCAAATAGAGTTTTTTTAATAAGATTTTCAATGTAACCAAATCTTCAACGCAATTACACACAGAGAATAAATAACGTCTTGATATTGCAAAATAAGTTATTAATTTTTTTCTCTTCCCTCCAATTTTTTTTTGCCATTTCAAATAGTACCTACTGACTACTACCTACATCCTTAATTAAATATTAAAATTTAAAATTTTCAAAGTTTGGTCCCTACCTATCTACTAGTAGGGTAGCCGTAGTTTCCAGATTTTGTTTGAAATTCTGTGCTATTTATCCACAGTACCTACCTTTCCCACTTTAAACTACAGAACTACATATTTTTAAATAATTTGAAAAATGGAATGGAAGAAAATGAAATATTGAGTTGTTTTGTTTTGAGCGGGAAGTAAAGAAATAGATTGTTGAAGCTGGTTAGTGATGTTCGTTGTGAAGAAAATATGTTTTAAGTATTCCTATTTAATTTGTCGTCTCGTCTTTATTATTGTCAAGTAACAGTGATGCTGATAAAAAATTGCTTGCAATGACTCTAGCTATATTTTATGAGCAGATATTAATAGCCTACCCACTTACTTCAGCCTCGCAGCATATTCAAAATCTGGGATGCCTTCGGACCACGGATCCAATCAATAACGACGCTGAATCACATGTAAAACAATTCATAAGCACACTGTACTTATAATTAGTTACCTGAATAGGCATCTTTGCAAGTTTTAAGTACCATATTGTGTAACTTGCGAAATAATCGTTAAATATCGCAATCATTAGTTAGTATTTGAGATGTCACAGAGACTTTTGCTTCTAATTGATAGGTTCCATTTTTCATTTAAAGAGATAATTTTCAAAGGCTACTAACCAATTACGAACGTTTATTTGGAAGTAGTAATTTACTTAGGCGAAAGTGGGCGGAATCGTTTGTTACGTCGAACAGGTCACATTAAATTTATCTGGAGCGACTGTCACATTTAATCTGAAATGAACTTTATGCAATAGTGAGTCAACCCACACCCTTATTAAAATAGATTACCCGCCGAAATGCGAACGCTTTGTAAAGAATGCTATTTATATATATTTTCAACATATTACAAAAATACACATAAGAAATAATTTAATAAAAGAGAAAAAGACCAAATAAACTATTTTGTAGTAGTTTGTCAATGGATGTTTTTCGCGTCAAAGAAAAAAAACTTATTTTAGAGAGAATACAAAATTAAAACATTTTAAAAATCAATCACGTAGAGGTCAACAGGGAGTAAATTACAAAAACTATATAAACATGCATAAGAGGTATATCCTAAAGAGATATGAAGCATAATATATATATGCTAAAAAAATATATGAAGTTAGGAATTGTTTGTATTGTACAAAATATTTCTTTTAGCGAGCTGAATAGGTCTTTAACATCATATTTGGTTTAACGTTTGTGCATTTTTAATTTCGGTATGTAAAATATTAGCAATTAGGTATATTACACTAAACTTTTAAAGAAGGTGTCTAGAAATTCGTAGTACGTAACGGAAAACTGGTGAATCTACAATATGTATATAAAACAACCAAAAAAAACTTTTTGCCGATCTCAGTATTTCCATTTTTTATTTATTTTTTTCCTTTTTTCGTGAGTGTCGGGTCTACGTTTAGATGCATTTTCAAAGTTATTACAGCTGATATTAACCCTCAAGTTTCTGGACACCGTGTATAAGTATTTACCTACCTACCTAGTATTTAGAAGAGATTTTAGATAACTTTATTTGATTATTGATGCGTGTAATCGAAATAACTGATTTAGAAACATTAAAATAGGTATGGAAGAGTAGTATTAGAATCTCCCGAACCCAATGTAAATACTATTTATATGTACTACCGCACAAAAGTCCCAACTGTTCCCCACTGTCCGAAACCAGTAGGACTATGAAATCCCCAATAGGGATTTATTGTTGGGCTAAATGAAGTGGAGAAAGGAAGGGGATGAAGTAGAGGATGGTTGGTTGGTAGCTGCCTATTCGGGCAACATACACCTGGCAACAAAAGCCATTTGTCGATTCAAAATGGTGGTCTATCACCAGGACAATATTGAGAGTCATATCTAAAGATATTATTAAACTGTGTTATATTTTTAAGTACTGACCATTAAGTATAACTCCCATACTGGGTAAACATGGAAAAAATGCAGACACAATCATTAAGTTCATAAAAATAGCAGATTTTCCTACACAGCATCTTAAAACATCGTAAGTAAGCCTAAAATCACATAAGGCGCGTAACACATTTAGAATTACCCATTCTCGTGAAATAATGCTGAAAAATCATCTTTTATATGTTAACATAACTTTTCACGTCGTTTTTTTTATGAGCGCGTTAATACATATTGAGCTTAAAACATGGGTTATGGGCGTTTCTGTTTCTTTTTCAAAATAACCGAAACTGTTTAAATTTCTCAAAATAAATGGTAAATTTAAAAATAAAAAAACCTGTATGGGATATTTTTGCAAAAACAAAAGTTTTTATCGCAGTACATGATTTAACATCTTTTTCTAAAATGATCCTCTGAACAGTGTCCCCAGATATGTCACAATGCAAAACATACTTTAATAAGCAATTTGATCGGTCAGTGTCTGAGTTGGCATCACGTCTGATACCCACACAGACGTCACGAGTTCAATTTTCAGCTGGCTAAGTCCTCCATCATGATACAAGCAACATTTTCCACTGACTCTGATGGTAATAGGAGATTTTTAAATACTGTCAGGTCATCATTAAATTACATAAATATTTTTTCATTTTCATAAAGGAACTAAAATTTCACCTCGAAACATGGAATTTATTTAAACCAATGTTTAAACATTAAATTGAAATTGATTAAATCGTTCTTTAAAACTCCGTAGCAAACCATAATCCTCGACTTTAATATCCAATTCCTTGAACACAGAAGCTCGTTATTTACACGATTAACGCCGATAATGTTAACATTAAATATCTGTTAAATATTTGGAATATTAAAGCGCCAATTTAAACGAAGTTTTCATTAACACTTGTGTATTTTATGTCACATTAAGGAGGTCGGTATAGCGGACATAAAAACAACTTAAAGATGTTTAAAAAAATATATATATTGCAAAATAGTATTTCAGAAGCTGCAAGTATACTCGCTACTTGTGTCAGTGCTACGTGTTTTTTCTATGGTAACATTTTCGTGCCGCAAATTTGGAACACGTCAATTTTGAAATGATGTCATTTGGAATAATGGCGGGTGTCATTTTATTTAAAAAAAGAATGGCTCTATTAGGCGGGTGATACCTGTTACTCCGTTAGGTAGGTACGTCACGAAATAATTTGTTTATTCGGCAAGTCAGTTGCACATTTAAAATAAACATTAGTGAGTGTATGTATCAAATCAAAAGTGATTTGAATCTACAGTTCGTCAGTAAAATGTAGAAATTTAACAAAGTTGGTATTTTTTTATTACTGTGGCAACACCGAGTAGCCGCGATTTAAGAACAAGTTATAGTACATTCGAATGTGAGCTTATAGTTTGGCTTCTTTGATGCAATTTTATATCAACCGTACAAAAAATACACCTTTCTATGCAATTAACTCATTCACATGCATACCTCGTCTCATACATATTCTTCTATTAATATGACTCTTGACATGGCCCGACTCAAGTATCTGATTCACTTGGTCCTGCCATGTCTTTCTAGGTCGTTCCCGACTGCTACCATTCACAATTGCGTAATATGTTCTCCTTACACTCTTTTATTCGCTCATTCGCTCTACATATCCCAACCATCTAAGCGTCCCTTTCATAATCTTACTCATTACGCTTACATTAATTAGCCTTGCACTCTTTGCGGATCTCCACATTTCTCACACGATCATACTTGGTTTTACTACACATGCGGCTCAGGGATCTCATTTCTACAGCATTAAGTATATTTTCATCCTTTCTCTGCCAGTTACATTCCTCACTTCCACACATCAGGGCGGGTACCAGCACTCCATTGTGGATTCCTAGCTTCGCTTCTTTTGTTAGGGCCAACTGCGTTCAGTCCTCCATTAATAGAGTTAACTGCATTTACCCTTCTTTCAATATCTCTGTCAGCCTTCCCATCTCATAAATAAATACACAAACTGCTCCAAGTATTCCCTATTCACAACTATATTGCCCACTGTTTTCGTACTCTCTGTTTCAAATACCATGACTTTAGATTTACTTGCATTCATAATTAACTCATTCTTCGTACATACTTCGTTCATCCTAGACACGAGAGACTGTAGATAGATCTTCCATAATGAAAGTGTATGAAATCAATTCGCCCCCTTTCGAGGCTCGCTACGAGCCCGGAAAAACGGCTCGCGGAGAGTATCCCAAAAAGGCTTACCATCACTTCTTCAAAAGCAGCAGCTGCACACGTTTGCGACAAAGGGTTAAAGGAATGCATGAAGCGACTTGTGCCGATAGAACATTCGTTTTACCTTTCTACAAATGCTCAAAAAGCAAAAATTGATTCATATTTATTAAAGCAAATGAAGTTTGTAAACGGAAACAATCGTAATAATATCAATATAGGAAACAACGATGCCACCAAAACGGCCGATCCCTTGATAGGAAGGCCGAATACAATATCACAGTCAAGCAATATTTGCTTTCATACACTTCGCTTTGCCCTTTTGACTGGTTTATCTTTTATTTGTCGTGAGTACGTTGCCTAATATTATTAACATACATTCTTGACGTTTATGAAATAAATTTTGCACCATCATCGGGCATTTTTTCAACGACATTTTTATAATGCATGTATCGATCATCGGTCATACTCGGAACATGGAACAAACGTCGACAGCTTATATCGTTTTTAATTTTTAGGTTACTAAGCCGTGTTGCGCTTTCTCCTTCTTAAAACAATGTTTCGGACGAAACGTTGGCTAAAAGAGGAGTTAGCGCAACACGGCATAATAACCGAAAAAAATAATCATGGTAATAATTTTGGCCGTGAAAATATCAAATCATATCTGACGAGAAATAAGAATATCCTACCCGTGCTTCGTTATTGCTGTTGTAAGTTTCATTGTGAAATGTTTTTCTTTTATATAATACAGGGTTTTCCAATCGTAAAAGATCAATGGTTTCATTGCTTGTGTGACACGTAGCGCCGTTTTGTTAAAACTAAACGTTGTCCAGATCAATACCATCCAATTCCGGCTATAAAAAATCATCATTAATCATCTCTCGATAGCGCAATCCATTCACCGTAACTGTTGCTCCAGCCTCATTTTCGAAAAAGTAAGGTCCAATGACTCCGCCGGACCATAAACCGCACCAAACAGTCACACGTTGAGGATAGAGAGGCTTTTCAACAATAAATCTTGGGTTTTCCGAGCCCCAGATGCGACAATTTTGCTTGTTGACGAAGCCACCGAGATGGAAATGGGCCTCATCACTCAAGATGATTTGTTGAAAGTGAATTTTAATAATTTCAATGCGTTGTTGAAGCGTGTATCGTTCCATTTTTATTAATGGCGTAGTTTCTACTTGTCAAATGTCGAAAAATGACAGCTTCAAAAGTAACATTTACCGAAATAGCGGGCTATTCAAAATAACACCTCTTATTGGAAAATCCTGTACTTGTATGTATTAGTTATAATGCTCTAACCGATGACTTACCTTGAGCAGAGCGGCACCCGCGACACCCCCAACCATCTGCACGATGACGTAGAGGGCCCCCTTGAGAAGGGAGATGTCCCCGCTGATCAGCAGACCCACTGTCACCGCTGGGTTGATGTGCCCTCCCGAGACATGTCCGATAGCCTACAACAAATTAATACAATAGTCAGCAATAATAATTAATATACGAGTAGATAAATCAACGATTTACTTCATATCATCTACCGTTGATCCCTCAGCCAATTGATCCATCTATCCATCAATCGTGTCAAACCTAACCTAACCTAAAACTGAACTAAAAAATGTTAAGACTTCCGAAATCAACATTAAGCTACAAGCCGAAAATGTGTATATTCTTGGTAAACTTTATGTTGTAAGTAATAAGCATTAAAATCGCTTGACAAACGGAGTCTAGAAACGTTCGATTTCAAGCACAAAACTGATTTTTATTTATTTTGTAAATAATTTTATAAGAAAGCAAAAAAGTCAATCAAGTGAAACAGTCACAGATAATCTTAGCTATAATACTGTTTTTTTTTTAAGTTGTTTCGTTTATGCGTTCATACATTTCTATTGAAAAAATGTATTTTTTAGTAGTTTATATATATATTTTTTTTTGAGTAATTTATTTTTTTATCTATATTTTACTCAAGCAAAACGACAGGAAAACCTTTAATTTATCTAAAGCATGTTTTTTGGTTTTCATAATGTACACCAATTCGTTATAAAGATTAATCAAAATAGTGATTTGGCATTAAGCTTCGTCTTAACAAGTATTATAAAAATAGTTCGTCAGAGTAATAAAATCAGAAATATTAATTTTGTTTGTCTAGCGTGTAATTTGGTTCAATGAAGTGGAAGATGCTTTGAATTAAAGTGTCATTTTAAAAATTGGAATCAGTTGTTTGAAGATTTTCAGGATTCTTTCAATTGTAAACTGAATAATCTTCATACAAAAAATAGAAATAAAAAAAATAACTTATTCACCATAACGACATCATTAATGCCGTATTTTTGAGTCGTACTTTACTCGTTTTTAGCTCATTGAAAATCACGGACCATTGCTAAGGCTGGCTAAACCTTATGATATACATCAAAATAATGTACTACGGAATTGTATATCTTAAAAAGGCCTACACAAAAGTCTTCAATGGCCTATATCCTAAGGATAACCCTCAGCAGCGCCAGGTACACGTCAGCTACTATATTTATAAAATTCACGGATGCTGGTATGAACAAATAAAAAATAATCATTATTTTTTGGTAAACTAATGTTTAATACAAGATTTTTTATGCATAGCACAAAGGGTAACAATTATATTTATAAGCAATAATTATTAGCCTGAAACACCGATAAAAGATACATGACGCCAACGGGACTTGAACCCGTGTCGTTTCGATTTCCGGTCGAGAGTTCTGACCACTGAGCTATGGCGACCAGTGGTCAGAGCTCTCGACCGCAAATCGAAAGGACACGGGTTCAAGTCCCGTTGGCGTCATGTATCTTTTATCAGTGTTTCAGGCTAATAATTATTGATTATAAAAATAAATAAAAAATACTTGAAAAAACTTTGGGGAAGCAATTTACCGAGGGATCAACTGGCAGAGGTATCAACAGTCCGGGAGACCAAAAGTCGGGTCATCAGTTAGAATTATAATTTGAATATGTTTCACTGATAATAATTTCATAGGTTCACACATCAAAATTTCCCGGCCGATAATAAGCGAATTGTAGATACTAAAAAACATCATGTTACCATAACTATACTTTTGCAATAACTTGTTTCGTGATCACCTCATCTCCGTTATCCTAAGGTTACACATAGACATGCATAAATATCAAATCTTGTACGGAATCTAATATTAATATTACAACTGTGATGATTTAAATCACACGTTACATATCTCAAAATGTCAAATAGTCAGATTTGCTCGAATAAAAAATTCTGTGATCCTTAATTACAATATTGATAACAATGACGTGAATACCGCACAATATTCCTAACTGCTCCCAACCGTCCCAACCAGTGAGACTATGGCATTGGGGTATGTGTGAGGATGAATTTAGTGGGGAGGGGAAGGACACGGGGAATTCGAAGGTGGGAAAAATACTTATCTTTTCAAATGTGGTCACCAAATACGAGTAAAGCCATTTCAAGCAACGTTTTTATTCTGAAAAGTGATCTGAGAGTATCTAAAACTCTAGATCTCTTCAAATTATTGATAATCCGGTTAAAAACGGGATTGTAACCGTTTCCTGATAAACTTAGTAAATTCGTAATTCATACTTTGTTCATTAAATTTAATAAAATTTTCTGATCGTAGAATCATTTCCGATTTAACCTGTTTGTATAAAATCATTAATTCAATGTTTGATACCCCTGATTTATTATATGTAATCTCTTTTCGTACTCCAAGCAGATCGGTTACAAGACAGTACCTACCATATTATTGTAGCAACTCTATATCAACGTCCCAATATCCCACTCCTATGCGACGGATTCAACAGCTAGGAAACAAATACTACGATGTTGTTGATATATTTAGTACATCAATTTCAATATATAAGCTTACCCTTTTGAAGTTTTTTTCATCAGGTAGTGGAATTTTTTCATAAAGGTATTTAATTTGATTTGACTAACACATAATAATTTTGTTAACCGAAACAGAAAAAAATATTTTGGATTTTTTATGTTTTGTGCCTGCATGCTGTGTAGATCAAGTTCAGTGATATTTTGACTTTATATATATTTTTCTACAATTGTTTTAAATGGTCGTTTCCTGCACTATTTTTGTGTATAATTTCGTAAATATTTTTTATATATATGTATATAAAAGCCTTAATAGGCGTGAAATAAATAAATAACGGAACTTGTGTTCATACAACTGCTTTTGTATTGATAATATATAATGACGAAATGCGAAAATATTTGTGTTTTTATGAATATGTGTACCTACGCATAGCGGCGCCCCGCTTATGTTTCTACCTAAACACCAAGCGCATAACTCTCATTGCCTAACCGTTTTGATAATCCTTGCAGTTTGGCCATAGCTCAACGACAGTCTGCACGCTTATTGCTTGGTTTCTATTATCTATGATAAATTACTCGAGACATTAACACTTCACATATCATTAAAAAAAGCTAAAAACTGCTATAAAGATAGGTTCAAACTTAAAAGCTACGTCATATCCCACATGAAATGTTATATTAAAAACTATCAGTGCAAAAGAGAGGCAGCTTGCATCTTCCGCATAGGTAATCGCACGAGAGCGGGCGAGACGAGGCGAGAACACCTGCAGATGTACGAGTATATTATGTATACAGGTTAACGGTTGCGTAACGTGTCATGTAATTAACCGTTGATTTATACATAACGTGCGAATATTGTAACCTTGACTCGCGCAGTCGCACTAGAGAAGCCGGTCATTCCCAACTGAGAAACATTGACTTTCTTTTTACGTACAATATACACTGAGCAGTGAGTTATATAATTTACAACTTCAGTTAAATTACATCTTTTTATAATGTTCACCGTCTAAGATAAATACATTTTTTTAAACAATGTTTTTGGAGCAAAGTAATTTGATGAAGTAAATTATGAACGACTATGTCCAAAATGTCTTGGTTAGGCAAAATAACTGGCTTATTATTGAATGGGGGTGAACTAACTAAGCGCGTAGAACTGAAAAAAAATGAATACACAATTTTTTAACTACATTTTTTTAGAGAAATACAAACATTAACCTGACAATATTTTTAAATCTTTTACTACCACCACAGTAAGAGGATAATGTTGCTTGTGTTGTGATGGTGTAATTTGCCGACAGAGGAATTGATCATACTACGGCTGGGTGGTGGACCGGTCATAGACTTTATTAATTCATCTAAGACGCGATCAATTGATTCCGTTCCAACTTGGAGAAACAAAAGTTGTTAGTTTTGACTAAATATCTAACTAACTAACTACTTAACCATTACTCCGTATCCCGCAGGGGTAGGCAAAGAGGACGGACCGCCAAACTACTCGGTCGCACCACACACATCTTGCCTCATTACAAAACCATCTAAGCGTCCCTTTCTTAATCTTACTCATTATGCTTACATCAGCCTTGCACTCTTTGTGGATCTCTACATTTCTCACATGATCATACATGGTTTTACCACAAATACGCCTCAGGGATCTCAATTTACTTCCTTTTTTAGTGTCAAAAAGTACATGCGGACTACCAATATTTATTAAAGTTACTATTTCAATGCGACAATATCAATTTATTACTATTTTCTGACGTTTAAGAATTATTATTATGGAATTCATAGATAGATGCGCCAGTGTTGCCAGCGTATAACTAATTTGTGTTATTTCACAATTAATTAATTAAAATAATATATAGTATATTTGCGGCACGTTCCAGAGTGGAAGATACTACCAGTATCGCCCTGGTGTAAGACCACCATTCAGAATTGAAACGTTGCTCCAAATGGCTTTAGCCGTGTTTAGTGACTAGATCTGAATAGCCAAGTACTTCCCCACCTTCCTCTTTCCCTTCCCCACTTACCTTCAGCCTCACAACATCCCCCAATTGGGGATGCCATAGTCTCACTGGCTCCAGACGGGAGCAGTTGGGACTCTTGTGAGGTATTCACTATAAAAATAAAAAAAAATCTGATTTATTGCGTTATCAACATCTGTCTGGATTTCCACAGTGCGAGTGTGCTCGGGAAATCGTTATAAAATTATCGGTAGTTACGCCTCTCGTTCCGATATTGTAAAATTATCGACTGTGCTAGACCCCCTTACATATGAAAAAAATTTAAAAGGATACAGTAGAGTAAAACTAAATATGTTAAACAATGTTTTCTAAACATGTAACGCCAACTTAAAATAAAATAGTAATTAATTCAATATTATAACGCAAACCACAAAAAGTACATTAGGTACCAACGCTACAATAATTTGTAGGATTAAAAAAAGTGCTGGTATAGATTAAGATTTGTTTTGTAAATGGAGTCAGTAAATATAACAATAGTACCCCCAATTTTTTTGCCCAGATAACGCATTCTATTGGTTAGTGAGAGTATCTGTTAGTTAGTTGTGTACGTGTTGCAGAAAAAGTTACATTTTATCCTGTGTATTAAACGGAATTTAATAGTGGTGACGATTGAAGGGCTGTCAATTAGGTGGATGATAACTTTACTTAATACAGCCAGGTCTTTGTATTTTATTAAATACTAGATGTACCCCGCCACGCGTTGCTGTGTTGATCTGTCTGATTTTACTTCTAAAAGATGGTATCATTTTTTTAAAGAATGTTTTTACCTGTCACAGGTGATATCTGTTTATAAAAGTAGAGGTAAATTCGAATGCAACTTTGTGTCGAAATTTCAAAGCAATCGGTGAAAAACTATCGAGGAGGTTTAAAACAAATGAAAATTTACATTTCTATTCATATTAAATATTATTCAGTCGTCTGTAGTAGAACTGCACAACTTTAAATTTGGTAACAATATCATTAACTGGTGGACACACCAATGCGTCGCTCTTGCTGAAGTCTTTCTCGGACGTCTCAGACTTGTTCCACCATTCCCTTCACCACAATGTTACGATTAAAAAAACTACATTACATCGACTTTAATTCAACTCGGTATCTCAATCCGGTGCAGAGATATTGCGTTATGTATTCCTCGGGCGTCTCCGACTTCTTACATCATTCAAACCACCATCTAAACATTTCTGGCACCAATAAGAACAAACTTTGAAATTTTTAGTGATATCGGTTGACTACTTTTCGAGTTTTGCGAGCACAAACATTTGCAGATTGAATTTTTATATACGATATTAAGATGAAAATTAAAAATAATATTGGGCCCAGGTGGAACCCTTGGGGAACCCCATTTTCGGTATTGTTTGTTAAAAGTTAATCTTTACACTAAGCACAAATAAATAATTTTTCTTTTCTTCATTACATATCCACAGAATATCATTATAAAATATTATATAGATATTTGCGGACAGTTCCAAAGTGGTGTTGCCTTTAAATGCGCTTAGTCATATTTGGTGACCAGATCAGAATATCCAGGTATTTCCTAGCCTTCCTCATCTCCATCTTCTCTCTTCTGACTTTCAACATACCCCAATATGGAATGCCACACTGGCTCCGGATAGTCCGGAACGGCTCTCTCTCTCTCTATAATATTTCCATCATCAGGTACGGAGTTTTTTAAATAAACACTCTGCTAAAAATAAGCCAATACGTCAAACACGCTGGCGAAGCCGGGAAGTATTTATATGTTAGGGATTTAGTCGATAATTATCTAATTTGGTTGATATATAAGACATACGTACTTTTGAAATTTATCTTTTGCGTTTAAAAAATAATATAGGGCGGCGGTGGGACCCTTCAGGAACCCCACTTATGGCTTCAAATTTTATTTAGTTTTTAGCTGCTTCGATAATTGATTATTTTGTGAAATTTTTGCAGGTCCATTAAGCATTGCACGATTCAAAAGTGCGGCACCTTGAAAGTAGAGTGGAATCGGTTAGCAAGTTATCACTTGATATCATGTGCCTAATGTAACAAATGATATATTACCGCTTTACAAAGTCATTCACGACCTTTTTTGTCATTTTTTTCTTTCTTTATCTGGTGTGTATTACGTACTTGTTACACAATAATATTGTTGAGAAAGGCAAGTCATCTTCGATGGTTTGTGGTAACGTGCATCGCCTGATCTATGAAAATATTAATTATTTTATAAAGCGTAAATGGCTGATGCTAATAGATCAACATAACGTATGATCGCAAGTTACTCAACATCAACAATTTTGGCTATTAGTCGACATTTGCGTGCACGATAATTATATTTGAAATTTGAAGGTATCGACCAATATATCGTTATTTTAGCGAGCCCCTTTCGCTCCCCAGATAGCTTGCCTACATTTTTTTAAAAATCACGGTAAATTTTGGGGACGGAATTCAATTTGCACACACTGCTTATTTCTAAACCCTGAGCGATTCGAACTTTTCGATAGCTTTTAAAAGACCATAAAACTGTCTAATAATAATATTTGGATTACTTTTATAGCGCCGTTTTTGTGCAAAACCACCTCAAGGGTGCCAGTACTAACCAGCGCATATCCGTGAAAAATCAGGGGATTTGAAATATAAAAAAAAATTTAAATGAAAGTAATTTTTTTTTAAATTCCGGCCTGGAATCAAACCCCGATCAACTGCTTGGAAGGCAACTATGCCATATCATAATCAACTACCGCAAGATAGACCATGTAAATTCATTATTTGTACTACTGAAAATGTAAGAAAAAAATAAGTTTTTGATGTTTAGAAAGTTACTTACATAAAACACCATATCCAAAATTATATTTTACCACAGACTTACACAGATACTTTGAATTATCGACAAATCAGATTAAATTTCGATATTGGCAGCTAAAAAAAATCTGTTAAAAATATTGTATCTACAAGTAATTTGAATTCCCGACAAATCAGTTCCAATTTTGAAAGTGGCAGGTAAAAATATAATATTTCACGTAAAGGAATTTTTAATTTTGAAAATGACACTTACTTTCAAAACAAATTTAAGCTCACTGAACCAGAGTTACGCAGGACCAATAGACAACCGAAATTAGTATTTTGAATTGTATTATGAAAATTATTAAAAAAACATTTTGTTCTGTTATTAACTATTTTATAGGAAAAAAAATCACTGTGTGTCTTTAAATGCAACTAAGAAATGTTTGCTTTATTAAATATTTTCACAAGTTATTATCGGTTTTTTTAATATTATCGCGCTCCCGTATTTACAAATCTCCCTTTCAAACCATCTTCTTCTTCTTTTTGAACGCTTACTACGAAGCCTTAACTGTAATACGTGAGCCATAATTTGTTATTCCATCGCCTTGCACTCGTTGTTGCGAAAGGTTTAATTTAAAATCTAATTTAGCGGCCGGTACCTTATTGAATGAAATTATTGTTAAAAATCATACAGAATGATGTAAGTTTTGGCGGCCGAAATGAGAACGCGAAAAAAATTGCAAAGGCGTTAGTTATTAGAGTCGTTAAATTGATATTTTGCAGTAAACCCACGTTGTTACCTATTTGCCTTTCGTTTTTACTCTCATTGACCCCGTTTTACGTTTCGTGAACCCGTAACGATTTTTCTGAGAAACTAGCCTCTATCGAAGAAGTCTAAATGCTTTGGTGTATCAATCGTCTCTCCTTGTATGGTGATTACAGCTGAAATGAGAACATCTCTTCGAAACTTAAGCGCTGAACAAATTACTCCTAGAAGTGTATTTTCTAATCTTTGACTTTTTGACTGGCCCCAGATAAACCAAAGAATTCGATTATATGTTCAAGAAAAAATATCATATTTGAAAATGTTTGCATGACCAATTTCTCTCGAAGTATTGTTGTTTCACAGAATTTGAACAATCCATCAAATTTTCAAGTTCTGTAAAGGTTTTGTTCAAGTTTTGTTATTACATCATTATTAGCCACTTGTTTCACAAAACTGAAATAATAACAAAACATAGAATAGAACGTTTAGAAAACTTGAAAATTTGATGGATTGTTCAAATTCTGTTAATCACATTTCAATCTTAATTTTTGTGTTTTGCAAAGCGTCTATTCAAGTGCTGTTATTATATCATTATAAGCCAGTTGGGTCATAAAACTGCAAATAATAACAGAACTTGAATAGAACTTGAAATTCGATAATTTGTTCAAATTCTGTGAAACAAAACCCGTCTTAAGCTAGACAAATTTGAATTTACTTCGGAAACAGACATCTCCACTAACTTCCATCGGTTCATCCCTTCACAATGTAATACATCCGCACCTAACCTAACAAAATCTAATTTAGCCTAACTAGACCTAGTAGTAACCTAACCTAACCTAATGTAGCCTAATACTATATATATATGATACTAATAATAATAACACGTATTTTATTATCTTTTTTTGTAACAAATAGATATAATGGTGTCCTCACCGGGATCTCCCGTGCTGAGGATTTCATTTACATATTATTAAAATTTCACAGAACGAAGTGATTGTAAATATATTAAATATTGTTTTTTTTTAATAAAATAATTACTAATGTATTGCCAGAATTTTTTGTTCAGTTTCGGTTTCAGCCTGTATTTGGTGGCAGTACATTGTCTGTTTCTGATCTCCCTGTATCATATACCCAGCCTTTTGTTTTAGATTTAAATATTATAATATTGTTGTAAGTTTTGAATGAGAGTGGGATTTTGTTGTAGAGTTTAGTACTATAGTACAGGAAGCTTTTTTACCCAAATGTTGTATTTGTAGTTGTTTGTTGGATATGTTTATGATTCTGAGATATAGTTTTTCTATTTCTCTACTACTGTATTTCGTTGACGTCGTTGTTTACGATACCACACGGCAGAACTGATGTTCTAGTATAGCATAGGATGACAAGAGGAATGGTGCTATTGAATGGAATTTCTAAAATAGCCGATATATTTAATGACTCTTTAAAATAATGTTTTATCTTTTTGTGTATCTATATTCCCAAGTGAGAATGTGAAAATAAGATATCTTGTAATGTAAATGGGTTATTAATTCAAATACGGTTTAAGATTTTCACGGCCAAAAGTATTTTTGCTATTTGTTTTTGGGGTGTTATGCCGTGTTGCGCTAACTCCCTTTTTAGCCAACGTTTCGGACAGCATTGCAGTGTCCATCATCACACTGCAATGCTGTCCGAAACGTTGGCTAAAGAAGGAGTTAGCGCAACACGGCATAACATCCCAAAAACAAATAGAAAAAATGGTTATTAATTGTTTATGCAATAAATTAAATTAATAAATAATTGAAAAAAACTGAATCGAATTCACCCAGCTATACTTTGGCTTAAACGACGTCCAGAAACCGTCTGAAGTTTTATTATTTATTTATTTACACACTGGCGAAGTGATCGGATCGAGAGTACCCGCTCTTTGATCGGGTACTTTTATACACGGAAAAAATACCACACAGAGAACAATTTGCAATGAATAAGTTGAAAGTAGCCGTCACCCCATCTTTGATCGGGTTATTTAATTTGATTTTGGTAGTAGCCCAGTCAATGAAGGTTTTGTGTCGGAACTAATTCCCCGGAAGCTGAATTTTTCACAGATGTTAGAAGACTTTTAGACATGTATTTTTACAAAAGTCCCCGACTTTCCCCCTTGTGCTTCCTTCCCCACCCCCTCTTGAATATATTTTTCAAAGCCTTTCGGAATACGCTAATATCTCCTTAATGGTTTTATAAAATCAGATTATTTATTTTTTGTTTACTTTTTAATTAGTTATTCTAAAAAATTGTACTCTTTCATTTTTGCGAGGAAAGCTATACAATCTCTACAATTTATTAGTAAAGGAAAAATATCAGTTTTTAAAATAGTATTTCAGAATATATTTGCACATAAGTTTTTTCTGAGCCAGTTAACGAACAAAAATAAATCAACAAAACTTGTAGACAATATGTTTAGCTATAAAATAATGTATATAATGATGGGTTTTAATTTATAATAAGGCACGTAGGCTGTTAATAAGGAGCACGGCGCGCGGCGGCTCGAACGCACAGCGGTTCGCGGCGCAGCGAGAAATTACAAAAACCTAAGGAAAGTAATGATTAATCCATGTGATTGCTTTTTTTTATAACAAATTCATTTAACTTTGAAGAGTTTTATTGTTATTTACCAGTTTTAGTTCGGAGGGGAGGGGGGTAATATAAATATTTTCCCCTGCCCAATGAAGCGCTTTCATTATCCACCAACCGCCGTGCCCCGGTCTGGCTAAACAGTCATATTATGTTGTATGATTGTTTGTAACTTATTATTTAAATAAAGGTATGTGGAAAATTTATGGGAATCAGTTTACGCGTCCTCAACAGTAACCCACATGCTCCAGGGACATGAATATTCTCGGGCAAACAGAGCCTTCACTTTAACAGCAGCGTCTCTTGTCCACGTAATGAGAGAAGAATACCGAGATATTGATGGGAAATTAAGACAAATAGAAAATATGTATCAAGATTTAGTTACGTGGAAAAAAATATGAAGGAGGTTAATAATGATGACAATCTAAAAGAGACGATTCCATATACAGAAGCAAGTGAAGACAGGATTAAGGAATCATCGAGAAGGACTGCCAAGTTGTGGCTTTACCTTCTACATTGCATTGACCTCATGCTTAGATTTATATTTGCAGAAAAGTCCGGGAATCGGAAAATGCACCTAAATACTATTGTTGATATGCTTCCATTTTTCCACCCGGCAGGACATTTACCATACGCAAAATCAGCACATATGTAAGTTCAAAGTATGTTGCAATTCGAATCAAGAATAACTAAAGAAGAATATAAACTATTCAATGAAAATGGGTACTTTACAATAAGAAGAAGCGACAGATATTGGTCCGGTACGTAGACGGACATGATCATCGAGCAGTGTCTCATGAGACCAATGAAGTCAGTATGAGGTTTGACACTTGGGCGCGGAATCACTGACAGCGCTTTGTCAAAGTGGAAACTTGGAACCACTTACTGCGTGAAAATGCAAAAGAGCATTGAAGAATTCATCGGTATAGAATTTAATTTTACTGAACAGCATGTTGAGCTGCGCGAATCACGGAAGAAAAGGGTTGAGCTAGATACAGGAAAATATACATCATGGCTAAGACAGCACAGCCCGTTCACCAAGCTCTCGGGGGAGCTGGTGTCTTTATCTTCAGGGTTTATTTCAGATAATAGTGTCAATTGTGATAACGCTTATTAGATGGGCCTGGGAGCAATGCAAATAATGAAAGGATGTAATTTTGGAGATATACGACTGAAAAGGAAAGACATGGTGACTACCCAGCAAGATTCAAATCCGCAACTGTTAGGACGAGACAAGTTGCAGTAAACCCCCAGCAGCTATTTAACAGAATACTGTGCATTAGTGATAGTCCTAGCAAGCTTTAGACTTACTTAGAATATGAATTGGCTTCAAGACTCCTTCTATTTTTGATCAAGTCTCCCTTCGTAAAGGAACAAAATCATGTATGGCGAAAGTATTTAGCGAACTGTTTGGCAAACTTAAACTACTTACGAAGGCATCATTAAATCATACTCACGTTTCGTCCATACTAAATTTGGCAAACATTCTATTGTCGTTTTCGATGGATACCTTGAAGAACCAACTGTAAAATATGAAGAGCAAAGACGAAAGTCGGCTAACAACTCATCGTCCGATATTGAATTTTCACTACACGTTGTTTGACTAATAAGGAAGCTTTCTTATCTAATTAGAAAAACAACAAAAATAATGATTGAAGAACTGTGTCATGAATTTAGTGAATCTGGTTTGAAAACAGTCACGGCCGCAGGTGATGCCGATATTGACATTGATCGTGATCTTTTGGTATTACTTGTAAGTCTTGCTCCTGAAGGAAAATCTATTTTTTTCTGTAAAGATGTTGGTGGAAAGGTCCCTTCAAGAACTTTCTACATCATAGAGAAACCTACAATGTTAAAAGATATTCGAAAACACATGCTATTTACAGGCTGTGATACGACCCCATCTTGATATGGGTTAGGAAAGATAAAAGCTGTTCAGATGATGAAAAACAATCCCGAAGCAAAACGCGCAGCTGAGGCATTTCTGGAAAAAGATGCAACTGAAGAGAACTTGTTGCAAAATGGAGAAAAATTCGCTCTCGCCATGTATGGTCTTGGTAGCTACTCTAATTGAAACGAAGCTCGATACTATAAGTTTACCAGACTAACGACAAAATCAGCTTTTAAATCTAAATTTGACTTGGCAAAACTACCACCGACTTCAGAATCGTGTCATCAACATTTGTTGAGAGTTTATTTGCAAGTACAGTTTTGGTTAGGAAACAAACTAAACCCTATAAACTGGGGATGGAGGTATGAAAATGTTAATGAAAATGGTGGAAAGAAGAAATTTCTGAAACCATTTGCTCATGATGACCTTCTTTCTCTGGTGTCCTGTTCCTGCAAGTCTAGAGGTGGAAATAACTGTGGCTGCAGAAAATCTGGATTCACCTGCTCTGCCATGTGCTACAACCGTAACGGATTATCATGTCTGAACACACCCCAGTATGACGAATAAATGGAAGACCCTTGACTAGAAAATTATTTGAATATTTGCCTAATTTTGTCATAGATAATATTGATAAGTATATAATATAATTTACAAACCATTTTGTCATTATAATATTATTTGAGGTATATTTTAAGAAGCTTGTTTGAAAGTAAACCATTTTAGATCTATGCACTATTTTAAGTGATTCGTTGTATCGGTATTTTTTAGTTGATAGGTGCACTTAATAAAACAAGTGAGAATTTCAACAAAAGATTTTTTAAAACTTCGCCATAACATAAGGTTTGCAATATTTTAATGTTGTGAAAGGGTAGTCCCACGCTGTAGGTATTTTTGGCTTATTTCACATACCTTTATTTAAATAATAAGTTACAAACAATCATACAACATAATATGACTGTTTAGCCAGACCGGGGCACGGCGGTTTGTGGATAATGAAGCGCTTCATTGGGCAGGGGAAAATATTTATATTACCCCCCTCCCCTCCGAACTAAAACTGGTAAATAACAATAAAACTCTTCAAAGTTAAATGAATTTCTTATAAAAAAAGCAATCACATGAATTAATCATTACTTTCCTTAGGTTTTTGTAATTTCTCGCTGCGCCGCGAACCGCTGTGCGTTCGAGCCGCCGCGCGCCGTGCTCCTTATTAACAGCCTACGTGCCTTATTATAAATTGAAACCCATCATTATATACATTATTTTATAGCTAAACATATTGTCTACAAGTTTTGTTGATTTATTTTTGTTCGTTAACTGGCTCAGAAAAAACTTATGTGCAAATATATTCTGAAATACTATTTTAAAAACTGATATTTTTCCTTTACTAATAAATTGTAGAGATTGTATAGCTTTTCTCGCAAAAATGAAAGAGTACAATTTTTTAGAATAACTAATTAAAAAGTAAACAAAAAATAAATAATCTGATTTTATAAAACCATTAAGGAGATATTAGCGTATTCCGAAAGGCTTTGAAAAATATATTCAAGAGAGGTGGGGAAGGAAGCACAAGGGGGAAAGTCGGGGACTTTTGTAAAAATACATGTCTAAAGGTCTTCTAACATCTGTGAAAAATACAGCTTCCGGGGAATTAGTTCCGACATTGGGTCTTTTTTTCCCTTCATTGACTGGGCTATAGGTAGTAGGTAAATTTTTCATATTTTAGATTTCAGGTATCTATCATTTGTCTGTCGTGAGAACGAGATTCGAGATGCCCGGTCTACGAAATTCATACATCTATGTTCGCTCGCCATACGTACACCCATCACGGATGCTGCACGTGCTGATGATCGAATCTTTTTTTAAAAAAGAAAACACGATCGCTCATCGGTGGTTCGTGATTGGGTTACATTGATCGGGTAATTCATAGACTTTTTTTGCCGTTTGGTGTTGACCGTCGATGCATTTTTGCTTATAATTGTGTTCGCTGTTTCACCGTGCTTCGTGTCAGCGCGTTTTTTGCGAGTATTATAATTTGGCAAACTTTCGCGTGGGAAGCGATCCCTCGCAAAAGCAGCGCTTTGAACTCGATTTCGTCATGGTGGTATAATGATCCGACGATGATTTACTACGTGGAAACGTAATGATTTATTCGGCGCATTTCGTAACGTTAATCGCGTAGGTGAATTGGCTGACATTGCTCCCCTTTCCTTCGCCAGAAAAAAATACACGAATGAATATTAGTATTGTTGGCTTTTAAGTATTGGTGCGGTGCCGTCAGTCAGTGCAAATCAAACTACAGTGTACAGTGCACACTATACGTGTTTGATTATATACAATTATTAGTGTTGCCAGTCGGTAAACAAATCTACAATGACGTCAACCGTCAAATGTCACTTATTTGTGTGTGCAATTCGGTCGTTAGTGGATTTTTTCAAATGCTCTTTTTTTGTAGGTGTTGCCATGATTTCAGGTGTGTGTTTAAGGAACCTTCTATTGTATTTATTTATGAATATTAATAACTAGCACAGTAATTCTAATTTTGTGAAATACGCTTTGGAGTGGCAAATATTGTGGACTATAATCAATATTTGAAACAACTATTATAAAGAGTAACTGTTGTTAACAGTTAGAATTGGAATAGTATTCTAACTTCTTCTTGGTCATTTCGATCGATATTATGACCTTACACTGCTGGTTATCACTGTACAAGCTTCCGTAATAGACTCAAATTAAATGCACTGAAAAAAATGGTCACTGCACAGGTTTTCTTAACAGACTGGTGATGTAAAACAAATTGTTGCATTGTCACTGTTGTAGGTACTCCACACTGTCATACAGAGACAGGTAATTAGGCGAAGGAATGCAATAACATATTTTAAAGGGAGATGCATATAGGAGAGTCAACAAGCTTATAAAATTTTCAGGTTAAATATTATGTCATGGGTAGGTACCTATCTAATTTATCGCTTGTCTGAATTATTATTCATATCAGGGCGTCCGCGATTGAGTTCTGATTTTGTAGAGAGTGTAGAGGGGAAGAAGAGGAAAGTCGGGAAGTAGGTACCTACCTGACCAGATCTAGTCAGCAAACACGGCAATAGACATTTTTTACTTTATTTCTACACAGGAGGCTCTGAGGAAAAACATTCTCTCAGGGCCTATGTCATCTTTGCGGATGCTGTGTGGAGGGGTCTTTCAAGAAAGGCAAGGAGAGGAAATTCAGGGAAGGAATTAGGTATGAGGGGTGGGTGAGAATCTGGGGGCCACACAGTGGGCTGAAAATCACCTTTCATAGACATAGAGACTTGAATTTTCAAGGGTATTTTTTTTGGCTAGAAATGGATTCTGCTGATCATTACTATGCTATAAAATTTCATTTTAATGCTTAAATGCTTTACACATGAGTATGCTTTGTCTGGTTTACAATAATTTATTTACACTGCAAGCCTACTCATATGTAAAGCATTTAAGCATTAAAATGAATCATCAACATTAAAAAATGTTTTTTTCAATTTTGAGGATTTAAAAAAAAAATCGTAAGTTGCGCCACAATACGAAGTATGTCAAAAAAATACAAATAAATAGTAGTATATCTGTGTGTAAGGATATAATGGCCAACCTTATGATTCCAGAGGTAGCCTCATTTTTAATGTCAGTGCCATACAAATTTTTCTTTAAAAAATGATAATTCCTTCATTTGTACACGCAATTGCTTCGTACGAAATTTTATAGCATAGTAATGATCAGCAAAATCCATTTCTAGCCAAACAAAATACCCGTGAAAATTCAAGTCTCTATGTCTATGAAAGGAGATTTTCAGCCCACTGTGGGCCAGTGGGTCTAGGAATGCCGGAAATATCAATCCACCCCTCAAAAGATTATACAAATTTTCCAATACTTAGTTTTAATACATGTAGTGTAATTATTAGTATTTATTTTACGTGAATTCCGCACAAGAGTCCCCAAACTGCTCCAATACATCTGGAGCCACAGTGAGATTATGGCATCTTCAATTTGGGGTATGTTTTGAAGATCATTCCTCTTGGTATGCTACGGCTTATACATGCCTAAAAATTTCATTCAAGTAGTCACCACGACTTGTTTAAGATACCACACGACAAAACTGATATTCTAACACAGCATAGCATGACAAGATGTATGGTGTTACTGAATGAAATTTCTAAAACAGTAGATAATTTATATTATATTTAATTACAATATAACCTCTATAACCCAACCTCACGACCTCTTTTGATATTTGGTAGTTATAATTCTCAGTTTCCCTGTATTTATATCGGAACGCTCATTCATCGATCTTCCTTTCAATGCCGACAGATAGAAGTGTTGAGAAGTATTTCCAATTGGAGTTGTTCCTAGGAACTATGATTAATAATCCACTCGTTGAGATTTATTTTCTATTGGGAATTAGCTAAAGGTGATGTAATTCCAACCGCATTACGAAACTTACCCAAAACCAACAATATTCTGTAACACTTACAAATCTTAAATTAATTGGGATTTTTTCTTTTATACAGGTGCCAATAATATGGATGATCGAATAATCTGAGTAATTATCATTGATACAACTATAAAAGCTATTCATTAATGTACAGGGTCACGAAAACTAAAGAGTCTTCTAACTTGCAGTCGGCATGGCATAATCACAAAGAAAGGGCGTAGATTTCAGGTTTCGTTGTTGACCGTGCGTTCAGTATTTTCCCGTACAAAAGTTTTCGCTTGAAATAGAATCAATAGAATCAATAATATACTAGCAGTTAAAAACCCGCTCCGCGGGTTTTTGCTGCTAGCCCCTGCGGGCGGCACTTGGTTGGGCTGCGCCCAGTTTAAGTGATATTAACAACAGTTACATTTAATAGATAGATATTAGGTCATTCACAGAGAGAGGGTGAGTATATATTGTTAAAACACGGAACAGGAAGGAGTTAATGAATAATAACATGCTCAATTTAGGCATAATAAGAATGACAGTTGTTTGAATAAATGAAATTTTATGTATTTGTGATGGATTATTTCAAATGAAACACTATTATTGACTACATGTCTACAACTGATATTAACTGTTATGGTACCTAATATAATTTGCTCATAGGAGACTTGCAGTGCTTAAATATGTGTTACAACCGTCAATGTCTATAAGTTGAATCAATATCGTATAGTTTGTCACAACAATTAAAGATAGTTACAACAAATTTGACTGAAATAATACATTATTACATATTGATTAATTGTACCCGTGTTTATGGATAAAAGGAGGGTAATGGTGCAATGTGATTAGCAGTCGGTTTAATTAAAAGGTGTGAATTTTACTCCAACTGGTGGTAATTCTTTTCCTAAAACTGTTACTGTATCTAATAAAGTTTAAAGTTAGATTATATATACACCTTCATCAGGAGAGTAAAAATCTATATATAAAGGTAGATTATTACAATATAGCACCCCTGAGGTAATATCTCACAAAAGCGGCGCCATGCAAATTGTCCAATTAATAAATAAATATAATGTTTACATTTTATTATGTACGTATGCATTGATATACAATGGAAATAGATAAAATAATGTTATTCGATTAAACTTTATTTTATTAAAAAACAAATAACTTTTTTAACTTCACTTTATTATATACAACCAATACATGTTTCATGAACGAAGTATACACCGAAGTCAAAAATTAAATATAGATTACAATTGGAAAAAAGAAGTGGAAGGAGGGGGGAGGGGTAAGAGTAGGCTGGGTTTATAAGAATTATGAATTACAATATGAAAGACCAGTTAAGTGGGAAAATATTTAAAAGAGAGTTTATAAAAAAAATTCTTGTTAATTACATCTACTTTTATAAACATGTTCTCTTATTTCTAAAATTTCGAAATTATTTATTTGTGTTGCTTTATATCCTGTGTGAAGTATTTTAAGACCTGAAATTTTTTTTTGCATATAACCATAAAACAATATATTCATAAGACAAATAACATTTAATAACGGTTATTCTAATAAATTGATAGTTGAAATACTAAATAAAATAATTAAACATATTATCTTCAAACGGTATTTTTACCCTAGTTCTTAAGATATAAATAAACAATGGCGTAGAATTCTGTTTGTGGATAACGACACTTCTAAAATGATATATATAAACATTCCTGGTACTATTCAACCGGCGTTTTACACTAATAACAGAATGAATAAATATATTCTTAATAATATAGATTGCGAAAATCAAACAAAAAAATCAGGAGTTTATAAACTCAATTGGGCTGGATTTGTAATTTATTTTACAAAGGTAGAACCAATAGAAACTTTGAAGTCAGAACTAAAAAATATCTCAGGGTTCTAAATGGAAATAGTGAATATGAGTTTGCAAATCATCTTTTGAATCACACTTTCGATAAAAATTCAGGTCTTAAAATACTTCACTCAGGATTAAAGCATCGCAAATAAATAATTTAGAAATTTTAGAAATTAGAAAACATGTCAATATAAAATCAGATGTAATTAATAAGCAAAAAAAAATTATAAATAATAATGAAAAATGCCATTGCAAAGTAGAACTAAACTTCCAGAAGAAATCTTATTATTAAATGCTTGATGTTCAAGTAATTTTGCATATTTAAATATACGCGCCAGTCATTTGATTCGTTTCTTCACCGCCAGAGGGGCGCTCTGTCGGCCACCTAGCCGCGATGCGTATCGGGAATCGGCCATATTGAATTAACGCCTGCTTTTTTCGTCAAACGTCAAACGTAATCACGTAATTGTGGATAATTTTCACTGTAATGTAATTAATCCAATGGATTATGAACTTTCTAAGACATATTTTCTTCGATATTATCCAAAAATTGTATGAGCAGAAACGATATTTTTTAAGAAATATCGTATTACATGTGGCGATTCTATTTCAGTATGAAATGGTGTCTTAATCTTTAAAGTCTTATTTAAACACAATTTGAATTTGACCAATCACAGGGCCTACACCGTCCAGACGCTGGAGTAATAATATTATCAGATTATGAGTTCCATAGCAACTCAGGACAAACGCCAAATCACTTTTCATGACTTTATATCACTATTCAAGAGTGTGTTGAATTGCCACTGTTCTGATTTGTCCAGTTACCATATTATGTACACAATATTTTTGGAAATCAGATGTAGACAGTAATTTCCCTATTATTTTGAAAGTCAAAATTCGTCAAGAAGTATCAAAATTCTGCTTCAGCCCCTTAGGTTTCTGGCATATTCTGTCAGAAGGTCAGAATATTTCCGTAAAATCCAAATAAATTGAATATTTATGAACGTATCTGAAAACTAAAAACTATTTAGTGAAATACGCTTTCTAATGTTATTATTGGAAATAAATAAACATATATATTTTGAAATATTAAAATTTTGCGATGAAGTGAGTCAAATTTTTAAGTCAGAGTATGTCAATTCTTGAGTCAGAGGTGGGTTGTTCGGCGGTCTAGCCTCTCTGCCTATCTCTGCGGTGGCATGATGACTGGGTAGTTAGTTAGTGTAATATCCTTGATACAAGTTTATGAACTCACCTATAGATGGCACAAAATTAGACTATTAGGTAACCCATAGGTGGCGTTTAGCAGTCTAGTATTGTAGAGACCGCGTGTAATATAAATAAGGACTCAATCCATATTATATAGCAGAGACTATTGTCAATCTATCAAATTAAAGTTCATAGTGTTTTTTTGAGTAGGAGTTTTATTTAATAAGACAGTTTGTGAGAAAACCCGGAGAAATAATGGTTAGTTAGTTCACATAAAATGAGCTTCTGTCAAATTTCTCTGCGTACCGCGGCTCAACTCCGCAATAATTAATAATGCACCTGTGCCGGTTTTAGTCTCCTGTAAAACTTTTAGCATTTTATTTTTAGCAGTTGGGCAAGAGATTTATGTGTAAAAAAGTGCTGGCATTTATACACCATGCAGCGTACTCACTCAGAGGGGACAACCTCTCTCTCGACGGTAGTGAATTACGTGGCACATATTATCGCTCGTGACTCTGTGCAGAATATGTTCGGTATTCTGCTGTCTGCATGTGGGTTCCGGGGAATGCAGGCTAAAGTAAAAAATTGTTATAAGGGCCATGAAATTTCTAAAAAAAAAAAAACACAACACGCGCCGGGTGTTGTTTTTCAGCAATTGTCAGCAATACCTACGCACAGCGGCGCCCCGCCTTTGTTTCTACCTACATGCCAAACGCATTAATTTCATCGCCTCTGCCGCTTTGATGGTCCGCGCAGTTTGGTCGTAGTTCGGCAACAGACGGCTCGCTTACATAGTGACAGGAGAACGCTTTGGGTTATTTCACAATTTATTGATTTGATTAAAGCACAAAATGTTATTCATTTTTGCAAGCTTTGACCTAGTTTCGGCAAAATAATGTATATACAAAGTTTTCCAATAAGAGTCGTTATTTTGAATAGCCCGCTATTTCGGTAGATGTTACTTTTGAAGCTGTCATTTTTTGACATTTGACAAGTAAAAATTACACCATTAATAGAAATGGAACGATACACGCTTCAACAACGTATTGAAATTTTTTAAATTCACTTGAGTTAATCAAATGCAAATCATCTTGAGTGATGAGGCCCATTTCCACCTCGGTGGCTTCGTCAACAAGCAAAACTGTCGCATCTGGGGCTCGGAAAACCCAAGAGTTATTGTTGAAAAACTTCTTTATCCTCAACGTGTGACTGTTTGGTGCGGTTTATGGTCCGGCGGAGTCATTGGACTTTACTTTTTTGAAAATGAGGCTGGAGCAACAGTTACGGTGAATAGATTGCGCTATCGAGAGATGATAAATGATTTTTCAAGGCCGGGATTGGATAATATTGATCTGGATAACGTTTACTTTCAACAAGACGGCGCTACGTGCCACACAAGCAACGAAACCATTGATCTTTTACGATTGAATATCAAAATAACACCTCTTATTCGAAAACCCTGTATATTTTAAGATCTAAGATTTTTATGATTGATATCGTGCCGCAAATATATATATTTGCGGCACGATATCAAGAGTGGTAGATAATCTCAGTATCACCCTGGTGAATATTTAGTGACCAGATGAATAGCCAGGTATTTCTCCACCCTTCCTTCCCATATCTCCTTCCTGTCCCTACTACTTTAGCTTTACAAAAACCGAGGAAAAAAAGCATTCCTGGGTTAAGAATAATCTTTAGCTGCCAGTACACATTGGGTCAATGTGTTGGGCCAATACGCTGGTCCAACGTATACAGGACCACTAGGCGTACAGGCCGACTAACCGATTAGTGTCCGTTTTTCACACACGGAAAAAATGGGTATTGCCAATTTATTTAGAATCTTGTCAAATTATTTGTAAATCTGTTAAAAGCCAGATCGCAGGTTTTTAACGAAAGAAATTAACAGGTATCCTGATAAAATTTTAGTAAATTTCGAATATACTATCAGGACGTTGAAGCACCGGATTACCAATAATATAAATATTAAATGAAAGATTCTTAATATATTAACAATAATATTTTTTCTCTGTGAATGTTAGCCTTATCCGTCATAGTCATCATAGTCAGCATCCACCATCTTGTTTTGCGCCGTAAGTAAGTAATGTTTTAAAAGTGCTGTACCTACTCAAACCTACCTGACACCCAACATAAAACAAACACCATATTAACAACAGTTCTAAATTTATGTATTATATACAAATGTAAATAATTTGGTAGATACTGTAATGTATGTATAGAAATAATAAATAAAAAATAAATGAATTGCTGAGACTGCGATAGTTTACACACAAATCTTGATCAAATGTTCAATGCAGAATTGGCCCAGCGCATTGGCCAAACCTTGACAACACGATGGCGCAACGTGTAAACAGCGTCCTATTTTTGTCCCAGCACATTGGCCCAACATGTACTGGCAGCTTAATAATATTTAAAAAAATCTACTACCGTCATTATAAGCAGAAGATTTTGTTTGTGCAATGATGGAGGACTTATTTTTAGAAGAGCACACGATGTGTATCTACTAGGTGTGAGTAGGAACCAGACGCATTTGTCAAGTCAGCCACTAATAGGTCAACTTTTAGTTTAACTTGCTCGCTTGCACCATGAATCGTCCTATATGCATTGAGTCAAATGGCTGCAGGCGAACGCCTCGTGAACTATGGCAGTTTGAAATGATAATAATTATAAGTAAACATTCACTTCAAGTTTAGTGCGAAAAAATCACGCAATGATCCAGTTACCGTAGGTAACTTTGTTAGGTAAATTTGTTTGTACTTTCCGTTTCCGATCCAATATATTTTATCAAATGTGAAATCGTCGTGCCTCAGTCTGTCTGCGCAGATAGAGAAACAATAGCGCGTGTTGTTTTTACTTCCAACAGATGGCGCTGTTTTTACCTGTAATATGTGACATCTATATAATATAGGTATATAAAAATACACGCGTATTCGAATGCAACGTTTTGTTAACATTGCAAAGCAATCGGTGAAAATATCGGTGGAGACTTAAGATTTTGAACAAACGAATATTATCATTCTTATTTATATAGAAGATTATGATACCTACCAGCTTAAAGAAGTTTCGAAAAAAGAATAATTATTGAAATGGTTCCACTTATTTGGACATTCTATAATTCTATAAGATTCCTTATTTGAAATATATATGTTTTTACTTGAAATAGGTAGGTATTTAAGGCGATGCACTACGTCGTGTAATATTTTAAATTGAGCCGCTATCAATAACAACCCTTACCTAGATGGTGATAAGGTTTAAATTCACGCTTAATACCATCCGCCTGTTTTGATTTATGCAAGAAAAAAACATGGCCAAAAAGTGCCTTTTATTTTATTTTGTGGATGTTCAGGCATAAATATTTAATTTGTTTCCGATCATTTTATAAATAACTTAATTTGCCACACTATACAATAAAATCGTAACCGAAAATGGGTTTGTAAGTAGAAGATTTTGAACTTTAAAGCAGTTTTAATAGGCCTTATACATTATTTTTTTCTGGGCTTATAAAAAGACTTATCTAAAAAATACTCGATTGTTTCAAAGTTCAGGTTGTATTCTACTCGCAGTATTTAATTAAAGCATCTGAAACATTTCCAGGCGACCAAATTTTCAAACCAAAAACACATGATTTTGCATTACTACGTATGGCATCGCCTTAAATACAAACTTACATATTATTTGGTTTTGATGTATGAATAAGGACTACTGTTCACAGAACTACTTGTATAGTTTGTATTAACACAGGAATCACTTGTTTTATCTAATTTTGTTTTTATTTTATTTGGTTTTCAGAACAGGATATACTTAGCGAGCTATCGAAAATTATACAACAAGTTTTTAAATCATAAAATAACGTTAAGCTGATATAAAACAATATTAGAAAAACATAACAGGAACGTAAAATAAAATAGAAGCTAGAAAAATACTACATATACGACAGAAAATAAAACTACATTATCAACGCTATTATAATTTGTACGATTCATCAAAGTGGTGGTATAGATTACGCATGATTCTATAAATGAAGTCAGTAAATATATCAATAGTACCACAACTTCTTGACTAGATCTTGGTTAATTAATGTGTTGATTTTGTATCTATTGCAGAAGAATGTTACATTTTGTCTTGTGTTCCTAGTTGGCACATGGAATTTAATAGTGGTGACGATGGCAGGGCTGTTGTTAAAGTTTTAAATGACTCTGTGTAACAGAACATGGTTTCTAAATGTCCGGAGCTAGTGGGATTCAGGTATCCCCAATTGAGGTAAGTAGAAAGGGAAATGAGAGAGGGCAGATCGGGCCCCCAAATTAGAATAAAATGGATTTCAAGCCATGTTTCTATTCTGGATAGGGCGATACTGAGAGAGTATCTTACACTCTGTAAGTTCCTCTCAGAAAAAAGGTATTATTTTTTATAATATGTACTTGTTTTAATGCCTGACACCGTCCGAGAATTGAAGAACTGAAAAAATAAATGAAAAAAGCAGTGGGTATTTTTTTTCACTTTTCCCATACAAAAAATGAAAATTTAATAACAAAATGCGTTAGTGTTGCCATCGTAGTAACTTCACTGTTCAAAATGTATAATTACTATGCTTGTTGCGGTAAAACAACACACGAATCAGCAGTGACAATGATGGCACTGACTTTATCACGTGACACTTCAAAATCCACGGCCTGTCGGGCATTTATTTGTGTATTCTTTCTAATGTATAGTATAAGTTCCAATTTTTGTCTTTGCTTCCTTCATATAATATTACGCACTGTTTCTTTTCTGCAAAGTATATTTTCTCTTTTCGAGTCATATGTTTAGTCCGTTAGTCTATAAATAAATTAATGTTAACCTCAGTGTTCAATTAATGTAATATAAAGCTAGTGTTACACACAATATAATGTTTTTTTATTACCCAGCTGTGACGACTGTATGCCACGCCATCATAAATTATGAGTATTTCTATCTCTCGTGTATGACTAGCTTAATTCTGGCGACAAACTTATGTAATCATTCAAAAAAATAAATATTACCCAATACTCAGCAGTTGAATGAACATGTCAGCGTGGGAGAAACAGCGAAAAGACTTTAGGAACCTAAGATTTCACATAGAGCGGCAACATTATAGTGTATTTAAGAGGTGTTTACGACAAAAACTGACCAAAACACGCTTGCTATATGTCAAACACGCATAAAACTACCAAATAAAGTCAACACAACTACCATTTACGTCAAAATAATGACAAAAACGCATAAAACAATGATAAATTTGAATAAAACACAAAATTTATTCATTTTTGCAAACTTTGACCTAGTTTCGGCAAAATATTATATGATCTAAGATTTTTATGATTGATATCGTAATTTAACCTTAGGAATATTTAATCATCAAAGATAGAGGAAGTAGGGAAGTACCGAGTGGGATTACCGCACAAGAGTCCCAACTGCTCCCAACCCCCTAAAGCCAGAGACAACGGAATCCCCATGGGATGTGAATGGGTTATGTTGTGAGACTAAAGGCAGTGGGAGGATAAGGAGATGGGGAAGAGGAGGTTAAGGAATACCCGACTCACCCTAGTCTAACGAATTTCGTATGAAATTACTGTACGTTGGACGATGAGTAATATTGTACTAAAGTAAAGTAAATAAATGGTTTAAGGAAATCATTTCTTACATGTATAAGACAGTATGAATAGATAGACAGAGTATGAATAGATAGAAAGAGTATGAATAGATATACAGAGTATGAATAGATAGACAGAGTATGAGTAGATAGACAGATTATGAATAGATAGACAGAGTATGAGTAGATAGACAGAGTATGAGTAGATAGACAGATTATGAATAGATAGACAGAGTATGAGTAGATAGACAGAGTATGAATAGATAGACAGAGTATGAGTAGATAGACATATTATGAATAGATAGACAGTGTATGAGTAGATAGACAGAGTATGAATAGATAGACAGAGTATGAGTAGATATACAGAGTATGAATTCATAAACAGAGTATGAATAGATATACAGAGTATGAATTCATAAACAGAGTATGAATAGATAGACAGAGTATGAATAGATAGACAGAGTATGAATAGATAGACAGAGTATGAATAGATAGACAGAGTATGAATAGATCGACAGAGTATGAATAGATAGACAGAGTATGAATAGATAGACAGAGTATGAGTAGATAGACAGATTATGAATAGATAGACAGAGTATGAGTAGATAGACTGATTATAAATAGATAGACAGAGTATAAATAGATAGACAGAGTATGAACAGATAGACAGAGTATGAGTAGATAGACAGAGTTCAAAATTCTGCCTCAATACAGGTTCGCCTTGTGACTGGTGCTAGTGCTAGCAGATTTTATCCAACTTAAATATACCTACTATTATTATCTCTTTATTACTGCGCTATTAAAAAAAATCTATTACTATTCTTATAAACTCGTATCTAATTCTACCTTGAATATTGAATATTTTTATAAACTTGTTATATTTTTGATGTGAAATAAATAAACAAATAAAATAAAATAAGTAAATTTTAATATTATTTTTTAGTTTGCAAGTTAAATATCGGTTGTGTTAATCGAATTCATGTTAGTTTAGAAGTAGGGCCAATTATTTAAAAAGCGCCAAGTCTAAAAACAGTAACGAATCCAGAACGCACCATGTCAGTTGAGTAACATACGTAATTTTTTATTTTTTTACTTTGATTTGGCGAACGTTTTCGAAATACAGTTTGCCAAAATAAATGCTCAATGACCCAACCGATTGGTGCACTATTTATAAAGGATGTGTTTGATACACGAAAAAAAAATATTGGTTATTAGTGAGAATTTAATTCTGTTCAGGATATGTCATCTAGTGTGAAACTGTCATAAACGAAATATTCTCATAATTTTCGGATTCAGTAAGATTGTAAAGAAGCCATACTCAAGAATATGCAACGCGCTGCCCTGTGTGAGACGGACCTACGGTTGAATTTGTCCTAGCAAATCTCTTAAATAAAGAGGGAATCTTAACAATTTAAGTGTTGAAGTCGTGTAAAAACAATGTCCGGCACTATGCTGCCTATAAAATTAATCTTTTCGTGGGGTTTATTTGAATTATTTCTGATTGTATTACTAAAATCTCAGATGCTTCTATCCTTCGGGAAGTTAATAATTCATCGTCAAAAAAAATAAAATCTGGTGCTTAGTGCTTACCGCTAATTTTATAGATGAAAAACGTTTTATAAAATTTCAAACCGTTTTATATAAAATATTTTAATGGTAAGGTACTGTTTTTATTAATCAATATTCGATATATATTATAAAAGTAAGTGTACAATGTTCGTGCCGCTAAAACACAGAAACGAGTCCCGGTACAATCAAAGGAGTTATATGGTGTGGTAGCCCTCTATCCCCCATCCATGAAGAAGGTTCCCCTTTTTTACCTGAAGGGCGTGCTTTTGAAGATATAAGGGCTGGAAGTTTCACCCTCTAGAAATATCTAGAACTTTCCAGAACAATCGAGAGTATTCGGGAGCATCCCGGAACTTCCAAGATCATAATGAACTAAAAACGGGATTACAGGCCGTTTCCTGATAATTTTTTAGTAAATTCGTAATCGTGACAATACATTGGTATCTTTAAATATATAGTATAAAACAAAGTCACTATCTACGACCGTCTGTTTGTGTGTTTAGTTCTTCTAAACTATGCAGCAGAGTTTGATAGGGTTTTCTGTATCATTTAGAGAATTTCTTCCGGTGGGTTTATGTATATAATACATGGATATTATATTTAATGAAAGTAGAGAAAATTCGAGCAACACCGGTTACACGTTAGCTAGTCTAAAATACAAATAACTTACATCCGTAGAGATCGGTCTAAAAAATGTATTTACGAGCATATATTATAGTTACGAATTAATTAAAATGTGAGCATCAAACGAACACCCATTATTAGAGTCTTGTTTCGTCTTAAATAATGATTTCATCCTCTCTTTGAAACTCTACATTTATGGAGTCGTAAGATCTCATTGAACACCTGTAGAAAAAGACTAAAAAACGCAAATAAAATATGAGTAAATGAGTCTTTTAAAACACACGTTTTGTGTGCAAACATTGTACCTACATAACTGGTTATGTCGTAATAGACACGGCCAACAGACGCACGTTTAAGTTATATATTAAATGCGCACCGATTCGACGTGTTAGTGGATTTATCTCAAACAGATGAGTCATGAATGGAGGAAAAAAAATTAACGTATTTTGTAACATGGTGTTTTTTCCCGGGCGACAGACAGTCTAGCAAATTCTGACTTATCCAATTCATAAACGAGGCCGTTTGTTTGATAATTAAAAAAAAGTTTAAAAAACGGTTGTAAAAAACAGTAATAGTAAATCACATTTTTACTGTGATAGTTTTGTATTCGTTGATATTACAAATAACAAGCGCAGTCCCGTGAAGAATCGCGGGATATTATAATTGTTTGCTATCGAAAAAGCGCAGACGCTTAAAAATACAACGAAATCTGACTTTACTTTAAAAAAGAATTTAAAAAAAAAAATACACATTTTATACAATAATACTAAAACTCATAAAATATCCCAAATTGGGATGCCGTAGTCCCTACAGCTCCCAACATACAAAATTATCAGATATGATTTTCATTAGTTTCATGACGCCAGAGCTCACCGTGTAAGAGATTGTACAGAATTCGAACGCCATGCTACCTGCAGAGTTCATTTTCCCAGATACGCTTGCATTTGAAGTGAGATTCACCTTGACATAGAGAGAAATAATGGAACATTTAGTTTCATTGGATGTAGCTCGTTTAAGAAATAAATTATCAGAGTTGATTTTCACAGACGCAGTTTAATTCATTAGTTTCATGACGCTAGAGCTCACCGTGTAAGAGATTGTAGAGAATTCGAACGCCATGCTACCTGCAGAGTTCATTTTCTCAGACACGCTTGCATTCGCGGTGAGATTCACCTTGACATAGAGAGAAATATAGGTACATTTCGTTTCATTGGATGTAACTTGTTTAAGGAACCTGTTTCAGCTGAACTAAAGATTTATAAGCTGTATTCAGAGGCAGTAAGGTAAGTAGTCAGTTTGTGGTACCGATTACCTGATCAAGGTCGTAGCCAAATTAAATATCGGTTAATTTACCGTCTGCGAGACCTCAAGCAGCCTCCGTTGTCTGGCAAATAGGATATCCCATTTTACAGCGGGTTTACCTAGGACATAGGTTCCCGACAAACTTCACCAGTGACAATGACAAGCGCAGCAGTACTCTAGCACTGCCATTTAAATAATATCGGGTTGTCCAATAAGAGGTGTTATTTTGATATTCAATCGTAAAAGATCAATGGTTTCGTTGCTTGTGTGGCACGTAGCGCGATTTTGTTGAAAGTAAACGTTGTCCAGATCAATACCATCCAATTCCGGGTATAAAAAATCATTAATCATCTCTCGATAGCGATCCATTCACCGTAACTGTTGCTCCAGCCTCATTTTCAAAAAAGTAAGGTTTAATGACTCCGCCGGACCATAAACCGCACCAAACAGTCACACGTTAAGGATAAAGAGGCATTTCAACAATAACTCTTAAGTTTTCCGAGCCCCAGATGCGACAATTTTGCTTGTTGACGAAGCCACCGAGGTGGAAATGGGCCTCATCACTCAAGATGATTTGCATTTGATTCACTCAAGTGAATTTTAATAATTTCAATGCGTTGTTGAAGCGTGTATCGTTCCATTTTTATTAATGGCGTAGTTTCTACTTGTCAAATGTCAAAGAATGACAGCTTTAAAATTAACATCTACCGAAATAGCGGGCTATTCAAAATAACACCTCTAATTGGAAAACCCTGTATAAGATTAAGTCAAAATCATTTTAATAAAAGTCGCTTCCAGCGTCTGTCTGTTTGTGCGCTTAGTTCTTCAAAACTACGCACCATATTTTGATAGAGTAATCGCTATCATTTAGAGAATTTTTTCCGGAAGGTTTATATATACAATACATGTATATTATATTTATAGAAAGTAGAGAAAAGTCGATGTTTAGGTAAGGCACATCAATGTACTACGGAATTGTATATATTAAAAAGGCCTACACAAAAGTCTTCAATGGCCTATATCCTAAGGATAACTCCAAACCACGCCGGGTACATGTCAGCTAGTTCAGAAAAACTTTCAATAAATTTTGGGAATGGGAATTTCTATTAGGTTAGAGAATATTCCATCACTACATATGAGTGTTTTTGTTCAATTGAATCTAGATTCTTTATCAATGGACTCTCCGCCCATTGCCCAACTCTCAGTCATGCCTCGACCTTCTTATTAATTTTAATATTATGATGGTATTACTGGGATAATATGCAATTACATGTAGTTTAATATGCCCACTTCAATTACAATCACACCTTGCGCAATCAGAGTCCAATATGTAATTATTATTGGGGCTATGCGCATCTGGTAGGTATATTAAATTTTGCACGAATGTGTTAAAGCCCCACAGACATGTTCAATACTTCATATTCGGGAAACATTTATAGGATAACCCTGTGCTAGGTGACTTTGCAAGGGTGACTGGGTTCATGGGCTGAGGTTCCTCTTAGTCTTGGTGGATGGGACTTCTCCAGCCGAACTCTCGACCCGTCGCCTTGCCAGTTTGGGGGATGGATTCATACGTCCGTCAGAACTTCTAATCGTTCATTTCCCATGAAAATACCCTCCACACAGCATCCCCAAAGATGACATAGGTCATGACGGATTTTTTCCTCAGGGCCTCTTCATGACTTATTTTGTTTTATTGTCGGCGGAATTTTTTTTTGCCGGTAACATACATATATAAAAATAATTGAACAAGGTGGAGTACCCCATAAAAATGGTAACCGGATAAATCATCACATCTTTAAAAAGTTATATAAAGTCATGGAAAGTGATGAAACAAAAACTTTATTAACTGGGTTATGTAGGTAAGGTTAGGTTAGGTTGGGTTAGGTTAAAAAAAATATTTTTTCATCGTTTCTAATGACTTTATATCACTCTTTAAAAGTGTGTTGAATTGTCACTGTGTTGAGTTATCATGGAACCCATAAAAACCTATCATATGTACAGAGTAAAGTTGTGTTTAAAAATAAAAATAAGTAAGAAAAACACTTTAGCAATTGCATTTAAAACATTACTTTATAATAGTCTGTGTATATAAATAAAATAAAATGAAACAATAACACGCTCATTTTTCACATAAATGATGTACCCATAATTAATACATTGCAAGAAGGAAACAAAAATGCAATAAAGCAAAAAAAAGAGAGAGAGAGAAAAAGAGTATTCAATATATATTATAGGAGACACATTAGAAAACATTTTCGGTGTAAAAATTACATTTACTTAAAATTATGTTTATTAACATGGATGGTTTGCAAGTAACTTGTTAATCTTAATGATTTCTACTAATAATAATTGGTGTGAATGATGTTTAATTTGATGTTACCTTTAGGGTCCCGTTCAATCTTTCACCAGATAAAACAGTAAAAAAAATCAATTTCTCCAAACGTCGAGAATCAACGTATTGCTCGATGGCACTGACTTGATCACGTGACACTTAAAAATCCATTGTCTGTACTCTAGCCGGTGTTGTGGTAATTCTAGGTGATGTCAGACATTAACTAGAGCGGCCAGACAGAAGGCCATACAAATCACTCCACAACGTGAACATATGAACACTGACCACCTTTTCCATTCAATCATTACACTTGCTGACCCCGTATCGTTTATCTGACCATCTCACATGGTGTAGTTCATAACGCGTATGTCAGTTACGTCAACTTGCTCGGTTAACTAAACCGGATTAATGGCTTTTAGAATAGCAAACTCATTCGCTTCTTAATAGTTGTTACCGGTGGCGTTTCTATTGACTGGGCAGTCCGGAGTGACCCCACTAGATCGGAACATTAATTCTCTCACTTCATTAACTCATTCGCTTCTTAATAGTTGTTACCGGTGGCGTTTCTATTGACTGGGCAGTCCGGAGTGACCCCACTAGATCGGAAAATTAATTCTCTCACTTCTTAATAGTTGTTACCGGTGGCGTTTCTATTGACTGGGCAGTCCGAAGTGACCCCACTAGATCGGAACATTAATTCTCTCACTTCATTAACTCATTCACTTCTTAATTGTTGCTACCGGTGGCGTTTCTATTGACTGGGCAGTCCGGAGTGACCCCACTAGATCGGAACATTAATTCTCTCACTTCATTAACTCATTCACTTCTTAATAGTTGTTACCGGTGGCGTTTCTATTGACTGGGCAGTCCGGAGTGACCCCACTAGATCGGAATTTCACAAAAATAATATAAATAATGTTTTAAAAAAAGAGTGAAATTCAAATAGATATATTATTTCTGCAAATACAGCCCTTGGGAAGGAAGGCACAATCTTCAGACAATGTTTAAAGTTTTAAAATACATTTTATAAGTTCACGGTAGTTAAGAGCCAGTCCCTCGGGAGGAACGTTCAATCCTCAGTCAAATCATATTTTAGGTTTTTAGATGATCCACTAGGCGGTAGTTACCAAATTAGGTCGAAAATTAAAAATATCTGGATGAATCATAGTAAAAAAAAATGTTTTGACATCCCCGAGTTACGAAGAATATGAAAATAATTTGAAAATCTCCTACTACCACCACAGTAAGCGAAAATGTTGCTTGTGTTGTGACTCGCGACGCCTGGATGTGACCCAGACACCAAGCCAACTCAGCCACTAACTGTTTTTTTTATAATATTAGGCATGTATTATAAAATTATTTTTAACAGAAATTCAATATCAAAGTTTATAACAATCTCAAATAAGAAGACCCAACTCGTAGCGGGTTAAGACAGGGCTGTTTTATTGCCTCTTTTATTCAGCCTTTATTTCGAAGCTATATTATTTGACAACCTTCCGTGATCAAGTGGTTAAAAAACCAACATTAGGATTCCCCGACAGTTAGCTCGCTGACAGTTGACCCCCTCGACAGTTGACCCCCTGACAGTTGATCCCCAGACAGTTAATCCCCGAACAGTTGATTCTTCTGACAGATCTGACAATCCCCTATATGATTATTTTAGCTCTACGTCGTCATTCGTAAAATAAGTGTGCAGAGAGGATATACGGCCGTATAACAAAAGTCGATATTATACTTTTATCTGCAGGCGTCTTAAGTGGAAATTCGCTTAGCAAATTTTTTGATAAGAATAATGCCATGTTCTCCAAAAGAGGATCCAAAGAGGATATACGGCCGAATAACAAAATTCAACAAATTACATATTACAGAGAGGATATAGGGCCGTAGGTATTTGTTATAAAGCTGTGTATCTTTTCTGCACGCTTATTTGACCAATGAAGATGTACAGCAGATATAATCATTTAGAGGATCATCTGTCGGAATCCTGAAACTGATCCCTCACCGAGGGATCAACTGGCGGAAGGATCAACTGTACTGGGGATTAACTGTCCGGAGATCAATTGTCCGGGGAATCGACTGTCGGTGGGACAACTATCGGGGGCCAACTGTCAGGGAATTAACTGTCGGGTCCCCCGAGATTAGTATACCCAATATTATTAGATATACGGTTGAGACAGAGGGCTAAAATATGGAATAATTATGGCCAAGCTTCTGTGTTTTCTCCCTCTTACAACATGGATCTCAACAAAACTCATGTTGAATCCTTCCTCTCCTAAAAAAGACCCTTTAACATCACCCCCAGAGATGACAGGTCCCGAAGGACATCATTTTCCTCAGGGCCTCCTGTGTTAATGTAAAAAAAAGCAGTCGCTGCTCGCCACTGTTGATATCGATTGCTTGTAACAGTTAACGTATTCTCTACCATAGTTTTTTTGCATTCAATATTATTTATTAACTAATTTAACCAATCACTTCACTGAAAAGTAAATAAAACGCCTTTTGTTTCTAATAAAATCAATTGACGTAAGAAAACCATATTGCTAGTTCGCCGTATGAATAATATTACGCAGGCAACAAATTCAGAAAACTCAATGATATATTGCCTCGAGGGTGACAACATAGTGAAGGACCATAAGCCATATGTGCCCAAAGGCAGTATCGTGTCAGTACGAGTGTGACCAGCCCTCGTATGAACTCAAACTGGAACGGATATGGTGAAATATCTATTTGTCTCTGGTGGCAACAGTCAGTTCAATTATTATTTATACTGTGCAGAGCGACTGGTCGTTGGTGATAAATTATTTATTTGTGATCATTGAAGGACGTAATATAGGAGAGTGGTAAATACTCTCACTGATCGCCCTAAGGAAATATCTCAGTTGAATCGAAACAGTTTTAGCTTTTTTTGTGAACATATCTGAATATCCAGGTACTTCCCAACCTCCCCCTTGCATATCTTCTTCCCTTCTCTACTCTCCTCAGTCTCACATTATAAATAAAACGGATAGTTATTAACGGTCATGGTACAATGTAGAAAAAGAGAGATTATCAAATTATTATAAACATTAATTACTCGCCTGAAATATCCATTACCCCGGAGATATTTTTAATTTGTATGTAATCCTTGCATAAAAATCTTGTCTTATAAACATTAGTTTATCATTCAAAAATAAGAAAGATTATAAATTCATGTAAGTAAACAAGACAAATGAAAGAAATGAAGAAGAAACGAAAAAAAAACTTGTTATGCAGTATATACATCGTTAAAATATGCTCGGCTCAAATGTTTAATTAGTACAGTTTTATATTTCAATAGAGGCATATTAAAAATATCAGTTGCATTTACCCTATGATGTTTGTTTATCAGTCGTGTAAAATTAAAAACACGTTTATTAGTAAGGCTTATGGTTTTTTTTCCTACGCATACATATTATTGTACATCGTTATTGGACGGGTGGTATTTATTATCTAAAAATTCTTTGTAATTTTTATGTTAACCCCCTGTCATATACCATTACAAATTAAATAAAATCAACAGGTTATTCGCCGAATTTGAAACTCTTTCCTGGAGAAGTTCATAGTCATAATAGGTAAAGTGGAAGGTAAGGTAGGCAAAGAAATAACACCAATGTTTTGAACTTTCATGGCGTCCGGCAGTCCATGTAGGCAGTCCTGAGAGATCATGAGGAGTGCAGGAGCCTTGTTCCTCAGGGTAATTACAGTAGGTTCAGGATCCTCAGAAAAGAGCCAACAAGAACACATTTGATGAAGGGAATGAATTTTGCATATCTAACAAAAAAACTGCTTTGGTATAGGTCCAATGTCTGAACCTTGTGAAACACCGTAGGTCAATTTTCAGACTAAAATTCAAGGCGGGACACCGGCTTTTCGACCCACTTCTTAGCGTATAATATCGACGCATTAATGTATACATCCATCAAAATTTCGTTAATATCCAAATTAAAAATGATATTGATTTTTTAACACTGTCAACATGAATGAATAGTTCAATATTGAATGGCGGCATACCAGTCAAACTGGATAATTCTGTTGGAGTCGGTCGGCGGTTTGATGGACAAAGAGAGGAAAACCAGTCACCAATCAATTATATAAATCGTGACACATATAATATATAATTACATTATTAACCGTAAACATTTATGTTTCTCACAACTAAGAGGAAAACGGGGATAGCAGCTGGCACCATGTTGTGAGTCATTATTTTATTGCAAATTTTGAAATAAGATAAAAACGTACAAGTAGTTAAGTAGTTATAGTTAGTTAGTACCCGGCTTCGGTCAAGTTTTTTTCCAAATTTATTTTTTATCAATTCATCTAATTTTTAATTTGGTAGGTGGGTTTGAGTAACTGCTGCCCCGGAAATCATTTATTGGATAACTAACACGTATGTCATGGGTCACCTCAAGTGGTTCGCTACGTTTGGTGACTTGCAGGGGTGCACGGGTTTATGGAGTAAGGTTTGTCCGGGACTTGGACCTCTCTAGCGGGACTCTCTTGGAACATCGTCCATTCCTAAAAAAAAAACCCACACAACATTCCCAATATGACATACGCCCTGAGGGGAATTTTACTCAGGGCCTCCTGTGAGGAGGAGCAAAAAAGTCGAAAATAGGAAACAAACAAATGACGTCTGTCTTATTTTTTCAGTGAAATTGATATTTCAAAGTTTCATAGCTTGTGATACAAATGATGATACGAACTGAAAATAATTGAATTTATATACAATTCCAGACAAAAAATCAGTTCAATTTTCACTACTTAACCGTTCAATGGTTTTTGTTGCATTCAGAAAACATAATTGTTTATGGTACGTAAATATTGTTCCGATAATACCGTTCATGTACTTGTGATGTTTAAATAAATGTTGTGTTCGTGTGTATAAATCATTTTTGGATTTAGTAAATTAATAGAAATACAGTTTTCCGATTTTTCAGTAAGTTAGTTTCTTGGTATACTTTTTGGTGGAAGTATCTGGGTTATGGCAAAAAAGTTGTTCCTGTATTATTTGTACGTCGTTTAAATACGCAATGAGAGCGTTTCCCCATATCTCTATTAGATAATTTAGAAGGGACTGAATTAAACAAAATAATGCAAACTTTTTTAAACCGGTCTTAAGTGGGAGGATCTGTTCAATACTATGACTCCATCGAGTCTAGGATTCGAGTTGCAGATATCGAGTAATATTGGTAATACGAACTATTGCGCAACAAACCCGCGGGCGGTTGATCTTTAGAGCAATGATTCGATTAACTTCACAAGTGCGAGTTAATGGTTCGGTTCAAATCCCGTTTGTCGACATTGGACCATGAGATGAAATTGCATTTTTTTTAACGAATCAAGTTTTGATTCTTGTATGCAAATCATTTGTTCGATTTGTTAATTAATTCAATTCAGACTTTTTTTGTTTTTTTTTTGTTTTAAGACCATACATTATTTTATACAAACTTTGATTATTTTTGACGAATTGTAAATAAGTTTTACAATACCCACGTTAAGATATTTAATAATTATATATATAATAGCGCGGACCCGTGAAAAATCACGGAATATTATGATTAAGTTAGAATTTGTAATTAGAGTTAGAATAAATATTGTGATATCCTCATTGGGATCTCTCGTACTGAGGATTTCATTAAAATATTATTAAAATTTAAGAGTATGGATAATATGAAGTAATAACATATAAATTAATTAGTGTTTTTTTTGCAACAATTATAAATTTATTAAATGGTGTTTTTGTCGTAGTTAAGTGGTTTCACTTTCAGTCTGTTTTTGGTGTTGGTGTATTTTCTTATTTGAGATTTGAATATTATAAAACTTTGTTGAATTTTGTTGAAAAGTTTAGTACTATAGGATATGAAGGTTTTTTTGCCCAAATTTTGTATTTGTACTTGTTGGATATGTGTTTGACCTTGAGATCTAGTGTTTCTAATATATGTGTCAGTTGTTATTTGTTGTGTTTTCTAAAAATATTTTAATATAGCGTCCTCTACGCGCAAGCTCGTAACTTCTAATAAAAGTATGTTTATTATTATTTATCTGAATAGACCTTCCAGGAAAATCGTCCAAAAATTAAAACAAAACAAATAGACATTTCAAATAAAGAATGAATAATTAATAAAAAATATTTTAGTACCTACTTTATCGCTTGTCTAATATGATTTAAAGTTATCAGTTCTGATTTTGAAAATTAAAATGAAAAGTTCACGGAACTACATCATACACCGACAACTGTAATGAATATGTTTAATTTTACTTATAATATATATGTCTATCCTCATATTGTTGAATATAAAACATTAATGTAGATCGGTTATTTGAACAACACGATCATGTTTAAATGCTTTGCGCCCTTGAGGTGATTTTCACACGATAACTGCGCTATAAAAATAATCCAATTATTATTATTATTTAAATATTATAACAGTTTTCAATCCGGAAACGCTCCTTGAAATAGGTTTAACTGTGTTTAGTAACTAGATCTGAAACCTTTTAACCTTTTTATTTCCCATCTCCTTCCTCCCCAAGTCCTCCATCCTTAGTCTCTCTGATCACGCGGAACTCTTGTGAAGGTACTCCGTAAAAAAACTGTATCCAACCTGTTTTTGGAATTTCTTCCTTACAGCGTTGAACTTGTTGAACCTTCTCAAGCAAGTCGATAACCCCACAAACAAGCTTTAAAATCCAAACCCAAAATCATCTCAACCCAGGCCAGGACACTGAACCAAGTAGCCCTCATATTTCCATAAGACCTTTGTAGAAATCAGATTGTATTCTAAAACGAAATGTCATGTCATTTTCAAATTTATCATATTAATTAGAGCATACTAAGGATAGAATTTTTGCTGAAAAGCTTGTGACACCTCGGTACACGCGCAACCGTAATAGTAAATCACATTTTTACTGTGGTAGTTTTGTATTCGTTGATATTACAAATAACTAGCAGTCCCGTGAAAAATCGCGGGATATTATAATTGTTTGTTATCGAAAAAGCGCAGACGCTTGAAAATACAATGAAATCTGCCTTTACTTGTAAGAATTAAAAAAAATACACATTTGGAATAACTAAAAATTAAAATACTTTACTGTTAAAAAATATTATACAGGATTTTCCAATAAGAGGTGTTATTTTGATATTCAATCGTAAAAGATCAATGGTTTCGTTGCTTGTGTGGCACGTAGCGCCGTCTTGTTGAAAGTAAACGCTGTCCAGATCAATACCATCCAATTCCGGCCATAAAAAATCATTAATCCTCTCTCGATAGCGCAATCCATTCACCGTAACTATTGCTCCAGTCTCATTTTCGAAAAAATAAGGTCCAATGACTCCGCTGGACCATGAACCGCACCAAACAGTCACACGTTGAGGATAGAGAGGCTTTTCAACAATAACTCTTGGGTTTTCCGAGCCCCAGATGCGACAATTTTGCTTGTTGACGAAGCCACCGAGGTGGAAATGGGCCTCATCACTCAAGATGATTTGCATTTGATTCACTCAAGTGAATGTTAGTAATTTCAATGCGTTGTTGAAGCGTTTATCGTTCCATTTTTATTAATAACGTAGTTTCTACTTGTTAAATGTTAAAAAATCACAGCTTCAAAAGTAACATCTACCGAAATAGCGGGCTATTCAAAATAACAACTCTTATTGGAAAACCTTGTACTTACATACGCCAAACGTCAAAAGTCATTCCACTCGAACAACGAGTGGGTCGAACCACTCGTTGTTCGAGTGGAATGACTTCGTCGATACTGTACCACTGCCATTCGAATGACGAATTGTGCTGGTTTTGACGTCAAGAGAAAAAATTGCGTACATTTTACCAAAGTCCAAAACTCATAACTTCAAATTTTTTCGATAAAATGTCGGTAGACTAATTTTATAGTCGTTATTAAAGTATAAGTGGATAAACAGGTCTTTAAAACAGCAAGTGTTTTAAAGACCAGTTATCCACGAATACTTTACGCTATTTTTTTTTTATTGGTACACTTTGAAAACATAAATATTGATATAATTATTAAAAATTTGGAAATAAGAACTATTAATGAATTCGTGATGTGACATCACAATATCTTGTTGTCATGGAAATGAAAAACACAATTGACATTTAGACTTCACATTTTATTGATTTGTTGATGTTGCCATGGTAACTTTAAAAAACGCGCGTTCCATAAAGTGCGATATAAACACGCCAGAGCGTACTTTAAATGAGTAAAAAAGGGCACCAATAACAAAAAATATAATAGATTTTCAAATAAAGTTATAATCTCATTGTTGTGAGTCATTCAAAATGTTTTAATGAAGTAGTTATAATTGAAGTTGTTCCTAGAATAAGGGTTTATATGCAGAATATCAATTTTAAAGGACAGTTAAAAAATTATTCTAAAAGTATATTAATGAAAAACGCCTTATTTTAGAGTACTTTACTATTGTTTTTACAAAGTTTCCGTAAATAAGTTTGCTAATCTAAATCGTCAATCTTTTGTTTTCTTTGTTTATTCCATATCATATCAATCGATTAAATATGGGCATATAGATTATAATAACACCTTTTTTAATTGAAAAGCACTTTTTCCGAGTGTTGACACTATAAAAAATACACCGAAATGAGCGCAGTTCTAAGTGGACCCATTTAAATCAATAAAACATCGTTTTGCAATAAAAAAAGCCCTATTTGAGGGACACCTTGGTTATATCTTATCCACTGTAGTGATTTTTTGGCATATTGTGCCATTTTGAGAGATTGCTTGTCATGATTTTCTATTTCTATTCTATTCTATTTTCTATTCTATCTATTCTATTCTATTTTCTATTTAAATTTATAAAAATATGAAATAAACGGTAAAATTTAGGTGGATTCATTGACTTTAAACAACAGTAAGCAGTTTCCTAAGTTTTCATATTAATATTTTGAGAAATAGTATTAATTAAATGATATTATATAGGATAACAATCGCTCCAGTGGATAACTACAAGGCTGAGCTTTATTAGTTGAGGTGGTTTTGGGTTAACATTCTCTTCCTGAAATTTAATCCCTTTTAATGTCGACTATTTTTCATCATTAATTGAATTGAATGCATTTGTCCTCGAAGTGCTATTAAACACCTGAATTGCTGCACCGTGGAAGGAAGAGGGTCAATGTACTGCTACAAAGCGAGAGAGATAATTCCACTTCAATTTATGACGTCAAATTAATGTTATGCATTTAATCTTACATTAAACTTTTAGTTTTCTACACGGTGTTTGGAATCTTGGTGATTATTCTACGTCAAATGTAAACTTTGACATCTTGAAATTGATGATTCTACTCTAAATGTAACTCTCAAATGGTGAATTTGGTGATTCTTCGCCAAATGTAACATTCAAAATGTCAATTTGGTGATTCTACGACAAAAGTGATTTTCAAAAAGTGAATTTGGTGATTCTACGCCAAATGTGACTTTTAAAAATCAATTTGGTGATTCTACGCCGAATGTGACCTTTAAAAATGAATTTGGTGAATCTACGCCGAATGTGACCTTTAAAAATGAATTTGGTGACTACGCCGAGTGTGACTTTCAAAAATGAATTTGTTGATTCTACGCCAAATGTGACTTTTAAAAATAAATTTGGTGATTCTACGTCAAATTTGACATTTAAAAATGAATTTGGTGACTCTATGCCGAATATGACTTTTAAAAATGAATTTGGTGATTCTTCGTCAAATGTGACCTTTAAAAATGAATTTGGTGATTTTACGCCAAATGAGGCATTCGAATCGAAAATTTAGAGGTTTACGCCAAATGTGACTTTCAAATCGTTATTAGTGATTATGCGTCAAATGTGACTTTGATTCAAACTGAAAAGTGATTTTTTAAAGTCGTGAATCCGGTGATTATAATTTTATAGTTCAACTATTCAAAGCGAATCGAAGAGTTCATTGAACCAGCATTACAGATAATTACATCTGAAATTAGGGTTTTTTTATGTTTTACGTAAACAAATTACAAGTTGGGACTTTTGACTCTCATGTGGAAAAATAGGATTCTTAGTAGAAAATTTTGATATTTAAATGTTAACTATAGAATAGAGAGGAATAAAATACGCTTTTTACACATAAATGGGCCTTGCTAATTAACGTGTTTTAAATTTTACACTACTTGTAAATAACCATTAATGCATGATAGATAGTTGTTTATCAGTTGCGGACAATTTTGTTCGTTTATTTGTAAAGTTTTAATAAAATCCTTCCAATTTTTCATAAAATATACAGGGTGTCCGGTGGTAAAGTGCAGTAACTTCGGGAGGTGATTCTACGTGATCGTAGGAGTAAAAAAGATAAATAACTTTTTCTGAAATTCCAACTTTTAGATGTACTTTTAAGCTAATAACGAAAAATTTCTCCGACGTGCCTGGACGGCATTATTTTTTTCGTCGTTGCCAAATCTACATCCCGCGCCCCCCCGGTAACTAATCCCCGCTACCCCCGGCACCCGAATTCTGTCGGTCAGCTGGTAAACTGTCCCCCGCACCCCCTCCTGCACCCCCCGCTATTAGTAAATCGTGCTTTGAATGTAATGTGTCACAAAATTTGACGGGCAGAGTAAACAACTTTGAAAATTTAATTTATCTAAGAATTTTTGAATTCGTTCACTAGATTTATTGTTTGTTCTCTGCGAACTTTTCATTTGGTTTGAATTTTTGACAGATGTGAAGAGAACCCCGTACAATTTAGATGTCGGTACGTGTTTTAGAGGTATAATGGTTATGGTGCTGATTTTATCAAAATCAAATTTTATAATATTCTTATTATTATTATAATTTACAAGTACAAGTATATTACATTGGATTTATTAATATAGACGTTGTACATTATAATGATTTATGATCAATAAGATGGATCAAGGAAAAAAATATTTATGAGATGTAATATTTTTGGTATGCCTCGTTATTCTGCTGTGTCATTCGTGTGGAAAACGTTCTTTTTTTTTAAAATGATTTTCGGCTATGTAATCATTGTTTTTTCTCACCTATAAAATTATGTCCCGTCTTTCCGGTTTATAAAAAAAGGTCTGATTTTTCGGATTGAAATTTTCAAAAAATCCCCAGGGTTTCAAAAATACGATTAAAAAAATAATAATAATACAGAATGTCTTAGAATATTTTCCTTAACCGGTAAAAAAATTTAAAAAATATGATGCAAGTGGCCTATTAGTAAAAAGCGATGAAATTAGTTAAGTGTTCAATGAGTTATTAATATTTTTTATAATAAAAAGTGTAACGTGATTTTAGTGCAGTTCTCTTTTTGAATTTGGTAAAATATCAAAACATACGGCGAACTCTGTGCTGTTATTGTTTACAATTCACATGCGGTTTCCATGGATACGCGCCACTCACAAATATGCAACGTTGCCACGTTCACACTTGCGAATTTATCGGGTAAGTTTGCACCTACACTATGGCTTTTTAGCAGGTATGTCTTTTTGTATGAAAAATAAAAAATTGGAATTTCGGAAAAAGTTATTTATCTTTTTTACTCCTACGATCATGTAGAATCCCCCCACGAAGTTACTGCACTTTACCCCCGGACACCCTGTATATTAGAATTTACAGTTTACCGTTTGACACTACGGAATTCCAAACACCGTGTACACGAAATCTCGAAAAACAGCCTGTCAGCCCGTTTGGAGGGCCAGACCCTTTTGGGAGACTTGGAAAAGATTTTATTATTGATGATTTGCATTCAATGTTTACTTTAATTCAGACCCTTCTCAAATATAACCAATTGAACCTCGAAATAAAAAAAAACTTAAACAAGACCCTCCTCCGCAAGTTGACTTCACCTTTTCAACCAAATCTTCAGTCCATTTTATCAGATACGAGTGTCCTGTTATACAAAGTGTAACTTTAGTAACTTCGGGAGATTCGAAATTCCAATGTTTTAAGACAAGACAATACCCCAAAATAAAGCCAGAATCTTAACGACGTAAGTGAAGCAGCCGTGCACAAATATATGCGACACTCGGTCCTGGTATATTGGATAGATCTGCGGTTGAATTTGCCTTATCAAATCTCTAAAATAAAGTGGGAATCTTACCGACATAAGTGACGGACCTACGGTCGACGTTGCCTTATAAAATCAATCTTTCCGTGGGGTTTATTTTAATTATTTGTGATGAACGTAATACTAAAATCCCAAACATACCAAATTCCTCGGGAAGTTGACAATTCATCGTCTAGAAAAATAAATCTGGTGCTTATCGCTAAACGTTTTATAAAAAGTTCAAAATCGTTTTACATAAAATATTTTAATGGTAGGTTCTTGTTTTTACTAATCTTAAATATAAATAATTTACATACGTAGGAAAAAATTGAGATTTTAGTAATACGTTTATCAGAAATAATTAAAATGTGAGCGTTGAGCAAACCTCCATTATGAGTCTCAAGGCGGCGTAAGGTATTTTCAGTTATAAAAGCGTTAAATTGTGTGTTCCTACCGGCTGCGCCACTGTTATACTGTTGAATGTATATTATGTTTGTAAGCTGTAATTACTATTAGTACAAGGTTCGGGATTATGAATATAATGATATTCCGGGATGGATCACTAACTTTATTGCTAACCGAATACAAAAATGATCGATACGTGTTTACTAGTTGCTAGTTGAGATGTGAGAGGGAGATCAAACTAAAACATGGGCTTTTATACAACTCTTATAAGTCTGTTTTGCTCTACACTGACAAAGTTAAGCACCTGACTTTATTGTCCCACACACTACGCACCCCTCATACCATAACTTTCTAGAATTTCTTCTCTATTCTTTCCATTAGAAACATCCCACACAGCAACCCCAAAGAGGATACAGATGACATAGACTGTGTGGGGTTACTGTAAAAAAGCTAATAGGTAAATTTTGAAAACCAGCTAAGGCATTTCACGGTTTTATTCAAGGTATTATGCATGTATTATTGGGATAACGGACAACGATATCAGACTATAATTCAGTTATAAAATAGATTACACACCATTGTTAACTCTTATGATATGTTAGCTGATGTTTTAGTGTCTCTATTGAAGTATAAAGCTGTACTAATTAAACATGTTAGCAGTGCGTATTTTGACGAGGGCACTGCAAAACAGGTTTCGTTTTTATTTCTTCTTTATCGCTTTCATTAACTTTATGGTAATGTATATTCTTTTTCTTTTTCTTTACTTATAAAATCTTGTAATTGTTCTTTTCTTTCCTCTTTCTATACTGTACAATGCCTGTCAATAGCTATCATGTGTGTATAGGCTCTTGTGCCATTAATTATAAATAAATAATTAAATAAAGATGAATCTACCATATTCTATATCACAGGACTTGAAGATATGTTGTGATATTCCGTCCACGTTTAAACAGCACCTTCAGACCCATCTCAAGATCTGCCACATGTGTTTATTAACGAGGCGTTTCGTCTCCACTCATTTAAGAGCGAACCATCAAAGAGAAATATGGGTTCTTCTTTCGACTTATTATTTTGATAAAAAAACAACAGTCGCAAAAAATAATAAAACCAGCTCGCAAAAAATTGTTGATACCTACACAAGTGAGAATTAAATCCAATCTCTTTGGTTTAACCCAGGAATACACGAGTAATGAATGCATTGCGGTTAATATAACGGTAAAGGAACTTGTTTGATGCAATTTCTTTTAATTTATTTTGCTGTTTGTATTATTATTATAGTACCTATGTTTTTATTAATAATCTTTTGGCAATTATTCATCATATGACTCTGACAGAGACATTAAGGCTGATAATTTGTTTTTTTCTTTTCTTTTTAATTCTTATGTCTTTGATGAACATAACTTGTAAACTGACTCCTGCTATTATTGTTGTTATTTTGTCATGTTTAATTTGTTCTTTTCTCGTTTTTTGTGTATTTACTAGAACAAATTAAATAATTTCTTCACACTTTCAGGCTACGTTATAAAAAAAAATTAACTACATATAACATTCATTTTTCAGATCGACGTGTAAAAAATACAATAATATCTTTTCAGACGATGTTATTTTCTATTTCTCTTCAGGTCAATTTACTATATTATGCATATTGGTTAAATATAATTCAAATAATTATTTTTAACTAAAGTTATTAATTTCTGTTTAATTTGTTTTCTGTCGTTTTTAATATTTTTTCAGAGTTTTTTCATTAATCTCTTTCAACCAGATTTTTATTCTTAATTTATAATCATTAAAATTTTCTATTTTATCAGGGGAAATGATGTTGTGGAGTTTCGACGCAAATAAATATAATTTTTTCTCCGAATGTGGTTTCATGACCTGGAATATTTTTTATGACATTGTGATTTGACTTAGTTTGATGAATACGCGGTATTGTAGAGGATTCAGTATTTTTGAATAGTTTAAATAGTATTTTTTAGCATTTATTTGTTGTGTATTTGGTAAATCAAAACTATTGAATATTTCAATCGAAGGCATTCTTATGGGTACTTTCAGTATGGTCTTTATGATTCCTTTTTGAATTGTGTTCAGGTTATGTATATACTTAGATACAGCAGATCCCCATCCAATAATTCCGTATTCAATAAGAGAATGACATAAAGCGTAATTGATTTTTTTCATGTCCTTTTTATTTACAATTACGAACTCTCTATAATATATAATAATTGTCTTACACCCTTGCTGGGTGTACGATATTTAAGATTTTTTATTTCTAATGTCCATCACACATCTGCCCTGATTCAATTCTGTTTATTCATTTCAAAAACATTATATAATTGTTAATTTCAGTGCGTTTTAAAAATATTTTTGTAAAAACAATTCTTAGATTAATATTATCAGTGTGTATATCAACTATACCAGTAATAATAGAGCTTGCCTTTTGCCTGATGATGAACACTGTAACGTTGTCCGAAACGTGGGCTAAAGAAGGAGTAAGCGCAACACGGCATAACACCCCAAAAATAAATAAAACAAAAATGAAAAGAGATTATCTTAAAAACTGAATTAAAAAAAAACTGAAAATAAGACGGTAGTTTTTTTTAACTGTAGGTATTTTGTAAAATTGCATCTCAGTAATTTGAGAATATTATGTAAATATATATGTACAAGCATCTAACGGGGTAAAAAAATCGGAATGCGGTTCTTAAACAAAAAAGCCCTGATTCCCTCACAACTTTCAGATACATTTTTTTGTGTGCAACACAAGAATCGGGTCAATTTTGTTATTTTCTATGAGTTTTTTGTCGACTCGGTATTGCCGAAACGCAGGGATTAGCGCTGGTGGAGCAATTAGCACTTCTCAGAAATTCGAACGAGGAATCTCCAATTTTTTATGCTAACCGGTTTTGCCAATAAGAGTCGTTGCACTGTGAACACACTGTATTTAGATAAACGATATAAAATACGCTAGATAGAGCTTCGTTGGTTAGATTGTATTAGCGTTAAGATTGGTCTGGTTAATATGTAAGTCAGATGATCTGTGACGTACTATGTACGTTAAGCTGTTCCAAAGATTGTTGTACATAGGCGGTGTAGTGGGGCTTAGTGCTAGATGGTATATAAGTCAGTTCGAATCCTCGCTATGTAGGACATTCCTCGCTTAAATTTAAGCGAGATAAATCTGCTGCGCAAGCTTTGTCAAGCGGCAGAATACTTCATGTTTTAGACGCCGAGGCACTAGCAGTCACATGTCAAACTTGACGTTAATGTGAATAATTTCATTCTTCCATCAATCTAAAATAGTCCGGTAAGGAATTTTAAAAGTTTCGTCAGGGCAATTTATTTTTAACGGTTAGCTCGTTGAAATTTCATGAAGGGTCCAGAAAAACAAATACTATTTAAAATGAGTATCTTTGCATATAGCACCATACTGATTGAAGTGGGAATTTTATCAAAAATCAACTCCTAAATGCGGTCATCGGCCTCGTTGATATTTTGAAAGCTCACTATCTCCCGATGACAGTAGAGAGCACATACATAGTATAGCGCCCTTCGTGGCAGCCGGACGCGTCCTAACGCATCCCCCAACCGTTTTTTTTGTATTTTCAAGGGAAATGAGGCAACATCCTTTTGAAATTATTTTTAAAATCAATCAATCAACATTTTAACTTAAATAAAAATAAACTTAATAATCAGTTATTGGAACGTTATAATATGTGATTTGAGTGCAATGTTTTAAAAGTGTGATTCCCACTTTATTTTTGAGATTTGCTAAAGCAAATTCAACCGCAGATCTGTCCAAAACACCAGGGCCGCGCGGCGTATTTTTTGTGCACGGCTTCTTTACTTACGACGTTAAGATTCTGGCTTTATTTTAGGGTTTTGTCTTGTCTTAAACTTCAGATCTATGGTTAGAGCACACGCCCTTATAGCGATAAGTTTCGAATTAAAATTCCAGCCATAAATTAAGTACAATTTGATAAATATTAATAATAATGTTTCAATATTAATAGCGTATAATTATAGCAAAAAGAAAGGTGGATTATGTCATCGATTGACTCATACATTTGAAATAATGTTAGAACAATAAATTAGAATTGTAAAATTAATTAATTCACGAATATTAATGAATTGCCCTTTTGATTGCATTCGACAAATAATTAAGTTAATCGAAACGGTTTCCCAACTTCTTAAATAGTAAATATTTTCTTGAAATAAATACTAGTTTCATTTCCTTTGGTAATTGGGAAGTTAGTTTAATTGATGTAAACCTTTAATTAATTTAAAATTATCGCATATTTTAATAAATTAAAGCAAATTTAACTAGGTATCTACGATCACATATAATTAAATTTTTGATTTAACTTATGGTTGCCCCAAAAGACGATCAATATGTACGTTTTTACTTAAATTGAACATATTGATATGTACGTTTTTACTTAAATTTTACGTATTCATATACAAGCATTTACTTCATTTTTTAGTGGCAATACAGCACAAGAGTCCCAACTGCTTCCGACTGTCAGAACCATTCGGAATATGACATCCCCAATTGGGATTGCTTGCGGGATGAAAGCAGTTGGGAGATGTGTAAGATGAATTTTTCTATTCTTCATAATTGAAAAATGCTTGAAATGGCTTTAGCCATGTTTTTTGACCAAATTTTAAAAGTCATGTACTTCTAATTTACTTCCTAATTCCCTCACCACTACCTTCAGCATCACAACATACCCCAATTCAGGATGCCGCAGTACTTACTCACTTGTCAATAGGTTGGGAGTAATTGTAACTTTTGTATTTATTTATTTATACTGTGTTTTTACAGACGATCTCACTTACGTGAGAACAATCCAGTTATAAATACTCAGTTAATATACAAATAGGTACAACAATTACCAAAATCTACTCAGCCATAGGACACATTAATTTTCATATACCTAAATAAAGATTAAAATATAAAAAATAAAAAATAAATCAAAATTAAAAATACAAATATTACAGAAAAGTAAGAGACGCAAGTAATACATAATATAATCAGTGCAACATATTATTTAACAATAGCAGTTTTTTTCTGAATCCATATAAATTATCGACAAAAATGTCTACTTCAGCACACTATATCTTATTGTAAAGTCTACACATTTGGGTCAGAGAAATAGGCGATATTATTTTTGAAAATATTCAGGTGAAAAATGCTATGGTGTCTTAAACAATGGGAATTGGGGACATTTATTTCAATATTGCTAAGACATAATGAGGTATCAAGATGGCCGTGGATAATTTTATGCAAACATATTAGGTCAGTCAATTGCCTTCTTATTTTGAGTGTATCAATCTTAAAGTATTCACGACGTGCGTCGCATGACCTAAGATGGTCATGTAGTCCACATTTGAAAGATAATAGTATAAGCATTTTTTTGGAACCGATTCTATAATGTTTATAGGTATTAATCAACCGGGCCGTTTACTTTATCGTGCCATGTCTTCCTGGTGGTATGCCTGACTTCATTAATTACGCAATAAAAAGAAAAGTGCACAAAATGCAATTTTTCAGATGCACTATATTAATAATGGTCAATTCGAATATTTTTCATATTTAATTTTTATCAATGCTAACATATCAACAAACTATTAGGTAAAATAATTGTTAAAAAGAAGACAATGTTAGTAGTTCTTATTCGAAGTATGATACAGTTAAAAGTGACCGAGGGGAATAGGGTCCCATTAGCTCAGTTGGTAGAGCACTGTCACGGAAAGACAAGGGTCCTGGGTTCGAGTCCCAGATGTGACCGTTTCCTTTTCTGATTTTTCTGTTTCAGATTTTCGTTTAGAAATCACTAATATTGTCTTCAATATTTAAATATTACAATTTGAGATTTTACTCAATAAAGTTCTTCCGAAAAATAAAAATAATTGTTAATACTATTTACATGGTGTCCCAAAAGTGAACGTTATCTCTTGGAGGGTTGATAGGAAATTTCGGCTTGATAATCGAGAGCCTTACCCCTTGACCACAGAGACAAATATTTGACTAAAATATGATTTTGAGATGTTGGCACTTTTAAGAATTTCGTAAAAATCGTACGAGGAGACGATGAAAACTAATTTACATAAATTAACAATAAAGTTAGTTTTATTTATTGTTTTTGTGTAAACAATATAACACATTTAAATAAATTAATAGCAACCACATCATTATTAAACAATTAAGATAACATTAATGTGGGGAAAATTGACTTCGAAATACCCCCACAGAATATGAAATCTATTGTCACTATTATTTTATCTGTAAACCGGTTTAACCGAGGGGGTAAAACAGAATCTTATAAATAAGTCGTCTAAACGTGCAAAACAAAAAAAACACTTTAACTGAGCTGATCCCAACAAACAATAGATCACGTCGAATAAATTGAGAAATGTTAATTGCTCGTTTGCGATCTGCAGTCACGCCCGGGAACGATGACAAGTTGATAAAAACTTTAGCGATCGACTGTGCTGGATCAAAACCTCATAGATCACAAATCCGGGACAATGAATCAAATCAGCCTCCTATCTTGATCTAGGAGGTTTTGGCTAGATACCCAGGTCTGTCATAAGTTGACCAACCAGGCCGTCCAAGGAATAACGTTGACTTTTGGGACAACCTGTACATAAATATGATACTCGTACGAGTACCAGAAACATTAAAATCGAGTTCAATTAGTTTCATAAGAGTATGTATCACGATTAAAGGTTGTAATAGATACGTCACGATAAATAATAATTAAAACCACGTCTGATGGAGGTACCTGTCCGCTCACATCTAGTCATAATATTTTTTTTATTATTATTTGATCTCGACAGGCGGCAGATAAAAAGTAATTTGCTTAAATTCGATTTTTAAATGTCAGACGTTCATTTTAAAACGGAAATGGATTTTGTAACTCGAATTTATTAGGTTATTATGTATGGCACAGTGACAGTGTTTTACGTGATATGGTCAATAAGTAATAGGTTGGAACGTTTGTCCTCGGGTTATGCGGCCTAAATATGATAGGTTAATACTACTTCCGATGGCCTTTCGGTTGCTGGGGAGCTTTTTCTCATCTTAATGATGTCGTCCCACTTCCAATGAGCTATTGCATCCTTTCCTATGCAATATTCTGGGTGGGAGATATCCTGGGTGGGTGATATTCTGGGTGGGAGATATTCTGGGTGGGAGATATTCACGGTGGGAGATATTCTGGGTGGGAGATATACTGGGTAGGAGATATTCTGGGTGGGAGATATTCTGGGTGGTAGATAATCTGGGTGGTAGATAATCTGGGTGGGAGATATTATGGGTGGGAGATATCCTGGGTGGGTGATATTCTGGGTGGGAGATATTCTGGGTGGGAGATATTCTGGGTGGTAGATAATCTGATTGGGAGATATTATGGGTGGGAGATATCCTGGGTGGGTGATATTCTGGGTGGGAGATATTCTGTGTAGGAGATATTCTGGGTGGGAGATATTCTGGGTGGGAGATATTCTGGGTGGGAGATGTTCTGGGTGGGAGATATTCTAGGTGGGAGATATTCTAGGTGGGAGATATTCTGGGTGGGAGATAATCTGGGTGGGAGATATTCTGGGTGCGAGATATTCTTAGTGTCGCGTCTAGTCCTGATAAACAACCAACGTTTAATATATAAACTGCTTGAAATGGCTTTAGCTGTTTTGGTGATCAGACAGTCTTCTTCTTATGTTCCGCACTCCTTAAACTAGGGCAACGGTCTATGAAATCCCCAATGGGATATGATGTCAACACGACTTGTTAAAGATACCACAAGGCAGAACAGATGTTCTAGCACAGAATGACAAGAGGAATGGTGCTATTGAATGAAATTCCTAAAACAGTGGATATGTTTAATTTTGTACTCTTTAATAACCTTAGAACTATATTTCTTTGTTGGTTGACGGCCTCCATTGTCCTCCATTGTCGAGGGGATATTCATTAAAAATAATGCATTGTATATTTGCGGCACGTTCAAATAATAAGGTAGTTATTTTAATTTTTAATTAATTTTGTAAACCAATATAGCTGTAATTCTTGAACTGTATCTTATTTTTTATTGTATTTTTTACTTGTATTTTATAAATATTCCAAAACAAACAAAACGTTCAAGAGTGGAAGATATTCTTAGTATCGCCCATCATTCAGACATGAAACGTTTCTTGAAATGGCTTTAGCCATGTTTGATGATCATATCTGAATAGCCAGATGCTTCCCCACTTTCCTCTTCCCAATCTCCTTTCCTCCCCAATACCTTCAGCCTCACAACAAACCTCAATTGGTAATGCCGTAATCTCACTGGCTCCAGACGGTTGGGAGTAGTTGGGACTTTTGTGCGGTGTTAAAAAAATAAACCTATCTTCCCCTTTGCTAAGAATGTTTAAATAAGAAATCTTGTACTGTATCTCACAGTAATAAAAAATAACTGCGTTCTGCGTTCTTTGCCGCTACAAGTTATCGGCGATATTCTCAATACTGAGATAACCTTGTATTGCATCACTTGTAATTACTGCATATTATATTATATAAATCAATTCAAAATGTGTAATGAAATATGTACCTAAGACACTGGCCATATGTTTCCACCAAGGTGCTAACATAACGAATTGCCTAAAACCAACCAAATTGACAGAGAGTTTTTGTGATTATTCAATATTGAATTATAATTAATGGGATTTGTTGAAATCTTGTAGATAATAACTGTGCATATATTATTGGCGTCAATTTTAAATATAAAATAAATCAATACTTTACATCGAATTTCGTGCCTTTGGGACAACAAACTGATATTTTGACCAAAATTTACCCTTTTGCACCAATTGTTTCAGAATGTTTTTTCTCTTTAAAACCCAATGCTATGCTTATGCCCAACTCGATGTATGTTCGTAGATAATTATTCAACAAAGTTCTATTTAACTATCCCGCAGCCAAGTGGGGGAGTAGGTAGTACCCAAAATTACCATCCTCCTTATATTAGCTTAAATACTTGACATATCATTTTAGTATTTTTGCGCAAATACATAAGTTACCATTAATAATTGCCTTAATAATTGGGATATCTATTTGGTTACAGACGTTTGGTTTGGCATCTTGGCCTGTCAAGAGTTAACAAACTTGCAGCCTTACTAATAACGTGTTTTAAATTTTACACAACTGATTTATGCAACATGGTATTAAAACAATCGTCTACCATTCATTTATTAATAAATGTTCTTCATAAAACGGTTTAGAACCTATATTTTACTGATAAGATTACAAATTTAAGATACAAAAGGTCATGGGGACATTTTTACTATTTTGTGACATACGTCAAATGATAGTTGCTGAATTGTCTGTAATTGACAGTAAGGTCTGATATGAAATGGACAAATCTCAATTTAAATATTTAATCAGATTAACCATTTATACACCACAGTGTTAACCCGTGTGCGAGTCTACGCCGCGCAACTTTACGCAAAATTATCCGCATTCTAATGCACGCTGCCGACCGACCCGTGACGTAGCGGTGTAAGATTTGTCAGATCCCACCGACCAATCACAGAGCGTTTAAGTCGCTTACGGTTTTTAATTGACGATTTATTAATTCTACGTACAATAAAACATAGTATTCCGAAATAGCATTTTATTGATCTATATGAAATAGTTTTTCAAGCCGTAATATTTTTCACTCAAGATCCTTATTGTAACAATGAATCATTTATATGTGGCTTGAAATGGACGTGTTTGGTGACAAGATATGCATAAAAAAGTACATCCCAAACTTAAACTTACCAATCTCATTTACTCCCCCACCTTTCCATCACTTTTCCCCACCCTTCCCCACCCTTACCCACCATTCCCCAACCTTCCCCACCATTCCCTACCCTTACCTTCACCCTTCCCCCTAAAATATTGTAAGACTTAACCATAGATGTATATGTGTATGCTATAGATGTATAAGCTTGATTTTTTACGCCCAGCTGGGCTTTTACATGTGTATTTTTACTAAGACAAAAAACATCTAATGCACAACAACATGAAAACAAAATACTTGACAACGAAAGGTGGAAAAATAGTAGATAAGTTATTAGATATAAACATGATTGGAAACAACATTTCAAAGATAAGTCGTAGGATATCCTTAATACTTTATTAAATACCAGTAGCACAAAAAAATAAATTAAATAAGTCGAAGCCGAGTTTGGCAGTTAGTTCAACTAGAGTTTTTGTTCTTGCTTGCCAAAATGAATTCTATTAAGACATGTTTATATTTAGCGATTGTTACCTTAAATTTGTCAGTAACATCCTAATAATCATTACCCAAATTCTGTATACGGCGAATGAGATTATGCAATTGTTATTCCTTGTTGGAGTTGTCGCAATAATACGGCAAAAGAAAGTGTGTAGGATGAAGTGTTATTGAAACAAGAAAAAAGATATCGCTGCTGGGATAAGAAAAAAAAAACAAAACTAAATCGCATTGGTATCACAGGTTTATCAAAATTCAAAAATTATACCGGTTTGGACTCTCCAGTCTAAATTAAACAATGAACAAAAGAGTTATCATAAATGTATGTGATTTAATGGCTCATTCCATTATGCGACCATTCTGGGAATTCTAGTTCAAGATATTAACAGAGAGATAGGCAAACCTGTTATAAGTCGATGATTTATTTTTAATTACGACTCTCAGATAGCCTTGACCTAGTGCTCGAAATAAACTGCTTTTCTTTTGAGATGTAGTACCATCTTGCTCATGGTTTACTAGAGTGGTAGCTACTTCTTGCATCGCCTCGGTGAAAGACTAATATTCATAATCTAGACGTTGCTTCAAATGGATTATGCCAACATTCATTTTCCCCATCTCCACTACCTTCAGCCTTATAGCACCCGAAAGTGATATTTTCACAAACTGCACATGCAGAGTTAATGAACGAAGAAAGAAGAGTAAGGATACTGTGTGACGCTAATGTGAATGCTAGAAGAAGTTGTGGACGCCCGAGGAAGACACGGCACAATCAAGTGAACGAAATACTCGATTCGAGCCAAGGAAGGGTCAGAATAGCAGAAGAGTACGATGTATGAATGTGACTGACGCAAGGGTTGTGTGCCAAGACCGAGTTATTTGGCAGTCTGTCCTGTGGGGAAACGGTTGAAAAATTGGAAATATACTTTTTTTGTAAGTGAGGTCTAATATTCACAGAACTACAAGTATAATAACGCTATGGGATGTGCGACGAATCAAATACACTGATCATCTAGTAGCTATGCTGTGACACTATGTTTCTTCGCACAGTTAATACAAAAATATGACGGTGGCGTCTACCAAATCGAAGGACAACACAATCTGTATTAGGGCGAGGTTTTTGTCCTGACCCGATGATTAATATAATGGTAGGCATAAGATCTTACCTGTACGACGGTGGCAACTATCAACCCGAAAGTCAACGCTATCTGTGGTAGGGTGGGTTTGTTGTCCTGCCACGGGATAGTACTGCCTACTCCTACGGACACCAGCAACAAGGTGCCCAGGAGCTCGGCGAGCAGTTGACGCCAGAGGATTGGGTTGTCCGTCAGGTCGGACAATCCAATGAAGGACTTGACCTCTGGAAAACGAAGAAAAACATTAGTCATAAATACAATTAATGCGTTTTGCAAATGTACAGCTTCAAATATAGATGTGTTACAATAATTAGATGGGAAACTTTGCAGAAAACATGGCTACCTAAATACCTACTTGAAAATACTTAAGACGATACAATATCCTGAAATAAAATCGCTATTAGTTCTTCTAAACTCCGCGACGGATTTTTACTACCATTTAGAGAATTTCTCCCGGAAGGTTTATTCATTCCCGAGTAACGCCGGGTACACGTACACTAGGGCGATACTGAGAGTATATACCCCGTATACAAATTATGTATCAGTGAGAAATAATTGATATCTAATTTTGAAAGACTAGGGTATTGACACAGATGCGCCAATTCGCATAAATGTGTTATTATTAGATGCAGATTATTCATATTGATGCCTGACGTGTTGTTGCTAATTGAAGCCTAGCTATTGAGAACTGGTCACCAAACCCGGCTAAAGTCATTTCAACCATGTTTCGATTCTGAATATTTGTCTTTCACCAAGGAAACTTTCACTGGCTCGTGCCAGTAATATGATATTTATAATTTTTGATTAATAATGTAAAATTTATCTACATGCACCAATTTAAATACTTTACGGGTTTGAACCCACCAATCAATAGCGGAGGCCGATTTCGAAAACTTTCGGATAGTGAGCTCTGGCATTGTGAAAGTTACACCGCTTTTTCCATTTGCAGTAATTTTTAACAAAACAAATAGTTGAATTAAAAAAAAAATACAAACATTCCGGATTATAAATAACCTAACAATATTTGAAAATCTTCTACTACCACCATTGTAAGCTGTTGCTTCGGCAATGATGGAGGAATTAGCTAGATTGTCAACACTGTTTATTTTGATTAATAGTATTGAAAATATTAAAAGTGTTAGTCAAGTGAAGTCACAATAACTTACAATTATAGTAGATACTATAATGATATTATAATTATGGAATTTGTGAAGCTGAAAGTATTTATAAAAAAAACATTCTTCAATTTTAAAGACGAACAGAAATTTTCCTTTCGAATAAACACCGTTAGTAAACTTTAAAAAAAATCTAAAATTTAAACAAAAGACATACATTTCAAATATATAATTATTCCTACAATCAGTTTCGATTATAAAATAAATTCTAAGCAATTCCAAGTTCTAGAATTCATTGAACCGAAGTTACAGACATAGAGACACAAAACCACAAAAAATATTTTGAAAAAACGATTTAAAAAAAAAAATAAATAAATATGTACTTACTCTCTTTGACAGTATCCATTCCAAACATTTTTATATTTTTCTTTTACTAACTTTTAAATCACTCTATCAAATTTAAAACCCTTGCATTTGGACAGCTGTTTCGACTTAAAAAAAAACACAAAATGACAACTTTTATGTCAGTTATAAAAACGATTGCTTGCTCTGTATTTTTTGAAGCGACTGCAAAATTTTCAATGAATAATCTCAACCAAATAATATTTTCTTTCTTTATGGATAAAAAATCGAACTTGATCAAAAGGTCCAAACGAATTCATTAAAAACATAACGATACGTTTGCAATGATCCATACTTCTTGACTATCTAACATTATTTAATTCTATACGAATCACACGTTCTTGTTAGGTGGAGATTTAGGGTTAAACTAAGAAATGGTGTTGTAATTTTTTTGATATATTTCTTACGAAATATTTGTATGCAGCTTTGACTGTGAGCACAGAGTTGTATTAAAAGGTTGATTTCTTAAGTTGTTTGATATTCTTGATGGATTAGTAAGTTATATTATTGAGAGCAAACAGTACGTGGATTGTATAGTTGTAGAGAATACGGCATAGAGATGAAAATATTTAAAAAATGTTACTGCAATACACGTTCCTGTCTGAAATAATTCTCTTTGATTCTATAACATCTGCCATTTTGAACATCAATATTTAAGCTTCCAAAAATTTGGGAAAAATTTGTTGTAAGATTATCTTGTAATTTTTAGTCGCATATTTGAACTAGAAATATAAAAATTTGTAGTTTCCTTAGATAATTGAAATAGATGAGATATGGAATGGAAGCGTGCTAACTGTCGCCTTAATACTATTAAACTGCGCGGACTATCAAAGCGGCTATAGATTAAAAGTTATGCGTTTAGTCTGTAGGTAGAAACAATGGCGAGGCACCGCTGTGTGTGGATGCGATTTGCAGTAGAATGGGTGAAAGTTGGCGACCTACCTGAAAGTTGGCGGGTACCTTAAACGGAAGCGTAGCGGGAATAATGTGATGGAAAACAAACATTGCGAAGGAAAATATTGTGAGGGAAAAATATTGTAAGGGAAAATATTGTGAGGGAAAATATTGTGAGGGGAAAATATTGTGAGTGAAAAAACATTGTGTGGGAAAATATAGTGAGTGAAAATATTGGGAGGAAAAAAGATTGTGATGGGAAAACGTTGTGAATGATGTCACTTCGTGGGTGGGCAGGGGATAAATATAGAAGTCTAAGAATTCAACATCTAATAGCATTCTTAAATGAGATATCCTCTAGAACTCTCCAGATATTGAGCCAGCGGAAGGTGCAATGTTTTATAACACCTGTGTCAATTATTGTCGCGCACAAACCTCCCAGATCAAATACGACTGTTAACGCATAACAATAACACCAAACAGAACTAATCGGATAATAATTCAACAACACGGCGAAGGCTACCCAAGAATGGTCGCTAATCTAAATGCAAATGAAATAGGGAACGTCTTATTAACTTTGCTATGAGTCTGTGATAATGAGTTGGTTTGTGACCAACGGTTTTCACGAGGACTTTTATCAAGAGAAACAAACACAGATGGCGTTTTGTTGAAGGAAAATTATTGAAAAATTATTTTTTTCAGACGTACTTTCCCATGGTAACCGACGTTTTGATCCTAAGGTAAAATAACGTAATTATGATTTAATAGTAAGCGCATTTGATCGTAAGCGCATTTGATCGTAAATGACCATTTGTTCGTATTGTTTGCTTGCGATCATTTAAGAGTTACAATCATTTGATTACGATCATTTTGTGTACCATCATTTTTTTACGATAATTTTATCTTTAACACTTTTACAGGGTTACGAATTTGTTGACAATATGTGAAAACATCCTAGTAATCGGATAAATATTCGATTTATTGATTGAGCGTAGTGAAGTACTGTTTTAAATCGATAGGTTTGCATTTTGTCTATCTGTAAACTTGTATGTATGGTCCGTTTCCGTTTCAAGATGGTGCTCGTTTTTGTGGTTCGGAGAAGAAAATCGTCGTGTTTATTTGGACATTCTTATTGGCGTTGAAAAATATATATTATGGTACCTAACTACAGTTTGTTAAAACTAAAGTTTGAAAAAGTAATTGTTCTTGATATAGTGACGTTTCGATATTAAATTGTACAAATACTGATTTGAAATTTTTTTTAAATGCTCCATAAAATACACAGTTTATATTTTTGTATGCAAGTATTAAGTATCGACTAACAGTAGCAGGAGTCTGAATCTGAATAAATTAAACATTTCAAATTTTCCCCTAGAATTTGACCTCATTTCGTCAACATTTCAGAATTTCCCTAGATTTTTATGTTTCCCCTTTTCCCTGAAAAAAACACTAGTCTTAGGCCATACTATTTTTAAATATATTCCGGTGAAACATGATGTTATGGCGTCTAAAAACAATAGGATTTGGGAACATTAATTTCAATATTGGTTAGCTATCGCACCAAGATGACCGTGAATTATTTATAAAAATATGTATTGTTTTCTTTACTGATAAATACTATCGTTAACGAAGTAAAATTTTATTTTTTTAATGTTTTTAAAATGAATGAACTATTTAACTGAATTGAAAAAAGTTTATCATGAATCACAATTAGTTTAATCTTAGACAAAAATGACATTAGATAATAAAATACAAAAATTGTCTGCAAATCGTTGTATCCGGTATTAGAATGTGGAAAACAGGGCAGGGAAAACACAGTTAAGAAAGTTCCACAAATCTATACCTATCATTATTGATTTCATTGGAAAGTCACTCACCGAGAACGAACGGTCTTATTTTGCAGAATTACTGCCGGATGTATAGCAAAACCTCCATGGTACATTAAATGCATCTCACACGCACATACGAGTATGCAATTGACCAGTGCCTTGACTAGGTTTTTTTCTAAAGTGCATTTGTACAGTGAACTACCATAAAATATAAGAAAATAAGCTTACAAACTTGTATTATAATTTTACCAAACTTTGAAAAGGATGCCATTCAAATTCCATGCTAAAAAATTCCTCCGTCCAAATGACGCTCGTACTGCTCAATAGCGATTCATAAATATGTACTTTGCCTGAACAGACTATTCAATAATTACAATAGCGTATTATCCAAGGTTGATATTTTCAGTTGCGAACTTACCAAACACAAGAGGTTTTTGTGAAAAATGTTTATGTCTCTATTGCTTATATCTCTATTATGATTTGATTTATATCTACGACCTCTCTCCATGGCTATAAATGTATTCTTTTGTAAGTTTTTCGTTTTATATAATCTTTGTTTTGTATAATTTTTTTTTAATTCATACTCCTTTCTCACAAATTTAAATAACTCATTCCATGTTATGCTGTCTCAGTAAAAAGTCACAAGGAGGAAATCCACAATTGGTTTTATTTCACTATATAATACTTATGTACAAACTGATTAAATGTAAACTGTCGATTTCCCGAAAATGAATAAATAAATAAATAAATAAATGAATACCAAATCTCATAGGCGCGTTATGAATATCAGCACCTATGGGACATTGTGCCATATCTCTTAAGTTCATATAAAACACACTAGTAGCGCGAGAGCGGTATACCTGCAAACCTTGGGAATGCACCAGCTGCCTGTGTGCGCAGTACCTAATTTAATTGATACTGTAATTTTAAATTTGTATCGTGTTTTCAGTTTTTATTAATATATGTTTAATAATGTATACTTCTACATATATTAAAAAACGAACAGTTTTTAGATACTTAACGTAACTCAATGCCGATGACATTCACTTTTGAACCGACGAATTGTATATTGTTCGCAAATCTTTGGCGCAGTAATGTGATGGAATTCCTTTAGATATAGGAAAAATATGTGTAAAAGACGGTGACCGGATAACTCATCAAAATTTCAATTAAACACATAATTAAAAAGTGATGTAAGTCATGATAAGTGATTATTAATTAAAAACTAGGTTAACACTATGCAAAAACGTTTTGAGAGATCGTTTGTCATAATGTACTATATATAAAGAACCTGAAAATATGGGATGAACGGTGAAATCTAGGTGGATTAATTGGCTTTAACCTCCAGTAAGCAGTTTTATATGTTTCTATATTAATATTTTGAGGAATGGTATTATTTAAATAATATGGTAAATGTATTTATATGACAACACTCTCTCCTGTGGTTTGATGGGTTACGTAGGTTAGGTTTATACAGGGTTTTCCAAAAAGAGGTGTTATTTTGATATTCATTCGTAAAAGGTCAATGGTTTCGTTGCTTGTGTGGCACGTAGCGCCGTCTTGTTGAAAGCAAACGTTGTCTAGATCAATGCCATCCAATTCCGGAAATAAAAAAATTATTAATCATCTCTCGATAGCGATCCATTTACCGTAACTGTTGCTCCAGCCTCATTTTCGAAAAAGTAAGGTCGAATGACTCTGCCGGACAATAAACTGCACCAAACAGTCACACGTTAAAGATAGAGAGGCGTTTCAACAATAATTCTTGGGTTTTCCGAGCCCAAAAGGCGACAATTTTGCTTGTTGACGAAGCCACCGAAGTGGAAATGGGCCTCATCACTCAAGATGATTTGCATTTGATTCACTCGAGTGAATTTTAATAATTTTAATGCGCTGTTGAAGCGTATATCGTTCCATTTTTATTAATGACGTAGTATCTACTTGTCAAATGTTAAAAAATGACAGCTTCAAAAGTAACATCTACTGAAATAGCGGGCTATTCAAAATATCACATCTTATAATAACCTGTAGTTTTTTCATTGCTTTTAATGACTTTATATCACTGTTTAAAGGTGTTTTGAATTGTCATTTTGCTGAGTTATAATGGAACCGTAAAAGACCAACAGAGAATTTATTTTTTTGCCGAGGGAATTTTTTCTCTCCATTTTTAATCTCGCGATTGAACTCCCAATGAGATTGCCACGAATCGCCACTGTACGTGACTGTTATTGCACACAATTTATCGATGACACTGTCATGCCCATGGATAATAAGTTTAATATTAGTACAATTCGTTATCAAAGGAAATTAAGTATTAAGAAAATGAAGTAAGCACGATTGTCGTTGGTCGTTAGCTCATTAGTCATTGGTCATTAGATTCATTTGGTATTCCTACAATATTTTGTTTACCAAGATTAATATTTCTATCTAGAATTACATTTTGATTTAAAAATCAACTAGTGAAAAAGATTTTTCACTATAATACATCTATTTTTAAATGTTTTAAAGTATTTTTCACTATAATATAAAATAATTTCACAAGGTTTTTTAACTACTATTTTTTTGGTTTGACTGGGGATTGTACCTTTCTTCACATGGACTGGAGTCGACAACTCTACGAGTCTCGCCAATGCCAGCAATACCAATCGGGTAGGACTGACCGACCTGTATTTCATATGTTAACAACTGTAATGTCATCCGATTTCAGAGAAATATTTGCTTGTGCATATGTGAACCAATTGCATTGATAGAATGCACTGTCATCGATAACTAGTCTATCTCCCAGGTTACAGGTTTGCATTCATTAAAAATTCATTACCGAAAAGAAAATAGAAAATCAAATTAAAAAAACATGTACGTGGTTATTCCAAATTTTGAAGATGCGGCCGTAGAGGTAGGTGTACTATAACAATCATTTCCATTTCGATTGTCTGTTATGTAAGTTATTTCAGTGTGTAATAATTATTCACGTTCAATTAACTTTAATTTATTTTCAAAATTAGACCTTGATCTAGAGAAGAATAATTCAGACATAAAGTAAATACCTACCCATAGCACAAAATTTTAACAGTCGTTTTCAAAATTGGAATTATAATCCCGTTATTATTTAATTTAGGTTATCTGTTCTATGATTTAGTCCTGGATGAAATCTGGTTTAATAAAATCAAATTTGTTTGAATTAAATTCTCATTTTCAAAATTGGAATTGATTGCGTGGATAATTCAGAAAAAAATATTTAACACATGTCTACTATGCCTATAATATAATATTTTCAATCGAAAACTTTTTTATTAAAGATTATTTCTGATTTTTTAAGATTGATTTTGAATGTATAATAGTGGAGTGGTCAGGTTTATATAAACTCGAATTTAAAGTCCACGTTTTCATTGTGGTTGTAGAAGGTATATAAATCATTTTGGAATTCTTGAACGATGACGTCATCTGGGTATTACCATGTAGTCAGAGTGACAAATGCATTTTTAATTGGGTAATAAATGCATGGTTTATCTAATACCAGAGTTTGGTAAATTAACTCATGATTTTTATTTATTCGGTTTTATGCCCAGCTCGGCTTTTATATGGATTATAAGAACATAATAAACTAGTGAGCTATCGAAAATAATATACACAGTTTTTAAAGCGTGAAAAAACATTAAACTAATAAACTAAATATATAACAATATTAGTAAAATATTTAACATAGAAACTAGAACAATACTAAATGTAAGACAAATTACTAAAACTACATTACGAACGTTACTTTAATTTGTAGGATTCAACAAAGTGCTGGTTTAGATTACACTTAATTGTATAAATGGTGTCAGTAAATATATCAATAGTAACCCCATACCTGTTGGTTAATGAGTGTGTCTGATAGTTGGTTGTGTATGTATTGCTGAAGAATGTTACATTTTGTCTTGTGTTCCTAGTCTGTAAATGGAATTCAACAGTGGCGACGATGGCAGGACTGTAAATTAAGTTGTTAATGACATAATTCATGATCAGTTGCTTTTATTCGCATCTTATATCTCTGTCTGTTTTCTTTTTGTTTCTTCTTGTTTGTTCTACTTAACCTTCCCTTTTCTAAAAATTGTACCTATTAACCTATTAACTCCCACCTATGTATTGTAAGTTCCTCTCGCCCTACAATGAGTTTTGTAACTCATCGGGATTGCTCTAGCAAGAAATAAAAATATTATAAAAAAGTATGTTTAACAGTTTAAAGTGTTTTATTTTGGTTCTATAGAAATGGAGAGTATTTTTTTTAAACTTTAATATAAATCATTTTAGATTATTTTTAAATAATGTTTGAACTTGTGTGTTTTTATGTGGTCTAAAAAATATTATGTTTCTAACTAAGCGAGAATTTATTTCTTCGAGTTTATTAAAATTGTACGATAATTTTAAATAGACCAACTAATGTTTTATTCAAATCAGTTTCAATATTTTTCTACACGAACCTGCATCAAGCTTATTTTTTTAATATTTATAGGCACTACATACGAGATTTCTTGGAAGAAAGTTCGTGACATGGAAGAGTTTGCCTGTTTGCCGAAGAAAGAAAGGCTTCAGGAAATGTATATTATTATTTTAAATATATTTGAACTTGAAAAGCTCTTTATAAGTGAAGGAAAACAGATGAAAAGCAGAGGTGGGCTTGCTAATCAATTGTATATATTTTTGTGACAACTTGTAAATACTGGAGGGAGATAACAAAAATATGCATAAATGAATAAGTAGACAAGTAAGACATTTGTGCAAAAGGTGATTTATATTTATGCGTGTTATTAAACAAAAAAATAATTAATTTCGTTTCATGATGACTTACAAGTACTATATTGATGTGTTAGGACGTGTTGTTTTACAGAATTGGAACAATTTAAATTATGTTTCATGATGAGTTACAAGTACTATATTGATGTGTTAGGACGTGTTGTTTTACAGAATTTGAACAATTTATCAAATTTAAAAGTTAATTTTCAAGCTTTGTGAAATTTATGTTACTATATTAAATGCTGACTTATAAAGAATCTCTTCAATTTATTTGAAATCCGGTTAAAATGGGATTGCAGGCCTTCCACTTAATGCTAGTTTTTTTTTTTTAATAAAAAGTGTTTTTAAAAAATCAGGTCAAATAAAACGATGCATTCATACATACACGAAAATGTGAATACTCGTGTTAGCTAAAAATAGAACGCTGCTAGTCGAAACCGGCGAGCTTCACTCGGGCTAGCAGAAATCCGAACGCATTTAGCGCGCGAGCGTGACTCGTTCAAAAGCATTAAGTGGTTAACGAATGCATTAACAAGTTTCCTGATAAACTTTTAGTATATTTCTAATATATTTCTTTTACGATGTCGGAACACGTGTTCGAAGACCAAAATTACCAGTAATTTGGAGAGATTCTTAATAAATTGTCAATACTCGTTTTTCACCGTGCATTATTTCAAGTTGCTTCACAAAACAGAAATAATAACAGAACTTGAAAATTAACTTTGAAATTTGATGAATTGTTCCAATTCTCTGAAACAATCCGTCCTCAGAGTTATTTTACCGTCTAGCTTGTATGAAACGAAATACTGTGTGCCGCGAGTATGCTGCCCTGCTATGGCAGTTATATGTAAGCCAAACGGCGCGGGTTATTCTTGCAATACCTTTATTCGATTCTAAAAACTTCTACCACCATAATTATAAGCGAAAAATATTGCTTGCAAAATGATGTAGGATTTAACTGGCAGAGGAATTGAACCCAGGAACATTTACTTGATGGGATCCCGACGTATTTATCAAATCAGTTACTGACCGGGTATAATAAAGGAACTCTTAATTAATTGCTCTGCCAACTAATTTGAATAAAATCACTGGAACGTATCTTAGACTGGAAAAGATTTAAATGAAGTTATTAATGCGTTACGATCAATATTCTTTATCTCCGGTTACTGAATCATCAGAATTAACAGAACTTTTGAACGTTCAAGGTTAAGTTCACCTTTTCATAAAAACTTTCTCATTACTTCTCACGCAAAATCACGGGATATTATAAATGTTGGATTTAAATTGCATATTGGTTAAAAATGCAAATCCTTAAAAGATAACAAAATCTGATTTTTCTTAAAATAAATACTCATTTAAAATATAGAATATGTAAGTCTTTAAGAAGTTATAAGTACTTTGTTCCTTGACTGAATTCTTGATAACATCAGTTCCAATTTTGAAAACGAAAAATAAAATAACATAACAACGAAATCGGGCCATGTCAAGAGTCAGAATAATAAAAGAGTATGTATGAGAGGATGTATGAATGTGAATGAGGCAAGAAGTGTGTGCCAAGAAGTTTGAGCAATACCGCCTACCCCTGCGGGGAAAAGGCGTGATGGTTAGTTAGTTAGAAAAATAAAATAATTTTCTGTCAAAATATTATATTACAGACAGGTAATTTTCATTTTTTTGAATTTTCGACTCAGTTACAATTTTGAAAATGACACTTATATTCTAAACAAATGAGAGGTCATTGAACGTAAGTTACAATCACTGACAGACAGACCCACAATCGAAATTAGTTCGTTCGTTTACACTTTGCAATTGTTTAATCACTAATTTAATTTCATCAGAGATAGCGGAAGGGAGATTAACCATGACTACATACCCAAGTAAATCGCATCTACGCACAGCGGCACCCCGCCTTTGTTTCTACCTACACCCAATTCAAATGAAAAAATGAAAAAATTAAAAAATCGTATTTTATTATATAAATGCAACTTAGGCATTTTTGGAGAGATTTGTAAAATATTTTCAGAATTATGGCTTAGTTATTAACGTTTTTTAATATTAGCGCATTCTTATATTATAACATTCTTACTGACACTCTTTGAACGCTTACTATTGAGCCATAACCGCTTGAATAGACCGTGCAGTTTGGTCGTAGCACGGCGACACTTCGCAGGCTTTCACGCCGTGTGCCTCTTTTGTTTTTGTTATATTTATATCAACTGTGTTTTGGCAAAACACTTCAAGCAATATTTTTGGGATTTTTCTCAGTGGTTTCAAATGGAATCATCTTCAAAGTTCATTATGGTAGAGTAGTTTTTGGTGATTAAGGTATTTTTAATACTAAAACTAAATTGATTCATAAATGTTGTTTCGATAAAACCGTAGGAGAAATTAGTCAACCCTCACAATATCTCACATTTATATGTAGAATTGCAATATTTTGAATTTTGAAAAACATATAACCATAATATTCGATTAATAAACATAAAATATTCGTTTTTCACGTCTCCTGTAATGTTTTCATTTTGTGGCTTGAAGATTTTTACCAACCCACAGTCCATATCTTAAACTGAATCCTGTTCAATGCAAAGGACGGGTTGTTTCGGAGAATTTAAACAATTCTTCAAATTTGAAAGTTTATTTTCAAGTTCTGTGAAAGATTTTTTCAAGTTCTGTTATTATTTCGGTTTTGTCAAGCATCTAGCCTATAATGATATAATAATAGAACTTTAATAGGACTTTCACAGAACTCGAAAATTCTCTGAAACAAAACATCCTTAGGATGGGTTGGTTGGCATAATTTGAACAATTCATAAAATTTCACAGGAAATTTTCAAGGACTGTGAAAGTTCTATTCAAGTTCTATTATTATTTCAGTTTTGTGAAGCAAATTGCCCATGTTGATACGATAACAGAACTTCAATAGAACTTTCACAGAACTTGAAAATTAACTAGGTAGTATTTAACATGATTATTATCGCTTTTTCGAACCACCGCCACCGTGTTAACCTTTTATCACACGCGTGCGGTATTTGAAACCGCACCTATGTTTGTTTGTTAGTTAATTTGGCAACGTCACCGATATTCCAGGATATTCCCGAATTGCCTCGGCGGCGTTCCTACGCGTTCGTGACGTTATACGTGATTTGCGCGTTGTGGTGTATAGTAAGCGTGTCAGTCTAGAATTTGACTTGTGTTCCCGGGTATTCAAAGTATTTATTTTACACGCTTAATTGTCTGTATTTTTAATTGAAACCGACTGAATTGCTCTTGACTTACGAACTGTGAAGTTCAAAGCAAACTGAAGTTGAGATACCAATTAGTTATCGATGTTTTAATGTTTCACGGTTAAGGAGAACAATCAACCTACAAATTCAAAACACTATTATATCTGTCGGCGGTTGCAGTAAAATACGCAATAAAAATGCCACGTTCGGACGAGGCAGAGGTATTCAATTATTTAGAGAATGATTGATGTTTAATTTTTTTAAATATTAACTAGACTCAGAAGGTCCCGAGGAAAATAATTTCCCTCATGGCCCACGTCATCTTTGGAATGTCGTATTTTTAAGTTTTTTTTTTTTAATTTATGTTGTTTTTGAAGAATATACCTATATATCTATATATTTGTAGAGACGGTAATTATATGAAATTCCCTCGATAGAAAAAAATTGCGAAGCATCCTCCCAAAATTATTAAGAACACATTTTGTTCCGTTATTTAACAATTAAAGGTGTTCCGTAACGCCAATTGCTTTTGACAGGCCGTGTACTAACCAATCGTATCGTCAGAATTTGAACTGTGTAGTTTAAGTTCGCACAAGTCAGCTAAAACGACGGAAAGCCGTGAGCCGAGCCAGTTGAAAAAACACCGTTCGTCCCGCCAAATCTCGATCGCCGGTTGTCTAATCGGAATAATCCTAAGACGTATTTTTATCGCAATTTACTTTAAAACAACAAGTGCTAAAGAACCACCAGTTCAGTTCCAGTGCTGACAGATGAGGCTGATGCAGATTTCACCATCATTTCACCGGTAAGTTGCTTGTGAAGTAACGTTACGCATTGTGTTTTCGCATTCGCCTGTCAAAAACCATATAATTAATTTATTTGTTATCTGTGTGGAATAGCCCTTGAGTCGGCTATTCCAACCCCTGTTCGTTTTTCGAACAAAAGGTATGCGAAAAATTCAGTGTATCTTTAAATTCAACTTGTAGAGAGATTTTTGCTCTATTAAACGGGTCGTGTTTTATTATTTTTTTCAGAATTTTCGATTTTAATTTTTTTATTTATTTATTTCTAGCAAAAACAATTTGGAAAAATGCAGCATTTAATTCGCCAATTAACCGAGCTCTTCATACTCTAAATAATATTTGTCAAAGCTCTAACATTGACATTTTTTCGGATACACTGCCCAAATTCAAACGTTGCATCATGTCAATAATTTAAACTGTTCAATGCGCATACATACAGACACACACGAACACAAACACTCACACATACATTACACGCACTCCTATATACTACACACGTCAGCTGGTAATTAAGTAATAAACATACCACTTAGCAGACATTACAAGGAAACATATCATAGGTACTCAACATGAAGTATCTTATTCCTGTATATTGTTTCATCTCTGTAAATCATGTACTGTTTGTTTCTATAATATAAAATAAAATAAAATAATACATATATTTGGACAATAGATAGGTAATTTCTGCATGTCTGCAGGATCTACCTCAATATAATTCCATTTATATTTATTTATAAAGATATACAAAGGTACAAAAATATTATTAATCGTTTTTAATATTAGCACGCTCCCTATATAATCGTTTATACTGTTTTTTTCATAATTTCAGAGGCAACTTTTGTACATATTTAAAAACTAATTTTGCTCTGTGTACTGTGTAAATATGATTAAATAAAACATAAATAACATAAAAATTTGGAAAGGACGAAGACTTTTTTACCTAATACCATGACGAAATGCACCAATACCAGAATGTAAAATTCAATGTCAGAATTTGTACATGGAACACTTTTCCATCGTCCTCATAAAACACTCGCTTTTTTGATAATTTATTAGGAACTCTTTGAATTCATTCGTTAAAGGCATGCAGTCCCATTTTTAACAGGAAAACGAAAAATTTGAACAAATTTAAAATACTTTTATATCAGTAAGTTTTCTCCGTACGTCAATGGAGGTGACTGACATATGAATCTTCCCTCTCACTGCGGTGTAAGGCATTGGGTTGAGAGAGTCCGTCCGGAGAGATCAAAGGGTCTCCTTCAACTAGCTTCTCTTGATCCAGCCTGCCACGAAGCTGGTGGGCAGATGATTTCACTGTCAACACCTGGACAAACCCATGAACTCGAGCACCACTGTAAACGCAGCGAACCACTTGGGGTGACCTATCTATACACAGTTAACAACCGTGCGACTAGTATGAAAAATTCTGCTTGAGATATTGTTGTGTTCCCACAAACAGTTCTCCAACTCGTCGTGGAAGGAGATTTTAAATAATAGGTTCTTTGTGTTAAAACAGGGATTTATTAATACTTCGCGTATTACAATGGTGACTCGATAGTCGACCTAACGCTGGCTAAATGAGATCTGAAAACAACAAGTTTGTCTGGGAGCATTCTAACTGGTCCTGGCGACTACTGGCTACTAGCTGCCATCTTGCGGACTTCCAAGAAAGCTCTATGCACTGCCCTCTATGAGTTTATCTGTGAAGCTCTTACTTCCCAACAAGATATGCGTATGTGAGATAATACTTTGGTGCACAGTACTTTGACAATTATTCCGTCATCCCATTTGATTGGAATAGTGTAACTAATATTGCGCTTCAGCAACGAACCGCCTGGAGCACCTGTTTATTATAAATATAATTATTTGCACCGACCTTTTGAATAGAATTATCCCCCCTGGATTCGATTGGTGACAATGTGCAATTATATTTTTGTAACGTCAACTAATAACGTGTTATGAAAATGGTATAATTAATTAATTGATAACTTCCGCCATTACGACAATCATTGGAAACCATACGATGATTGTTTTCCAGGCTTTGAATTGATCTGACAGTCATTAATGATGGGAGGTTTTAGCAATTTTAAAGCAATCACATTCAATCACTTCATACAAAGCTGTTCGGAAAATATTTGCAATATTTAAGTTACTGCTGCGATCATTGATAATATATACAAAGGGAAATATGTGGCATGACTATTAAAGCACATGTAGAAAAATGAGTATTGCTGATGTATTAAAATCGTGTTAAAAACGTGATAGCAAGCCATTTCTTCGACATCCTCATAACGGTGACCGGATAAATCATCAAAATGATAATTCATCACATCTTTAAAAAGTAATATAAAGTCATGGAAAGTGATGAAAAAAAAACTTTTTTAACTAGGTTAAGTAGGTTAGGTTAGGTTAGGTTTGGTTAGGTTTAAATATTTTTTTTCATCGTTTTTAATGACTTTATATCACTTTTTAAATGTGTGTCGAATAGTCACTGTGTTGAGTTATCATGGAACTCCTCATAACACATTCATGTTTTACTGATAGTTTGTGAGGAAATCTGTCAATTAATCCGTTAAAGGCCTGCAGTCCCATTTTTAACAGAATAATGAATAATTTTACCAGATTTTTAATAAATTTTCAAGTTTGAGGCTTACAAGTTTTCTCCGTGCAGCAATGCAATGATAGTCATGCATTTGTGTAGGTAAAAAAAAAAATATATATATATATATATACGATTTGTAGTAGAATAGGTGAACGATGTTGGCGACGACACGCGTTTATGGTTCATCTCCCTTGTTTCTTTTTAAAATACATTTATTTGTATTTCATTTTTGTTTTCAATAATGAAATACAAATATTGAAAGCAAAAAATAACCCACTTCCCGACATCCGATTGAGCTGGAACTCGGCAGATAGACTCGTTGTCGATGTCAATGCATTATATCAAATTTTGGTGCCAATCACGCATATACCTACACACGGACATATATGTATTTCTCTGAAATCGGATGATATTGGAGCAGTTAATATACGAACTAGTAATTTACTAATTGCATTTATATGTCAAACGGGAATTGGCTCAATTGTTAGCATGATTAGCTCGAATCTCTGGGGAGGATGGTTCAATCCTCAGTCAAATCAAAATATATATACATTTATAATTACATCTATTAATAAAAATAGAAAAAAAAATATTTTGGTAGGTTATTTTTTAAATGAATTTTTTATGAAAAATGCCTTAGCTGACCAAATAGAAAGAATTTCACGGTTAAAAAAATTGACCATGAATTTGTGTAAACAAATTTGTTTATTGACATGGTTGGTTGATCGTTGGCCCTATGGAACTTTTTGCATAGTTTAAATGTTTTTTGCTTCTGTATTTCCCTTGTAAGTACGTTATTTCTTTGTACTAACCTTGATGTTGACCAAATTGTACGCCACAATTGCAAAATTGCGTTGCGAAATTGTACAATTACGCATTAACAATAGAAACACGTTTAGCATGAATAATTATGATTTTACTCGCACAGATCCGTGAAAAATTACGGGATATTGCATCTGTCAATATTGATATAAATTTTTTTTTACTTATTTTATCGCTTGTCTGAATTGTTCCAACAATCAATTCCAATTTTGAAATAATTGCAATTCTAAATTCTGGAGTTCATTGAACTGGGCTTCATTTAAATTTTTTTTGAAATACAAATATACCCGGGTAAATTGACAATAGTTTGAAAATATCACATTACCATCACGGTAAGCGGAAAATGTTGCTTGTGTCGTGATGGAGGACTTAGCCAGCCGAGTAATTGAGCTAGCGACCCAGTAGCGGTGCCATCTTAGCCACTGGCCGGTATTATTAAATCATACATCCCTGAGGAAAATGATTTACATCAGGTTCATCTTTGAGAATGCTGTGTGACCCGTTCACGTTTGGCGTATTTTATGACTATGGTGCCGAAGGGATCAATGACGCTAGTTCCTCGGAGCATCTTCCATTGAAATACCGGTAGAACAAGGAAATGCATCCAACTTCTCGTCTGTACCCTAAAGATTAAAATCGGCTTGCTAAAAAAAGAGAAATTTTTAACAGCCTATTTCTGCACAAATTTAAGGATTTTGTAAACATTAACCTATTTATTTTTAAATTAAAAGTAATTTCATTTTATATGTTAATTGGTTTTATTGATAATATGAATAAATAATTTTAAACATCATATAAACAAAAACGTCATCGCATAGCCATAGTTTGATAATGGCTCAGAATGCCTGCACAGCTTGGTCACAATAATAAATAGCAAAATACTTTATACAGGGTGTATCGGCACGTACCCGACAAACTTTAACCAGCTATTCCATAGCACATTTGGAGTAAAAAATGTTATTGGCACTTTGCTGTCCGGTAACATTTTTTTTAATAAAAAATTTACTATTCAAATTTTCACCACATGTTACCAATGTTTTATCCTTTGTCAAAGTTTGAAAACCCGTCTGGCAATATTTTGTTCGAGTTTCGTTGAATAATGTACGTACGTACCTACGTTGGCGCGCTTTTACAATCACAACGAAATGGCACGGCACCATTCGTCTCATTTTTAACTATTATTATTTAGTGTGTACGAAAGAGCGAGGACACTTTTTGACACACTTGCTAATAACAGCTGTTGAACACGAGAAACAATGCAAATGACAGTGACGGAGTGTGGATTTTTTGTTTATTTTTTGTTTTTAATGGAAAAAATGTTACCGGACAGCAAAGCGCCCATAACATTTTTTACTCCAAATGTGCTAAGGAGTAGCTGGTTAAAGTATGTCGGGTACTTGCCGATACACCCTGTATAATTAGAGACCCCGCAGAGGAGAGGCAATTCCGTACCAACATTTGCAGAAATAAAATTCACTACGGAATATGGAGTTGTCACGGAGGTGCGCATACGAGAGACTTTTTAGTTGGAAGACTTTTATTTGCTGAGACTGTTCTAACTAATTAACCATCACGCCTTTTCCCCGAAGGGGTAGGCAGAGAGGATGCACACACTTCTTGCCTCATATGCTTCGTCTCATACATACTTTTCGATTATTCTTGTCCTGACATGGCCCGACTCAAGTATCTGATTCACTTGATCGTGCCATGACTTCTGCTACCATTCACTTTTGCGTCATATATTCTCCTTACACTCCTTTTTTAGTTTGCTGTACTTGCACAAACCATCTAAACGTCCCTTTTTTAATCTTACTCACTCCGTTTACTTCAGCCTTGAATTCTTTGCGGATCTCCACATTTATCACACGATCATACATGGTTTTACCGCCTCAGGGATCTCATTTATACAGCATTTAGTCTACTTTCATCCTTGCTAGCTTTACAAGCAATCCATTGCAGACTGCTAGCTTCGCGTCTTTGGAATTTTTTTGGCGAGCACCTACTGCGTTCAGCCCTCAATTGATGGAGTTACCTTCATTTAGCCTTCTTCCAATATCTCTGTCAGCCTTCCCATCTCTCGTAAACATAATTCCAAAATACACAAACTCATCCATCATCTTCCTTCTTACTTTCGAATCTTTACATTGGCAAAGAAGTGATTTAGTAGAGGAATGTCGGCAAGTACCTGACTATTCAGAACTGGTTTCATTTATCGTGCAATTTCTTCCAGAGACGTCCCAGATTTCTTCTTCTATTAACTTGACCGTCATGCAATATTCTCCGGTTCGATTTGACACTGGCCTTGCAAGCTTTCCGGAACTCGTCACTACGTACTATATACTACATTCTGTTTACTTCGATCGTTCTCTGTTGATTGCATGCCTTACTGACATACCAACAAGGTTGGTATATGAACTTAGTAATTACATACTTAGAAAGTAGTTCAATTTTAATTGAGATTATAATGTGGTACTATATCACAGAGATGCAACATTGATACAGTGCAGTGGGTATGCATTCTATAGCCCAACACAGAAATGTCGTTCGTTCTAGTCGAGAGACGCGAAAGTCAATGTTTTTGATAAACCCGTCCAGAGTATCTAAGCATGGACGATCGATAAAACATTATATCAATACGATATTATATCAATACAATATCGTGGGATGGGGAGGCTGTGCAGCTTCAATTATTTATCCCGTAATCTTAATTCAAAAACTGCTACTAAGGATTATATTAAAATGTCACCCATCTCACCCTCAGACACACTTTTAAAAAAATTCGCAATCCTAGACATTAGACAATTATACGTTAAGACAATTCTCATACACATAAGGAAAAATGATTCAAATTATTACTCAAAACTCAATACAATATTTGCACCCGCTATTCATCACACCAAAAATGTAAAATTCCTCCAACAAAAACAGCCTTCGCCCAGCGACAGTTCTCTTATATAGCGCCTAAAATTGCTTACTGAGTATTGATATTAAGACATCGAAAACTGATGATCTTTATGCCATTAGTGTACAGAACTGGTTATTTGCTCAGGGAAGGAAATATTGCCTTACATCTTAAAACTGTTCTTATTTTTTCATATTTCTCGAGTAAAAATTTTATCTCTAAATTAACTTTAAAAAAAAACTTTATATTTCGCTAATGCGATTATTCTTATTTTTATTTCTATTATCCCTAACATTATCTATTATTTTTATTTGTATCCTACCTTATTTTTATTTTTACAAGATTCACCTACTTCAACTCCTTTCCTGTATGTGATCATGTACCTAATATTATATATTAAGAATTGGTTTAATTTATGAAGGGATATAACTATTTTCAAGAATGCCTGACATCATTAAATTAAGTTCATTTGCTTTATTATTCTTTTTTTTCATTTAAATTCTGTTTAAAATTTATTTTTAAAATAATTAATTAATTTATCTTTATTTTCATCTCTTTCTTATTTTCAGTTAAAGTACCTATTACCTATTTTACAAATACATTACATTTTACAAAATAATATATTAACAAATGAATCTTGTATTACATTTATATAATTATATACAAATTTCGACTACCATAATACGGACATGTGTGGTAGTCGAAAAGCATGTAAAAAAAACTGTATTCAAATATATTTTATGAAAAAAGAAAAAATATATATATATTGAAGAAATCCTTCATCTATGGTCAGTTAGCGATATTTGCGAGCACGTTCATATGATTCCGAGAGTCAGTACACAAAAGTCACTGCTTTTAACGCGACCACTGTTGTGTCAGATAAGCGGTCAATATGCACAACTTTTTTAATAATGTAGTTCTTTGTGCAAAATAACTCTTTTATTAATACATGCATATGAACTAACGAAGTTCGTAAAATTGAAAGAAAATGGGAATATCATCCATAAACTTAAATAATTCATCTAAGACGCGATCAATTGATTCCGTACCAGCTTGGAGAAAAAAAAGTACTTGACGTTTAGGAATGTCAATTCACAGACAGCTGCGCCAGTGTTGCCATCGTATAATGGTTTCCTATCAATATCTGTTCGAGTATCGACAGCGCAACCGTGCTCCGGATTTTATATGGACGGCAGGTAATTTTTACCGCTCGAATTTAAAAAAAAACCTCAATGTTGCATTTTGCCTTTATGCTCCTCAAGAATATTTGGACATAGATTTCCAAATGATGAACAGTTAAGGCCCCGTAGTAAGCATTCAAAGATGGTGTGAAAGAGAGATTTGTAAATACGAATGTTAGAGGGAGCGCGCAAATATTTAAAAAAATTATAATAATTAAGCGAAAATTTTTAAAATATTTAGTAAAATACGACTCGTTTGAAATATAGCAAAAATCTCTCAACAAATGCTTTAGTTGCAATAGAACAAAACGTTTTAATAATTTTCGGAGCTTACTTTGCGATTTTTCTCTATCGAAGGAATTTCATATAATTAACGTTTCGGCATAGCAAGTGTATAGATATTATCAACACATATATTTTTTTTAAATTAAAAAATTTATAAGTACAGTTTAATTTGAGCAAAACGGTAACAGCCATAGACATATGAATATTAGTAGACCTGCCCTAAGTGATTAAAAGCGTATTATCCCCACTCCCCATACCGGTTCCATTGGAGCCGGCTGTGCTAGCGTATGGCCTCAAGTGAATTTAGAAAACGTGACGTCATCATTCTTGTGCGAACTATGGTCGAGGCATCATCGGTTCATTTTACGAAATAACACGGCAAAATGGTGACTTGTACTATGAAAACTTGTAAAAATAGATGTGAAAAAGAGAATAAACCCAATTGTCGTATTACATTCCATATGTAAGCATCATTTTAAGCTTATTCACGTCGTATAATATGAATCAGTTGTAGAAACATATACTATCATACCGAGCCAACATTGGTCGAATGTAGCGATTCTCACGTGTGCGCATCGTTGTTACTGGGAAGTAAATTATGAACACTTATAAAAGTGTCTTAACTAAATACGTAAACGAAATATTCGACTCTGAAAATAGAAGAAATTTATTTTGCCGAATTTGGACTTCGCAAATTTATTCATAACGTGACGAGTAATTTGCGCTCCCATGTAAAAATGTCTATTCATTCAAAAGCAGATTTTACTTTTAAGAACTAAATGGTGATATTATAAGGCGAGATGCCTATATACTATCAGATTGATTTATTGACGAATCACAGTCAGCTTTACCCTCTTCGTTCTTCAACAGTTGATTTTACCTCTCATCCTTAATTTCTAGTCTATTAATATTCATATGTCTGTGGTAACAGCAATATAAATATAAATAAGCACGAGTGCACCACTTTCAAAACTCGAACAGCAGAACTTTCTGTCGCCATTTCTCTAAGCAAAAAATCTTATTCTGTTCAAAGCAAGTTGAAGGGAAAACATGATATTAGTTGAGGTTCTAAACTAATTAAGACATTCTTTTTGCCAATAACTTTTGCATTTCTATTTCTAAATAAATTTGTTAACTTCTTGACACTCCAACCATCGACCATTTTTTAAATGCCTTTATAAAATAATACTTATATTATATCATATTATATTATGTAATTAAAAACTGTTTTATTTTATTAATGTAATTCGTGTATCTTTTTTTATTAATAAATAAAAAAATAAAAAAATATTATCTTTTTAACCTTATCACATAGCTGTCATGTTATGCATATGACCGCCGACCACATTCTCGCCATCTGCACATATGGAAATCTGTCAATGTATTCGTTAAAGCCCTGCAGTCCCGTTTTTAACAGGATTACATATAATTTGACGAGATTTTTAATAAATTAACAATATTTTATATCAGTAAGTTTTTTATGTGTGCTTGAACTGGCTTTTGATGATACTTCCCAATCTTCCTCTACCCCATCTCCTAACCTTCCCCACTACCTTCAGCATCGAAACATAACCCAATCGGGAACAGTTGGGACTCTAGTACGGTATTTTTTTCTGACGAAAACTTGGTCTGTTATAAATTTAAAAATGTTACTCGTTACTTCCGTGTAAAACAAAAAGGTATTGCGAATTATTCCAATAAAGAATTGATAATTACATTTAATGTATGCATGAATGCAGTATGTAAATTGCAATCTAATACCACTCGCAAGGTGATTCTGTTATTTAATATTCGTCTCTGGTAAAGGTACAATGCACAATGTCAAGACCAATTTAATTTAGCATAATTTCAATTATTTTAACAATTCCTTATTGTGGTAAGACAATACTAGTACCTAGTTGTCTGGATTTGTTATGATATAATTTGCAAATTGAAATTATCTTAAAGATTCATTTTTTTAAACTTAATTATAACTAGTTTTTTTACCTCTTTCTTCTTTATTACAACGTCGCATCTTGTCTTTTTTATTATATAGACATTAAATTGAGATTTAAAAGCAGTGTAAATAAAATATTGCAAACTGGACAAAGCATACTCATATGTAAAGCATTTAAGCATTAAAATGAATCATCAACATTAAAAAGTGTTTTTTTCAACTTTGAGGATTTAAAAAAAAAAAATCGGAAGTTTCGCCACAATACGAATATGTCAAAACATACAAATAAATAGTAGTATATCTGTGTGTAAGGATATATAGCCAACCTTATGATTCCAGAGATAACCTAATTTTTAATGTCAGTGCCATACAATTTTTTTCTTAAAAAAATGATAACTCCTTAATTTGTACACGCAATTGCTTCATACGAAATTTTATAGGATAATAATGATCAGCAGAATCTATTTCTAGCCAAAAACATACCCTTGAAAATTCAAGTCTCTATGTCTATGAAAGGCGATTTTCAGCCCACTGTGCGGCGTTGCTAGACTTTTCTCTACTTTCTATAAATATAATATGCATGTATTATATGTATAAACCTTCAGGAAGAAATTTTCTAAGACTGAGGTCAAACAAGCGCAAGTTTGTGAGTTCTGAGTGACGTAATTGTACTAGTGGGTCGGCAGTCAAATCATTTTGCTTCGCCGTGTGGCACAAACCGGACTTTTATATGAAATCCAATGTAGCGACTCAAAAAACGTGACTCACAACTCACAAAATTATGCTCGCTTGACCTCAGCCTTAACGATAGTGGAAACCCTATCAAAATCCGTTGCGTAGTTTAGAAGAACTAAACGCACAAACAGACAGACGCGGAAAGCGACATCGTTTCATACTATTTAAAGTATAAAGATATGAACATTAACATTAACTTGGGCTGTATTCTGAGCACGAATGGACTCAATATAAGTAACATTTTCCGGGTTCCGTGGAATTTAAGAACTATTGATTGTATTAGCAAGGAAAACATGTGATGGTAGAAGATGTGTGGGAAGTCTACATGAAATTAAAAATACAATGGAGATAAACAAGCTTAAAAACTACATCAAAATATGTACATGAAAATTATAGACAAGAATGGAAAAAAAGGAATACACGGTAGTACAAAGTTCAAAAAGAAATAAAGGAGAATCAAAAACAAAAAACCTCGAGTTAAATATAATTTTTTAATATTTATCTGAAGTTTATTGCTAGAACACCATTTGAAAAGGTTATTAAGGTTCTCTTCCAAGATAAAACAGTCGTCCACATCATTAATGAACTTAAAAAGCTTCATATAATCAGAAAATAGTAAAATTTTGACACTGTAGAAAATGCTAGTATCGTCATTGATGAATATGATAAATAATAAAGGTCCCAGGTGCAAACCTTGGGGAACACCGCTGGTAGCAATACATTCTTAAGATATACAGCCATTGATCATAACAAAAAGAAATCTATTAGAGTAATTAATCAACCATCCAAATAAATTGCCACATATAATAAGACGAGGAAATCATGAAAAAAGAATTTATACCAAGACAACCTACACTCTACAAATACGAAAATATGGGAATTAACAAACATGAAGATGAGGAAATTGAAAAAAATGAACGGGGAGAAATTAACAAACATGAAGATGAAGAAAACAACAACATGAACATGAGAAAATATACAAACATGACGTTGAGGAAATCAACAAACATGAAGATGAAGAAATCAACAAACTTGAAGAAGAGGAAATAAACGAACATGAAGAGAAAGATTTCAACAAAATGAAGAAGATGAAATCACGATGTAACAATGACACAACTACCTACAGTCTATCTCGAACAAGAATCCTTAGTGAGGGGATGGTGACATTAAATAAACTACTATACTTTGTATTTATAGTTATAAACAAATTAAAAAGATCAATGGTTGCAGGGGTGTTTTAGACAGAGGTTTCTATTCAAAGATATATAAGAATTGTTGTTTGACATATTCATATTTCTGCCTATCTCAACTGCCAACGTACCGGCATTTGGGCGTTGCAGGATATAATGAACAATAAAACAAGGCATTGTTCTTCGACCTTAAAATGGGTGGACAATGAAGGTTTTTATCTGTGAAAAAATAACACTTGTCACTTATTATGCTTCGTATTATTAAAATTAAATAATTTATGCACGCTTCCGTTGTTATTAAAATCAAAATAATTTAACATTGCGATGTGAATAATGTGCTATGTGATAATAAGTATTAGTACCTATTTAAAGAATCGAAATGAAAAGAATAAAATTTAATATAGGATTTTCCAATAAGAGTTGTTATTTTGATATTCAATCGTAAAAGATCAATGGTTTCGTTGTTTATGTGGCACGTAGCGCCGTCTTGTTGAAAGTAAACGTTTTCCAGATCAATACTATCCAATTCCGGCCATAAAAAATCATTAATCATCTCTCGATAGCGCAATCCATTCACCGTAACTGTTGCTCCAGCCTCATTTTCGAAAAAGTAAGGTCCAATGACTCCGCCGGACCATAAACCGCACCAAACAGTCACACGTTGAAGATAGAGAGGCTTTTCAACAATTATTCTTGGGTTTTCCGAGCCCCAAACGCGACAATTTTGCTTGTTGACGAAGCCGCCGAGGTGGAAATGGGCCTCATCACTCAAGATGATTTGCATTTGATTCACTCAAGTGAATTTTAATAATTTCAACGCGTTGTTGAAGCGTGTATCGTTCCATTTTTATCAATGACGTAGTAATATACTTACTTGTCAAATGTCAAAAAATGACAGCTTCAAAAGTAACATCTACCGAAATAGCGGGCTATTCAAAATAACACCTCTTATTGGAAAACCCTGTAGTATGGATAGTAACAAGTAATTGACAGCCCCCGTGGTCAAGAGGAAAGGCTACCGACTACCACTACTCGCGGGTTCAAATCCCGGCACGCGCAAGAAAATTTCATTTTATTAATTTATGTTATTTCGCAAATTGTTCATTTAAAAAATATATTATATTTGTGGCATGTTCCATAGTGGAAGATGCTTTCAGTGTCGCTCGGTTGTAAGACGACCATTCAGAAGTGAAACGTTGCTGTCACGTGTCATCAGATCTGAATAGCCAGGTACCTCCCCAACTTCCTCTTCCCCATCTCCTTCCCCTCCCCACTATCTTCAGCATCACAACATACTCAAATTAGGGAAGCCATTTTCTCACTGGATCCAGACGGGTGGGAGCAAAAGAGATTTTTGTGGGATTTCACGTATTTCATTAATGTTTAGCAATCTATTTTGATAAGAAATGATTTTGGATTTATTCGGACATGACGATTAATCTAATGGATTGATTGATGTCTTTTATTTACGAAATGATATGATTTGAGAACTAATCAGATAATATGATTTGAGATTTTACGGCTTTTATCGTCATTATTTTTTCGATGTTACTATGCCGTGTTGCGTTTCCAACATCTTCAGCCAACGTTTCGGATGGCGTTGGTGTCCATCATCAGGGCAGATGTGTATATTAGCATATTGTGGCGTGATTATGTTAGTAGATGTAATATTGCTTTGCGCTTTCCTCTTGGGGTCGTATTTCAGTATAATAAATTTGTAAAAATTAATGTGGCTTTTGGCGTTTAGTTTTGGTGTAGCCAGATCCCAAGAACTAGTACACGGAGAAAACTTACTGACATAAAATAATGTTATCCTGTTAAAAAAGGGACTGGAAACATCTATCGAATGATTTGACAAATTTCATAACAAACTACATCGTATTAGTAAAGTAAGAATATGTCATAAGTCGGAATATGTGTTCTTCCAAATACTAATAATTTTGCATCTCATCCACTATATTTGGCACTTGCGTGGACACGTGTTCAGATATATTCTTAATGACTAATATTTTTTTGGGAAATGATCATGCAGTCAAATATTTAACAGTATTTTGATTTTTAAAGCCATTTTTCTCCTTGTTAACTTGGACCCATTGTCGTCTCTATAAGTTAGCCTTCATAATATAAAAATAGAACTTCACATTTACAATCTTATCTGTGCAGACTTAGGCGTAGAACCGAAACTGAAATCTTCAATATGGTTTCGAGTTATAAGTAAATACCAATGTATTGAATGTATACCAATGTATTGAATGTATACCAATGCATTGAATGTACACCAATGTATTGAATGTACACCAATGTATTGAATATATATCAATGTATTGAGTGTATACCAATTTACTGAAAGTATACCAATGTATTGAACGTATACCAATTTACTAAAAGTATACCAATGTATTGAACGTACACTAATTTATGAATGTACACCAATATATTGAATGTACACCAATGTATTGAATGTACACCTTTGCATTGAATGTACGCCAATGTATTGAATATATATATCAATTTATTGAATGTATACCAATGAATTGAATGTATACCAATGTATTGAATGTATACCAATGTAGTGATTGTATATAAATGTATTGAGTGTATACCAATTTACTGAATGTATACCAATGAATTGAATGTACACCAATGTATTGAATGTATACCAATGTATTTAATGTATACCAATGTATTGAATGTATACCAATGTAGTGATTGTATATAAATGTATTGAGTGTATACCAATTTACTGAAAGTATACCAATGTATTGAATGTACACTAATTTATGAATGTACACCAATATATTGAATGTACACCAATGTATTGAATGTACACCAATGTATTGAATGTACACCAATGTATTGAATGCACACCAATGCAATGAATGTACACCAATGTATTGAATATACACCAATTTATTGAATGTATACTAATGTATTGAATGTATACCAATGTATTAAGTGTATATAAATTTACTGAAAGTATACTAATATATTGAATGTATACCAGCATCCCAAAAGATGAAATTGGCAATGATGGAAATTATTTTCTGGGCCTCCTGTGTGGGGTTAATATAAAGTAAATGATATAATATAATGAATTTATGTCGCCTTTCGTACAATGATTGGTGGTATAAAACATCAAATTTTAATAATATTTTTATTTTAAGGCGATGCACTACGTCGTATAATATTTTTAATTGAGCCGCTATCAATAACAACGCTTACGTAGATGGCGATAAGGTTTAAATTCCCGCTTAACATCATCCGCCTGTTTTGATTTATGCAAGAAAAAAACATGGCCAAAAAGTGCCTTTTATTTTATTTTGTTGATGTTCAGACATAAATATTTAATTTATTTTCGATCATTTTATAAATAACTTAATTTGCTACATTATACAATAAAATCATAACCGAAAATGGGTTTGTAAGTACGAGATTTTGAACTTTAAAGCAGTTTTCATAGGCCTTTACATTATTTTTTTCTGGGCTTATAAAAAGGCTTATCTAAAAAATACTCGATTATTTCAAAGGCCAAGATGTATTCTACTCGCAGTATTTAATTAAAGCATCCGAAACATTTCTAGGCGACCAAATTTTCAAACCAAAAACATATGATTTTGCATTTCTACGTATGGCATCGCCTTAACATTCAAGTTTAAAAATATTATATCTGGTGTTTTTTCATGGGTTAGTTATGGGGATAGTTAGTTTGTATAATATGGTAGGCATATTATGCTGCAGGATGCCCGTAAAAGAATTTAGATTTGTTAGGAGTGGCCAAATACTAAAAACATTCACTATCCGTGTTTCAGTCTAACAGAATATTGATTTAACAAAAAAGACAGAAGGTCGCATGCATTTGCTTATCGATTGTTTCAATTTAATGAGGCGGGGTTTTTACATTGTGACAGTTCCAAATTTGAATTTTAATAAAACTAAATCAAAGTGATTGGAATGATTCAAACCACTGAACCAACATTCTTTAGAATTGTCATCTATCTCAACCGATTTGAAGAAAACTGTCACCAATTTATTAAACCTTCGATTACTACATTCTACGGTCATACGCCCATGATATTGGTTCGATGGTCAAATCTCGGCGTGCGCAAGTAAATTTTATTGATGAATTTGTGTTATTTTACTCTTTAAAATAATGTTTAATATATTTGTTGCATTTTCTAAAGTGGTAGATACGTTCAGTATCGCCCTGGTAAATGAACACCATTCAGAATGGAAACGTGGCTTGAAATGGCTTTAGACGTGTGTTGATCATATCTGGATAGCCAGGTACTTCCCCACCTTCCTCTTCCCCATTACCTTCAGCCTCACAACATACGCAAATCGGGGGAAATTTAAAGTAGGGAAAATTGAACCTTTCTTTGGGCCCATAATATAATTCTACAAATGACCTAAATATGGTAAAAAATGCACATTTTCACAGTAAAAAAACCAGTTGACTGTACTTTGTAACTATTGTGACATGAGAGATATATTTTCATTTATAACATCTTAACATAGACATGACAGATTTATTTATATTGATAACATCTTAACATACACATGACAGATATACTCGTATTTATATTGATAATATCCATAAACATGACAGATATATTTCTATTGATAATATCCATAAACATGACAGATATATTTCTATTGACAACATCCATAAACATGACACATATATTTATATTGATAACATCTTAACATAGACATTACAGATATATTTCTATTGATAATATCCATAAACATGACAGTCATATTTTTATTCAAAACATCCATAAACATGACAGTTTTATTTATATTGATAACATCTTGACATAGACATGACAGATATATTTATATTGGTAACATCTTAACATAGACATGACAGATATATTTCTATTGATAACATCCATAAACATGATAGATATATTTCTATTGATAACATCCATAAACATGAGAGTTATGTCAGTTTGGAAAAAAGATATCTCATTTGGGAAGAATTCGCCAAAAACTGTCCGAAAAAACTGCAATCACCATTTATAACTCCATTATTGCTCCACATTTTAATTACTGCTCAACTATCCTTTTCCTGTGTAAAGACCGAGAGCAAAATAAATTTCAAATTCTCCAAAATAGGGCAGTGAGAACAATACTCAGACGAAATAGATATTCAAAAGTAAATAAAATGTTAAACGAACTAAATTGGCTAACGGTGAAACAGATGTTGACCTTGAACACGATGATATTTTTACACAAAATAGTAAACAACCTGCTACCCAAATATTTTTCAAATAAAATTGTATACAACAAGGACATACACAAACATAAAACTAGGACGTGCAATGAAATCAGGCTAGCAAAGATGGACAAAGCGAATACCCAGAATAGTATATTATATAAAGGGATGAAATACTATAACGCGCTGCCGGAAAACCTTAAGTCTGCCCCAATTGAAAAGTTCAAGATGTTGTGTAGGAGCCACAATCAAGCAAGAAAAAACATAATATATTTATATTTAACAAATTAACTAGTCATTTGTAAACTTAAATCTACAAATTACTAAAATAAAATCAATAACTAAAAAATAATAAAATTATATTTATATTGATAACATCTTCACATAGACATGACAGATATATTGTCTCACTCAATAAAATACAAAGGTATTTAATCACGAGTTAATAACTTAATCATTTTAATATATACGTAAGCAAAACATATGTCAACACCTAATGATTACCACGGTTCAATGATAATTAATTAATTGATCAATTTAATGAAATTATTAGCTAGTTTGAATAATGGTTTCGTAAATAGTTATTTATTTAAGTGATAGTACATTACAAAATAATAACAACAATATTTATAATGCATTATATCCAATGAGTTTGTTAAAACTCATTTCGTGAAAGAAAACATTATACAATTAAAAGAAAATTATTTTTACGTAAGAACACGAGTTAAAAAGGGAGTTACTAGACGGTTAATTGAAAAATATTTCATAAATATACTAAGAAATATATAATGAAGAGAGTTCCAAAGAAAGAATGTGTCAGTGGATTTTAAGAGCTTTTGCCAATGTTCTCTTTTGTTATTGGAAGTTTTAGGTTACTAGTTAATGCTTTGTATTGCATCAATTCGATGTATTATTGTAAGGAGTCAATTCCAAATTTATTGGTGTACTAGATGACAATAAGGGGATTTGATTTTGTAGGTACCTACTGTCTGTATCTACCCCTTTGGCGACACATTTCTTAAATACTCTCAACTTTAGAATTATAAATCGCACTAAAACCAGACCAGTCGATCTAACTTCCTTTCTTGCAACAACATATATCCACTTGTATAATTTAATATCAGCAGAAAATTGATACTTGACATAGATTCTATTCTTATCATTATGTAAGTTAAGAAGTAAGAAGCCAGGTAGAGTATATTCGCCTATTTGGTACCCATTGTATAAAACGCATTCTGACAATATAGAAAGGGTACAGCACAAACTTCTAAGATTTATTAACTTTAAACTGAATATTCCAATTCATAATAATAACTATTTCCTTTTGATGAAACAACTTAACTTCATAACTCTGTCAGATACCTTGTACCATTAAATAAAATTATTAATAACTGCATTGAAAACCCTGAAATTCTCGCCAAAATAAAATTTTACGTACCGACCAAAAATACGAGGCAAAGTGCTAAATTTTCTGTGACAATTTAAAAATTATCTATGAAGCTCATACACCTATAAATAGACTACATAATTTTGGCAATAAATTTGGGAATATTATAGACATGTTTAAAGATTCCGTATTAGTTCTAAAACGAAATCTTTTTAATCACTTTACTGAGAAGTATGAATTCACGACTCAGTAGTGAATACACTTTTATTTTTATATTTCTATGTTTCTTTATACTTATTTTGCTTTCACTGTTAATTTTAATTTACCTTAATTTAATCATAAATCATTATATATTGTTAACTATGTACCTAACACAACTGTATTACTTGTTACCTATCTTTGTAAAAGTCCGTTAGGGCGTAAATAAATCAATAAATAAATGTTTTAGTATTGCTGTCAACTTTTCGAAAAAACAAAAATAAACTGAAAAGTAAACATGACCTACAATAACCACCTTTTGACATTTGGTGTTATGGTCGTTCAGTGGTGCAATGACTTCGCTTGTTCTGTTAACTATTTACGTACAGTGTGGTTTAAGATAGCATAGGCATCTTTTACTAGCGCAGACACGTGATAAATCATGGAATATAAAATTTAAAAGAAAGATTTAAAAAGAAAATATTTAAAGAAAAAAAAATTACACGGCTTTGAATCGAACCTCGATCAATTGCTTGGATATACTAGAAATATAATAATGATATATTTTAGATTATTACGCACAAATATCCGTTAAGTTATATCGGTTAATAGTGTCCAATATACTTGTAGTATCGCCCTAGTGTAAGACAAACATTCAGAATTGAAACTTTCCTAAATGGACTTTATTGTTGTTGTGAAGACTGCACTAGAGTCCCAACTGCCCAGAGCCAGTAGGAATCCCCAGTGGAAGGAGACGGGGAAGTGAAAGGTTGTAATTTATTTTTTTAGTATGGCGATTATAAAAATATTGTACATACAAAATAAGATATTAAATATATGCATAGTAAATTGTATTTCTTAGTCCTCCTCACTAGGGTGACCTGTGCTGAGGGGACTAAAGTTATTCATTTCTGTTTTATTAGTTTCTTTGTCGTTTTTAATGTTTTTTTCATTAATCTCTTTCAGACAGATTTTTATTCTTGATTTGTAATCATTCAAATTTTCTATTCGCTTGTTTTGTCGCAAAATAAATATAAGGTCGATGGACGAGTTGACATCGCGCTTGGGTCCCACTCAGGCGTAGTGTGTTCAATTCCTCGGCTGGCTAAGTCCTCCATCACAACCAGAGATGTGCAAAATGGGTACCCAAAACCATTTGAAATGCAAAATGGAAATGGGTCAAAACTTTTCCATTTGAAAATGCAAAATGCAAAATGGTTTTTAGAAAAGCATTTCAAATGCAAAATACCTATTTTCAAAATGCATTCTCAGGTCAAACAATTAAAATAATTATAGAATTTTTAAAAAATTTTGTCATTTAATAATGGACATCAATGTAGAACAAACATTATGCATGATGGTAAATCCAAAAACACCACGACTACAGATTATGAAACCACAAAAATTTGCGCGGGACTAATGTTGCCAACGTAAAAACATAGAAACTATATCTAACATTTAATATTACAGCGTCATGGCCCCATGTTCAGTATTTGAATCAGTATTTTTTGTAGTGGTATCACTTAATTGCCAGGGCTCCTACCAGGGAGCAACTTGACAAATGTAAATTATCTCTCATAGCGAGGTTGAGGACCGACTGATATTTGGGGCTTATGAAAAAAAGATGTGTGGAGATAGTAGGAAGAATGTTGAAAAAAGCATTTAAAATGGAAAATGCATTGAGAAAAGCATTTAAAATGCAAAATGGTTTTTAGAAAAGCATTTAAAATGCAAAATGGAAAATACCCATTTTGCATTTTGCATTTCCATTTGAAATGGATTTATTTGAAATAAAGCACATCTCTGATCACAACACAAGCAACATTTTCAGCTTACTGTGGTGGTAGTAGGAGATTTTCAAATATTGTCAGGTTATTCGTAACCTGGGAATATTTGTCTTTCTTTTAAAATTAAAAAAAATAAATAATAATTACCTAAATATGAATTCCGATCGGGTCACTAACAAGCCACATATGAGAGAATCTACAAGACAAGATCTTAATAGCCAGAAATTTTTCCACCTTCCTCTTAAACATCTCCTTCCCTTCCCTGATCTTTTTAGCTTCATAATAATCAGTTGGATTATATGGTGACATAATCCTACAGGCACCACACAATTGGGAGTGATTTAAACTCTTGTGCGTTATTCGCATTAAAAATAAAGCTTTAACAGTATTATAGACTCACCCAATACTTTTTTATTTCATTGACATCAGATTTGATAGTACACACGGTAGCAGTGCTACTGACTCGTAGTATTGGTAATTTTTAAATATTTGTGTATACTTGACTTTTATGTTTCCCGCGTAAATACACATTGCACGTCCATACTTATGAAATTTTATCATCAATTCTCAAACGTCTTGGGGTCTGTTGTGTATAGGAAAGATAAAACATGGATTTCACTTACCGATAGGGATAATATTATGTGATTTAAAACACTACAAATCTTGAAAGCACTTACCTGAAACAAAGAAAATTTTAAAAAATTAATATCAAATCAGTACATAGGTACATTTTATGGAAATTATTCTTCGTGTTTCATTGAATATATAAAGCAGCTAAAACACTCTCGACCGGTGTATTCTGGCGTCACAAAATTTGTGAAGAAACTTTTCTCATTAATTTATAAGTCAACACAACTCTGTCTAATCCATTATGAGCCAAGGTGCCTTTGAAATACACATTTTACATTATCTTTTCCGATTTTATGTCCGGGTTAAATCTTCCCGATAGGAAAAACTAAACCCTTCCACACAATTTTCCACAAATGATCATCTAGTCAATCAACATTATGCAAGTGCACTATATAAGCAAAATAAATACAAAACAATACAAGAACAACACGTCAACTCACCAGAGATCAAATGGGAAAATAATTCACCGACTCCAGATATTTTCAAATCAGAAGGTTCGGCTCGGTAGAACTTCTAACTGGACCTATAAATCTTACTGATCCCTCAACATAAATATTCAAAAAATCTTTCGTTATCCTACATGTATTCAAAATGACCGACTTTTGCATCTTTATATATAAGTTTATGTATCTTTAAAAATTTATAATAAATAAAAATAAAAAATAAAAAAAAAGTTTTTTGATAGATCTAATATACGCCTAAATTTGTAATGAGAGAGCGAGGTATAATGCCAGCAGCCGAAATAACGAATGGTAATATTTTTATGGTCCGAGAATGCCAAATTCTTTTAATCTCATTTCCTAAATCTGTATATTTTCTTATTTTTTCAATTATTAAAATTTGTCTGATATTATGATTTAATACTTTTCATATCCGATTTTGAAAATTATAAGTTCATTGAACTTTAATAATGTTATTTATATCACGCATCCACAACCGAGTTTGGCATGTTTAATTAAATATGTAGGTACTTCGGAAAACTTTGCTCCAGTTTTTTAGAAGACATGTTTGGAAACAAAGATAATTAATATCTCGGGCGAAGACGGAAAAATACAATTATGTTACTCGTAAAAATGAAATAAACTTATTTTGGCATTTTACTGCTCATGTCTGCCAGTCCGTCACCGATAAAGATTTCCAGTAATTTTATCAATGTTGTTTGATTTTGGGGTGTTATGCCGTGTTGCGCTAACTCCTTCTTTAGCCGACGTTTCGGACAGCGTTGCAGTGTCCATCATCAGGGCAGATCCGGTAGATCCGAAGATGTGTAATTCTTGGTTGTCGAGTTTGTGCTTATTTACTTGGAAGCGATACCGTGCCGCCAGCTTCAATCCACTACGAGCCTGTAGGTATTTAATACAATTTTATCAATATTTGTATTACGAAGTAAGCGACTTCGCTATTGCTAATATCCTTCTCGGGCGTCTGCGACTTCTTCCATCATTCACTACTGTATACCACAATGTTACTGTTAAACAAATACATTACTTCTACTTTAATTCGACTCTGTATCTCATTCCGGTGCAGATATATTGCGTTAAGTACCTACTCCTCGCGTCCCCGACCATTCAAACTTCTCTCTAAACACTCCTGGTACTAATAAGAACAAACAGTGTTAGCACAAACAGTAGTTACATATGCACGATGGAATTGTGTATATTTAGATGTTCCCCTTCTAACTTAAATATCAGTATTTAAAAAATATATACTACAAATATATTTTTTAAAGAAAGATAAACATTCCCGGGTTACGAATAACCTGACAATATTTTAAAATTTCCTAATACCACCACAGTAAGCGGAAAATGTTGCTTGTTTTGTGATGGAAGACCTAGCCAGCTCAGGAATTGAACACACTACGCCTGGGTGGGACCCAAACGCAATATCAATTCAGCCACCGACCGGTCAATTTCATAGTTTAAAAAAATTAAGTTTGAATTTTTCAAAGCCTGTCGAAACTATAAAAATCTGCCGGCTACGCGTGACGTCACACGTACCTCGATTTTGTCGGTTAAAACCTTTTAAATATTAGGAAAACAAATTCATATGATGTTTGTGACCAAATTTGGTTTTCTTATAATTAACGGGTTAAGGCGATGCACTTCGTCGTGTAATATTTTGAAACGAGCCGCTATCAATAACACACCTTACGTAGATGGCGATAAGGCTTAAATTCCCGCTTAACACCATCCACCTGTTTTGATTTATGCAAGAAAAAAACATGGCCAAAAAGTGCCTTTTATTTTATTTTGTGGATGTTCAGACACAAATATTTAAATGTTTTTCATATCATTTTTTAAATAACTTAATTTGCCACATTATGCAATAAAACCATAGCCGAAAATGGGTTCGTAAGTAGGAGATTTGAACTTTAAAGCAGTTTTCATATGCCAATACATTATTTTTATCTGGGCTTATAAAATTATTTAAAAAATACTCGATTATTTCAAAGGCCAAGATGTATTCTACACGCAGTATTTAATTAAAGCTTCTGAAACATTTCTAGGCGACCAAATTTTCAAACCAAAAACACATGATTTTAAATTACTACGTAGTGCATCGCCTTAATATAAAAGTCTTTCCCAAATGGAAACAAAAAACCCAACATAAATATTAATTGATATTTCCAAGCATGAATTCTTTTTAATTAATTTGTAAACAGCAAATTGCCTTCAATCTTAATGAACGCCAAATCACATTGCGTTTGAGGTTCTGTCGTTTTTAATCATTTGTGAATGACTATTTATTGATTCTATTTAAAAAAATATATATATTCAGAAACAGCGTTTGTTGATCTATATGCGTATATGTTTTTTAAATCATGATTTTCACTCAAGTTCCTTATTAGCAAATAAACTATGACAAAAACTATCCGATGTGTCAAAATATGAAAAGCCAGTGACAGCGAGCACTCGAAATTAATAATACAATGAAATTTTATCTTAAATAAACATCTGTAACCCAAATCTGCCATAGTCAATAATAGAGGATTACGCAAGGACCATTAGCTCTGCCTAAACTAAACACTTGACTTTCTCAAGTGCGTGCGGATTAAGTACACATTAGATAAAACAGAGATGAACTGTTGATTAAATTAATTTCATCTATCATTATTATAAATTCACCTATAATAGAAACAAGAGAGGCGATGCAAGATTCTAATAACTGGGGTTCGATCGAGTTTCACATTTTAATTATTTACCACGAATTCGTACCTATAGTATATATTTTTTTAGTCTGATACTTACTGAGGTAAGTTATGTATATTTAAGATTAATAAAGACAGTACCTTAACATTAAAACATTCTACAACGTTTTTACTATAAAATTAGCGGTGAATAAGTATCTTTTCGATGGCTTCAATTGGAAATATATGAATTTTAAAAATTAATTAAAATAAAACCAGCGGAAAGATCAATTTTCTAGACCTGTTAGGTCAAATTCGCCCATAGGACTGTTCAATACGCTGCGGCCGTGCGTCGCATATTTTGGTACACTTACGTACACTTACGTCGTTATATTCCGACTTTATTTTAAGGTATTGTGTCACCTTAACCAGAATACGTATGAAGCAGCGCACACGACGCTTGTTCACCTATAATATTTATAGTATTTGAAATATTTATAATAGTTTTTGCTAGATATAATAATCATCAATAATCATTTATTTTATAAAAGCCCCTTTATAAGTATGTACTCCAACTAGATGCATTTATTTTCCATATAAATTTATAATATTGTCGTCCCTGTACACTTTCTATTATCTTTCTATTGTCTCCATGGTTTAAAGTGTATACAACTTTGTAATTTATGTTTTGGTTTAGTTATGCATGTAAATATTCTTTAAGTATCAGAATACGTCTGTCACGACACAGGTGTACCCTAGTGAGACAGATGTCGAAAAACACACGTAAAAAACTTTATATTGAAAAATAAATAATACTTTTTTTGACAAAAAGTACATATTTTCGTTTTTATATATATTTAAAAAAATATATTATTTTAAAGCATTACTTTGAATATTTTTTAATATTTTTTTAATACATATCTGGAAGAGAGTTATAGAGTGTGTAGGCAATACAGTTAGGAGACTATAGTTAATTGACATTCTTAAACGGTACACGGCTACGTACAAGTTAAAAAATACTTATAAATTGATATTTACGAATTGAAATTTTAACTTTGATATGCATTGGAAGTCCGCATGTTCTTTTTTTTTCATTAAAAAGTGAGTTAATTAATTCATGAGGTCTTTAGTCATAACTAACTACTTTTGTTTCTCCAAGCTGGAGCTGAAGCAATTGATCGCGTCTTAGATGAATTGATTAAGTATATGTATCGTGTATACAATTTCTTTCAATTCTTAGAGCGTAGTCATTTTGCATAATGAACGACAATATCCAAAAAGTTGTGCATATTGACAGCTTATCTGATACCATGGAGGACGCGCCAAAAGCAGCGGCTATCGGAATCATATTCTGACCTTGCTCGCAAATATCGCTAACTTTCTGTTGATCTCCCGAAGCCAATTTTCGCAACGTTTTGAGCTCTTCATCAAAGCGATGTATCACTCTGCTTCAAAGTTTAGATTAATAATGGGCTTAAATAAAAATTTATGACTGATAATTTGATTGAGCCCGTTTCTACCCTGCAGCTAAGCAGGTTACTAAGTAGGCAGATAAGCAGTCATGAACACAGCTCGAGGTGTCACAACTCGTAACGATCTTGCTACCGGACCGTCATTACAAACATCTACATTACCTACTAAGCAGTGTAAACATTAGTACCAAGTACATTACTTAATCCATTCCGGATTGTTTAATCAGTAATTAGTAATTATTACAGTATTAGCCTAAGCTGATAAGTCGGAAAAACTGCTTTGATTTTGGGACAATATTTACATTAGGATTAAGTCTGAATTTTTTTAAAGCTTTTCAGAAGCAATTTTGTTCGTCTGTAAATCTGTTTGTACTTTATTACATTACAATATATTTGAAAGAAATTTTGGTTTTGATTTATTAAATCAGAGAAAATTAGGAACATACATTTTTGGACGCGATGTCTACTGTTCAAAGAACTAACTATTAAGTGCGACGGATTGGTCATCCAGTTAGAGTACAAGATTTGTTATTATAACATTCTTAACATTTTGGAAACAGGTCGGTATATACAAAGTGTATTTGAAGGATAATTAAGAGTAAAACTAACCTAACGGAATCTAACCTAACCTAACCATCCCGCAGGTTACTCGGATGGGTAGACCTGGAGAATAGACAAACAATTCTATCTTGGCACACACTCCTTCCTGTATTCATATTTAACTATGTGTAGTATCATAAATTATCTTCTGTAATTTTTTTGTCCGTCTTACACGACATTTTTTTTCATGCCGATTCCATTGTATACAGCTTATTGCCATGAGAGAAGAAATAATATTTACAAACGGTAGATAAATACTAAATCATCAACACATTTAACATAACCATAAAGCACACGAATGCATCTGTCATTTTCCTTTTAGTTGCCGTTAACAAATCATCAAAAAATTGCGCAAAATTAACAATATCGAACAGGAAAACATGTTCACAATCAGTAATAAAGTATTTTTTTATCAATATTTTAAATATAAAATGAAAAAAAACCAAGCAACATTTTCACATTGTATAGTTATGTAAAACAATGATGGACAACAAATGTCAAATAATATCCGCAATCTTAAAACTATACGAATTTCAGTACCAAATAAAATAGTCCTTTTTTCGATCCCTAATACTCGTACATGGGAAAAGACGACCCATATGGAAATATAACAATAAATGCCTCGTGTAAATTTTCCAATATTCAGTCCTTTGATATAACCCGATTCATGTATTTGATTCAGTACACTTGGACGTGCTTTGTCTTCTTTGGGAATTCCCGACTACTTCTATAATTTATTTTCGCGTCTTACAATCCTTTCTCTATTCATCTACTCCACATTAAGCGTCATTTTCTTAATAATTTTCATTACGCTCACTTCCGGATCTCTTAACATGGTTTTATCACACAGGGATCTCATCTCTAATCTAATTACATCCTTCCTCTGCTAGTTTACTGCCATACATCAGGGTTGGTATTGTAACTCCATCGTAAACTGCTAGTCTCGCTCCTTTGGACAACTTCATATTATCAACTACCGCGTTCAGTAGTTGAAATTATTTTTTATGGGTAAATTATCTGACAAAATCATTGGGGTATTTAGAGCTCGTTATTCCAAGAATCGGGGTCACCAATCATAATAATCTTAATCGTGAATTTGAATAGTTCAATACAAAAAAAATATTAAGAGTGCGTTTTTTACAGTTGGGAATTTCCTAGCGCCTCTAACCAGAATTTCTAGCAACTTGTTAAACCGGAATTGATGTTCTTTTACAGTTAACATACTCAATCAAACAATCGGGGCAGCTATCTACCAAGTACATACTATAGAAGGTGTCCGGAAACTCGTAGTACAAACGAAAAATTGGTGAATCTATATACATCAAAATTTTAACCAAAGGGTTAAAAAACTCTTGGAGCCATGTCTGTGTATATAATGCGCACTATAAAATACATTAAAACGTCTCGGAAGGATATTATTATCCACAACATCACGATCTATTAGAGCCTCTGAAGGACAAATCTGACCATAACTTTTATATGGGTTAATTACATTGATTGTATGGGAAAATAAATATTCTTCTAAAATATTTTAATACGGGAAAAAAGCTGGAATTTCTAAAAAAAATCATTTCATGTAGAATCACCTACCGAGGTTAGTGCACTTTACCCCCGGACACCCTGTATAATGCGGTGATATATGATTAGTTCGTCGTTAGAAATAGAAATTATTATTCTTCTTAGTTGGAATGAAGTAATTATACGTTATTCTATGGATAAAATTCTAAAAAGTGTAAGAATACAAATTAGTGGGATTTTTCATTGACAGTTAAAATATAATGTATATATTTTTATTGAATAAACGGCATAAAGAGTTAAGTGACAGTTTTCTTACTTATTACCTACACAAAAGGAATATATTTTCTAAACATCGAAGTCTTTCAAAATTATGAACGTTTCAAAATGTTAAGGTAAGTTTTTTATAAAATTGTTTAATATTAAAATTTTATTATTTAGAAATATCAATGTTTATTTCTAGTAAAATCATCTTAAAGATAGTGTTATCTTGTCTCTAAAAAGGCATTTGTTTTTACGGCAACTTCGAAAATAAGAAATATATAGCACATTTAAAATACCGCGGAAGCATTCCGAAATTCCAACTTCAAACCAACAAAAGTTATACCACAAAATCAACTCCAAATGTGATATAGTTCTACCAGTCTCCCGCTTGTACTACGAGTTTCCAGATACCGTGTATATCGACGTGGGTAACCCATTAAATCAATAAAGTAATAAATGCATTATTTGTATCTTGGCTAGTTTTTTTTTTGCTATTTGTGCCGGTTATACGATTATCTCTCTGTTTTTATACCAACGTTTCGGACATTTGCCCAAATGAACACTTATTTGCAGCTTTCACTAAACACAACTGACGGAGCGCTAAGTACCATGCTATAGTTGAATACTAAATAGAAAAAAATATTTAATCACATAAATATCGGGAAAAGGAAAATTATTTTATACAAATAGAAAAATTGAGAAAGAAAAAAGAAGAAACGAAAAGAAAAGAGAAAAAAAGTAAAATATAAAAATTGGCTTAAATAAATATCATCAAACGCAAATTCAAAGAAAATAAAATGACTAATTTTTTCCGTAATTGAACTGCTATGGTAATTTATATTGTTGTTACACTATGCCTCAAAAAATGCGAATAACAAAACGTTCAGTGATGTGAAACATATATTTCTGCAAAACAAGTAGTTTTGTGAACACTAAGAAAATATATCTTTTGTACTAAGAATCTTTTGAAGACAGGGTTGCACTCGACGCATTGCAAAATACAATAAATGGCTGATTCTGAATTCTTTGACAATGATTTTTTTACATCCCAACTTCGTACTCGATTTACTCAAAAACGATAGCTCAAATCATATTATATAATATATATATGTCAGCTTAGATAACAACATCAGTCACATACAAACACAATTACATAAACTACGGAGTTCCTCAAGGATCTATTTTAGGATCACTCTTTTTTCATATATGTCAATTAAATGGAAATGGCGCAGTGTTCTTATACGCAGATGATCCTATTATATTTTACTTTGGTATAAACTTACTAGAAAAATCACAACTGGATCTTATCATATTAAACAACTGGCTACATAATCTTAAGCTCACCAAAAAGAAAAACGGCGTCTCATAAACCATTGCAAATAGAAGGAAAAACTTACAAAATTTCAGATTGTGAAAAATACCTGGATTACATATCGATAAACCTTGTCACATGCAAAACAAAAAAAAATTATCCCACTAATTATCACGAACACTACACAAGACAAAATAATAAAGACATATATATGCACATATATATGGTATATATGACTGGTAAGTCACCCGCTTGGACTACGAGTTTCTGGACACCGTGTTTGTCGGATTTCCGATATTTTGATATACATGTAAATATAGGCAAGGAGAATATGACCACAAATATCGCTTACTCAATGGTACCAGCCCTCGCCAAAAGTTTATAGAAATATCTTGGCCTTTAACAACATGGCTTAAAAATAAAGACTTTATTTTAAAACTAGATTTTTTAGATGTACCAGTTTTTTGTATTTCTGGGTGCTTAACTTTCTTAGTCAATAAAACTCCGGTTTAAACAAAACACTTTAGACTGTAATAGATGTACAATGTGCTTTTATATTTATATATATATAGGCGGTAGGAATAATCTGGACCCCGACCTTGAGGTTGTCACCTTATTTATTGTCCTATTATTCTCAACTGCTAACGCCATCTATGGCTAATCTAATATACTAATATTGTGCCGTCTATGGGTGAGTTAAAATACTAATATCAAGGGTATTACTGAAAGTAATGCGTTTTCTACACATTTATAGTGTCGAATTATTTTAGCGTAGTTCGAGAACCACTGAAGAAATTAACTGATAGAAGTTTGTTGTGGGCATGTCCGTGAGCCCGAATAAGCTCAATCTTTCCTTACTTATGTTTAAATTGATCAAACAAGACTATGGATCACACCCATTGGAGTTTTAGTTCAGTGGAAGATATCAAACTTAATAATATCGATTTTTTCGGAATAACTTTATTGAGTAAAACCTCAAATTGTAATATTTAAATATTGAAGACAATATTAGTGATTTCTAAACGAAAATATGAAACAGAAAAATCAGAAAAGGAAACGGTCACATCTGGGACTCGAACCCAGGACCCTTGTCTTTCCGTGACAGTGCTCTACCAACTGAGCTAATGGGACCCTATTCCCCTCGGTCATTTTTAACTGTATCATACTTCGAATAAGAACCACTAACATTGTCTTCATTTTTTCACCGCACATTTTTACTGGCAACTATCTTTATGTATGATCGCAAGATTCAACCCGAACTAAATGCAATCCAGACAGCGTCTTTTTAGATAAACCTATCTTATTTTTTTATTTTTAATGTGCGACATCTGTTGACTTTTTCTGCAAGTCTAGAATGAATATTTTTTAATAATATCGGTTTTTTCTCTGGTTCAATGAACTCTAATTTGTTTTAAATGTAAGTACCATTTTCAAAGTTGAAACTGATGTATCAAAAATTCAGACCATCCAGTGATTTTTCACTGGTCTTTTTTATGTGAATACCTCCCAAGAGTCCCAACTGCTCTCAAACATCTGGAGCTAGTGAGACTGTTAAATCCCACTGATGGGGAGAGGAAGGAGGGTAGTACTTGGCTATTCAGATTTGGTCACCAAACACGGAAACAGTAGTTCAAGCAACTGACAACAGGGCGATACTATAATATAATACGATATAAGTTATTGGCACATATTATTCTTAAAAGACGTACAAAAATTGCATGAGATGCTCACTGCAAATTGGTTGTGATTAGGTTAAAGTTGCTTCGCCGCGTCGATAGCCTTTCTCGAAATATTTATTTGTTTATTTATTTGTATTATACGGCCATATGGGCTTTTATAAACATGTGATATGCATAATAATTTAGTGGGGCAGTAATCATAAAGTAAAATTTGCTTTTAAAATTATATAGAACAGATGCAGAAGAATAGTATATTATTATAGCCTTCTTGTAACTATATTCCGTGCAATTGAACATGTCTACCATGTCTGCGAAAGTATTGCCAACTGCATTCAATCTAGGTACAAGCGAGTTTCTAAATTATGTTTTTTTGTGAAGTTCAGTTCCAAATTTTATAACGTTACCCTTGATTGATGATTGAATGACTTCTAGGATTTCTATATTCACTGTTGGAAGAAACGTTACGAACTTTTCTTCCGCATTAAATTTTATGCACTTTTTGCTTCGTACTAGACATTGAGGAGAAAGGCTTTAAAAAGAACAAATCGAGTCCATTTTAATAATTTAATGTTGAAATCTTTACAATGGAACTGTTTTTACAATGGCAAATAATGATAGTGTTAGTAATTTAATGAAACGATGCTTCTCTTTGCTTACTTATTATTTTAGTTTTTTTAAAGAAAGTCAATTTATAACAGCGAACGTCAAAAAATGGTATAGACAATCCGGCTAGTGATTTATCGATATTAATATGACTTATTAATATGACTTTTAATAATATAGAGTATAATTTTACATCTAACTGTATAAAATGCCAAAAACTTTTAAACTTCGTTCTGATCAGACGACTTCAGATAATTCGTGTGTTTATATTTTTTTACTATTGTAAATTTATTTTAAGAGGAAGCTACAAGCAAAAAATATGTATATTGTTGGTATACCTAATATCGTAGGTAATAGGCATTAAAATCGCCTGACAAACGGAGTCTAGTAACGTTCGATTTCAAGCAAAAACTGATTTTTATTTATTTTGTAAATAATTTTATAAGAAAGCAAAAAAAGTTAATCAAGTGAAACTGTCACAGATAATCTTAGCTATAATACTGTATTTTTTTAACGTTGTTTCCTTTATGCGTTCATACATTTATATTGAAGAAAAATTATTTTAGTAGTTTACATTTAAATTTTTTATGAGTAATTTATTTTTTATTTGTATTCAAGCGAAACGATAGGAAAACCTTCAGTTTATCAAAAGCATATTTTTTGGTATTCATAATGTGCACCAATTCGTTATAAAGATTAATAAAAATAGTGATTTAGCATTAAGGCGATGCACTACGTCGTGTAATATTTTGAATCGAGACGCTATCAATAACACACCTTACGTAGATTGCAATAAAGCTTAAATTCCCGCTTCACACCATTTACCTGTTTTGATTTATGCAAGAAAAAAACATGGCCAGACAGTGCCTTTTATTTTATTTTGTGGATGTTCAGGCACAAATATTTAAATGTTTTTCGATCATTTTATAAATAACTTAATTTGCCACATTATCCAATAAAACCATAACCGAAAATGGGTTCGTAAGTAGGAGAATTGAACTTTAAAGCAGTTTTCATAGGCCTTATACATTATTTTTTTCTGGGCTTATAAAAAGGCCAAGATGTATTCTACTCGCAGTATTTAATTAAAGCATCTGAAACATTTCTAGACGATCAAATTTTCAAACCAAAAACACATGATTTTAAATTACTACGTAGTGCATTGCCTTAAGCTTCGACTTAATAAATCAACGCTTCTGCACTATATTTAATAAATTATCGCTTTCTTTTCTCAATATCATTATTTATCGTGATTTTTTTTTCAGATGATAAAAAATGAACCGTGGATAAAGTGAGCAGAAAATCAGATATCTTATCAACATTACCAACGTGTGATAAAAATGTCTGCTACGCATTCCTACCGTTTTCAGATAAGACAAAAAATCTGTGAAGATTTTTATATTATGCAATAAAATCTGAAGTTTCGTTGTAATACGATAAAAACGATACGCTTTGTTGAGGAATTGGAGAAAATTCAACAACTGAAGAAAGAGAAACTAGCGTAAGATGTAAATGGTCGACAAATGAAAAATAAAAGTTTATCCCCTCAATAAGACGTACGTCTTGAATATTTCGAGATTAATTCACTTAAACTTAGAAGGCAGTTGACTGATCTAATTACACACAATATATTATGTAGTGTGAAAATTTAAATAAATGTTACCAATTACCATTGTTTGACGCCACAGCATGTTTCATCTGAATAAATTTATAAATTATATGCCTATTTTATCCCTCCGACTCAAATGTGTCGACTATATAGTAAGATTAGAGTGTGCTGAAGTAGACATTTTCGTCGAAAATTTATACGGATTAAGAAAAAATGTTCTGCTGATTTAAGTTTACTCATATGTATTTTTTAAATGATGTAATTGTAAAGCTGCACATCTTAACACAGGAATGCCCTAGTGAGATATGCAGATTATGTTTTTTTATGTTAAAAATATTTTTTTTAATAAATAAATATTACTTGTGTCTCTGTTTGTGTCTCTTTTGTATCTTGACTCTCTTTGCATTATTTTACTTGTGTCTCTGTTTATGTCTCTTTTGTCTCTACACTCTGTCTGCATTTTTTGTGTCTCTGTTTGTGTCTCTTTTGTCTGTTGACTCTCTTTGCATTATTTTACTTGTGTCTCTATTTGTGTCTCTTTTGTCTCTTGACTCTCTTTGCATTATTTTACTTGTGTCTCTGTTTATGTCTCTTTTGTCTCTACACTCTGTCTGCATTTTTTTGTGTCTCTGTTTGTGTCTCTTTTGTCTCTTGACTCTCTTTGCATTATTTTTCATTTAAATAAATTTTTATTTCTTTTCTTTTTGTTTTTGAATTTGTATAGATGTATGCAAATTAATGTATACTATATCTGTAGATTTTTGTAATTGTATTTGTTTTAACTGAGTTTATGTAACTGGATTGTTCTCACTTATATGAAAAAACAGTCAACAGTACGTCAAACATATTGCATCTAGTCTGTGTCATATGTTTAATATTCATTATGTTTTTTTTAAATTGATTCTTTTAAGATGCTTTTCTTACGATTTTCATAAGATCGATTGCTAAATTTGCTACTCCTGCCCATACAATGATTTCATGTTCCATTACATAATAATTGTCTCTGTCTCACCATAGACTCGTCAGACCATAGATCTCCATCCCATTTGAATTTAGTAAACACAGATTTGTATTAGAAATTTAAGGCCCGATTAGACAAATATTTGTATCACGAAACACGTCTACAAGGTATTTCTTGTGTTCTTCTTCATGTTATGTTATACACACATTTTTAGTAAACATGCACATGCTTTTTATATGCGCTGATAAGAACAAGCGAAAGCAAATATTAGTCACTTGTAAGCGAATTTCTTTATCTCCGGTAAACAGCTATACTTTACGCTACACAGCAGTCAACAAGATAACTCTATTTGCTTACGCATTCAAACAATGCTTCTTCTGCAGGTAAATACGTTAATTTTCTTAAAAGGGTATAATAGGTGATTACCAGTGGCGGCCGGTGACATTTTGATCAAAATTAAAAAAATGTTTTTTTTTTCATCACAATTACAGACTGAGAATATATATATAATAGTATATAACATTTGATTTTGATTAAAAAAAATAAAATCCGGATTAATCAAGTAACTGAATATTTTCGACTCTCCTGTGATTTTCACTAACGACTAGCCCCGTTACTAATAAACGCGTTTTATTTTTTTTTTAATTATCTACTACCATTTACGATACAGTAATTAATCAGTAGTTGTGTAAAGTTTTAAACAGTTTTATTATAGTAAGATTAGTAAGATTAACAAAGTAGGTAGGTACTGTATGTAGGTACTGTAGGTAAGTACTGTAGGTAGGTACTGTAGGTAGGTACTGTAGGTAGGTACTGTAAGTACGTGTAGGTAGGTAGGTACTATAGGTTTTTCTTAACATACTCGGAATCGAAGGTTGTCAGATGCGGTCTTATAAGATATGTAGTACAATATTTATTATATCATCCACTTAGCAAATGAGGCCTTATAAATGCATTAAATTTAAACTTTTAACCATATGGTTAATAAAACCATTTACGACGCCAAATGGCGCAGGTCTTTTATGGAATCTGCGATTAAACTTCATATATTAATTAAACTCAAATTGGCACACCTTTACACGCACCAGGTAACTGCAAACTTTTCGCCTCGGTTATAAAACGAGCCGAAAGACGACACGGTTAAATATATTAACCCTCTCATTATAACTTTACCTATAGCGATTTCAATTATTGAAGTCTTTGATAATAGAAACAATGGAAGCGTGCCGACTGTAGCATAGCTACGATCAAATTGCACGGACTATGCAAGTACGCGGAGAAAGATGAGTATGGCTGATTTATTAAAATCCTGTTAAAAACGTGATATCACCATTCCTAAAAAAAATTTCTTCGTTTCCTAATATTTCGAAACACGTGTTCAGGCAGCTGCGCTTTTCCTTTTATTAGTAATTTTATGAATACATGTTCCGATATCCTCATACAAATTTGTGTTTTATTGATAATGTGTTAGGAAATCTGTCAATTCATTGGTTAAACGCCTGCAGTCCCGTTTTCAACAGGAATTTGAATAATCTAATAATAATATTTGACCAGATTTTTAATAAACTAGATTAAAAATCTGTTAAAAATTAAAAATTAAATTTATGTATAAAGATGCAAAAGTCGGTCATTTTGAATACATGTAGGATAACGACAGATTTTTTAAATATTTATGTTGAGGGATCAGTAGGATTTATAGGCCCTGTTAGGAGTTCTACCGAACCGAACCCTCTGATATGAAAATATCTGGAGTCGGTGAATTATTTTCCCATTTGATCTCTGGTGAGTTGACATGTTGTTCTTGTATTGTTTTGTATTTATTTTGCTTATATAATGCACTTGCATAATGTTGATTGACTAGATGATTATTTGTGGAAAAGTGTGTGGAAGGGTTTAGTTTTTCCTGTGGGAAAGATTTAACCCGGACATAAAATCGGAAGTTGTAATTTTTGATATCAGTAAGTTTTTCCGTCTACCGCATAAGAATATCAACTGCTTCCAATCGCCTGGAACCAGTGAGACTATGGCATCTCCAGTTGGGTTACGTTGTGAGACTCAGGGTAGTGGTGAGGAGAAGGAGATGGAAATGAGGAAGGTAGGGTTATTAAGATCTGTTCATCAAGGACAGCTAAAGCCATTTCAAGCAACGTTTCAATTCTGAATGGTGGTCTTATACCAGGGTGATACTGAAAGTCAGGTACTTCATGAACCTCCTCTTCACCATCTCCTTATCCTCCCACTGCCTACAGCCTCACAACGAACCCCGATTACCATAGTCTCACTGGCTCTACACAGTTATTATGACTTGTAAGATATTCATATAAAAAGGAATATAAAAGTTTTACAAAGTTTTCCCTAAAAACTTCATGATTGAGAATCGTCACTGGTAATAGGGTTAGTAATAATTATCTATGTTTATTCGGATAATGACTTGTGAACTCGTTTCATTGCCGAAACATCGATTTGTCATGGTTTTGTCACGACATTATTATTTGTGTAGTTAAAACATACGGTTTGGTTAGACCATCTTCCATGAGTTATTACAATGATTCGTGATGATGTAATCTTCTTAAGAGAATAGAATATGCATTGATTTTTCCCGCTGTTTTAATGCGAATGATCAAAGTGAACAAGCGCTATGAGGTAACATCACCCCCATTATGCCAGCATATTGCGAGATGAAATATGAGTAATAATTTTTATTTTTATGGGGTTTTTCGATCTAGAGATATCTTTAGAGACAAATTAATCTTGAACAATTGTTAATCTTGAACAATCGTTAATCTTGAACACTTTTTAATCTTGAAAAATTGTTAATCTTGAACAATTGTTAATCTTGAACAATTATTAATCTTGAACAATTGTTAATCTCGAAAATTGTTAATCTTGAACAATTGTTAATCTTGAACAATTGTTAATATTGAACCATTTTAAATCTTTAACACTTGTTAATCTTGAGCAATTTTTAACTTGAACAATTGTTAATCTTGAACAATTGGTAATCTTGAACACTTGTTAATCTTAAACAATTGTTAATCTTGAACAATTGTTAATCTTGAACAATTGTTAATCTTGAAAAATTGTCAATCTTGAAAATTTGTTAATCTTGAACAATTGTCAATCTTGAAAATTTGTTAATCTTGAACAATTGTAAATCTTGAACAATTGTTAATCTTGCACAATTGTTAATCTTGAACAATTGTTAATCTTGAACAATTGTTAATCTTGAACAATTGTAAATATTGAACAATTGATAGTAATTAGTTAGTTTTTTGTTCATATGAAGCAGATACTTTGTAATGCAACAATATAATTTATAATATAGCAATAACTTAGGCCGGGTTTCACTACAACCTAGCTTCGTTAGGGCAGTACAATCAAAACCTCCTAGATTACAAGGCTGGAACACTGAATCAAATCAGCCTCCTAACTTGCATGAGAACCTTCAAAAATGTATTTTTATTTATTTAAAAATAAATTAAAACGAATATTTTTGTAAAATCCCATACAAGTTAGGAGGCTGCTTTGAATGAGGGTCTTGTGTTGTCCGGCCTTGTGATCTAGAAGGTTTTGGTACAATACTTTACTAAAATCTAAAATCTGTCTCAAATTATTCAAGAAAATCCATCGTATACTTTGAAAAGAAAATACAAATATTGGTGTTCTCTCTGTCTAAAGACGTTTATATCCCAAATGTGATCCTAATAGAACCGGATGAGGTAGAAGGACTACTGTACTGAGTACTTTTGTACGTTGATCATCATCAGCATCAACAAGTCATCAACAGCCAAATCAAGTCCGAAACTTAGATTGTTACCTATTGACAAACATCACTGTCTTCTCAATCATCCACCTACTTCTTCTACTTCCTCCGTTTCAATTAGGTTCATATTTGGGAAAAATATTTATATTTTCGTTTAAAAGTTCACGATGGATTTTCGTGAATAATTTGAGACAACAAACAGCTAACAAACGAAAAAAATGGCGTTCAAAGTTGGGATATTTAAATCTGAAAGTTTTTTATTTGCTTTCAAAAACAGTACCTATTTCATTTTGCGATACGTTCAAATACAGCGGATCTGTACAAAATTAAATGGCAAGCGAACATATTTCGACATACATAATATTATAGATTATAGAATCTGACAGATGTTTGTAATTGACATATATTTTCTAGACGAGGGGTTAAAAGATTACACTGCACCTATAATCTGTCGAATTTCCAGGAAATTTTATCTTTACTTTATAATCTATATCCTTTTACTGTTTGTAGCGAATAATATTACATACCGATGTACATTCAAATATGTACACACAATATTATATCGATTATACTAGCAATTTAGAATTTAAAAAAATAATTTTATAAGTCAACGTTTAGGCTCATTTTATTTGCAATTACTGATCGGTAGCAACAAGCACTGAAAACTGTATTTCAAAATATATTTTTTGTTAGATTTATGATGGTGATAAACCCACATTTCAAAGGATTCTCTTTTATTTATTTAGAACTAGCTTAACACCGCCACGTATTGCTGTGGCTCAGTCTGTCTGTGCAGATAGATAAATAAGAACGCATGTTGTTTTTACGTCCAATATATGGTGCTGTTTTTCAAAAAAGCGTGTATGTCCAACAGATGGCGCTTTTTTAAAAAAAAACATGTTTTTAGCTGTTACATGTGTTTCTATTATCTGTGAAATAATAGAGCTATACAATTAGAGGAACTGTTACTTACCGTCGAAACCAATGATGATACAATACATCTAGACTTGCTATTGTCTCACAAACTCAAGATAAATATGGTAAGTAAGAAACGCTCTTATTTTTCCAGTAAATTCTTAATTTAAGCGTTGGTCATTTATGACAAAGATGGACATTCAAAGAATATGTGCGAATAAAATAAATAAATGAATGGTACATTTTACAACACGGATGCGACTGAGATAGCAAGATACGTTTACTCGCTTACACTATAAGACGAACACGGAATACTTTATGAGTCGACCTTCTGTTAATAGGTTATCCTTCTTATACGTATGTATTGCTACGTTTGCTATCTCACTTTATCTAATGACGCTGAAAATCTTTGGGAAACGATCAATAAAATAAATTGTGTTTATTTACGAATGAAATCTTATTTCGTGGATTTTACTAGTATTTGCCGGGTAATGAAAATGTTTTCTCATTACACACGAGGCACTTTTTTAATGCAATTTACTTAGAGTTATCGCACGACTTTACGCGACGCGTGACAGTTTAGTACTAAAACTATGAAATCGAAAGGACTACAATTGACACTTTAAGTTTTCTACAACGCGTCTATATATATTGTAACGTCATTGGCCGAAAAATGTTCCACCATTAGAATACTAATATATTCCAATCGTTCGGCGTTAGAACCTTGGGAGCATTGGAGGCCAAATCGGACTCATTGGACGTAAAAAAGTGGAACCTATTTTTTCGCTTCATGTCTCATCTAAATATAATGCATCAATGTATGGACTAGACCAGCGGTCGCCAAACGGTCGCTCGCGAGTTGGCAAAAAAGAAGAAATTTTGAAATCAGTCTTCAAAAAAATTTATTTGGGCGCTTACATTGCCAACGTTGGCTAAACCTTATAAGATAAATCAAAATAATTTACTACGGAATTGTATATCTTAAAAAGGCCTACAGAAAATTTCACCACGGTATATGTCTATCTCCTACGGATAACTCCTAGAAACGCCGGGTAAACGTCAACAAGTGAATAGTATTAAACAAAGTCGATACACAACGGATTTTGAAAGGGTTCTATTGCAGTGTCTAGCAACACTGAACAGGCGGTTCGGAACTGCTCGGGAAGGCCGAGCAATTCCGATCCGGTCGCGTAAACAGGCGAGTGTTGCGTGGCGCTCGCCAGACGGAAAATTACCCCGCTAGCGAGCACACGTTATTAAACCACGATGGTACAGCTCGGTTGTAAATAGCATTTATCGTAATAAATCTGTAAAAGAACCATCAGATTTTCAATCATCTAACGAGCCTAGAGCTTCAATATAAAGTGTAGTAAACACAAAAAACACTACACTATCACTTAGAGAATTTCTTTTGGAAGGTTTGTATATATAATACATGCATATTATATTAATGGAAAGTAAAGAAAAATCGAGCAATGCCGGGTCAGCTAGTATAATAATATTTTGTATAGTACGATAAAGGACAACGAGAAGGAATACGTATAAGTAAGTAACCAGGTACTTTCAATTTCAGTAAATATCTCACGTGCTTTTTGAGTTTGGAGACCGCTGGACTAGATACCATACCATAGATACCTTTTTCTAACAGTGACAGACAAGAGCTGATGATTTTGAAGATGTTAAAACGAATAATCGCAAAACATCCATCAAAAAGGCCGCAAATCTTTTTGTATGTCCACATAAAAGAATGACTCCACAAAATTAGAATATTTCGAATGTTCCTATTATTTTACGGGCGGCAAAGCGATTTTAGAAAATGTCCCGCCGAAATACTAAAGCATGACTGATGTTGGCAAAAGCAGAATGGTAATTAGATCTGCCAGGCGCTATTAGTTATTTACTTCTCGGTGTAAAACCGCTAAATAGCCGATGTCTTTGAAAATGTTTCAGGCGGAACGGATTGGAACGAAGAGAGAATCAATCAACGTTTTGAACACTAAATCATCGATAAAGTAACAATATATTAACCCTCTTATATTTAATTCCTAACTAAAAATTAAACCAAAGACTAATTTCACAATACAACTCCCCATCGAATTCCAATGCCTAGTTCTCTGTTGTAATTAGTTTATTTTATATGCCAATAGTAAGCCTGAAAGGGTATACGAGATATATAGATTAAATTAACAACCCAACTTGATCTAAACTTGTTGTACAAGCTTCTAAAAACCTAGGCGAAACCTGAAAAAGATGTTAATTTTGTGGCGAAAGTTTTGTCTTAATTTTTTGAAAGAAATGTAGAATTTTTATCAGTTGTTAGTTTAGTATGCATAAAGCTGATTAAATTGTGAATGATAATTTCGTGTTGGAAAAATAATCTAGTTTTTATATTATTATTATTATAATAAACTTGTCTATTGAGCGTTGGGACGAATTTGCTAGAAGACAAATTTGCTCCATGCAGCCCAACAAAAGGTAAAAGGCAATGGTTATTCCGATATTTCGACTGTGATATAATGCATTTTCTTTTTGATGAATGTTTTCTTAAACCAATATTTTTAGTTTCGGTGTTAATTTAAAGGCGATCAACTAGTCAAAAATTATTACGAAATCGAGAGGGGTATTCATTTATAACTTGAAAAGACTTCACGAGACAATACAAGGCCGATATATTCAATTAAAAATGTTATCTTATATCGTTATCCTAAGGCGGGAAGCAACAGGAATATATTTAGAAGTGGTAAAAACTCGCACCATTCAGGATCGAAACGTTGCCGGAAATGGTTTTAAACGGGTTTGGTGACTAGATCTAAATAGCCATGTACTTCCCAGCCTTCCTCTTCCCCATCTCCTTACTTTCTCCATTTCAGCCCCCTAACTTACCGCAATAATGGCAGACAATCTGAAATGCTAGAATCTGGAATCTGTTCTAATTGTAAGTAGGAACATTGTTATTTCTGTCGTAAGCCGTCAGTAATTAAACAGAAAAATCTATTCCCAATCTCATTATATAAAGTTAATAGAAAACAATCTGGAATAAGTTAAAGTTATAAACAATATTTTTTTTCAAATTCAAAAAAATATTTGTTGCACAAAAAGAGTACAAATCTTATAGGTTACTTCCTATTTCTTCCAGCTAACCCAACAAATACACATTATATTACATAACCCAACAATTACATGTTAACAAATGTATGTAAATACAAAATAACAGAGGTATTTAATTTATGTAAGGTATTTATTTAAGGTGTAGTGACATTTGTTTAAAAGAAATGTTTTTAGTGATGATTTAAGTTTAAGTATGTCGGTTATTTGTTTGATGCTACGTGGAAGGTTGTTATATACTTTAATGGCCATGTAGTGTGGTCCTTTTTGAAATATAGTTTTGTTTGCTTTTTGTATTAATAAGTTTTCTGTGAACCTCGTAGCGTGTTTATGTGTTGAGTTTTTTTTTGTGGGAACTTTTTTGGAGACGATCGAACTAACAGGCATAACTCCATTATATATATGTCCGTCACTGTCAGAAGTTTGAGATTTTAAAAAATTGGTCTACATGAATCCCGGTGATCAGAGTTTGTAATTTTTCGTAGGCACCTCTTTTGGATGATAAAAACATCTTTGGCGTTTACTGAGGTCAAGTTCGTTTGCATTTCTATTTCTAATTTTTCTCTTTAAGGCGATGCACTACGTCGTGTAATATTTTAAATTGAGCCGCTATCAATAACAACCCTTACGTAGATGGCGATAAGGTTTAAATTCCCGCTTAACACCATCCGCCTGTTTTGATTTATGCAAGAAAAAAATATGGCCAAAAAGTGCCTTTTATTTTATTTTGTGGATGTCCAGGCATAAATATTTAATTTTTTTTCGATCATTTTATAAATAACTTAATCATAACCGAAAATGGTTTCGTAAGAAGTTGATTTTGAACTATAAATAAGTTTTCATATGCCTTATACATTATTTTTTTCTGGGCTTATAAAAAGACTTATCTAAAAAAATACTCGATTATTTCAAAGGCCAAGATGTATTCTACTCGCAGTATTTAATTAAAGCATCTGAAACACATCTAGGCGACGAAATTTTCAAACCAAAAACACAAGATTTTGTATTACTACGTATGGCATCGCCTTAATTCCTAGACACTCCGACCACCATCGACCAACCATATTTATATAGCGCTAGTGTATTATAGTGCCATCAGAATGTATATGAGATTGGAGGTATTATTAATATTATTGGGTATTTAACCATAGTCAGACAGGACTCGTTGCGTTATTCACATGTATAACTCACACATCTAGCTGGCTGTTTATCAAGGGTTGTCAATCGAGTATGTGTGAATTGTAATAAAATACGAAGAGAATGCCGGCCAATGCAGAGTAATAAGTATTGCGTACCATTAGGATTAGAATACACTAAAAGAGATTAAAAAAACTCAGTATTCGCCTAAAACTCTTCTCATAGTGTCGAGTAATGTTTAATTATAAAAGTGCCACCCGTTCAATTACGTTATATTATGGAACGATGAAGACGGTATTTACTATTTACGGTGTGGGAAATTTCGCTCCGCAATATATTCCGCATTTTAAAACGACAATTATTGAGAACTCTGGGACGAACTAGTTGAATAAATTTGAATTGAATTTGAAATGGAATTTCCAGAGTTTTAAAGTAAGAACTTAAATATTTAAAAAAAATAGAACTGTTACTTGAATTTCTGTTAACAGTGCTCCTCGCATCCAAAATGTATGTTTCTAATTTTCTCTTCTCTATATAATACAGGGTTTTCCAATAAGAGGTGTTATTTTGAATAGTCCGATATTTCGGTAAATGTTACTTTTGAAGCTGTCATTTTTTGACATTTGACAAGTAGAAACTACGCCATTAATAAAAATGGAACGATACACGCTTTAACAAAGCATTGAAATTATTAAAATTCCCTTGAGTGATTCAATTGCAAATCATCTTGAGTGATGAGGCCCATTTCCACCTCGGTGGCTTCGTCAACAAGCAAAATTGTCGCATCTGGGGCTCGGAAAAGCCAAGAATTTTTGTTGAAAAGCCTCTCTATCCTCAACGTGTGACTGTTTGGTGCAGTTTATGGTCCGGCGAAGTCATTGGACCATACTTTTTCGAAAATGAGGCTGGAGCAACAGTTATGGTGAATGGATTGCGCTGTCGAGATATGATTAATGATTTTTTATGGCCGGAATTGGTTGGTATTGATCTGGACAACGTTTACTTTCAACAAGACGGTGCTACGTGCACACAAGCAACGAAACGATTAAATATCAAAATAACACCTCTTATTGGAAATCCCTGTATTATAAAACAAGGTCTCAATCCGCGTCTGTCTGTTTGTGCGCTTAGTTCTTCTAAACTACGCAACCGATTTGTATAGAGTTTTTACTATAATTTAGAGAATTTCATCCAAAAGATTTATATATACAATAATTCCATATTATATTTATAGAAAGTAGAGAAGTCGTAAATTTTAGTATCAATGACAATTCTACAATCGAAATTTCTTCTGGCAGGTAACTAATAATATTGATTATTCCTACTTAACACTCGGGATAAAAAGTAGTATCCAACACGGCAACACCATCTTGAACCGGAACCGGAACATTACCTATTGATCCAAAATTCGATTATTATTCCATCTCTGTCAGTCCGTAGCTATATAAATTATATTATATTATGTTTTTTTGATGAATTGTTTCTCTCGCGATATGATGTGACTTGCGGTTTTTACATGGAATCCACCTCTTACGAGTGATGAAATGAACTCTTTTGTAACTCATTGGTAAAAAATCTGCCAGGTTTTGCCTGGAATTCCCCTGAAACTTTTTAATTTGAGACCGACTTATTCGCAATGGAATTTAGTAGAATTATTACAATATTTTTAAAATATTCAATGAAAATAGAAACCGTACACATTTATAAACCAAGATTTTCGCACAAATTAAGGGTCAGTTGTTTTAAAGAAATTCAAATGTAACGTTGTCATATAATGGCCGAACGGCGCCATTTCTTTTAATTATAAAGGTTTTCGTTAAACGCTAATACTGGGTCAACTTCATCTTTTGAACAAATTATGATCAGTTGAAAGGCACAACTGTCATTGTTTATTGCTTCTCAGATTATCACAATTTTATAAATACAATTATAATTATACAAGTTGTCCAAAGAAACGTTCTTGCGTTCACGTCTAAAGAAACGTATCTCAATGAAAATTCTTTGTTCAAACTTTCTTCAGATAACGTTTCTTCAATATCTCAATGAAAATTCTTTTTTCAAACTTTCTTCAGATAACGTTTCTTAAATATCTCAATGACAATTCTTTTTTCAAACTTTCTGTTTCTTCAATATCTCAATGAAAATTCTTTTTTCAAATTTTCTTCAGATATCGTTTCTTCAATATCTCAATGACATATTTTTTTTATTTATTGTTTTTGTGTTTAATTCGTAGAACTCCATTTAATTTTTTTTATAAATTTAATTTAGATTAAATTTGATAATATTATTATTAAGTTCTGCAAGTGTTTTAGTTTTTTATTATTGTGACAGCTGTTTCGGCTTACAAGGCCATTTTCAAACTGTGGTTAGTCCACATTAAGACGACGTATTTATACTATTTCAAATGTAAATTTTGAAGGTGCATACATTGATTTATTACTGGTTACACCGATGACATGATCTATTGTTGGTTAAACCAATCTATGTTTTCCCCTCAGTAAATGGTAATGAGTTCTTATATATTTACTAATGACTTTATTGCTATGAATTATTTGGGTGCATTATACTGCTTGGGTTTTGTGAAAATACTGAGAAGTGGTGAGTAAATTATTTTCCGTACTTTATTAATTAGTGTTAAATTTGGGTCATTCGTTCGTTTATTGATTTCTAATTGTTCAAGTAAATTTAATCTAATGCCCTTTTTTTCTATATGCAATGGTTTAGGACCCTTGTTGTTAAGTGGGGTATGATTATTCACCAAGAGATGTTCTGCGAATTTTGAGGATGTGTTTTTATTATTATAACATCGTATATGTTCTTTGAATCTAGTTGAGAATGCCCTCCCCGTTTGTCCGATGTAAGTGGCGTTACAATCGGCGTGGTCACATTTTAATTCATATATGCCACTGTTATTGAAATGGCCTTGTAAGCCGAAACAGCTGTCACAATAATAAAAAACTAAAACACTTGCAGAACTTAATAATAATATTATCGAATTTAATCTAAATTAAATTTATAAAAAAAATCTCAATGACAATTCTTTTTTCAAACTTTCTTCAGACAGGTAGGTACCATAATATTGAAAAATGTCAAAATAAGTACCCCGATTTTTGACCACTGAAAAGCGCACATTGAAACAACCAGAACATGCGCAGAAAAGTAAAGTTTGCTAAAGTGAGGCAAAGATTTGCAGCGTTGGTCATTGTGGTAATTTTCTGCGCAGGATCTGAATGTTCATTCTTAAACGAATCGCCCGGTGTAGCGACGCTCAAATTGAATGCGGTGGGTAAATTATAACACAGTTGTAAAAGTGTCTAATTAAATAGTGTAACCAAATATACAATTTTTGAAAGTAAGGCTGAACTTTTGTTTACCCGATTTGGTAAGTTTTTTTACGCAGCCTACAATTTGCGCGTCATTGTAAAAAGGACTAGTAATTCGTAAGCAGATTTTATTTTCGAGTACCGAATTGTGATATTACAATGGGAGTTGCCTGTATACTGTCAGATTCATTTATTGACAAATAAATGAAAGTGGGAAAGTCACGTCGCCTCCCGTGTTCCACGTCACTTGGTTTATTCTCCTTTCTCTGATTGGCTCGTCTATTCATTTGAATGTGTATGTATTTAATGGATTATAATTCAGTCAGCATCTTGATTAATCTCCCGATATAAATCTTTGTATAATCGTTACATTGACATCGGTCGATTATACGATTAGTATTCTGTTTGTAATCTTTATTTTGCGCTATGTACAAGTATAGTAGGGTGGGCCGCGAGATTATTTCTGGCAATGAAAAAATTGCACATTTTTAATAGCCGACCTTTTTAATGTGAATATCGCACTAGAGTTCCGACTGAACCCAATTTTTACTCTTTTAAAAATACTCTAATTATGGTACTTTTATTTCATTATTGTTTTAAAATTTGCCATTTTTTATTTGCCGCCAAAAGGACAAGTTCGTTTTTACTTTTGAATGTGGCATTATAAACGTCATACCGTCCAACTTTGAGACGTATTACCAGCCAGTAACGTTTTCTACGTCATAATGACGTTGTAGCCAGTTTGAACCGTTAAGGGATTTACGGATGTAAGGTTGTAAAGATCGTTTTTAAAATCAATAGTTATGAATGAAAATATTAAAATGAAACATATTGAGAACGATTGGAAAATTTAAAACGGTATCCATTTAGTAAAAATACTTCAAGCCAGTGGTATACAAAATTGATTGATTAATTGTTCAAGTTCTTTGAAACAACTGGCCCAAAAAGATCAAAAGTACCATTGAATACGATTATTGACGTTATAAAGAAAAAATATTTAAGTTGTAAGGTTATAACTGACTTAAAATCTAATAAAAAGCTAATAACGTTCCGAGTATCAAATCGTAACACTAGACTTCCCGAGTTGTTCTTTGTTTATTCGTAAATTATTTAATTAATTTCCCAGTCCAAAGGCTACATAGGATTGGAAATAAATTCAGTTCCATTATTTTTTTGTTTATTTTATTTAGCTATAAAATTAAAATTTTATATGTTGTACAAACAATTCTAAAACTACTATAAAAATACTCTATTACCTATGTACTAATATTAATATAATATAACACAACGAAAGTCAAACTTTTAGCTGCTTTAACATTTACCCGGAGTTCATTGAACATTTTAAAACCTTTATAATATTTTCTTGAGCTAATATCTAATAAAAAATATATGTGTAATATATTACGCACTTTTAGGTTGATTTTGGTTATTAATCTAGGCACGTAAAACTACCTTTTTCTCTTGTATCTTATTTGCCTTCATTCTTCTTAATTCTGATAAGTATTCCGTTAGTTAATTTTTTTCCTATCATATTTTTAACATTCTATTGTTTGCCTTGCTGCTAATATATGGAGAAATTGAAATACATATCCTGTTTAGGTAGCCAGGAGTAAAAATATTATTATTTTAACTTTACGTTATTTAATATAAATAAATACATTTAAATAATCACACAACTTTCAATTTCGAAATACTTTGTCGCATTTTTACAGTGGTTTTTATTTTTTTTTATCAATATTCTAAAAGATCATCAGAGAAACAATATCAACGGTTCCAGTGACATTAAAGGAACCGTTTACTAGTAACCGCGACAGGAACATCTATCATGGCTAAAATTGAACATTGATGGCCCACCCTATTCCACTTAACTCGGCCGTGACTCTGCAATAGCAATAGCTAGTATGTAACTAGTAAACAATGCATTTTTCTAATTGTATTCTCGAGGAAATGGTCAGCCAAGGTTAGCCAGTCAGATTCCGTTTGAATTTATCCGAAATAATCGCATTGATTCTGAGCAGGTTAATGTTAATTTACCGATGGTCGCGCGTTGCTAATTTTAACCACGTTTTGAACTGGTGAAGGAATTCGGCTGATCCAATGAACAGAAAATCGTCTAGATTATCTGTATTGATATCGTCGGTTCACTGAATAAAGTACAGGGTTTTCTAATAAGAGGTGTTATTTTGAATAACCCACTATTTCGGTAGATGTTACTTTTGAAGCTGTCATTTTTTGACATTTGACAAGTAGAAACTACGCCATTAATAAAAATGGAACGATACACGCTTCAAAAATAATAATATAATTGGGTTTTCATTTCTTGTGTATACTATTTGGTATTATATATTGTGTTATTATATACTATCTATTAATATGTATAATATGTGTAAAGAAATGAAAATAAATAAAGTAATAAAAAAAAGCCTCTCTATCTTCAACGTGTGACTGTTTGGTGCGGTTTATGATCCGGCGGAGTCATTGGACCTTACTTTTTCGAAAATGAGGCTAAAGCAACAGTTACGGTGAATGGATCGCTATCGAGAGATAATTAATATTTTTTTACGGCTGGAATTGGATGGTATTGATTTGAACAACGTTTACTTTCAACAAGACGGCGCTACGTGCCACACAAACAACGAGACCATTGATTTTTTACGATTGAATATCAAAATAACACCTCTTATTGGAAAACCCATATAAGTGACGTTCTTAAACAAATCTATTTGAATTTAATTTTTGTTTTCAGTAATGAATTAATGTAAATCTTAGAAGTGAAAATTAATCCACGTTTCGACATTTTATCGTGATGAAACTCCGCATATATACGAAATAAATGTCGGTAAATAATAACTGATAACCTTCCTACCCAGGAACTGGATTCGACACCCTACCAACCTTGCCAAATGATGACCGGTTAGGAACAACATTTATTACGCATATTAACGGCTGTAAGGTCATCCGATTTCAGAAAAATGCGTATATGTCTGCGTGTGTTTAAATGATGCCAAAATTTTATAGAATCATTGTAACAACACAACGACGAGATCTATCTGTTAAGCTTCAGCTCGATCGGATGTCGAGAAATAGGTAGATTTCCGCTTCCAAGGTTTGCATTCATTCATTACTGAAAACAAAAGTGAACTTCAAATAGATGTATTTTAGAATAATTTCTATATTTGAACTAACCTACAACACATTTCTATCAGTTTATATCTTCAGTGTGGTGATTATTTGTTAGCGTGACGAATCTTTTTTCAATTCCAAGAAATAAAATTTAAAAAAAACAACTAACTATAACGCCGTTTCAGAGAGGATAGAACGTCAGAAAACTCTGTCCCGATACACAATCTTTGCTTCATTCACAGTCATACGTGGTCTCATACTTACTTGTCATAAAATAAAATTTTATCAAATACTTGGGCATGTAGAGCGAATGAACGAAGAAAGGAGTGTAAGGAGGAATATATGACCCAAATATGAATGGCAGAAGAAGTCGGATACGCCAGAGGAAGACATGGCACGATCAAGTAAACCAGATTCTTGTGTTGGAATTAAAATAGTAGAAGAGTCTATATTAGACGATGTTGGAATGTTTTTTTATCATCAGACTCACGCAGGAGGCCCTGAGTAAAACAATGGCCTAATCATCTTTGGCGTGCTGTGTAGATGAAAAGAGTGTAAGGAAACAGATACTAGGGATGAGTATGAATCCACTTCTCCCAATGCGGTGCAGGGCGATGGGTCGATAGAGTCCCGTTGGAGGGGTCAAAGGGTCTCCCTCAACCAGTGTATCACGATCCGGACATTCACGCAATAATTTTCAAAAACGGGCGGTCCGTTTGATAGATTCCCCAATCTTAACAAACGGACTGCAATCTTTAGAGCACAGGCGTCAGGTAGGTATGCTGTCCTTGTTCTATCGGTATTACAAGGGAAGATGCTCTGAGGAACTAGCGTCATTGATCCCTTCGGCACCGGTGCGTAGTCAGGATACACGCCAAACGCGCGCCCAACATTTGTACACGGTTGACATTTGTCACATGAGAACGGGTCGCTTCTACGATTCGTTCTTAAGTTCAACAGCTCGGCTGTGGAACGAACTGCCGGCCTCTGTGTTTCCTCCCTCCTACAACATGGGACTCTTCAAGACCCATGTTCACTCCTTCCTCTCCACAAAAAGACCCTCCACACAGCATCCCCAAAGATGACATAGGCCCTGAGGGAAATTATTTTCTTCAGGGCCTCCTGCGTGGAGTTAATATAAAAAAAAAGGTTAAGACCTAGACAAACCTCACCACATGAACTCGGGAACTACTTACGGTGACATATGGCAGGAGTGTTGGTTATCCAATAGATGGTTCCCGGGGTGGCGGTACCCATACCGCTTCCCATGAATGAGGCAAGGAGTGTGTGCAAAGACCGAATTGTTAGTCGTAATAATAGAAGAATTGGCATGTTTGAGGCGATGTATGATTGTAAATGACGCAAGAAATGTGTGCCAACACAGAATTGTGTGGCAGCTTAGTACTCCGTCTATCCCTGCTGATAAACGGCGTGATGGCTAGCTAGTTTTTTTTATTTTTTGGTTAATTAATTAATTGCCGGGATTTGAACCTTGGATTGATTACCCCAGGACAGCCTTACACATCAACTACGGAGGCCCTCAAATTTATTTGCATCTTATTTTAGAAATAACGTAAATGTATGTACATACATAAATAGTAGTTTGTACAAATTTAAATAAAATAACGTTTTCCACGTATAAGTTAGATAAAATACGTTCATGTGTATGTCTTGTGAATTTATTCGCGTACAAGGATGTTCCTAAAACATTGAAAACAGACACTTCCTGAAATATACACAACATAATTACAACTCAAATCCATCCTATTTTGGAAAAATAATAGAATGATCTACTTACATGCTTTTTTATTTGTGAAATTAAATTTTTACTTCTTATTCCAATTCGAAATGACAGTACTTTTATTGAAAATGTAGCATTTTAAAAAAAAATTACAAACAAAGAAATAAATGAAATAATTAATCCGTAATAACTTATTTTGAATGTTATACGCATCAATGTAATAAATCATCGAAATAGAAGATAATACTATTAAATCTAACGAAATATGAAACAGAACAAGACACAGAAGAATAAAAAGATAACGGTCACAGGCCAGGCGTCAATAGGTACCTATCGCATATAAATAAAAATCGGAAATGTTTTTCCGAAACACTATCTAGGTTACAAACCAATTTCATTAGAAACTTTGTAATCATTTAAAAAGGGTAGCTGCCAAAAATTCGAAAAAATTTGGAGTAAAAAGTTGTTATTATATCAAAATAATAAATGTTTTAATATCTTATTTTTTTACTTTGAACTTTACTTCTTTATTTTGAACTTTAAAGCAGTTTTCATAGGCCTTATACATTATTTTTTTCTGGGCTTAAACAAAGACTTATCTAAAAAATACTCGATTATTTAAAAGGCCAAAATATATTCTACTCGCAGTATTTAATTAAAGCATCTGAAACATTTCTAGGCGACCAAATTATCAAACCAAAAACACATGATTTTGCATTACTACGTATGGCATCGCCTTAATAATTGCGATCAAATGTTATAGTCTCGAATTCATGCATTAATCATTATGCCTACTTTAAATTTGTAGTGAACATACTGTTTTCAATATCACTTTTTTTAAATTTTGCAACTATCGTAAACTCGGTAGAAAAATCCATTGAATTTTCTAAGCTATAAAATGCATGCAAGTGGCTCATTCACGTTCCTTCCTAGGTTTTATAAATGTTCTAATTCTAACAATTATTTATTATCTTCAAATCGCACCGATTTCTTTTAGTAATTAGATTGTAATTATTTTTGCATTTATTGAAAAACATCATTATAACAACTACACAAAGGTAATGGGTATATCAGTTTAATGTCCATGGTATATTTCTTCATAGTAATATAATTAGTTTGATGAAGTTTTCTGGTGGATGCGTTGGGAATATTGCTTTAGGTTGGAGTTAGAAAGCTATATTTTAGGCATCCTTGAAAATTGGTAAGAAAAATAGTAGTTAGTGGTAATATTATATTATACTATTTGTAGCTATTCTGATGATGACTAAGATATGATTTTCCAGTTGTATAGAGAACAAGGAAGTATAATAGGAACCTAAAAAAGATAAAAAGATACCCTCGGTACCGAAAGATGTCGAAATATATAGAAAGAAATCGAAAATTGTCGAAATATATCGATATATATCAAAGATATCGAAGGGCGTCGAAATATTTGGAAAGATGTCGAAAGATATCGAAAAATATAGAAACATATCGAAATATATCGTAAGATTTGAAAATATATCGAAAGATGTCGAAAGACATCATAAGAAGAATTTCAAGTACCAATTACACACGTGCGGAATTACACATGTACGAAATGGAAAGAGTTACACCTACATAAATTGAACTACACCTACTGGAATTACACACGTCAAAAAAAGAGTATTTCCCATCGAAACCGTGGTTTCAACTTTTCCCCATTTTTTTTCCAAAAAATAAATTTCCTCACTTATTCGAACGAGAATTAAAGATTGCTACGTTCTTTCTCACCTTTTTTAAAATGGGCTTGACTCTCCAAATTGTACATTCTGTGCTCTGGAAGTGGGAACTTTAGATCACATATTTTTTGGTTGTCCCTCTCTAAACAAATATCCTCTCTTCTATCAAACCTTATCTAAAATTGCCTCCCCTCCGTTGAAAATCTCATCTCTTCTAAGTCTGAACTCGACTCCGACCTTATTATTCATACAATACTGATATTTGACCATTTAAATAAAATTAATCATATTAATTTTTCTTGGATTTTGTTATCCAAACCCGTAATTTTGATATTGTGGACTTGTTTATCTTATTTGCTAAAATCGTGAATTTAGCTCCCCAGCGTGGAATAATTTTTTTAACTATCGAATGTAACTATCACTTTGTGTCTACCCATTATAATTAAATGAAACAATATTACTTTGTTTATATCTCTTTTTTTATATTAACGCTGACCGATTTCGGAACAATCTTTCCTTCTTCAGGGCAAAATATACACTAACTTAATATTATTAAAAAAAAAATATTTATTTCTAAATTTACGCCTGGCTAATCTTTTACATATTATTTTTTTTTACAAAGAACTTCTAAATAAACAAAAAAAAAAAAAACAAAATTAAAGTAAAATCAAAAAACAAATCAAAAAGAAAATAGAAGACATATTAAAACACAACCTCTTAAACAAAAACAATGTCAAAACGAAATAAAGTGGAAACTAGACCCTCCACCACGCAAGATGGAAACATATGATACTAGGAAAATTACAAAACTTTAGTACGATAAAAAGAACTACGTAGTTTCTATAGTTAAATTATATTATATTTGATATTCTTCTTTCTGAAATAAATTGGGTAATGACTTGTTGAATACATCAACAACATCTTTATAGTCACTACCCAAATTTTGTATACGGCGAACGGGGGTATAGAATTGAGATTCTGTGTTGGAGTTATCACAATAGAACGGAAGATAATTCTTCGATGTTATATTATGGATGAACATATTATATATTAAGTGCTGAAATGGGCTGTGAATGACGGTGTAATGTGTAATCCAAGATAGGGTAAGATTCTATTTTTTGTTTGTAGATAATAGAGTCGTTATTATTAAGGAAGTTTCATCTGAAAACGCTGATCCAACCTCGCAAAAAACCCCAATTGGGGATGCCATACTCAAACAGGCTTCGAGACCGGAAAGTTGGGAGCAGTTGGGAGTCTTGCACATGTACTCGTAAAACGACATCAATACTGAAAACTCTAAACATCTAAACCATGACGAAACTGAAAGTAAGTACCTTCTATTTTAGTATATTTCTTTCATAAACTATTACACAAATCGTACAGTACATCGTGCATTCATTCTCTCGTCAACTTGCGCCGAAATTTCGCACACGAGCGCCAAAAAACAAATACGTACCAGCCTTTCGCGGGCTTTCTTACGCAAGAGGCCGCCATGTATTGTATTGGTTTTTTTCTCACATCTCGACTAACTACTTACCGTGTACAGTCAGTACACTGCTATATACTACATACTCGTTTATGCAGAGGCGGTCCACAAATAATATCATCAATTTCGTTTGTTTGTTTCATAGAAACAGTTCCTTCATTTGACTTATATTTCGTATTTTTACCACAAGATGGGGGGAACCTTGGAACGTATTGTGACCGAATTTTGCACCATAATCTACAATCTCTGACAGCCAGATTTAAACTTTCTGATTTATTCCTTCTAAATTATACATGCAGCAGTTGATACACCAAATATAAATGCACCATCCCATTGTTAAAGACGTCATAATATCATTCAAAAATAATATCGCCTATTTTAGCTTTCTTACACAAATTTGTCGACTATATAATAAGATAGAGTGTGCTGAAGTAGACATTTTTGTCGATAATTTATATGTATTCAGAAAAAATGTTCAGCTATTGCTAAAAAATATGTTGCATTGATTATACAGGGTTTTCCAATAAGAGGTGTTATTTTGAATAGCCCGCTATTTCGGTAGATGTTACTTTTGAAGCTGTCATTTTTTGACGTTTGACAAGTAGAGACTACGCCATTGATAAAAATGGAACGATACACGCTTCAACAACGCATTGAAATTATTAAATTCACTTGAGTGAATTAAATGCAAATCATCTTGAGTGATGAGGCCCATTTCCACCTCGGTGGCTTCGTCAACAAGCAAAATTGTCACATCTGGGGCTCGGAAAACACAAGAGTTATTGTTGAAAAGCCTTTTTATTCTCAACGTGTGACTGATTGGTGGGGTTTATGGTCCGGCGGAGTCATTGGACCTTACTTTTTCGAAAATGAGGCTGGAGCAACAGTTACGGTGAATGGATTGCGCTATCGAGAGATGATTTATGATTTTTTATGGCCGGAATTAGAATGTTTTGATTTAGACAACATTTACATTCAACAAAACGGCGCTACGTGCCACACAAGCAACGAAACCATTGATCTTTTACGATTGAATATCAAAATAACACCTCTTATTGGAAAACCCTGTGTTATGTATTACTTGCGTATCTATTTGTGTCTATTACTTTTCTATACTGTTTGTCTTTCATATAATTTTATAATTTTGTATTTTTATTTGTTTTATATTTTAATCTTCATTTAGATGTATGAAAATTAATGTATCCCATGTCTGGGTATATTTTTGTAATGTTTGTACCTATTTAAATAAATAAATCAAGAAAATCAACAACTAAGATGAAAGACATTTTTGATACTAAAGCCTACAACACAAATGCAGTATATTTCTCCCCTGTACCGCGAACATTAAGACATTATAACACTATGCACTGCTATAATAATGAAATAGACATTTTTAATGACTAATTCAAACACGTAAAAAAAGGTTTTTTGTCTCAGTAGTACATGCAGGTACAGGTGACTGAAAAAAATTGTTTATTGACATATTTGTATTCTCCTTTTACCCATTTATGTTTGACATTTACTTTTGCATGTTAAGATAATTATTAATATAAATATGCGATTGGTTCTTGTATGTTTCATGTTTTGTCTAGATTTATTAGTAAAATAGATTCAATTTTCCAATTTAAAATAAGGCCCCAATGTTTGAACATCACGCACCGCCCCTGTTCCGTGTAAACTCACTTTCATTGAGAAAAGAACCGGTCCCGGTGTAGAGTGATCTGCCCTACATAGTGAATTTGAAAAGTGACGTAGTTCAGTTTTCGGCACATTGGCCCGACATATTCGAGGTACCTACGAGTATTTACTGTCTGCGGTACCGCTGGGATTGTAGGTCTGTGGTTCAGCGGTTAAGATGCTCGATTTAGGTATTATCAACGGAGATTGATAGCGATGTTAAAAATGTCGATATTAATTAATTAATTTATTAGACAATTTGTACAGCTCCGCTTTTGTAAGATATCACTTCAGGGGCGCTTTACAGTTGATACAGTGAAGTTAAGTTAAGTAAAATGAAGTACAGGAACGGGTGACACGAAGATAGAAGATGGAGACTCTGCAGCAAGAATCCTAGGTGGTGAAGAAACTGGAACAGCTGCTGCAGCGAGAGAGCCCACCGCGTCCACCAACAGTGCCAGCACGAGGTTCATCCTCCGTCCAGGTATGTGTCCATCATTCATCTCCATGTAATCCTGTTCCTGATTATTGTTGAAGTGGTGCATTCTGCCCGCAATAAAAAGCGACGGTCGGGATAATAAATTACCCTGGGCCACACATAATACATTTTTATGCATTATTTCCTCAGGGCCTATGTAATCTTTAGGAACGCTCAGTTTAGGGTATTTTTAGGGAAAGGAAGGAGAGGAAATTCTGGGAAGGAAAAGGGTATGAGAGATGGGTAGGAATATGGGGGTCAATGTGACCAGGCGATGGTTCGAAAAAATTCGGCTGGAGAGGTCGAAAAGTTTTCCTCGACACTCTCTGCCGATCCGGCATGAGTGAGCAAACGCATTCGTAACCAAGATCTGGAACCTCACCCCATGAACCCGGTCACCAAACGTAGTAAACCACTCGGTGTGACCGATGGCATGGGTGTTGCTTATCCAATAAATGGTAAGTCATGTACAAACATTTGCTCAACTATTTAGACGAGCAATTGGCGAATTTACTACGTAATTTGTTTGTGAATGGTGATATTGAAATAGGTCCTTATGTTTCGAGTAGGTACACTTATATTAACTAGGCCCAGGAGTTCGAAACAGCCAAGTTAAGGGATAAGATTAAGAATTTTACGCTTTGATACTTTGGGCATATAAAGAATAGAACTGGCAGAGGAAGAATGAAAGTTGACTGAATGCTATAGAAATTAGATCACCGAGGCGTAAGAGTGGTTAAGCCTTATTTGACCTTGTTAAAAATGTAAGATAAGATTTTAAAGGGGAAACTTAGATGGTTTGGGCACGTAGGATGGATGTACAAAAATAAAGTGTCAGGAAAGTTTATCATGACTCGGGAGTGAATATATTTACTAGTTTTCGAGTCAGAGAAGCAGAAGAGTATATATATATATATATATATATGATACGATGTTTGAATGTGAATGAAGCAAGGAGTGTGTGCCATGACAGAGTTGCGTGACGGCTTATCCTCTCTGCCAATGGTTAGTTAGTTAATTGTACATTTGATTTGAGGAATTTAAAAAAAAATAGGAAAAGCTGAGGAGATAAATGATTTCTTTTGAAATTTAATTTACCTACGTGACAAAATAAATCTTTTTATCTGAAATAGCTTTCCGCAAAGGTCAAACTCAATAAAAATTCATCGTTTGATTTTCTCACTTCTCAATTAGCATCTGAGAAAATCTACAGATAATAAAAATCGTAGATAATAAAGTTATCGAAGGTATACATTTTATTTTTGTTCGATGGAGGTGATAATATTTTTTTCTATTTTTTTATTTACTATCTAAATTACTATTGTTTATGAAGTGGTTACTGGAGCGTGTGCGATTTCTGTAGTAATTTATTGTAGATAAAATCTACGCAATCAAATAAATAATAGCTAATAAGTCTTTTGAAAGATTAGCTATCGGCATATTGTAGATATGAATTATGCGTGTCTCCAGTAATATAATATGATGTCGCGACAAGTCAATTTCACATTTCTTACCTAACCGTGCACGCAATTCTCCGCAAAGCAGGCAGAGATGAAGAAACTTTATTATCCTGCACTCTCTCAGAAAAACCCTTGAATTATGTTCATTATCGATTTTAAAAATTAAATATTAGCCAATTTACTTAACTCTATATGAATAATCTTAGTCGTTTCGACTATCAAAGTGTGTATTTTGTACAGTATATCTCTGCCTAATGCGCCGATCGCACTAGTTGTCTGTGCCAATCCCTATATATGCGTTTTTTATCCATTTGAAAGAAAAAATGGACTTCACCAATTTACTTAACACTAGGATTATAAGCATAGTCCTTTCGACTAACCATTAGTGAATTTTGTAGCGTATCTCTCTAATGAATGCGCCGATTGCATTATTTCTGTCTCGATCCCTGGATATGCGTTCATTATCGATTTGAATGAGAAAAAAACGGGCTTCACCAATTTACCCAAGTAATCCTAGAAATATAATCATAGTCTTTCTAAAACAAACAAGTTGACTAAACATGCGTGCATTTTATGCTGTATGTCTCTAACGAATGCGCCAATCACGCTAGTTTCTTTGTGCCAATCCCTAGAAATATGTTCATTATCGATTTGAAAGAAAAACGGGCCTCACCAATTTACGTACTTAACCTCAGAAGAACAATCTTAGTCGTTTCGACTAACAGTGCGTTTTATATCTCCCTTTTGTGCTTTTTGAAACTTACATTCATTTTCCTATGAACCATCACGGTGTTGCCATTTAAAAACCTTTTAAATGATTGCAGAGCCATCAGCCTAGGTTTATCATTATAATTTGATAGGTAGGCTCAGATTTTAGTACGTACACTGTGCGATAACAAATTTGCACAGTGTACTCGGCAAGAGTGCGTAGAATATTATTGTAAGATATAAATATGTACGTAAAAATAATGGCAGTCGACGTCACATCGCCAGCAGTATTAAAGATATGAACTTGATAATAAATTAATCAAAATCATTCATCATGATTGTAACGTAATGATCCACGTTTTATAGATAGGTACTAGAGTTGATTCGAATGCAGTAGATACTCACACAGATGATTTTTTTGCATACAGCATAAATATCAATTTTATAATTCAAATTCAAAAAAATAAATTCCATTTTTCCATATATTTCAGCTCGGCTCATTTTGGCTTTAAATTCAAATTTAAGTTTTGTATGAAAAACGCCGCGCAGCCGTTCCTCGAAAGACTCTAAGGTCGGCGGCAGACTGGAAACCGCTGCGGCAGACCGCAAACTAGAGGGTTTTCCAATAAGAGGTGTTATTTTGAATAGCCCGCTATTTCGGTAGTTGTTACTTTTGAAGCTGTCATTTTTTGAAATTTGATAAGTTGAAACTACGCCATTAATAAAAATGAAACGATACACGCTTCAATAACGCATTTAAATTATTAAAATTCACTTGAGTGAATCAAATGCAAATCATCTTGAGTGATGAGGCCCATTTCCACCTTGGTGGCTTCGTTAACAAACAAAATTGTCGCATCTGTCACTCGGAAACCCAAGAGTTATTGTTGAAAAGCCTTTCTATCTTCAACGTGTGACTGTTTGGTGCGGTTTATGGTCCAGCGGAATCATCGGACCTTACTTTTTCGAAGATGAGGCTGGAGCAACAGTTACGGTGAATGGATTGCGCTATCGAGAGATTATTAATATTTTTTATGGCGGGAATTGGATGGTATTGATCTGGACAACGTTTACTTTCAACAAAACGGCGCTACGTGCCACACAAGCAACGAAACCATTAATCTTTTACGATTGAATATCAAAATAACACCTCTTATTGGAAACCCTGTATAATACTAAAGGTTATAATTATTATCGTGTGTTTAATTGAGGCTCCGCAGTAAGCATTCAAAAAGAAGAAGAAGATGGTTTGAAAAGGAGATATATTAATACGAATGTTTGGAGGGAACGCGCTACTATTAAAAAACGATGATAATTAAGCGAAAATTATGAAAATCTCTAATCTCTAAATATTATAAACAAAGTCGACATCTGCGTCTGTCTGTTTGTGCACTTAGTTCTTCTAAACTACCCAATTGATTTTGACAGGGTTTTCACAATCATTTAGAGATTTTTTTTCGAAAGGTTTATATATATAATGCATGCGTATTATTTTTATAGAAAGTAGAGAAAAGTCGACGTACATATTGTAATTTTGTAATCAAGCAAAAATAACCGGGCGCTTACATTACTAACGCTGGCTAAACCTTATGAGATAAATCAAAATAATGTAATGCGGAATTTTATATCTTAAAAAGGCCTACAGAAAGGCCTATCTACTAGGGATAACCCCCAGAAACGCCAGGTACACGTCAGATAGTATTTTACAAAACACTATTCGTTTGAAATTGAGCAATAATCTCACGACAAATGCCTAAGTTGAATTTAAAGAAGCACTGTGATTTTTTTCATACTTACATAACCATTACATACAAAACAGAACAAAATACGTTTTTTATAATTTTCATATATTTACCGTTTCGGCTGTACAAATGTATTGATATTATCTTCAGAAACAACATACATTTTTAAGAACTTGAAACTAAAGTGTTCAAGAGAAATAAGTTATAAATCTGTAGAAATTCGGAATGCGGGGACTTAAGTCTGCGTGCGGTTTGCCGATGCGGTTTGCAGTCTGCCACTGACCTCGGAAACCTACGTTAACTAATAATAGAAATTGCTTTGTAAACATTTGAAGTTAAAATTTAGGTTAATTTGCCAAATTATACCTGAAACAAGTAAATGAATGGTGGACAGGTATTTTATTATTAATAAATCAATCCTTTACCTGAATACCGCACGCACAGGTAAAGATTAAATATAATTCGGTCACGCAACATACCCGGCGCCATCTCCAAGGCATTTTGTGTTTTATGTATATTTCCTGTTTTTCTCTGACGTAAATACGTAGAATTTTGTAGATCGATCCGTTTTATATGCTTACATGGAAGTTATTACAAACCAAAGAGGTTGTGAACTCATCGACAATATTGTAATAGAGACAACAAATAAATGAACATACATTAGAAATCATAATATATAGCAAGCTTTTTTTTCGGGATCACATAACTGCAATCGTTAATAAATCCCTCAAACTACTTGGTTTTATCACTAGAATCACTTCGGACTTCAAAAACGTAAATACCCTTAGAACTCTTTACTGCTCCTTGGTTCGCCCCCATCTTGAATATGCTTGTTTTATCTGGTCTCTTTTTTATGCTGTCCACATTCGACGCATTGAATCGGTTCTTAAGAGGGATTGCTAGGAGGCTAGGATTAGAAAAAGGCAAATACTCATATGATGAAATTGAACTAACTCTAAACCTCTCTCCTTTGGAAGTCCGTCGGGAAAGAAATGCTCATTTGCTTCTTCAAAATTGTAAATGGTATTATTGATTCACCAACTCTACTGCAACTCATTCCCTTCAATATCCCCTCGCAAAGACTCAGAAATAATGAACTGCTCTTCCTCAACCATCATTCGACAAATTATGGATATTATTCACCATTGTCCAGAATGTGTAGACTGGTCAACTCAAGTCAAAACCTTAACTTTTTTTGGATAAGTCTGAATGATTTTTGCCAGTCGCTAAACAAGTGACGGAATATTATAAGTGTCCCGTGGTCCTGACCCACGGCGTATTCTTGACTTGATTCGACTTGTCACTTTATTTTCTTATATTATATCTGCCTTATGTCTTTGCTTTCATGTACCTTTGTCTAATCCTGTATTTTTCTTTTTACTGTATTCGTGTTATTATTTTGTAATTTGGACGATGTCCGTTAATAAATAAATAAATATTAACGGGTCAGCACCCAAAAATAAATAGTTGGTAGTTTCCTAAGGAAAGTCGTACCACGAATGATGTATCCATAAATTCAAAAGTCCAAACTGATCCAAAACGTCTAGAGTCAGTGAGACTATGGCATCCCCAATTAGGGTTTGTTGTGAGGCTGGAGGTAGTGGGGAAGGGAAGGAGATGTGGAAGAGGAAGGTGGGGGAGTACCTGCTATTCAGATCTGGTCGACAAACACGGCTAAACCCGTTTCAAGCAAGGTTACAATTGTGAATGGTGGTTTTACACCAGGGCGATACCGACAGTATCTTCCACTCTGGAACGTGCCGCAAATAGACTGTAAGTTATTTTAAACAAGTAATTTGGAAAATAACACAAATTAATGAAATAAAAATTACTTGCGCACGCCGGGATTTGAACCCGCAACATGCAGCTTGCAAGTCAAGAGCCTTTCCCCTCGACCACGGAAGCCATCAACCAGACATTGGCGTTTTATACGTCATAATGACGTTGTAGCCAGTTGGAACCGTTTTTTAAATCAATAATTAGATATTACTAGTTAGATATTATTCTTCTATTTTGTTCTCATTCATTTATCTGTATTTTCATTATTTCATTATGTTTTTTTATTTATTTTTATCTATCTAATTTATTTATCTTTTCTATATATCTTTTTATTTATATCTTTGATTCTATGTAAATTTGCATTATCTAAAATTAGATCAAACTCCCGCCACCTCGGAACAGGCTCAGCCTAGTGAGGTGGATTTTATCAAAAAAAAATATGTTAATTTATTGGTTAATAAATAATTTTAAAAAATTAAAAAAATATTACAATATTAAAAATGCATATTTTTAGTATGATAATCATATTCATAAAAATAATCTTCAACACACGTTTAACGGTACTTATAGTTTGTGAAAATGCCCCATTTGATGGAAAGCTTAAACGTACGTAAAACCAGCATTTAACGGGGACCTTTCAAATGTCAAAAAAACAAAATGGCGCTTATTGACTACTTACTGACAACCAAACTTCAGTGTTAAGCTGGCCACAGAAGCGTACGAAGCTGCATGGCTACGATTGATACGAGAACTACGTGGCTTGATACAGCAACGTGGCCACACATTGCTAGCAGAGTTACAGCTATGCCAAGATAACTCCCATTCTATGATACAAGAGGGAGCTACAAGCCAAAAATGTGTATATTCTTGATATACCTTATATTTATTTATTTATTTATTATTACACGCCCTAATGGGCTTTTACACACTACAAAGTTTAATAGTAGAGTATCACAGTTACTATAAATTCTACAAAATTAAAACAATAAAGGAAACATAATACAACGAAAAAAGAAAAAATATTAAATGTTACAACAAAAGCATATAATAAAATAAGATACATTAGTAAAAATGATAAGAAGTCTCACATAAATAGATATTGAAAATAAAAATAAAAAAATATATATATAGAAAATTATAGATGTATCATATTGTAGGTAATAGGTATTAAAATCGCTTGACATCGCAGAAACGTTCGATTTCAAGCACAAAACTGTTTTTTTATTTATTTTGTAAATAATTTTATAAGAAAGCAAAAAAGTAAATCAAGTGAAACTTTCACACATAATCTTAGCTATAATATTATATTTTTTAAAGTTGTTTCCTTTTCGCGTTCATAAATTTTATTGAAAAAAAATTTTTATAGTACTTTACATTTAATTTTTTTATTAAGTAATTTCTTTTTTTATTTGTATTCTACTCAACGATAGGAAAACCGTCAATTTATCTAAAGCATATTTTTGGTATTCATAATGTATACCAATTCGTTATAAAGATTAATCAAAACAGTGATTTAGCATGAAGCTTCGCCTTAAATAGTTTTATGAGTTTTAAATAGTGAATAAAAATAAATGATTTGAAAGAGTGGCTACTGTGGCCTCGCAAGCTTTGCTCGGCTTGCAAATTCGCTGCAGCCCGCTCGTGTGCCACTGACATCACATAGCGTGCGCGTGGCCCGCTATGTGTTGATAAGTATGGCAGCTCATAGTGAAACGTGGCCGTGCGTAGCTATCTGTGGCCGGCTTTATGAAGATTGAGTTCGGTTCGCAAGTTTATACGCAGCATAATAGGTCATAAAAGGGTTTTATATACTACTGTTAGCTAAGGAAATATTATTTCCAATGCATCGATTTAGTTTGTATTATTGCAAAATTGAAATGCGGGAAGTCAAACCATGTTTTCAGGTTAATCGTATTCGTTGCGTGACTTGCCTAGTTTTTATTAAATAACTTTATTTGGCATGATTTTTTCCAAAAAATGTAACAATATTTTTTTATGATAAATATGAACATGGAAAATATCATTTAATTTTTTAAATTTGAATAATTATTGGTCAAATGGAAGTAAGTAGGTAGGTTCTTACATAGAATCCTATATAGATTATATAAATTTACAATCAAAGTGATTAATACTCAGTTTTATATTAATGTTAAAAAAACTGGAATAAAGAATACAAAAAAAAAAAATTGCACAGATTGACATGTTTATCTTTGCAGTTGGTAGCGTCAAGGACCCTCTACACTAACGACCATTTCTTGTAAAAGTTGGTTTGATTAAGGATTGAACATTCCTCTCCGGGACTGGAGTCAACACCCCTAACACCTAAGCAAAAACCTAATTGAATAGTTGCGATATTTAATTCGAACAACTGCTGTAAATTCTTATTGATTAAATATAATGTCAGCCAATTTTAGAAAAACGTGTGACTAAAAATTTGATAGAATGCATTGTCATCGATAACGAGTCTATTTGTCGAGTTTCAGTTGTATCGGATGTCGGGAATTGGGTTAATTTCCATTTCATTTATTCATCAATGATAGGACGGACGGAGTTCTGTGAAAGTCCTATTCAAGTTGTAGTGCTTCATAAAACTTAAATAATAACAGAACTTGAATAGAACTCTCACAGAACTTGAAAATTAACTTTTAAATTTGTTAAATTGTTAAAATTCTGAGAAACAACCCATTCTTAATAACTAACTGAATATTACTGAGTTTTTGTAAGACCTATGCAAAATTCAATTGAAAAAAAAAACAACAGAATCAATATATTTAAAAAATGTAATATAATATATTAATTTTTAAAACAACTTAAGTTATCAAAACAATGTAAACAGATAACCTTAGCAAATATGACATAAATTAATGTGTTTGGAATCAGTAATGGATTATTGCAGCTTATAAATATCCACTTGTCTTTGGGATTAGCATTATTTATGAAACATCGTCGTATAATCACTTAATCACATGATTAAAATCACTCAAAGTAATATTGATATTTGATTTCCACCCATATTAGAATGAAAACATAAACCAATCAAATCTCCGATACGAGAAATACCAAATCTAATTACAATGATTGATATCATAATTTTGTCATAAATTGTTCAGGAGTTATCAGCATTAAAACGTCAGCGCGATTTGTGTACAGTGAACATTCTTATGAAAAACCCGCTGTTTATCAACGATATATATTAAATATTTATCCGAATAAATAAATAAATAATTTTACTTGATATGAGATTATTTTCACATTTAATTCAGCGACCGAGAAACAAAACAAAAATCAACTTCTATAGATTAATTACTTCGGGATTTTCTAATAAAACAAATATGTCCTAAAAAACCATAGATATGCCGATAAATAGATAGTAAAATTCGCATTCGGAGCTTATTTATTATAATATACACCAATGAAAAACTTTGAAAGTTTATTCCATAGATTTTTAGAGTTTTTCATTGGTGGATATAGTTAGGCAAACATATGACGTCACAATATTTCGGTTTAAATTTTCTATCGAAGTTATACCCCCCTGGATGGCAAGTGATTTATTTATTTAAAGCTCTGAGGGCTTTTACATGTAGGTATAACAACTTAAGGGTGACCGGATAAATCATCACAATGATAATTCATCACATCTTTAAAAAGTTAAATAAAGTCATGGAAAGTGATGAAACAAAAACATTAATTTTTATATTTTTTTTCATCGTTTCTAATGACTTTATATCACTTTTTAAAGGTGTATTGAATTGTCACTGTGTTGAGTTACCATGGAATCAACTTTAAGATGACTGATAATTTTGAAACTCTAATTTGTAGGATAATTCTGGTATAGATTACGCTTAGTTCTATAAATGGAGTCAATAAATATATCAATAGTAACCCCAAACTTGTTGCCCAGATCATGCAACCTATTGATTAGTGAGTGTGTCTGGTGGTTGGTTGTGTATGTATAGCAGAAGAATGTTATATTTTGTCTTGTATTCCTATTCGGCACGTGAAATTTAATAGTGGCAACGATGGTAGGACCGTCAATTAAGTTCTTAAGACAGTGTTATTAGATGCAATTGATTCATAAAACTGACATAATTAATGTAATCAATTGGAGTTATAAGTTTAAAATTTATTTACTTAAGAAGTATGGTTTGTCAATGAAATTACTGACTGCTGTCGAGCTGCTATGTTCTAAACGTACGGACTTTAAAGCGGCTATGCATTAAAATGTATGCCTTTGGTCTCTAGGTAGAAACAAAGGCGGGGGAGATGTCCGTTGTTTGTTGCGCGCAGTCAAGAAGGAGGTATAGGTAACGCAACGAAAGAAGGAAGCAATAAAAATGCTTAGAATTGATGTATTGGTCTATCTGTGTGAACGTCAAGCGCCGCCCACTAACGCGATAAGGCTCTCTGTCTTGCTTACGCTCACTTATTGTAACTAGTTAGAAGAGAGGCAAGTTTTAACAATACCGTTACGGGGTATACTTACGGGGTGTCCTATTCATTCAGTTCGTAATTTGATTTAAACATACGTGCACCTACATATCACCTAGCACCTACATGTTCATTTTCAAGTTCTGTGAAAGATTTTTTCAAGTTCTGTTTTTATTTCAGTTTTGTCAAGCAACTAGCCTACAATGATATACAAACAGAACTTGAATAAGTCTTTCACAGAACCCGAAAATGAACGTTGAAATTTGATGAATTGTTCAAATTCTCCGAAACAACCCGTCCTTAGAGTTCTCAATTGTGAAATAATCATCAATTGTTTTTTTTTTCAATCTTAAATCGAAACACGCTGCATGTAAGTTTTGCATCTGTGTGAGTACTGTGATGAAGCCAACTTAACTTGCGAGACCTATACGCAGTGTTGCGTATCTCCTTCTTTAGCCAGCTTCTGGTAGCGCAACACGGCATAATACCTCAAAAATAAATTACTATAATACAATCTAAAATGTTTTACAAGTCAGATGGTCAAAATATTACGCAATGTAATGTGACATAAGAATATTTTATTAGTTCTAAGAATCATGATATCGGAACCTTATCACACATATATTTTAAATGAAATTAATCGATAATCTCGATTATTTGTCTTGATTTTCGATAAGAATCTATGTTGTTCACTACTACCTATTATTATCGCAATTTGAACTGGTTTAAACGGTTCACCTAGTTCATTATTCCACTCTGCCTGACCACGCGGAAACCAGGTAGTGTGATTGGTGCCAATACCTAATACGTAATGCATGAATACGCATTAATTTATTTAAAAATACTAGAAAACTAGCGAGCTTCGCCGGAAAAACATTTATTTGAATTTCTCTTTTGTTTTTGGGAATGAATTTATTGCAAAACTTGGAAGCGGAAATTAACCCACTTCCCGACTTCCGATCGAGCTGAAGCTTGGCAGATAGAATCGTTGTCGATGAAGATGAATTCTATCATCTATCGTAAAATGTTGATTGTGTTGTAATGGAGGACTTAGCCAGCCGAGGAATTGAACACACGACGCCTGGGTGGCACCCAAACGCGATTTCAACTCCACTACCGACCGGTATTTGATGTAAATCTTATTTTATGAAACACTCAAAGTCAAAGATGAACTAGGTCCTCAAGTGTTGGGAAGTAAGAGCTTCACAGATGCACTCATAGAGGGCAGTGCATAGAGCTTGCGTGGAAGTCCGCAAGATGGCAGCTAGTAGCCAGTAGTCGCCAGGGCCATTGAGAATGCTCCCAGACAAACTTACTGTTTCAGATTCCAATTAGCCAGCTTCTAGTTAGGTCGACTATCGAGTCACCATTGTAATACGCGAAGTATTAATAAATCCCTGATTTATCATAAAAAACTATTTATTTATAATCTCCTTCCACGACGAGTTGGAGAACTGTTTGTGGGAACACAACAGCTGGCGCAGCCGGTAGAATCATTATTTTTCTACTATTTTTTTTATTAGACTCCTGTTTGGAATTGTTTAAAAAAAACATTTGTTTCATTACCGGAATTTTATAAGTATAATCTGCAACGTATTTATTTATATCTTGGTATTTAACATTTCGATTTTTTTAATTATATTCCCGTAATTTCTTATCAACTGCACTTTTAAATAAAATAAAATGGGTTTTCATATTATAATAGTTGGCAAAAATTCGCAAAATTCATTGCATTCCTTTCCGATATAAAAAAGATTTATACATATTTGATAAGCAGCTAATTTTAATCTCGAAAATTCATGACGTTTAATGAGGTTTATTTTTATATTGCTGCATTCGCACAGAGAAAAAATTACTAATATTGAAAAATACTAATATTTTTAATAGCAAAGTTATTAAAAATCTTTCAAATTATTCGTAATCCGAATAAACTGCGGATTGCTGGCTTAACGAATGAATTGATAGTTTTCTGATAAACTTTTAGTAAACTACGAATGTATTATCACGATGTCGGAACACGTGTTCATAAAAATCCTAATATTTCCGCAATTCGTCATTGCATATTATCAAGGCATTTGGAATTGGGAATTTACTTTAAGTTTATCAATCTCGTTTTTAACCAGATTACGATTTAACGTAATATACAGGGTTTTCCAATAAGATGTGTTATTTTGATATTCAATCGTAAAAGATCAATGGTTTCGTTGCTTTTGTGGCACGTAGCACCGTTTTGTTGAAAGTAAACGTTGTTCAGATCAATATCATCCAATTTCAGCCATAAAAAATCATTAATCATCTCTCGATAGAGCAATCTATTCACCGTAACTGTTGCTCCAACCTCATTTTCGAAAAAGTAAGGTCCAATGACTGCGCCGGACCATAAACCGCACCAAACAGTCAGACGTTGAGGATAGAGAAGCTTTTCAATAATAACTCTTGGGTTTTCCGAGCCTCAGATGCGACAATTTTGCTTGTTGACGAAGCCACCGAGGTGGAAATGGGCCTCATCACTCAAGATGATTTGCATTTGATTCACTCAAGTGAATTTTAATAATTTCAATGCGTTGTTAAAGCGTGTATCGTTCCATTTTTATTAATGGCGTAGTTTTTACTTGTCAAATATCAAAAAATGACAGTTTCAAAAGTAACATCTACCGAAATAGCGGGCTATTAAAAATAACACCTCTTATTGGAAAACCCTGTAATAAGGAAGTGATTGAATGAATCAATGGATGCTCGAGGAAGGTGTGGCACGATCAAGCGATGTCTTGTTTTAATGCTTAAGTGTTCAAGAAGAAGAAGAAGACGATTTTAAAGGAATATTATCTAAATATGAATGTTAGAGGTAACGGGCTAATATTAATAAAAAAACATAAATAATAGACTTTAAAATAGAGTAAAAATCAAACAAATCTTTAAAGTTGCATTTATAGACACACTGTGAATTTCTTTAAAGTAGCATTTAAAGACACACTGTGAATTTCTATATACTGATAACATGTTAAATAACATAAACACACTGTGAATTTCTTTAAAGTAGCACTGTGAATTTCTATACAGTAGCATTTAAAGACACACTGTGAATTTATATAAAGTAGCATTTAAAGACACACTGTGAATTTCTTTATACTGATAACATGTTGAATAACATAAACACACTGTGAATTTCTTTAAAGTAGCAGTTAAAGACACACTGTGAATTTCTATACAGTAGCATTTAAAGACACACTGTGAATTTCTATAAAGTAGCATTTAAAGACACACTGCGAATTTCTATAAAGTAGCATTTAAAGACACACTGCGAATTTCTATAAAGTAGCATTTAAAGACACACTGTGAATTTCTTTAAAGTAGCATTTAAAGACACACTGTGAATTTCTTTAAAGTAGCATTTAAAGACACACTGTGAATTTCTTTAAAGTAGCATTTAAAGACACACTGCGAATTTCTATAAAGTAGCATTTAAAGACACACTATGAATTTCTTTAAAGTAGCATTTAAAGACACACTGTGAATTTCTTTAAAGTAGCATTTAAAGACACACTGTGAATTTCTATACAGTAGCATTTAAAGACACACTGTGAATTTCTATAAAGTAGCATTTAAAGACACACTGCGAATTTCTATAAAGTAGCATTTAAAGACACACTGCGAATTTCTATAAAGTAGCATTTAAAGACACACTGTGAATTTCTTTAAAGTAGCATTTAAAGACACACTGTGAATTTCTTTAAAGTAGCATTTAAAGACACACTGTGAATTTCTTTAAAGTAGCATTTAAAGACACACTGTGAATTTCTTTAAAGTAGCATTTAAAGACACACTGCGAATTTCTGTAAAGTAGCATTTAAAGACACACTATGAATTTCTTTAAAGTAGCATTTAAAGACACACTGTGAATTTCTTTAAGGTAGCATTTAAAGACACACTGTGAATTTCTATACAGTAGCATTTAAAGACACACTGTGAATTTCTATAAAGTAGCATTTAAAGACACACTGCGAATTTCTATAAAGTAGCATTTAAAGACACACTGCGAATTTCTATAAAGTAGCATTTAAAGACACACTGTGAATTTCTTTAAAGTAGCATTTAAAGACACACTGTGAATTTCTTTAAAGTAGCATTTAAAGACACACTGCGAATTTCTATAAAGTAGCATTTAAAGACACACTATGAATTTCTTTAAAGTAGCATTTAAAGACACACTGTGAATTTCTTTAAAGTAGCATTTAAAGACACACTGTGAATTTCTTTAAAGTAGCATTTAAAGACACACTGTGAATTTCTTTATACTGATAACATGTTAAATAACATAAACACACTGTGAATTTCTTTAAAGTAGTACTGTGAATTTCTATACAGTAGCATTTAAAGACACACTGTGAATTTCTTTATACTGATAACATGTTGAATAACATAAACACACTGTGAATTTCTTTAAAGTAGCAGTTAAAGACACACTGTGAATTTCTATACAGTAGCATTTAAAGACACACTGTGAATTTCTATAAAGTAGCATTTAAAGACACACTGCGAATTTCTATAAAGTAGCATTTAAAGACACACTGTGAATTTCTTTATACTGATAACATGTTAAATAACATAAACAGATTATTTTTTAATTAAGTTTTATACATTGCAGTTTTTTTTCTATTGAGGAAATTTTGCAAAATTTTTTTTTCAACTCTGTAAATATATACAGAGATTATCATAAAAAAACATATGTTTTCTCAGAACACAAAAATTTAAAGTGATCCAGAGAACATGTTGTATTTCGGTAAAAAATCGGAATGCGGGTTCTTAACTCGACTTTATATAATAAACGTTACGTTTCCGTTTCAAGATGGTAGCCGTTTTGAAGATTCAATAAAGATTCTTTTTTCAAATGTGAAGTTGTCGTGTTTATTTGAAATTGGCATTGAGTTAGTGACGTTTGTTAACACAAATATTATAATTCCTTATTTGAAATTTTTTTAAATTTACATAAAATATATGGTTGGTATTTAATTACCTATGTACAAATAATAAATAATATTTTATGATTATTATTTATGAGTTTTTGGACGCGACGTCTACTGTGACTGACGGTCGTCGAAAACCGAATAATTATACTAGAGATTGAGTATGAATTTGAATGAAGCTAGGAGTAAGAGTAAGTTAAGGAAAAGTTTACAATAATACTATAATGTTAACAGGATGGCGCGTTTTCCCTAGCCTTGCAGGTGTACACAAATGTATTATTTATTGCCAAAACTTGTGAAGAACTCTATAGGAACATGTAACTACTTCAAATATGAGGTTTTTTTTTAAACATACAACAAACGATGTTGCACTCCCATTAGTTATCAAACTCATTAAGGGATCGCCAATTGGTAGTTTTGAAATAGAAGAGTAAAAAAATAAAAAAAAGAGTTTTCTACAGATAAATTAGACCCAACCCAACCCAATGTGCAGACACAATGTATGAAGAAAACATTTCACAGAAGCAACATACAGACACAACATATGAAGAATCACTTAACAGATATGTCACAAAAAAAATTGTCTTATAAGACTTTATGAATTATTATAATCACTCATTTGATTTATGTTGGTGTCAAAAAGTTAAAAAAGTATCCTCAATGATGGACTATAGAAATGCATAAAAACAAAATCAGGAAAATACATTAAAAAGTACGGGCTCAAAAATAAACAGACCTAATACAAAATGTTTTACATTAAAAATACATGAGAAGATTAAAAAAGCCCATCATCTCTGGTTGTACAAAGTTTGGTATTTGGAGATAATTAGGACGGCTATCAGAACAGAGTATGTACCTACTTATGCCTCGTTTTCCAAATAACATTTGAAAAAATAGGATTTCAATATATCGTTTCGAGATTTGTTAGAGGCTGTCTTAATTCTTCAGGCAATTTGTTATAGTTAGTGTAGGCAATATATTCTAATGATTTCAGTCCGAACTTTGTTGAGTGTATTTTTGATATATGTAGTTTGTTGTGTTGTCGTGTATTATATTGGTGAACATCGTTGTTATAGTTCAGTTTTATATTTGTGTGGGTGTTACACTGAATAATATTTAAAATGGTGTTTGTTATCTCAAAGCTATGAACCATCTTAAATGGCAAAACAAGTGCGTGACGGTAAATATCTTTAACAGGTATATCCCAAGGCAAGCCAAAGATGTTACGCATGGCTCTATTTTGGATTATTTGCACCTCCGATATCATTTTTTTGGTAGCAAAGCAAAGGTAATGCTTCTAAATTCTTAGAAGCGGAAATTACACAATTCCCGGCATCAGATCGAGCTGACACTCGGCAGATATACTAGGTTTTGATGAAAATCTATTCTATAAACTTTTTGGCAATTGCGTACACACGCGCGAACATATAAGCGGACATATACACATTTCTCTGAAATCGGATGAGATTACAGTAGTTAATAATCATGATAATTGTCGGTCCTACCCAATCGGCATTTGACAATCCTTGTATAGTTGTGGACTTCATCTCTTGCGTAGGATGGTTCAATCCTTAGTCAAATGATTTTTTTTTGGGTTTTTGTGTCGGTTAAACAAAACTGGTTGATTTTTAGCGAAAACCAAGGCGCGCTGAAAACATCAATCAAACATACCAATTTCGGTTGTGGGTCTGTCTGTAACTGTGAGTTATCGTTTTATTAGCTTTATTAAGTGTTAAGTAACTAATCTAGAATTCATACGAGTGATAAAGCAAGTACCTATCTAATATAATATTTTAACAAAAGTTAAAAGTTGACATCGCGTTTGGGTCCCACCCAGGCGTAGTGTGTTCAATTCCTCGGCTGGCTAAGTCCTCTATCACAACACAAGCAATATTTTCAGCTTACTGTGGTGGTAGTAGGAGATTTTCAAATATTGTCAGGTTATTCGTAACCAGGGAATGTTTGTCTTTCTTTAAAATAAAAAAATATATATATATATATATTTTTATTAAAGAGAAAAAATTTTAAAAAATTGGAACTGATGTGTCAAGAATACAAACATAATTTAAAAATTCACATAACTGATCAAGAAATTTTATTATTAAAGAATTCTGTTGAAAATATTTTTTTAATCATTCTGAAGCTAATTTCCTTTTTCTGATGTATTACGAGTATTTACGTAAACTTCCAGCTATTCAAATCCAGCAATTATAATATCCCGTGATTTTTTACAGGTCTTCCCTATTTGCTAAATATTTTCACACAAAATTATTTTAAAAATTACCATGATCATAACAACATATTTTCTGATCTGTTTTCGTAACGTTGCGGTCGGTAGACCACGAGGAAATACCTCAAATGCAACATAACTGTTTTGATTTTGTATTCTCTTTCTTGGCATTTATTATTATTTTTAATTTATTAATAATATATTTCAAAAAAATATATACAATAAAACACATGCGGGAACTTTGACTAGCAAACTATGAATGGATCCTGTTTTAGGCCAGTCAAATTGACAAATTTAGTTCATATCATAATTTCATATTAGGTACATTGTTTAACTATGGAACATATTATTTTATAGAATGGAAAAAAGTGTTATGATTGAATTCTAATATTTGACTGTATCAAATATTTAATTACCTATATATAATAATTAATTAACTATATCTAATATTTAATTATCTATATCTAATATTTAATTAACTTTATCTAATATAACTATATCAAATGTTTAATTAATTGTATCTAATATTTAATTTGCTATATCTCACATTTAATTAACTATATCCAATATAATCAAAAATACAAGACAAGTAAAATTTATGATATTAATCGCTTATATCCATTTAAAGAATATTTGTGTACGAATGAAATAGCTATACATGTATGAACAATCTCAGTAAAGTATCTTCTACGTTGGCTATCGATGATTTTTTTTTAAATTTAGTGTATTCTTATTTACTCGTAAAATTGTTAAGCTAGCTACATGCTTAGTCCTAGTGAGTTTAATAATTGTATTGTAAAACATTAAATATTAAACTTGATAAAATATGAATATAAAAATCACATTCCAATTAAGGCGATCTACCATGTTGTGTAACACTTGGAATCGGGCCGCTAACAATAACACTTCTTATGTAGAAGGCGATAAGGTTTAAATTCCCGTTTAACACCAGCCTTCTTCTTCTTCTTCTTCCTAGCACTATCCCAACTCATTGCCTAGGTAGGCTGTTGGGGTCGGCTCTTCTCGTTCTCAGGTTATAGCTTCTTCGGTTCTGAGTGTCGCTTTCATCTAGGCCGTTTCTTTGTAGGATTTTGGAGCATTGGGTCATCCAGGAGTTCTTTGGTCTATGAAATTTAGATCCGTAACAGGAATTTTGTGCGACACGAAAATGCCAATAAAACTTAAAGGAAAGACATACCAGACTATTGTTAGACCCGCGATAATGTATGGCTCCGAATGCTGGACTATGTACAACTCCTACTCTAGGCAACTCGAATCAGCAGAAATGCGAATGCTTAGATGGACGGCAGGAGTATCATTAAAAGATAAAATTAAAAGCTCACGCATTCGTGGTAGCCTGGGTGTCACTGAAATAAACAGTAAGCTAGAGGAACGACAGTTAAGATGGTATGGGCACATAAGACGGAGACCACCAGACCACACTGTGAAGCAGGCAATGTCTATAGAGCTTCAAAGTTAATTTTTAGTTTAACACCAGTTTAACACCAGCCGCCTGCTTTGATTTATAAGGCATATATATATTTAAATGTTTTAAGACCACGATGTTTTCTACTCAAATTTTAAAATCAAAAACACATGATTTTCCATTATTCGTGATTCGCCTTAACTCCTCAGGCCTCTGGCATATTGACCGGTATATTTCTTAAAGGCGATCTCAGAAGTTGGAGAATTTGTGTGCATTTCCACTTTGCAATAAAATCCAAATAAATTTAATATTTCTAAACTTTTCCACAACTAAAAAAATTGTTTGAAAAATGCGCCATTTGCGGTTGCTTCGTTTCTTTCTCATAAGTTGAGGTTCAGTTCGGCAGTTCGGTTCGCGGATGTATACGTAGCATTACACCATTTAGTTCCCATTCTAACTATGACAGTAAACCCGTCACAACAATTTCTTTGAGCCGTTTATAAAATCGAACAAATTAGGAGTTAACAACAATTATTATTTATTAAAAAGACAAATAACTTTGTTTACATCACTTTTATTTATATACACCATCTACGTGTTTCTTGCACGATTTTCACATCATCAGGATTAGTGTACATGTAGATCATGTACATGTCGATCAGTGTACATCTAGGATTAGCGTACATGTAGATCAGTGTACATCTAGGATTAGTGAACATGGAGATCATGTAAATGTAGATTATGTACATGTAGATCAGTCTAAATCTTATCATGATGATATCAACATCGTTCACGAAACATGTATATGGTGTATTTAAATACATGTACATGTAGATCATGTACATGTAGATCTGTGTACATCTAGGATTAGTGTACATGTAGGATCACGTCAATGTAGATCAGTGTACAACTAATGATGATGATGTGAACATCGTTCATGAAACATGTAGATGGTGTATTTAAATACATGTACCTACATGTAGATCATGTACATGTACATCAGTGTACATCAGTCTACATCTAGGATTAGTGTACATATAATAGGATCATGTACATGTAGATCAGTGTACATCTAATGATGATGATGTGAACATCGTTCACGAAACATGTAGATGGTGTATATAAACAAATGTACATGTAGATCAGTGTACATCTAGGATTAGTGTACATGGATATCATGTACATGTAGATTAGTGTACATGGATATCATGTACATGTAGATCAGTGTACATCTAATCATGATGATGTGAACATCGTTATTTGTCTTTTTAATAAATAAATAATGATATTACAAAGTAATAAGCTAAATGAAGAATTTTTCTTCGAAAAATTAACAATTATTAGTACAAAAGAATGATTAAATTACTTACTTGATTGTTCCTTGCTCATCTTGTTTGTATGAAGAACTCTTTCTTTCACTGAACGAAAAAATCTCTATTCTTCACTCAAACTTATTGAAAAATCTCCAATGTTAATAATAATTCCTCGGTAATCGAATTATTATTTATAATGTTACTGTCAGACCACAATCAAACACTGAATTTATGATTTTACAACAGACTGCAGTCGGTATATTAGCAAGTTCAATGTTGTGGCCTTACAACAATAATAACCGACTGATTGAATAATAATAACAATATGTTATTGTCTATTGCTTAAGTTATTCAATTCTAATGTGTATTTATGTAATAACTTGTTGCTAAATTTGTTGCAAAATGTATTTGCGGTTATGTACCTTGATGTAAATTTTTAAATTAACCTGTAACAAATTGCTTTACGTTGTTCAAAATAAATAATATTTGCCAAACCAAAAGACATGGCTTTCTGTAGATTTTTTGTTGAAGTATAAAAATATTTCATGAGAAAAAATTAAGCTTTATAGTCATTTGTTTGGGGTATTATGCCGTGTTGCACTGCCTCGTTATTTATCCAACTCTTCGGAGAGCGTTACAGCATTTGGGGCATATGTGTGACGATGAACGCTGTAATGCTGTCCGAAATGTTGGCTAAAGAAGGAGGTAGCGTAACACGGCATAATAACCCAAAAAACTATCACTATAATACTTTTTGCCGTGAAAATCTCAAATCATATAATTAAGCTTTATTTTAAACAAACTTGCAAGAAAGGCATTTAGAAATTGAATTAAAAGAGTTTTTTGTAGAATGGTTTTGAATATTCTGAATTTTAAGGCATTTGATACGTGCAAAAATGTTTAGTAATTTTGTGATAAGTCATTCGTTACATAAAATTTTGTGACGGCTTTCGATTGATACAATTTTAATTCCTATAGCAAGTCTAACAAATTATGATAACTATAAAGATTTAACACCAGGTTTTCGGGAATTTTTGATTATGAAAATTGAAAGCACTGATTTTTACGTGTTTTCCACGGTTAGTAGTCATGAAATAGATAAGGATCAAATATTATGGATGCTGATCATTGTTTTATCATATAATCTGTCTTATAATAAGTGATGAATTGTATTTTAGTGATATTAATCACAGTTCAATTTTCAATTCAATCACGAACGTCCAAAGTTCGTTTTTTTTATATTAACTCCACACAGGAGGCCCTGAAGAAAATAATTTCCCTCAGGGCCTATGTCATCTTTGGGGATGCTGTGTGGGGGGTCTTTTTGTGGAGAGGAAGGAGTGAACATGGGTCTTGAAGAGTCCCATGTTGTAGGAGGGAGGAAACACAGAGGCCGGCAGTTCATACCACAGCCGAGCTGTTGAACTTAAGAACGAATCGTAGAAGCGACCCGTTCTCATGTGACAAATGTCAACCGTGTACAAATGTTGGGCGCGCGTTTGGCGTGTATCCCGACTACGCACCGGTGCCGAAGGGATCAATGACGCTAGTTCCTCAGAGCATCTTCCATTGTAATACCGATAGAATAAGGACAGCATACCTACCTGACGCCTGTGCTCTAAAGATTGCAGTCCGTTTGTTAAGATTGGGGAATCTATCAAACGGACCGCCCGTTTTTGCACAGAGTCAAGGGTTTGATGTAACAGTAAAATATTATTTGACGAATGGAAAATTATCTGATGCTATTTTTCAAAATTTTTACATTTTTTAACTATCCTTACGTGAAGTATTTTAAAATAATCGATAAACAATAAACAAGGTATTTAGATAACTGTTAACACATTATTTTATTTTCATAACATGCTTTATGGTTGCAGGTTACATTTATCGACACGCTTAGCGTGATGTTTAAAATATTAAATTTCGCCTTAATTCTGTCAATATTATGAACTCAATATAACTGAGTGAGGAATTGTTGATTTTGTATTCAAAGAGTTATTTTTATTTTTATTGCATTTTCAAGTACGACAGTTGAAAACCTATAAAAATTTTAAAATCATTAAAATTATCTACTTTCCTACTGATATGGAATTAAATATAATTGTTGAATAATGCTGCACTGAGAAAAATAATTATAATAAACGTTTAGACCTGCAGTAGGTACCCATTAACGCTACATACTTAATATAAACAATTTTGTTCTTCGGCGGGAATCGAACCGGAGAATCGAAGTAATTATAGACTCGACACTAAATGCTTAAAAACCATACAATAAAAGAAAAAAGAACTACGCTACAAGGGTTTTTAATATTTTCAAACCCCTAAAAAGCTTATTATGTTTTTAACGAAGAAAAAATAATCAACCACATGTAATTAATTTAAAATAAGAATCCTTTAAACTAATGACCAAATAATTCATAAATTTAAAAAAAAACACTGAATTTCAAAATTTAAAAAAAAAAATCACACTTTTTTTAGATCAAAAAAAAAATAAAACATTATTTTTTAATTGCAACAAACTTTTCTAAGTTTCATAGTTTCAAAATTTTTTTAAATATATATTTTTTACGAAAATCTATTATACTTTATTAGAGCGAACCAAGCGCACGCCTCGATCAACGTTTCGTATGCAACTAACTCGGAGGAAGTGGTCTCTTGTATCGAGCATTCTGATATCGCCGTACGGAGGCAGATTTACTAGGGTGGGGAGTTGAAGGTTTGCGTATGTGCACTGTATGCCAATGCTACTGAAACCGATCTTTCAAATGCATTTGATAACGTTTTAATCCATGTCCATTTTAATTGATTTTATCGATTTAATGTCTGCAAATAGTGGAACACATGTTAATATTGGTTGGCGCGTGTTATCAGTTAATACTGTTTAATAAAACAAGATATAATGTATTTGTGTAACTTTTTTCCTCTTCTTACTGATAGAACGGACCGGTTCCAACTTATTACGGTCATCTTCAGACTTGTGTCAGGGGTGGATAACAATGAATTTATTTTAATTTTATTGATTACGTATTTTAATTTACTTATTCATACTCTCTCTCCTGTCATTATCAGCATGATCTCCCTATGATTGTGGCTGATTTTGTGCTAGAGCAATCCCGATGAGTTACAAAACTCATTGTAGGACGAGTGGACGAGAGGAACTTATAATACATAGGTGGGAGTTAATAAGAACAATTTTACATTGGTTTTTTGATATCAAAATTATAAGTTTCATATACGAAACAGTACAAACATATCATAATTACAAGTTTCACATACAAAACAGTACAAAAATAGAAGAAGGGAGGTTAAGTAGAATAAACATAAAAATATATAAAAAGAGACACACAGCGATATAACAGGGACATAAGCACAAATTCAAGGTAGGAATTTACAAGAAGGTACTTACCCACTATAGATTATGCTCGATTACAAATCAAGGGATAGGAAAGGAGAGAGAAAGAAACCAGACAAATTTATTTATTTTTATTTATTTCTTGGCTAATTTGTATAGAGCCGCTTTTGTGAGACATTGATGATGATATTATAAAAAAATATAAATATCACGAAAAGAAAGTGAAGTTAAGTTAAATAAAATGAAGTAAAGGGACAGGTGACACGAAGATAAAAAATGGAGACTCTTCAGCAAGAATCCTAGGTGGTGAAAAAACTGGACAGCGAGAGAGTCCACCGCGTCCACAACACGACAAGAATAACGTATTTTCGTTTTCATATGTTGAAAAAAAAATCTTTTAAAGTTTTCTTTGAATTTTTTGTATATACTGGCGGTTTTTATAGATATCTGGAAGAGAGTTATAGAGTGTGTAGGCAATATAGTTAAGAGTAATTTGTAATACTTATTAATGTAATACTTATTTTTAAACAGTAGAATTTTATTGTTACCAACTATAAATGTACAGCCCAGCTGTAATTTTAACTATTTGAATAACTGAATTTAGTATATATTTTTATAAAAATTTTGCAGCCTTATATTTTTAATACTATATTAAGTTTAAATATATTATTTTAATTCTAAATCTCTCTATAATAGTAGTGCTTAGTCACCCTAGTGAGATGAGCGGCCTATGATTTTATTACATTTTTAACTACATTTTTAATTAAAAAAATATATAAAAGTAATAGATTAACCGCTATGTCCGATTTTAAAGTAAATGTCAAGATCTCTTTAGTCATCTTAATATTTCTCTTCATTCATGAATAATTTGTCTGTGAAATCCTTCAGAATTCCCTGCAGGATGGCGATTTTCATGAGAAAAACGCACTTTTGGGTATTTCCAGAATGACGTCAGAGAACTCTGACCACGAGACCACTGCCTTAAACCTGGTTTAACTATAATCAACTTTATCTTAACACGACTAGAATAATGAAAGTTATTGGAAGCATTCTAGAAGTGACCAAACGGGGGGAGAACGAATTTTATTGACCAGCCTGTTGCTCCGTTCAACACTCCAGTAGCACCCATCTTTGTTTAAAAAAACCCTTTGAGGAATATGGGAATATCCTGACATAATTGTCAGGGGCAAGTTAAAGGAGATTTGTGGAGATAAGGATTATTGCATATATGAGCCAGTACCTATTCACAAGAACAATATTTGGCTTAACTCTGTAACTTATAATTTTCTGTATCAAATATATAATAGTTGTATCAATCTATCTTCTATGTATATTATATAAAATATAAATGTTCGTTTGTTCAAAATCTTAAATCTCCGAAGTTCCTCACAGATTGCTTTGAAATTTGGCCACAACGTTTTGCATTCAAATACGCGTGTGTTTTTATATAGCTATATTATATAGAAATTACCTATGACAGGTAAAAACAAGTTTTTTTGTAAAACAGCGCAATCTGTTGGACAAACATGTTAAAAAAACAAAACAGCGTTTTCTGTTGGATTTAAAAGCAATACGCGCTATTGTCTCTCTATTTGCACAGATAGACTAAGCCACAGCAACAAGTGACTACGAACAGCTGGTAAATATTTTTGTTGTTTGTTTTTGAGGTGCTATGCCGTGTTGCGCTAACTCCTTCTTTAGCCGACGTTTCGGACAGCGTTGCAGTGTCCATCATCAGGGCAGATCCGGTAGATCCGAAGATGCCCTGGTTGCTACCGGATCTGCCCTGATGATGGACACTGCAATGCTTTTCTAAACTTCGGCTAAAGAAGGAGTTAGCGCAACACGGCATAACACCCCAAAAACAAACAACAAAAATGCTTTTGGCCGTGAAAATCTAAAAACTTAGCTGGTAAATAAATAAATATAAAGTGGCGTGGCGTGCTTTCATCTCTACATTATTTATTTATTATTTATTAATTATTTATTTATTTTTTATTTATTATTTTTTATTTGTTTAATATTTATTTATTTATTATTTATTGAGAACATTCGAGACAGCAAAATTCAGAAAAAATCATCACATAATGTTCATAAGATTACTTCTTATTATTAATACTACTAATTTTTAATAATATGTAAATTAAATTCTCAACACGGGAGATCCCAGTGAGAGATTCTATTTATTGAAAAAAGGCAAGATTATAAAAAAAAAATTATAATAATTGATTTTCTCTATAAAGGCGACACATGCAAGAGAGGGTTGAAATGATATAAATTGCTGTTGAATATGTTTATTCTAAATGTTTCATCATATTTTCTTTGCGATCTGGTTACTAACTCTTGACAGGCCAAGATGCCGATTAAAACGTCCGTAACCAAGGGGGTCTTCTGACGACCCCATGTATTTTTTCTGTCTTGTGGGCTTTTAAACACTAAATTACCATTGGCGTAGGATTTTATTTATAAATAACTTTTCTAACCTAAGTGTTAAGAACCTTCCTTACGATATAAAACCGGCTTTCTACACAAATAATAACCTCGCCAAATTGTTAATTAATACTAAGGATAAAGAAGATAAGTTAAACTTCTCCGGTATTTATAAACTTAGCTGCAGCGATTGTCCTGCGTTCTACATTGGAAAAACAGCACGTAATGTCAACATTAGAGTAAAAGAACATTTACGCTGCTTAAATGGAAAAGGTTTCTCTGAGCTCGCAAATCACTTGATCTCAACAGATCATACATTTAATAAAATTTCAGGAACTCGCATCTTACATAAAAATAGTATAGGTATAAAACTAGATAACTTAGAAGCTTTAGAAATTAGGAAATCTTTAAATACAAATATGTCAGAATACTTACTTAATAATCAAATTAACTTATCAAATCAAAAAAATACACCCTATAGTCCTATTTTTAACTTATTTCCCGCAATCCATCCTAACCCATGATAGTATATATGTGTTGTAGCGTGATTCATTATTAATATTATCATATATCTAAATATTGTCCTTAGTTAATGTAAAATACAACAAAAAATTCTTTTTTTTTAATATCTCATAGATTACAGTTAACTGTTGTTTGTTCATTTACTTGGGATTATGATGTGTATTGATGTTTCCCCCCCCAGTAATTGATTATTGTATTGTTGTCTCCCTCCCACTAATTGATTATCCATTTTACCTATGTCAAATATTTTGTCTCCCTCTAATTTTGTTCTTTCTCCCTCTGTCACTCTTATATAATATAAGCCATAACTCTGTCTTAGCATTTAGTTATTATTATATCCTGAAGAAACTTGGTCGAAGTGAAACCGGTCGATATATGAAATAATAAATTCGTGGTTAAATACAAAGTGTTTGTGTTTTATTTTATAATATATAAATCCCATTTATTCAGTCAATTATTAATGGTGACTTACGTATGTGCGCAGGAATACGTAAAATACTAAAATGATATGTCAAGTATTTAAGCTAGGGTACTACCACTCCCCCACTTGGCTGCGGGATAGTTAAATAGTATTGATTAAATTATTCTGTTATTTTAGTTTATGTATTTATAGTCTTTCTATCTGCCGTTTTACAGGACATGATTGTCTTTGGACATGATGTTTCACAGAATTGTAACAAATCATCAAATTTCAAAGTTAAAATATAAGTTCTGTGAATGTTCTATTCAATTTCCGTTAATATTATTTCACCGTGTTTCGGTTTCACAGTTCTATGTAAATAACAAAACTTGAATAGAACTTTCACCGAACTTGAATATTAAGGATGGGTTGTTTCAGAGAATTTGAACAATTCATCAAATTTAGAAGTTGATTTTCAAGTTCTGTGAAGGTTCTATTCAAGTTCTGTTATTATATAATTATTGGTCATTTGTTTCCACAAAACTGAAATAATAACAGAACTTGAATGAAACCATCACAGAACTTGAAAATCATCTTTGAAATTTGATGAATTGTTCAAATTCTTTGGAACAACCTTCTTTCGTAAAATTTCTTAAATCTGTTTCTCAATAGATTCAACTAATTTTTGGTATATTGCATATATGGGCACAAGAACTAAGAACCAGGGTTCTCTCAGGATTTTTAAATTGTTTCGTAATTCTATTTATAAAACTTCTTCAGTTATTTTTTTGTGAATTCCGCACCTTTCCTGTACCTACAATATACCCGACTAGAGTTGATATACCTACGGTATACCCTATACGACTTGACATGCCTAAGATATACGAGTTGAAAAACCTACCCATGGAGATGATATACCCACAAGATGTACCAAATTATATCCCCAACTGGTGTTGATATTACCAAGTGAAATAGTTTTTTATATTTTTCTTGAACAGTTGAACAATAATTCTATTTGACTTGCTTATAACTGCTCTCAACCGCCTGGAGCCAGTGAGACTATGGCATCCCCAATTGGGGTATGTTTTGAAGCTGAAGGTAATAGAGAGGGGAATGGGGAGAGGAAGTAGAGGGAGAAAGACCTGGATGTTTATATCTGGTCATCAAATACGGTTAAATCCATTCTAAGCAACTTTTAATTCTGAACGGTGGTCTTTTACATCTAGGTGATACTGAGAGAATCTTCTCCTCTGGAACGTGCCGCAAATTTGCAAAACTTGCCCAGATGGGTTTTTCACTTCGGATGTTAGAGTTTTTTAAAAGTTACTTCGACAACAGAAAACAATTTGTCACTCACGGAATCTTCCAATCTGCCGAATTTCTTGTTTTTTCTGGGGTTCCTCAAGGATCGATCCTAGGGCCTCTTCTTTTTTCCATTTTCATTAATGACATTGCTGAAGTCATTTGTTTTTCTCGCTTTCTGCTGTTCGCTGACGATCTAAAATTATTTCTTCTAATAAGAAATATTGAGAACTGCCTGCACCTTCAAGCTGATGTTGATAACATTTCAGAATGGAATCAACGAAACAAGCTACATTTCAATTTCATGAAATGCGTAGTTCTGACTTTCACCAGAGCATTTAGTCTCACATACCACAGGTACACTATGCTCGGTCATAATCTCAAACGAGTTTCAAACATAAAGGATCTTGGGATTATGTATGAGAATAAGTTAAAATTTCGTTCTCATATCGAAGGGGTGTGCCAGTCGGCCTTAAAAATGTTAGGGTTTGTTCTCCAAACCGTCAGAGTTATTCGGGATACCCGTGATCTGAAGATTTTATACTTCTCCCTGGTCCGCAGTAGGCTGGAGAGTGGTTCGCTTATCTGGAATCCTCATGAGGTGGGGTGCTCCCTCATGTTGGAGAGGGTTCAAAAAAAGTTTCTAAGATTTCTCTACATGAGGGAGTACGGCCACTATCCATGGCTCTACCGGACGAACTTTCTTCTGGGCATGCTGGGACTTCACTCCCTGCAGCTCAGAAGGGAGGGGTATGCCGCTACCCACTTTTTCAGACTGCTGCGAGACTATATTGAGAACTCAGCCATTTTAGAGCGCGTGAGTCTCTATGTTCCAGATGACTATCTTAGACAACGTCATCGTAGATTATTCTATCTTTCTGCCTGCAGAACTAACCTGCCAATGGTTCTCCTCTCTCTGGTAGGGAGGAGTATATTACTCCTGAACCAACTCTCCTCCGAGATTGATATATTTGGCGTCAGTGAGGAGAGATTCATAAGGGAAATTCTTCTGATTCTTGAAAGAGTCTCTCCACATTGACGAGATCTTTCACCACTGCCTGAAATTTTTTTGGAAATTCCACATTTCTTGAAATTTTTTTTTTTTTATGTATTAATATTTGAAAACAATCTTTTGTAAAAAATTTATATGTATAACCTTATTTCTTATATGCATTAAACCCTAATTTGTAATTGTGTAAGAAATTAAAAAAATAATATTATTATTATTAAATATAAGTCATATTATTTTAATTAATTAAATTTTGAAATAACACAAATCAAGCAAATAAAATTGACTTGCGCATGCCGGAATTTGAACCCGCGACCATCAGATTGTTGGTCAAGAGCCTTACCCCTCCACCACTGAGACCGTCAGATAACATAACAGAATAAAAATATATAAATATAATAGATAAACCGTAACATTTACTAAATTCTGATATATGAGTGTTGTTTTCTTATCGTTTACATCGATACAAATCACTGCGGCAGTAAAATTCAATCAATTGATAAAGAAAAACGAGTTTCTATAAAACACGCAAAGAAGTTAAATAAATATTTTTGTTTTCTAAGATTGCAATCGGTTGTACATGTTATTTCTAAATTTTGATTAAAAAATATATGTAATATCTTAGAATTACTCTCTACTCAGTAAAATTAACTAGATTTACCTCTTAATAGGAAGCTACAAGCCAAAAATTGTATATTCTTGGTATGCCTTGTATCATCACGAATATAAGTAATAGAATATGATTTAAGATTTTCACGGCCAAAAGTATTTTTGTTATTTGTTTTGGGGGTGTTATGCCATGTTGCGCTAACTCCTTCTTTAGCCAACGTTTCGGACAGCATTGCAGTGTCCATCATCAGGGCAGATGTGTTATTTTAACGTGTTATTTTTTTGTGTAACGTTGGCTAAAGAAGGAGATAGCGCAACACGGCATAACACCCCAAAAACAAATAACAAAAATAAGTAATGGACATTAAGATCTCTTGACAAACGGAGTCTAGAAACGCTCGAGTTTAAGCACAAAACTGTTTTTTTTATTTATTTTGTAAATAATTTTATAAGAAAGCAAAAAAGTTAATCAAGGGAAACTGTCACAGAAAATCTTAGCCATAATATTGTATTTTTTTAAGTTGTTTGTTTTATGCGTTCATACATTCTATTGATTTTTTTTTGTACTTTACATATATATTTTTTCTTGAGTAATTATTTTTATTTTATGTGTTAGGAAGCTTTGTAGATGCACCCACAGATGGCAGTGCATAGAGCTTGCGTGGAAGTCCGCAAGATGGAGCCAGTGGCCAGTAGTCGCCAGGGCCAGTGGGAAGGATCTAGAGAAACTTACTGTTTCAGATTCCAATTAGCAATCTTCTAGTTAGGTCGACTATCGAGTCACCTTTATAATACGGGAAGTATCAATAAATCCCTGATTAATCTAAAGAACCATTTTATTATTAAACTCCTTCCAAGACGAGTTGGAGTCCTGTTTGTGTGAACACAACATATGTATTATACTCCAGGGAAACGATGCGAAAACCTTCAATTTATCTAAAGCATATTTTTTTCGTATTCATAATGAAAACCAATTCGTTATAAAGATTAATCGAAAATAGTGATTTAGCATTAACTTTTGCCTTTAAAAAAAATAACTGTTTTCTATTCATTGAAAAGATAATACTAATAAATCTAACGAAACAATATGAAGCAGAACGAGACACAGAAAAGAAAAAGGTAACGTTCGTACGGAAAAACTTACTGATAATATTCCAAATTTATTAACCTCATAAAATTATTCGTACTCCTGTTGAATGCTGTATAATGAATGAATTGATCAGTTTCATGGTAAACTTATATTAATTATATTAACAGGAGAAACGCCGCCGGTACTCGTACACGTGTTCCGATATATTCGGAAATTACTAATATATTATTAGGAAACTTCCTGCTGTCCGGTTTATAAATGGATTCTAATAAATCAGCAATACTCATTTTACTCTGTGCAGCGGCCTCGCCTTTGTTTCTACCTACACACCAAACGCGTAACTTTCATTACATAGCCGCTTTAGTACTTCATTTATTCCTTGTTTATATGAATACCACTCTTCATTTCATATCTCAAGCGAGCGCCATTTTAACTTTCTGCAAATTTTTGTTGGCCATTCTGATACTGGTAGGTATTGGTTACTTTTTTTTTAATATTATGGTCCCCCTAAGGCACTCTATATCATTTAAGATAAGCAGACTAAATACGTTTACAATAATTATTTAAAAAATCACTGTTTTGACGTAAATGCTTTAATAGGATCAATTTTATCAGATCTTGTGTCTTGATTACGACTGTGATATAAATCACATGTCTACACATTTCTATAGAAATATTAAATCACAAGATTGTATTAATTGTTCTATTATTTACTGTAACTTATTTTTTCAAGCATGTGTAAAAAAAATGTTTATAAAAAAACCAGTATAGATGTCCGAAGGTAATTATTAGATACGAATGGAAAAACCTCACCACACGAATCCGAGCACCCCTGCTAAGTAATTAAACGTAGTGACCTCTTGAGGTGACTTTTGTCAGAGTTGTTGGTTATCCAATGTGTTAGGTATAAAACTCAGAGTCAACAAATTTACAATGAATATATGTAAATTTGTTGACCCGCAGTTAGGTATACTCCGGGTCAACAAATTTATAATGAATATATACAATGAGCTCAGACGTCTTCGTAACATGCGGTAGGAATAATCTGAACCTCGACCTTGAGGTTGCAAGACTATTTATAATATCTCAACGCTATGTCCATCTATGGGTAACCTCTTTAACTATTATCTAGTGCCATCTATGTGTGTCATCTGAAACTACTTTATAGGATATCACAAAATGCGGGATGGAAACTATACCTATTAATATCGCATTTACATTGTTGTTATTGTTGTTGTCATTGTTTAAATTTACGAATCTTTTGCTCGGTTTTATTTCGATTACTGTATAATAATGACTAGCCATTTAATAATAAAGATTCGAAATTTTAAAATTGAAAATTCATATGTCATACGGCATATATTCTGGTCTAGTAATGTGTAATTTCTATCACCTAAGAAATTCTAAAAAAAAGTACTACAGGATTCATATGTCTTATACTGATTTATAAATGTGGAAATTCTAACTATACAATTGTAAATGTTCTCCAAAATGCCCTGGAAAGAATCTCAGACTTGTGATGTCCCGAAAGAAACCATTCATCTGTTCTGAATGCAATTACTAATGTTATCCAAATTGACCCTGGTAATAAATTACATCTTTGCGATTCTTTCAAGGATAAAGAAACCATCCTGTCACTTCGAATGCAATCAACAATGTTCTCAAAATTTGTTTTGACAGTATCGCCATTCCATTGTAAGAATATTATGTACTAAATACACAATTTGGCTTTCCTGAAACGGGAATCTTACCCAGTTGGACAGACATTTTGTTTTGTATTGTTTGTAATTTTTATATATATATATATAAATAAATAAATAAATTAGGATGACATTTGGAGTTTAATGAAGGCATAATGTATTTTTTTAAATATATTAAAACGCGAGAATTTTGCTACTAAAAATATATGGTAAAATACGTATTTACGTTTTAGATTACCTACTAAAAAAATTTATTTGCTGATAAGAATTTCAATTTGTTCAATCTTTGGTAAATTTTTCTTAAAAAGCGCGTCTGCCTATATTATACGTTGACCAGCGCTTATTTAATGAACGTATGTCTAAATGTATGAAAGAGATGACATAATTACACTGACGTATAAAAGGGTATTTCTGCTTTCGAATTGTGTCTTTTTACCAGTAACCTTTCTTCGAGTACTTTGTACAATTAGTGTCATAAAAAAACAATATAAATAGTGTACTCACACTTATTATTAAGTACCTACTCGTCCTGTATATTACTCTAAAGTATTACAATCTGGAACTACTCCACCACAAATTACTAAGGAATTCACACTAAATTATTACAAACTGGAACCAGTCCACCACAAATTACTAAAGAATTCGCATTAAAGTATTACAAACTGGAACCAGTCCACAACAAATTACAAAAGGATCCAAACAAAAGTATTACAAACTCCACCACAATTTGGTGCAGTCGGGAATACCACACTTATTGTGGATTGTGGATTACATTTTGTAGATTATTATGCACTACGACACTACGCGAGAGTTCTGTCTGTTTCGAACCGATAAAACTTTTAGAGAATGCGGGAGAAAATGAGACAGAGAAAAGTTAATAACCTCCTGCTTTTCAGATCTAGTAACCAAATATAAATATTTTCTATTTTTAATATTATCACTGCTCAGTTATCTCTAATCAATTCCTCAACCTCGTGTTTGCATATTAAGAGGAACGGCTGTGCGGCCTTTAAAACGAAGCTTAATTATTATATTGTCAAAATTGCCTCCAAAATCATGAAAAATATAATTTTTTATACAGGTTTTCCAATAAGAGTTGTTATTTTGATATTCAATCGTAAAAGATAAATGGTTTCGTTGCTTGTGTGGCACGTAGCGCCGTCTTATTGAAAGTAAACGTTGTCCAGATCAATACCATCCAATTCCGGCCATAAAAAATCATTAATCATCTCTCGATAGCGATCCATTCACCATAACTGTTGCTCCCACCTCATTTTCAAAAAAATAAGGTCCAATGACTCCACCGGACCATAAACCGCACCAAACATTCATACGTTGAGGATAGAAAGGCTTTTCAACAATAACTCTTGGGTTTTCCGAGCCCCAGATGCGACAATTTTGCTTGTTGACGAAGCCATCGAGGTGGAAATGGGCCTCATCACTAAAGATGATTTGCATTTGTTTCACTCAAGTGAATTTTAATAATTTCAGTGTGTTGTTGAAGCATGTATCGTTGCATTTTTATTAATGGCGTAGTTTTTACTTGTCAAATGTCAAAAAATGACAGCTTCAAAAGTAACATCTACCGAAGTAGCGGGTTATTCAAAATAAAACCTCTTATTGGAAAACCTGTAGTTTAAAACACAAATACATAAATAAAGAAGCCCAGAGTTATACAGATATTAGAACAACTGTTCTAGATATTTGCTACACCTTTTGATTAAAAAAATAAAGTATTCAGTTTGGATAGGTATTTCGGCTTTAAATACAAAATGAAGTTTTGTATGAAAAAGGCCGCGCAGTAATTCCTCAGACCAGGTCACTGGGCAGTAAAACTCTTCGGTGTTATTTTAAAAATTCACATTCGTTGGATCTACTCCATTTTTTTGCATAATTTATCATGTTTAGTTCGCAGAAAAAAAAACAAACTTTTTTTGTTAAAATGTCGATTAAATGACGCGCTGCAAAATCCTATAAACTCCCCGAGGCAGTTCCGTGTAAAGCGGTATGAAGCATACTAGCAGAGGTATGATCATTTTTTCATACTTTTCTTTTACCCAATAATAATAATTCAACTGATTTTATTATTACTATAGCAGACCCGTAAAAAATCACGGAATATTAATTAATTTATTTTTCATACATAAAAAAGTTCCACTTCATGTTACAATTCTTATATTTATTAAGGCAATGCACTACGTCGTGTAATATTTTAAATTGAGCCGCTATCAATAACAACCCTTACGTAGATAGCGATAAGATTTAAATTCCCGATTAACACCATTCGCCTGTTTTGATTTATGCAAGAAAAAAACATGGCCAAAAAGTGCCTTTTATTTTATTTTTTGGATGTTCAGGCATAAATATTAAAAAAAAAATTTCGATCATTTTATAAATAACTTAATTTGCCACATTATACAATAAAATCACAACCGAAAATGGGTTCGTAAATAGGAGATTTTGAACTTTAAAACAGTTTTCATAGGCCTTTACATTATTTTTTTCTGGGCTTATAAAAAGACTTATCTGAAAAATACTCGATTATTGTAAAGGCCAAGATGTATTCTACTCGCAGTAATTAATTAAAGCATCTGAAACATTTCTAGGCGACCAAATTTTCAAACCAAAAACACATGATTTTGCATTACTACGTATGGCATTTCCTTAAGTTAATAATTGTTACATTTTTCTTAAGCTTCGTTTTTAATTTCACTTGTTTTACAGTAAACAGTTCTTATTTTTGTTCATTCAATCAAATAATTTTATAAGAAAGCAAAAAAGTTAATCAAGTGAAAGTGTAACAGATAATTTTAGCTATAATACTGTATTTTTTTAAAGTTGTTTTCTTTACGCGTTCATACATTTCTATTGAAAAAATATTTTTTTTAGTATTTTAAATTTATATTTTTTATTGAGTAATTTATTATTTTATTTGTATTCTACTCAAGCGAAACGATAGGAAAACCTTAAATTTATCCAAAGCATATGTTTTGGTATTCATAATGTACACCAATTCGTTATAAAGCTTAATCAAAATAGTGATTTAGCACTAAGCTTCGCCTGAATAGAGATCTACATGTCTCTTGACACCAAATACAGACTAAAACCAAAACCACTCAACTGAACAAAAACACCATGTTATAAGATTATAGTGATTACGTTACTGTAATGCTGTCCGAAACGTTGGCCAAAGAAGCAGGTAGCGAATGACGGCATAATACCCCAACAATAAATCACTACTGAATTTTAATAATATGTAAATCCGCTTTTGAGTGAGATGATTCCTCAATATTTAGGGACAAAATCTCTGGTCCACCATCAACACGATACCGTCCTCTCACAGTCACTGTGCCCACATAATGCACAGGTGAGGACTTAAAGAGTCGACGATGTGTGAATGCGGTGCGGTGCAGACCACCGAACTGAGAGACTGCCCGCTGCATTCATTGCCCGGCGGGATTAATGAGACTGACCTACTGATCTAGATGTTCTCCTCTGACCATACGAAAGTAGAAGAATAATAAGTAAATGAAATCCTCAGCAAGGGAAATCCCAGCGAGGATATTATTACCTCTGTTTGTTTTATTATTCTTTTTTGTCTGATGTTTTCTTTCTGTCTTGTGTGGGGTGTGGAAGTATTTAGAATTTATCATAATTATCCTTGTTCTGATATTCTGATGTGTAGGTACTGTAACCAGATTATAAGGTGAAGGGCGCGTTGCGCGCCGATTATCTCAGGAAAAGTTGTAACATAAGTGTAGAAAATAAAAGAAGGGAGGAAATGAATTCCAAAATACAACATTTATTTCTACATCTTTTAAATAACATGAGAACTCTTTGATTAATAGCAAATATCTCAGGCGTGTGCATCAGCCGAAGGTTGAATGCACGATTGGAAATTTAAAGTTACATTGAGATCGACAAAAGGATGGTGACATTTAAAATTTAACTAACCTGATGAATGGTAATATGGGGCGCCAAGCAGTGCCTTCGGCAAAGCTAATATTTATCTGTAGAACGATGGATGACCAAAGGCAAATTACTAAACTGAGGCGTCATCATCGCTCGTAAATTATGTCGTGTCGGCTCATGGCGTGGTTCGTGTCCTCTCTGTTCACAACGTTCTGGAAGCGCAGCCTGTTGAATACTGACGGCTCGAGGTGGCCGTGCTGTGACCGCAAGCCCCTCCGTGTCATGTTGTGGCGAAGTTGCCATCCTTCAAAATAGCCGTAAACTAAAGATGGGCACTGATTATAGCTGAGACTCTGTAGCGGGCAGGAAGTAACTGCTACAGTACTTTATATGAAATTTCAACTTCACTAATCCTACAATCATAATTAATTTGACAAACTGCTTGAGCAGTTTAGCGGGTATAAAAAAAAAATCAAGCGCATACCCGTGATTTTTCACGGGTATGCGCTTGTAATTAATAAAATCAGTATGTTATTGCAGAATTATCATGCCGCCGACGGGAATTGAACCCGCAACTTCTGATGTCCGGTCAGGTGCTCTGGACCACTGTTCTTTTTTTTTACTCTGGAGATATTTTCAATTTGTATGGATATTTCAGGCGACTAATTATTATTGCTTAAATAATTTGCTATCCTTTGTGCTATGCATAAAAAACATTGTCTTATAAACATAGGTTTATCATTAAAAAATAATAATATTTGACAAGTAAAAATATTTCACCAACAAATGTAGATATGTCTCGATGCCATCTAGTGGAAAATTAAGCACTAACAAATCCTTTCCTACAAAAATAAAGTTGCATTTTTACATGTGGAATAATATAATAAGCAGTAATTGTTGATTGAAGATTTTATGTCCGGGTTAAATCTTCTCATAGGAAAAACTAAACCCTTCCACACCCTTTTCCACAAATGATCATCTAGTCAATCAACATTATGCAAGTGCATTATATAAGCAAAAAAAATACAAAACAATACAAGAACAACACGTCAACTCACCAAAGATCAAATGGGAAAATAATTCACCTACTCCAGATATTTTCATATCAGAGGGTTCGGCTCGGTAGAACTCTTAACAGGGCCTATAAATCCTACTGAACCCTCAACATAAATATTTAAAATATCTTTCGTTACTCTACATGTATTTAAAATGACTGATTTTAGCATTTTTATACATAATTTTTTTGATAGATCTAATACGCCTAAATTTTTAATGAGAGAGCTAGGTATAATGCCAGTAGCCGAAATAACAAATGGTAATATTTTTATAGTCTGAGAATGCCAAATTCTTTTTATCTCATTTCTTAAATCTGTGTATTTTCTTATTTTTTCGTTAACAGATTTTTTAATATTATAATTATTAGCACATATTGAATTATTTGATGAATTATTATTAATTAATAAGCCGACGTAGCTCAGTGGTCCAGAGCACCTGACCGGATATCAGAAGGTGCGGGTTCAATTCCCGTCGACGGCATTTACTTTTACTCGAGGGATATTTTCAATTTGTATGGATTCAGGCGACTAGGCTTATAATAATTTGTTAGCCTTGATAGTCTTTGCAGTTTGAAACGCTTCCATGCCATATCTCCCATCGTTTCTATTATCTATGATGATAACTATGTCCCAAAATGTGACTCTATTTAGAAGTCCACCCGAGCGTAAATAAATAAATAATTGCGAGATTCCGGCGCTCCTCTGGACTAGAGAATCTCATTTTATCTCGTTCAAACATCTTTTCACTTTTCAATATTATGAAAAAACTGTTACATTAATATTGCCTGTGAAATTCGGTTGGCATTGAGTCAGGTTAAGTCTGTGGTTTAACCAAAGCGTTGATTCATTTTCATCTCAAGGCCACTGTCAGCTATTAGCCACGTTTTATAGACTAGTGGATGATATGATTTGAGATTTTCATGGCCGAGAATATCATCGTGATTATTATTACTATGCCGCGTTACACGACATAATACCCTAAAACTGAATCACGAAAAAACTAGTGGATAAGGTGACGGTTGATGCCATAGTGGAATGTGCAGATCTCCGTTACTTCAAAACCGCAACGCCATAACTACAACTAAATAAATTGAAAATCTGACAAACCCTAAATGCGAATCTTAATTTTGTCAAATCTGACAAAACTGACGAATCTGACAAATCTGACGAATCTGACAAATCTGACGAATCTGACAAATCTGACAAATCTGACGAATCTGACCAATATGACGAATCTGACAAATCTGACGAATCTGGTGAAACTGACAAATCTGACAAAACTGACAAATCTGACGAATATGACGAAACTGACAAATTTGACAAATTTGACGAATCTGATAAATTTGACAAATCTGTCGAAACTGACGAATCTGATAATTTTGACAAAAGTGACAAATCTGGTAAATCTCATAGCTCATGATTGAAAGCACGTTTAGGGCTGAAAATAGTTGAGTTAACCTGGAAATTTGAGAAAGAATATAATGTACTTGTTGTATGACAACATAACCCATGAATACAAACAGTTTCAGAGCAGGGATTACCAATCTTGTGTCGCTCAAACTATTATATCCCACTCAGCGGAACAGATGTGTTCAAGTCCGCGTCGCGTCAAATGACAAAGTGACATTAGCGATAAGGAGTGACATAATGTATCTTCCCATCACGACGCGTGTCAAGATATCGTTAGAACCAACATTTGAATGTTCGTCGTGCTCCATTATTAATATTATTACCAAATACGAGGAAAACACTGTCAAAGACATACAATAATACGTAGGGAAATTTTATTTAACCCTAGAATACTACCTTCGTCGAACCGACTACTCCAAAAATATTCATTAGTCCATTTTACTAATGTTTCTTTTTTTTGTATTTTCACTTGGCATCTCGTATCTACAAATAATAAATTGTTCTATCTTTTTCATGCATCAGATTAACAGATTAACTTTGTTCAACTGTATACACGTAGTTCTATCGACGACAGTTTGTAATAACAGCATTCACTCTTTTTTACGATGGGAAAGCATCTCCCGGTTACGAATCACCGTTCAATATTTGGAAAAAAATCTATCACCATCATTATAAGCCGATGTTTCTTGCGCAATGATGGAGGACTAGCAGAGGAATTTAAACCACGAAGCTCTGTTTTTCATTATTTATCCAAATACGACACGTCAAATGGGGCAGCAGACGCGGCTGCGTCTGCAAGTGGCGAGCCGAACCGAATTGAACCAAACTCGATGGACACTTCACGTTTATGCACGGTGTCCGGAAATTCGTAGCACAATCGGGAAACCGGTGAATCTACGTCACATAGCGAACCCTAAAAACTTATTTATTTCAATCCGCGCATTTCGATTTTTTTCGGCAACAAACGGGTCAGAAAAGCTCTTGGAGCGCTTTGACGATTTAAAAGATAATACATCATTGATATTAACTCCGTAGCGACCTATTTTATTTAACAATTATTTTACAAGCAATAATTATTAGCCTGAAACACTCATCCACATTGAAAATCTCCTGATAAAAGATACATGACGCCAACGGGACTTGAACCCGTGTCCTTTCGATTTCCAGTCGACAGATCTGACCACTGAGCTATGGCGGCTTATCTCTTATCCGCGAAATAATTCAATATATACTAGTGTTTCATTCAACAATTACTGCTTGTTACATTTTTTCACCTGAAAACAACCAACTTTATTTTATATGAGAAAGGCATTGTAAGTGCTACCTCTCTGTTGCTCAGCCGCCATAGCTCAGTGGTCAGAGCTGTCGACCGGAAATCGAAAGGACACGGGTTCAAGTCCCGTTGGCGTCGTGTATCTTTTATCAGGGGATTTTTCAATGTGGATGAGTGTTTCAGGCGAATAATTATTGCTTGTAAAATAATTTGTACCCTTTGTGCTATGCATAAAAAATCTTGTCTTAAACATTAGTTTACCAAAAAAATAATATTTTATTTAACACGTTGACTGCCACGGCGATTTTCAGAAGTCCGGTCTAAAAAGCCAATTTCATTTAATCTCATTATATTATTAAACACTCTATATTTTTATAATTATATTTTCTGTTCATTTATTAATAAATTTTCTGTTCTGTAAGCCACCACTGATTTTTTGTTCTCTTCCCAGAATCCATCTATCCAATTAGCATTGACATACTACGAATTTTAGCGAATATGGCAAGTAAACACCTAGCAAAAAACGCAATCTACGAGTTATCTTGTAGTTGGCAGTCAACGTGTTTAGTTTGTCCTAAATTGCAACTTTGGACTCGATTTACTCGAAAACCAAAGCAGAAATTAATTTTAAAAAGTTACATATACCAAAAATTGACTACAAATGTGATGTAGATTTACCAATTTCTGGATTGTACTACGAGTTCTTGGTCTCCGTGTATACTGGATACCTCCAAGACCCAAAAATATGATGTGTTTCATAGTGTTTCACCCCGCTAGAACAACATTTGAATAGACGCCGCGGTACATTAAAATTGAATATACGCAGAGAGACAGAGATAAATGGTACGGTTCAGGTAAATAAAGGCTTAAGTAATGAATGCGAGTAGAACCCTGTCTTATTAATTTTTATGACAAAGGCTAATTATTACAAATAATATAACCGAGACTGACAAAAAGAAACTAAATTATTAATTGCAAATTATGTTATGTAAAGTTAACACATGACCGTTCTATAAATTGCGTCGATAATTGTTGATTTAATTGAAATAAAACAATAACTTTGTTTGCAACCACGATTAATTTTTTTTTTAATACCGACTGGTTTCGCTTAACACAAGCATCGTCAGGATATAAAATTAAACCGTTAAAACATCAGTTGTCAAGATAATGATAAAAGATAAAATGTCTCTATTGCAACTTTCAGAAAGAAGAATAAGCACAGATTTAATAGTGTTACAAAGAATACTACATTTTAAAATTGACTGTCCCGAATTACTTCAATGTATCAATATCCATGTTCCCAAAAAATCATGCCGACATTTCTTACCAAAGCTTCAATTAGCTTACCAAAATTCTCCGATTCCGAGACTTCACAATCTCGGAAACAAATATTCTGATCTGGGTGATATATTTAATTTGAAAACTAATCAGTATAAATGTTGTATATTCTATCACTTTTATTCTTCTAGACACTAATAGACCTATGTACCTATATAACTTCTCCGCTTCTACTATTTTGTTTTGTTGAATCTTTTAAATTCAATTATATGCGTGAGGATTCATTTTTGCCATTATGTTTACATTCTTCTTTATTGTATTAATTTTTAAGTGTTTACTCTGATACAAAATGCTTGAATTTTTTTTAAGAAAAGCCCACTAGGGCGTGTAATAAATAAATAAATTTGTCAAACCATAAAGTGACTGCTTTCTACCAAAATATTTGATTTAATTATTCAACAAATCTAAACTTACATGAAACAGAACAAGATACATAAAATAAAATTAAAATAACCGTAAAAATGCATTTTTTTAGTAAATGCATATATTTCAATTACCCAGGAACTGAAATGAACTGAACTCTACCAACAGAGACAAAGGTCGATTAGATACTACTGAAATTTATTGCATATATTAACTGCTGTAATGTGATCGAATTTCAGAAAATTGGGTGTATAATGTATATGCGCGTGTGATGTTCAATTGCCACCACCTAAAGTTTTATAGATTATTATCCATAATCGTCGACAACGAGTCTAACTGTCGAATTTCAGCTCGATCGGATGTCGGGAAGTGGCTTGATTTTCGCTTCCAATATTTGTATTCATGAAAAAAAAATTGAATTTCAAATATACAGGGTGTATCGGCACGTACCCGACAAACTTTTACCAGCTATTCCTTAGCACATTTAGAGTAAAAAATGTTATGGGCACTTTGCTGTCCGGTAACATTTTTTTTAATAAAAAATTTACTATTCATATTTTAACCACATGTCACCAATGTTTTATCCTTTGTCAAAGTTTGAAAACCCGTCTGGCAATATTTTGTTCGAGTTTCGTTGAATAATGCACGTACGTACCTACGTTGGCGCGCTTTTACAATCACAACGAAATGGCACGGCACCATTCGTCTCATTTTTAGCTATTATTATTTAGTGTGTACGAAAGAGCGAGGACACTTTTTGACACACTTGCTAATAACAGCTGTTGAACACGAGAAACAATTCAAATGACAGTGACGGAGTGTGGATTTTTATTTATTTTTTGTTTTTAATGGAAAAAAAATGTTACCGGACAGCAAAGCGCCAATAACATTTTTTGCTCCAAATGTGCTGAGGAATAGCTGGTTAAAGTTTGTCGGGTACTTGCCGATACACCCTGTATGTATTTGAAAAGGTCACTATCGTATCTGGGTATCGAACCCAGGATTTCTGTCTTACAACACTCTAACCAGTGAGCTATTTAAACCTGATATGATCTCATATTTCAACTTGGGACATACCAATACCATACTTGATCCTTTAAAAATTAATCTTTATCCCAATGAATTTGTATTTTAACTTCGTTAATACGTATTAATCAACAATTATATAAAATAATAAATAGTGTAGGTACTTGAAACACATTTCAGAATGTTCGGTACTCTCAGTATCGCTCTGGTGAAAGACCATAATTCAGAAACGAAACTTTGCTTCAAAAGGCTTTATTGATTATATGAACTATTATTTAAACCAACTGTTCCACTTTTGAAAACGAAACTTACATTCAAAGCAAATTTAAGTTCATTGAACGTGAAAATTTTCACACAGACGCACTGCACAGACAAACGAAAGTACTACGCGGCGATGCCATACATAGTAATGCAAAATCATGTGTTTTTGGTTTGAAAATTTGGTCACCTAGAAATGTTTCAGAAGCTTTAATTAAATACTGCGAGTAGAATAAATTTTGGCCTTTAAAATTATCGAGTATTTTTCAGATAAGTTTTTTTATACGCCCAGAAAAAAATAATGTATTTGTCCTATGAAAACTGCTTTAAAGTTCAAAATCTCCTGCTTACGAACCCATTTTCGGTTATGATTTTATTGTATAATGTGGCAAATTAAGTTATTTATAAAATGATCAAAAAAAATTAAAATATTTATGCCTGAACATGGACAAAATAAAAGAAAAGGCACTTTTTGGCCATGTTTTTTTCTTGCATAAATCAAAACAGGTGGATGGTGTTAAATGGAATTTAAACCTTATCGCCATCTACGTAAGGATTGTTATTGATAGCAGCTCAATATAAAATATTACACGACGTATTACATGACAAATTCTAGTATGGTTCTCATGTTCACTTCTTTTAAATTCTCCAAATATGAAGAAAAAACATTACCATAATGAAGGTTTTTTTTAATTCGTGATTTCGGCATCGTTGACGTCACGCCGGGTGACGATGGTGACATCCGTTTTACCAGACATTGGCGTTTTTTTATGTTGTAGCCAGTTGGAACCGTTTCGTAATGTGCGGTTTTAGATCAAAATCAATAATTGTGAATGAAAATTAAACATTTTTAGTACAATGATCAGTATCAGAAAAATAAACTTTAAATATTCCACATATTTTTAATGGTATTACATACCCCATTATTTACTTTCAAAGTATGTAAGCTTCGTAAACCCATGGAATAAAGAAGAAAACTAGAAATTTGAATTCCATTTAGCTCAATAGCCCAGCACTCTGTATCTCTTACATTCGCCTGACATCGTAGAACTCCATCACATTTGAATTTCGTATTCTATGGGTAAAAGCTGGGATTGTTTCACATAATAGAAAAATCTATCAATTTTCAAAATGAATATTCAAGTTCTATGAAAGTCCTATCTGTACAAGTACCTACTGTGAAACTTCTGGCCCATGATACTAATAAAACTTGAATAAAACATTCCCAGAAGTTTGAAATTTGATGAATTGTCTACATTATCTGAAACAACCCGTCCTAACCATCTCACAAAGTGACAATTGAAATACTGATGTTTTCTTCATAAGATGTTGCATATACCTATGTAAATAAAGTAAATTGTTGAAACTAATAATGGACAGTAATAACTTTATGTAATTGCGTGATAATCTATACGTTTGATTATTATTAACACAGAACAAGATATTAATTAATGTCCATTAAGTAACTCAGTATAATTATTCAATTATTATTTATAATTACTATCGGTAATCGAAGAATTATATCTGACTTAGTATTTATGTTTAAAATTGTAAATGTTAGATTAGACAGCCCTGATTATAGGCTTAACCTCATCGAATTTCTATACCTACAAGATCAACTCAAATGCGGTTAAAATGTAACAATACCAGAATTGAGCATTTCAAACATTACATTACATGAAGTTAGTAATAAATGCGAGGAACTATTTAACTGCACAGAAGATACAAGAAGGCTACAATAGCATATATTTTCAATCAATACTAATATTTTTTAATTATTTTAGTAGCTTGCAATAACTGTGACGTGCAATTAATGATTTGTGACTTTCATTAAAATGATAATTTTTTATGTGAAATTGTACAAGAGTGTCACCTGCCCTCTAAAGAGGCTAAATGTAGTGGGGAGGGGAAGAGGAAGGTAGGGAATTACTTGGCTATTCAGATCTGGTCACCAAACTCGGCCAAAGCCATTTCAAGCAAAGTTTCAATTCTGAATGATGGTCTTACACCAGGGCGATACTGAGAGTATCTTCCACTCTGCAACGTGCAGCAAATATACCTTATATTATTTTATATGATTAAATAGCGAAATAGCACAAAACAATCAAATGCAATTTACTTGCGCACCCCAGGATTTGAACCCGCAAACTCCAGCTTGCTAGTCGTTACCGCTAGTAGTTACCCCTCGACCACATGTTAGAGGTAGACTTCTGTGATAGATCACAGAATTTTCATTTTGTATTTAATTTAATTTATCAGCTGTCCCTGAAAGAGTGTGATATCCACATCACGAAATAATTAAATAAAATGCATTACATTTAGCAATCACTTAAATAATCATGAAAAACGTAATATTATTTATGCGTTTTAAATTTTCTCTCTTGGACGTTCTTGGAAATGTCGTGGTAAATCTATCTATGTTTATAGATCACCTGTTTTTTTCCTCCACCAGGTGTGCTTACTACCGCTTGGGTATTCCCCATGATATTGGGATAAAACTGGACGATATATATTATGTATAAATGAATGGACATAAGAAGAACATTTAATTTACTCATGTGGAGGTGACATTGTTTTAATCAATGATATGTCCTTTATCAAGCCTTTATCTTTGTCAGAATATAGCTGCCATAATTGAAAAGTATTTTAAAAGTAAGTTTAATTTCATTACAGTGGAAGTCTCTTGCAGCGAGCGCGGCTATAACGACATCATGGCAATAACGGTTTTTTTTTCCTTTTTTCTCATTTACATATTTTTGCGTTCCCAAAGAATCGCTCATGGTTATAATGAAAGTGTTGCACAAATAAAACGAAATAAATTTGGTGCCCTGGGGAATTATTATTGTTTTGAACGTCAGGTTTGCAAAATTTCATCAAGAAGAATTAAAACTCGGCTTTAAATGGGTGGAGGATGGAGGAGTGGTTTTTAGAAATATCATATAGATAGTGACCTTCCTGCTGTTTTGAAGGCCAAATGTACAAAATTTCATCTATCTCGAAATAAAACTGCAGATTTGTTCATATAGTTCTTTATATTTAGTACTACCAGTTTTCGGACGCCGTGTATAGATACCATTTAACCGCGCAGTGGGAAAAATTTCATATTTATTATGTTTTTTTTCTTTTGACACTCAATTGGAAGATGAGACAGATTCGTCGATTTCGCGTGATAGCTTTCGCAATGTTTTACGTAAAAAAATTACACCGGTGAAATACAATACAATCTGACCATCAATTGTAAGCAATTATCAATTACCGGTTAAAGCGACAAAACCGTCAACCGTGAACGTATAGATTTAAGTGAATTGTAGAAATCGATGTAAAAAAATATAACTTGATACCTACTTAACCCATAGTGTCACAAGACATACACCGTGGATTTCCTAGTCTGACAAGACATACACCGTGGATTTCCTAGTCTGACAAGACATACACCGTGGATTTCCTAGTCTGACAAGACATACACCGTGGATTTCCTAGTCTGACAAGACATACGCCGTGGATTTCCGAGTAGTTCAGGGAAATTAGCGATTCATGATCGTAATTATTCCGATAGTCCCAATTTTTTTTAATAAAATTTTCAAGAAATTACACTGGAAACGAGGTATTTACGAAAAACCAAACATAGTTTCGCAAAAAACTTCATTTTTCAAAAATATACGCACTTTTACGTCTTTTTACCTCGGTACCTATTAGAGATAGAAGAAAATTGATAAAAGCTGTAGGTAATTTTATGTTCTATTATACTTGTTAATCTACTTTAGCCGAAATTTGCATGTGAAAAACTAGATTTTGGCGCGATTTCAGCCGTTTTTTTCAAAATTGTGGTGCTAGCACAAGGTCGGAAACTCTTCTGCATCAGGAGATCAGTTTATAAAACATAAATTGGGACTTCCAGAATAATTACGATCGCGACCCCCTTTTTGGCGCTAATTGCACTGGCCTATAGTGTGACAACACATACGCCGTGGATTTTCTAGTGTGACAAGACATACGCCGTGGATTTCCTAGTGTGACAAGACATACACCGTGGATTTCCTAGTAGCTCACCGCACTTTGACTCGGTTTTATAATATATGAACCTTAAAAGAAGTAGAAAATTTCATGTCAAATATCATAATATTTGAATTCACAAAAATATTTGTGCATGTCTGCATTACATTATATTTTTTTATTTAATTGTATAACAAAATAGAGAGAAAAAATACTTTTCTATAATATACTTAGCTATCCTGGAGAAACTACGTGGAGATATATAAAAATATCAAAAAATTAAATATATAAACACATCAACTGGCAAGACGTTACAATTTACAAAAAATATAATTTTGTTAAAAACAAATGAGGTATTACGAAAATAGAAAATATTATTAAATTACCTTCGACATTCTACAGGTTACGAGCCCGAATTCCGAATTAACCGACTTTATAATTTATTTGTGAGAAACAGTGATTCCAGTTACAGATCACAAAATTTACAATTAATAACGTGCATACCAGTACATTAATTTTTTTTTCTTTTTTTTTTATTTAGTTACGTTTTTAAATAATTAGGTACATTTTTGTATGGCACATGAAAAAAAAAATATATATAAAATTAAAACAGATCATTGAAGTCCTCCTCACTAGGAGATCCTGTGCTGAGGGGGACTTTTTTTTATTTTTTTTATAGTGAATACCTCACAAGAGTCCCAACTGCTCCCGTCTGGAGCCAGTGAGACTATGGCATCCCCAATTGGGGGATGTTGTGAGGCTGAAGGTAAGTGGGGAAGGGAAAGAGGAAGGTGGGGAAGTACCTGGCTATTCAGATCTAGTCACTAAACACGGCTAAAGCCATTTGGAGCAACGTTTCAATTCTGAATGGTGGTCTTACACCAGGGCGATACTAGTAGTATCTTCCACTCTGGAACGTGCCGCAAATATACTATATATTATTTTAATTAATTAATTGTGAAATAACACAAATTAATCAAATAAAATTTATTTGCGCACGCCGGGTTCGAACCCGCGACCTTCGGAATGGCAGTCCAATGCGTTACCACTGGACTATGCCGGTTGTCAAAATATACACGGTGTCCGGAAACTCGTAGTACAAGCGGGAAACTGGAGAATCTACACCACATGGGGAACCCAAATAAACATAAAGTTTTTTGATTTGAGCATTTTCACAAAAAAAAAAAAAAACAAAACAAAAAAATATATTTTTCGGCTATTTTAGGGTTAAAGTTTTTTCTGGTGTTTAGGGTTGAACAACAGATGTTTTAACCCTGCAGAGCAGAAATATTTTATGATTACACCGGATTAAATGAAGGGTGATTTCAAAATAATGCTTCAAATCCGAGTTTCTTCATTTGTTTTACTTTCAAATAGTTTTAATTAGTTGGGTACTTTGATCTTCAGTAATAATTTATAAGAATTTGATTAAAAAAAATAAAAATAAAATAAAAAAATCAACTTCTAACTCGATTTACTCGATAACGAAAGCTCAAATCAAAAACAAATATACTACAAAATCGACTCCAAATGTGATGTAGATTCACCAGTTTCCCGCTTGTACTACGAGTTTACGGACACCCTGTATATGTTAGTATACGTTTTCAGCGACTAAGATGATGTTTTAAATATATTAGCTAGTTCTTCTTCCGATATTTCCTTAAACCAAGATTTGATATCCTTAATGTAGTTATTTTTCGTTTTCCTTTGTTTGATGTTGAGAGGGAGTTTATTATATAATTTAATTGCTAAAAATTCAGAGTTTCTTTGTCCAAAGGTAGAATTAAATTTAGGAATATTTAGCATGTCTGTTTGCTTGGCTCTGGTTTTATGATCGTGATAGGGGTTTGCCTCCGGTTTATTTTTTAAGTGATGAACTAGAATATTTTTAGCATAGATTTTTTGTAAACTTGGAACATCAAACAGATTTAAAATATCAGTAGTTGGCGTCCTTACGGGTAGCTTTAATACATTCTTGAATTCATTGGCGTTTTACTGAAACATTACTGTCTCTGGAGGAAGTTGGTTTAAAAGCGTAGTCATTCTCCTCAGTGGCAAGAGCATTGGTAGGTTGGTCCTGTCTCTTGGCAAAATAAAAAGCCCGTGCTGCCTAGATCTTGTGAAGTTATCGGGGACATAAAACTTAATACCTTCCAGAACATCAGGATTGTAAATATGTCCATTGAACAGCTTATTAGCTTATATGCCACAAACACCATTGCAATTTTTCTCCCAACTTTTACACGGTTTAGTCCTAGCGAAAATGCCAGAGGGATACAACAAAGTACAAAATTCGCATGTATTCGCATGTATTCGCATGTATTCGCATGTATTGCATGTATTGCATGTATTCGCATGTACCGCAATACTTTTTTTGCACCTTTTCCATATCATTCGAGTACATCTCGTAGCATCTTCGGATTCCATTATTACCGAGAGTGCTGCAAACCAGAGTAATAAAGCATTTTTTATGACTGCTGTAACAGAAATAATATACTTCCCTTGAACGCTACAAGTTTTATCACTTTTGTATTTCAAACGCGCTATTTATACCTTAATAATATACAATATTGTTTTAGAAAATAGATAACATTATCTTTACGGTGCACTACTATTTAGAAATAATAACATTTTAATATCAAACGTGAAAAATGTCAAAAGCTAACCACATTTTTACTTAAGTTTTTAATCCAATTGTAGAAAAATTGAGAGAACTCGATATTTCAAAAACTAGTTCGTTTTATTTGAGAAATGTGTAAGAAAACTGTAACTTTGCTTTTATCTCGATCATATAATAATTAAAAATAACAATTTTTAAATTAAATCGATTTTTACGATAGCGGCGCGAAATATGAATTATTCATTTTGGTTAGTTTTAGGATTTTATTAATGGCATCCATTATCAATATTTGAGACAAACTGGAAAGAATTATTATATTTCTTTCTAAAGTAAAAAAAATAAGTATTAATTCATAATTTGGAAAAAAAACCCTATTATAAAATATGCACGCCCGGTCATATATGACCGTAAAACGCAGGAAGGGTTAATGCTCTAAAAAAAAAACAAATTATATTATTTTTCTATATATTTAATCAGATGCCAAGTTGTAAATGTAATTATATGAAATTCCATCCATAGAAAAATATCACAAAGTATTCTCCGAAAATTATCAAAAAACATATATGCTGTTATAATAAATGCTAAAAAATACATATGGTACTGTTTTAATAAATACTAAAAAAACACATATGGTACTGTTATAATAAATGCTAAAAAAATCACAGTGTTTCTTTATACTGCTTGACATTTGCTCTATTTCAAATAAGCCTTTTTTCTAAGGTTTATAAATCATATTTTTTGTGTCATGGATTTCCCTTCTACACAAACACAATTTTTCCCATTATAAATAAACATTAGCAGATTCACTCAATTCATTCCGAGAATTAATTCATGAATGCATTCGCACAAAGGAAGGGATAATTAATTCCGCCTCGTAAATTCCTGAATAATTCATTAATTCCTTCTACGACTTATTTAAATGGAAAAATAGTTCTCTTTTTCTCGCGGGGACGTAAAACTAAGATTGATGGAAACGATTCGCAATACGACATTAATAATTTGTATTAATTATGCAGGCTTAATTTTCCATTCTGTTAACCCCTCGGGTTATGTGGTGCCGTATTCGGCACGAAACATCAATAGACGTTGAGGCATATTGTGTCATACGCCCTCACGCGCCTAATAACTCTTTTTTCCATTATGGTCAGACATATCGATATAAACATTTTAGAATAAGAGAACACCAAGCTTTTTATTTGCATCTAAAAGCTTACTAAATGTACACATACGTTAAAAAATTTGAACGTCAAGCGGGAATATTTCTTTATAAATCTATACTATCTACCGTACTATATTGTCTAACATAAATAATTTAAAGAAATTACATGAAAACGGAAAAAAGGAAGTGACAGAAACATTAATAATGCCTTTGTCTAATTGAATACGTTTTTTTTAATAAGTTTCGTGTAAAGTTGTGCAAAATGATTTAATGATGAATGTAAGTAAGTCTAAAGACATGTTGTTTGAAACAGAGAGTACGAAAACAGTTTGCAATATAGTTGTAAATGAGGAATACTTGGAGCAGGTGGATGAGTTTGTGTATTTAGGAAGTATGTTCTAGAGAGATGGGAAGGCTGACAGAGATAATATAAACATAAGCTTCGACATTATTATCTTGACTGAATGCTGGTTAGATGATTCGTATACAAACCTAAACTTAAAAGACTATACAACTCTCCATTCCACTAAACATCTAAATCAAAACGACGGTATAGTAATCTTTGCCAAAGATTCACTAAACCCATCAATAACAGAAATCAACCTAACCGAAGCAAACTGTATTCAAATCTCCCTCGGAACAGACATCTCCATATTTGCCGTCTACAGACCCCCATGCTATAACAATCTCTCACCTTTTTTCAACTCCTTAAATAAACTTCTCGAAAAAAATAAAAAAACACAACAATTAATTATTGCAGGGGATATGAATATTAACTTACTAAACGGGCAACCAATAACCACAGAATACTTAAGTCTACTTACTCACTATGGATTAAATTCGACAATCAACTCACCAACAAGAATTACGTCAAACTCTGAATCCTGTATTGACCATATATTTGTTAAAACTAGGAAAAAAACATCTTCATCTATTATTCGATCAACGGTCACAGATCATTTCACTACTACACTAAGCATACATCATAACAAGAAACAAAAAGATGAAAAAAACAACTCCGTACAAGACAAAATTAATTTTAAGTGCCTAATAGAGGACATACATAAGGAATCTTGGTCAAATGTAATAAATGAACCCGACCCAAACAACGCGCTGAACACATTTATGAACACAGTTGGAACCTACATTGCTAAACATACAACAAAAATTACCCCGAAAAACTACTCACATAAAGAAAAAAAAATAACACCCTGGATCACGAAAGGATTAGTAAACAGCATTCATAAAAGAGACACAATGCACATGCAAGTGCGCAAAAACCCATATGATGACAAACTAAAAAATAATTACCTGCTATATAGAAACCTTTGTAATAAATTAATCAAACAAGCCAAATACAAGTACTACAAAAAAGAAATAAAATCCGCCAAAAATGATCCCAAAAAAATCTGGAAAATCGTCAAAGATATTACTTTCTCCAATCCGAAAAAAGACTCGAAGATCAAAGTACTGTTAATAAATGGAAACAAAACCCTTACAAAAAATGAACCTGGTAAAATAGCTAATTTTATTAATTCCCAATTTGCAAAAGTCGGATCTAACTTGGCTGAAAAAATTCTTCTAAAAAACGGCACAACAGAAGACTCTTTAACCAAACTATCCTCTACCATACAACCAAATCATTCGTTTTATGCTCACAAAATAAGTACAAAGGAAATCTCGGATTTAATTATTTCTCTCAAACCAAATTGCGCTGTGGGCCCAGATAACCTCTCCAATCATATACTGATTAGTCTCCGAGAACATATACTTATACCACTTCAACATATTTTCAACCAAAGTCTCAGCCTCGGCATTGTCCCCGATCACCTAAAAATAGGTTGTATTACTCCAATACATAAATCGGGAGACAAAACGCTGATCTTAAATTACAGACCAATCACTCTGCTAAATTCGCTATCGAAACTACTAGAAAAAACTATGAAAAAAAGACTGCTCGCATACCTTGATAAACACAAACTGATCTCCACCCGTCAATTCGGGTTTCGAGCGAAAATGGGAACAGAAGACGCCTTATCGGAACTAACCACCTACATAGTGAAAAACCTAGATGGCGGTTCAAAGGTGTTAGGAGTGTTCTTAGACCTAGCAAAAGCTTTCGACACCATCTCACACAAATTACTCCAACAAAAACTCAAAAACATTGGCATAACAGGTCCACCACTAAAATGGTTCATTAGCTACATTGAAAATAGACAACAAATTGTAAAAATAAATAATCAAGAAAGTGACAAAGTAGGCAACAGGTATGGAGTACCCCAAGGCAGCGTCTTGGGTCCCATACTGTTTCTCATCTACATTAACAGTCTAACTGAGATAAGCCTAGGGAACATAGAGTACAAAGTAATCAGTTATGCAGATGACACTGTAATTTTATTCAAAGCCCAATCATGGGAAAACGTCTTCAAACACACGGAAACAGGGATGACTGAAGTAAATAGATGGCTAATAAATAATCTACTGACACTAAATATTTCTAAAACTAAATACTTAACTTTCAGTAAAACATTAGCTGGTCAGCCAGATAGTCGCCCACAACTTCATCTTCACCCCTGCACAGTTACCTCATTAACTAACTCACGCTGTGTTTGTGACAAAATTGATTATGCGCAAAATATTAAATATCTCGGTTTAACTGTTGACAATAACTTAAAATGGGATCTCCAAATCAACCTAATTACAAAAAAAATACGGAAACTCTCTTACATCTTCAAAACAATTCGAAACATTATGTCACTACCTCAGCTAAAAAATATATATTTTGCACTCTGTCAAAGTATTCTTATGTATGGTATTTCAGTATGGGGAGCAGCAGCAGAGACTCATCTCAAATCACTTAAAATCAATCATAAAACAATAATCAGAATTATGTTTAGAAAGCCTTATCAACATCCGACAGAACAGCTAATGATCAACAATAACCTATTAGACATAAATAAACTATTCATAAAGAAGATCATCTACAAAAACTGCATAAAAATATCACCACACTTCATAACTCACTCGCAAAACACAAGAGCAAACACACACAATCAATTACAAGTACCATATATCAAATCAAATTTTGCAAAAAAACATGAATCTTACTTGGCACCACATATATTCAATAAGTTTGTAGCCCAAACAAAGACCTACGTCGCATCTAATAATTTGAATTGGGTATTCAAAAGATTTTTAAACTGGTTGAATGTCAAAGAAAGAAGAGAGATAAGTAATATTCTTAATATCTAAAATTATATATTTTCTTTTTTCTACTCTGTTTTTAAATTCTGATTTTCCTCTTATTTTATTATTATTATTTTTACTATAATATATATATTTCCTTTTTTTTTACCACTTATTTGTTTTTATGTAATTAGAAATTGTTAGTTACCAGCCTCAGAACAGACTTTGTCTAGTGAGGAGGGTAAGGAGAAAAATCATGTATGTACATAACTAATAATAAATAAACGCCCGGGTTGCCGGCACTGAAAAATTGAAATTGAATTGAAATTGATATTGAAAGAAGGGCAAATGAAAGTAACTCCATCAATGGAGGACTGAACGCAGTTGGCGCCAACAAAAAATTGCCCGAATAAGCGAAGCTAGCAGTCCACAATGGAGTGCTGGTACCTACACTGATGTATGGCAGTGAAGCATGGAACGTGCAGAGAAAGGATGGAAGTACACTGAATGCTGTGGAAATGAAATCTCTGATTCGTATGTGTGGTAAAACCATGTATGATCGTGTGAGAATTGTGGAGATCCGCAAATAATGCAAAGCTGATGTAAGCGTAATGAGTAAGATTAAGAAAAGAACGCTTAGATGATTTGGGCATGTAGATCGAATGAGCGAAGAAAGGAGCGTAAGTCGGGGACGCCTGAGGAAGACATGGCACGATCAAGTGAATCAGATACTAGAGTCATACCATGTCTAGAGTCAAGAATAATATAGAGTATGTATGAGACGCTGTATGAATGTGAATGAGGCAAGGAGTATGTGCCAAGACTGAGTTGTTTGGCGGTCCGTCCTCTCTGCCTACCCCTGCGGGGAAACGGCGTTAGTTAGTTAGTTTTAGTAGTTACATTTCGCATGATCCGATTATACATTTTACACCATCGGTAAGCGACTTTAAAAACGTTATCTTCGTTTGCGTCCAAAATTTAATGTAATGTGATATAATATTTACTTTGTAATCTGACAGTTCTCATTTGAGAAATAAATTGCAAAATATCAGAGGCTTTAGGAGTTAAATTCTATAAAATAATGCGCATTTGTTTAATGCAAAATCATATCAAAGCATTACAATTGCTGTGTAAATACAATTGCCAGTACGTTTGTTATTACGCAAAACATTATTTATTATAAAGAAAATGTTTATTAAACATCACTTCTTCAGTTTAATCGCACTCGGAATGTTGTAAAATCATTATTGTCTTGGGATTATTTAAAATAAATTATATAATGTTATGATTAGCTGATTCAAGGGAATGAAAACAGATTAGTAAGAAAGATGAATTCATTTAATGCTATGGTCATCTTGTAACGTGTTAACAAAAGAATGTAAGGTTGAGTATAAGTATGATATATTGCATATTTATATCATAGAATAACGGAACACACTGGGTACACACGATACACGCATTACTACTTGCCTAGGTCAGCGTGTACACTGGTTGTACTTACACAACGCGTGTGACCACGTGACAATTGGTCTCTACTGCTTAAGTATTCTGCGCGCAGGCGCGTCAATTGTTTTGACGTATATTTTTTAGGTTATGCTTATGTATTTAATTTATCAACAGACGCAATTCGTAGCTTTGTCTTGTTTTGCGATGTGAATTGAGGACGACGTACTTAGTTTATTATTTTACTAAGCCAACTGTCAAAACAAACAACCATAGATATAATAAACATAACAGTAGATGCATAGATAATACCACTCATAGTGGTATTATCTATGCCTATTTGAGAATATTTTGGGAATTCGCAATCTAAGGGGATTGCGAATTCTCCTGAAAATCTGTGAAGAATTTTCACACGAAACCAACAACCAAAACAGCACTGTTGGTCATAAAACACGGAGAAGGCCCAAAAAACATTCCCCCCGTCTTTTTGAATGATAAGCTTCTGAAAATAGTAGAAACCACAACATATCTAGGACATGTCATCAACAATAAGCTAACGGATGATGAAGATATTGACAGGCAGAGTCGTGTATTGAGTATAAATTGTAACATGCTCAGTAGAAGATTTCGGCTCTGTAGTCCACGAGTGAAAAGGACGCTCTTCTTAACCTTTTGCACCACCCTGTACACATGCGAGCTCTGGGCAAACTTAAAAAAAAAAACAATGGAAAGGCTTCGGGTACAATAAAACTACGCTTACCGATTGATGTTCGGATTCCCCAGGCACTGCAGTGCCTCCTCAATGTTAAGAACCAGCATTGCAGGACTGAGGGGAAGGATAAACCATTCCAGAAATATTCTTATCATAGAATCTTGTCTGACTTCAGGATCGAGCATTGAAGACCATTGGAGAAAGATACTTGCTCCCACAATCTTAGATCCGATGGATTCCAGTGCTTCTCTGCTTTAATCTCATTTTTTAATTTTAATTTTAATTTTTAATCTAAATATTTTCTTATTGTATACATATTATCTGTACTTATATCCTCTATGGCAGGGCTTCCCAAACTTTTTCCAACTGTGACGCCCTTGGGAAGTTGCCATATTTTTGCGACGCCCCCCCCCCCCCCGGGTGACTAAAAATCTAAGCCCCCCGCCGCTCATTTGTACCAAGCGTAGTATTTTGAAGCCCCCCCCCCTGAACGGGTCACGTAGTGTGGGTACGTTACCTAATAACAATTTGTCAGAAAAACTCCAAATAGTGTCTAATTTTTTTATTAGAAAATAAAAAAACACAACATCAAAACAAAAAAGATAAAAAAGCAATTTTTTTCTTCGGTATTAATGAAAAGGATGTGCTTGCTTTTCTGAGCATAGTTTCTCAAAACGAGGTTGAAGTTTCGAAATCGCAACTCTAGTCTCTGCCTCTAAATTTATTTTTGATCTGTACTTATTCTTAATTACTGCAACTGCAGAGAAACCTGTCGCAAACGGTAATAAAAACCTTAACGCTGCAGTGCTGATGGAACGATATTCTCGCTATAAAGATTGCCTCACGACGCCCCTGGGATGATCCCGCGGCGCCCCGGGGCGTCGCGACTCACAGTTAGGGAAGCCCTGCTCTATGGGATGTGTGGGATTGCACTCACCTCCCCACATCTTGGAATAAAGAATTTATTTATTTATTTATAGATGTGATATCAAGATCCAGTCCAGATCGGCGCAGCGATGGAAGCGTGGGTTTGCGTTGCATGCGACAATTATTTCTGTAGCATCTATTTTCATAGAAAAAGTATGGATTGTAATTACTCCAGATATTTTAATGCGTTGTTTACGTAGCGTACGTCGACCCAGTGTGTTTCTACCTTAAAGAAAAACAAGCAATGCTACGTGGGCATGTTTCGTGATCCAAAGTCTGATCATTCGTTGCTTAAATTTCATGTAAACTTATATAAGCCTATATACCATGCATTAAGTTCATTTTGCCTCTCTGTATCTTGTACTAAATCAAGTAAAATCCCATCACGGTTAGATATAAATAATTAACTGTTCCACCATCGTTGTGATATTAAAATGGATTTGCGGTATACTATGTCAGGCAAGTTTAAGAGGGACAGAGCGCCTCAGTATCGCCCTGGTATAAGACCACTATTAAAAACTGAGGCGTTGCTTGAAATGGATTTAGCCGTGTTTGGTAATCAGATCTGAATAGCCAGGTACTTCCAGATCTTCCTCTTTCCCATTTCCTTACCTTCCCCACTAAGTTCAGCCTCACAACATACCCCAATTGGGGATACCAAGTCACAGAAGCTCCAGACGGTTGGGATCAGTTAGGTCTCTTGTGCGATTATATATTTGAAAAAGTAAGTCACTGGTGGCAATGTTTTTTCTTTATTTATTTATTTCTTACTTTTAATTATCAAATACATAACAGAAATAACATACATACTAGGTAAAATTAGATAAATAACAAAATGAATAGAAAAAATATGTCTAATAGCCCAGTAACGAGAGAATAATTAGTAGGTATATTTAATTTCGATATAACCTGCATCACTGGCACCAGTCACAAGACGAACCTCCATTGAGGCAGAATTTAGAGCAAAATAATGAATGCACTGTCCTTAAAACCATTTATTGACCAGTACAACATTACTTATCGTCCAACGTAGGTACAATAATTTCATAAGAAATTTGCTAGACTTGGGTCAATTCACTGGTTATTGCACGTCCTTTATTGAATATCCTAGTGGCTTTTTAAATTAATTAAAATTATTTGTTTGTTTTTTTCGCCGGGCAGCTTATTGTACAGGCGCAAAATATCTCAAGTTTCTTTGTCCAAATGTAGTTATTGTTTTGAGCTTCAGTTTGTATTCTTGTGATTCGTGTCTTATGTTTTGAATATTTGGTTAATATGTTTTTAAGGTTATTTTTTCCTAAATTTGCCGAATATCAAGTTTCAATTCGAATCTTTATGCAAGGTATTTGTAGCGGAGTTAGATATAAATTGATAATAGTTTGACTAGTCTATAATTAGTAATAACATAGATCATTGTAGAAATGTATTACATATATATTTATACAACACCCTTGAAGTGATTTTGCAAAAAAACGGCGCGATATAAATCATCCAAATATTAGTATTGTTTTTTATAATATGGTTAGAACCAAACGGTACTAGGTCAGTGGTGACATTATTGGTTTTAATTCAAATTGATATGGAAGGCATTTCTAGTGTGTGTTATCTATTCAGTGGCATATACTGCTTATATGTCAAGTATTTTCTTTGAAATATTTTGTAAATCACGCAAACCAGTCCAGTGATGTGAGGTCGAGGAAAATTCCCTTAGATACGAAGAAAAAACATATTTAGGTAAAAGGAAAAAAGCTCAAAAATCTAGAGAAATTATGAAATGTTGCTACAAATGTAAGATTAAATATTTCAGGGTAATTTCGAATATTCTGGGGAAATTTGAATATTCAGGGTTCTAGCCACAAATTAACTCCCAAAACAAGAGGAAAGTCACTGTCTACATTAGATTTTGAAAAACTCTGCGTAAATTCCGGGCAATGCCGGGGACTTCAGCTAGTATTAAAAAGGAACCTTGTTTAGTGGGAGTGTTGTTTATTTATGTTGTTAGTTCTCCCTTACATACAGGTGCGTATAAACACGCAATCCGAATTGCCGAGCTGAACCACGACTTATAGGAATGGAACGAAACAACTCGTCTCGTAGCTCGGCCTGCGCGTTTTTCTCGTGTCTATTAGACCAGTATTCCGCTTGTACCACGAGTTTCCTGACACGGTTTACAATTAAACTGAGATTGGCATGAACGAACTCTGAAACCTGCACATGACTGTGAATATGCAGGAAATACTTCATTATAAAAATCACGGAGATAGATTGCCATCAATCTTCAGCCATTATCTAACAATAAGTCGGCCTCGGTGATATTAAACTCTATCAGAATAATCATTAGCCACCTTCCTCTATTATTAATACAAACCGCGCCGTAAACACGATGTAAATTTATTATAATTGACGATGAGCGTGATTTATGTGAGATTATGATTAATACGATTAATGAAATCTTTATACAAAATTCATTTTAAAACAATAATGTACAGAATGCATCAGCACGATTGCAAAATATTTTAACCGGAGTATATTTGATGATATTTTATCAAAAAAAATAAAAGAATTTACCCGTCACACATCGCCACTGGGTACAACCTAGGGCATCACGTGATCCGCACTCCGTCTTGCTCCAGCAGTAACGTTCAGACGCGACGGACCTCATACCACGTGATCTATTGCACCGTGCAAAAATGAGAGCGCGAACGTGTGTGAACCATTTTTAATAAACCAGCATTGCTACTTTGTGGTATTGAGTGACAGGTCGGGTGTGTGTACATTGTGATCTGTTAAATGTATTATAAAGTGAAGCTGGACTTAGCATTAATTCACTCTGAAATATCGGAATATCACAGATAGAAAAAAAATAATAATTGAAAAAAAATGTCATCGGACAGCAATATGACATCTAGGTACATGTTTTACTGCAAATAAGCTGATACAACCGATATACAGGAAGGAATCGTAGAATTGATAAAGTCATGTGATTTAATCTGCATATTAAAAATTAGCAACGTTATTATTATATATTTAATACCTTCATTGTTACAACTCATCCAGTACAATATCCGAAATAATGAATTGCCTTTCTTCAATAAACTATTTAATTATGGAAACCATTTAAATAGTTGGTTTCAGGGGATATTTCACCATGCTGTTGACAGCTAATCATATGATAATGTATAAACAATAATTACTCGTACATACTCCCAATGGATAGAAAACTTATTCGATATGTAGCCACTATTCATAGCTTCGAGTACTGAATAGTTGACTCGGATTTCATAAATAAATAAATCGTAAATCTAAAGTATATGGATAAACTATACAGAAGATGGTGAAATGCAAAATACTAATAATGATCTTTTTTAATTGTTAACGCAAATAATTATAAGTTTTCTATTAAAAATCAAAAATGTACAGAATTCCTTACTAAGAGGAGCTTTTTAGCCAATATTGAATAGGTAAGAATATTTTAAAGGATTCCCTGACGATTGATCCACCGACAATTTATCCCTCGACACTTCGTCCTCCCGTCAGTCGATCCTCCGTATAGTTGATCCCTCGGAAAATTGATCCCCCAATATTATGATAGTAATATGATTATAATGTAAATACTTGAAGTAACTTGGAGAAATCAATTAATATTGTCCGAGGGATGAACTGGCAGTGGAATAAACTATTAGTGGAATCAATTAATTAGCGATTTTATATCGATTACTGTATAATAATGACTAATCATTTAACAAATAAAGATTCGAAATTTTAAAATTGGAAATTCATATGTCATACGGCATATATTCTGATCTAGTAATGTGTAATTTCTATCACCTAAGAAATTCTAAAAAAAAAGTTCTATAGGATTCATATGTCTTAGACTGATTTATAAATGTGGAAATTCTAACTTTTCAATTGTAAATGTTCTCCAAAATGCCATGGAAAGAATCTCATTCTTGTGATGTCCCAAAAAAAACCATTCATCTGTTCTGAATGCAATTACTATGTTATCCAAATTGACCCTGGTAATAAATTACATCTTTGCGATTCTTTCAAGGATAAAGAAACCATCCTGTCACTTCGAATGCAATCAACAATGTTCTCAAAATTCGTTTTGACAGCATCGCCATTCCATTATAAGAATATTATGTACTAAATACACAATTTGGCTGTCCTGAAATGGGAATCCTTCCCAGTTGGACAGACAAAGGTTCATTTTGTTTGTATTGTTTATAATTATATAAAATAAAATAAAATAAATAAATAAAATCAACCTGGGGATCAATTGACGGGGACAAAGTTTAAAGGGATCAAGTGTCGGGGAACTAATAGCCGGTACTATAGAAGATTCTACTATGAATACATAATGCAACAAGTTTTCCATCCGAAGTTAATGTCAAGACAAATGACAATAAAATAAATAATGATTCATAATTGTATTCTGAGAAATATGATTTCTTTTGTCCCTTTGGTGACGCTAGACAACTATGTAATTGCCTGATAAATCTAATTAGATATGTTTTTACATTATTTTTCTCGGTTTAAATGTATGTATGAGATATCAGAAGACGTAATTAAGTAATTATGCGGCATAAATAATATTCATTACTATGTGATTCCCAGTAAATTCATGAATAGTGGAAAATTGCACAGGAAAAATCTGTGAATAACAACTTTTTTAAGGTGTAGTAACTCGTATTGAGGCAAAAAATATTTAAATAAAATTAGGTTAGTATTTTCCGCCCTCACCAAAAATTGACACTATGTAATTTTCTAAAACACGCAATTATACAAATGATTTGTCTGTGAATTCTACAAAGTTTGCAGTGAATAAAATTCCAACTTAGAACAAAGATTTTTGAAAAAAAAACATCGCTAAAATATATGTTTTATTAAATTTTTGTGAAGTTCAGGTCCAAATATCAAAATGTATTCTTATAATAATCTAAAGAACTTCATTTTCCACATTATACAAAAAACTTTACCTTTGCTTACATTTTTTACATTAAAAAACCAACACATTTGTTTTTGATCACTTTAATATTATTTCAACTCCGTCGGTTTCGGAAAAACCCATCCTTCATCAGGAGAATATTATAAACTGAAACTATTTTTAATATTCTCCTGATGATGGAAGGTTAAATTACTTTTTTTTGCAAAATTATGTTCTTGCATAATGTTCCGTCTTACCAAATAATGTGTTAATTAATATTTATAAAAAATTATATCTGTCCTACGTAATTTCCTCAATATACTTTCTCATATTCAAAACTATATCTGACCTACGTAGTTTCCTCAATATACCTACTCATATTCAAAATTATATCTGTCCTACGTAGTTTCCTCAATATGCCTACTCATATTCAAAATTATATCTGTTCTACGTAGTTTCCTCAATATACCTACTCATATTCAAAATTATATCTGTTCTACGCAGTTTCCTCTATATACCTTTCCATATTCAAAGAAATGTTATTTTTTCTTTCTAATTTTATGAAAAAATACAATTTAATGAAGAAATACGAAAATATTCTTGAGCGTTATTATATTTTCCAGCTAAAAAACCGTTCTTCACAAAAAAATACAGTACCTACTTAGGTACTTAGCAAAACAATGTGGCGGATACTCAAGAGCAACCTGTATGCTACGCGCACAAAACTAGAATCGCTTGTAAGCACCTGCATGTGGGAATGGCCTTAATTTCATCCATTTTATGGAAAAATCCTAGATCCATTAATTGACGTCGTAGCTTTTCCAGAAATCGGTGATCCATCATAATGTACAATGTGACTATTCTGGGAATAAGGTAATTTAAGACAATTATGTTCAGAATGACCGCAGAGCTAGTATTTTGATGATTAAAATTCCATTGATGCATTTTTGTTTAATCCTTTCAGTGAATTGTATAGCTGCTTTGTATATGTTTGCATTCATGTATATATTTATTTTTAACTTTTCGTATGAATGTCGTATGTAATACATACAGGGTTTTCCAATAAAAGGTGTTATTTTGATATTCAATCGTAAAAGATCAATGGTTTTGTTGCTTGTGTGGCACGTAGCGTCGTCTTGTTGAAAGTAAACGTTGTCCAGATTTTTTTTGTTATTTGTTTTTGGGGTATTATGCCGTGTTGCGCTAACTCCTTCTTTAGCCAACGTTTCGGACAGCATTGCAGTGTCCATCATCAGGGCAGATGTCTTATTTGTAAGACATCTGCCCAATAAGACAATAAGACATCTGTCCAATAAGACATCTGCCCTGATGATGGACACTGCAATGCTGTCCGAAACGTTGGCTAAAGAAGGAGTTAGCGCAACACGGCATAATACCCCAAAAACAAATAACAAAAATACTTTTGGCCGTGAAAATCTTAAATCATATTTGTTGTCCAGATTATAAAAAATCATTAATCATCTCTCGGTAGCGCAATCCATTCACCGTAACTGTTGCTCCAGCCTCATTTTCAAAAAAGTAAAGTCCAATGACTCCGCCGGACCATAAAGCGCACCAAACCGTCACACATTGAGGATAGAGAGGTTTTTCAACAATAACTCTTGGGTTTTCCGAGCCCCAGATGCGACAATTTTGCTTGTTGACGAAGCCACCGAGGTGGAAATGGGCCTCATCACTCAAGATGATTTGCATTTGATTCACTCAAGTGAATTTTAATAATTTCAATGCGTTGTTGAAGCGTGTATCGTTCCATTTTTATTAATGGCGTAGTTTCTACTTGTCAAATGTCAAAAAATGACAGCTTCAAAAGTAACATCTACCGAAATAGCGGGCTATTTAAAATAACACTCTTATTGGAAAACCTTGTAATATTTTCGGTTGTTTTTATTTTTACACTAACCCTACACAGTCTTTGGGGATGCTGTGTGGAGGGCCTTTTCAAAGGAGAGGAAGTTCTGGGAAGGTAAAAGGTATGAGCGATGGTTAGGAATCTAGAAATCAGTTTGTCCAGAAGTTGACGGACATATGAATATATCCCTCCGACAGACGGTGGGTTGGGGGACCAGTAGGAGAGGTCAAAGGGTCTCCCCAAACCAACCTCTCCGGATCTGGCACGCCACGCATCTAGTGGGCAGGCGCATCCGGATCACACCTCACCCGATGAACCCGGGCACCCCTGCTAAGTCACCAAACGTAACGAACCACTTAATATGACCTATGGCAGAGGTGTTGGTTATCTAATAAATTGTTCCTAGGGCGACGGTACTCAAACCCGCCTCCCATATTGTGAGTTTGTCTGCAATTCTGCTTCAGTGGATTCTTGGATTTGCTATGAATTTATGAACCGTTTGTTTGAAGATTGCAGACAGGAGATTAAGAACCTTCCTACCTACAATATAATATTTTTAACAGATAATTATTTTAATTTTCAAAATAACGTAATCAGGTACTGTTCATTTAAAGCCTTGACTCTTGAGTTCAGATAAATGGCGATGTTTTCCATCGCGGCTAAGACAAAACAATGCAAACGAATTACCTACATAATATGCATATGTATCTGGTACGTAGTACTCCAGGCACGTAACTTTACTACCTGTAGATGGAATAATTTTAGAAGATTGCCTAAAAGATAAAAAGTTCTTTCGTCAAATAACTTTAAACTTACCTATAACATATTATCATACCCGCAATAAAAAAACATATGTATACATGACAGTTGGCTTTCTAACTTTCAAAGTTTGCAGCCAAAATGATCGAAATCTGGAAGGGTACGCGTGACGTCATACGTACCTTGTTTTTTTAGGTCGGTATGAAATCGACGATTCCCAATTTAAATATTTAATAAGATTTCAGAAAACCATTAATTCTTTTTAATAATTTCTATACCGCAGTGACAACCCATGTGCTTGACTACGTGGCGCAACTTTGCACAGAACACGCGGCCGACCGACATGTGAGGTAGCTGTGTAAGTTCTGTTAGAACCCGACGACCAATCACAGTACGTTTAAATCTCTTACTGTTTTAATCATTTATAAATGACGATTAAACCTATTAAAATCCTAAAAAGGAGTTTGATAACATACATATGTGACATCACATGACAAACTTATAAAGAATATTGAATAAAATTTTAAACTCAAGAAAAAATCGTAGAAGCGACCCGTTCTCATGTAACAAATGTCAACCATGTATATATGTTGGGCGTGCGTTTGGCGTGTTTCCCGACTATGCACCGATGCCGAAGAGATTAATGACGCTAGTTCATCGGAGCATCTTCGATTGTAATACCGGTAGAACATGGAGAGCATACCTACCTGACGCCTGTGCTCTAAGGATTGCAATCCGTTTATTAAGAGAAAGGAATCTATCAAACTGACCGCACGTTTCTGCACAGAGTCCGGGGTTTTTTTCAGGTATTTTGGGGTCCAGACCAGAGGTGGCTGTCAAATTCAACGATGGGGCGCACTTGCGATTTGTACAGTGTCAGCAGTTGCGTAATATTAAAGTATCTGCGGGTCCTGTATAGTACGCTCAGCTTCTTCCAATGGACTATCTTATCTTCAATGAAACCCCCGTCCTTGCATAATTAGATTCATTTAAATTGTCATACCTTTAATATATTCTCAGATGATATTTATGGTTAGTCATTAGAACTACACGAGAATCATTGTAACAATAATTATTATTCTACAGTATAGGTAATGTCGTATTATTTCCAAGGAACAATGGAAAGGACTTTATACTCATAATGGCCATAAGAAATGAGGATATTGTTGTGTTCCAGAATAAACATCCATAAATCATAAAGATGCGACAGTCTATTGTTTTATACATTATTTTTATTGCTATTGTTATTATAATAGGCAATGAAATACATTAAGGCGATGCCATACGTAGTAATGCAAAATCATGTGTTTTTGGTTTGAAAATTTTGTCGCCTAGAAATGTTTCAGATGCTTTAATTAAATACTGCGAGTAGAATACATCTTGGCCTTTGAAATAATCGAGTATTTTTTAGAGAAGTCTTTTTATAAGCCCAGAAAAAAATAATGCAAAGGCCTATGAAAACTGCTTTAAAGTTCAAAATCTCCTACTTACGAACCCATTTTCGGTTATGATTTTATTGTATAATGTGGCAAATTAAGTTATTTATAAAATGATAGAAAAATAATTAAATATTTATACCTGAACGTCCACAAAATAAAATAAAAGGCACTTTTTGGTCATGTTTTTTTCTTGCATAAATCAAAACAGGCGGCGGGAATTTAAACCTTATCGCGAAAGCGGCTCAATTTAAAATATTACACGACGTAGTGCATCGCCTTAAGTTTTATACAAATTTTAATTTATTTATAGATATAATTAAAACAAAGGGAGATACTATGACATGAAAATGTGCAGACACTGTAGCCGTTCTTCAAATAAGGTTATGTGTTCAGTATGTAGGTAGAAACATAGGCGGGGAGCCACAATGAGAACGATGTTGGCGATATGTGGTTTCAAATTATTTTTTGTAAAAAACAAAAACAGCCTCTGAAATATAAAGATATATCTGAAGTTAAATTAAAGTAAAAAAAAGTTTCTTACGCTAAATTTGCTTAGAGATATAATAATATTTGGATGATTTTTATAGCGCCGTTTTTGTGCAAAATCACCTCAAGGGCGCTGTACAAATATATAATACATTTCTACAATGATCTTTGTTATTACTAACTATAGATTGTCAAACTATAATCAATTTATGTCTAACAGATTGCATCTTCCGGTTCGTCGATCACTAATACAAAGCTATGTGTACAATGCATTTGATTGATGAAGGTGATACTGGAATGTACATATGTTATTGCATTATTCTTATTTACTTATATTTTGTACAGGCAGATAATATACAGTATCATACTTACCTGGTAGGTCACTTGAGATTAACACTGTTTATTGTTTATTAGAGAAATCTAGATACGGTTCGCACGCCAGGACATAATTGGATTAATTATATACAGGACTTAATTGGAATTGGATATGAGTTTTGTTGTATTAGGTAAAGGGAAGAGGTAAAGGAATATAGGATAAGGATAGGAGATTTTCCCGAACCCTTTTATACTTATGTATAAATTTATATTTTTTTGTGTTATACTGCGCACGGGAATTAGGGAATAATAATGGTTCATGTCCCATTGTCCCATCTTCCTTTTTTCTACTAACTACAGGGTTTTCCAATAAGAGGTGTTATTTTGATATTCAATCGCAAAAGATCAATGGTTTCGTTGCTTGTGTGTTACGTAGGGCTGTCTTGTTGAAAGTAAACGTTGTCCAGATCATAAAAAATAGAGAGGCTTTTCAACAATAACTCTTGGATTTTCCGAGCCCCAAATGCGACAATTTTGCTTGTTGACGAAGCCACCGAGGTGGAAATGGGCCTCATCACTCAAGATGATTTGCATTTGATTCACTCAAGTGAATTTTAATAATTTCAATGCGTTGTTGAAGCGTGTATCATTCCATTTTTATTAATGGCGTAGTTTTTACTTGTCAAATATCAAAAGATGACAGCTTCAAAAGTAACATCTACCGAAATAACGGGATATTCAAAATCACACCTCTTATTGGAAAACCCTGTATAATCGTTTTGCTACATGCTATGGAGCACTAAAAACTGGTAATTAAAAGTTCAAACTCTCATATTTCACGTGTTAGTCCTTGATCTGCTGCGGTTTTGACTGAAATTATAATACCCAGGTGCTAACATTACGACTTCTGATGAATTGGTGTGAACTTATTCGCAGACTAGAGCTGGAAAAACCGTACGACCGGTTCACAGAATGTTTGATCCGGAAATCGTCATGACTTCTCAAAACATTTTGGCATTGTTTCGCAACGTCAAATTAATATGTGCCATTATCACCGATAAAAAGTATTATGGGATATACATATATACCTATCTTATGCATAAATAAATCTGTCTGTAACCCCGGTTCAATGAACTCTACAACTTTTGTTTTGAATGTAAGTCTCATAATCAAAACTGGAACTGATTTTACAACTATTCAAACAATCAATAATTAAATATCCCTGTCGAAGACTTAAAATACAATTTCTTATTAAATACTCTAAAAATACATACATTAGAAGATAGACGTAAAATAAACGATTTAACGTTCTTATTCAAAATACTTAACTCTAAATTCGACTGTTGTGAACTCCTGCAACTTATAAACATACATACACCCACAGTAACAACACGACAAAATACAATATTCTACAGCAGCACACATAAGCGTAACTACATTGCCCATTCTCCGATACAACGACTTCACACCATGGGAAATCATTACTTGGGTGATGTTGACATATTCAATACCAACTTGGCAAGTTTTGTGGATCATTTAAAATATTTATTTCAACAATACTCCTAACACATCATGTAAACCTACAAATAGCTGTAATTTTCTGTTTTTGTTTCTTGTGTTTGTATGACTTGTTGCATAGCTTTTATCAAATGTAATTTTATTCTTATTTTTTATGTTTCAAAGTATCTGTCAAATTAAAATTATACTACCAACCATGTAAAAGCCCTCGGGCGTTAAATAAATAAACGAATAAATAAATAAATAATCCCGTGGATTTGTCACGGGTCTACGCTCTTTATCACCGATGATAAATATTACATCACTATCGCCAAATACTCTATAATATTAATTGAATATGTCCAACTGCAGTAAAATATTGGCAATATCAACAACTCTGGTCGCTAGACGCGCTAGTGTAGCTTATTGACGTTGACATTCCTTTCAATGGCAGCAAATTGAATTTATTCCGTTCTTGACGGATTTTTTTTGAATTTCCCAATTTGTATTTCGATCGATATTGATTAGAAAGTTAATAAAAATATTCCAAAAAGTATGTTCGGATGTCTTCTTCTTCTTTCGTATGGTGGGGGGGTCAGAGGGGGACATCTAGGTCTGCGAGCCAGTCTAGGGCCTCAGGCGTCGCCATGTGAACCTCATCAATCCCGCCGGGGAATGAATGGAGCGGGCATTCGTTGACCACATGTTCGGTGGTCTACACCGCACCACATTCACACATCGCCGACTCTTTAAGGCCCCATCTGTGCATCATGTAGCCACAGCGGCTATGGGAGCACCTTAACCTATTGATGGCGGATCAGGTTGAAAACCCAGGCTGTCTCTCGGTGGGGTCCTGTATGAGGTGGGAATTTGCCACGTTGGCCGTTTGCCACTCAAGTTTCCACCTATCTTCTGGGGTGAGAGGTAATCGGAGGAGCCTCTCTCCTTCCGCCCAGAACGGCTTTCGGGACTTCAAGCGTAATGCCGGGCGGGAGATGACATCTTCCTGCAAAGTTATTGCGCTTTTTTGCAGCGTCTTTTTTGAAGACGCTGTTTAGATGTAATAATTATAAACAACAAAAACACTCGAAGTCTTTTTTCGACATCCTGACAGGTTAGTTATAATTCCGGGAATTATAATTAACTACAATAAATAATAAATACCCTATAATATTCATAAGTCATCATTAGAGCTTACATAAATAGAATTAATGATAATTACTTTACTTCCTTTCTTAGGGACATAGAGTTAATAGCCGCTTTAACATAGACATATGAATATTAGTCTGTGCGCTTTAATATTTTTATGTGTGTGCAAAAACAGCTATAAGGTCGTCTGTAGGTTACCTTTTTTCCAATTTCAATAATTTGTTGAAGTAAAATAAATAATATACTTCACATAAAATCAATTAAAATGCATTAAAGAAAACTAAAGCGCATAACTCATGCCACTAGGAGGAGCAAGTTAACATGTTGCCATCAGAATGTATGGGACATATCAGAAGTTGGGGGGTATTATTCATAGCCACTAAATATTCCACTAAATTTGCCAGAAGGAAATTAACTGATTGTGGCCTCACACATTAAATACCCGAGACATATTCTTACAGAAGATAAGGAATGATGACAAAGAAGAGCCATTAACCCCTCGGGTTAATTTGTTCGGTTTTGGGAACAAACAGCTAGTACCCATATAGTCAATTTGTTCGCTTTTACGAACAGGTCTCATAAAAATCTCCCCTACTTCCATTGCGAGAAATATGATCTAAACTGTGTTAGAAAGAGAAATTACTAAGTTCTATATTCAAATCAAGAAGTTAACCACAGAAAAATTAATACATAAACCTTAATGAAACCAAAGGTTCCAACCGCGATTTATTTGTTTTATTTTTATTTTAAATACATAAACGGCTATACTGCCTTTTATAAATAAACATATAATAGAGTACAAAAGTAAGAAAAATAATATCATTACATAATAGTAGTTTTAAATTTAAAAATAACATACAATTATTTTGTGTATCACAACCAAAAATAACAATAAAGAACAATGAGAAATATCATCATTTCATTTCAACATGTCCATATTGCGTATATAAAGTTACATTATGGAAAAATAATTTTTGAGTGAATGATTATATTGCGTTATTTTTTTTTTTTATAATTTTATTTTATTTAAGATAAAAATACGAAATTTTGTGATTTTTTTATTATATTTTTATATGAAACGATAAAAAAGTGAGATGACTGTAATGTTCGTGGTACATTTTTCTACATTGTTCGTGGTACATTTTTAGTCAAATATTTATTTATTTTTCATTACCAGTAATTTAAGTTCATTGTTTAGACGAAAAAACGTAAGGTGAGCCATTAAAAACAATTATGTTTGCAATACTTTTTGTAATTAAAAATTTATATATTTAATGATTTTTAATGACTGATTATTTAATCGAAAATATACACAAATTCTCTGACCTTCTGACAGCGTCTTTAAGAAATATGACGGACAATATGCCAGAGGCCTGGGGGTTATATACTGGCCAGAATATTCTCAAGGCGTTTCTATCACTGCAGCGACGGTATCAGGGAAAACTTTTTAAGAACTAAGGGGGGTAAAATAGAATCATATAAATAAGTCGTCTAAACGTGGTTATAACCACAGTTCGAAAATGGCCTTGATAGCCGAAACAGCTGTACCAATAACAAAAACCAAAAAATACTTGCAAAACTTAATAATTATATTATTAAATTTGATTTAAGTACATTAAATTTAAAAATAATAATCTTAATTATTGGATCATTTGCAAATAAGATAAAAGTTATTTCCAAAATAGCGGCAATTAAATGACTTACGGAACAGCAGCATTTGGGCGTGGGACAGTAGATTTAGCAATAGCGCGAAATAATAATGCTAGCCCCACACAACGGACCAATTTTACGTTTTTACCCGACAAGTACCCCTAAAAGTTGGATTTTCGAAAAAAACATTTTTTTTACTTATTACACTCGGACACTCTTCTTTATGCAGATATGTCCGATTTATTTTTTAATACAAATCTCCAGTTTATTCCAAGGTTGATTAAATTTGTTAGAAAGAGAACAATTGACAGAAGAGAACCTTTGCGAAATTGACCTTCAAAACGAGAGGAAGGACACTGCCCATATAAAATTTCTAAAAACCACCCATAACCCATTTCCCACCCGTTAAAGCAGAGTAAAGCCCGGACAACGCCGGGAACTTTAAAAGCTTAAATAAATAAATAAACAATAGTTTTTATCTTGCATAGCTTTCAAAACAACATGTCAGTTTTTTGCCACTGTTTTAATATTTATTGAAACATATATGAACAAAATAATTTAGGTGTTTTTATTTCAGCATTGGAGAAACCATAATCAAATTTATGACCAGTCACCCAATGCTAATGCATTATTCACTAAAGATCACTTGTATTGGTCCATTTCAAATCATTTTTTACCTAGAGAAACCCGGAGTTAATGTTCTTAACCCTTTCCGGACGAATCGTCGAATCGGTAAGAATGGTCGTAACACCGCGCACTGCGCGGGACAGTGTCTTTTTGAATACATTTTCTAAGAAACCGGGACAAGAAACAAGAATTTTCTTAATTTATTAAATATATATATTTATGATTATACTTTCATCATAAATCTCAGTGCTAGATAAGTTTATTCGGGTTTTGTTTGCAGTTTTTTTTTTAAATAATACGAAGATTGTCTATAATATGACTACAAATACATTGACAGTGATGAAAATTAATAATCAAAAGTGTACTGATTTTGGGAGGTGATTCTACATGATGGTAGATCAGAGGTTCCCAAACTTTTTTGCCCCGTAGACAACTTGCCAAATATTTTTGTTGCGTAGACCCCCTGCCTGCCGAATATTGAATTTTCCTAAAACTATTAACGTCCCATGTGATAATCACTTATTTTTTTAGTAAAAATATTTCCTTCCCTTGCCTGCCCAACAACCGGGTAGCGGTATAGTTGCTCTGTCTTTACATTGTGCAGACAGGGTCACCCTTGTGAGGTATTACACCAAATGAAAATGAAGCAGGATAAGCAACGGGAATTTCAATCTGTATTTCTCACCCTACAGAACTGCCTCTTAAATTCTTTATCAGTGCTTATTCCGGTCAATTCTTCTTGTCACATGATATCCGATTCTTCAACGTTGCATTTCCATAGTCAAAATGTCCTCAAACTTAGTTTTGAAGTCTATGTGAAGGGCATTTAAATGTTGAACGTCATTATTACCCCGGACGTTTGAAAATTCGGCGCTTCCAATGTGCAATGTTTTGCTTGAATATATTATTAATTCTGACGAGAAAAGGAACGTAAACTCTATTTATATACCTCAATTAACTTCTTTACGAAATATCAAAATACAAATATCAATTAAGTAATTTCTCAGTCTATTATATTTGTGTTAGGTATATTGTGTCATTTACGGAACTCCTAAATGTTGACTTGAGGTAAATGGGGGTCCGCTCGTATGTACCCCCATTTTAATCTCGTGGACCCCCAAATTTTTTTCTCGCTTACATAGACCCCCAGCATGCCGATATCGACCCCTGAGGGTCCATATAGACAACTTTGGGAACCTCTGTGGTAGATGATCAAAATGTACTATCATGTAAAATCACCTACCGAAGTTAGTTGCACTTTACTCCGGACATATTGTATGCGGATACTGCACCCGTCCCACGTGCGCTAACCATTTATTTTCAAAAAATAATTATTGGTCACCCCATAAGCTTAGTTACCTACACGGTGAACAAAATGATATTTTAACAAATGCGTAAGTAAACGTGTATTAATTTCCCAAAGGGTTAAAGTTGTTCGCTTCATAAAAACAATCATTCTACACAACTCCCTTCCTAATAATTGAATTCGAGGAACTGATAATAGACCTATCGGCGTGTGCTCTGTTCATTTTACTCACCAACAAGTGCTATACTTTGTTTTTTTTTCTATAATATTATAAAGGATAAATTACCGTAGGAGGTTTCGTAGATATTTTTTATGTGATAATACAGTGTGTCCCGGGGGTAAAGTACAAAGACGAAAATGACTAAAATAATATTCTTCTACGAAAACATATTTTTGTATGGGAAAAACAACAACGGAATTTCGAAAAAGTTATTTATCTTTTTTACTTCTACCATCATGTAGAATTACCTCCCATAAGTTTGTGTATAGTGCTTCCTATTTTAACATGCGTCATTAATGGGGAAATACAATTTACTTCCTTTTAATTTGCTAGAAATACATTAATTAATATTTTATACAAATCGCATTGTTCATATTTATTTATTATTATGAAAGATACATTACATTATATTTATTTTATATATATAAATTACAAACAATACATAACAAAATGAACCTTTGTCTGTCCAACTGGGAAGGATTCCCGTTTCAGGACAGCCAAATTGTGTATTTAGTACATAATATTCTTACAATGGAATGGCGATGCTAATATTCTTACAAATTTTGAGAACATTGTTTATTGCATTCGAAGTGACAGGATGGTTTCATTATCCTTGAAAGAATCGCAAAGATGTAATTTATTACCAGGGACAATTTGGATAACATTAGTAATTGCATTCAGAACAGATGAATGGTTTCTTTCTGGACATCACAAGTCTGAGATTCTTTCCAGGGCATTTTGGAGAACATTTACAATAATTGTATAGTTAGAATTTCCACATTTATAAATCAATATAAGACATATGAATCCTGTAGTACTTTTTTTTTGAATTTCTTAGGAGATAGAAATTACATATTACTAGACCAGAATATATGCCGTACGACATATGAATTTCCAATTTTAAAATTTCGAATCTTTATTTATTAAATGACTAGTCATTATTATACATTAATCGTATTATACAAATATATGGAAGGAAGCTTTTGACTGTCCCACTAGGAAGATTTCCCGTTTTAGGACAGTCCAATTAACAGGTTTAAAATTATCAATTATAGTATCATTACAAAATACATAATAATAACAATAACATGGCATTTATATAGCGCATTTTAGTGTCATTTCACTTCAAGTGCGCTTAACTATAACAAACTCAAAACGGTAATTCAGTATTAGTGGTCATGTTCTTAAAATTATTCCTACAGTGTGCCTTACCCAATACAGATCTAATATTAACACAATTACATAAAAGTAACACTATCTTGTTGAATAATATGACAAGCAAAATCCAGTAATGGCAAATATAAGAAAAATAAAAAATGGATTAAAAATTAAAAATTTGAGAGAAAATAAAACTAGGTGTTCGTGATCAATAATATAAATTATCAGATTTCGTTTTTTTAGTAATATTTTGTAATCAGTCCTACCTAGATCTAATAACCATTTTGTTACTTTTGACTTAAGGATGACAATTCATACAGTTTCAGCTGTGATGTAATTTTAGGACCGAGATATGAGAATAGTTTTTGATAAGCCGCTCTGTTGCTTGTTGGAACGGAAAGGTAATTTCTTCCCTTACTTCTGGTTTGATGTTTGTGTTCGGCTGTTTTCAGAATACCCGTAGGGTTGTCACAAACATAATTCATATCATTCCGTTACCAAAAAAAGGCCAAAAAAGCGAAGCTAGCAATCCACGATGGAGCGGCAGGAGTGGCGTGGCTATAGCATTCACATGGGAGGGGGTTCGATACTAGGGGGTAGGGGAAGGATGGAACCTCTACACGAAGAAAACTTGCACAAAAACAATGCACTTTATCTCCGGACACCCTGTATAGATCCGTCTATTACTTTTTTCAATATAAAGTGTTTATGATTCGTAGAATTAAAACAAAATTATGTATCTACAACACGTAGATATATTAAATTTAAAACTCCTGTAAAAACTACTCCACCTCTGATATGTTATTTAAATTTAATTGTTTTTAATATTCTCAAGGCCAATCAGGTTTTTTTCTCGCAAGAAAGTATAAATGGACTACTCCTGGCTTCCGTTGCAAAAAAATTTGGCAAAACCCACTGAATTTTCGATTATGACACGTTGTACTGAGTCAATTTACGATATGAGTTAACCGACAGAATTATATTGATGTTGTTGTTCCGGTTTCCGAATTAGGTAGTGTAAAATTAAATTACAAATTGTGAAGAAACGAAAATATGTCAGCGGTATTTCATGCTGGCAGTAAAATTCACCTAAAAAGGTTGCAAATTTTGTAAAAAAAATGTTGTATGCAGTCCTATATATGTTGCAACATCTAGAATACTGCAAAAGCGTCCCACCTGCTCCCAACCGTCGGGAGCCAGTGAGACTATGGCAACCCCAATTGGGGTATGTTTGTGAGCTAAAGGTAGTGGGGACGGAAAGGAGATGAAATGGAAGAGGAAGGTGGGGAAGAACCTAGCTATTCAGGTCACCAAACACGGCTAAAACCATTTCAAGCTACGTTTGAATTATGAATGGTGGTTTTACACCAGGACGGTACTGAGAATATATTCCTCTATTTTTAATCGATTAGTTGTGAAATAACACAACTTAAACAAATAAATTCACTTAATAAATTTTAATCCGCGACCTCCGGATTACTAGTCGATAGCCTTACCCCTCCGACCACGAAGGACGTCAATAACGCTTTCATACAAAATAGAAATAGCGTAGACCCTTGAAACATCAAGAAATCTTACATTACTTGTTAATACTGATCCTAACAAATTTAAACAAAAGAAATACACATTTCAAATACAGAATATTAGAGGTGGGCAATTCCAATTTTGATTGATTGATTTAGCAGGGGTGCCGGGTTCATCGGGTGAGATGTGTTCAAGATGCGCCTACCCACCAGCTGCAGATCGGGAGAGCCTGGTTTGGGGAGACCCTTTGACCTCTCCAACTGGTCTCTCGACCAATCGCCTTACGCCACAGTGGGAGATATATTCATATGTCCATCATACCCTTTACCTTCCCATAAATTCCTCTCCTTCCTTTCCTCTTCCAATTTCAAGCCGTGGGGTGTGGCGAAAGATGCATGAAAAATGTATTTATTTATTTTTATCATCACATGTTTCTTTTATTTGTTTTTGAATATTTATTTAGATGAATGCAATACAAATAAAATACAATTCTAGAATTATAGTTACGTTGGTTTATTTATTTATTTGTTAAATGCCCGTAGACATAATACAGTTGAAATAACGCAGAAATTGAATACCTACCTAAGTACAAACAACGAAATTTAATACCTAAGTAACATAAATATAATAATATAATAATACAGTGCTATTCCACACGCTAAATTATAAAACAAATGCAGCATCTAATTCCACAATTAACCGAGCTCTTCCTACTCTAAATAATATTTGTCTTAATTCTAACATTGACATTTTTTAGGATTCACTGCCCAAATTCAAACGTGGCATCATGTCAATAATTTAAAGAATTCAATGCGCATACATACAGACACACACACACACACAAACACTCACACATACATTACACACGTCACACACACACACACACCTATAAACTACACAAGTTACCTGGTAATTAAGGAATAAACATACCACTTAGCAGACATTACAAGGAAACATATCATAGGTACACAACATGAAGTATCTCCTCCTCCTCCTCCCATAAACACGAGCTCCTGGAGCTCAACTTATGGAGAAATAGAATAATAATGAACAAATTATTTATAAGTCTGCATATTGTTATCATTTATAATGTTAAATAATAAAAAAATAAAAAAAAAAAAAAAAAAAAATCTTATTCCTGTATATTGTTTTTTCTCTGTAAATCATATACTGTTTGTTTCTATAATATAAAATAAAAAATAAAATACCATTTGATCATTAGATACAGTAAATCGATCAACTACATTTTGAAAACCCAGAGTCTTAACTTTGGTTTTAATGGTTTACATTTCACCAAATTAAATAGTTCTATTTGAAAACATAAAATGTATTAAAACGAACATGTATTGGAATATTGTTGAGCTAAATATATCTACAACATCGGAGTATGTGTTTCCCAAATGTTGTATTCGTCTCATAGGTGCGTAATACTACGAAGTTGTAGAAGAATTGCTACAATATTATGGTAGGTACTCTCTTGTAATTGTCCTGCCAAGAACATGGAACGAAATTAAATATTAATAAATTATTATAAGCAATAATTAGTCGCCTTCAATATCAATACAAATTGAAAATATCTCCCGAGTAAATATAAATTCCGCCGACGGGAATTGAACCCGTGCCTTCTGATGTCTGGTCAGACGCTCTAGACCACTGTGCCACGTCGGCTTATTTCCAACCCGCCAAATAATTCAATATGTACTAATACATCAATCGACATTGAAGTATTAGTACACACTACGACAGTGAAAATAACTTTAGTTGATATAATAAGCCCTGACGAAGCTTGAGCTAAGCGAAACCTGGTTGGCTGTTAATATTAATTCAAAGTAAAAGTGGTTTTTTATAAAGTGTATTTTATCATTGTCAAATATATATATATTATTTTTTCAATGATAAACTAATGTTTATAAGACAAGGTTTTTATGCAAAATCGCCAGCAATAAAAAATTAAAAAATAAGAAATGAAATGTAACTACTCAGGGGTATTTACAAAATAAGTCAGAAAATAAAATAAACACCTTCGTATATAACTTTTTCTTTCATGTATAGCACATACCCTAAGAAAACTGCCAAGACTTGTGGCTTCCTTAGCGGCTCTTGGTAGGTTATTATATAGTTATATCCTTTATAAAATGTACCATTCCCTGTCTCATCAAACACCCAAAAAATCACAAGCCTTTAACAATGGAAAATAAAATAGTTAATTTTATACTGCTTTGCATTCAAACAATTGCCATTCATACAAAATCGCACTTATGCTCTGTCCGGGACCTTTTAGGTTCATTATTATTTCACTGGAAATATAATATCCCCTATACATTTTATTGACATAATATTAGACGGGATATTAAATACCCACAATTACCAAAAATTAGCCGTTAGTCACACACTTGTCATAATGACTTGATAGCATGTTTCGTTACATCAAGAATCATTAAACGTCTGCACTGAAGTGAGCGGATATATTTTTTGCAACCGCGTGCGACAGAACACAATAATTATTACGACATAATCTGTATTTTGTGTAGGAACCTACTTGTTATGACAGACCAGATCTGAATAGACAAGGACTTCGCCCAGGCCAACAAGGCCCGCCCCTGGTTCCAGTTTAATTCGTAAGTAGATTTTATTTTAGAATATAAAAAGTGAGTAAATGGGAGTTGCCTGAAAACTGTAGGAATCATTTGGTTCCATGATAACTCAACACAGTGACAATTCAACACACTTTTAAAAAGTGATATAAAGTCATTAGAAACGTTGAAAGAAAAAAAAATGTAACCTAACTTACCAGTTAATAAAGTTTTTGTTTCATCACTTTCCATGACTTTATATAACTTTTTAAAGATGTGATGAATTATCACTGTGATGATTTATCCAGTCACCGATGAAACAATATACAGGAATAAGATATTTCATGTTGGGTACCATAGACTAAATACAACTACATCAATGTTGGGTACTTATGATATTATGTTTCCTTGTGATGTCTGCTAAGTGATAGATATGTTTATTTCTTAATTACCAGGTGACGTGTGTAGTATATAGGTGTGTGTGTGTGTGTGTATATGTATGCGCATTGAACAGTTTATATTATTGACATGATTCCACGTTTGAATCTGAGCAGTGAATCCGAAAAAATGTCAATTTTTTTTTATTTTTTTTATAGTGAATACCTCACAAGAGTCCCAACTGCTCCCGTCTGGAGCCAGTGAGACTATGGCATCCCCAATTGGGGGATGTTGTGAGGCTGAAGGTAAGTGGGGAAGGGAAAGAGGAAGGTGGGGAAGTACCTGGCTATTCAGATCTAGTCACTAAACACGGCTAAAGCCATTTGGAGCAACGTTTCAATTCTGAATGGTGGTCTTACACCAGGGCGATACTGGTAGTATCTTCCACTCTGGAACGTGTCGCAAATATACTATATATTATTTTAATTTATTAATTGTGAAATAACACAAATTAATCAAATAAAATTTATTTGCGAACGCCGGGTTCGAACCCGCGACCTTCGGAATGGCAGTCCAATGCGTTACCACTGGACTATGCCGGCCGTCAATGTTAGAGTTAAGACAAATATTATTTAGAGTATGAAGAGCTCGGTTAGTTGGCGAATTAGATGCTGTGTTTGTTTTATAATCATTCAATCCTGTGGTCAAAACAATATACATACATACTCGCATATGATAAAATAGGTGTAAACGTAAAAAACTTTAACGTTTTTTAAGGGTTGAGTTTTATTGGTTTTGTTTTTAATAAGATATATATTTTTTATAATATACCCATTTTTTCATTAACTCAACCACACAGGAGACCCCAGAAACAATTTTCCAAGGGTGCATGTCAACTTTGGGGATGCTGTGAAAATGCTACATTTTGAGGGCATAAGACTCTGAATTCTTCCAGGATTTGGGGAGGTTAGTGCAATCCCACACGTCCCATATAGATATAGATATTTTATTCCAGGATGTAGGGAGGTTAGTGCAATCCCACACGTCAAATATAGATATAGATATTTTATTCCAGGATGTGGGGAGGTTAGTGCAATCCCACACGTCCCATATAGATATAGATATTTTATTCCAGGATGTGGGGAGGTTAGTGCAATTCCACACGTCCCATATAGATATACACATTGATTGTACAATAGATATGTGAATACAACGATTTGTTTTTGGACATACAAGTAAGTCTAATTTTTTAAAACATAGAGAAAATAGTATGTAATTACTTTGACCCCGGCTATGTACCAAAATCACAGGACATCTGATAGCGTCTTCAAAAAATATGAAATATAGTATAGGGGTCTAGTCTTTCGTAACAAAATAATATTTTAGAATTGTTATTGTTTCTGGAATTTATTCGTTTTTAAGATCATAAAAGCAACTTCCTACCCTATTACATCATCTCCATAGATGTCGCCGGTCGCGGACTTGCTCATGCTGATCACGCTCACTCTTTCATCATCACTCCTCTCTCCTCTCCAATCTGTCAAAAAACTGCTCCCACTTCTAAGAAAAGCGTCTACATAAACGAGGAAAATGACACTTTGACCTCCAACAAAATAAACTAGATACGCAATAAAATTTCAGTGTAACATTCGGAGTCAAGCGAGAGCACGTGCTTTTTGCAGATGGCAATACGGTTACAGAAAATACAATCCAAGGGAACAACTTTAAGCGATGCGCCAAGCCGTGTAACATTTGGAATCGGGCCGCGAACAATAACACTCCTTATGTAGATGGCGATAAGGTTTAAATTACCGCTTAATACCAGCCGCCTGTTTTGATTTATGTTAGTGTTATATCTGCCTTACTTTGCAGATTTAAGTGTTGAGAACTCTTTGTAAAAGAGTAAAAGGTTCTACTTATAATTGTGTTTATTTACGTTACAAATAATATGTCTGGATTTAGCTACACTGTTCATTACCCGAGGATTGGTAACTCTCCGGTTCGAGAAGCTTGTTCCCTATCAATCTCATCTCACAAGTAATTGCTACACTCTAGTGACATCTGTCGGACTCTGGAGTAAGCTTTATGACTAGCGCCATCTATCGCTTAAATACTCAACTTATATACATCACAGTTAGAATAAAAACGTCACGAAAAAGTGCGTGTTATCTTATTGTACGAAGTTCATGCACAAATATTTGAACGTTTTATGATTATTGTCTAAAAAACTTAGGTTGCAACATTATACAATAAAACCATAACCGAAAGTGGGTTCAAAAGTATGAGATTTTGAACGTTAAAGAAATTTTTACAGGCCTGATACTTAAATTTTCGATCAAACTAAAAATATATAAAAATACTACGCAGTGCTTCATTAAAATATTAATATGAAAATAATCCTTATATCTGCCGTGATGATGTATAATATAACGCTGGCCGAAACGTTATGGCTTAAAAAACATATATTCAAATAGATTAACAAACGCTATATTCTGAATATGTAAGTTCTACACGCGTGGAATCAATAAATCGTCATTGTGAGTCAACTGTGAGACACTCAAACGCCCCGTGGTTGGTCGGCGGGTTCTGACAACACTTAAAAACCGCTACCTCACGGGTTGGCCGGCGTGTATTAATATTGCTGACAATATGGTGCCAAGTTTCGCTGCGTATACTCGCAGAGTACTGCGGTTTACAAATAATTTCAAAGTATCTCATGTTTTTTTGGAAATCTTGCTTCGTTTTTACATAACACTATTATGGTAAAACATGTTTTTTTTTTAAATATCGCCATCTGTTGGACAAACATGTTTTTTTTAAACTGCAATAACAAAACAAAACAACAATGGAAACACGCGTTATTGTTTCTCTATCTGCACAGACTGATCCACAGCCACTGGCGTGATACAGCTAGTATATAATAAATATCAATAATCATAGTTTTGATGTCAGATTTATGTGTTCCTTGTGACATTATCTCCAACCTGAATATCATTATCTTCTCAATGCGCCTCAGCCAATAAAATATAAGGCATGTCTGTATCGACATAAACTCGATATTGTTTTGTTCGCAAGGTCATCGGGGGAAAAACGCAAAAAACAAATAAAAGATACAATGGTTTGAATTTTAAAGCTTCGATAAACCGCAGACAAAATGGCCCTGATCAGATCGTGATGAGATTAATTAAAATTATTTCAACTTTTAAAAAAGCACTGTGTTTTAAGTGCATATTTATTGTTTTTTGTTCGAAGGAAGAAAATACTTTGGAGTGTGTACGAGTACATTACAATATACACTGTATATTAAATGAAAAAACAAAATGTAATGCACCATTATTATTTAAATAATAAATTTATTTACATAAATTATACGCCCATACGGGCTTTTACAAGCATGTACATATTATAAGAAATTATTGTAAACAATATGTAAATATGTGTATCATTAAGACAGTAGTTAGACCTTAGTCGTAATAATAATAATAATAATTGGATGACTTGTATAGCGCCGTTTTTGTGCAAAATCACCTCAAGGGCGCTGTACAAACTTATAATACATCTCTACAGTGATCTATGTTATTACTTAACTATTTATGGAGATGATATACAGTACAATACTTACCTGGTAGGTCACTTGAGATTAACACTTAATTAACATTACCTATATAATTGTTTACTAGCGAAATTTAGATAAAGGATTTAGGACATAATTGAAAAATTGAATATAACTGGACTTTCTCTTATGAATGGTATATTTAATTTAAGGGTACGACAGCTTAAAAAGTCAAGTTTTTAGTTTAGACCTGAATTCTGTTGGACTTGTTATGGATCTTAGTTCTGGAGGAAGTTTATTCCAAGCCTTCGGCCCAGATACTCCGAAAGCGCGATCACCAAACTTAGTATTTGGCTTGCGCTTAGGTTCCATCAGTCTGCCTACAGCTGATGATGTAGCTGATCTAAGAGTTGACTGCATCAGACCAGTGTTTTCCGGGACGCATAGTTCCGAGATGTAGGGTGGGGCCATTTCATTGATGGATTTAAACACCATCCAGCACAGTTTGTACTGGATTCTTTCAGGGCACTTGAGCCAGTGAAGGTTACGAAGGTGTTCTGAAATGTGCGAATATTTTGAAACCCCGGTTATGAGCCGTGCTGCTGCATTAAACACTGATTGAAGCTTGTCAATTTGATATTTTGGAAGGCTAGCATAAATGCCGTTGCAGTAATCGAGACGTGAGACTACGTAAGAGTTGATAAGTAGTTTTGTTGCTTCTGTAGGAAGGTTTCTTCGGACAGACTTGAGTTGTCTTAGGTGAAAAAAACCGGTGCTTACAGTCCTATTTATTTGACTTTTAAACGAAAAGTCTGAATCTAAATTAAGTAAGTGACTAGATATATGCTTTATATGTATTATAAGTCACTAGTAAGCTCTTCCACTAGACATTATACTGCACCTTTATAAGAATGTACTCCATCTGCGAAAAGATTCTAACATTGTACAATTCTTTTAAACAAATGATTATTTTTTCTTGAAAAACATTTTTTTGAAAAAAAAAAAAATGCGATTTTTATTTTTTTTTACATTTCTAGGAGGTACTGGAGGAACTAAAGAAAATATTTTCCCTTAGGGCCTATGTCATCTTTGGGGATTCTCTGTGGAGGGTCTTTTTAAGGAGAGGTATTTCTGGGAATGAAAAATGTATGAGGGTTGAGTAGGAATCATGGGATCCATGTGACCAGGAGCGACGGACGTATGGATCCATCCCTCCCACTGCTGGGCAAGGCGATCGATCGAGATAGTCCTGCTGGAGAAGTCGAAGAGTCTATTTCAACCAGTCTCTCCCGCTCCAGCCCGTCAACAATTAGGTGAGCAGATCAGACTTAGACAATCCTTACCAAATAAACCCAGGCACCCTCCCTAAGTCACCAAACGAAGTAAACACCTTAGGGCGACCTATGGCACAATCCAAAAATTTCTTGTTTCCGCTATGACTTTTATTTTTTAAAACATGTTAATGGAATTATAGACAGCCCTGATTTACTAAGCCTAATCACCTTCAAAATATTAACTAGAACTACGCGATCTACAATTATTTTTAATTGGAACAACAATATCAGAACTGAGTCATTTAGATACCTCGATTGCATGCAGAAAACGAATATTGTAGATGTATTTGAATGCACGGAATATAGTTACAAGAATGCTATAATAACATACCTAAATAATAATAATAATTAATGTTAGCGTAAAACTATTTTTCTGTATGGGCTCTACATTATTTTAATAACAAATTTAGGTTATGATTACCATTCCACTAAATTTATAATGTATATCCATAGACTTAGCCATCAATGTGTATATCACATGTTTATAAAAGCCCGTATAGGCGTATAATATAAATAATCTAATAATATACATAAAGCTTAAAACATACATAAAAAATATATAAAGTTTAAAACTTACATAAAAAATATATATAAAGCTTAAAACATACATAAAAAATATATAGAGCTTAAAACTTACATAAAATATATATAAAGCTTAAAACATACATAAAAAATATATAAAGCTTAAAACATACATAAAAATATATATAAAGCTTAAAACATACATAAAAAAATATATATGTATAAAGCTTCGAAAGAGAATAAAGTAATAAGGAGTGATCACTTTATTTATTTACACAAGTATCAACTTGTGTATTTACACATGTGCGTAATTAAAGGTTATTTCTTCATTCCGTTGTGATACCACGTCCTTTTTAACCCATTTGCTGACCTTTGCTCGCTTCCTGGCGACATTCTGCAGATAAAATAACATAATACGACATTGATTGTACCTGTAACAATACTAACAATGCGTGGGGGTTCAAGTGACCCCGAAAGGTTATAACCTCAAAGACGGTCCTTAAAAGATGCAATAAGAAAATTCAGTAATCGGTATTCGACTTGACCTTAGACAATATTGTGAATATCGAACTGTAGAAGATCGGAACTAGACACTAATTAAGGGTAAACGTAACGTATGTTATAATCTAGGCGTTCATATATGGCGTTAATTTAATTATTTTATGAGAACACACTTTTTCAAGCTGTGTTTTAAAGAAAGAAAATATTGAGGTTGTGTACGAACAAAACCATTTATTCATATTGCATATGTACGCATAACTTGCAAAAGGTGTTTTTTCCTAAAATAATTAAATTAGCGCATTATATGCACGCGTAGATTATAATATATCGGGTTTTCCAATAAGAGGTGTTATTTTGATATTCAATCGTAAAAGATCAATGGTTTCGTTGCTTGTGTGTCACGTAGAGCCGTCTTGTTGAAAGTAAACGTTGTCCAAATCAATACCATCCAATTCCGGACATGAAAAATCATTAATCATCTCTCGATAGCGCAATCTATTCACCGTAACTGTTGCTTTAGCATCATTTTTGAAAAAGTAAGGTCCAATGACTCCGCCGGACCATAAACCGCACCAAACAGTCACACGTCGAGGATAAAGAGGCTTTTCAACAATAATTCTTGGGTTTTCCAAGCCATAGATGCGACAATTTTGCTTGTTGACGAAGCCACCGAGGTAGAAATGGGCCTCATCACTCAAGATGATTTGCATTTGATTCACTCAAGTGAATTTTAATAATTTCAATGCGTTTTTGAAGCGTGTACCATTTGTATTAATGGCGTAGTTTCTACTTGTCAAATGTCAAAAAATGACAGCTTCAAAAGTAACATCTACCGAAATAGCGGGCTATTAAAAATAACACCTCTTATTGGAAAACCTTGTACTACGACAATCAGACGGCCTCCGTGGTCGACGGGTAAGGTTCTCGACTAGCAATTTGGAGGTCATTTGGAGATCTCAGCTCTGATGAAAGACCACCATTCAGAATTGAAATGGCTTTATCCTTGTTTGGTGATCGCCTCTGAATAAACAGTTACTTCCCCATCTTCCTCTTCACCACCTCTTTCCCCCCCGCTACCTTCAGCCTCACAACATACCCCAATTGGTTATGCCATAGACTCACTGTTTCCAGATGGTTGGTAGCTGTTGGGACTCTTGTACGATATCACATTAAAAAATAATCAAATCAAATGGAATTATTGTTCATCTGTTCAAGAAAAAATCAATATGAAAAAAAAATATTTCACTTGGTTATATCAACACCAGTTAGGTATATCGTTGGTACATCTTTACCAACATATTTATGGTACATTCTCCATAAGACTACTTACTTTTTTTGCTAGCTATCTTGCAGACAGGAAGCAGATTGTGTCTCACGGACTATTCCTATCTATACATTTCTTTATACGATCGGGGGTACCCCAAGGCAGTAATTTAGGCCCACTCCTCTTTTCCATATTTATAAACGATATTTCAGAAGTAATTCTGCATTCTAGGTTTCTTCTATTTGCTGATGACTTAAAACTTTTCTTGGAAATAAAATTTTCTTTTCTTTTCTTAGAAACTTTAGAAGACTGCAATCGACTCCAGTCAGACATTGATAGAATTGTTGAATGGAGTAAAATAAATCGGATTGAGTTTTATGTTTCTAAATGTTTAATTTTGTCATTCACTAGGGCGAGTCATACCTGGTATTATCGGTATACAATGGACGCATTTAGCACTTCACTGAGAATTCTGGGCTTTGTTCTATGCACTGCAAGGAATTTTAGAGATAATCGGGTGCTTATAGTTTTATTTAATTCCTTAGTAAGGAGTAGACTTGAAAGTGGGTCGGTGATTTGGAGTCCACACCAGGTAAAGTATTCTCTCATGTTGGAGAGAGTTCAGAAGAAATTCTTGAGATTTCTCTACATGAGGGAGTATGGCTACTACCCGTGGCTCTATCCTACTGACTGTCTTTTGGGAATGCTCTGAATGAACTATCTACGGATCAGGAGGGATGTGCGCATTGCTACACATTTCTTTAGACTGATTCGTGGATGGTTTGAAAACTCGGTCATCATGAAGAGCATTCTTTTCTATGTTCCCGATGGATATCTCCGTCACCGACAACATAGACTATTTTATCTCCCGGCCTGCAGAACTAACTTGCCAATGGTCATGCCTGTGGGGAGAGCAATCTTGCTGTTGAACAGAATCAATTCGGATATTGACATTTTTAGCATCAATGAAGCTTCCTTTAAAAGGCAAGCTCTATTATTACTGTTATATTTGATATACACACTGTTAATATTAATCTAAGAATTCTTATTACAAAAATATTTTAAAAACGCATTGAAATTAACAAATTTGTAATGTTTTTGAAATGAATAAACAGAATTGAATTGAATTGAATCTTGTGGGTATATCAACTCCAGATGGGTATATCGTAGGTTTTTCAACTAGTATATCTCAGGTAATTTAGCACACTAAATTCGCCAACATAACACATACAACCACACACAGACACACACGCACACGTACACACACACAAACACTCACACACACCTCTCTCCTTCCCCAGCACACTAATTAACTTAACTTAATAATGTAACTTAACCGTAAATGTATAATATACCTCCTATGTATATATGTCAGCGACATGTCATTGGTACCAATTATTATACTAACTTTTATAACTTTGTAATTATTGTCATCTATGTAATTATGTACTGTTTGTTTCTGCAATAAACAAAAATAAAATAATTTTTTTTTTTTTTTTTATTGAAATTTTTTTTTGATACATATATATACAGGTACATACATAATAACAAAAAATAAAAGAGAGTAACAAAAAAAATCCCACAAAGGCGAGGCCTGTGCGTGGGCATTATTATTTGTATGTGGATATTTAAAACAGTGGTTTAAATAAAAATAAAATATTGTACATGGTGATTGATTTTACCGTAATTTCAGTTACTTTTTACTAAAATTCCAAAAATATTTAAGTGCTCAATGAATATTAATTGGTACAACAAGTATTAATTGATACAACAAACACATAGCAGACTTTATTATATATCTACTCTTAAAGCTAATTAGTTGTAAGTATAATTAATGGCTTTGTTAATAACTTATAAGAAAAAAATATCTATTTTGGCTGTTTTGAGCCAAGTTTTGATATATTTTTTATATGAATGAAGATTTTGACGAGTGGTCTCTTTAAGGGTTGAACATACTGAATTATAGATTTTTGGAGCAATAAAACTAATGTGTCTCTGGGCCTGTCTAGTTTTACAGTGGGGTACAACATACTCACAGGCGCCACATCTTCGACTGGAACGATTAGAATTTTTAATAAAATTGTTTGGGTGCTTGTAGATAAATTTAAGACATTGAAAACTATAGGTTTGTCTAAGGTCCAAAATATCGGTTTCCCTAAACAATTGTTTGGAGGGATAAGATTTACTTTTCTGGTACATAATCTTAATTATTGATTTTTGGGCAATTTCTAATGGTTTGAGATGATTATTGTAACTTCCTCCCCAACCAATTATTCCATAGGAAATAGATGAATGAACTAGTGCATCATAAACTAATTTTATGGTTTTTATATTAACTATATTACACATTCTTTTAAAAATATAATTTAAATATCTCAGTTTGTTAACAGTTTTTTCTATATGGCTGGTCCATTTTAGTTGAGAATCTATGGTTACACCTAAGTACTTAATATTTTTTCCTGATTTCATCTCTTTACAGTTTGTGCATGCGTTAGGGTTACAATTTACATTATGAAATCTTAAATTAAGATTAGTTTTGGGAGCTGACTTCAGTGTGTTATAGAAAGGAATACAGAGAGTTTTTTCATAATTTAAAGTAAGAAGGTTTCTATCTAGCCACTCTTTGACAATAGTAATACATTTGTTAGCCTTATTAGTTGTGTCTTCCCATGTATTTCCTTGGACTGTTATTGCAGTATCGTCAGCAAATGAGAAAATATTACCAGGTATAACAATGTTACATAAATCATTTATATAGATTAAAAAGAGTAGCGGCCCTAATACAGTCCCTTGTGGAACACCGTGTTTTACTGTATCAAAATTGCTCAAACACATTCCAATTTTTGTACATTGTTGTCGATTCGAAATGTAATTTTGTAAAAGCATGAGACATTTATTTTTAATTCCAATGTTGGATATTTTATTTAAGAGAGTACTATGGTTGACTGTGTCAAAGGCTTTCTTCAAATCTAAAAAAATTGTTAGGGTTTTAATATTTGAGTCTAGGTTAGAATAAATTCTATTGGTTAAATTAAATATAGCATCGTCAGTGCCGAGTTTGGTTCTAAAGCCATATTGGTTAGCTGATAGGAGTGCATGAGATTCCAGAAAATCGATGATTCGTTTTTTTATACATTTTTCTAATATCTTGGACAATTGAGAAGTTAAGGTGATTGGTCTGTAGTTGTCTGTTTTACATCGAGGTCCTGATTTGTGTATTGGAATGATATTCGCAAGTTTAAATAAATCCGGGAAAATACTCTTACTGATACATGCGTTAAATATATGATGTAGTGGTTTGATTATATGTTGTTTTATGGATTTAATTGTAGCATTACTTAAGTTATCAGGACCATTTGCAGACCTAGCGCTTATGTTATCAATATGGTTTGAGATTTCAACTTCTGTAATTTCCATGAATTCAGATAGTTCAGAGGTAGAATTTTTAGTCTCTAAATAGTCTGAGAATACATTCTGAGAGTGTAAGCTAAGAGAAGGGTTATTTTCTATTAGGGTAGATGCAATGTTTGTGAAAAAGTGATTGAAATTGTTTGCAATATCTTCAGCATTCTCTAAGATTATATTATGTTCGGTTACAATTTTTTGGGGAATTTTGTGATCCTTTTGTTTCCTGTTTGAGATCTCATTTATGATGTTCCATGTTTTTCGTGAGTCGTTTTGTGCTTTTTGGAGTTGTTCAGAATAGTACTGTTGTTTGCATTTGTTTATAAGAGTATTAAGGTAATTTCTATATATAATATAATGGTTCCTTTTGCTGTAATTTTGTGTTTCATTGTTGGTTATGCAATGGTTTTCGTAAGTTTTGTAAGATTTGAATAGTTTATTTCTATGATGTATTGATATTATTAGACCACGTGTGATCCATGGTTTTATGTGTCTATGTTTACTTTTAGGTGGTTTTCTTTGTTCATAACATTTTTCAATGTGGTTTTGAATAATTTCATAAAAGTTATTTAGAGACATATTAGGGTATATATAATAAAATAAAATATCAACTCTAGTTGGGTATATCGTAGGTACCTATATCAACATTATCTGTCTGAGCGATTACAAAAGGATTAAATTTTTCATCATTCGATTTGACTTTAAAAAAGCTCATTCGCAAGGTTCTAGATGTATAAAGGGCGAAGGTAAATGCGAAATTGTCCGAAGCCGTACCATTAGTGCACTTATACCACTTAGTGCACTTATCTCAAGATGTCTGCATTCAGACGTATTAACAGAACCATTGTCCTTTTTGTGGAGAGGAAGGAGTGAACATGGGTCTTGAAGAGTCCCATGTTGTAGGAGGGAGGAAACACAGAGGCCGGCAGTTCGTTCCACAGCCGAGCTGTTGAACTTAAGAACGAATCGTAGAAGCGACCCGTTCTCATGTGACAAGTGTCAACCGTGTACAAATGTTGGGCACGCGTTTGGCGTGTATCCCGAATACGCACCGGTGCCGAAGGGATCAATGACGCTAGTTCCTCAGAGCATCTTCCATTGTAATACCGATAGAACAAGGACAGCATACCTACCTGACGCCTGTGCTCTAAAGATTGCAGTCCGTTTGTTAAGATTGGGTAAATCTATCAAACGGACCGCCCGTTTTTGCACAGAGTCAAGGGTTTTTTTCAGGTATTTAGGGGCTCCGGACCAGAGATGGCTGCCAAATTCGACAGTAGGGCGCACTTACGATTTGTATAGGGTCAGCAGTTGTGTACTATTAAAGTATCTGCGGGCCCTGTACAGTACGCCCAGCTTCTGAGAGGCCAGCTTTACTCTGGCTTCGATGGAGCCCCCATACCTGAGCTGGTCACTTATAGTTACACCAAGCATATCAATGGAAGGCCTGTTCGGAAGATTGCTTCCGTTAAAGGAGACTAGATTATCATTTAGATCCCTTTTAGACGTAATCAGACAGGATTGGGTCTTTGAAACATTAAATTCGACGAGATTACTTTTACCCCAGGAGGAAATACTCTCAAGATAACCGTCCATTCTCTGCTTCAAAGCCCTCCGAGCCGTTGGAGTTTGTGTGCCCTTTGGGGGCTTGTCAAACAAAAAGCTATCATGAACTGTACTGTCATCCGCGTAACAATGAATCGGTGCACATGTCAAAAGGTCATTGATGTGCAACAAAAACAAAGTCGGAGACAGAACCGATCCCTGTGGGCCGCCAGCATTTATAGAGTGTGAGGATGAGGTGAAACCGTCAGCAACTGTCTGAATCGACCTATCCCTTAAAAAGTCAGCAATCCACGTACACAGGGATGCGGGAAGTCCGTAAGAAGGCAATTTGTTGACAAGTCCTCGGTGCCAGACCCGGTCAAAGGCCTTGGATATGTCTAGTGCGACCGTTTGGGTCTCACCGTGACGTTCCAGGCACCGCCCCCAAACAGATTGCCGGTCAGATGTCATCGGAAGGTTTATTTGTGTTTCAGGCAAACAATTATTGCTTATAATCATTTGTTAGAAGTTGTTCTTTGCTTTCGCAGATGGTGTTAGTAAAAAAACTCAGAAATAATGAATTATCGTTTTTCCTCAACCAACATTCTACTTTTAGGGCAATTTTAGTGTTTTTTTTCGCTTTTCAGCCATAACGACATGTTTGTTTTTATTCGCCAACTCTGCAGCGTTGACATCACGTCGGGTAACGATGGTGTCAGCCGTCAAAGCGTTGTAGCCAGTTGGAACCGTTTCGGATTTATTTAGTTATATATTGACGCCTTTCAGCTTTACATATAATAGTATAAGAAACATAAATAACAAAGCATAAATTGAGATCCTGTTTTAGTAATAGTAATATATTACCATATCTATCTAAAAATAGATGGGGATATATCTTATGACTTAGGATAGCTCAAGTACACGTTAATTGCTTATAGGTGGGTATATAATACGTCAAGTTGAGAAGTTCTAAATGAGAATTGTGCAAATAATAAATAGCTCCTATAAGCGTGTATAACATCAATTTAATACTACATATAAGGTACGAACAAAATAAATGTAAATAAAAAAACTAACATTGAGATTCTGTACTGTAGATGCTTAGTGGAATATAATAGGTAAAAAAGACCAAAAAACAAATAATATTAAAAAATGCATAACGTGTTTAAAATTTTGAACTCGTGAAAAGGGGAAAAAAAGAAACGTTAGTTTAATAAATTTATGATATTACAAGTTGTAAGGGTTTATATTTTTTCTAAATCATTTATATTTAAACATAATCTAAAAAAAAATAACTAACCTACATAGAACTATCGTTAGAGATAAGTGTAATATTTTCGTCGATGTTTTTAATAAATTTACGAAATAACTTCTTAAGAATTACCTTTATCAGCTGTAGATATATGGTTAGTGAGCGCGCCCTTGAGGTGATTTTGCACAAAAACGGCGCTATATAAATCATCCAAATATTATTATTTATTATTACCAAGACCGAGACGGTTGATAGAGGAGAGAGAGGAGTCAAGACCGAGGCGGGAGTGGAACACCAAGAAGTACGCGTTCCTCGCCCGGCTGCCCTTGTTTTCGCCCGCATAAAGAGTGTAAATCTATTATGAATTTAATAATTGTATAATATGTCATTCCCTTTGTAGAATAAACTGTGTTGCGTATTGAATTTGTTTTTTTTGGTAGTATGATTTCATTGTCCGTCCCTGTAATATATCTGTGAATGTCCTTATTGTATATAATTTTGTTAGTAAAGTTTTTGATAAAATGCTGTTTATTATTTATATGTATAAATATCATCGCGTTCAGGGCTACAATTACTGTTTCACTGGCTGCAAATACGACCCTTCTATCCATAATTTAACCCAAAAAGCCAGTTAAGCCTGGTCTCTGTGTTCGAGGAGTAAAGCTCTTGACTAGCAATCCGGAGGTCGCGGGTTCAATTTATTTTCATATTTCAATATTTTATTTTCAAGTTGTGTTATTTTGCAATGTATTAATTTAAAAAAATCGCCCTGGTGTTAGACCACCATTCAGAATTAGAACGTTTCTTGAAATGGCTTTAGCAGTGTTTGGTGACCATATCTCAATAGCCAGCTATTTCCCTCGTTCCTCTTCCCCATCTCCTTCCCCTCCGCACAACATCCCCTAATTGGGGATGTCATAGTTTCACTGGCTTTGGATGGTTGAGATCAGTTGGGAAAAAATTTACTGTATTTGTTTAACAAAATTTATGTATTAATTTCTATCGTCTCCTGTAAGTTTTGATTTGTGACTTAAAAATAGTAGCATACGTTATTTTTCTATTTTTTTGCCTCTCATATCACATATAATGCTATAAGTGATCCCGATTTAACAAAGGCCATTTCACGAATCAAAAAGTGATGTAATTCTTTTTATATGTGACATTGTCTGACCCATTGCTCATTGCTTTTGCAGAATTATTTCCTGAAATAGATGGCTCCACGATACTGTTACAAGACAGTAACGCGAACAAGTCAGTATAACATGACATAATGTCCATCTTGGGGACATTGTGTGAATAAATAATTTAATGCGAGATTCTAGACAAGATACGCGGCATTTGGCGGTACAACCACTGTCACGGCCTGGCCTTGTGCCTTGACAATCGACCAACAAAAGGCATACCTGCTTTGAGGAGATTACATGATTCCACGGAGATTGTAGATCATCATAAACTAATGCCATTGTCACGGCCTATAATGTATTATGTAGATATACTTTCAGAAGATTTCATGATGCCAGGGAAATTGTAATAATCAGAAACTAATGCCATTGTCTCGGCCTATAGTATATTATGTCAGTATACTTTGAGACGATTTCGTGATGCCAGGGAAATTTTAGACCATCATTAGCTAATGCCATATTCACGGCCTGTAGTATATTATATAGGTATACTTCGAGACGATTTCGTGACGCCAGGGTAATTGTATATCATTAGAAATTAATGCCATCATCACTGCCTTTAGTATATTATGTAGGTGTACTTTGAGACGATTTGTGATGCCAGGAAAATTGTAGATTAGCAGAAACCACTGCCATTGTCACGGCCTATAGTATATTATATGGGTATACTTTGAGAAGATTTCGTGATGAAATGGAGAAACTATTATATAACATTGTCACGGCCCGTTTATAGTATAGTTACCTATACTTTGAGGATATTGATTGTGCTTGATTCCAGTGAGATTGCAGATTATCTGAAACTAATGCCACTGTCAAGCCTAGCCATCAAGAGATATACTTTAAGGACTTCACGTGATTCCATTGAGATTGCACCTGTATTGTCTACTTTAATCAAAGGTATCCAATTCTCTTTTCACATCCAGTGTCATCTTTTTGCTACCAGATATACATACAAATTGTATGTAAAACAAAATCTGTTAGAAATGACATTGTTTGCTAAGTTTTCATGACACTGTTGTAACGACAGGTTTTCCCAAGGGATATCCATCGCATTATAAGCAATAGTTATTATCTATAATATATCATATATAACAATAACTACGTCTATCTAAGTGATGGTCATGGTGTGAAGATACGAGGTTTGAAGTCTGCCAAGTTTTGTTATATGTCTTTACACATATAGGTTAGCCAAAATGACGCATATGGTTTGAATTTGTTAGAGTTTAGAGTTAATTATATGTTTTTTTAACGTACAGTGTACGTATTAATAGGGAATTTTATTGACCGAAACGTAAAAGATTACGTCTCGCAAAAAGTGGTAATTTTCTGCTTCGCACATTCGTGCTCTTTCCAACACATTTTCCATCACCCTTAGCAAAAAATCATATACTAAGAGGAAGCTAAAGGCCAAAATGTGTATATTCTTGGTATGCCTTATATTGTCACGAATCTTAGTAATAGGCATTAAAATCGCTAGACAAACGGAGTCTAGAAACATTCGATTTCAAGCACAAGATTTGTTTTTATTTTTTTCTAAATAATTTTAAAAGAATGCAAAAAAGTTAATCAAGGGAAACTGTCACAGATAATTTTAGCTATAATACTGTATTTTTTAAAAGTTATTTCCTTTACGCCTTCATACATTTCTATTGAAAATATATATTTTTTTAGTAGTTTACGTTTATATTTTTAATTGAGTAATCATTTTTTTTTATTTGTATTCTACTCAAGGGAAACGATAAGAAAACTCTCAATTTATCTAAAGCTTTTTTTGTATTCATAATGTACACCAATTCGTTATTAAGATTAATCAAAATAATGATTTAGCATTAAGCTTCGCTTTATGGCGCGGATTTCTTTACGAATATTGTTTTTCAGTTAGGGGATAGTCGTTGGCTTGACGAACGCTCATCATTTCAAATGGGCCCAAAGAAAACAGTTGGGAATGGTTAATTCTGGTGAACGTTGCAGTCAATCGAAGTCGCTACTGTTGAAGATGTCCTGTAACAGAGCCATTGTATCCCTGTCAGTTTGCGCCATGGCTCCATCCTGTTGTTGTCACAGTTGTGGATGGTTTTGCACAACTAACCACAGCAAACTTCCAACATCATCCGATGTTAAGAAACTTTATTCGATAGTAACAACACAAAAAATGATAATCAAAGTTATTATTAAAAAACCAAGAATTTTTCCAACCAACGAACTTTTTGAAAAATTTAAGGTCCTACAGATTTCAAAATTATTTCAAAGAAATGTTATTTTAAAAGTTTTTAAAGATTCTGAAAGGTCCTCAACGCGAAGTATAAGACCTAGAACATCTGGGAACATGTATGTACCTAGATGCAACACGACAGCTGCACAACACCATCATGAATATATAGGCCCTAAGTTATTTAACGATTTACCGGATACAATAAAAAAGTGAGAAAAATTATTTTTAATTTAAAAAAAAACTTTCGTTCTATTTTTACAGAGAAGATTGACTTACTTCTATCGATGATTTTCAGATATATTCTGTTGCCTATTCTGTTACTTATTTCTGTTGCTTATATTTTTGTTGATTTTTCGTTGATTTTTGTTGATATTCTGTTTCAATAATTTTCTTATTGTACAATATTTTGTAGTATTTTACATTATTTTTGAAAATATTATTTTTCCATTTTTGTAACTATACATATTATTATCTATATACATAAGCACATAGACTAGCTCCCCAGTTTGACCCGAGAATATTTCTCTACAAATTGGGTAAACAAAAAAAAATTATGTCTGATATGAAATGTAATATATTTTTATCTCTTGCGAATATTTACTTTTTTTCTAAATAATAAAAAAAATGTGGTAAAAATGCAGCACTGGCTTCATCTTCAGAGAAAAGGAGGCCATGAGCCTTACGGACGATACACTGCACCAAACAAGTGGATGTAAATGTCGTTGATGCATTGCTCTTGGATTCTCCTTGTCCCATGTCCTACAGTTTTGCTATTGACGGCTTCAATTCTTGCATAAGCTGGACATTGCATGGGAACATCTGCGATAGCCCGAGTTGATCCGAACGTCTCGTCGTTGAAGTTTCTGGAGGTCTAGCACGAACGATCGATAAACCCCTATGTCAAAACGATATTGATCAGTCATCAGTCATCTATGATCAGTCAGCGATATTTGCGAGCACGGTCAGAATATGTTTCCAACAGTTGGTAGACAAAAGCCGCAACTTTTAGCGCGGCCTTCAAGGTGTCGTATAAGCTGTCAATATGCACAACTTTTTGCATATATCATTCGTTATCAAAATAACTGGCTTATTAACGAATGGAGGTGAACTAACTAAGGTCCTAGCATAGAAAGAAATCGTATACAGGATAAATAAACTTACTTAATTCATCCGAGACGCGATCAATTGATTCCGTCATAACATAGATAAACAAAAGTTGTCAGTCATAACTAAAGACGTCATGAACTAATTAACTCCCCTTTTAGTGACAAAAGTACCTACAGCCCTTGAGGTGATTTTCTCACGAAAAACAGCGCTATACAAATAATCCAATCATCATTATTTACATGCAATATTCGATATTATTTACAAATAAAATTGTTATTTCAAGAAAACATTGTAAATTTATTAGTATTTTTGACGATTTTGTATAAATTATATTGAAGTCAAATCTAGGGTGAGAGGAAATTGTCTGGCAGTCATTTTGTATGACTAACTTTTGAACTGATTTTTATGCAAAAATACTATTATTATTATTATATTTTTGTGTAGATGCAGCTATAATGGCTTATGATTTTTCGGGGTATTTAATGAGATACGAAATGGAACCGTAATTAAAAACTAAGTTTTGGCATTTATCATTCATGTGCCCCCTCACCCTAAGGCATCAAATGGTTCGCGAATTGCTCCTAATAATTTATTTCAAAAATGTATTATTGAAATAAATTATTATGCGTCATTCATAGAAAAGGTGTACATAATAATATAAATGCATCTCACAGCACGACTAATGAATGCATGAGAAGGATGCTAGCGGCATGCATGAGGAGGGCATATATTTATAGTACGGGGAAGTAGGAACTCGAACCTGCACCAGTCTCCTGTGACCTTAATTATTGTACTTGACCCACAACCCGCCTTTGTCCGATACTGAATCCTTACAAGTTACAATCATTGCGCACTGCAGCCACATGCATGTAATATAAAACGTAAAAATTAACTTGGAATGTGAATATAAACGAAGAATTTCATATCAACGTGGCTACCTACCAGTTTCGCGGTCATGAAAATAATGATAAACCTTAACATTATAATGACTTTAATAAACTACTAAAGGTGACACAAGATGTTAAAAAAGGGGGTTTTCTCAAGGCTACACATTTAAATTAGTTAATTAATTATGAATTAATTAATGATAATATATATGTATATATTTTTGGGGTTCCATGATAACTCCTCAAAATGAAAATTCAATAAATTAATAGAATTTGGCATTCTCAGACTATAAAAATTTTACCATTCGTTATTTCGGCTACTGGCATTATACCTAGCTCTCTCATTCAAAATTTAGGCGTATTAGATCTATCAAAAAATTTATATATAAAGATGCAAAAGTCGGTCATTTTGAAAACATGTAGGATAGCGAAATATTTATGTTTCGGCTACTGGCCTACCTATATACCTAGCTCTCTCATTCAAAATTTAGGCGTATTAGATCTGTCAAAGAATTTATATATTTATGCAAAAATCAGTAATTTTAAATACATGTAGGATAACGAAAGATTTAAAAATATATATATTGAGGGATCAGTAGGATTTATAGGTTCAGTTGAGAGTTCTACCGAGACGAACCCTCTGATATGAAAATATCTGGAGTCGATGAATTATTTTTCCATTTGATCTCTGGTGAGTTGACGTGTTGTTCTTGTATTTTTTGTATTTATTTTGCTTATATAATGCACTTGCATAATATTGATTGACTAGATGATCATTTGTGGAAAAGTGTGTGGAAGGGTTTAGTTTTAACTATGGGGAAGATTTAACCGATTTTGAAATAAAATCGTAAAAAGAAGAAATTTAAAAGCAGTGGCGACTCGTTACTTTTGCGTGTAGGTACTAGAATGCTAATATAACAAAAAATGTCAAGTTGATGTTGTTGTATCTGAAAACGATTTTTGTATTAAGATTTTCAGGAAATTACAGTTTGTTATTCTGAAAATCTTCATAAAAAACATTGAATTTGCGAAAAAACACCAATAATGCTATTTTTTGTAATATTAGCAATCTATTTAGCCACTATTTAAAAGGTGATAATAAATCATTAAAAGTGATAAAAGAAAAACTAGGTTAATTTTTTTTTTTTTAATAATTTTGCTTTTTTTATAATTTAAATAGTTACATATGTAACCTATTATTTAACACACTTTTTATAGGTGTGTGGAATATTCATTTTGATTTATTATCCGGTTATACCATTATTTTAGAACGATACCTACGGATATAAGTTATTTACATTTAGGAATATAATCATTACCTTGCCATTATTTTTTTTTTGTAAACCGGTTTGAAAATTTTATAAAACGTTTAGTAACTATAAAATTAGCAGTAAGCACCAAATTTTATTTTTCTAGACGATGAATTAGTAGCTTCCCGAGGTATTCCTCAAAAATAGCAATTTTCTAGGCCAGCTGGGGCGAATTCGACCGTATGTCCATCCATTACGCCGGACCGAAGGATCAATATTTTTTGACGCGACTCCTTCACTTACGTCGTTAAGATTCCCACTTTATTTTAGAGTATTGTCCTTCCTATTTTCCTTCCAAAAGTTGTGAATGGAAGAAAGAAGCGAAGGGAAACGTCCAAATGGCCAAACACGAGGATGAATTCGTCATTATCGGCATCGATACGGTTTTAAACGGTTCCATAATAACTAAACACAGTGACAATTCAACACACATTTAAAAAGTGATGAAACTAACCGATAAACCTAACCTTTTGGCCTGGTTTTTGTTTCATTACTTTATGTGACTTTTTAAGAGGAAGCTACAAGCCAAAAATGTGTATATTCTTGGTATAATATTGTAGGTAATAGGCATTAAAGTCACTTGACAAACAGAGTCTAGAAACGTTCGATTTCAAGCAAAAAAAACTGTTTTTTATTTATTTTATAAATATTTTTTTAAGAAATCAAAAAAGTTAATCAAGTGAAACTGTCACAGATAATCTTAGCTATAATGCTGTATTTTTAAAAAGTTTTTTCCTTAACGCGTTCATACATTTCTGTTGAAAAAATATTTTTGTTGTAGTTTGCTAAGATTATCTGTGACAGTTTCACTTGATCAAATTTTTTGCGTTCTAATAAAATTATTTACAAAATAAATAAAAACCAGTTTTGTGCTTGAAATCGATCGTTTTTAGACTCCGTTTGTCAAGCGATTTTAATGCCTATTACCTACAATATAAGGTATACCAAGAATATACAGTAGCTTCCTCTTGAGTTCAACAATTACATTCCTGAATTAGGAATTTCCCCTACGTGACCCAAACTAAAAAATCGTATCCCACTCAAAGTACATATTTTTGGTGGCCAGTAAAAAACCATGTCTTGTACGAGTTGGTTTTTTTTTCAAAAATCATATAATGCAACATGGTTCGTGACCCAAAAAACCACGAAACATGGTAAAAACCACACATCTGGCAATATTAGATACTGGATACCTACATGTCCAAGCTCCAAGCCACTAAGTTGTCGTTGTGAACTAGGAAAACAATTCGGGAACTGGTTGCAAAAGTAACTGTAACCGGTATCTGGAAGGCACCCATTTAAGGTATGAACTTTACCACCCAAAGTTTTCAAGCGACCGCCCTTTTCAGGTATCAACATCAACAAGTCAAATAGAAAAAAAATCAGGAACCGGTTCCAAAAGTAACTGTAACCGGTATCTCGAACCCACCCTAATCAGGTATCAACTGAACTATCAACGTCAACAAGTCAAATAGAAAAAAAAATCAGGAACCGGTTCCAAAACACTGCAACCGGTATCCGGAATTCTGGAGTCTGAAATCCCAGCGACCACCCATTTCAGGTATCAAACATCTCTACCTGAAACACGGTTTTTCATTTTTGGGATATGATATACGAGAAGGCAGTGATGGTATGCTCAAAATTTATATTTCCCTAAATTACAGACCGAAAGTTCCCTAGATTTCAGAATGAATTTGTTTGAGGTATTCTCGATTGCTCGGTACTGGAGATTCCCTACGATATATTTTCGAATCCACGGGGGGTGGGGCTAGGGAATCTCGGAGAAGATTGATTCTTCTAGAATTTACTAGTTTTTTCCATAAATTTTATTAAAAACAAAACAATATTTTTTTTCCCGAGGATCTGGGTAAATTTTCCTATACATCACATTGACCCGGTATATTGGATGATTTAAAGCTCGGCTTGGTTGGAATGTGGAGCTTAGCGCGGCTTGGAACATAATCCGTATATAGGTCGGAAGCCTAGATATAAGCAATATTACATGTATTGTCTATGATTTTATTAGAGGAAAGTACTTGATTTTCTATGTTGCGTGAGTGGTATATCTATGGCTCCTACGTCATCGGGAGTAGAGGTGAGGCGTATTTATCGTACCCAGTACGATAAACAAGTACGATACTTTGTACTTGTGACAAATACCGGGTTCCAAAATACTCACAAGTATTTTATACCGGGACTAAATATTTTTAATAGATACTTTTACCGGGTATTTTTGATAGGTATTTTTGATAAGTATTTTTAATGGGTATTTTTGATGGGTATTTTTGATGGGTATTTTTGATGGGTATTTTACATAGGTATTTTTAAAAGGTATTTTTGATGGGTATTTTTGACGGGTATGTTTGATTGGTATTCCTGATGGATATTTTTGGTGAGTACTTTTCATGGGTATTTTTGATGGGTACTATTTATTTTTGATGGTGAAAATATGGGGAATTTTCCGACAGGGAATTTCGTAGCTACCCCCCCTCCCCCATGGATTTTGAAAAAATTATTGTGGGGAATCATATATGAATTTTTGTTTGTGGGGAAAATTTTTCAAAGAAGTTCTTTAACAACTAGAGGTGAAGCGTATATACTAGAACAGATCTATCAAAGAGACTTTTGTACTTGTAATAGTATTTGTTCTGAAGTATTGCGAGTCTTGGGATTATTGCACGTCTCGCGTATTGCGTCTCGCGTATACATACCGAGGACGGGGCATATCTATAGGCATCTCACTTACTCGCTTACATAAGAGGAGTGTTTCCCTAATCTTTGAATATTAGGGAAACACTCTTATTATGTAGGTGAGTAAGCGAGAAAGGATATGATACTGAATTTAGAACCAAAAGTCTCGGTACTATTTCTCGCTTACTCTCCCACGTAAGAAGAGTATTTCCCTAATCCAAATACTGGAACAATGAACAGTGCATTACGAACAATAGCAACCGTGATCGCGCTGGCAATAATTCTCCAACTTTGGAGATTACTGTTTAATATAATCACACAGTTTTTTTTCAGTGACGTATTTAAATTTTTTGTAGATTTTTTTTTTTTCGTAATCATTAAAAAATATCGTAACAGAGCATTATTAACACATAATATGTGTATATAAATAATGTATAATAACACATTTCTGGCACAAGGGTCCCATTCGAGGAAATATTTTTTGTTTAAACGGCTATTTCTTTGAAAATAATTCAAATATTTTATTGAAATTTTGTACATAGTTCTCACCACACACCAACTATTATCTGAAAATAAGCCTACTTATGTCATATGACTCCATAAACTAAATTTAAAGTAAGGGTTTAGCCATTTAGCGATGTTTTATGTGTAAAAATGTATATATTGTACTCTTCTTTTTCATTTTCGAACAGAAAAATTTTAAAAAAAAATTTATTATTAATTGTTTTTATAGTACATATACCTATTATTTCATTATTATTTTAATACTTACTTATCAAACAACTTATCAAAATGTTAGTACTCATCCTAATTTGACTGTCCTAAAATGGGAATCCTCCTAGTTGGGCAGTCAAAATATTTCTTAAATAATGTATATAAATGTGTAATCTTTTACTAAATAAAAAATAAATAAATAAATATATTTTTTCTAAAACGAAATATGTACCCACAAGGGTATTTTTTACATTAGCTCCACATGGGAGACTCTCAGAAAAATAATTTCCCTCCGATCCTATGTAATCTTCTGGGATGCTGTGTTGAGGTTTTTTTTAAGAAAATGAAGGAGCGGAAGATCTGGGAAGGATAGAGGTATGTGGTGGGTGGGAATCTGGGGGTTAGTGTTTGTTCGGACGTTTGAATTCATCCCTCGCACTGTGGTGCAAGGCAATGGGTCTAGAGAGTCCTGCTGGATGGGTAAAAAGATCTGTACTAATAGTAGGTAGGCTGATGCTTCCGCCACTAAGTCCTAGACAATCCTCACCCCATGAACCCGGCACCCCTGCTAAGTCACCAAACGCGGCGAACCATGTTGTGTGACCTATGGCAGAGATGTTGGTTATCTAATGAATGGCTCCCGGGGCGGCGGTACACAGGTATTTTTGATGGGTATTTTTAGTAGGTATTTTTGATAGGTATTTTCGATGGGTATTTTTGATGGGTATTTTAATGGGTATTTTTGATGGGTATTTTTAGTAGGTACTTTTGGTAGGCAATTTTAATGGGTATATTCGATGGGTATTTTTTAATGGTATTTGTTTTGATGATATTTTGCGACTGGAAAATGTGAGTAATTTTAGCTACGGAAATGGAATTTCCCACTGTCACTGTAAAATACACAGGCCTTATCGCTCTTTCCTATTAGAAAGGTGAACGAGGAAAAAGGACAGTTATGAGTATTTAGCCACGGTAATCTTCATTGTCTGATGGTGAATGTCTATGGTAAAACTGTTGACAGCTGAGTGTCTATGGCATGGTGTTTGATAGAATGGTTTATTTATGGTGTTTGACATAGAGATGGGCGAAGCGGCTCCCGTTCACTTGAAAGATCCGCTTCAGTGAACCGGCTCGATTGAGCCGGTTCCCCCCCCATTTTTCATTTTTCTTTTATAAAAGTTGTACTTTAAATATTTTCAGGTTTTTACGATTTTTCATCTCAGTGTAAAAGTTTGCGTCTGACAAAGATCCCTCCGGAAAAATGAGCTGTAAAAATAAATGCTTTAAAGCTCATTTCTCAGGACAGCGCTTTATCAGATCGGACCTTGTTATCGTGAGGAACTTTAGGCGATTGAACGAATTAAGTAGGCTGAGTGCAATTATATTGTTTATGGTCGCATGTATTTTCACAACCTTGAGAAATCGCAAAAAATGGTATTTGGTGATTGTATATTTCGAAGACAATATTTTTGCCTAGGAACATCGATCTAAATATCGTATATTTATGATCACATTCAAAAGGGATTCCCAATATTATTGGAATACCCTTTTGTAAGAATGAAAAAAATTAAATCGAGAAATATTTTGTTTTGTTAGGTTTTTGGTATGAAACGTCAAACTTCAATCGTAAGGTAATCGTTGAATCACGATTCTTATCGCTTGTTAATTTTTTTACCCGGAAAACATAATAACGTACTTTAAAATAGCCTTAATTTAAAATTACCATAATTTCCACAAGAAAAGCTATTTACCCCCGGATTTATGCAATCGTTAAAAAATGACTATGTATAACAGCAGCCTCGGTGCCCTGTGAAAGGATATTTTCAAACTCTTTCTCAAAAAAGGTCCAGAATGACATCGTCAAATTGTCAGATGTGTTATTTTTTTAATTACAATCTATATCAATACTATGAAAAAGTTACTTTGGTATTTGATCTGATATTTTGATATTTAGCGACGGGAATGGGTGGGGAATTTTTTCGAAATGGAATTCCGTAGCTACCCACTCCCCATGGAATTTGAAAAATTACTGTGGGGAATCACATATGATGATTTTGCGTGTGCGGAATTTTTTTTCAGCGAAGTTCTGTAACAACCCCTCCCCCCATGGATTTAATTTTGTGGGGAGTACTTATTTTGAAAAAAAATTGTGGGGAATCATGGTTTACAGAAATTCTGTAACAACCCCCTCCCCCCACGGATTTCGAATAATAAAACGGGAAATCAATTCCAGTAGAATATTTGTGGGGAATATGTGGGCAGAATTTATGCGAGTTCAATTAGAATTACTTATTCTGAATCAATACTTTTGAGTATTTTGTCACCGGTATTTTTACCAAGTATTTTTTTGTACCTGTACTCATTGTACCCAGTAACGAAAAGTACTCATAGGACCCACCTCTATAGTGACTATAGTGAGCCTGCTCCTTCAACTGAGCCGCTTCGCCCATCTCTAACTCACGATCAGAAGGGAAGAACAAGTTCTACCCTATTCAAGATAAATTTTATTTAGGCATATTACTCAAATCGATTTAAGACGATAAGACCGTAACTTTCACCACAAAACGCAGACAAATTTACACGGTCCTTGCTTCGCTTCATATGCGAGTTGCAAATGGAAGCAGCGCCATCTTGTAGCAAGATTTATAATTTTAGTTAGTTATGCATGTATCAAATAATATTATGTAAATACCTACTCATTTATAGTATGCATGTATCAAATAATACGCAAATAATCATCTAAGTATCCAATACGTCTATCTCGACACAGGTATATCCTAGTGAGACAGATATGGAAAAACACCTGTAAAAGAACTTTATATTGATAATAAAAAAAAATTAAAAAGTTTTATCAGTCTACAAACGTCAAAATTCTTATTTTGTTGGCAAATTTAGATTAGTTTACGCATAATACAAACTCATAGTTGATATATTTTTATTCGTCCGGTCAGTAGCTAAGTAAGCATCGCGTTTGGGTCCCACCCAGGCGTAATGCGTTCAATTCCTCGGCTGGCCAAGTCCTTCATCACAATACAAGCAACATTTTCCTCTTACTGTGGCGGTAGTAAGAGATTTTCAAATATAGTCAGGTTATTCGTAACCCGGGAATGTTTGTCTTTCTTTAAAAATATATACATATATTTATATAAGTTTCCTTGCTTGCGTTATGTAATGAATTACTATTTGTAGAACTAACCGTTTTTTTATTGGCTTTTGTTTTTTTGTAAAATTCCATTGCAGGTCCTTGAATTATGTCTACGGTACGAATGTCTTTGTTGTACATAATTTTGCTCGTAAAGTATTTTGGTAAAATGATGTTTAGCGACATCTTACATAATGAAAACGAAGTTGAAAATATTTTTTGTTCACCCTTAACGTTTCCCAAGACGCGAACCGATATTACATAAAGCTTGTGTATATTTAGTAAGATGTCACTAGTGTACACGTCGAGGGCGCTAGCTCGCGTATTATTATTTTTAGCTTTGAAACTTCTCAAAATAGAAAATGAGAGATTTGTTTCAAAGTTTAAAATAAAGTCGGCGTGGCAATCTCACATGTTTCGCCGGACCGACTGATCGTATTTCATAAATAATCCAAGTGATAACATTTCAAATCAACCATAATTCAATTCAGTAACCACAGGTAGGTAATCAATTAATCTGTAACCACAATATCCTTGATTTTGTACAAACTAAAATTATGTCTTGTGTGATTGATAAGTTGCGTTTCAGCTTTTCCAATTTTCGTCAAGCATTTATTCTTTTAAAATAAAGCAAAATTGTTTTATTTTCGGCAGAGGAACTAAATAAAAAAGTGCAATATTAATAAAGGTTTTAAAATATTATTAAACTGCTCGTAAGTATAGGTTCGTGTCAATGTGTTTTAATGTGTCCAAAATTAGTCATTGTTGTTGATATTCATTTTTGTTGTCAAAATTGACAATTAATTTTACAACAAATTTCAATTTTGTCATTTCTTATAAGTAATAGTAGGTACTTACTTCCCATTATTTATCTTATGAATAGGTAGGTACCTATATTTTTCCTCTTTTCTAACAATGTTTTTTGTTGTTGATGTTTTTATATAGTTTTGAAACTAGTGAAACGGTGCACGTGCGCGAAACTCGACGGACACGAACTGAACACCCGTTCACGGTTGACGTTGGCTTCATGAGAACGGGCCGTTTTTACGACTCATTTTTGTGTAAGTCGGCTCGTATGTGGAACGAGCTACCGGCATCTGTTTTTCCTCCCTCCTATAATCCGAGCCTCTTCAAGGCCCGCATTAACAAATCCCTTCCTTCAGCCCCTACCTTACTCCGCCTCACAACGCCGCCCAACCGGGTGGTGACATAGTTCCCCTGTCTGTGCACTGCACAGGCAGAGACACTCTTGTGAGGTGTCACATAAAAAAAAAAAAAAAAAAAAAAAAGAAGTTCATTATTTTTTTTTTAAAGAAATTTTTTATCTTTACATATATATATATACCTAGATTGCATTATTTGAATTAAACACGCAATATTGAGGGCAATGGGGGGGGGTCGAAATCCCCCCCCCCCCCCCATATGACGCTATAGCTACGCCACTGACTTTCAGCTGTTTTTAATGTTTTTTTTTAAATGCGTTGAAGGGTATACCACAAAACTTTTTTTAAAAAGCCTTAAAAACAAAAACTAAATGATCAGATAACAAACAAAAAAAACAGATTTATGGGTTTTCTCTGTGACGTAATCAAAAGTTTTCCACATTTAAGTTCCACTTGTTTCTGGGCCCCGTGAACATGTAATTTTAAAAAATATGATAAAGCTTTATCTTTGTGGCTTGACATTATAATTTTTTAAATACCTTAAAACCTACTGGATTAGGTTTTGAGAATTCTGCTTCACTAGTAGGTACCTACCTAATATGCATAGATTATTCTATAATGGCAACAATTCTTTTTAAATGTGTGGCACTACCACATCGAGAGTGCTTACACTAACAACTTTCAACATGGCGTCAACTAAAAATATGAAATTACGCTTATGTAAATTGTTACAAAATAGGAATATAAATGCACATTTTTCCATCTCCCCTGACGAATACAGTTGTTTCTTATCATAATTAAGTTGAAACAAAATTATTTTTCAATAACCCATGCGTATTAAGAATGAGTCTGGACTCTGCATATTACCGTGTTTGTGCTCGCACGTGAACACTCTGTAACGCAGTACAATAAATGATTGCTTTAAGTTATGAGATATAAACATAATTAAAATATACAATTTTTTTACAGTTTCAAAATGTTACTCGAAAACAAAACGGTAGCGGAAGGGTTTTTCCAAAAGCACCACAAGTTCGTTCGAAGCTCCGTCGATGACGTTACACTGAAAAACTTCACCAATCTGGAGGGAGACGATGTCCGTGTGGCCTTCATAGCTAACATCCCCCAGGTACGGACTGCAAATCTAGGGCTGTTTCGACAGATATGGAATTTCAGATTTATATTATTTGATTAATTCAGAACTATTTAATTTAATAAGCGAAGCTTACTTTAGAGACTATTGATTTCATTTGGAGCGCAGTAAAAATAAACTTGCTGATCGTCAGTGTAGCAGTGAGACAAGAGACCGAATGTCTCTATTATTTTGGCGACATCCTTTGTAAAAAGGATGAAGAGAAGTGGACCCAAAACGGATCCCTGGGGTACCCCTGAAGAAAGTGTTGCGAAGTTAGACAATTTATTTCCAACCCTCACGGCTTGTAAGCGATTGGATAGATAGGATACCAGCCAATTTTTGATGTCTGAATTCAAACCAAATGTTTCCTCTAATCTTCTAATGAGGAATTCATGATCAATCGTGTCAAACGCTGCACTCATGTCTAGGAGTGAGATAAGTGATAACTTACCTTACTCTATGGCAAGATTTATGTCTGATGGCATACGAAGTAGTCCGATTCCAGTTGAGTGGAACTTTCTGTACGCATATTGACGACTTGCGAATAATTTATTTGAATTCAAGTGACTGGTTATTTGTGCGGCAGCAATTTTTTTCCAGGATTTTTAAAATGAATGGTAAGTTTAAAACGGGTCGATAATTACCTAAGTTATCTGCGTCATGTAAGCGTAATGGTTAAGTTTAAAAAGGTACGTTTAGATGGTTTGGGCATTTGTGCGGATAAACAAAGAAAGGAGTGTGAGAAGAATATAATATAATACGGAAGTTAATGATAGAAAAAGTCGGGATGTCCGAGGAAGACATGGCGCGAAAAAGTGAATCAAACTTTTGATTCGGGCCATGTCAGGAGTCAGAATAACAGAAGAGTATGTATGAGACGATGTGTGAATGTGAATGAAACAAGAGGTGTATGCCGAGACAGAATCTATCCTCTCTACCCATCCCTTTATTTTATACTTATCCTATGGATAGTGCTTATCAAGCGGATGGTGAAAACCCCCGCAGAGTAATAATTCATATGTAGATATTTTAACATTTCATTCTAAAATTGAGTCGCAGAGTTGCAAAACCCGCTCTGAAAAATTTTGGCCATAGTTGCGAAAAGTTGTTTGGAATACTTTATTATAAAAAAAATTACATTTTTTATTTTATTTTTTATATTAACTCCACACAGGAGGCTCTGAAGAAAATAATTTCCCTCAGGGCCTATGTCATCTTTGGGGATGCTGTGTGGAGGGTCTTTTTGTGGAGAGGAAGGAGTGATCATGGGTCTTGAAGAGTCCCATGTTGTAGGAGGGAGGAAATACAGAGGCCGGCAGTTCGTTCCACAGCCGAGCTGTTGAACTTAAGAACGAATCGTAGTAGCGACCCGTTCTCATGTGACAAATGTCAACCGTGTACAAATGTTGGGCGCGCGTTTGGCGTGTATCCCGACTACGCACCGGTGCCGAAGGGATCAATGACGCTAGTTCCTCAGAGCATCTTCCATTGTAATACCGATAGAACAAGGACAGCATACCTACCTGACGCCTGTGCTGTAAAGATTGCAGTCCGTCTGTTAAGATTGGGGAATCTATCAAACAGACCGCCCGTTTTTGCACAGAGTCAAGGGTTTGGTGAAAAATATTGATATAATATTTACTTTCAATGTATTTAAAAAACTTTTTGGGCATGTATCAAAACTAGAAGAAATTTCCAAAGCGGGTTTTGCAACTCTACGACTTAATCATGTAATTTTGTATCTATATTTTAATTTAAAGATGTAGTACCTAGTACCCCCACAAAAAGCTATTAATTATAATTATTAATATTCAAAAATCTGTTTCTGAAACAATAAGAAAATACACTGATTTAGGAAATGAGATTAAAAGAATTTGGCATTCTCAGACTATAAAAATATTACCATTTGTTATTTCGGCTACTGGCATTATACCTAGCTCTCTCATTCAAAATTTAGGCGTATTAGATCTATCAAAGAATTTATATATTTAAAAATGCAAAAATCAGTAATTTTAAATACATGTAGGATTACGAAAGATTTAAAAAATATATATTATATTGAGGGATCAGTAGGATTTATAGGTTCAGTTGAGAGTTCTACCGAGCCGAACCCTCTGATATGAAAATATCTGGAGTCGGTGAATTATTTTCCCATTTGATTTCTGGTGAGTTGACGTGTTGTTCTTGTATTGTTTTGTATTTATTATGCTTATATAATGCTCTTGCATAATGTGAATTGACTAGTTTTTCCTGTGGGGAAGATTTAACCCGGACATAAAGTGGGAAAAAAATTTCTGGTTGTATAGTTCGTACACTTGTTTTTACTAAATCTTGTATTTGTGAATGATGTGAAGATTTGGCTATTTGGATTATTTGTATTGCAATCTCTACCGCCAGGTCCGGGAGTTCAACGAGGGGCTGAAGGTTCTGGAGAGAGACGAGAGACCGGCCACAGTGTCAGGCAAGAAAGACAGTCGCAGGGCCAAACTGCTCAAAGACGATGGGAACGCCGCAGTGCAGAAAGGAGACTGGAGTAAAGCACTGAATCTCTACACAAAGAGCTTAATCTTAATGCCAGTTGAAAATAGTTAGTATATTACAATGACTGTACTTATCTATTGTCATAATAAGCAGTCATTTTGAATGGTTCAAGGAATGACAAAAAAATAAACTGTACATATGTCAGTTATCTGATAAATGTAAACTAAAGTCAGTAACAATATAAATGTTACACTAATCAAATCACAATTAAAGCAGCCAAATTACTGGATTAATAACAAGAAATACAAAAGATTTCGCAAACATGTCATATCAAGTAGAGTTTGTGTCGACTATGTGATCTCCATTTATGCATTATAATATATATAAACAAAATTGAATTGATTCAGAAAAAAATCATAAAATACATTTCTTACAAATCGCACAATCGATCTTACAATTAGGTTGATGCAAATGCATTTTACGAAAATTGATTCATTGGGTGTACAAACAAATATGTGATATAAAGGGAATACTTACAGATTACTTGTAGATTGTATTTAGATTATATTTTCATATTATAAAATGAAGGCCTCAGCACGGGCAAGCCACCCAGTGAGGCCAACATTACTGGAAAACTTTGAAATGTAAAAAAAAATTTGTACCAAAATAAAAGATTCCATTGTAGTCAAAAGTTTTTAAATGCAAATTATAAATCCTAGCATTTTGTCGGCTTTATTAGTTTTTTATTTTTTTTTTTTTTTTTATTGGTTTTCAAGCTACAATCCCGTTAAACTTCAATAAAGCAGTTTGTCAACAGGATGTTAATGATCAATTACATATATACAAAAATAATATTATTACTATAACTATACAATTCACACACATAAATTAATATAAACTATCTCTATTTAGTAACCATTGTTTCAGCATATATCTCAATCTATTTGTGGAATCGCAATTTTTTATATTAATGGGTAACATATTAAGCATTTTTGGCACGTTAAATTCTAGGGTTAAATTAATTTGATAAAGTTTAATTAAACATTCAGTATTACCCGAAGGCATGTGTAGTTATGAACGATTGTACAGCATGGACCCAATAAACTCTGAAGGGAACTATTCGCGACAAATTTGAAGCCGCGTGGTGAGGTGTAAGATATGTGAAAAATGCCAAAACCTATTACATTCCCTCTTTTATCAAATACTCAAAAAAATCGTAAGCCGTTACAATTGCATTAACAATACAAACATAAAAATAAAATAGTTCATGACATACCACTTTGCATAGAAATCATTTCAAAAGTTTGTTTTACAAGATGGCTGCCAGGCATTTTTCCCTCACTCTAGATTTGACTTCAGTGCTGCTCATACAAAATCGCATTAATGATCTATCCAGGGCGTATTAGGTCCATGTTCTACAGTATATTCTCACTTGCGGTTTCAGAATTAGATCTGGCCATCATAGTGGCCAACAGGTCTGCAACCCTCTACCATTTGACCAAGTACGAGGAGGCATTGGCCGACATATCGCTGGCGCTGATGTACGACTATCCCCCGGAGCTGAATTTCAAGGTGATGGACAGGAGGGCTCGCTGCTATCTGGCGCTAAAGTGGAACCAGGAGGCTGTGGCCGCTTTCAAGTAACATAATAATTATTATTTTATTTCTGGCTACAGGTTGTGCAAAGCAATGTAATTCATATTGGCATAGCATACAATCTATCTAATTATATAAAGAAGAGTGTTTGTGGCAGACGGCGTGTATTTTCAGAGTGGAAGATACTACCAGTATCGCCCTGGTGTAAGACCACCATTCAGAATTGAAACGTTGCTCCAAATGGCTTTAGCCGTGTTTAGTGACTAGATCTGAATAGCCAGGTACTTCCCCACCTTCCTCTTTCCCTTCCCCACTTACCTTCAGCCTCACAACATCCCCCAATTGGGGATGCCATAGTCTCACTGGCTCCAGACGGGAGCAGTTGGGACTCTTGTGAGGTATTCACAATAAAAAAAAATAAAAAAATTTGATTTTTGAAAGAAACTTTATTCCTCCCTCTGCCTATGAACTCCTGTAATTCTCACTGCAAGTTTCAATGCCCCACACCAAAGAGTATTACACAATAATGTACTTACGGCAGAATGTCTTCCATTAATGTTGAGTAGGGCCCACATTATTGGTTGATTTGCACTATAAAACAATTAGCACCTAAAGGTGCTTTCAAAAGTTTGCCGAGAGATGACCTTGATCTAAAGATCCTAAGATCCTAATAACCTGGCTAGGTCGTTACAGAACAATAGTTAAAATACAACTTTACTGCGGGCCGCGACAAAACATGTGCTGCATGGATTAAAACCAAATGTTTGAATCCTGGCTCTGTGATTGGCGGAGAACAAAACAAAGCCATCGAAAACCAATGGCCATCAAAAAACAAATGTTTATATATTTACAAAAATAGTATCTGATTTCGAAAAACTGCATAAAGTCCTGGCAACCTCTTCTGTTTTGAAGGTTATAAAGTTCGGGCAATGCCGGAGACCTCTCCTGTTTTAAAGGTCATAAATTCCGGGCAATGCCGGAGTCCTCTCCTGTTTTGAAGGTAATAAAGTCCGGGCAATGCCGGAGGCCTCTCCTGTTTTGAAGGTCAAGAATGCCAAATTATATACCTATATTGCACTTTTTCCATTTACATCATATGTATGTATTAATTCTTACTTACAGTGACAAAATAGAACATGACAAAAGAATAGGTATAATTTACATGACAACTACATATATGTATTATTATTGTACATTTCAGAGAGACAATATCGGCACTCGATGACGCTAAAATACCCAACGATAAGCGCCAAAAGATGCAGACAGACGCCCAACTCATGATAGAAATTCTAAATAAAAGCATTCAAATGCTGAACCCAAAGATAAAACAGCTCAACCAAGTCCAGGCAAAGACTATTCCGCTGCCGACCGCGAAAAAGACGAACCTTCCACAAGTCAGTGGTAAGAATAACAGGACTTACATGGCGGCTTCTGAAGCCATTACAATAGAGTCTACAGAGTCTGAAGGAAGATTTGCTCAAGCTTTAAGAGATGTGTCGGTTGGAGAAATCTTAGTTGTGGAAAAGGCTCACTGTAGCGTCCTGCTCGCTGAGAATGCACAGACACATTGTTACCAGTGTTTTAAAAGGTAAAAATTAATTAATATATCTTCCCCTTTAGTAAACTTCTTGTATTATTTATGGCCATTGTTGTTGTTTTTTGTTTTAATGTATATACCCCACAAAAGATGTACATAGAGCACCAAAATATACTGAGACTACCTCGGTCGCTGTCAAAACGTAACCTTGATACCACGGTGTCAAAATATGTGTGTATCAAATTCTACAGGTAACGAAGGAGTATTCTACGGAAGACAACGTTTATTAATAAATATTGATGTAAAACGATTTCAAAAGCTAGTTTACTCTAAATGTAGGATTGAATTATAGACTTTGCGTAGCTATTTCCTGGTATAAATCAGTGGTGGACAAAACTCAAAGAGAATTTTTCAGTTAATTTACTCACGGCAACAAAGACCGGCAACATGAAGATAGACTCAAAGAACTAAGATTACTAACATTAAGAGAAAGGGGTGACTGGATTGAGACTTTCGTCTGGATAGTTGTCCTGGCAATCCAAGAAATGTTCACCAACAAAAATATAAATCTCCGTAGACACTAAAAAAAAATTATTAACACATTTTGCATCCAATCCTAGGAAATAGAGTAGTACTTGCAAATAGAGTAGTGGATGGATGGAACAAACTTCCACAACATGTCATAGCTTCTACTTTGTAATATAAACATATTTAAAGCTCGATTGGATTCTTATTTGGAAAGAAAGGATTAACCATAATTGAGTTAGTTTTAAATAAAAAAAAACTCAATTACTGTTAAATTTATTGCGAAATCAGATATGATCGCATCAGCAGAATGCTGCCTACTCACTAAATAATAATAATAAATGTCAAAGCAACCGTATGGTTAGATTAATATCAAATAATAACTATTGATCCAGGGATATAGGGAACCATATCATTTAAACATAACGACAAAGTAAAGCATAATTAATCTTAGCCATCGCTAATGCTAACCGTTGGTCTATCGCTATGTTATGCGATCGGTATTGTTGTAGCGATAACCAAGGTTGTACATTTTGATTCGCTACAGAGTCCCAATTGCTCCAACATCTGGAGTCAGTGACTTCAAGGCAGTGAGACTATGGCATCCCCAATTGGGGTATGTTATGAGATAGTGAGAGAGTACCTGGCTATTCAGATCTGATCACCAAACATGGCTAAAGTCATTTCAAGCAATGTTTTAATTCTAAATGGTGGTCTTTCACCGGGGCGATACTGAAAGTATCTACCATTTAAAAGTGCTGCAAACTTACTATATTATACTATCTCTAAATAGTATAAAACAAAGACACTATCGGCGTCTGTCTGTGCACTTAATTATTTTAAACTATGCAACTGAGTTTGATAGGGTTCTCACTATCATTTAGAGTATTTCTTCCGGAAGGTTTATATATGTTATACATGGATTTTTTTATTTATTTAAAGTAGAGAAAAGTCGAGCAACGATAAATAAATTGTGAAATAACACAAATTAAGCAAACTTTTTACTTCCGCGTGCCCCCGCACGCATGTCAACTTGCAACCTCTGTCGTAGTCAAGAAATTAATTGAAATAATTGCCACGGAATGAAGGGAACACTTGAATTCTGCTTAACTCTCACAGTGCACAGTTAGTCAGATTTCTAAATAGTAGATTACATTTCATACTTTTTATTTTTTTTAAGCATGTGAATAATTTCCAGATGTGTTGTGCCCCTCGCCTGTCCGACCTGCTCTAACGTGATATTCTGTAGTGAACCGTGTCAACTAAAGGCACTAAACTCCCACCACTCGGTGGAATGCTCCGTTCTCCGCATCGTCTGGGACTCGGGATGCTCAATCACCTGCCACATGGCCCTCAGGATAATCACCCAAAAACCCCTCTCATACTTCAAACATCTCCGGCCGAAACTCAACGAGAAACCGACGGGGAAATACTTGAGTAATGATTACAGATGCGTCTATAATTTGGTCCGCCACGAAGACCAGAGATCCAAGGCTGATTTCTTCCAGCGCACGCACATGGCTGTGTTTCTGATGGAATTATTGAAAAAGACGCGGTATTTTTTGGATGATGATGACACTGAAGTCACGCTAAACGGTAATATTTTTAATTTTTTACCCTCTTGATCTAGTTAGTCCTTTTTGAAAATGGGAGATTAGACCAGTCTGTAGATAGATCTGTTGGGCTTGGATTCTACCAATTTGCAACATTATTTTTTACCTCAGAATAAAGAATAACACAAGAGACTGTGTTGTGGGTGTGTTACATGATCCAAATGTAAGCCCTATTTGGGCCTATACTTCTGTACAAATCTGTGTTTCATCATGATTGCGAAATTCAAATAGGATGGCGATGTACAATTTCAGGCAAGAGTAAGAGATAGACCTCATGCTAAATAGTTAGCAATAGCAAGTTTATTTAGTATTTCCACAGAAAAAACAATGTTATTATAACATAATAACTAACATGCTATAGCTAGACGGCAAGCAGAAGAAGGTGCATAAACGCATGTCTTTTGCTGTGCGCAGAAAGGGTTGTCTCCTACACACTATAGCTAGACCACAAGCAAATAAAGGTGCATAAACGCACGTCTCTTGCTTGTCTCCTACATACTACAGCTAGACGGCAAGCAGAAGAAGGTGCACAGAGGCATGTCTCTTGCCGTGCGCAGAAAGGGTTGTCTCCTACACACTATAGCTAGACCACAAGCAAATAAAGGTGCATAAACGCACGTCTCTTGCTTGTCTCCTACATACTACAGCTAGACGGCAAGCAGAAGAAGGTGCACAGACGCATGTCTCTTGCCGTGCGCAGAAAGGGTTGTCTCCCACAACAAAAAATCGTGTAATTAAAAAATCTATCTTAACGTATAAAATTTCAGCCTCCTTATGTTTATGCTCGCAATGCTCGAAAAGTAGTGAACAAATATCGCTGAAAATTTCAAACTTTGCCATTTATGGAGATAACTACATAATTTGACTGTCTTTAAACTCTTTAAATATATTTAATACATTTTCAATGAAACAAAAAATTAGAAGACAACCTCATTACAAATTAATTTCAGGTAATGGCACGTCAAATTGTACAAAAGATATTGAGGCATTCATCGGTGGATTGATATCGAGGAACCTACAGATCCTGCAGTTCAATGCTCATGAGATTTTTGAGCTTCGCTGCGAGAAGCCGGGGGAGAGCGACCAGGTGCTGCGGAAGGACTTGGGGAAGTCAGTTTTCTTGGGAGGCGGCTTGTATTCGACGCTGGCCCTCTTCAACCACTCTTGCGATCCTGGCGTTGTAAGGTAACACCATACATAATAGAAACAAGGGAGATGGGCCATATTAGTGAGGAGGTCAATAAACGAGTATTGGTGAACATGCACTATAGTTACATTTAACAGGAACTGTACTGAATTCTTCAAACTCAAGAAGCCAGTGTATAATAACAATGTAGTTTTATATTTATCCTCCAGGTATTTCCAAGGCACCTCTGTGATAGTCCAGGCTATCAAGAACATCGGCCAGGGGCAGCAGGTGTCGGAGAACTACGGCCCGCTCTTCACGAGGAAGGGAATCGAGGAGCGGAGGTCGGAGCTGCGGGAACAGTACTGGTTCGACTGTAACTGCGTCGCCTGCATGCAGAAATGGCCCAAGTTTGACGAAATGGACGAGGGCACAATGCGATTCAAGTGAGAGATTATCAATTATCAGGCATTGTAAATTGTTTGGATGCATTTATGAGTAATCTAAATATTTAATCAGATGCTGTGAAATCTCGATTGATCGTTCCTCGAATGATCGTTTTCCCCGCATGTGTCTTTTATTTCTTCCAATTCCGAATTAATTTCACACAAAACTCCTAAAAATGATTGCATCGATCGTTTCTCTATGCATTGTTTTACCGCATTCTTGCCTAGTTCACACGAGGACAGGACAATATTGTATTGTCTCTGCACGTTTGAACTACGGTTGAATTGTTGTACTGTCCCTTTGTCCTATCCTACACAGTCGAGGCTATTCACGGAGCTGGGACAGAACAATATTGTATATTTTCTGTATTGTTCTCGTGTAAACTTGGCATAATCGTTAAAAGAATGCAGTTTTTGTACTATTTTACTCCATCGACCATTGCCGGCGGCAGCTTCTGACATTAGTTGTTGTTAGTCATTCAAACACAGTGGTGTTCGCGTGTGGTTATCTTTTTATTTCAACCTTAAAAATTAAAAGTCCTGTGAAAAAAGTGTGTACTCTTCAAGAAAGACTAAAAAGGAAGTGAAAAATAAATTGTCGAAGAAGTGAAAAAAAAATCCTGCCGATGAAAGTATTAATGTAGTCACGTGTTAAGGAATCGCCACATTTATATATTTTTGAAATTAAACATTTATTACATTTTGTATTTTGACCGGTCAGTGGCTGAGTTAGCATCGTGTCTGGGTCCCTCCCAGGCGTAGTGTGTTCAATTCCTCAGTTTGCTAAGTCCTCCATCATGACACAAGCTAAATTTTCTACTTACTGTGATAGTAGTAGGAGATTTTCAAATATTGTCAGGTTATTCGTTTTGTCATTTCGTTTTTAATAATCTTATTTAATTCAAAATATATGAAAGTTGCTTTTTTCTATTTTCCTGCATCTAATTTTTTTGCGCATTCATAGTTTAGAATAGGACCGTTCTAAAACGATAGACAGAGGGTTTCACTGTAGAAGAATTTTACATAAAACATAATACATAACTAAAAACTTATTTTTTTGGAATTGTCTGGCTAATGATAGTCAAGGATTCTACCAGATTTTGATGTTTATTTTTTATATTTCAGATGTGACTCGGGAACAAACTGTCCCAATGTGATTCCTATTCCAGTAAACTGCGAGGATTTCTTGATTAGATGCGGTCTATGTCAGCAATTCACTAACATTCTGAAGGGGCTCAAATCCATACAGGTAAACCCTCTTTTGTACATCATTTCTGCCCGCATCGGCAATATCCAATTGCGCATGCCCAACAGCCTGCATAAGCAATATTCAATGGTATGTGGAGAACTGCCACCGTCAGCAATATTCAATTGCGTATGGTGACTAGTCCGTGTGAGCATACGCTTGGTAAATAGACTGCATCAGCAATTTGTAATAGCATATGGGAAACTGTCCCCGTAAGCAATATTCAATGGCACATGGTGACGAACCTGTGAGCATGGCAAATAGCCCGCATCAGCAACAATTAATAGTATGTGGAGAACTAGGTACTTTCGTCAGCAATATTCAATTACACTTGTTCTGCAATGCACTGACTGCCACTAGTCAAAGTGAGAGTGGACAATATTCAATAGCAAATGACAACCGCTCTTGTCAGCAGCATTCTGCAGCTGGAGTCGCAAATATTGTGTGCGAATCAGTTTGTGGTTTTATTGTAGACTGTAAGCAATATTTGAAAACACTTTTGGAGAGCTGTGGTCAACAGTTAGAATTGGAAAGGGATTCTGACTTGCCCCTGGTCTTTGGTATACGTCATGTTGCAAATTGCGGTATTATGACCTTGATGGTACACTGCGGTGGGAACACTTAACGTGTGCACTGCACAGCTTTTCTTAACAGACTGGTCATGTATAATAAATTGTTGCATTGTCACTGATGTAGGTACGTAGGTACTCCACACTCTCATACAGGAACAGGTAATTGGGTAACAGGGACACGTAACTGTGTGGAGGAATACAGGAACATTATGTTAAAGAGAGATGCATATAGTTGCGTCAACAGTAGCACATGGCAAACTTTTGAGATATTAAAAAATTAAACCCATGTCATATTATAGAAAACATTATTTATTTATAATAAAGACACAGTTTAAGGCACAAACTAATTCTTTTAAAACGACCACTGAACCAAAAATTCCTAGAAGTGTGATCTACGATACTGATTTGAGATAAAATTGCTGTCGCTAATTTACGTAAGACTTTTCGACTCCTAGGCCCCAGACAAGCTAATGAAACTGATTATCTGTTCACAAAACAATTTTTATATTTGAAAAAATTTAAACAATTCATCAAAGTTAGGGAAGATTGAGCCCACTTTGGGCACACGGGTAACACGCCCACAAAACACTTATTACACTGTTTATCTCTTCTATGCAAATAACAAATTATATAACGATAATATTAACAGAGGAAACAAATGGTGCAAGTATCTAAGGATAGCACAATAAATTAATAAACCTAGAATGGCAACATTATCAGAACAAAACATTTTTTTTAAATAAAAATGGTCTACAAAATTTAAACATCTATGGCCAATCGGGTGACTGGAAATATCATCAAAATTACAATTCAGCACACCTACAAAAATTGATATAAAGTCATGAAAAGTGATGAAACAAAAACTAGGTTAAATAGGTTACGTAGATAACTATTAAACCCTAGTTTTTTTTTCATAACTTTTAATGACTATATATCACTTTTTGAAGGTGTGTTGAATTTTCATTTTGAAGAAATATCATGGAACCAGTCAATCGTCACGCCCATCACGGGTGCTCTCATCGATCAATCAAGCAACCCGATCGATCATCAGTGGTTCGTGATCGGGTAGTTTACGATCAACCCAGGACTAATTTGATCCTGTCAAATGTGAAACTCTCAAATTCGGGAGTCGTGCATAATCTCACATCTAAATATACTACAATAATTGTTCGAAAATTGGCAGTACTTGGAATTAACATAATGAAGAAATTAGTTTCTCTATATGAAATTTCAACATTTTGTCAAACTGTACATCAACTTTGATTTTCTTAGAAAAGGTTCAAGCCACAGATAATTGAAACAAGGGAGATGAGCTGTGAATTTGTGAGAATGAAGCAGCGTGCACCGCCAGTGTCGCCAATATCGTTCATCCTTACTTCAGCAAATTGCATCTACGTTTTGCTATTTTTTTTACATTAACTCCACACAGGAAATCCTAAGGAAAATAATTTCGCTCAGGACTTATCTTTGAGGATGCTGTGTGGAGGATCTTTTTGAGAAGAGCAAAGATTGAACATAGGTCTTGAAGAGACCGAGTCAAGGGTTTTTTTTAAAGTATTTTGTGGCTCCAAAACTAACTTAAACTTAACTTTCATTGCATAGATAATTTGATATTCGGTTCAGTTTGGTTTTAGCGAGACATGCTTCCACGCCATATCTCCCTGTGTTTCTATTATCTATGGTTCAAGTCTTTGGAATGCTCATTACATATTTTAAATAGGATCAATAGTAGTAGACGCCGAAGACGGTTGTGTTACAGAAGATGGTGTCGCTGTAGAACGTGTGCGTCGTGTAGTTATCGCACTCCGAGTCCCAGAGACAGCGCAAGCCGCTTTTGATACCCGCACCGCGCATTTCTCCTAACACAACTTGCACTATCACCTTGTACCTGCAATTTAAAACAGTATTCATTTATAGTGCACATTAAAACACAAAAAAATAATCCTAAAAGCAAAAGAACTCCGGCGAAAGAATTTTTAATAACTTTAATGTCTTCAGTACCTGTAATAAAACTCTTTTCAAAATATTTCACAGATACAAAATCAACTCTTACAGTGGACTTACTGAAATTCCAAGAGTTAAAAGGTTAAAATTCAAAATACCTATCCATGGAGAGTGAGTTGACCCTTTCCCGCACCTTGTTGGACACAGTTTGCGCCCACTTCTCGGCCTGCGAGCCCGAGTAGGTCCTGTTGGTCAGGCTCTCCCTCATGGTTTGGTCGATGATCTCTTTGACTGCCACCGCCTGAAACCTGCAATGACCAAGTAATATAAAATAATTACTAGAAATCAAAATCTCAACAGAAGGGCCCTTAATAGTAGTTTTTTTTTTTTAATTCTACGGAAAGAAAATTCGAGTCAGTTGTGTCCCACAGTGCGTTCCGTATGATAACTACGTAAGTAAATTAAAGGGATAATTTAGAACAGCATAATTTATTTTATTTATTTACTCTCTCCATACCCCCAAGGGGCTTTTACATTTGTTACATTGAAATGTTTAAAAAATTTTCGCAAGGATTATAAACAATGGTTGCAAAAAATAACTTGGTACATTACAGTACTTTACATTTAGATAAAATTCAAAAAATATAATGATAATAATATACTAAAATTATCAGAAATAATATCTTGACATAAAAATATAGTTTGGGTTTTAAAATTGGTCAGTTTGCTGCCTAATTTGTTTGTGAATTGTGACATTTAAATAGGTCCTTATGCCTAATGTGTCGAGTAGGTACTCTTAAAATGATTAGACTCACAAGTTGGCAAAAGTCGAGCTCCGAATTATGTATTTTTAAGCTATTTAATAAAGAAGTGTAGTTAATTTGTTCTAAGAGGACATTTAACTTAAAATTAATTAATCGTAAAAACTTTCACTTAATTCTTATAAAATACACATTTTGAATGTGTATTTTATGGTAAGGTGACTAAATAACAGAATTATTCTCAAGCCGTCGTACTCATAATAGATAATACGGAGGGATAAGAACAGGTTAGTAAAAAAAGTTACACATAATCACGCGCATGCGTACTGCGTATACCGGCCGTAATACCGCAGTATTAGTGGCTGGCAGATTTTCGACAACTGTTCGACCCCCAGGATTAGGGAGTATTACTATGGTATCAAGACGGATATCACGGATATTGTCAAATATCGATCAGTCGCGCAATGAAAATGTAAAAAAGCAGTAATAACCATTGGCAGCGCATCAGGGGAATATTTTAAATTGAAATATTAATTTACCAAAGTAAATACGGAACGCATAATCAATGGCCAAATTTCGAAGCAATTCAAAGCAGACCGGGTCAATGACATCGCAAACGTCATCTGAAGAAACGTGAAGTTAGCAACTAAACGCGAAATGCAAAAATGACCATGTTTTTGAGGATTGGAACAAAGTGGTGCCAGTCTAAAAAATCTTGCATGAATATGAGTAAATATTTTAACCTGAGCAGTATATGTCCCTCCTGACCGTATAGCTATACCAGCGCTGCAGCGGCGTATTTTGGGAATCTTTATAAGTAAGACTTAATTGGCTACAAACAAATGAGACAAACAAAATTTTAATGACATAAAGTGAATTAAAATTTTTAATTGTTTTCAGCAAAAATCCTAATATTTTCATACTAATGTTTGTAGTGTGATTTATGCTGTATGTAAATTATAGTATTCATCAAGTATTACTCCGAGATCTCTAATTTTAGTTAATATCTCCACTTATATGGTCTATCGTATAATTAAATAGAATAGGAGGATTTTTTCCACAGAATTTATTGTTTATTTTATTTCATTTTTTTTTTTAATTAACGTAATGAGTAAAACCTCAAATTGTAATATAATGCCCCGAAATGCAAAGGGCCTGGGTTCAAGTCCTAGATGTGCCGTATCTTTTTCTGTTTCAAATTTTCATTTAAGAATCGCTAATATTGTCTTCAATAATTAAAGAGAGTTATCGATTTACATTTGTTAATATTCGTTAGTTATTCGTGCACACAAATTATATAATTCATTTATATTTGATTGAAGCTCTTGGCAATCATTATTAATATGGGTAATTTCTCATTTTCATCAGCAAAGAGTATAAATTTAACATTATAAAACAGAAATCAATTAAGACGAGACAATACCCTAAAATAAAGTCTGAATCGTAACGACGTAAGTGAAGAAGCCATGCATAAAAAAATGCGACGTGCGGCTCTGGTGTATTGGACAGACCTATGGTCGAATTTGCCGTACCAAATCTCTTTTTTTTTGTTTTTTAATCCCAACTGTTCCCAACCGTCTGGAGCCAGTGAGACTATGCCATCCCCAATTGGGGTATGTTGTGAGGCTGGAGGTAGTGGGGAGGGGAAGGAGATAAGGAAGAGGATTGTGGGGAAGTACCTGGCTATTCAGATCTGGTCAAAGCCATTTCAAGCAACGTTTCAATTCTGAATGGTGGTCTTACACCAGGACGATACTGAGAGTATCTTCCTTTCTCAAAAATAAAGTGGGAATATTAACACATTATCGTCAGGACACGGCCTTTGCCGTTTTTCGCGGACTGTCGGTCAACTGCGGGACACGGCAAATGCCGTTTTTGTCAACTGTCGGTTTTTGGCGGGAAACGGCATTATACGGGTTTGTTATCAGCGTGAAATACTATGATTCATAAGTGGAATGGGCTCTTCAATTAGGCGAGACAACCGCAAAAGACTCTTTTTGACAAGAAGCAATTAAACATATGAGTTATTGAGTGTGCGCCTTCGACCTTAGACGACACTGTTCAATTTACGCGATCAGATTTCACACATCCAGCGATTGTAAAATTGCGGGCATGGCAAATATATACTATTATTTATTATATAACTATATGATATGAATAAACATGTTATCTTTTACTTGGAATTTTCAAATATTGAATATTGAATGCTATTTACTGAATTAATATCAGGTTTTTATATTCAGCTTTGAAATGTGGTGAAATTATGATAATCAAAGCAATTATAATTTATTGTTGATGATCAAACGTCATATATGATTTCTTTGAAAATTTCAATTGAAAATATTATTTGGTTTAGAAATTGTGTCAATTTTAGGAAAGCGATATATTTTTGCACTAATCGCGAAAAACACCCGCTATAGGCTAGAGTCTATTGTTTGAAGCGCCCGACTACAATGTGTTAATGATGTAAGTGATGAAGTTGTGTATAAATAATATTCGGCAAGTGGCCGA